>NC_135307.1:97643854-98893854 GCF_048772815.1 Callospermophilus lateralis
TGCTTCCATCACACTGTAAGCCTAGTGTTAATAACAAACCACACATGAGAATGGACGAAGGACACTGACAGAGATGACACCACTGGCTAAAAGATAGCTGTGGGCAGAAATAGGTTTTGTGAAAGTTTTTGAAAAGACTTCTGGTGAGGGGCAGGCAGCAGTGTGCTCTTCAGATATAGAGGGCTAAAATTAGCAGGAAGACAAGGAAAAAACACTGTGGTTTTACATACAATCATCCGTTTGTAAAGTGAAATCCGATATGATTGATACTTCTTAGGGTCATCTGCATATAATTCCTCAAAATACTGAAAAAACAGGCATAATGGATATTTGGTTTTTTTTCCCTCTGTCTTTGAGGGAACACTACCTCTCAGCAAAATTCATTTAAAAGTATTTTAAAACACAAATAATGAATCTGATTTGTCATTGCTATATATTATTTTCTAGTATGGATAATTTTAACTACATTCTTACAGATTTTTTTGCATAATAAAAAGAAATGAATGATGTCCAGGACACCATCATTTAGATGGTAAACAGAATGGTCATCCACACTGCCCAGACAAGGCTGTCACTTCAGTCTTCAGCCCTCTTGCCCTTTTATCTCTAGCCTTCCCCATAGGTGATGCTCAGGAGTTTGCTAGACCTACTTTGCTACTGGCAGCCACAGCAAGGGTAGGGAAGGCAAATAAAATTACAGGGAAAATATTGGCACTGTTAGTACTCTTGTTTGGAGAGAATGGTGAGAAACCCTGGGCCCTTCTTCCCTGAAAGGCATCCTGGGGGAGGTCTGTGAAACCTGTTCACTAGAGGAGGAGAGATACCATTCTTGTGTTTGTGTTGGGGCAGTAGGTGGCTGGTGGATGTCACACAAGGTGAGATTTCCATTAGTGTTCTTCATTTCCAAGAACACTAAGCCTAAGTCCATTGCTGCTTGAATTTTCTTCTCAAGTGATTCCAAGAATTATACAACTGAGATTGAGAAACCATAATGAGTTGGCAAAAGCACATAATTTCATGTACTTAAATCTGAATCCATTCTCCTGAATTAGTAATCAGTGTAATGGCAAGAGAAGCAGCTGACTTAAAAGGGTATTCCCCAAATTCAAACTCATTAACCAGATTTTTATGGCTTAGAATGTAGAGGCCCATTTTATTTTTATGTTAGCTATGAAAATTGCTATGAAAAATTAATACTACAGACAGTTTGCAAAGGAAATACTTGATCAACTTAGTGTACAAACTTTGGGAATCTGCCACCCAGAAGCACCTTTATTTCAGATTCACCGAGTATTTTAAGACAATCATTTATAAGCACAAAATTTTTTTGCTGATCAATCAATGTTAGTTAGTATATTTATCAATTCTTAGTCATCAAAGAATTGTTAGTTTAATTTAAGCAACAAAATATACTTGGGAATAATAAATGACATTTCAAAAATATTTAATGAAACAGTGGTTTCTCTGACAAATTGGCAAGATTTCAGTCACTCTGAAGAGTCCAAATACAACATTCACCCTCTTCCTGTATTCCCACCATGAGCCTCACACAGAAATACAGACTGCAAAAAGAATACCTTCCGCTTTGCTTCTAATTCACACAAAAGATGGCTGGATAAATGACACTAGAAATCTATTTGTAATATAGAGTATCACTAATGAAATAATGGACAGATGATTCAGATTGTAAATTTTCAGAGAGAATTCAAAGTATTTTATTATAGGTCATTAAGAAACCTTAATTTAAAAAAAAGACAAATTCTCAAAAGTCTTAAAAAACTTTTCTCAAAAATCAGGCTATCACTACAATACAGATTTTACACAGAAGTATGGAATTATAATCTTTCAATTATTTTTAATATTATGTGTATATCTGTCAGATTTTAAAAACTACAAATCTGTAATAAAGATTATTATGTGACAGAAACAAATAACTTAGAAAATATTTTCAGTAAAAAAAGAAAAACAAACAAGGAAAAAGGAAAAGAAAAAACTTGGACTCCATACCAGTGTTCAAAAATCTGGCAAGGGAAAAAAATTCTGCATTTGTTATACAAGTTCTTCTTTTTTTTTAAAAAAGAATTTATTAGTTCTAATCAGTTATACATAACAGTAGAAAGCTCTCTGATTCATTGTATACATATGGAGAAGAATTTTTCTCTTCTCTGGTTGAGCATGAAGTAGAGTCACACCATTGTGCAATCATATGTATAAGTTCTTCTTAAAAGAATAAGTCTAAACCTGAATCCTGACTCCCTCTCCTGTCAATAAGCTCCATCTAGCATTAACCAAAAGCCCCTTCTTGGTTCTGCCAACCACCTTCCCTGATCTCAACTCTAACCTGCTCTTGTCTGCCTGAGAGAGAGGCTGGGATGGCCTTGATGGCTGCTTGGGGACCAAATGTAAGCAAAATTGCCCAGTCTCTGTCATGGCAATCACATACCAAACCTCCTGAGAAGGCAGAGAATCCTTAGTTGAAATGGATGAAGCAGGTTGCCTCAGACCCTATCAAAACCCAGTTTGTAGTTGGGTGGCTCTCTTCCTGACCCTCCAAATGACATCTGAGAACACTTGGACACCTGGAGCTTTCTGTGAGAACAACCTGTGCAGGTTGTTCATTTGTACCAATTTATTCATGTTTTCTTTACTGTTTCTGTTAGAAACAGAAACAGTAAAGAAAACATGAAGGAAAAGCTGTGTTTGATCAAAAAGAAACCAAGATATTCAGCAATGCCAGGCACTGCCTGCTGAGTGGGGGCATGTGGGGGTAGGGGGGTGGTACTTCTCCTTACCAAGTTTTCATTGGTCAACCGGGTGATCTCATGCTGCAGGCTGGCCTCGATGCGGGCCTCTGGGGGTAGCTGTAGGTTCTGAGCCAGCAACTGCTGCTGCCGGTTGTTCTCTTCCTTCAGGCTCTGGATCTCACCTCGGAGGGCCTCAGCCTCATTCTCATGGCTCCTCTTCTGTGACTGCAGCTGGGATTCCAGGAGCCTGAAGAGAAGCCATACAAGTAGAAAGAAAAGATGATACTTTGAGTTCCTGCCTAAGTGGTGTGGGGTAGGGCTTCATGCTCACTTTCAAAAGTAGAAAAAGTAGGTACTGTCTAGTAGCCCTGAATCTTCTGACTTGATTAAAGTAAAAAAACCCAAACAAGGACCAGAAATGTATGTGAACACTCTCATATTTGTGTCTTTCTGAGCAGTATAAAATTCTCAGAGGTCTGAAGAGACAGAGGAGTCTTAGCTCTTTAAACAATTCATAGGAAATGATGATTTTTTTAAAAAAGGAAAGACCTAGCTCTAATCTGGCTTTCTATATTTATAAGCTAGAATTCAATGTGGAAAACACAGTATCACTGCTACCAAATAACTCGGCACTATAAAGGGCAAGCTTACAAACTCCCAATCTAATTAAATATGCCTTTAAGGATTATAGTTACTAACTCTAGGCAGAGGGTGGGACCAGGGTCCCATTTTTATATTTTACTCTTATCACTAAAGGACAGAAATGCTGGAGCCTTACTCTAAAATATATGCAGATTTAGTTAAATTCAGACAGAAAGTTCTGTAATTTCATATATGAACATATTTTAAATTTATCATCTTCTCTCTCCCCATAAATTTATATAACAGTAACAGAATCCAAACATGACATGGTTTTGGAATACAAGTATTAACAGGACCAACAAGTGGTTACTGTTTCTTTGAGCAACCATGTAGCCAGCTGTGCCCACAAAGTAGATGAGGGCACTGGCAACAAAGATGCCAGAGAGTAAGAGCATTCTCCCTTCACTGTGCTTCCCTGCTTATACAGTCACTCCTTTTCTAAACACAAAATGAAGTGATGGTTAAGACCTGATGCAAGAAAAAAAAAAAAAAAAAAAAACACAGTGGTACACATCTGTAATCCCAGTGACTCAGGAGGCTGAGACAGGAGGATCACAAGTTTGAGGCCAGTCTCAGCAACTTAGGGAGACCCTGTCTCAAAAAAAGGGGTGCTGATGATGTAACTTAGGGGTAAAGCACCCCTGGATTAAATCCCCAGTTACGGCAACCACCACCACAACCACCAAAATAAATAAATAAATAAATAACTGATGTGAAGAAAGAAAAGAAGACATTCTTTTATTCTAACTGTCTTGGTTTGTCAACTGCTGGGTAAAACTTACTGATGCCATTGCAAGCAAGCTGTTAAAATTTCAAAAGAATTTAAACCAATAATACTTCAAAATTAATGACAGTGGTTTATGGTTAGAATAAACAAAGCAGAATAAGCAGAAGCCCCCTGAACAAACAGTATTTTAAGACTTTTAAAAAGATATTGCTATTTCAATTTATTTTCTTTCCCTTAAGCATGAAACCCTCCTGATTTGTTGTCTCATGCATGTGAATTTTGCAATAACCACAAGGAATGCCAAATCATTTATTTGATATTATTTTTAGGCAGTATAATAATATATAAGAAAGTAGCCACATTGCTACAGGTACATATATCATGTAGATTGATCTTTGAAACAAGAAGCTGCTAATTAAGTAATAAATATTAGTTCCTACCCCCCAAAATTTGTACTATACTTAAAAGATTTTGTTTTCTCAACTCCTAGAGAGAGAGATTCACAACTTTAAGATATTCACTCTAGAAAGTATCATTCACTTATAGGAAGTAATTCTCATATTCACCATTAATCAATTTTAGCTTTAATAGTATCTCTTAGAGGAGAAGGTTTTTGAGAAGGTGTCTGGCTGAATGTTCTAAGTTGAATAAGTTTTAATGAAACTGATTTACCCAGGAAGACAATGCAAAAGAAACACAGAGTTAAAGTCACAAGGTCACTGTTAGTAAGAAAAACAACAAATTAATAACATTCCATTTTGAGGAGACAAATATAACCTGTTGGCTTGTTTTAACCCTTCATAAACCAGCCACAGCTCTCCATCCTCATTCAATTCATGGTAATCCATAGCAGAAGATCTTCCACGCAAATGAAACAAAAATGCAAAACACAAAGGAATACAGGATGGTAATGAGATGATGATGGTCAAGAGTAGCACATGGTATTTCAATATTTTATTAAGTGAGTAAGATTGTTTTTATTTATCACAGATAACACTAGAACATTACCACAAAAATTATTTTTGGTTAATTTTTAAAAAATGGGTAACATGTAACATCACATGTATGTGCATAGAAATTATAGCAAAAAAACAAGACCAAGAGTTATTTTTCCCCCAAAATAAGAAATAAACTAAAAAATGAGAAAGAAATTCTGTTTTTAGCAATTTATTCAGCTGGCTGAGCAATTTCGTATATTAGGCATTAGACTTGAGGCTAACCATGGCATACGTGTGGAATGAAAACTCCAGTTATTGTCTTCATGTGGCAATCTTCACAGTATATCTCAAAATAAAGTTTTAAGTCTTCTGGGTAGGAACTTGTTTTAGCTTAATGAAATCTGATTCTCCATTTAAAAATTTGTTTTTTAAAAATTTTTATAGGAGTAACATTTATAAGAACATGTCCAATGTATTCAGCTTTTATGACATGATTTCAAGTTATTTTCATCAAAGACTAATCTTAATATATGGAGAAACTCCCTTTATATTAGAGCTGTATCACATTTTATTAGAAGTAGTTAACAGATAAGAATGACAAAATTGGTAACAGTTTTTTTCTAAGATACAAACATTTGTGTATTTACTAAGTGCCAGATGCTGTTCTACATCCTTTCATTATATTTCATTTAGTTCTCCCAGTCACCTAATATATACCATGTGCCACATTACACAGGAAGACTTGGAGACTTGGAAGTAAGATACCTGTAGAGGTTACACAGCTGGTAAGTAGTGGATCCCAGCACTGTGTGACTACAGAGTACAGGTTCTTACTCTTGCTATATAATCTTGTTGATATATTTTCATAACACAAATTGAAGGAATTCTGTTTTCCATCTACCATCTCTTCCTAGAAAATTCATCTGTTTCCAGGTTTCAATTGTATTATTATAATTTGATGACTTCAAAATTTATATCTTGGCCCAAATATCTCTCCTGGATACAGATCTATATATTCAATTGCCTAATGGATTTCCCTCCTTGGATGTCTTCCTGGTTCCTTAAATTCAATATGTGTAAGTCTACTGATCACTGTCCCACACTCCAGTCTCATATCATGAAATGGCATCACCACATCCAACCAAGTGTCCATAGCACATACCTCAGGCTTCCCCATTCTTCACCACATAGTCAATATACAAAAAGGCCAAACTGACCTCATCTTCTCACGTATCTTTCAAAGTATCCAATTTCTCTCAATCCCAACTGCCACCAACCAAGCCCAAATCACTATAATCAGTTACTGGATTATGTTTTCAATCTGGTGACTGGTCTTCATGTTTCCAATCTTGTTCCACTGCAATCTACTCTCAACGTAATAGCCAGGGCTAGATTTCTAAAATTCAAATCTCATCACATCATTCTCCTACTTAAACCTTTCAATGCTTTCCACTATCTTCAGAATAAAATCCAAACACTCTGATTGTCTCACCAGCAGCCTATAATTTCTGAGAAAGCAGGGACTGAATTTATTTTCCTTATTGCTGTATTGTCACTATATGGCACAGAGTCTGCCATGAAGTAGGTATACAACATATACCTGGTGACTGAATAGCTGAGTGGATGCATGAACAGTGTAATATAGCTCTTTCTATAAAAACATAATCTTAGATACAAAGATATGTTTATTATTTATAATCATAAATTTAATTAGAATTTCAGTTTAACCAAATACTTTCATAAGCATTCTCTACACTTAGCCATTAAAGAAGTATCTTACTTTTTGTATGACTAGTATCTTTGGTTTGTAAAGTATTTACGAATACCAATTCTGATACTATGCATCAAGAGACTTAGACTGAACACTGGTAATACGTAACTCTGGAATTGTCTTTCTCTGTAATTATCATTGGCCATTGTTCTCTCAAAAGGACCTAGCACATAATCATTAATATTCATATTTCTATAACACTGCAGCTTTGTTGAGAAGTGTAATGGCAGTAAGACTGAGGAGAATTCCATCTATGAGCCTTCATTCTCTCATCCTCAAAGTCATAGTACTCTTTTAGAGTTGTCCGGCCAACACTAACGTAATCCCAGATAATCTTATCACTTTTCTTCATACTAAATTTCAATTATTGAAAGCTTCAGTTTTCCCTACAAACCTTCAAATAACCATCCTGAATAACTAACACATTCTATGAAAGGAACTACACAAGACAGCCCAAACTGAACAACTATTTTTCTTCTCAATACAGCTCCTCAGGGCTAAGACCCTACATATACAGCAACATCTTCCTGTAATACAAATAAAAATTTCACTGACATCTCCATCAATAATACTACCGAATTTTATAAATGGGATTTTAACTGGGTTCACATTGGACATCTTGGATTCTCTTTGCAGATGATGAGATGTCTAATTAAGCAATGAATAAATATGCTGACTTACTGTACAAAAGTCTAGCTTAAAGACTTAATCCCAACACAGGTAAACCAAAACCAACAAAAGAACCATTGACTTACCTATTTGTTTCTTTCAAACCAATGTATGCTTGTGCTATTTCACCTTTATCTTTCATTTTCTGTACATCTTCCAAAAGAATTGTGGAATCTGTCATTGTATTCTGCAGAAGGAAATGCCACATTTCCACATTAAGACTCAACTCAAAAGTTTTGGACCACATATAACATACTCCTTTCCTCCAGTTGAGGGGGTAGAGCTATAAGCATCACCACACCTGAGCCCCATTTGAATATCAGCCCCAGCCCCAGCCCGAGCCCCTGTAACTATAGAGGAGAGTTTGGCCCCATCAGTCCCTCTTCTGAGAATGCTTAATACTACACAGGGAATGAGATTCTAGAGTACCACTGCTCTGTGAATACCACCACTGATGGTCTATGTGTTTTATATTATGTAAAAATTATACATACATACACATATATAGTATATTATACAGTATTAGAAAAAAAACACCAGACAGTATTTTAATGGCATAAAAGAGCCATTCTTTTTACTTTCTGACCAGTTAGAATGAAACAAACACCCAATAAAAAACTGAAAGCTTGACATAAAGCTTTTTTTTTTTCTTCATTTAAAACTCAGGTCAAAGAAGGTGGCGTTCATATAATATGTTTAAGAAAAATTTAAAAGTTTTACCCTACATCTTTAGATGTATAGAAGTGGGATTTGGATCCTTTTAAATATCTACCATCTGCAGCTATTTAATTCTTTTTTTCCTCTGGTATGGTATAGTGTGATTAATAAATGTTTTTGCAATAAACATCTGATGGATTAGAATTCCTAATGATTTTATGTAAAAAAGACTTTTTTTGCCAATATTTCTTATTTCATTCTTTTCCCTTTTTGGTCCAATCTCTCTCTGACAACCAATACAGTTTCAAAATCTTGCTTCTATTCAGCCTCTTTCTATGTCTTTTGAGCAGGGAAGAAACAGAAAAGAAGCATCATTTCTCTATTGTCTCTAAAGATTGCTAAACTTTAAAACCCAAAGGCCCTCTCTGTCTATATAGTATATATTTGATCTTTAGTCAACATCTGCTGTCAGGTCTCACAATGAGCTGGATTTAATAGAATACACTTCAAATATCATGACCTTGGAGACCAGTTCCAAGATAACTTTAATGCCAATTAGAGATTTACAAATGCTTGTTTTTGAATTTCAATGTGTATAAGAAACATCCCTGGAAAAAAATAACCAGAACAATATTCCACTCTTCCCCTAATGCTGTTCTTTTGAGTTTATAAATGTATTCTTTAAGATGGTCAAATATAATCAGAGAAAAACCATTAATATTAAGCTTATATATTGAATTAAAAAATATTTACCATAAATACTATATAGAACATTTCTTTATTTATGTTTTATAAATATTTTAGTATATATTTCAGAGAATTTCTTTTTTCTTTTTCTATAAAAGGAAAAAAAAGTATTTCTATTCCAGAAAGGGTCATTCTCAGATTTTAAGACCCGTAAGTGATAATGTCCAAAGAACATGATGTTAATACATCAAATAATGATACATGTGTGCTCTAATGCCTGAGGACCTATATGAAATGGTTTTGAACTTTTAGAAAACTAGATAACTTGATATAATTAGTTGGTTCAAGGGAAAGAGATACATCTTAGTATGCAGCTGTGCTAGGGAATAAGTAATCAATCTTCTGCTGTCCTACCTACCTTACCTAAAAAGTGGCAGCTGGGGGCTGGGATCAGATCTGGACCACCAGCATTAGGAAGTTCCTGACTGACTTCTCAGAGTTTGTTTTCCCAAGCCAATGACCAGAGGTTTTGAAAGGGTAGGACTATACATGAAAATCTCGTAATATCTTTCACTCAGTAACTGAAAATAAGATGTATTAGAGAAATTTGACTTTGCAACCTCATCAGAGGCCACTTTTTATTCTCCCTATGAACCCTGTACTCAGGGGGATGAAAAGGAAAGTAAAGAACATATGTTCAGTTCCTCAGATTCCTCCTCACCCTTGCTTGACTATCAAAATCATGACTGGTAGAAATGAGAACTCAGAAGAGCTTGCACATCTGAGTGTACTCCAAGCTCTTCTCACCATTTGTATGGCTTACCATAATTACCACAGTGAGTCACAGAGCTGAGTTATGAGTCTCTGATCCAGACTGGAATCTAATATGATTATGTTTTCCCTATTAACTTTAAATAGGAAGGAGTCAAATAGGAAGTTAATTCATAAATATTGAAATAGGTTTGGTGGCCAGAAAGCATCAACTGCATATATTGGGGAATATCTGTAAGTTAAAGTTATAATTAAGTACCACTATTTGCTTAAAATTGGGAAAAAACTTATAATTACCTTGTCATCCTGAAAAATCACAAGTTAGCAAGCACAAAAAATAAATGAAGAAAACAGTAAATCTTTAGTTCCATGAATAAATACAACATATACAGTATTATACATATTATATATATAATAAATACAATTATTCCATCAATGAATCCCCACTACAAGAGATAAAAGCTAACCTAAAAATAATCATGAATTGTTTCCCCTAAAACAATGTAAAAAAATTACGATTCATGAAACTGGCATAAGGTGGACATTAATATGTATTTACATGATGGCACCTTTTATTTTTCAGGGCCAAATGCTTGAAATTCCTTCTTGAGTTGTTTTGGTTTTTCTAGTTGTAAAATATTTTTGAGTATGTGAGAGAATAATCCTTGTGTTAATGCATATGGGTAAAATCTTTTCTCTAGGTGTATGAGAGTTACAGTGATTCCTGACTAGGACGACATTTGTCCAAGTGAACTCTCCCAGAATATTCTGGAGTTGGAGCTGATGAAACAGATCTAGCTGGTCTGGATCATCCACTAGCTCACTGGGTGTTGCTCACGACTGCCCTGCAAAGGAGTTGTGAAATGATGTATCTCTCTGAGCAGAAAACTGAATGGAACAAATAGCCACACAATGTTTGGAAGGTCTCAATTAGTGTCAGGTCCCTTTTCCTAGGAGAGGACAAGACTGTTGCCAGGTGTGGGCTGGGAGGTGGGTGATCAGGAACCTTGCTTAAATAGGAACAGCCCACTGCGGGCAGGAGAACAGTTGTCACATGGGATGTGTGAGCTGGATAAGTAGGTATGTGTGATTCCAGAACTATATGCTCTGTTAACTATATTGTTTTTATGCCCCTTGCTTCATTTCTTTTTCTTTCTCTTAATTTTTTACTAAAATTTCTCATGAGTCTATCATATTGTATATCATAAATATATACAATTATTATTTGTAAATAAAGGAAACTGAAGAACAACTATCAGTTTGTCACAAGGGAACCATAGAAAAGAATCTTGATTTTTGACTCTGCCCCAACTAGGTTGCAGTGCCTTGTTGCTCTAGGACCCTCCATTGTGGTAGCCCAGGGAACCACCTGAGAGGTCCTGTGGAAGGAACAACCTATACGGCCCAGCCAAAATGCAGAGTCCTCTTTTGGAACTTGCCTTACTTTAGACTTAGGGGTTTATGATTTGTTTTAAAATAAGGAAGTTCATTTCCATTTCTTTTCTTTTTTGCTGTGCCTGGGATTGAATTCAGGGCCTCACACATGCTAGGTGTGTACTCTATCACTCAGCTACATCTCCAGCCCTAAGGAAGCCCATTTATTTATATAACTCCACTTTTTACTGGATTTTAAAACCATATATTTATTCAAATACTTCATTTTTAAAATTTTATATTTTCCTGGATTACTGTTGATCCCAAAGTATGACTTGCCTTTATCAAATCCAAATATAATGTACTAGGTAAAGGATCTAAACCCCATAATGAATGCTCTCTCCTATCCCCAATTTCCCACCCATTTCTAACAGATTTTTTTAGGTGTACAGATCATTGTATATCATGGGCATTTTTTTTATATGGCAATGTTATGTAGCTGGGATACTTTATTGCCTCAATTCCTGGTAACATTCTTTTGCACACACATGGGCAGGGAGATAAGCCAGATTTTGATCTAACCATTCATATTTCCTCTGATGGCAGATGATAAAAAGGCTTACTTCTTATCAGGGTATGGCTGTGCTGGGCCTCAAATTATATGGGGACAGAGAAGGACTTCCCAGGACCATTTATATTCTCAGTGTGAAGGACTTCCCAGGACCATTAATATCCTCAGTGTGGGAATGCTTTCTGTTGAATCCTTGAACAATGCCCTCCCAGCTGGGACAGCTCCTGCTATTAAATAGAACCCTTGGAGTGAGCAGAATCATCTCCATGTAACTTCCATTGACTGATCTTATTTATAACCTTTTTACATGTTATCTTTCCAGTTAAACAGGTTATTTTCAACAAGTAACTTTAAAGTCACATTTGTCTCTCCAGAGTTGAACAATTTATAGATTTTTGTATTCAATAGGACTTTATTTTAGACCAAAATTTATTGGGGCCAGATTACCACAAAAAAGATTTATCTATTCATTTAGGCACTGGGAATTTAACCCAGGGATGCTTTACCACTGAGCTTCATCCCCAGCCCTTTTTATTTTTTATTTTGAGATAAGGTCTCACTAAGTTACTTAGGGCCTTGCTAAATTGCTGAGGCTTGCCTCAAACTTGGGTTTCTGCTGCCTCAGCTTTCTGAGCTGCTGGGGAGGTGAGCACCACCATGCATGGCAAAAGATTCATTTTAAAAGAGCTTGGCTCACGGATGAGAGATAAAATTCCAATAATCTAATCACTTGGGATGTTACTTGCTTTTTGTAATTGGAATTTTTTTTCAAACTATAATTGGCATTTGCAACAGTTTTAAAGTGACACTGATGTATTTACAAAAATGAATCTTCCATCTTATTAAAAATATTCTTTAAGTGTTTTCTTCTTTATAAATTGGAAGGGAAGGATAAGAAGAAATGAAGAACAGTCCCCAAATACTACCTTAGCCATGTCTTGTGCTTACCTTGGGTTGGATGGCCTCTTTCTGGCTCACCAGCTGAGACCTTAAGATAAGGACTTCTTCCTTGCGGACATCAAGCTCCTCACTCACAGAGGTCAGCTGCTCCATAAGGACCCGGTAGGCAGGTGCCCCTGGAGCAGTCACCTCTGGGGCACTTTTCTCACTGAGAGCCTTTCGTAACTCATTTAGCTCATTTTTCAGTTTTTTGTTTTCTGACTCTAGTTCTTGACGCTGAATGAAGAGATAAATGAAAGTTCATTGCTTGTCATCCTCAGCCTTACATTGAAATACTCATCTTCCCTTAAGATGATAGAACAACTCTTTGCTGGTAAAAGGGCATGAGAGCTCCCTTAGTGAATGGCTTCCCATGCTCTACTGGGAACTCTGCAAATTAAGGGAGTCTGACATCAAGTGGAATTGAGCAAGGTTAATGGTAGTTTGCATCACCAACCCAAATTCCAATCAAATTTATTCTAGACTGGTTCAGTGAGTATTCACAGGTCTTGAGAGATTGTTAAGTCCCAATGGGCAGGTTTAGCTGGTCCCAAGAAGTCCTGGTTTTATTTGTAGATAAGTATACGGGCAAATCTGAATACCCAGCTGGTTAGGATATTTCCAATGAACAGTTCAGATAGGTGGACCCCTGAAATTTTTAGTAGTGTCCTTATTTCCTTTGTAAAGCTGAATAGAAAGAACACTGAAATTTCAGGCTTTAACTTCTTTTTTTAATATTTATTTTTTAGTTATAGGTGGACACAATTATCTTTATTTTATTTTATTTTTATGTGGTACTGAGGTTTGAACCCAGTGCCTCACGTATGGTAGGCAAGCGCTCTACCTGAGCCATAACCTCAGCCCCCAGGCTTTAACTTCTTAAAAAATAAATAAATATATTTACTGGTACGGAGGATTGAACCCAGGAACACTTAACCACTGAGCCACATCCCGGGTCCTTTTTAGTTTAGACAGGGTCTTACTAAGTTGCTGAGGGCCTTGATAAATTGTGGAGGCTGGCCTTAAATTTGTGATCCTCCTGACTCAGACTCCTGAGTTGGTGAATGGGATTACAGGCATGTGCTATTGCACCACAGGGGCTTTTAATTTAAAAATATGATATCATTTAAACTGCTAAAGTTCCTTTCAGTGTTTCAATGACATTAAATAATACATTATTCTGACTTCTTTCCTGTGTGAGGTGCTTGTGAAGAAGCCTTGGAGGTGGGGGAGAGGCTGAATGCCTCTCCCTTTAGCCATCCAGATGGACATATATCCTTCACCTTCTCAGTACTTTCCCATGCTCCAATTATCCTCAGCCCACCAGCTGGGTCTCTCCACGCTGTTCAAATCATGGTAACAGGAACCCAGAACAGAGTGACAATGACAACAAAAAGCAAGTGTCACAAGATACCAGTTGGGAAACACTGAAGTAGACAGGGATTTATAAGTCTACTTTTTTGTGGGAATGCCATGGTGCCTTATTTAGCACAAGACCCAAGGTCAATTACAGTGTAAGTGAAACACTTGTATATATACAAAGATCAAATATCCTTGTATTTATTCCCAGAGAAACAATTTTGGGTATGTAGCATCATATCAGGTCTTTTACCAAGTAATAGAATAACTGTTCTATGAAAATGAATGCCCTCTCCTATCCCCGATTTCCCACCCACTGGTAATCAGATTTGCATTGCTCATTTCTATAAAAGAAAACACATTAAAGTCTTTACTTTGATGGCTGAGCTCAGGTACAGTGTTTCTTAAACTTTAATGAGATCAGAATCACCTAGAGTTCTTGTTAAAACACAGATTGCTGGGCTCCACCCCTAGAAATTCTGATTCAACAGTGTAATAGTGTGGGGTCTAAAATTTTGCATTTCTAGGAAGTTACCAGGTGATATTGATCCTGTTGGTCCAGGGACCAGATTTTGAGAACGACTATTCTAATATTTTGTGAATTGTGGTTTCATTCATAATAGAGAAGTCTTTATTCGTCCATGTTTATATAAGGCAAAGAATATCTGGAAAGCAGATTGCTACTCCTATGCCTTTGGTCTGTCCCTTCATATCCAATCAGATTTTTACGGTGGCAAATGGAACATCTGAACCTGGGTAGTGTAACACTAGAGTCCATGTTCTTTACTACTGTAGCCTCAAATAGAGGCTTCCCCTGTTCCTGTTTGGAATGAAGTACAGTATAAATGAAATAGAATTTGTAAAAGCAAATAGGCCAGACATAGTGCTTGAATAAGACTTAGGTTGTAAGAACTGGTGCATTTTCCAGCTCTTAAGGATGTTTTCTGAAAAAAAAGAGAGGCTCTGAGCAGGTCTTTTGCCAAAGTAAGGTATCTAAAGTCCTGAACAGAAATTTTCCATTACCTTGAGGGACTCATATTCCAGTTCCGCACCTCTAATTTGTGGTCTTTCTTCTTCCTGGGGGAAAAAATTAAGTAAAAACTTAAATATATTTTAATTGCCACATTTTAACTCTTTTTTACTTGTTCTACACAAAATAATGGAGAGTTAACCAAACACACTAGATTAAGGTGCTTCTGGGCTGAATTCTGATTTAAGAAACCAAAGAATAAGATATAAAGTCTCAGTCTCCCTGCTCCCGGTGCATCCTTGGCTCTTGGGTAGAATGGAATTGCTCACCTTTGCCTTGCTGCGTAGCATCTGCTCTTCCTTGCGGTCCAGCTCATCCTGCATCACCTGCTTTTCCTGCTCCAGCTCAGTGACCCGCTTCTGGAGCTTGAGGAACAAGGACATGTCCAGAGGTACCTTCTTTTCGCTTGGCTCCTAAACTCCAGAAATCACAAGAGAGTCAAGAGAAGCAAGAAGTCACACAGGCCAAAACACATATAACCCTTGATAAACTGAAGGATAATTTAATAGCATTTAAAAAGTGTATCAATTGGTTTGAAAACAGAATCACAGTAAGTACTACTAGAAAAAACAGTTATACTAATTAAAGCTAAGGAAATGCAAAGAAATAACTATTGTCAAAGAAGTTCTAAGTGTCATAATTGTTTTAACTTGTTTGCTTTAGATTTTAAGTTTTAATGAAGTAAAAAGAGACACCATATGTTAGATTTAATGTAGAGAATAAAGAATATTTTATGTGGGCATGTATGCATGTCAGTGAACAAATGAGAGATAGGCAGAGGTAGAGAGAGAGTGAGAGAGGGAAAACAACTTACTTATTTAAATAAATGGTAAAAATATAATTCTGAATTGAAAGCAAATCTTGTCTTTCCAATTGTACACTTACAAAGGAATGTTCATTTTTTGTTCTTCTAATATAAAAGCAAAACAGACTTTCATAGAATATTTAGAAAATAAGTACAACAAAGAAAATGCCAACATAATTCCATGTTCAGAGGAAAAACCCACCTTATTTGCTTACTTTTTAAAAATGCATCTGTAGATTTAAAGAATCGGAATAATATTTCCATTATAAGTTTGTATTGATTTTTAAACTTACCACTGTATTACAACTGTTTTCTAAGTGTATGATATTTAACTGTGTAGACAGGTAAATCATTGTTTGTTTGGCTATTACCTTACTAATGGGCATCTGTTAGTAAAATGTTATTAAAATAAATATCCCAGTACATTAATATCAAAACATTAATACTTTTACATCAAGTAATTTGACCCAATTTATACTTCAATCAACAATCACTACCTTGCCTGGAATAAAAGTGGCTGCTGAAAAAAAAAAAAAATTAAGCTAGTTGTTAAAGCAAAAGTAGCATCTCAATGTTGTTTTCATTTGCATTTCTTTGACTTTTCAGAAGGTTGAATAATTTTTATATTTCCAGAAATTTTATATCCATTAGCTACCTTTAGTCTTTAATGAATTTTGAGCAATGTCACACCAGTTTTAAAAAGGTCTAAGAAGAATCAACTGTAATCTGGAGGGGAGAGGCAAGGTGCTGGGTAAGTAAGTTGTTCTCCCTCTCTCCCTCTCTCTCTCCCTCTGCTTATCTCTCATTTGTTCACTGACATGCATACATGCCCACATTCAATACTCTTTATTCTCTACATTAAATCTAACATTCCTGTAATCCCAGTGGCTTGGGAGGCCGAGGCAGGAGGATTGTGAGTTCAGAGATAGCCTCAGCAAAAGCAAGGTGCTAAGCAACTTGGTGAGACCCTGTCTCTAAATAAAATACAAAATAGGGCTGGGGATATGGCTCAATGGCCAAGTGCCCCTTAGTTCAATCCCCAATAGCACCACTCCCCCGCAAAAAAAAAAAAATGAACTAAGAAGTGTGAATTGGTAGGCTATCAAGGTCATTTGCTCACAAATAACTATATTGGGATTGTTTCTTACTGTTCACTTTATAATAATGTGATAGACAATGATTGTTATCTAACTTAGCAGAACAGATATAACATCTTGTCTCAAAACTACTATAAAATTTCATTCATTCTTGGGCTGGGGATGTGGCTCAAGCGGTAGCGCGCTTGCCTGGCATGCGTGTGGCCCAGGTTCCATCCTCAGCACCACATACAAAGATGTTGTGTCTGCCGAAAAAACTGAAAAATAAATATTAAAAAAAATTCTCTCTCACTCTCTCTCTCTCTCACTCTCTTAAAAAAAAAATCATTCATATAAAAATCTATTTCTAGGGCTAGGGGTGTAGCTCAATGCTAGAGCACTTCCCTACCATGTGTGGGGCCCTGGGTTCAATCCCCAGCACCTCCCCCCCCCCATATTCATTTTTATATATCCTACAAACACCTATATTTTAGTTTATTTATAATTCAAACATTCCATATTGTATATTTTTAGTGTTTGTTTATTTATTAATGATGTATGTGTCCCTAAAATTTTTATTTAATCTTTTAAAAACTATAATAGAATCCTATTAATGAAGATAATGATCCATTCATAGTATCTAAAATGTCATCAATCGAAAATTGTTCTTCTAATCTTGAATGGGCATTTAAAAAGAAATCTTACTAAAATAAGATGGGGTAGATTTGCATCTTTAGATATCAATTAAGGCTCCTTATAGAATTATTTGATTGCTAGATAAGAGCAAAATTCTACACATAGGAATAATAAAACAGGAGGTGGCAGAACATAAAAGATAACATTTGCCAAAGGAAAAACTACTTGAGGCATAAATATTGATAATTACTTAAGAGCGCTCTGGATGGTGTCCATTCTTATCCCTCATGACACATCTAATTAAAGAGATGTCATTTATCCTCTCTATAAACATGAGCAAGAATAATCTTGCATAGAGAAGTGTCTGGTATTTTGTTTTGCTTTCCTTCTTTAGCAAGGACTTTGTCACTTGAGACCTTATGAAGAGAGTGAAGCTTTGAAATTAACCTAAAAAGTAATACCAATCTCTCATCTGGGGACTATCAGAAGATAAGAGAAGTTTTTTTACAAAATTACGATATACCTGGCAGTTATTCTGTAATTATTCCTAACGAAAAAATTGAGAAAGTTATGGTGGACCCTTGTCTTGGTGTGAAGGTATCAAGAAGCTAGAATAAAAACAGAATTGGGATAATTAATCAACAGCTACTAGGAGAAGTAGGAGAAGCAAGGGTTCTGAAACAATGTAAACCCAGCCCATGAAGATGCTGGAAATGTGGGAAGGGCTGTAAGGCAAGTGGAGCTGGCATGTTAGATCAGGTTCTTCAGAAGAAATAGCAGAGGAAGTGCCATCATGACAATAAATCAAGGTTTGGCAAAGCTAGAAAAATATAAATTCCTTTTTTACATCAAAGTTTGCTGTTATTATATGACTGAGGTGGACTTCTGTTCCAAAAGTCTGAAGATTCCTATTTTTTAATTAAAAAAATTTGAAAAGTCTTAACTTAGGAATATTACAGGAGTCAATATTGTGTTTTTAAGGGGCAATTTGTAAATCTGACCACTACAAAAGTAGTTGCAAGAAGAAACTCTTGACCTGGAAGCTGTGACTATTTAGAAGTAGAAATTAATAGCTACACATAGTCTTCTAAGGTACCTTTTTCTTGCCCATCTTCTCTTCTGATAAGCAATCTTTTTCTATTATCATTTATATAGATATAAATCTTTCTGACCCTGACCACATACAGAATTGGGAGGATGATCACTGAAGCCTGTTATTAGAGCAAAAGAATTTATTTATTGAATACTTACTATGTATCAGACACTACTCCAAGCATTTTATAAAAATTAATCCATTTAATATTAAAACATCACTGTAAGTTAATAATAGCATCCCCTCCTAACAGATGGGGAAACTGAAGCACAGAGAGACTGAGGCTAAGGTTATTGACTCAGTCTGAGGGAGAAATATTACTAGTCTCTCCATGGGAAACAGAGAGTTCAAACCAAAGTCAGCTATATTGCAGATGTATGCATTTAGTCACAAGAGACTATTTACAAACATGACTTGCTCAGTGAAAAGCCTGCCTATTACAGAAAGACTTCTGGGTACAGGACCTACTGCTGGGGGAGTTAGTGTATGAGAAGGAAAGTGCACAACACTCCAAGATCTGTCTGCAATTTGTGGAGTATAATCATATTTCATCATTCAATAAAGACAAAAACTATACTAAATCCCACTTTAATCTCTCAACTTGAGAAAATTTCAGCAGAAAACAGGCAATAATTAGAAACATAAAGTTTACCCTTCCCTAAAATCTTTAAGAATCTCGAGAAAACCTGACAAGAGCAGAGACCCTGACAAAAAACTTATGAGTAAAAGTTAGATGAAGTATGTAAGAGTTTTGGAGTTAAAAATATAACATCCTGGGCTGGGATTGTGGCTCAGTGGTAGAGCACTCGTCTCTCATGTGGGAAGCACTGGGTTCAATCCTCAGTACCACATAACAATAAATAAATAAAGGGATTATGTCCATCTACAAATAAAAAATATATATATTTTTTATTTTTATTAGTTATTGATGGACTTTTATTCATTTATTTGTTTATATGTGGTGCTGAGAATTGAATCCAGTGCCTCACACAGGCTAGGCAAGCACTCTACCACTGAGCCACAACCCTAGCCCCTACAAGTAAAAAATATTTAAAAAAAAATAACATCCTCAGTCTAAAACATTAACAAAAGCTCTCCTTGCTCAGAATTATCTACAGAATCTTTCTAGCAAACATATTCCTTTTGTCATGACTTCTTACCATGCAGGAGCTACTCAGGTGATATTACATTAAAGTGGACAGTTTATAACCTCTCATTGAGACCAAAAACATGCAGTCCTAAAGCTTTCATATCTATTAGAAGCTCAGAAATCCTAATTTTGATTTTTTTTTTTTTTTTTTTTTTTTTGTGTGTGTGGTGCTGGGGATTGAACCCATAACCTTGTGCATGCAAAGGTAAGCACTCTACCCACTGAGCTATACCACCAGACAGAAATCCTAATTTTGAAATCTTCTAAGTCTAACTTTACACCTGTAATCCCAGTGGGAGGCTGAGGCAGTAGGATCACAAGTTCAAAGCCAGCCTCAGCAGGAAAACATTAAGCAAGTTAGTGAGACTCTGTATCAAGAAAGCAGGGGAGGGGGTAGGCGCTGGGAATGTAGCTCAGTGAAGTGCCCATGGGATCAATCCCAGTACCAAAGAGAGAGAGAGAGAGAGAGAGAGAGAGAGAAAGAGAGAGAGAGAGAGATGGTCAAGGCCATCAGTCCACCAATGGTTCTTCCAAACATACATGCCTTTCTTCTCATCAAGAGATGGTACCTAGTACTTCCACCCAACAGAGAGACAGAGAGGCAGGCAGACAGATGGATAATCTATTTTCTGCTCCTTGAACGTAGAGTAGCTTTATAATTTGCTTTGACTACCGTGTGGCAAAATTGACACTGGGTCATTCTTATGGGACCTCTTTTACTCTTGAACTCTTAGAACCCACCTACTTGCTGCAAAGACAAAGTTTCAAAGTAGACAATCTAAGCAACTTAGCTGACTATAACCACACAAGGCACTCCTTTACCACTACATGGAATAGAACTACCTAGTTAAATCCCACAGAATAATAAGCAATAATAAATTGCTGTTTCAAAGCACTAAAATTTGGGATGCTAGCAGTTACCCTCAGGCCACTAGACAATAAGGTACAACCCCAACCCCACTATGTACTGCTCACACTTTTGGATACATGAGCCCAGACATATGTTAGCAATAGACATGAAAGACATAGGAGAATTGTAATGCAGAATGCCTGGATGAAGGCAGTAGAGTATGATATAGCAAAGGGCATGAATCCAGAGAGATGAGCCTCAGACTGACTACTGGCTCTGGCACTTAAAAGCTGTGAATTTGAACAAACTATAAGTCTCATGTGTTATATGACAATCCAACTACATGACATTTTCTTCAAAATTATCAGAAAGAAGTGGCAGAAACTCTTCCTTCTTAAGTAAAACTAAGACAAGAAAGGAGAGAAGTATTTAATTTCTTTAGCTATTCTGCCAGAACAAGTCTATTTCTGACTTGGCCATTTTTTAAAAAATTATGATAAAAATAGAACAGCTGTGCCTGAAATTAATATCATATTTGAAAAGGAGAGCTGAGAACTGGTTGGGAACAATCTAACTTAAAGCCACTGTATTTTTGCAGTTAAAATAATACATCATTTTAGTTTTATACTATATAACATAGCACAATTACAGTATATTTCAAAATTATTTCCCCTTAATTTTTGTGGAAAAAAATTACATTGGTTAAAAACTAGCATGAAACATAGGCAAAAGTTTTGTTAAATTCTTTGGTGCTCGAATTTAGAATACTGAAGGACAAAGTGCTTAGTTTATTTATAACTTATCACAGCCAGAAATAAATTCACGATAGCCTAGATTTTTTTCTTAATACATGAAATATGTTAAGGTGTAAAAGGGAATTCTTAAAAGAAACTATTGCCATTAAAATTATATTAAAAATTAAAATGTAGGACTGAGGGTACATAGCTCAGTGGGTTCAGTACATGTTAGCACAAAAAAGTAAATAAGATAAAATTAAAAAGTTCATATGTGCATTGACAAAAACATATGCAGTAAGTATATATGTACACAGCTAATTAAGTGCCTACAAGTTATGTATTAAAAATGATCCCTATTAACAATAGCATGGTCATATCCCATGTTTTAGTCACAGGCATCTAAAATGTACCTCTGTTCTTGATGGAATATCTTCAGTATCTGCAATTTCAGAGCTAAAGGTATATTCGGACTCATTGCTGCTATGGGTGGAGTCTGTTCTCTTGTGTCCAGGCTTAGGCACATTCTGCAAGGCAAATAACCCAAATATAATTAATACATTATTAAACTAGACACAGTTAAGGCAACAGTCATCTTTCCTTAGTTCTCATCTCCCCTCACTGACTTGTACTGATGCCCAGATTTGTTTCATGCCATCTTGGTTAGGTCCTTACAAAGGGTCACCTCTTCTCAAAGAAAGGTATACAAGCATATTGTGACAAGAACAGTTGTAAAACCCAGCACCCAAATGAAAATTATTATCAGCAGAGACCCTTTGGGTCTTTAATGTTTTGAGTGCTAAGCCACACTGGGGAAAGTAAGAAAACTGCTCTAAGAATACTCTGAAAACCCCTGGGGGTTAATAATTCAGGGAGTCCAGGTGATACCTTTATGATATATATCACTATGAAAAATCAGTGTTCAAAAGCTTATGGGGAATAAAAAAGTTAAGCAAATACAGCCTTAGGCCAGCCCAATGTGCATCCAATGTAGAGAGAAGATCCAAAGAAAACCCCAGAGCCTCTGAAACGATATAGAAGCAGGGGTGTATGCTAGAGGGGAGAATCACCAAACATGAAGCCAAAGGCCAACCTGATTCCATTTGCTTTACATAAGAGTGCCTATCACTTAAGATTTCTAGCCAAATTCTACAGCTGAATGGGATAATATTTATTTAATAAAGGGCTATGTCATTAATAATAAAAAGTGGGTTCATATAAACACCCAAAGATTTTTAACAAGCTTATTAAAAATGGGAAAGGACTGGGGAATATAGCTCAGTGGTAGAGGACTTGCCTAGCATGTGTGAGGCCTTGGGTTTGAGCCCTAGTGCTGCTGCTAAATAAATAGATCCTTATTTATTCCACACCCACTTATCACTAAACAATGAATACCTTAATAGTTTTTGCAGTGCAGGGAACTGAACCAGGGACTTGCCATTTGCTAGATAAATATTCTACCACTGAGCCACATCTCCAGTCCTGCTATGTTATTTAATGTAACTTTTAGCCCAGGGCAATGCTTATGTGTTATGGGTTTGAAACACAAGAAAGAACTAGGTAAGAATCTGAGCTATGCCACTTACTTGCCCCTATCAAACTTCTTGAGGCCTCAGTTTCATCACTAGGATGAAAGAGCTAATATTATCATCTGCTTGGTAGGATTTATGTGAGGATGAAATATGAGTGTGCAAGTAGAGTTCAACAAGTGCCTGGATCATAACAAGCATTCAATTAATGTTAACTGCTACTGCTGTAATTGTTGAAAAAAATCTTCAATAATTCAACAACTTCCTTGTAGTGACCTTTGGATTTCCAAGTTTTTAGGATTCTGTTCCCCTGTTCATTGTGTATTCAATTACAAGGACAATGCACTTGACTTAATTATCATGTTCTTTCAAGATTCACATCTTGCTTCTCTTTTGCTACTTATCCATCATTTCTCCTGTAGTTAACTTTTTCCCCCACAGAAACTGTTTTATTATGATTGTTGACATGATTTCCTCCTTACTTGGAATTTATTTATCTTTACTTCATAATTCTGGATTCCCTTGTCTCATTTTACTTTTATTGTTAGCTTGAAACTCTTCAGCCCTGGATCAGCCTTTTCTACATTGCCTCTGCTCCCATAATACCTGGAAAACTGAATGTTTTTGGAGAAAAAAAATCTACAACACTTCTTACACTAGCTAGGTCAACAATTCTATGTCCTGGCAATTAGTGACTGTTAAATCACCAGTGTTCTTTGGTGTGCACATCACATAGATTACAGAAAGCCTTTCAGGCACTCTTATAAATTCTCTCCCCTCCATCCACTTGAGGAGTGTATTTACTAAAAAAATGATTCATTATCTCTGGATTGCAGCACTGAGAACACCATTTGCAAATAGTGTCAATGAACTATTAGCCAAGACCCATTTGTTAGCTATGTAAACATTAAAATATTTGATATTGCCATTAATATTTTAGTTGTCCTGAATTTTAAAGTCAAATTTTTATTCTTTGCAATTCTTGGCAGATACTCTCTGCACTTCTACAATCTTGATTATATATCTGGAGCTAGGAAATGGTACCTAATGAACAGCTGAGTAGGAAGCAAAGGACCTTTGATCTTCTTCCATATGCTTTTTTCTTTTTCCTTTCTCTGACCATTTTGTGACTCAAAAGGAATGAGAGTGAGTCACAGGCATTCAGTGAAGAGAATTAAGTGCCAAAAATAAGAAATCAAGACTCTAAGCTATTCTTGGAGCACTGCTGGGAGCAGAATGGACAGCAGGCCGAGATTTGCCTGGAAGGAAGAAGTAGCTGTGTTAAGTTGCTGGAGGATGGCTATTACTGGAGGGACTTTTCTAGAGAGATGACTACCCTGTTGACTAAACAGACCCATAACCTCAAGATATCTATAGAATATGTTCATTGATTATGTATATGGCACACATTTCTCTCATTTTATTTTCTTTGACTCACAAGGTATATACTGTTAACGAATCTGAGAAAGTCTATAGAAAAAAATCTGTTTAACTTGGTTGATTATTTGACCTCAGAATCATTTCTTTTCCAGTGCTGTTTATTAACATTTCAAATAGCTAGTGGTCTCAGAAATGCCCGGTAGAATACAAAGCTTAGCTCTAACAATAACTGAAACAAAGGTTAACCGTAAGTGTTGGCATGGTTACCCAGTAAATAAATATAAATACACCAAAGAATTGAACTCTGGGGACCATCAACACTGAAGGAGAGAAAAAAGGGCTCTAGAAAATCTAAGAATCAGAATATGACAGAAGAATTCTTTCAGTGGGGCCAAATGAAGTGTGGAAATGAAGACAAGACTCTTTAGACATATTATGGTGACCTGCTCCTACTTCTAATGTCTCTTTGCAAATATAAATCATGGTAGATCAGTGAGGTTTGAAATAACAGTCCAATGTAAGATTTATATTAGCTTTTATGCCTCTTTTAGACTAGATCTCATCTGCAAGGTTATGAGAACATTTCTTTTGTGTTATATCAATATCATCTCTTTTATTTTGACTTATTTTTAAAATTTTTTTAGTGTAGATGGACACAATATCTTTATTTACTTATTTTTATGTGGTGCTGAGGATTGAATCCAGTGCTTCACATGTCTCTACCACTGAGCTATAGCCCCAGCCCTTATTTTGACTTTTTAGACATCACATTTTAAAGAACTCTGTCAAGCAGATCCAGGCGGAAATAAAATTTGAAGTAAATCTCCTACTGTACATATAGAAAATTATTTTTCTTTCTCTAACAGATTTTAAAGCATTTTTGGTCATTGGTACGATCAGGTTGCCTTTAAGGCAGATGCTGGCTGGTGTACACCTGTAATCCCAGTAAGGAGGCTGAGGCAGGAGGATCTCAAGTCTGAGGCCAGTCTCAGCAACTTAGAAGGCTCTAAGCAACTTAGTGAGACCCTGTCTCAAAAATAAAATAAAAAAGGGTTGGGAATGTAGCTCAGTGGCAAAGCCCCCATGAGTTCTATCCCCAGTACAATTAAAAAAAAAAAATAGATGTCTGTTTCCTGAAAGCAGGGTAAATATTATAGGTAGAGTGGAGAACTATTGTAAATACAAAAAGTATATACTGGCAAATGCAGAAGAGTCCTTGAAATAGATAAGATAATTTGTTACAAATAGAGAGGCATTTTGCTTTTGTAGGAATTTACCTTGGAAATTACAATAAAACCAGTGGAGGGAATAATTACATAAATATTTGCTTTATATGCAAGTTTTACATTAAACTATTCAATCTATAAAAAAATCCTGCTATTTTGACTTTCTGGTATTCTTTAATCTAATCTTTAAAGTGTTTGACTAAACTGAGGTACTTAATAAATAAAGTTGAATGATTTCTGGGATTTACTTTATAATAATATAACCACTGAATAGGGCTGGGAAAGGGTAGAAGAGGAAGCAGAAATGTGTTGACCATTTTGGAACTGGGGAATGGGTTGGTGGAGTATATGGAGGTTCATTCTACTATTCTATTTACTTTTGTTTGTGTTTAAAATTTTTCATCTCAAAGAAAAGCAAAAGTGTTGGACTCACCACCATGAGGGTCATCTCTTCCTTGAGGTCATCATATCTTTCTTCTAGGCGACTGAACTCATTCAGAAGGTTCTGGTATCTCAGCCTTTCATCATTAAGTTCAAGTTCCAGTTGTTTTGTTTCTTCTACTAGCTTCTTCTCCATAGTTTCTAAAAGAAAAAAAGGGATATGCATGCCAGAGACAGCTCCATAGAAACTGAATGTAACAGGTACACTGATTCCAGTTTATCAGCATAGGATCTTACTTTTAGCACCACTGTGATCTTCAAAAGAGTATCTAGTGAATGTAAGGCAAGAAAAAGCATGACCCAAAAATGAAATGATTTTCTCTTAATAATGACATCAATCATCTATTGAACTCTTCCATTTACTATAGTCTTAGATCTACTAGTTTATTTACTAGTCACCACACATTCTTGATAAACTTCAACTAGGTAAGCTCTAGTAAGTATATGTATTTTTGTATTCCGATGGTATTCCATTTTAGGAAATTTGTAAAATTATTTTGTCCAAATTAGTGTATTCTTTCAAAAAATTAAAGCTATTTCTCTAGGGAATGGCAACTTTGAGTAGATCTGGCTCTCCTATTCTGGAGTGTCTGTCTGCTGAACTCAGTCCCAGGGTTCTAGCCTAAAATTTTCCACCAAACTCCCCTGCTGTTGTATTGTTACTGTTTCTAATCAGATAAAATGCTCAGGTGTGGTCATCTGTGTTATTTATTTCTTGGCCATCTCCCATATGTGGCTTCGGGAACCCTGACTTTCCCATTTATCCACCCCACCCTGACTTCTGTGTCGTTGGTGGTTTGCATTTGGCTAGGAGACTTGAGATTATAGATCCTGCTGTAGACAAAACAAAATTTTAAAAAGCCTCATATCTTGGCCATATATTTTAACTAAATAACCAACCAGGTATTTTTATAAAATTAAGTGTCGCACTACTATGCTCATTTTATCCTCGTATTTTGTGGGCAAATTTTAAGATGCCCTATTTACTTTTATTGCTTCAACATTTCTTTCTCCATCAGCTCCATCAGGCAAGAGCTGAAAGTGTCTTGTTACACTGCTTTCCTTGTGCCTAACATAGTGCTTCCTAGGATAAGGCTTTCATGATTCATAAATGAATGGATGAGGGAATTTCTGCTCTCTGAAACATTCTATAAATAGCTTTTTTTGTGTGTATGTGTGTAGTGTTGGGGATTGAACCCAGAGCCTTGTGCATGAAAGACAAGCACTCTACTGACTGAGCTATATCCCCAGCCCCAATAAATTGCCTTTTATTTTCACCAGTTTGCAAAAACTGATTCAGGCTAAATTCTCCCTAGACAAATCCAGTGTTATTTCTTTATTCTAACAGCTTAATTTCAAAATAGAGTTTTATATTTTTCCAAAAGTATTCTCATCATTTTTGGTCTTTCCATTGCATTCTATATCCCAGAAACCTCCTTCCCATGATGTTAGGGACTCTGTTTTCTCTTTTCCCTTTTGATTTCTTTTCTTGAACTTATGACTTAGTTATGTTCATTAATTCCAGGTTTTCTTCTCTTTCCTCAACATCATATCCATTGTTTGGGAGGGAAGGGGTGGTATGGAGAAAACAAAGAGACCTCTTACCACCAGTCTTAATGGAAACTTTCATACTCATTCCTCATTTTCTCTCTAATGTTTTAATCTGGATTTGCTTGAGGTCCTAGTTGACACCCCAAACTTAATTCCTCTGATGGATTAAGAGATATTTTGATAGCTGATAAAGCATTACTTCAGGATTGTCCATGAGGTGTTTTCAGAGGATATCAGTATGTGAACTGCTGGACTGAGTGGGAAAGATCTGCCCCCAATGTGGGCAGGCACCATCCAACACACTGAGGGCTTAGTATGAAAAAGATAGAAGAGCAACTCTTACTCCTTCTTCCACAGACAAGATACTGTTTTTCTCTTGCCCATCAGAACTCTGGGTCTCTGGCTTTTGAATTCTGGGACTTGCACAAGCAGTCACCTGGGCTTTCAGGCCTTCTGACTCAGACTAAGAGTTAGTTACACCATCAGCTTCCATGGTCTTAAGGCCTTCAGACTTGGCCTGAGTCATGCTGCCAGCTTCTCTGGTACTCCAACTTGCAAACTCTGGGACTTCTTATCTTCTGTAATCATGTGAGCCAATTCCCTTAGTGAATCCCCTCTAGGATATTTACAGCTATCATTGGATCTACTTCTTTGTAGAATATTTATAACAGTCTAACAACTAATCTCATTAATTTGCCTCATACACAGGTACTTTTTCTTTAATTTCATCATTACTAATAAGATGCCATTATTGTCTGGGTATCTCATGTTAAAACTTTAGGACATTTTGTCTTTTTTGAATACCTCATCAAAAATTATAATGTTCTAGTGACTATTTTTCATATGATATAGTCTCATTCCAACCCATCTTTTCTCTTCCACTAATTATTATTGTTTAATATAAATCACCACTATTTTAATTATACCATGAACAGCAAATAGAATAAATGTCCATATCTAAAAAATTGAATATTTTATTTTTAGTTTGGTAGCAAAAAGTGGTTGATCTTAGGAGAATAATATTCCTTGGTTTAGCAAAAAATAAATAAGAAATAAGCAAGATCCAGAAAGATATCTGTCATGCTTTCTTCATTTGTGAAAACTAAATAAACTGATCGGATAGAAGAGAGTAGAACAGTGGTCACTAGATACTGGGAAGGATGGATAGTAGGGAGAAGGGACAGAAAGAAGTTAGATCATGGGTATCAAACAAAGTAAAGAAAGGAATTAGTTCTGGTATTTATTTATAGTATAGTAGGATAACTATGGTCTATGGTAATTTATGATATATAAAATAAGCAGAAAAGAAGAATCTGAAGGTTTTCCACACATAGAAATGATAAACTACTTGAGTAGATAGAAATGCTGGTTACTCTGACTTGATCATTATACATTATATACTTATATCAAATTATTGTATTTTACCCCATACAAATATACAATTATATCAATTTAAAAAAATAAAAATAAGTCAGGCATGGTGGTGCCCACCTATAATCTCAGTTAATTAGGTGGGAAACAAAGTGGGAGGAATGGGGACTGAAAACAAATTCCTTGCCTGTATGATTGAATCAAAATATACCCAACAACTATGTATAACTATAATTTATATATAAATACATCTATCTATATGTATATACATATATAAATATATCTGTACATATATACCCATAAGGAGGATCAGAGAGCTGTGTTCCCCTAACACTATGTAAGGACACAGAGAGAGGGCACCATTATATAAACCAGGAAATGGGACATTACCAGACACTGAATATGCTGTTACTTTAATCTTAGACTTCACAGCTTCCAGAAATGCAAAAAATAAATTCTAGTGTATATAAGCCAAAAAGGGGGGTGGAGGGTGGAGGTGAACCTTAGTAGTAGAGTGCATGCCTAACAGGCATGAAAGCCTGTTCAATTCCCAGTACTTTCAAAATAAAAATAAAAATAAATAAACCAATATACATAGAAACATACATCCCTTTATCTATTTATCTATGCTAGCTCAAGAATTATTACTAAATCAATAATAATTCTATAAGTCATAACTGATAAATTACATACATAAAGCAAATTAACTTTTGAAAAAATCATATATAGCATTGACTGAATGAGTTCACACTGGTACACACAGAAACCAGGCTTACAAGTTCAGCACTAAGTCAACCAAAATATGTGGGGCTCCTACAACTTCTAACTGTAAATTTATTGATGATAGCCTCAACTTTTTAAAATATTTAAGTGCTAAGTAATTTTGTAACTGGAAAAAATAACATTATAACTTATAAGACTTTGGTGTGAGGTTGGTTGGTGTATATAAAGTATGTTGAGCTTACATAAGCCTTACCTGTCATCTCCTTAGCCTGCTCCACAATAAGGTGATTAAGGGTCTCTTTTTCCTGCTTCAGCAAAGTATTTTCTTCTTTCAGATTTGATACCAGCTATAAAATGAAACAATAAACTGAGATGACTGCGATAGAGGAATCTCCATTACTAAGTCTAAAGACCACATAGAAGTCACTCCATGCTTTCACCATCCTTGTGCCTCATGTCTTTGACCTGTTACGTCTAGTCACCTGTCAAATTTGGTTCAATTACCCTCTCCAGACACTTTCTGGAAACCTCCTCCATTATGTCTCTTCTCTGGGTTACTACAGAACCCTATATATGCTTCTTTATAGCCCTTATAAATGATTTACTTTTCTGTCTTCTCTAATAGACTAGATTCCTAGATGACAAGAATGGTGATAGTTGTTTTATGTTGTACCTTGAATATTTAGCAATTACTTGGTACCTAGCAAACATTTGTTCTCAAAGCAATATTACCATCTCATCTCAACATTGTAACACAAAGCTCATGTATATTCATAATTAAAATGAACATATGTGGGAGGCCAACCTTACAGGTGACTGAGTTACACTCCCCAGCTGGGTGCTGAGGCGCTCAGTCACAGAAATGGGTGTGTCTTGCTACAGCCCCATGGGTGGAGCTATGCTCACCTGTTCCTTTGTAATATAACCCCTTGCCCTGTTTAGGATAGAATTTTCCATGGAAGTGCCTTGTGTGTGTCCCCTCCTCTTACTGTGCCCTTGGCTGTGGCGAACCCAGGAGTCAGTCAACCTCCTGACAGTGGACATCATGAAGATAGACTCAGCCCCATGAAACCTGACCCCTTGCCTCATTTGAATAGCTTCTCCTCAATAAAAGGGGTCAGCACTTGCTCTCGCTCTCTCTTTCTGAGAACCCTTAAAGTCAGAGGAGCCATCACAGCAACCCCAAAGAAAAAGGTATTTGTGTCTCTTGTGTGGTTATTTCGTGCAGCCCAGTTAGCCCAGTTTAACCAGAGTGACCCCTGAGCCTTTCAGTTGCCGAGGAGAACAGAAACCCGGCAATTGGCGTCCAATGTGGGCCGAAAGGTCAAAAGCCGCAGGGACAAAAGCTGGCTCCTAAGGGGACTCCAATTTAAATATTAAAGAAAGTTAGTGAAGTTGAAAGTTCTCTCCAGAAGTTAAGCATGCTTAGATTGCAGAGTATTGTGGGCAGAATTGTAGAAAGTAAGTGAATTAGACAAAAGGAAAATCTGTGACGTTAAAATTTTTAATATTGGGGTATAATTGTAGAGACTCTAAATAAATATAGTTATTAAGATGATTGATGGGCTATGTTGTTGAGTTGAGTCATCTCCATGGAAAACACACTTTTGTGGATTTTTTAAAATTGTTTTTATAAATCTTTATAAAAGATTTTTGGGGGGCTAGGATTGATGCTCAGTGGTAGAGTGCTTGCCTAGCATGGGTGGAACCTGAGTTTGATCCTCAGCATCACATAAAAAAAAAAAAAAAAAAAAGCTTTAAAAAAAAAAGAGAGACTTTTTTGGCCTTTATGTTCTAGAAGTTTGCGCTAGGAGAGTGAGAAAAGGGGAGAGAAAATGTGATGTTTACCTGGAGAGAAATAAGTTTCAATTTTCTTTTGTTTTTGTCAATACTCAGAAAGTATGTATGGACCTTTTTACTACTTGATTGTCCTATGAATCAGAATGGCTGTAACTCAGCTGCTGGGGACAAGGGACTTTAGCTGCTGCTGCTGGCTGCTCCCTATGGGGTCCTAGCCCCTGCGGCCAACAGTGCTTTTAATCCTTGAATTACTTGACCTAAACGCCAAACACAGACTAACTTAAGATCTGATGGTAATGCTGGCGTCTGCCGCTAAAAAACCTTTGGAGCACCCACGTGCCACAGAAAGAAGTGCAGGATATGGGAGTACACAGACTGTAACCACAGGTCTCAGAGACAGAACAAGCTGCTACCGCAGTAAGATCTTGGCCAGGCGGGGGAAAATGCAGATAAAATCAAACAAAATGCAATCAGCTAGGAAAACTTGGGGAACTTTTGCCTCAACAATGGACAGCGGACTCCATGTTGTTTGCATCACCATGGTAACCATGGGGGCCTGGCCGGAAAAGCGGGCTTCCTGGTCCCACCTCCCACAAACATATATTTTACCACATTAAAAAAAAAAAGCATTGACCCTTAACTTTCTTGTTTCTGGTTGGATAAAGATCCCCAGGAAGCAAAAATCAAAATCAAAGGTAACTTAGCAAAGTAGATAATTTACATCCTTGGAATAAAATGTGTGCTTGTGATGAATGATATTTTAATCCTGTCTCCCTCAAAGTGAGAGCTATATTAATAAAGAGAAAGGTGATGCACAAACCTTTCAACACACTAGGCTTAGTGACAGGAAAAGAAGGCTCTGTGACCATAGATCCTGGAGACCAGGAAAGTAGACATTAGCACTGTGCCATAGCCAAAGTCAGTTTAAAAAATATCCCTTCTGGTAGACCAGTCTCCCCTCTGTACAAACATGGGTTTAACATCCATTCCAGTAGAAAGGTCCAAATTCTCTGTGTGCTCTTAAGGGAAGCTGCTCTTAATCAGGGGTGTACAGACAATCCTGTAGTGCTTTCTCAAAATCTAGGTGCCCATTCCACATTTCCAAAGCCAGGGGAGAACAATTTTTTAAAAAAATATTTTTTAGTTGTATATGGACACATTACCTTTACTTTATTTATTTATTTTTATGTAGTGCTGAGGATTAAACCTAGTGCCTAACACATACCAGGCAAGTGCTCTACCACTGAGCCACAACCCCAGCCCTGGGGAGGACCATTTTAAAAAACTCTCCAGGAAGCTGGGCCTGGTGGTGCACATCTATAATCCCAACAACTCAGGCAGCTGTGGCAGGCTAAGCTTAAGGTCAGCCTAGGCATTTTAGCAAAACCCTAACTCAAAATATAATATTTAAAAAGGAATGGAAATACAGTTCAGTGATGCAGCATCCTTGGGATTCAATTCCCAGTACTAAAATAAACAACACAACCCCAATACAAACAAACAAACAAAAAAACTCTCCAGGAGATTCTGATACACTCCTGGTTAAGAACCAGCTGTAGTGTAACTTATGGACTTCTTATTCAGAGAATATTTTCCCATTGATGAAGCTGGCTATCACAGTGAAATATTTTCATTCTTTCCCTGACATTATATTTCTTCAAAAGGATCAAAGGTGGTGCCTACATCTACTCCTCTAAAAAGAAGACAATGAAATAAAAAGAAAGGAGAAATCTGAATCTGCCCATGTATACTATTCTATCAGACCGGAAAGGCAAGAACTTAGCTTAAAAGAGGAAATCTTTTTCTTCCCACCAAGCTTAAATACTCTGAAGATTCAAAGGAATCTGGAAAGCTTCTAGGGACTGAGGAGACTTAAAGGAAGAAAAGAAGTCCTATACACTGCCCATTTACTTTGGGTAAGGTATAGATTGAAATATGGACATTAATTCCTACCTGCTCAGTTTCTTGTTTATATCTATCTGCTCGTTCTTCAATGGTTTTTTTCTCTGACTGAGTTTGTTCTAGGTCTTTCCGGAGCTTGGCAATTTCTTCCTGCAGACTAAGAACTCGACCAGTGGCAACCTTAGCTTCCTCCTCACTTAGCTGAAGACGTTCTAAGTCACTCCGTAATTTCTCAGTCTCAGAGTTGTATACTCCTTCCAGATTGGTCAGTTTCTCCATGAGGCATTTGTAGTCTTTATTCTTTAAACATTCAAATAAGCAACAATAAGTAAATATATACTACTCATATGAATAACCAAATGTATTTCATGAAAAAATCATGCTTACTAATCACATCTGTGTTATATCATCACAGCATTGTTATAGTATATAACCAAATCTGTTAAACCGAATCATTTATAATACACCTTGTATTAAACTCACATTGAGATATATGGGTCAAGTCAAAATGACAGCACATTTCCTCTGTATTAAGAATAGACAGGGATATGGATGGCAATACGCTCAACATTTACAATAACACAACCAATATCTTCTCAGTGATACAAACAGAGGATAGCATAGCACAATTAATTCTGTTGTATGTGATATGCAACACAGATAATAGTTTTTCATGATCATGAATTACATAGTAAATTCTTAATTTCATGATTTTTTCTTGCAGGGGCGGGGGTTAGTGGCATTAAACTAAGGGGCATTTGGCCACTGAGCCCATCCCCAGCCCTATTTTGTATTTTATTTAGAGTCAGGGACGCACTGACTTGCTTAGCACCTCGCTTTTGCTAAGGCTGGCTTTGAACTCCCCATTCTCTTGCCTCAGCCTCCCAAGCCACTGGAATTATAGGTGAGTGCCACTACACCTGGCAATTTCATGATTCTTAATCCAGAAATAGGGGAATGTGTAACTTGATTTTGAAAACAGCTCAGAATGCCACTAAAAACAATGAACCAGCTAAATGATGCATAAGGATGATAAAATGGATTGAAAATCACAAATTTCTTACAAATATCCATTTAGTACCTCAAAATTCTTTTGTCTTATTCAGAAAATCTTTCCAAAAATCTCATTTCATTCTGATCCTTGTTTTCTTTTGCTATTCTGTTAAGGTCTGTAAACAAGTCAGGATGGCACCTGGTATTTTGCCAGAGAAATGTTAGAGTCTGTAAACAAGTCTGGATGGCGCCTGGCAAAATGCCAGAGGGAGTGGTTTGTGAAGTAACAAAAGCGAGCCATTAAGTGTGGAGATTCCTTATTGGTTGACTGCTGTATCTATTTTATGCTAATTAGATAAGCTATGTAAAATGTATAAATACCGCTCTTATTCTACAATAAACAGCTCCTATTCCTGCTGCATCAACGTACACAAGTTATTCGTCACCCCCCCCCCCCGTTATTTTTGCTGCAGCCGGACTGTGGCACTATTCTTATCATTATTTATTATTAATACCTTTATGTCACTTACATATGCTAAACTATTATAAGTAACTATCGCTAAGCAATCAATTATTTATCTCTGCAAATAGCCTGTAAACTCTTTATAAGCATGCACACCTTTCTATTTCTTTTGTCATTTCAGTGCTAAAAGAATATTATACTGCATACAAATAAATGATATGGTGAAAGAATTCTATAAATTATAAAGTACAATAGGACTTTTGATCATTAAAGGTCTAAAGTGGGTTAGGGTTAGGGTGTCCTCAAAAATAAATCCCTTTCTTGATCCTTAAACTGTAATCTAACATATGAGCTCATCATTATTTCTATGTTCATTATTGTCATTATTTTATTTTTTGGTAAGACTAAAGGGGAAACAATATTGAAAATAATCCTAATGGATTTCTTCAGGCATGCTCCAACATCAGGGCTCCTTTTTAAAACACACCTGCTCATCAACTTTGCGCTGCAGCTGCATAATCTTGTTCTCCATGCCAATGTGGAGCTTCTTATATCGTTCCACAGAGCGAGCCTCAATTTTGAGCTTCTTAAGCTCACGCTTAGCCATCATCCTCCTGAAGCAACACTGAAGATAGATTATGGCATGCATGCTCTTCTTGTAATGTGTTCGAGCCAGCCAGCCACGGACCCACTTCTGAATGATGACTGCTTTGTGTTCACGGAGTATCTGCAGAAAAGGGTAAAGGTGAAGTAGGTAAGATCCTGGATTATACCAAGGTTCAACTCTATCAATGAGAGGCTGACATGTCAAGCTGAGAATCAATACATTATCTAAAGAGAAAGATGAAAAAGTTGAATTAATAATGCATTATGTGGATTATTCATATCACAGAAATATGGAGGCACAACATTATCTTAACAAGTGATTTTATAGGCACAAATTATATGTATGATTATAAGCAGAATATACCTTGGAAACTGTCAAATAAAAGGCATCAGATTACCAAAAGAAAAAGGGTCTAAAGAGGAAAATACATTGATGTGGCTGTGTCCCTGTAGTATGCTGTTTTTAAGTCCTTTGGGTATAATCTGAGGAAAGGAATAGCTAGGTCAAATGGTGGTTCCATTCCCAGATTTCCAAGGAATCTCCATAATGCTTTCCAAATTGGCTGCACCAATTTGCAGTCCCACCAGCAATGTATGAGTGTACCTATTTCCCCAACACTTATTGTTGTTTGTCTTCATAATAGCTGCCATTCTGACTGGAGTGAGATGATATCTTAGAGTAGTTTTGATTTGCATTTCTTTATATACAGAGTTATGCATTACTTTATATATAGAGATATGCAAAATTGTGCTCTATATGTGTAATAAGAATTGTAAAGCTTTCCACTGCTGTTGTGTATTTAAAAAAAATAAAATCAATGTCTATATTTCTATATTTAACTAAAAGATTAAAAAAAGAGAGAAAAATAAATTATGTTTCTTATTGTGTGTGTTTTCTGTTAATAGACAACCCCCATAAAACTCCCAGAACCACTCTGTGAACTACATGCTATTAAACTAGAAAATCTCCCCACTACTCTTACTGTTGACATCATCTCACCTCACTGTGCATTAGGCCTGCGCATGAGGACATGGGGTATGGTCAGCAAGCTGTTGGTAGAGGCCAACATTTAGGATGCTAAAAGTTCATAGGCGATTTGACTTTTTTTTCTCCAGAAAAAAGAAATTATGACACTCTTGTTTGTTACATTTGAGGAATACCATTCTATGTAGTTTCTAATTCCTATTTTAAATGAATAAGAAATCTGCTTGTGGGATTTAAATTTGGAAGGATGGGTTTAAAAAGAAAGTGAAAATTACAAAAATATGAAGTAACCTTCCTTTTGATTTAATGTTTTTTAAAAATATTTTTATTATATAAAATATTATTATATAATAATATTTTATTAATATTGTTTTATCCAATGATTAAGGAGCAGGAACAACAACACTCAGTGATAGCAAACTGAAGGGTTTCAGACTTGAAAGTTCAAACAGCACACAGTAGCAAAGTGATAACACAAATTTTGCTTCTTCCCATCGGTCCATTTCTCTAATTTCAATCAAATGAAAACATAATATAATTGGAGCTTCCATGTTCAATGGAACATGACTCAGATCCGTGACTCAGAGAAATGAAAGAATGTCTATATTTCCTTTAAGACAGCCCCACCCCAATCCCACTATGGGAATCCTTGGATCTCAAGAGCACAGCTAAAAGAAACTAGGATTAATAGGATGGCCTGTATGTGAGCAAGCATCTAATCTGAAACTACTCACCCAAGACTGTGTCCAGTCACAGTGGGAGTGAGTCAGCCAGTGATTGCCACTGCCAAACTACTGGCCTCAAAACACATTTCAAATGTTTCTGAGGAGACTACTGAGGAAATTAGTTTAGTATATCTGAAAAGCCAAGTATAAAGCTCTGAAATCTCATACTTAGGTAGAAAGAACAGACTATAAAATAGACATAAGCAGAAAAAAGTATCTGGAGTAGCTGCCTTTAAATTTCCTTCAAACCACAGTTATTAAATATGTTCATTCAGATCTAATCAGTTTTATAATTTTTTATATCGAAAATCACTTCAAAATAAAAATGTAAAATGAATGGATGAAAATGGCCAAGATACACCCATACACTGCCAGTGATAAGAAACCTACCCCCAAATCACCCTATTTGTGTGCCTTCTGACTGGGATGCCCACAGAGCTCTAATATCCAGTTAGTAGATTTTTGGTATATTAGAAACACAGTCTATACAACAGGCTTAAAGCCTTGCCAAAATGAAAGAGATAAAAACCTTTTCATCAACTGTCACAATTAAAATTAATCTGGTGATCCAGTATGTATATAGTCATCTTTATTATTGCTAGATATAAAAATGATTTTTTAAAACCTTCTAGAGCATCATACTCCAATTAATACAATTTTAGCCATAATAATGTTATAATTTATTTTCTCTTCACCTAGTAAATTCTTCCAAGGTTGTCTGATACTTGGGTTAATCTTCTACTCATCTGTCATATGTTTGACCTAATCATATATATTTTATTTCTCTATAGTTATCTGATGATAGACTCCAAAGATAGCATTTCCAGAATTTATAAATTATTTGGAAAAAGGATATTTGTACATGTGACTAGGATAAAGTTCTTAACATGGGAAGATTATCCTGGATTATAAAGCAGAATATAAATATCATTATAATTGTTCTTATAAGAGTCAGACATGAAAAGTTAGACACATTGAGAAGATACTGTAAGGGAAGAGCAGATTGGAGGGATATGCCCTAAGTCCAAAGAGTGCTGGCAGCTACTAGCAGTTGGAAGAAGCAAGGAATGGGTTCTCCTCTAGAGCTTCTAGACAAAGTACAGTCCTGTTGATACCTTGAATTTGGCTAAGTAATGATTTTGGACTTTGGTCTCCTGAAAGGTGAGATTAAATAAATTTCTGTCATTTTCAGTCACTAAGTTTGTGATAACTTATTATATACCTACTTTTTATTTCCAAACTACACAGATAAGGGATGAGAGGAGATAAATTTTTTCTTTTGTCTTATTAATATGTAATTATTTAATATTTAAAAACACACTACAATTGTTAGTTTTTTCCATATGGCTCCTATGTCCCGGAATCCCCTGTGGCATTATGTACATATATAGAAATTAATTAATGTTAATGGAATGAATAAACAAATTTGAAAATAATGTCTCACCTTGTGATACCTATTTCTGGCCAAATAGCCTCGCAAATAAGACTGAAGAACAATAGTGGCAGCTCGTTTAATCTTGTACTTCTTGTGGACCACATACATCCGCCAGTATTTCTGAATGATGACTGCTGCCTTGGTTCTACGCAGAAATTTAGCATAGCTAAAAGAACATAGTAGTACATTGTCAATAATAAGAAAAATGCAAAAATTCATATCAATGTCTTGGTCATAATGAGTAGTACCTGAATTACATTATTCTAATAATGTGCATGATAAATCAACATTTATATTTGCTTATATTTGTATAGCAATTAGTAGTTTCCCAAAGTAGAATTCATTCATTACCTCATCTGAACATTTATTATCATTAATTTTCTTACCTGAGCCTTTCCAATTTCTGAAAAGGAGGCCATCCCATACTGCCAGATTTTACAATTAAAAAAAAGTAGAAAGTTCATAATTCTTTCGAGGACAGGGCTTATAACCATCAGCTATGTGCCTTTTACAAAGGAGACCAGTCTACATGGTAATCCCATATTTACTTATCATAAACTTTCTTAGATCTACCCATTGTTAATGTACCTTATTTTTTCCTAAAATCTGTTAAGAGTGTATATTCTACATCATTAATGCCTTTCCACTTATACTTCAAAAATTAAAATTGTCCTAATATGTAATCACATTGAAATGTAGTTCTTCAGTACAGTATAGACCTTCTCAGTTACTTGTTCCTGAAAGCCCCTCAATGGAGTAATTATTAAGCAGGTCATATTCATGCCTATTTTAATTTACACACGATTTCTTCAAACTACCTATAAAAATAAAAAACACAAAAATTTTGAGGATATGAGTAGGTAGAAATTTAAAATTTTCTAAGGATGAATCAGAATCATCTATAAGGCTAAGTGAAATTTTATTATATTTAACTGTCTTATGAGTTGTTATTCCTTGAAACTAAGAAGGGGTGAGATGCTGACTTCTTAGGTAGGGTAACTACTCAAACCTGCCTTAGGTTGGATAATGAATTAGGTGAACACCTTAATCTTATAGGTACTCGGGAGAAATAACATATAGGTACTCGGGAGACCTACCATCGAGCCTGGTAGCCCCGCACATATCTCTGCACAGTGATGGCTGCTTTACGCATGCGTAGGTATTTCTTCCTCAGTAGCCAACCTCGGATGGTCTTCTGGATCCGAATGCAGGCAGCCCTCAGTTTGTCTGCCCTCAATTTTTCTAGATAGGCCACTTGACCAGCACGGAAAAAGATCTTTGTTTTACCAAACTGGTATTTGTCCTTGTCCTATTTTAGGAAGAAATTATATATTCAGAAATAATAACCATATAAAAGAAATTTAAAAGAGAAAAATATGTCTAGAAGCAGAATCAGTAAAAGGATGAATCTATTAGCTAAAACTTAGGCTACATCACAATTAACTAATGGAGCCAGATTTTTGATCCTATGCAAGTTCAGCAAATAGAAGGGATTTTTAAGGAAAACTATAGTTTAAGAGTTATTTTCCAGAATTATTCTACCTGGAATTTTTTTATCTGAGGCCCAAAACTTGGTTGTGGGTAATAGGCAGCTATTATTTTCTGGTTTGTATTTTAAACATCTCAAGGAAATGGAGATGTTGACACTCCCTCAGAGTGACCGAGTTGTAAGCATTACATCAGGCTGTATATTCCATGAGCAAGCTGAAGGGACAAAAACATCAATGTGAAGAATAAGGCAGGAAGAAAAGCATATGAAATAAAATTGGGGGAAAAAAAAAAACAACCCAAAAATCCATGGGTATTTATGTTAAGAGTTGAGTTTCTAAACAATTATCTCTTGACTTCATCAATAGTATTTAAAACAAAGACAATAAGAAAAAACTTTATAAACGTGTTAAAATCCTATAAATTTCAAATTTCTTCCCCCAAATATAATCAGTTACATTGCTCAATGACATTTGCTTTACAAAAACAAACTTTTGAGTTTCATACTGTTCTTAGTGAGTCACCACATCTAGAAACATGTAAATTATTAACCATTCTCATATCAAAAGAAGAGTAAAATGCATGTATAATAATCACCACTGTGATCTGAAATTCTAAGCAAAAACAGGAAATCCCTTTTCATTGTAAGCAGATATATCCTATCTTATACACGAAACCTAAAAATAAGAAACCTCCAAGTGCATCTAAAAAACCTAAAATTATTCAATAATTTTAGAGTCATAGTTAAAAGTGATTCTCTTCTACCACCCCTGTACCATCTCTAGATCCAACTTTGCCTCCATCTTGCAGGCTCCTCTGCCTATTCCTTGCGAGGCCCTGAAACCAGGTCCAGAGTGGTAAGGAAGACAGGAGTAGGACTGTTGCTCAATCCCATGTGAACTCAGGGTTGAAAGGAGATAGGCCAAACTCGACAAACACTGGATTTTTTAAAACATGACTTGTTTGTTTTTTAAAAACAAACAATTATATATATCTCATTCATTACCAAAGGAAATTACCTGTTAACAGTATAATTAGGACTTACTATCTTGAAGTGAGGCAATTCCCTTCAGACTCGTTTCAAACAGTAAAAATATATTTTTAAAATTTTTTTATGAATCTTAATTCTCTAAGTCCTAGATCAGAAGATCAGTAATTCTCAAAGTGCAGTTCTCTTCAGATAGCATCAGTATTACCTGGGAATTTGTTAGTAATGCAAATTATTGGGCAATTCCCGGATAATTGCCCCAGAAATTCTGGGGATACAGCTTAGAGATCTGTGTTTGGCAAACACTCCAGGTGACACTAATTCACAATAAAGTTTTGGAACTTCTTAGCCTGGGATGATTGATTCTCTATAATATCAACCTATATTTCCTAACCATTACTTTACAATCCCATTCACAAATCTTATACTGTAAAAAAGCTACTTTTTCTGAGCAAACCCTATGCTTGCTTGCTTTTTTCATACCATGCTTTCTCTTAGAATATTCTTTCTCCAGTTTTATCCAGTCTTACCCATTCTTCATGGCCTGACTCAAAATACACTTCTTTCATGAAATTGTTCCTCCTTCCCCTAGCTGGATGTGACTTTACCTTCCTGATTTCTTGTCCTATTCATTAAGCATTTGATATAGACTCTAAAGTACAGTGTATTTAACTTTAAAATGCATTACTTGCCAAGATAGACTGTTACTTGAGAATAAGGCTCATTTTTTGTTTTTGTTTTTGAGACAGGGTCTCACTATGTTATCTACATTGGCCTCAAACTCCTGGGTCAAGAGATTCCCTCATTACAACCTGAGTGGCTGGAACCACAGGCATGCACCACCGTACCTATTAAGAATCATTTTTTCTCAATTACACATGATCTGGTCTGGTGTCTTCCATAAGTAAGTACTGCAAATATTTTTGCTGAAATGATCACAGTCTCTAAAATAAATGTGTCTCAAGTTGGGTTGAGGCCTTAACAATTTTATTTTCTAATAGTGGACCATTCTCCTGCTCACAAATTGTAGCATGAGTGAGCCTCAACCTCTAAGACAGTGTGCCCCTCTACCCAACCACCCCTAGATAATTTGGATGAATGATATTTTACATGGAAGCTCCCAGGATCTTTACAAATAAGAACCACAAGGCCTTTGTTCAGATAAAGGTAAGTGAAAAATCTTTCTCACCAGTATCAGTTTCTCTAACACATTCTTGCATGTTTGCTTTCTGTCACCTAGCACATCTTTTTGCTTCATTAGGACTCGGTAGCGACTGAAAAATTCTTGGTAAGTCCACCTATAAAAATAAAATTACATCAGTTTATTTAAAGAACTAGGAATCTCCCTATTAGGATTCCTTACACTTGAAAAATGTCACGCCCACCGTGAGGGGAAACCTGCTGCACTGATTCGAATGGTTTCCAGGACACCACATGCTCTCAGTTGCTGCACTGCCCTCTTCTCATCAAACCTACATGTTTAAAAAAAAAAAAAAAAAAAAGTCATTAGTGCACAAAGAACCAAGCTGTAGTCACTCTCCTCAGGCAGGGTTTAAATTCTTCTGTAAACAACCAAGTGGATAAATTTAAAAAGAAGGCATTCAAAAGTTGAAGCTGTGATCAAAATGGAAAACTTCATGAGACCCGGGAAAGACAATGAGCAATAAAAATAGAGCTGTAAAAACCCCCTAGGGTTCAAACCACAAACTCATAACAAAGTGCACTGAGGATACTAAAAAAAGAAAGGAACACAAAATTTCTCTGCATTGTCCATACTCACTTACATAGGTTGACCTGATTAATTCTTAGAGATTTTTAGCTCCCTATATGGGTTCTCCTGGAATGAATACTGGCCAGTCTGGAAGATATTCTTCATTCTTGAGCAGTTCCATCCCTTGGACTAAAAACGGACACCATTCCAACAGGAAGGACACATTAAATATGCCATGCCCCAGTAAGTTTTTTTCTTAAAAAAATTATTGATGTTTTAAAAGCTATTTACTGTATACATACTAAGCATGTATAGTGTTTATATAAATAAAAATATTTTTATTTTGTATTATATTTTATATTATTTCACTATGGGCAATTAAAATCTTCAAATTAAAATAATACTAAAAGAGGAAGCAGAAGGGTCTCCTCTAACTATATGATCACTCTTATTACTCCCATAGCTAGGCTCTGAGTGATCCATCTACACCTTCTCTTGCACTCTCTTCTCAAGTGTTCTGTTGGTGGCAGGAGATGGAGTTTGCTGATGCAAGGTCATGGCTCATGGCATGGCAATTGCTTCCTGCTTGCCACTTCCTCTAGAGAGGGCTTCTTAATGATGAGGGACACAGGACAGCAGTCTTTCAGATCTACTCTCTAGACAATAGGATTGGCAGGGAAGTAAGGAAACAGGCAATCATAATTTGTAGAATGGGTGTATGTGCCTCATTTTTTTTCCTTTTCTTTTTTTCGCATCTTTTAAAAAAATACTTATGGAGCAGTGTGATATTTTAATATATGTACATAATGAGTAATCCTCAGACTAGAAGCATGATATTTGACCTACAAATTCACAAATTCCACTTCTAGAAATATATTATCCAAAGGAGATATTAGACAAACAAAAATTAAAGGCAAAAGATGTTTTTACAGCATTGTTGAAACAACCTAAATAATCATCATAGGCAATAATTTGAATAAATAATGGTACATCTGTGTCATAGGATACTCCGCAGCCATTAAAATGAGATGTGAACTTTTACTAACATGGGACATGTTCACTATCTATTGCATAAAAAACAGAGATAAAACTGCAGTTACAGCATTGAGATCCTCCCTTATTCTAGTATTTTTTTCCTCTCTCTCCCCGTAAATCTGTCTCTTTCTCTCTCTCTCTCTCTCTCACACACACACACACACACACACACACACACACACACACACGAGAACAGGAAGGAAGGGATGCTGGTTAGTCAAGAATGGTTTATGCCAGTTTATACCAATTATCTTATTCATTTCTTTTTATACTATCCTATGTTTTCTGAAAATTGTTTTCACTATGTACCAGTATTAGTTTCAAAATTAAAGGGATATCTTTTTGTGGGGTGATGCATGAAAGATTCTTCTCTCATATTTAAAAAAATTTATTTGTTCCTTTTAGTTATAAATGACAGTAGACTCTATTTTGACATACTGATACAAATATGGAATATATCTTATTCTAATTAGGATCTCAGACTTGTGGAGGTACATGATGTTAAGATAGACTGGAGTGTATTCACATATGTACATAGGGAAGTTATGACAGATTCATTCCACTATCTTTTCTATTCCCCCTCCCTTCCTTTCATTCCCCTTTTTTTAATCCATTGAACTTCTATTCTTCACCTCCCCGCCCACCCCTGACCTATTGTGTGTTAGCATCCACATATCAGAAAGAACACCTGACCTTTGGTTTTTGGAGACTGGCTTATTTCACTTAGCATGATACTCTCCAGATCCTCCCATTTACTGACAAATGTCATAAAGTCATTCTTCTTTATGTCCAAGTAACACTCCACCGTGTATATATACTACAATTTCTTTATCTATTCATCTGTTGATGGGCACCTAGGTTGGTTCCATATCTAAGCTATTGTGAACTAAGCTTCTATCACCATTGATGTGGCTGCATCACTATAGTATGCCAATTTTAAGTCCTTTGGGTATATGCTGAGGAGTGGGTCAAATGGTAGGTCCATTCCAGGTTTTAGGAGGAATCTCCATACTGCTTTCCAGAATGGTTGCACCAATTTGCAGTCTCACCAGCAATGTATCAATGTATCCTTTTCCCCATATCCTCACCAACATTTATTGTTACTTATATTCTTGATAATTGCCATTCTGACTGGAGTGATGTATAATCTTGGTGTAGTTTTAATTTACATTTCTCTAATTGCTAGAGATGTTGAACATTTTTTTTTCATATATTTGTTGACCATTTGTTTTTCTTCTTTTGAGAAGTATTTGTTTAGTTCCTCTGCCCATTTATTGATGGGTTGTTGTTGTTTATTATTATTATTATTATTATTATTATTATTATTATTATTATTTTGGTGTTAAGCTTTTTGAGTTCTTTGTCATATATGCCATTTGAAGCAGAACAAGATGTTGGTAAAAGCAGACAATCTCTGCTGGTTTCATCAGGTAAAAAGTAGCAGGTACATCTTTGCCAAAGCATCCTTATCCCCCAGCTACCTCTGGTTTTAACTAGTACCCAAATTAACAAAACACCTAGAAAGATTTTGAACTGAGGTAAATTTAAAAAATAATATCAAACCAGAAATGTTTGGTTGACCTCAACTTTTAAGCCTTAACAGATGACCAACTGCTAATTTATTCTCACATTCTGAAAAGGGAACAAAAATTGGAAAAATTCTATTAAGTAATATTTTACCTCTACAAGACGTGAAGATTTACCCCGGTTTTTTTCCTTATGAAAGCTTGGCAATCATCATGCAGCAGGGATACTTTATTATTCAGTAGTTGAGAAATACTTACGTGAATGGAAACTTGAAGTCATTAGGCTTAATACAGCGCACATAGTGGGGAGTAGTGGCATTGAGGGTCTCCATAAGCAAGTGAAGGGAATTTCGGAACTGCATGAAAAAGGGCAGAAAGGGGGATCAAAGTTTTCTTAAAAGTCAAAGATGATGTAAAACAATTAAAATTCTCTTCCTATGACACTAATGAATATGACTTTGTCACCTATGAATTTGATGCATCCTGAAAAGGGGAGCTGATACTAAAATAGGAATGTTGAGACTTTTAGTTAAATTCTGCCCAAACTCTACTAATATATGCTTACTCTGCTAAATATATATCTTCCCTACTCTCATACCTTTCTCCCATTCCCCTTATTACATAGGCTTCTATAGCTTTGTGATATGAATTCATTCGTTTGTGACCCACAATATAACTTTGCTTTAAGAATATGAAGGTCATTTAATTATGTCAAATAGAAATTTTGCTTAAGATACTGAAAAAAGCAACAGATATCTTAAAAGAGTATAAGGAATGAGTGGAGAATGGGAAGGATGGCCAGAAAGGAGTTACCATTAGGGACATGAAATCGGGACTAGAGGCTGTGGACTCATGTCAGGTCCTGCTCTGATCTACACTGGGACAGGGTCTCACACAGGAAAACACAGTATGTTTTTTAGTGTTTAACCTCCCTTCCAAAGCCTTTACCCTACGTTTAGGCACTAAGCAGGCGTATAACATTTCCCACTCCCCACAGGGCATAAGACATCAAAGGAAGGAGAAGGCACTTTCTTGTACTGAAGGAGATAACTGTTGCTCTGTATAAATACAGAGACAAAGCAACCAGAGAATGAAGCAAAGAAAGCAGTGGTCTGAGAGAGATGATATGCACTAAAAGAATCAAGACATAGAGAAAATTGTTTTGGGGAAGGCAGACACGAAGGCATGGGTCTAGAGTTGGCAGAGAGAAGTATGAGTGGGCAGTGTTATTTTTTCTCACAGTGGAAGCTCCAGACTCTTCTCACCTGAGAATCCCACCTGGAAGCTAAAGAAAGAAGACCTGAGGCTTCAGGTGAGCAAAGGAGGAGTGTGGCAGCAGCAGCTCCCTGAACTCACCTGATGCCCCACAGTTTTCTTGTGCTCTTTGGCCGTCTGGCCTGGTCTGCCCTTGGTGGCCTTTGAAGGAATGCGGGTGAGGGGTGTTCGCCCTGAAGAGGTGGCTGAGGTTGGACTAATGGCCTTTTCATCATCTTGAAATAGTTCTGGTAGCATCTTAAACTGGGTCAGAAACAGTAAAAAGCAATTACACTCTGAACCTACACTCAAAAGTAAGCCTTCATAGACAAAACATTACTAATATTTTCAACAAGTAGAGAATCTCTTGCTTTAGATAATTCCTGTCAGAATCACATTCCAGAAATAATCAACATTTGAGTTAGGAACTGAAATATGAGAGATAGATAAAATAAATGCTATAAAAATATAGGTAGAGGCTGGGCACAGTGGTGCACCTATAATCCTAGCTACTTGGGAGACAAAAGTAAGAGGATTACAAATCTGAGGCCAGCCTCAGAAACTCAGTGAGACCTGTCTCAAAATTTAAAAAAAAAAAAAAAAAAAAAATGGGTTGGGGGTGTAGCTAAGGAATAGAGTGCCTCAGGGTTCGACCCCCAGTACTAAAACATGTCATCTATTTCTAAACCCTACCAAATTCCTATCACCTGCTCTGACTTAACCTCTTGTGTGCTTTCATTTCCAAATTTCTACATGACATGTCTACCTGGCTATCTAATTGCTATCTCAAGTAAAGCATAGCTAAAACAGACATGGACTCCACACTGTGTTACCACAAAAAAAATTATATTCAAAACACAACGCAAATATTAATCATTTGGTATTTCCAAGAGAACATTATGTTATATTTGCTTCCTCTCCAGTGCAGAGAAATTATGAAGTTTATACCTACAGCTTGGGTTTCTGAAAAGAATGGGAGCAAGAAGGTCATCAAACTATGTTAGATAAATCATACACTGTCCTCACTTCAACTGCAGCAATGCTGCATAGACTGGCAGTCACTTCAAATGACTCACTAGAACACAGAGATAATTTCTGATGGTTAAGAAAATTAAGTCTAAATAAAGACAACTGATTATGGGTGTCTCAAGAATGAGAACCTGTATTTTGTTTAAGCTAAATTACTTTGGCCAAATATTAACAATAGAATTTCATGGTTTATAGCAATGTTCATAAATCAAAATGACAAAGATCTTCACCTGTTTAATACTTAAAGATTGGCACTATGAAAATTTTCTTACACATCGATCCTATAAGCTATAAAGCATTAATTAAAGAAAAAAAATTATCTTTTTCTATAGACACTTTAACTCATTATTTTCTGGGGATTAAAACTGGGATTTGGTCTTCATGTGATCTTTATATTATCAAAATAACGGAAAGCAAACATTTTAGTTTCAAAAACGAGTTAGAATGTTCATATGCAATTCCAATGAAGTTAAAATTCTTTTTAGAATAAATTAGAAAAACAAAGTGTAACAGTCATTTAGACAAATTCACATGAAGATTTTTACTTTTTTAAATGAATATTGGCCCAAATAAGTAGTTGGCTGCCTGGTTTGCACCCTGTAGGATGAATGTGAGAGGTCTTCTCATCCTTTCCAGATTAAGTTGAAGGGTGCAGTTGGGATCAACCTAATGATGTTTTGTAGACCTCATTGTTTTTGCCATCTGGAATATTCTTTTCCCACTGGAAGGCAGTGTTTCTAGTGTCTGTCCTTAAGAAAAATAACTTCAAAGTTATACCTGGAATTAGATTCAACAATGATCCTGAGCTCAATCTCCATCAGCATGAAGTACATGAGGCCACAATTCTGGCACATCCCTTCAAAATGACATAGCAAAAAAACCTGTTTTCTCTCATAGTCGCTCACAAAGGCACACAAGAGAGAAGACCATGGTGGAGGCAATAATTTCAATTAAAACTGAAAGATCACAATGCATAGTGGTTAAGAGCAGACCCTGAGCAAGACAGCTTGCGTTTTAATGTGGCTTAAAAACTCACTAGCCATGAAGTCCCTGTGTCTCAGATGCCTTATTTGTAACATAAGAGTAATGATAATACCCCCTCATTATAAAGATTAGATGTGTTAATATTTGCAAGGCTTTTAGAACAGAACCTGATACACAGTAAATGTTATATATTGGTGAATTAAAAACTGTAAGTAAAACAGATTTTGTTGGAAAAATCATTTTTATTGTTAAAATGCTAATGCTTAAAGCTGGGCATGGTGATGCACACCTGTAATCCCAGCGACTCAGGAGCCTGAGGCAGGAAGATCACAAGTTTAAGGCCAGACTGGGCAACTTAGCAAAATCCTCTCTGAAAACAAAAATAAAAAGGGCTGGAGATACAGATATAGCTCAGTGGTAGAGTGCCCTTAGATTTAATTTCAACCCCAGTACTGCAAAACAAACAAACAAACAACAAAAACTAGTGCATAATTAACATTTTATTGAATATATACTGATTAGAATAAACCTGTCTATGGTTACCTTGCTTGACTTAAGAACTTTAATTTGTTCCTCAAAAACAGTGTCTTTATTCTTTTCAAGAAAGCCTTCACACTGGTATTCCACCTGAAAACACATGGAAAAATCTCCTTAACTGATAGCACTTTTGAATAGATATTATATCATCAACAACAAAAATATGTATTAGCTCAGGTTACATAGCAGCTCTCATCAGTTTTTTGCTAAAATATTGGTACCATTCCATAACTGTTTTTCTAGGGAATAGTGGTAGTGCTTGCTGATTAATTGTGGTCTAAATAATCCTCTCAATTTATGGGTAAGCAGACTCATAAGAAGTTGATCCTCTTCCCCCACGCTGGCCAAAGAAAGTTCATCCCAGGCTGACCCATTATATCTCCTTCCAAGCTAGTCCACTATTCAGTGGAATGTTTTCTTTTGGGAAAGAAGAGATTAAAGTGGGAGATAGGATCAAAAGGAACACATGGCTGTTGGATTGGAAAGAGGTGAAAAATTAATGATGGATAGAGGAAGAAGCTGGGGGAAATATTGTTGATTTGGTAAAGTGGGATTCCTTGAGAATAGAAGATTTCTCTTTCAAAACCCCAGCAACCTGAACAGTCTGTCACTAGAGGAGCTTTACATCCTGTACAACAAAACCCTTAGGTGAACTTATGTTCATTTTAAGGTTTCCAGTCAGGACTAAGGTAAACTCAGAAAGTCCTCAACTCCTGAGGGAGATTCCCAGGAAGCTGGTTTTCAGAGTTTCCTGGAATTCCAACTTCTAGACAGAAGACTAGACCCCTATTTATTTCATATATAATTCAATTTAAGTTAAAGGAAGAGAAAACCAACAAGCCAATACTGAAGATTTCTTTTTCTGTAAGCCCTCAAAGAATGCAAGCATCAGCAAAGAGAAAAAACAATATTTCTTGATTATTATTTTTTCCTTCATTTAAGTATTCAAAAATAAAAAATATACAAAGCTTACTTTGTCAGCAAAATGTTGGATGATGAAAGCTTTGTTTGACAGGCGAGGCTTTTCAAAGAGCGCACATTTGTTCAAATGTGTGTTGTACAATTTTTGGGCCCAAGTGTCATCTGTACCTTTAGGCATCTACATTGAGGGAGAAAAAGAAAGAAAGAAAAGAAACTGAATATTGAGACTCTTCTGTTGCATCAACTGCCAAAAGGTCACTTTTTGGCTTTACCTACATTCTATATTTAGTTTAGGAATTCATTTCTTCTACATTTCTCTCCAACAGGCCCCAAACCAATTACTAATGAAGAGCTAGACCAAGCGCTTTCCACAGGTGACCCAGCCATCTTTGAGTGAGAATCTGCCTATACTAGAAATCATCAAATAAATATTTGATCTGTTTTTAAAACAAAGGCCTTATAAGATGAATATCATGGATATAGTAATATGTATTTTTAAATTTTAAATTTTTGTTAAATAAAGGTAACATTTACACACAGAAAGATATGAAATGGAGGGTCTCCCCTTGTTGTTTTCTCAACTTTATTATCTCTTTTAAGGCAGGATACCATCTTTGCTTTGCTTTGCATTTTATTTTAATTTCAAGTGAGGCTGAGCACTTTTTTATTACATACCTTCTTAATGTTGTAGGAAATCTGGAGGCTTAAATGGATCAACCTATGATAAGGTGTAACTTATTGCATATAAACTAAAGAAAGATTAAGTGAAAGTATAGGTTATTTGCCTAAGATGACTCAGATAGTAGTAAAGCTGGGGATCCACTATTTTTTCTAACATGGTGCATCATCAAATATTAAGACTAAACTCCATCTTTATCAACTATGTCCATAATAAAGAATGACTAGTCAATTTTTAACTTATGGCTATTTAGAGCTAAGCTATGAAACCAACCTAGGTGCCCTTCAACAGATGGACGGATAAAGAAAATGTGGTATACGTACACAATGAAATATTACTCAGTTATAAAAAGGAATGACTTTACGACTTTTGCCAGTATATGGATGAATCTGGAGATGATTATGCTAAGTGAAGTAAGCCAGTTCCCAAAACCCAAGATCAAATGTTCTCTTTGATATGCAGATGCTAACACACAACCAGGGCGGGGGAGGGAAGAATAAAACTTCAGTGGATTAGACAAAGGGGAATGAGGAAAGGGAAGGAAGAAGGGAATAGGAAAGACAGTAGAATGAATCAGACATAACTTTCCTATGTTCATATATGAGTACACCACCAGTGAAATTCCACATCATGTATAACCACAAGAATGGGATCCTAATTAGAATAATTTTTACTCCATGTATGTATAGTTTGTCAAAATACACTCTACTATCATGAATATCTAAAAAGAACAAAAAAAGACTAAAATCACAAATAGATTATCCTTTTCTTTAACATATTTCATTTTTAATGTATTTTATTGAATTCCAACTAAAAGACAACTTATAGTTGCCTTAAACAACAAATATTATCATCAAGAGTGGTCTCAAGCTGTAGGTATTACCAGTGACAATTGTTTCCCTAAATAATAACTCCACCAAATCACTACTGATATTCTCATCCTTTTGGATATTATATAAATGACTTGACATTTCCCAGCTGGTTTCCTAATGATAATGAGAGCTTACCTCCTACATTTGAGAAAATTCAATGAGAAAATTCCTTTAACATACTTGGATTAAGCCTTATATATAGCAATTCCTTAATAAAAGATAAATAATAGTGATGATGACAAAAAAATTATGGCTACTTAGAACTATTATTCAAAACATATTTTGTGCAATTTCTTGCATTTCTTTAAATACATTCTGTCTCCAACAGAGTTCTAAATATAAGAAAATTGATTTAAAAAAGCAACAAAAATTGGTAGCAATATTATCTACCAATTTTCTACATAACCTATAATCAGCTGAAAATAAAAGTTTCATTTATAACTAGAATCCTTGGGGTCTAGTGTCCCTTTAGAATGAAGACTCTCACTTGTTGCCACAATGGCATTTCATGTTACTAATAAATGTCCGCCTGAACCTACTTGCCTCCTGATCTTGATGCATCTATTTGGCAGTCTAAATTCCCCCCCAAAATCATACTCGCCTTGCATTCCTCATCCAGCAAATCTAGAATGCCCAGTTTTGATTCTATAAGATTAATACAAGGCTGATTATCATAAAAATCTATGAGTGTCCATGGAATTTGTTCTTTCATGTATTCCTCTTGTTCCAATTTGAAAACGTGCTGAAATGAAAAAGAAAAATGCAGTCATTTTTGGATTGTTATCAATGTAGTTAAAAAAAACAACAACAATGTTTCTATAAAATACTAAGAGGATACCAAGAAAACTGGAGATAGTTTGTGGCTACTAGCAATAGTAATCTCATGGGAGAAGCACCATTTATACACAGAGAAAGTAAATTAAAACCACAGAAAGCAAAACCTCAGCTATATCAGATCCTTAGTGAAGAAGCAGATCTAGGCATGTAAATATTTTAAGTAGCTGATAAATCTAAGCAGTCTTTGTGATTTTTTATTATGTATATTTCTAAAATTGCACTTTCTACTTTTGGCTCCTTAAGCAATTATATAGGGCTGCTAACAACACAGGACACAGGAATGTCTAAGCTGGCATTGAACAACTATGCAGAGTGAATGCCCTCTAGACTACTGAACAGTACGGGGCAATGCTTTGAGCACAACAAAATAATTTCTTAAGGGATTGTGGTGCTGAAGTACAACATGCCTCAAAATTAGATTAACGTATGTTTTTTTGTGTGTGTGTGTCTGCCTTGATTATTCTCCTCTTTCAGGGAATAAGTGGCTCACTTTTCTAAATTCTTTATCCAATACTGCAAGCAGCTACACAAGTACTACCAATCCATTGCTATTTCTGCTAAAAATCTTCAGCCACAACCCACGCCATTGCTTCTGATCTCTGTCATTCGTTTAATCAAAAATATATATTGACTACATACTATGTGTCAGTCACAGCATATAGTCAACAACATAGACAACAACAGGAGACTAGTGGGAGATGAACACAGAAATCAAATAATCACAAGGAATAATATTAAAAAGGAAAATAATATAAACTATGAGGGCAAGAATCCCTATCTAGTTTGGTTACAGGATGATCAGGGTAGGTTTCCCTAAAGAAAGGCTTGTGCTCTGAGCTTTGAAGGTGAAGAGGAGCAGAGCTGCCCTAGATGGGAAGGGCAATCTGCTACAGTTTGTGGCAGGATGTGCTCTAACCATGTAGCTGATACACAACTTTCTGTTTCTATGGATGCTAAAGACCATTAACTGTTCTTCCAAGTTTCTGCTGTTATTTACTTGTCTCTTTTATCTTCTTTGGTTCTCTCACACATCTTGCTATTTTTTCTAGGAAGATTATCTTTTTGTGGCTATGACCACATAACACATATTTTCTAAGATACCAAGTCCTATGAAACAGGTGACACAGAGATTTCTAATATATAATTCCATGCACCTGGAACTTTCCCATTTTATTTTACTTTTATTGGAATGTCCTTTGCACTTTAAGCAGCTATAAGAAGCCTTAGTTAAAACAAAATATAAAAAGGTCATCCATAGAGTATTTGTCATGCTATTTAGCAATTTTACTCTGTTCTTTTGATTAATGAGAAAACAAATAAGGCATCATATGTTAGCAGTGTCCTGATTAATAGCACTAATATCTTCCAAAACAATGAACTTTTTAAGTTTTTCATTAGTTTATATGTAGTCTTCATGCTGACATCAGAAGCACTGCTCTAAGCTTTAAATAGAACTTATTTCTCATACAAATCTTTATATCTATTCTAGAAAACTCCATAAAGCCGAGGGGCTCAAATATTTGGGGTGCTCAATTATCAAGGAATGTGGGCATGAGGTTCAATATGTCAAGAGATCCTTGTCAATATAGGAATGCTTCTAAGCACTAAATATGCCCACAACATTTCTTTCTTTCTTTCTTTTTTTTTTTTTTTTCTTGTATTAGGGACTAAACCACTAAGCCACATCCTCAGTCCTTTTTAGTATTTTATTTAGAGAAAGGGTCTTACTGAGTTGCTTAGGCCTCACTAAATTGCTGAGGCTGGCTTTGAACTTGAGATCCTTCTGCCTCAGCCTCCTGAGCCCCTGGGATTATAGGCCTGTGCCACTGCACCTGGCTCCCACAGTATTTCTTATGCCAACTGCCCACATCCATGGCCTCAGCTCAGGGAGCAGCCCTATGCAGCTAAGTCCTTTACTGTGAAACCCCATGTTTCTGGTCACAGCTCACTAAACCAAGTATGGGTACATGAGGGCACTTTATAGCTAGACATCTCAGATGAAAAAAAATGAATGGGGCTAATTGGTTCACTTTTGTAGGTATCTGAATTAGAAAACAAAGAAACAATTAGGCAATTAGCAGTGGGAGCAGAAGCTGAAAGAATTCAAGATGAGTGGGAGGTGAGCAAGTTAAGAAGATGTGAAGAGCATTCCAACCACTGCTATCTCTATAGGAAGTCTGAAGTAAATGGAGAAGAAGAAATGTTGAGGTGGAGATAATATATACAAACTAGAAGAGAGAACAAGCCATCTCATAGTAAGACGGAGTGGAGCAATTATGCATAGAAAAATTAAGATATAACATAATGGGGAGGTGTGAGGGAAAAGCGAGAGGAATAAGTGATAGAGACAAAAGCAGGCAAGAATTTTTAATTCTTTTCGCTATTTCTTCTGATGTTTACTTACATATTTCTAAAGAATATACGCATCAGTTGCTTTCTGATTTATCAATTTGAAACTGTTAACTTTCTGATGAAGCTAAGTTCATATACATCACCCTCTCTGCTGCTCCTTTGTTATCTTCCCAATATTACTATTTTTGGATTCTCTTTTTTTAGTCAATTTTGTAACTTAAAATAATTTGCTTAAACTTTTATTTTTTTTTTATCAACTATGGACCACAGACCACTCATGCCACTTGATGTCTCTTTTCATAAGATGAAGCAACCTTTCCTATCCTTTAGCTCTCTTTTCTTCTATCAACCAATTCCTATGGGTGGTCCACCCCTTTCTTTTCCTTCTCCCCCCTCCTTTTTTTTGCTTGATTATGTGTGTGTGTGTGTGTGTGTGTGTGAGTGTGTGTGTGTGTGTGAGTGTGTGTGTACTGGTGTGTGTGTGTGTGTGTGTGTGTGTGTGTGTGTACACGTGCTGGGGATTGAACTCACACATGCTAAATAAATACTCTCCCACTGAGCCATATTTCCCAGTACTCAGTGGCTCATTCTTAACATCCTCTTTCATCAATACTAATAACTACCCCTAATTTTGTACTTTGAACTGTGCTTGACATGTGAGGAGCAGTTTATGTATCCCAACTCATTTAATCCATAAAACCATATGTGGGAGGAACTATTTTCATCTCCATCTTATAGATGAGGAAGCTAAGGTCCAGGGAGGTCCCAACATCTCCTGGACAATAAAGACAGAATGGGATTCCAACCCAAGCAGTTCACCTCTGAGGCCTCTGCCCTTCACAATTATATAATCTGCTGCCCCTCATTTTTAAGTACCTTCAGATCTCCCACCACTTTGATAATCCTCTAGGATATTTGATTTTACTTCTTCACAAGAGTCATTCTCAAAATATTCCCATTGCCATTGTCTCAGTGATAGAGACAAAAGCAGGCAAGAATTTTTAATTCTTTTAGCTATTTCTTCTGATGTTTACTTACATATTTCTAAAGAGAATGGCTTAGACTGTTGAAAAAAGAATACATGAAATTCTCATGTTTAGTTTTGACTCCTTGCTAATATAGAAAGTAAGAGTTAAGGCTGTCATAACACCACATACAATTAATTTCAGAATGACAAAATGAAAGATATCCCTAGGTTCAAAGCTTTATATTTCCTATGTTGGTAATACCCCTCCTGCTTCTCTCAATTTATTTGCCCCAAACTCTCATCATTCTCAGACAATGATGACTTCCAAATATTTTTCTAAATGTAGCATCATTTTTCAATCATTAGTTCTAGCTGTTTAGTTGTTCTAAAACTCATATAATACTTGAAATTCAGGACTTCATTTCAGGGGCCAGACTTTAAACAAAGACCAGGAATTAAAGAGCTAATTTATAGCAGAATTATTATTCAAAGAAGAACATTCTTACCATGTTGAATTGCTGCTGTAGTTTTTCATTTGCATAATTTATACAAAACTGCTCAAAACTATTTATCTCAAATGTTTCGAATCTGTAATACCAAAAATAAAATAGGAAAGGGAGAAAAGTAAATTATTCAAAATGTACTCATTAGGAAGAAAAAAATAGGAAGTACTCTAACAGTGTGCAACTTTCTTTACACAGCAATTGAGATAAATGTTTATAAGTCAGAAATATGGAAAATGTGCCCAATAGATGAGTACCTGCTATGAGGCAGAGAATTTTATTTAGAGTTCCCAGCATGAAAAGATGTTCAAAACTATGAGTTTTTGAGGCTCAGTTTATCTCCTGAGAGGAACAACAGAATTATAATAAAGTCATTGTTCCTATCAATTTATAGACTCAGAGTGTTACACATACATAGAAGGGAACCTTATAAGTTCTTCTGAAAAACTGAACCAGAGAATGAAAAATCAAGTATAAAATAAGCATAATGTACAAAATGGGTTTACACAGTTAAGGAAGGGTATCCACAGAAAACAAATTAGCAAGTAAAATTAGATTTTTAAAAATTCAGTGATAATTTCTCACATGAGAGTCTGAAAACCAATTTACTCCACCCATTACTTTATTAAATTAGCTCTAGAGCTGAGCTAAATTTTTGTTGTTGTTTTAGTTAAATTTTAATCACAGCATATCACCATCATAAAGGTACTCCTGACTTGCCATAGGTAGGGTTTTCCTCTCCTCACCAGTATGAGAAAAAATTAAATTCCCATTCAGAGTGACTAAATACTCTCCACAAAGAAATGCTCTCTGGCAGACCAATAAGCCAAAATGCTCACCCATAAATGTCCAGCACGCCAATAAAAGAGTGCTGCTTAACAGCAGAATGCAGAGCCTGATTGACATGATCTACAATCCAGTTAAAGAGCTTGGCATAGATGTGCTTGGCTAAAGCATCACGGGCATTTGTGGCCTGCAGCTTGGAGATGGGCTTGATGTATGTCTCTGTGGCAGTAGCCAGCTTTCGATGGCAAAGCCAATGACACATCTCCTCATAATCCACACCCATGAGATCACAGAAGATGCTGAGAGGTTCATGCTTGGACTGCCAAAAGAGAATGGGTTACTTCCTATGACCAGACCAATCAAATAAGAATTTCCTGAAAAATGTTAACAAAGAAATATCAAGTAAAACTCAGCAATGTCTTTGATATAATAAACATCAAGATCACTCACACCTGATCTGTGATAATAATCACAATCATTATTCAAACTGGCATCTGGGTGACATAATATCTGTTAGGGCTCATTGAAAAAATTACCTCTTCTTTGATTTTTTTATAGAGCTCTCTGTATTTGTCTTAGGGAACACTACATTTATTTAGTCAATCAGAAAATCAGACATCTAGTAAATAAATATTTACTAAATGGCCATTGTACTTCATTAAACAAAAATAGACATGGTTCATTTCCACCTAGAACTTAGTCACTGGGGGAAACAAATGATTGCTCCCTAAATACTACAAAGAAAAAGGACACTACACTGAGTTCACACAAGAGGAATATGCTGTATTTAGGGAGACAAGAGACAGTTGCCTTGAAAAATGGAATTGAGATTTGAAGGAATTTGGAAGGTGCTTCTGGGTTAAAGAGTGAAGGAAGAATTTTTTAAGCAGAAGAAACGACTAAAAAAAAAAAGAAAGAAAAAGGTTCTGGGTAGGAGGGAAACAACTAATATGAAAATTGAAGGTGAGTGAGAGTGTGTAAGATGGGTAGAGAAAGGCAGAGGCTATGCCATGGATAGTATTCCCAGAGAAATGGGAAGCTGCTGAAGGGTTTTAGGTAGACAACGTTTTAGATAAGAATCACTTTAACAACTCACATATTCTTGTATCACCTAGAATTTCTTCTGTAGTTTTGAATGAGTAGGTTTTTTGATAAATATTTGCTTAATTTAATCATGTTAGTGCCTTATATTTTTCAACATTTTACCCACATATCAATTGAATCTGATAACATTCCTGGGGGATAGGCAGGGTGAACACTGTTGTCTCTAAATGAAAAACAAGAATCATGATCAAGTTGGCTTTATCCCAGAGATGTAAGGATGGTTTAACATACAGAAATCAACAAATATGATTTATCACATAAACAGAACTAAGGACAAAAACTACCTAGTCATCTCAATAGATGCAGAGAAGGCCTTTGACAAAATTCAGCACCCATTAATGATAAAAACACTGAGGAAAATAGGGATGGAGGGAACTGCCTCAGTATCGTAAGGGCTATATACAAAAAACCCAAAGCCAATCTCATAATAATTGGGGAACCACTTGCCGCAGTCTGGCTGGGCACAAAATCACGAGCCACTCAAGCAGGAACAAACTTTATTTCCAAAACTCCCCTGAACAACGCACACGGCCTTCTCCTAGGACACACCACACCAATTGGAAATCCCTCCTCCGGAAATCCCTCCTACCGCACTTCCCCAACCAATGGGAACTCTCTGGGAGTCCCCAGGAGAGCTCCAAAGTAGCAGGCCAAGGCAGACAGCAGGGGTCTAATATCCAATTGAATGCACATCTTAACATAATCATTATCATCTCAATGGCCTGCTGGCATCACCTTTCAACCAAAAATGCCATTCCTCATTCCTACTCTTAGCAACCACTGAAAGCATTTATTTTAAAATCTGGAACAAGAAAAGGAAGTCCATTCTTACCACTCCTATTTAATATAATGCTAGAAATTTTAGCCAGAGCAATTAGGCAAGAGAAGGAAGTAAAAGGAATAAAAATAGGAAAGAAAGAAGTCAAATTATCATCGTTGGCAAATGATATGATCTTACACTTAGAGGATCCCCCCCCCAAAAAAAAAAACCCAGCAGAAGACTACTAAAGCTAATAAACAAATCTGGCAAAATAGCAGGTTACAAAAATCAACATATAAAAATCAATAGCTTTCTTATATATTAACAATGAACAAGCCAAGGAAGAAAAAAGGAAAACAATCCCATTCACAATAGCCTCAACACAACAACAACTTAGGAATAAATCTAACCAAGGAGGTGAAAGACCTCAATAATGAAAACTGTAGAAAGAAATTAAAGAAGGAGAAAAGACCTCCTATGCTCACGAATAGACAGAATTAACACTGTTAAAATGGCCATACTACTAAAAGCAATATACAGATTCAATGCAATCTCCATAAAAATACCAGTGACATTTTTCACAGAACTAGAAAAAAAGAGTCCTAAAATTCCTTTGGAAGAATAAATAATCCAGAATAGCTAAATCAATTCTAGGCCAGAAAAGCAACACTGGAGGCATCAAAATACCTAACTCAAATTATACTTCATGATGTAGTACATGCATAACCATGTTTATAGCAGCACAATTCACAAAGGCCAAACTATGGAACTAGCCTAGACGTTCAAAAGATGAATGAATAAAGAAAACGTGGTATATATACACAATGGAGTTTTATTCAGCCATAAAGAAAAATGAAATTATGTCATTTGCAGGAAAATGGATGGAACTCAAAACCATTACGTTAATGGAAATAATCCAAACTTAGAAGGTCAATGGTTGTATATTTTCTCTCATTTGTGGAAGCTACAGAGGAAAAAGGAAAAGAATGGGTGGGGGTGGGGGATCTCATGAAAATCAAAGGGAGGTTAGTAAAGGATAGGGGAAAGGGGTAAGGAGAGGGGAGGGAAGTGCTGTAGATTGATATTGAAGCCAGATTTAAAGTTAGGTAGTCAGTGTAGTTAGGTAAATCGGGTCTAATATCGAGTGAAATCGAAAATGGAGGCCATGCTGGGAATGACTCAGGGAAAACGCAGGACAACTCATGGAATGTTAATGAAGTCCTGAAAAGGCCCTAGGCCAAAGTCCACCTCAAAGAAATGTTAATGGAGCCCGGGAAAACAGCCCCAACAGACTTGAAGATAGCCCATCCCAAAAGGTGATAATTAAGCCCACCTGTAGGCCTCCAACCTACATTCCATCACTGAAAGAACTATAAAAAGGGGAAAGAACAGCCCTTCCACGGATTCCCACCTTTTGGGTCCCCTTCTTCCTCCGGGAGAAGTCTTTTCTGCTGTCCTTTAATAAATTTCTAATTTCTACTCTGACCTTGCCTCGGCGTGTGCTTTCTGGTGTTATTCTTCAACATTGGGGAAGCAAGAACTCGTCACCGGTCAACAGCGTTTCAATATTGGCCAAATTATATTGTTATATTGAAAGGATGTGCAAATATGTAACAACAACAAATCCCATCAGATGTACAACTATAATGCACCAATAAAAAATGTGGAAAGGAAAATGAGGAAATGAGGTCCAAGGGAACAGTTTGTCAATAATCGCATGGCTAATTTATGTCAGAACTGGCACTAAAACCTGGGTCTTCTGATACCCTCTTCCCTGGGTCGTTCTCATTTAAGTGGTCTTCCTCTTTTCAATACCTTCCTCCCAAGTAACACTTTAGATACAAATCAGCACCTCACTCAACTCCCTTAAATAATAAGCAGCTTAGAATTAACACACACACACACACACACACAGAATTTTTGAGCCGTAAGAAATGACATACTGATACATGCCATAACATGGATGGACTTTGAAAGAATACACATTATATGATTCAGTTTCTAATATGACTAGAATAAGCAAGTCTATTCGGGCAGAAAGTAGATTCAATGGTTATGTAGGGATAGAAAAATAGAGGAACAGAGAAGCATCAGGTAAAGGGTATAGATTTTCTTTTTGAAATAATGAAAATATTTAAATTGACTATGGTGATGGCTAAAAACATCCATAAATACAATAAAAAAATTTAATTATACATTTAAAGCCATTTAAATGGGTATAATTCACATTATACTACAACAAAATTGCCTTTGAAAAAAGTTTAATGGGGGCTGGGGATGTGGCTCAAGCGGTAGCACGCTCTCCTGGCATGCATGGGTTCAATCCTCAACACCACATAAAAATAAATAAACTAAAGGTATTGCGTCCAACTAAAACTAAAAAAATAAATTTAAAAAAGCTGCCATAAAGGCTGGGCATGGTGGCACACACCCATAATACCAGTGACTCAGAGGGCTCAGGTAGGAGGATGGCAAGTTCATGGTCAGTCTTAGCAACTTAGCAAGACCTGTCTCAAAATAAAAAATAAAAGGGGCAGAGGATAGAGCTCAATGATAGAATCTTCCTGGGCTCAATCTGCAGTACCCCAAAATAATAAAAATAAAAATAAAAAAGACCTGTCAGTAGGAGAAGAGCCTGTGTGTATGTATGGGGCAGGGAGAAGTGGTACCATGCACCTCAATTAGGATCCATGGCTTAGGGAAATTATAAATTATACATAAAGGAAATTGTGTAGATCAAATGTCTCATAAACAAAGCTCACTACCCTTTAACTTATGACCCTATGACTAATAAATCATTTATAGTATAGTGTTTTTCTTCAAATCATAAAGTATTGATTTTATGTTTCATATATCTAATTGTAGTACAAAACTACTACATTTACAAAAGGCAGGGAATAGATTCTTTCTTATAGGAATAGGGAATCTGTTTTTACATGAGGAGCTATTGATCCAAAGAAAAAAGGCAACCAAGAAAGAGTACGGTCCCATTAACAAGGACCTCAACTCCTAGGGGATAAACACAAGCAAGAGAGACCTTTATAAAACATTGAGACTTGAGCTGAGATAAAGGAAAGCAGTGGAAAGAAGGGTGATGCTAAGAGATGCTGCCAGAGCTGTAAGTTAGCAGTTGGAGCTGCCCAGAAAGAACAGTTATCCTACACCCCAGAGAGAATCTGAGCAAGGGCAGGAGAGAGAGAGGTAGCTGAGTTAGTAAATTTCTGGGCTGGAGTGTGATAAGTGATGAGAGGTAAACTGAATAGGAAGTCAAAGGTCGATCATAAAAGGGCTTTCAATGTTATGCCAAGTACAGCACATCTCCTTATCTGCAGACTCCTAATGGAAAATAAACACCATATATACTTCTTCCTTAAATATACAAATATATGATAAAGTTTAATTTATAAATTAGGCACAATAAGAAATTAACAACAACTAATAATAGAACAATTGTAAATAGAACCATTATAACACTATTGTATAATAAAAGTTATGTGAGTATACTGTCTCTCTCCCTCTCAAAAGATCAGATCATATTGTACTCACCCTTCTTACGATGATGATGAGAGATGATAAAATGCCTATGTGAGATGAAGTGAGAAGAATGACATAGGCATTGTGACTTATCATTAGGCTCCTATGTAAGGGTTACTTGGCCATAAGCACCGCGATACTTCAACAGCACCGTGATAACTGAGATGACTACTAAGTGACTAATGGGTGGCAGCATATACAGCATGGATATACTGGACAAGGAGAGAATTCATGTCCCAGGTGGAATGAAGCAGAACAGCATGAAATTTCATCATACTACTCAGAATGGTGCACAATTTAAACTATATGATTGTTTATGTCTGGAATTTTACATTTAATATTCAGGCCAAAGTTGACCACAAGTAACTGAAACCACCAAAAACAAAACTATAGATAATGGAGAACTACTGTAGAGTATCTACCTTATTCCTGAAGACAATGGGAAATCCTGAAGGATTTAAGCAAGGGCATGATATATTCCCTTATAGCTCTAAATTCACCCAAGTTTATGATCTTATGGGGTCATTTATATTATAGTAATTAATTTCATCTGTGTATCACTGTTATCTATCCTAGATATCTACATTGAGAGACTGAGAGACAGACACACAGATAGATATGGGGAGAAGTTAGAATTCATACATTTTTTTTTTTAACTTCTGGGAATTGAACCCTGGGCCTTGTACATACTAAGCATGAGCTCTCCCACTGAGCCATACCCAAAGCCTGAGAATTTATACATTTCTGAAGATGTACATATACCACATTCTATACGATTAAAAAGGAAGCCAGGTGCGGTGGCATATGCCTGTAATCCCAGCAGCTTGGGAGGCTGAGGCAGGAGGATCACAAATTCAAAGGCAGCCTCAGCAACAGCGAGGCTTTAAGCAACTCAGTGAGACCCTGTCTCTAAATATAATACAAAATAGGGCTGGGGATGTGGCTCAGTGGTTGATGGCCCCTAAGTTCATCCCTGCCACCAAAAAAAAAAAAAAAAAGTCTAAAAGGGATAAGTCAGTTTCTTTCCCACCCCACACCCTATTCTAGCCATGTTTCTTTCCTTAGCACTGTTCAATATTTTTAAACCATATTACATCTCCAAAGCTAAAGACACAAAGTTAAATAGGCCAACTGAAACTACATGTAGTATTTCTCCCTCGGTTATAGAAACCAGACACGTATCCAAGACCATTCATTCTCTCTCTCTCTCTCTTAAACACACACACACACACACACACACACACACACACACACACACAAATAAATAAATAAATAAAAATAAAATAATAATAATCACATAATCACTCAAGAATTGAAACCCATGTTCTTTATTCTCAGTTCAAGCTTTATATTTTTGATAATACATCTTTTTGATAATTACCTCTCTGATAATGTCAGAGAGACTTAAATTATATTGCTTCTACAAAAAAAATCAACAAAACTAAAACACAATTCAACTTCTACCACACCAATTTCATTTTGTACTTACAGGTATTGTGCAGCTGTCTGAATCTCGAGAAGTAAATGCAACATTGCCTAAGTGAAGGATGCCAGCAAGTATTCGAAAAATTCCCATTTGATAAGATTCACTAATTCCTTAAATAGAGTAAATGAGTAAGTGATTAATTTCAGAATAGCAACAAAACATTTTAGCAGTAATTTTAAATCTATTGTTAATTCTTGAATATTGACAGATGTTATACACATTATAGTGAGTCACAGCTAACAATCATTCATCTTCATTGACATTAAAACATTAAGCAGTTAGCATTATGGGTGATAATGTGGATATACACATGGGCAGGTAACTTCACCCTTCTATGCTTTCATTTTCTCATTTGAGATATGGCAATAAAAGTGAATTCTTCAAAGGGTGTTTTTAACATTGAATGAGGTAACACACACAGCATACCCAATGTGACACGTGGTAAGTACTACACAAATGATCATATCATTGTCACATATTGGATTTAAGTATTTTATTAATATTATTGCCATTTCTATTAATCTTTATTTCAAGTGCAAGTTGTAGCACAATAATAAGGCTGTTTTAAATCAATGATTTAATTACTTCTTTTAACTAAATGCCAAGTATAAATCAAAGAGACTCCAAGATCAGAGATGTTCAGACAGGTGTTATTCCCTGGTCTGAAGAGTTAATGTCCAATACAGCATTGGAGAAGGAGCTGAAGTATAAAGCAGGATGAAAAAACTAGACAGCTTTTGGATTTTATCAGATTTGGCTGTTTTTCTGTAAGTAAAAAATTTTCAGAATATTAAACATAATTAAGTTATAGTAAAATTATTTCCAAATATGTAATCATACACAGTAATTGAGAATTCACCTTATAATGAATGTTTATGTTATGTCCAACATTATGGCTTTTTCAAATTCATAATTTGGCCCTAGAAGTAAAGCAGTATTTTTCAAACTTTAATATGCATATGAATCACTAATAGATCTGTTAAAAAGCAGATTCTGATTCACAAGTTTAAGAAAAGGAATGAGATTTCATACTTCCAGCAAGCTCTATAGTAGTCCTAGACCATATTGTGATTAGAAATGCTTTTAAATTAACTCATTCAAAGGTACTTCTTGATGTTTAAGTTATTTATATTCTGCAGTTTTTTGGTTTGTTTGATTATTTGTTTTGGTACTAGAGATTGAACCCAGGGGTACTTAACCACTGAGCAACACCCCCAGCCTTTTTTTTTTTTTGTTTGTACCAGGGGTTGAACTCAGGGGCACTCAACCACTGAGTTACATCCCCAGCCCTATTTAGAGACAATGTCTCACTGAGTTGCTTAGCCCCTCACCATTGCTGAGGCTGGCTTTGAACTTGTGATCTTCCTGTCTTATCCTCCTGAGTCACTGGGATTACAGGCATACACCACCATGCTCGGGCCCCCAGACCTTTTTAAAATTTTATTTAAAGACAGGGTCTCATTAAGTTGCTTAGGATTGAGGCTGGCTTTGAACTCATGGTCTTCCTGCCTTAGCCTCCAGAGCTACTGGGATTACAGGCATGCACCACCATGCCCAGTTTCTGCTTTAATTTTTTTTTTTTTTTTTAGTAGTTGATGGACCTTTATTTAATTTATTTATTTAGATGTGGTGCCGAGAATCAAACCCAGTGCCTCACACATGCCAGGTAAGCACTGAGCCACAACTCCAGGCCCTGAAATGTTTCTTTTTAAAAGAAAAATAATTCACCTCTAAAAGGTATAGACTATGGGTCTAAAAATTAATTTATTCACATATATAGTTAACATTTGTTAACATCTAAGCAGTTTCAAAAACACTGGACCAAATCACATTTAATATAATGTTCTGTTATCATACCAATATAGTCATTTTTCCAAGATACAAAATACCCCCAAACAAAAAACAAAAACATAATGAAAATCCGTAGAAAATTCAAGCTTGTAGAGAAACCCATCTTATTAGCTATAGGTTCTAGATTTTTGTAAAAATTTTCACAGAAAATTAGTTAGTCTTACCTTGCCTGATGTCTCAAATATTTTTTTAAAAACAACTTTATGGAGGGATAATTTTCAAACCACAAAATGTGTGCTGCTGTAAGTGTGCAAAGCAGTGATTTTCAGTAAATTTACAAATTTGTGCAACCATTACCAAAATTTAATTTTAGAATAGTTCCATCACCCTAAAACCCTTGTGCTTAATTGTTGTCTGAATGTGTTCTATAAACTATATTAAGTCTACCAGCAATGCTCACTACTTAATACAAAACCAAAACAGTATTTCAAACAAAGCTGCTTTAAGCAAAATGCAAATGCTCACTGGGCAGGTGGCACATGCCTGTAATTCCAGCGCTTGCTTGGAGGCTGAGAAAGGAGGATCACAAATTCAAAGCCAGCCTCAGCAATTTAGTGGGGCCCTAAGCAACTTAGCAAAACCCTGCCTCAAAATAAAAAATAAAAAATAGACTGAAATGAGGCTCAGTGATTGAACACTCCTGGGTTCAATCCCTGATACCAAAAAAGATAAAAAAGGAAAAAAAAAGCTATTGCTTCTCAGATATAGTGGTACATACCTGTAATCCCAGCAACTCAGGAAGCTGAGGCGGGAGGATTATAAATTCAAGGCCAGCCTCAGCAACTTAGTGAGTGAGACCCTGTCCCAAAATAAGAAGTAAAAAGGTCTGGGGATGTAGCTCAATAGTAAAGCACCCCTAGGTTTAATCCTCATCGTGTGCGTGCACACACAAACACACAATACCACCAACCAAAAGAAAAAACAAAACACTATTGCTTGTAAGAGCTGAAGAATAAAATTACATTACCTAGTAGACTGCAGGCCTGCCTGGTATGTGCCATCTCCTTTGCATCATCCACTCCTTCAATCACTGGGCTACCTCCCTGTTTTGTGTAATGAAAGCTATTTGCATTTCCTGCAATGAAGGAAAATAGTTTTGGAGTCTGAGAAAGAGCTTTGACTTCTACCCGTATGATCACTCTGAATTGAAGGCAGAATAGAACATTTAAGTGTTCAGGTCTGGAGATTATATACATGTGTGTATATATATTCCTTTCTGTTTTCAATCATATTTTAATTTAAAACTCAAAACTATGTTTATGACTTATTTATCTTAATTGTTGAAATGTATAGTAGTTTCCCAAAGGTTTAATTCCAAACTACATGCTATGACAATTTCCTCAAACACTTTACTTCCCTTATCAGAAACCCTATAGGCCTCCAACTAGTAAATTTTTTTTCTTTCATTCAAGATAAATTTCAAACATACATAAAAGTAGAGAGACTATTATAATGAACCCCTACATACTCATCACTCATCTTAATAAGCATCATACCAAGGCCAATCCTGTTCTATTTATACAACTACTCACTTCTTCCGCACCCCATGGGTCTTTCTGAAGCCAACTGCAGACTTCTAAAAATCATTTTTATCCATAAAAATTTCAGAATGAGATAAACTTCTTTTAACAAGTTAGTTTGGAAACTCAGGTATTAAACGAAAATAATACCAATATAATAAGTCTAGAGCCATATTCATACCTAATCGCAGCATTTTAAATTCAGGTAATTGTGCTGAGGCACAAAGCTGATAGAAGATATGATAGTTTCTCTCCTCTTCTGCCTTTGAAATAAGAAGAGTTTTCAATTATAACATTTGATCTAAAACTCAGAAAATTCTCATAAAATACAATTTTAATATTTAATTTTCTCAGTGAAATAAATTATCCTTACCAAATTTCCTATTTATGATTGTTAAACCTTATGGTTTTTAGTTATATGTAAGCTGGTCACAGTGGTACACACCTGTAGTCCCAGCTACTGGGGAGCTGAGACACAGGATTGCTTGATATCAGGAGTTTGGGGTCAGCCTCAGAAACATAGTAAGATAGTCTCTTAAAAAAATAAAAGTAAATAAATAAAATATATGGAATCTATATGTGTATATGTATATGTATACATATTCACACTCAATCGAAAATATCCAAGAGTAATGCCTTTTGAACTAGCCAACAGCTTGATAAATGGCTATAGTCATAAGAAATCAGTGCTTTTGAGGGAAGCTAAATCTTCTGTTTTTTCAGTACTCAATACTTTTTCTAAATATTTGTGATCTTCCCAACTCTTTGAAAAATAATAATCCCGTCTTTGCCATATTTTAGAGAGGACCATCTTCTGCAGTTGCTTCTAAGAAATCCATAAACATGCTATATTATCCTCCATAACATTTTTATTTATATATTTTAAAACTGATAACTATTTTACAAAATAGAAAATAAATCATTTATAATTCTAAGGTCAATTTTTAATATTTTCTGAGAGTTTTTTTTACATACATACCTAGAAATATAGCTGCAATAATACTATACATACAAAATTGAATACTAATATAATCCTAATATTACATTATCATATCCTTGAATTCTGCAATGCATTCTGTTAGAAAAAGATTAGTACTAATAAGGTCAAGGCTAGGTTTGATGCCCAAAGTAAACTGATATCTGGTTTAATAGAAAGTCTATTATTATAGGGACAGAAGACACTGAACAAAATACCAACATACCAATGATTATAAGTATAATTAGGCAAGAGATCAGGTTGTTCAGTGTACAAAAACTAGGAAAGCAGGTGGGTCTGCAGAAATGCTCTGATCATCTTTGTAAATGAGAGACAATATCAAATTTGGTTTTCCTGACTATAAGATTCATTTTCATAGATCCTTCTCAATATTCTATCCCCAGAGACTAGAGAACAGCTAGAATGACTACACTGTCTCCAGACAAGGCAATACAGATTAGGCCTTATAATTTTGTACTAAGCCTTGCTAGCCTTTGGCCAACATACTGACCAAGGATGTTTTTTTTCCTATCCATGTCACCTTTAATGATATATTAATCAAATCTTTACTATTTGGATTCAATCTTTTCTTAGATTTACCTATGTCTCATTCAAATTCATTTGTTCTTCAGGCTACTAAACTAGACAGTTTTCCCAAAAATCTGTAGAAGTATTTACATATGCAAGAAAATCACTGTGTGCATTTGGATATTAGAACAATTATAAAGGGTTCCTTATTATATAAATTGAGTATTATATTTTAGTTTGTCATCAATGAGGCACAACCCTAAAGTCAAAGCCATTGTAGATGCAGGCTTCCCCAATGTGTGACTTTTGGTATGTCCCAGATAACTTTCTAAGCCATAACAGGCTTGGAAAATGGAAATTGTGGGCCCTGATACCTGGCAGTGCCAGCAGTATTTGACTCTCTATGCAGTGGGCGTCCAATTAAAGGGGATACTGAAACTACAGATCTGATAACATAGGGATATAGTAGGTCACCAGGAGCTTGCTAATGATAAATATACATTCCTTTAGTATGCCTGTAAATATAGATCTGCTAGTATTGCAAATGTATAGTATTTTACCCTTTCAGACCAAAAGGACTAAGGGCATACATGTGAATACAAACTCTGCACAAATTCATCAACTTTATTTTTGATAATAGTTCACAACTGAGATATAAAGATTTTTTTAATCCCTCACTTTTCTATCTAAACAATATCATATTCTAAGAAAAAATATAGTAAAAAAGGACAAAGATAACTTTTTTCTTAGCTGAAAAACTTATAAGTAACTCCTTATAGACATAAGTCAATCTGTTCCTCATCAATTGGGAAAGAAGAGAGACAAGACTAAACTAATAGTGCCTCTTCGTAAGCAGACTTTTCAACAAACATCTGTAGAAAAAAGTCAGAACTATTAAATCTACATCAGCGCTCAAAGACTGTAAGTCTATGGGGTATTCTGCCCCTGCAGGCACCATTTTACATGCTTTAGTCCAAGCATAGTTTGCAGTAATACTGTCACAATGTGTTCTTGAGAGTGTCTAGAAACAAAATTTATACCTCTCCAGCAAGCATGAGCTCTGCAATTATGTGGCAATCTAACATAAGTATACATACATATGTACATGCCCAGCTTACCTGGAACACCACTCTGGATTTCTCTAAAAGGTATGTTCTCATATTGGCACCAATGATTCTATATCTCTTATCAAAACCAATCTCTATATACTTCCCAAAGCGACTGCTATTATCATTCCTGGTTGTTTTAGCATTTCCAATAGACTAAGAAGCAAGGGAAAAAAATTAAGATTTTAGAAGTGCAATTCATGATATGACAATTACAATGTCTATTCAGGGATAGAAAAAAGAAAATTGAACATAAATATTTAAAAGTGATTCTTTTAAGTACAGAACCAACTTTGCCCCTGCAGGTACAGATAGATGAATGCTTTGCCCACTGCACAACAATACAAATACATACTAATCGTTCTTATTTGTCTTGTTATTCTCACAAAAATGAATTTCAGAACAGTAAACCTGATCCCAGCAATTGGAGATTTTTATATTCCACACATTCATACAATCATTCCAGTGAAGAAAGAACAGGGTAGGGTTGGGATTTGCCAAAATACAAGCCTTATGAGTTAAGCATCAAGATTTTGATTTCTTGAAAAATTTAGTTTTAGTATAAATGAGATGGTTAAGCCAAATTAATATTTTCCTGGAAATGTTGCTCTTATGTTCAGGGTTTCTTTAGAAACTGGAAGTTTCTCTCATCTCATCCATCCTACAGAAACAAAGGTCCACTTGGACTTCTTATTATCAGAGGATAAATATTACCTATTCAATGTAAATGCCTCTTTCAGAAACCTGAGAAAGTAAAATTTGGCTTTGATTTTTGATGGTAGTATCTAACTTGCAAAGCATCTGCTGTGTAATCTGGACAATATAACTTTCTGCTATATTTTTATGTAACCTTAAAAATTAAAATGCATATCTTCTTACTGATTTAAGTGATATGCTTCTACAAATTTTTCTAAGGTAAAGCAAAAAAAAAAAATAGTATAGTTTAAAAAGCAAATATTCATATAATGCATATATGTAAAATGTTTAATCAACTTTTTTCATATAAGAGCAATAGATTTCACTTGTGCAAAGCCTCTGTTAAGATTAGTAATATCAAAACCATAGCAAAGAGAAAGATGTGAGAACAGTGTGGAGCATTAAAAGAGTGAAACAAACAGTAGCAATATAGCTAGCTAAAAGTCATGCTAAAATCATGCTAGATTCTCTGATCAGTCAAAGAAAATGTATTTTCAATTTCTGGAAGAGGGCAGATATCATCATATTTTGTTTTGGCAATGAGGATACTGCTACAACTTAGATAAATATTTTAAATGCTTTTCTAGAGGGGAAAAAAAAAAAAGAATGACTGGAAGCTACCATTTCAGCAAAATTACAGTGTGAGCTGACATAGTCTGATATAATTCATTATAGACATGTACTCAGATGTTATTACCCTTCTTAATATCACACACACACACATATACACACAAAACCTGAGCCCAATACAGTGGCACAGGCGTATAATCACAGTGACTTGGGAGGTAAGAGGGTTGTAAGTTGAATGCCATCCTAGGCAACTTAGTGAGGCTCTAAGCAATTTAGTGAGGCCTCATCTCAAAATAAAAAATAAAAAGGGCTGGAGACGTGGCTTAGTGGTAAATAAAGCACCCATGGGTTCAATCCCAAGTAACATGCAAAACAAACATACAAAAAAAGACTTCCAAGAGAAAAAACATGTTATAAAACAGAGCAAAAAGAATAATTTTGCTACATCATTTACATTTTGCCAAAGGAGACTATTTTTAGGACAAGGTGTTTGCTTTCTAAAGGATAATGAACAAATCCCTTTAGCCACTGGGTCATGTTGTTAACTATGTACAGGATGTTCATTATCCCACCAAGGAGTTTTTGCAGATCACTGGATACCTGGACATTCCTTTCTTGATATCACAGTAATGGGCTCTAATATAGAGACATAGTCTTACAGCACATTTAAACCTATAAACTTTCTAGGCTACATATTCAATATTTTACATGTTTTTTTTTCTAGTGACTATAGACCCTTTGTTGTCAATCTTAAACCTATAAACTTTCTAGGCTTCATATTCAATGTTTTATATGCTTTTTTTTTTTTCTAGTGACTATAGACCCTTTGTTGTCAATCTTAAGCTCCAAGTCTTTTTTTGTATGCTTGTTTTGCTTAGAGCCTCACAAACTGAGATGCCCTCTTTATAGTTGTTGAAAATTAGTTCTCTGTTTACCAAATTTTTCTTAGCCCAAATTCCTACAGATTAAATGACAGTACAGAAAGAAGGGATCAATTATTGGATCACTTTATTTATTTTTTTTCATTCCAGTAAACAGGACAAATTCCTTATAACTGCTTATTAAAAAGTAGTCCCTGTGTCCATTCCAAAATCATTCTAATATCATTTCTATTCATACAACTCAAACTTGAACTATAGAAACATTAATATGGCTGTTTTTTGAAAGAGGTCATCTTTTGACACATTCTAAAAGGCTCATTCTGGATTAAGTTTCTCCAAGACAAATCCAAATCATACTTTTATGTGGTCTAACCTAGAAGACATGGAATTTCCTAATGCTATCACAATAAAGACTTCAGGATATCCTAACATTAGGGACTAGAATGGCCTGAACTATTGCCAAATACTAGGAGTATGTTGTCATGATAAAACAAAGCATTGTTGCTTTCTGATCAAAAAAAAAAAAAAAAAAAAAAGCTGGCTCCATAAACTATTTACCTAATAATAACATCAGTAATACCCACCACTACATACCGAGATAAATACTTTGAAAACCTTAATTTGCTTAAAATCTTCACTATTTTCTTTTTGTGAAATTGTTTGTTGGTACCAAGAATTGGAACTAGGGGTGCTTCACCACTGAGCTACATCCCCATCCCTTTTTATATTTTATTTTCAGATAAAATATATTTTATATTTCAGATTTTCAGATAGAGTCTTGCTGAATTGCTGAGGCTAGTTTCAAACTTGCAATCCTCTTGCCTCAGCCTCCCAAGTAGCTAGTATTATAGGTGTGTGCCATTGTGCCGAGCTCAGTACTCTCTTTTAGCACAAACATCTGCTTCTTCCTATCCAATTTATTTCAGAAAACTTTTCCAGTTTTCTTTCCATAGCATACCAGCCTTGGAGGCCTCTCAACTTCCCCAACATATCTTGGAGAGCAGAAGTTCACAGCACTGTGTTTTCAAGTGACACACACAGCACTGCAAACCAGGCACAATTTACCTCTGGACAGATTATTGCAAAAACCACTTGTACCACAGGTGCACCACGCCAGTTTTAACTCCATCTGTGTTTAGGTGATAAATAAGGATTGACAAAGGAAAAAAATAGGAATAAAAAAAAAACCCATTTGAATTTTTTAATAGCAAGGTTTGTTTCTGTATGTCCAAACTAATTTCTGTCCATTTAACAAAACTTATTTTTCCTCATTTTCTTACAAAACTATAACTTTCTTAAAATTACATTCAAATAAAATACTTTATTTTCTTTGGCATAGTCATTTCTATCTTGTATATGTATTTGACTTTTGAAAGCACATTGTTCTTTCATTGGCTTTCACTATCAAGAACTTACAATCACTGAATTTCTTTTACTAACCTATATCTGTGTTACGTGATTAACAAAAAGAAGAGGAAGAGGAAGAAGAAGAAGAAGTAAAAATGTTTATGAGGTCATGGTTTAAGTTTATAATTCAAATTAGGGGAAAACTTTAAATTTAAAACTTTAAACTTTAAAGCAAATAGGTCAGATTAAGCACAGAAAATAAACTCTGAGCAAAGAAATAATGAAGTTCATTCATGTTTGAACATAGTAAACCCTATGTTTTGGAAAGAGCATAAATAACTCAGGAGGCAGGGGATAAGTAAATTGTACTTCTGGTACATAGAACAATAGGTTCGATCAATTAACCAAGAGAAAGAAACTTTAGAAAACAAAGTACTGCTACCTGTTATCACAGGCAACAATCCTATTGGTAGGTTAAAAATATAAGATTTTTAATTAAAGCAGATTTTTTGATGGCTGGGCTTTACTCAATCACCTTACATAATTTTCACTTTTCTTGGATGTATTACTAACATATAGAAAGGTATTTTTCTAATTTTAATGGCTGGGAGGCCCCTGATTATCTGATATATCAATTAGTTTTTTCAGTATGTTTCCTAATAACAGAATATATTTCGAAGGCCCAGGATGCTGCTGTCTTACCTCCATGATGGGGTTGGAGGCTAAGACCTTCTCTTCAACGTTGGCGTCACTGGCAGAACCACTTACAGTTGCAAAGTATCGCATGGCATACTTAGCTGAGACTGTTTTTCCTGCCCCAGACTCTCCACTTACAATGATGGACTGATTTCGCTCATCTCTGTAAAACAAAAAAGAGTAATTGCCAGTGCTGCCTGCTTCTGAATGTGATTATTTCTACTCCAGTCTCATTGATGAAGCACAGTAAATTTCTGCTGGATGCTACATGCAGCTATATGGAAAGAAACACAAGAATGCTATTTCCTAATAAAAATTACTACTTATAAACTAAAAATGAATAGAGGTTAAAGATATATACCATGAATTTAGTCTCACATTGTAAGATGGATCTATAATACAGATTCTCTGAATTTTTTGTAAGTGTGCACAAATCAAACATATTTTACTCCTAGAGAATTTCTTGAGTATCTTAAATTATTATTGTCAACTACCTCAAAAGAGAAAGGAGATACTATCTGAAGCCACAGAAGGGAAAACATTGAGAAATTTAGAAAAAATATCTATCTAATTAAAATTACAAAACCATTTAAAATATTTCAAATTATCTATTAGCTAACAACCCATTAAGTAGTGTTTCCCACAAACTCCAGCTCATAATAAAATACCTTTATCACCAGAGGAGAAATAAATAATCCATTTTGCTGACTGATTTCATTTAAATACATCAAGCCATAGTCATAGTTGGATATTATTCCTGTTAATAATAGTACAGAGACTATCTAGTGTTTACCTACGACTAACTTCAGAACTCAAAGACTAATATGACATCTTATTTAATTCACATAATAACTCAAAAACTCTAAGGATGAACTTGCTCAAAAGACTATTATTTCTTTGACACGGAGAGCCTGTATCTTTTTTACTTTACTTTTAACATCTAGCATTATGTCCAGAGCCTGACACATCACAAATGTGCACCAATTACAAGCTTATAGAACTTCAATGAACAACCTATCCTAGACATGAATCTTCCTAATTTGGCTATATTTTCTACTAGGACAGAAGAAGGAAACTTCGATTTCCTGAGATGAATCTTTTGGTCACTTTTAACCCATCAAAATAGATAAGCAAATAAATAAAAGTGGTATTATTTGTGCTTTAATTCACAAAGAGACAAGGTGACTTAAAAGGTTTTTAGTGGTATTATCCTACAAGGTCACAAGATATCGAGGTGTTATGGTTTGTATGAGAGGTGTCCCCTGAAAGTTCACATGTGAGAAAGCTCAAGGTTTGAAGGAGAAATGATTGGGTTATAGCTTTAGCCTAATCAGTGAGTTAATCCCTAATAGGATTAACTGAAGTGGTAGGGTGTGGCTGGAGGAGGTGGGAATTGGGGCATGGCTTTTGTGTATATATTGGTATCTGGTGAGTAGAGTCTCTCTCTCTCTTTTTTTTTTTTTTTTAAGAGAGAGACAGAGAGAAGGAGAGAGAGAGAGAGACAGAGAATTTTTTAATATTTATTTTTTAGTTATCGGCGGTCACAACATCTTTGTTTGTATGTGGCGCTGAGGATCGAACCTGGGCCGCACGCATGCCAGGCAAGCGCGCTACCGCTTGAGCCACATCCCCAGCCCCTCTCACTGCTTCTTGATCACCATGATGTTAACTGTTTCCCTTCGTTACATTCTTCCGCCATGATGTTCAGCCTCATCTGGCGTCCTGAGGAGTGGAGCTGCCCCTCTATGGACTAAGACCACTGAAAGGATGAGCCCTCAAATTAACCTTTTCTCTTCTACAATTGTTCTGGTCAGATCTTTTAGTCTCAGCAGCAAAAAATCTGACTAAAACAGCAGGTTTTTCTATTATACAATACAATTTTTTAATCTTTTAAAAGAGATTTATTTGTCCAACAAATATTTATGGTTTACATGTTCTAAATTGTGCTAAACATTACAGATAAAAGTTTAAAAGCTATGATGTGTGTCATCAGGTAGATGATGGTCTAATAGGAAAGACAGATCAATAATGCAAGATGATAAAACAGGTAATGGGGCATTGACAGGAGGAGGAGATTAACAGAGGCGCTTCCCTACAGATGAGAGTTAGGCAGGAGAGGGCACACAAGGAATGGAAAGTGAAGAAGGGACCATTCTAGGCACAAGAGAGAGCATAAAAGAAGACTCAGAATCCTAAGAAATTATAAAAGGGCAGGAAATTCAGTTCTGACGAAAAATGGAGTAATGACATTTAAATTTGAAGAAATTAGCAAGAAAATCATAATTATCTGTAAGGAGAGGTTAAGAAATTTGAACTTTGCCATTGCAAGATTTTAAACAGGAGAGTAACACCATCCAATTAGTAAAATCAGTCTGGCAGCAATTTGGAGTATGGGTAGCAGGGAATCCTGATAAAAAACTGAAAGTCTGAACAAGGGCTGTAGCGATCGATTAGCATTGAGAGAGACAGATGTATGTAAAAGACACAAAAATGGCAGAATCAATAGTAGTTGGCAATAAATTTCCAAAGTAGAAACTTAAGATTTTTCTAATAAAATGGTTCTTTTTTCTTAGAGAAAAAGGGTTTCTGCCTTATCGTACAGATTTTGAAAACTAGAATGGGAGTATTCAGTTCAGGCCTGATGAAGTACATTCATATTGTTCTACCAGGGTCATGTAGCAGACTGTACCTGACTCCCACACTGTGGAGAAAATCAGGAGGACCTATGTGACACACTAAGGAATCATTAATTCTTATAGTATAGACTTGTATGCAATCCCTATTTTTATAAAACTCCCTTGAACCTCATATTTGCCATCTCATCTCTTTATTTGAATTTCTAGAATTAAACCTAAAAATTCATTGCTTCTGTTTTTTCATGTCTGGTTTCAAATAAATAGCTCTAGTAAAATAGTTCATATTTTGGTGCTAATGTCCTTTTTAGTCATTTCAAATGTCCTCAATTTTATCTTTTTCAATACATTAATCAAGGGTTAGTGATAGTAGCATAGATTCTCTTCCAAGATATGATCAAAAAAATGAACTCTCCTATTCCCCCATGATCAGTTCTGTCCCTACACCCCATGTGACAATAACTTGACAAAATTCTTCTAGTACCCCTTCCAATAGCAAACAGGGTGAAGAGCCTGATAAAAAGAAAATCTTAATAGAAACTGCTATCCTAGACTGTACATTTGAAAAGCTATTGTAAATCTTAATGACAAAATATTGTGTCAAAAAATCTAGAAATTCTTATGTAATAGCCCTTTCTTATGATAAAGGGAAGAAGAAAATTTTTTTTTTTTTAAAGAGAGAGAGAGAGAGAATTTTTTAATATTTATTTTTTAGTTTGTTTTCGGCAGAAAACAAACTTGTACTTGGTGCTGAGGATTGAACCCAGGCCGCACGCATGCCAGGCGAGCGCGCTACCACTTGAGCCACATCCCCAGCCCCGAAGAAGAAAAATATTAAAGGCAATATAATCAATGATTGTCAAATGAATCACAGAGATTTTTACACACACACACACACACACACACACACACACACACACACACGTGAGGAACATGCCTGAGATACATCTTCTTTCCACAATTTATAGATCCATATGGCCAACAGTCTGTAAATGTTTCAAGGCGCCTTTACTATTTGTTATATTTTCATAAGTTTTTTGACAGAGTGGCTTTTCTTTTTATCCAAGTTTAGTATAGCATTGTAATATAGAAATAAATACCATTCTTTCATTTTATAAATCTCTAAATTTAGATTCTGGTCAGTTGTGGTTTGGATAAGTGCCTCCCCAAAGCCCCATGTGTTCAAGGCTTGGTTTCCAGCCTGTGGTGCTATTGGGAGGTGGCAGCCTAGTAAAGAGGTAGGGCTTAGTAAGAGAAAGTTAGGGCACTGGAGCATACCATTAAGGGGGATATTGGGACTCCAGCCCTTTTGACTCTCTTTGCTTCCTGAGTGCTATGAGGTCAGCAGCTTCCTCCACTACATGCTCCTGCCACAATGAACTCCCTCATTACAAGCTCTGAAACAACTATCCAGTGAAGAATGAACTAAAACTTTCAAATTACGAGCCAAGATAAACCTTATCCCTTTTTAAGAAAATTATCTCGTGTATTTTTGTCACATGATAGAAAACTAATATAGTCCTAGCCCCATTGTTTGCCACTTTCATGGTTCTGAGCAGCTGCATGACATCTCTAAGTCATAGTTTTATCATGTTTAAGATTAATGAAAGCCAGGTGAGGTGGTGAACGCCTGTAATCCTATCGACTTGAGAAGTGAGGCAGGAGTATCATGAGTTCAAATCCAGCCTCAGCAACTTAGTGAAGCCCTAAGCAACTCAGCAAGACCCTGTCTCTAATAAATATTTTTTAAAAGGACTGGGGATGCTGGGATTGTGGCTCAGTGGTGGAGTGCTTGCTGCCTAGTGTGTGAGGCACTGAGTTTGATTCTCAACTCTGCATATAAATAAAATGAATAAAATAAAGGTCCATCAACATCTTAAAAAAATATTAAAAGGGGGGTGGGGCTGGGGCTGGGCTCAATGGTTAGTGCTCCTGTGTTCAATCCCTGGTACAAAAAAAAAAAAAAAAAAAAAAGAATTCAAGATTAATGGAAACGAAAGTACTATGATTTATCTAAAAATCAAACAGACTCTGTGGTTGATTTTTCAGAGCCTACATTAAGCTATAGTGAACTCTTGAGAACAAGAATTGGACCAGGACAGGCCTACAGATCATCATTAAGATGGGCAACCTTTTCCCCTTAGAGGGTCCCTAAATCAAAGGTGGCCACAAATCAATAAGGGCTTTAAAGAGGAAAACATAAAACAATACATTGTTTGCTCTTGTGTGTATATGTGTGTGTGTGTTTTGCTGGGGACTGGACCTATGACCTCATGCATGCTAGGCTAACCATACCATTGAGCTTCAGCTCTAGCCTCACTGTTTGCTTTTAAATCAAGAATAGGAATCAGAAATTTTTACAAAATCAGTATAGTGCAGTCTTTAAAACATATTTCAGTTCTTTGTAGTTACAGGAAGAAATGTCAAAAAGAAAGGATAAGAGCATAGATGGAAGTGGGAGAGACACGGAAGGGAAAGAAGGAGACGGAAGGGAAAGGAAAATCCATAAGAAAAGGATAAACATATACACAGGGAAAAAGAAAAAGAGGATGATAGAAAAGGGAGTAGGCAAAATATCAGGGAGAAAATTTATACTAAACATCACAGTCCACCCTCTTTTACTCATTTGAGCTGTGGGCTTTAGATTTTTACATATATATGCATGTTAATATACTATTCCTTGATTTTTCTTTTTTTTGTACTGAGGATTGAAACCCAAGGATGTTTTGCCACTGAGCTACATCCCCAACCCTTTTTATTTTGAGACAATTTCCCACTATGTTGCTGAAGGTCTTGTTAAATTGTTGAAGCTAGTCTCCAATTTGTGATCCTCCTGTTTCAGCCTCCCAAATCTCTGGGATTACAAATGAATCAAATACAGAGAGAATTTCTTCTGTTTCCCAAGAATTTTACAGGTGTGTACCACTACATCCAGATGTTCTTTGAAATTTTGATGAGTTTATCAGTCACTATTCACAATTTTTGTTTGCTTGTGTCTTTACAAGGAACTTCTTTCTACTTTTGGAATATATATGTCACTTTAAGGGGCTAATTTTTGGGGGTGAGGGGTACCAGGGATTGTACTCAGGGGCACTTGACCACTGAGCCACATGCCCAGTCCTATTTTGTATTTTATTTAAAGGCAGGGTCTCACTGAGTTGCTTAGTGCCTTGCTTTTGCTGAGGCTGGCTTTGAACTCGCAATCCTCCTGCCTCAGCCTCCAAGCCACTGGGATTACAGGCATGCGCCACCACACCTAGCTTAAGGGTCTAATTTTAAAAACCAAACTAAAGTACAAAGATCCTTCATCTCTCATGAAGGACAGGTCAATCTGGACCACCCTCTAGATGCATAAACTAAAGATTTGATTCCTGAATTGGCCAGTTCTCTCCAGGGTCTCTACAACAATCCTAAATAGCCTGGACACTGGATATTTGGGAGCAGAGTTGAGATCTACTGACTTGTTTCAATCAATAGTGTTCCAGAGTCTCTAACGTTAACTAAAAGCCTCCACCTAAAAAGTCTGCTTCATTGACTCATTCGTTCTTTCAACAAACATGTTATGAGCAGCCACAATGTGCTAACCATTTTACGAAGCCTGAAGACTATTGTCATAACTTCCCAAGAGAGACTAAAAAGCACACAGTTAAAAATACAGCAGGTAGTAATTACTATAAAAGAGGTCTACCCAGTATACCATGAAAGCATAAAGAAAGGGCATGGAACCAGTGGGAAAAGTGAGAAAGCAAAGTCAGGAAAAGCTTGCTAGAAAAGATAGTGGATTGACTCTTATTATAATTGATTATGATAATTGTCTTTTGATTATAATAATTAAGAGAAACCAGATTGTATGAGATGAAGGAAGTGGAAATTAAACTATGCAGAGGCATGTGAAACCCCAGGAAAAAAATCAAGAAAAGGATATCCACTCTGGGTTGATGAGAAAGTGAGATGTTACACTTGAATCTGTTTTTTCCTTTGAAGTTATCAGTGACCACCATTTGGTCTACTCAGTCTTTCTCATATCGATGAAGTTTTCATTTTGTACCAAGTATATTATTTTATGGATTTTTCTTTTGAACTTTATCCTTTACAAAAATGTTATCACTCTAGTTTTTCATGGTCATAAGGAATACTATTCATATCTCCCAAGACAATCAACTTGTTCTCTGTAAACTGAATAAGCATACTTTCAATTCACATCCAAGTCATTAACAAGGACACTATGTAATGATAACCTCAGACCTGATTATTGCAGAACACAATGTAATATTTTCAATCATGTTATGTTAACTCTCTGATAATCACCATTGGGTGCTGCCAAGTACCTTGGTAAACTGAACAAGCATGGAAGCTTCCATTTTTAGCTTATAAGTAAACATGCTCACCTGAAACACAATCTAGAGCTTTTCTTTTTTGAAGGCAATTGATATAATTATTTTCTCTGCATTTGATCCATTTGTAAACAAAGAAGATATTAAATTAATATAATAAAATGCTTTCTTCCAAAGTTGCTTTTATTGTAGTGACTTAAAGATGTGGCTTTATTGAGACTCTAATCTTTTATTAAAAGTTAGGCTTTTATACACTATTGTCAGTAATCAAAATCCAGTTGCTTTTCTGTTTCTCAAGAATATTTACTTTCAGTTAGCTCCAAAAAGAAAATACTTAAATCCAGGAAGTGTTGTGAGCCTGTAGTCTCATCTACTAAAGATGCTGAGGTAGGTGGAAGACTTGGGCCAAAAAGTTTGAGGCCACCTGGGACAACACAGAAGACCCCAACCTCAAAATAACAATACAAAACACATAAACTCTAAAGTTGATATTAGACAATGAGTTCACAATTGCAGCATTTAGTTTTTTTAATATTTATTTTTTAGTTGTAGGTGAACACAATATATTTATTTCATTTTTATGTGGTACTGAGGATTGAACCCAATGCCTCATGCATGCTAGGCACTGAGCCACAACCCCATCCCAGCATTTAGTTTTATTTTTGAAGTATAAACATTTACTCTAAAAGAAGGTGCTGCTCCTTGTTACTTATCCAAAAGAACTAAAAATCAGCGTACTGCAGTGATACAACCACTTCAATGTTTATAATACCATAATTCACAATAGCCAAATTATGGAATCAGTCCAGATGCCCATCAGTAGATGAGTGCATGTCGAAAATGTGAGATACACACACACACACACACACACACACACACACACACACACACACACACAGTAGAGTTTTACTCAGCCACAGAAATGAAACTGTGGCATTTTCTGATGGAAATGGAGAACCTCAGACTAAATGAAAGAATCTAGACTTAGAAAATCAAGGGTCAAATGTTTCCCCTTGTATGTGGAAACTAGAGCAAAATAAGGGAAAGAATGTGCTAATTCTGGGGGAAGGTTGGATACCATAAATATATAGGAAAGATAAGTGGAACAGAAAGGAGAGGAGGAGGAAAGGGTGGGAAGGGAAAATATGGAATGAGTTTCACAAAATCATGAGTATGAAAATATTCGTATATAAATGTAACACAAGGAATTTCACCTTTATATACATGTAGAACGTATCAATAATAAATAAATAAATGAGCAAAAGGACGATCAGTAAAGGAAGGAGAACATAGGGAGAAAAGGGAAGGAAAGTGGGGGAATGGACACTGAAATCAAATCCCTTGCATGTATGATTTTGTCAAAATAAACCCAATTACTATGTATAACTATAATGCTCCAATAAAATAAAGCAGCTATAATATTTTAAAAGGTACTGGTCAATATCCAAGATACAGAATCAACCTGTCTATTAGTAGATGAATAAATAAAGTGTAATATATGTGTGTGTGTGTGTGTGTGTATACACACACACATATATCACAGGATGTTATTTAGACATATAAAGATGAAATCCTGTCATTTGTGACAACATGGGTAGACCTGAAAGACATTTTGTTAAGTGAAATAAGCCAGGCACAGAAAGAAAAATACTGCATGATCTCACGCATATGCAGAAAATAAAAAGTAAATCTCATAAATCTGAGTAGAATAATGGTTGCCAGAGGGCTTCAGATGGTAGAGTGCTTGCCTTGTATGCACAAGGACCTGGGTTCAATCCCCAGCACCACACACACACACACAAAAAAAAAAAAGAAGAAGAAGAAAAATGGTTACTAGAGGCTGAAGTGGGTAGGGGTAAGGATGGTCAACAGGTACCAAGATTGATCAAGAGGTACCAATATTGGTCAACCGGTACCAAGTCAAGTTACATAGCAGAAATAAGTTCTGGAGTTCTATTATACAGCAGGGTAACTATAGTCATTAATAATATATACTTTTAAGTGGCTAGAAGACTTGGATATTTCATCACAAATAAACAATAGATGTTTGAGGTACTATATATACTAATTACCCTGATTTGATTATTACATAGTGTATACATGTATCCAAACATCACATTGTGCCCTGTTATTATGTCAATTAAATATAAAATAAAATAGAACACCTTAAAAAAAAGATGGTGCTGGTACTGCTGAAAGCTGTTCTTTAAAGAGGCAGTGAGACTTTTCAAGCATTAAAAACAACTGTTTTCTAGGGATTCTTGCTTATATCATTCAATTCCTAACAAGAAACCTGTTAACATGGCTTCAGTGTCTCTCATTCGACCTGAGTTTTCTGTTCCATAAGTACAGAAACCATATAGTATATAAACATTCCAAATAGAAACAGCTAATTATATTTAGTTATAATTTTTACATACTGCAGTAATTTATACAAATTATATTTTAATCCTACTGCAACCATATGGGGTAGTCAGTACTGAGTAAGTTTCATATAAGTAGCACATACATAAAAATTTTAAAAGAGGAATCATTTACTGTGAGCTGGGATTGTCTGAAAGTAAAGTTTGAGAAGGATAATGTGAATAAAGCACATAAAGAAATAGCAAGAAGGATATTCTAGGCTGAATAAAAGATGCAGAAATGGAACTAGGCAATGTGAATTTGAATAAGGCCAGATAGTTAAAAGTAAGAAAACTAAATGGCAAAGAAGAAAGGTTTATAGTCTCAGGGCCAGATTCAAATCTCAGCTCCCAGATTTCTTTTATTAAAATATGACTTGAACAAGTTACTTCTGTTTCCTCACCTGTAAAGCAGCGGTGATGATATCTGTTTCTAGGGATAAAATGAAGATTACAGGTAACATGTCTGGCACTTTGTTTGGCACACAACAGGCAGACATCTAAGCATGTAGCTATTAATTAATATAAGTTAATCCACCCTTACATACCATAGATAGATGATCTCCAACTTATAATGATGTGGGATATAAACAAACTCATGACTTGCTCATCATAAGTCAAGGAGCATCTGAATAGAATTATTAAATAGCATGTAGAACATCAAGTCTATCTGCATAACTAGGTTACTTGGAATCACATGGCAGCTGAATCGCAGTTAACAGGAGACATCTTCCACTTGGTCAATGGACCTTATGACAGTGGGGCATCCAGAGATCATGTAGCTAAATGAAAAAAGGGGCCACCCTAAGGAAAGATCTGACAATGAATAAAGTCAGGAGAAAATAAAACCAGATTAGAAACTAAAGTAATGAAAGGAGAATGAGACTTTATAATAATAATGACTATGATGAAAGGAAAAGCTTATATTTGAATACCACTTAGTATTTTTCAAAATAGTTTTGTATTATCAACTAATATAATTTTAACATCTGAGGTAAACAGTTTAGACATTCTTTTCCTCTTTGGGGGAAACAACACGAGAGCTTGGTGGCTAGTGCGGTAGAGCAGAGCTGGGTGTTATACCCCACATCTCCTGATTCCCAGGTAAGGTCTATACTGTGATCCTTCTGCTTTGCTGCACATTTCTTTATCTGTCCTCTGCTCAGAAGAAGAAAAATACTACATGCTAGTCTCCATTAAACAGAAAGGTAGCAAATGCATTCCACGGAATAGTCTGTAAATGTAAAACTAGGTATTAGTGAAATTGTTCTATTTATATGTAATTAAACTGAGATCCAAGGAAATTTTGAGATTCAAGTTAAATAGTTAATTATTGGTAGAGACTCAACTAGTACAGATATCTTTTTTACTATACCAAAATTAACTGCACCGAACTAGCTAATTTCAAGTAGAACTATAAATGAAACAGTAAAATTGATTCACAAAAGAGAGAAAATATAGAAAAGTTAAGCAATCAGTACTACCTGATTTAAGGGAAACAAAATTAAAATATGTTATTTTAAAGCAAATAACATTATGACTTAGATATTAAAGAACAATCAATTTCAACATGAGAAATGACTAGCAACAATGTGAAATGAATATATGATAATAAAAATAGACACTGCAGTCCATTGAGGTTTTCTCCTCTGGAGGTAATCAGGAATACTAAAATTAGGAGGCTATTCTATAAAATTATTTGTATTCTCTTAAAATATTTTTGTTCTCCAAGGAGCATGTTTAGAAAGGAACCATGAGCCAAGCATTCTGGTTATTGCTACTGTCATGCTTGAGAAGAATCACTACTGTTAACTTTGCTTTGAGAAGAGATGCCTAAAACAGCATTTCAACCTTAAAGATCTAAAATGGAAGCCCACCCCTACTCTTTGCCCCACACCACACATATTCACAACTTGCTCCTCTTACTACTTCTCTATCTCAGCAAATGGTACTTTCAATGTTCTAGAACTCAGATTAAATCTTTGTCCCTATCTCCAATTTCTTTCTCACATAAGCAAGTCTTTGCCAGTTCTATTGTAAAAGATATATTCAGAATCCACCCACTTCCTAACCCTTTCCACTAATATCCTAAAACTAAAATTATCATTCCTTGCTTAGACTGTTGCAATAACCTAGCTGATCTCCTACTTTCTACCCTTGACCCTGTCTGTTCTTTTAAGGTTTGCTTTGTAAATTCAGTTTTCTCATGACTTCAAACAAAAAAAATTGCAAAAATAGTAAAACAAACTCCTGTATGTGTATTACCTAGATTCACCAGCTGTCCATTTGCCTTATTAATATGTTTCTCTTATTCTGATGTTTCCTAAAATATTTGAATGTAGGTTGCAAACATGATTCTTTTTAGAGCATATTTCTCAGAGACTTGTTCTAACATATCTACAATGATCAAAATCAGGATCAATAATATTGATATAATAGTACCACCTAATCCCAGTACATATTCCAATTTTATTAATCATCCAGCATTGTCCTCAACATGGCACTTATAGATACTTCATAAATTGTGCATTTTATTTATTTTTAGTCTTTATCATGATTTGCTTTGTGGGGTAGGAATTTTTGCTTATTTCATCTAATTTTTTTTTGCTGTTTCTCTTGTGTCCAGGACAGTACCTGGTGTCTGGCATGCTCCTGTACCTTTGATTCATGACTGGAAGCCTAAGCCTTAGCTGTTGTATCAGACTTTAAGGTTGTACTAACAACATAATACCATAACTGGTTGAAACATACTTTAAAACTGCCTTAAAAAGAAAACTAAGCAAAGAGAAAAAGATAAGCCTTCAGTTAAGAAATCACAGTGTATGACTAAGCCACAGGGATGATAAAGCAGAGTGGGGAAAATGCTAGGAAACCAAAGTAAATCTAAGGGTAAATCTAACACCATTCATAATACCATTCATTCATTTGCTATGGATTACCACAGAAAAGATGGTAAGAGCCATGTCTTCTTATTTAAGACTACCAAGGGGGATGGTGATGTAGCTCAGTCGTAGAGGACATGCTTAGCATGTTCAAGGACCTGGGTTTGATCCCCAGAACACAAAATGCAAAACAAAAGGGCCTGGGGAGAAAGGAAGGAAGAAGGAAAAGAACAAGAAAAAGAATAATATTTTCCAAAAAGTCATATAAATTTTCTCAGTAGTATTAAATTTTCAGGAATTATTTTTAGGGTCTAGTGATCCATGTGACTCTCTCTTGGTCCACTAGTTCTCAGGTTGTACTGAGTGGTACTAAAGTTTCCTGTAATGCTCCAATACTCTACAAATCAAATATTGGTAGACTTTTCCAACTTAAGGAGAAAATATACTGATTGAGGGAATTTTCTCAAATTTTTAAGCTTAAAAACAATGCTTAAAAATAATTTTCTTAAAATTTATATATTTCTTACTACTTTATAAAAGAATCTGGCATACTGTGGCCTATTATACAGTGCTAAACTATGTTTAGTCATTTTATATGCAACATATTAACATTTATAGTATCAGACTAATTAAATTTGAAAAATGGTCTTAGTAATGAGACTTTGAAAAAGTTACTACATGACTTCTCTATGATTCAGTTTTCTCATTGGTAAAATAAAGTTTAATAATAAAGTGAAACTCAGAAGGTGGTTTTAAGGATAAAACTAGTTAATAAGGGAAAAGCAATCAATCAATGTCTTATAGAAAGAGAACATGTAATAACTATTATTTGCCATAAGAGTTATTACCATTAATAGTATTTTATTAGGAAAAGGGCACAATGACTTCTAAGGGTTCTTTCATTGAAATAATTCTATAATTTTGTTACAATGGTCCAATCATGTACAATCTTCCTGACTGAAGAAGAGAAAATAAAAAACTCTACAATATTAGTGTTCTCTCCACTCATAACTACTTAAGAGTTTCTCAAATTTTATATATATATATTTGACCAAGTTCTGCTTTGTAAGCTGGAGAAATTAGTCAAATATATGCTATTATTTTATGCATTCATTCTTTTACATTATTTTGTATTACATATTATTAAGTGTAATCTAATCCTGAGAATATATTTCTCCTATTTTCCACCCTCAAAATGTTAGGGTCCTGGGGCTGGGGTTGTGGCTCAGAGGTCGAGCACTTGCCTAGCACATGTGAGGCACTGGGTTCGATCCTCAGCACCACATTAAAAAAAAAAAAATTGTCAATCTATAACTAAAAAATAAATATTTTTTAAAAATGTTAAGGTCTTGTGGTTAATATCAGATATAAGGGCTGGGGCTATAGCTCAGTGGCACAGCATTTGCCTTGCATGTGTGAGGCACTGGTTTTGATCCTTAGCACCACATAAAAATAAAAAAAATTTTAAAAAGGCATTCTGTCCATACATAACTACAAATTTTTTTTTTAAATCTGATATATTTTACAGATGATATTCAAGATGAGTGATGCCCTATCATAATATTAAAATTATACTTTCTTTTAGATTTAATTCTCTAGGGTACAGACTAATCCCCGTTCCCCCCCACACACACACCAGTTCATAGGTCTTTTAGTTCTGGTCTATCATTCTACTGAATGACATTAGGCAAGTCATTTAATATCACTAAAACTTGATCCTCTCATCTGTAAAATATAACTTCTGTCCTTGCCTAGTCACAGAATCATGGTGAGATTCCAAAGGCAATATTTTTAAAACTGTACGTCTTTTTATAAATGTGAGATTATGTATGTGTGTATGTAATTGGGGACTAAACCAAAGAGAGCTTTATCACTGAGTTATAGCCCCAGTTCTTTTCATTTTTTATTTTGAGACAGGGTCTCACTAAGTTGCTGAGGCTGGCTGCAAACTTATGATCTTTCTGCCTGAGGCCCTCGAATCACAGGGTTTACAGGTATATACTACCACATTTGGCCAACAAGAGATTATTTTAGTATTTAATAAAAATCCAGGTCATGCAGACAAACTGGTTACCAAGGTTGCTTAGTTAGTAATGATACATGAACTGCCATTAACTTTAAAAATATCCATGACCTTACAAAGAAGAAATTATCACATATAATAAGAGCCATGAAGTAATAATAAAAGCTTTCACCAACCTGGCCATTTGCTTATAGGCTTCTTCAGCTACTGCAAAGATATGTGGATCCATATCACCCATGTTCTGACCACTGTAAGCATTAATAATATCTTCTCCATAAATAGGCAGTTGTTCATAAGGATTTATAGCTACTAGGACTATACCTGGAGGGAGGGGACAAAAAAGAAAAAGAAAAAGATATCAGTGATATCCTAATGAACATATCAAACTTGGCATAAAGTAAAATTAACACAAACTTCATTTCATTTTTAGTTCATATTAAACTAATATATTGTTCAAAGATCAAAATACACAACTTTTTAAAAATTCATTTATTCTAATTTGTTATATATGACAACAGAATGTATTTCAATTCATAGTACACATACACAGCACAATTTTTCATGTCTCTGGTTGTATACCAAGTGCTGGGAGCCATCAGCCAAGTAGGTATGACAATTTCCTTGCCAGCGTACCCCCCATGTTTCTTTAGTGGAAGGACTCGTGGAAATAGGACATTTTGCAGCTACATTGCATGTAAGGTGACCTTGCTCAAGGACCAGGGCGGATCCGTGTTTAGGATGTTCCTGGTTTAGCATAATAGGAGATTAGGGTGTTCCCCGTTTAGAATAGGGCATATCCTGCTGCCTGAGTTCCTCTTGAGTTCTTAGGGTCAGACAGTATTTTTGGGAGACAGAAGCCCAGTGGAGTGGTGGATTTGGGCAGAGAACGTGGATTTCCCCAGAACCTGTTTGTAGATGGCCGGTGTGAGTTCGGGAATAAAGAATTGCTGTTTGAATCTACAAGCTGTGTGGTGGCTTGTGATTTGTGCCCAGCCAGAGACTGTGGCAACCAAGTAGAGTCACACCATTTATGTCTTCATACTTGTACCTTGAATAATGATGTCTATCTCATTACACAGTCTTTCCTACCTCCATGCCCCCCCTCTTCCCCTACCTCCCCTTTGCCCTATCTAAAGTTCCTCCATTTCTCCCATAGTACCCCCCACCATCCCTATTATGGATCAGCATCCTCATATCAGAGAAAATATTCGGCATTTGGTTTTTTGGGATTGGCTTACTTAGCATAATATTCTCCAGCGCCATCTATTTACCAGCAAATGCCATGATTTTATTATTTTTAATTCCTGAGTAGTATTCCATTGTGTATATATAACACAGTTTCTTTATCCATTCATCTACTGAAGGGCATCCAGGTTGGTTCCACAATTTAGCTATTGTGAATTGTGCTCCTTTTATAAACATTGATATAGCTGCATCACTATAGTATGCTGTTTTTAAGTCCTTTGGGTATAAACCAGGGAGTGGGATAGCTGGGTCAAATGGTGGTTCTATTCCAGGTTTTCCAAGGAATCTCCATACTGCTTTCCATATTGGTTGCTCCAATATGCAGTGCCACCAGTAATGTATGAGTGTGCCTTTCCCCCCACATCCTCGCCAACACTTATTGTTGTTTGTATTCTTAAAAGCTGCCATTCTGACAGGAGTGAGATGAAATATTAGAGAAGTTTTGATTTGCATTTCTCTAATTGCTAGAGATGTTGAACATTTTTTCATATATTTGCTGATAAATTGTATGTCATCTTCTGAGAAGTGTCTGTTTAGTTCCTTGGCCAATTATTGATTGGGTTATTTTTCTTTTTGATGTTAAGATTTCTGAGGTCTTCATATATCCTAGAGATTAGTACATGTGGTAAAAAATTTGCTCGCATTCTGTAGGCTCTCTATACCACAACTTTTGTCTCTCTGAATCATTATACATCGTCCTAACTAAAACACCATTAAAGAATTGGGCTGGGTTTTTAAAAATAATGTTATTAGGCTGGGGATTTAACTTAGAGGTAAAATGTTTGCCCAGCATGAATGAAGGCTTGGGTTCAATCCATAGTATCAGGAAAAAAAAAATTTAAGTGAAAATGTTTTAGTACTCTAAATACTTCCTACTTCTAGAAATTTATCCAAACAAAATAGAGATTCATGTATAGGTTTGTTTTTAAATATAGATCTTTATCATGTTATTCATAATAGTAAAAATGGAAACAAAGAAAATATGTAATAAAAGTAAAGTAGTTGAACACATTCTGTGACATCTACATGACTATTGGGCTACCACTGTAAATCACCTATTTTTGAAGACTATAAAATGTCTTAGAAAAACATGACACAAAACTATACATGATTTCATCTTTATATCTGCTTATAGTCTTTCACAGGTACACAAAGAGAGTATTTAAGTTTAAAAAAATAAAAAATTTAAGTCAATGGAATACTGGCTATTTTTCACTGGTGAATTACATGCAATTGTTATTCCTTTTTGATACTTTTCTGTATTCTTTAATATTTTACAGTAGCTACATATATTACTATAATGAAGTTATTCACTTAACAAATATTCTTTAGCTCCAACTATGTTTCAAGTCTTTTCTAAATGCTGATTTTACATCAGAAAACAGAAAAAACAAATCTTTGTGCTCATGGAGCTTATAGTCTAGAAGGAAATTCAGATGACTAACAAAATAAGTAAAAAAAAATAGATACATCTATATGTATGGTTTAGAGAGTAGTAAGGAAAAAAGGAGAAAAATAATATAAGCAAGGAAGATAGCTGGGAGGGGAAAAAGCCTTATAATTTAGATAGGGTGGCCAGGGAAGACTTCATTGAGAAAATAACATGTACCAAAGAAAAATAAAAATTGAGAAAAAAAATATTCAGTCAATGGTGGAAAATAAAAAGGTTAACATCAAGGATCTAAAGGATGTACATTCTTTTAAGAAGAAAGGGTGGCTGCTCCTGTTCAAACACTGCATTGGGCACAGAAGGCAAAAAGACTCAGATGGAAATTCAGATCTGAGTCTCAGAGAGAGAAAAAGTAAAAGAAAGCTGAGAGTTCAGTAGAGAAAATAGAGGATAAGAATAAAATAAAGAAAAAGAAGAAAAAAAAAGAAAAGACAGATGGGGAGAGGGAAGGAAACAAAAAACAGACACTCATGCATAGGCTTCATTTCTAAGAGAGAGAAAAAGCATACTACAATGAGCAGGGGCCTGGCATTCCAAGTAAGCAAGACTTACCATGAGTCAAATCAATCCTGCATTTCTCAGTAATTAAGAAAAAGTTACGATAAGCCTCTAACCTGCTCCAAATATAAGTTCTTGAATATCTACTCTTCATATAGTTTTTAAGAGGTAAAAATAATATGAATTTGGCATTAAATCTGACATATGGCTTCTGTGAGGAGAGATGCAAAAGATGAGCCAAGTTCTTTTCATCTTGAGCAAAGCTATATAATGTGACTTCACAAATGAATTTATTTTGTACCAAATGCAATTTAGCTAATAAATATTGGTAATCTTTTTATAACTCTGAAATGACTTTTCTCTTTAAGAGAAAATCTAACCACAGCCTGATTTCCCCATGCACAGTGCTTCCACTGCTGCATCTCTTAGTGGAAAGAGTTTATAGTCCACTCAAACAACAAAGCATACTTACCACAATATGTATAAATGAGTTTGGAATCAATAAAGCGGACTCTGAGATTATGGAGCACAGCAGGCTCATGAAGATAGCTGAGGGCAGTGAGGTCATTTTCACCAACAAGTATATCAGGGTTTCGTAGATGAGGCAGCTCCTTGGTCTTTGGATCTAGACGGTATTCCAAATCCTAAAAACAGAAGGTACAGCATCTGGATCAGACATGGCAAGGAACAGGAAACAAGCCCATGCACTTTGCTTATTTCCTATTCCTGATTTGCTACTCAGTTATTAAATATTTTTGTTTCCTGGGATCTTCCATTATCATAGAAACTGGTGGAAATGGCAAAAGCTTTTTTTTTTTTTTTCTTTCATTACTAAAATTTTTTGGTGATTTTTATTTTTTGGAGAAATCAGAACCTAGACCTTGTTTACCTAGAACTTTTTAATCATTAAATGAGCTTTCTTCCCTCACCTCTTTACTTATGAGAAGTGATGGACAATATAAGAGAGGTCAAGAGCTTGGCTTGAGGGTCAGATTGACCTGAGCTCAAACCCTAAGACTGGTATTTACTTTTTATGTGATTTTGTGTATGTTATCTAACCTAAATCCATCATTTGTAAAACAGCATAACAGAACTGTGCCACACAAAGTTGTGGTAAAAATTAAAAGAGGCCATGCTTGGCATGTGGTATGTCCTTAGGGACTCCCAACCCTGAGAAGTCCAAGAATCCCCTGAAACTATGCACAACACTTTGTGTATGTGTACAAATGTGTACATATATGCATGTATGTGAACTTTCCTAGGAAAGACAGTTCATACTTTTCATTAGATTTTTAATGAGGTGCCTGGGTCTAAACATTAAGTACAATACATTCTGAAGTCACAGGCATATGACTTTATGATAAAGACAATAAAAATGCAATTTAATTATAGAGTGGGATAAGCTAATTTTGTTAATACTGAAGATATATACAGAGGTCAAATATTCAAATCAGGCATGAATGGATTACAATAAAGGAGAGAAAAATTTATAATCTGTCTCTCAGCAGTTCCCTTTTCCTGTTTATCAGGATATAATGTCCTAAATGGTACTTGCATCAACTCTGTCAGTACACAATTGTCTGTTCTCTGGCTGTTCTCAGTTGACTGCTTTTTACCTCTCAGTACATTCTCCTTTCTGCTCATCATCAATGTCTATCCCCAGATAACTTAAAAATATAGCATTAGATATGAATGACAGCAAGCCTTAGATGATAAGGGGAATATTTAGAAATGTCCAGAATCTTCATGGCTTAACTGGTTACAAAGTTCATCATGTAGCCAGATGACTATAAAATGGCAAAATAATCTTCTTAGTCTCCATTAGAGAATGGGGTTTTCATGTGGTCAGTGGGGAAGAAGTTGGAATTGTGAAGACAGTAATATGGGAGATGCTCATCTACAACATCTTTATAAAAATTTGCTCCTTGGAATTAGGTTTAGATGGCTACAACCTGCTCCTAGAATCACTGAAAATTAGCAAATTAATGAACTTTTCTAATGTTGCAAAAACTATGTTTTCTTTATTTTAATCTAAAGTTTCTAAAAGGGGAATGATTCTTGGATAGTTGTGATGGTGGGGGGCGGTACTGAGGATTTAACCCAGGGGTACTGTACCACTAAGCTACATCCCAGCTCTTTTTAATTTATTTTTTATTTTTTTATTTTGAGACAGGGTGTTTCTAAGTTATTTAGACCTCACTAAATTGCTAAAGCTGGACTTGAACTTGGGATCCTCCTGCCTTAGCCTCCCAAGTTAATGAGATTTTATAATGTCTATTCTTCTTGCTTGTTTTCTTTTCTAAGAATTGCTTTTTAAAAAAATATTTTGTTTTAGTTGTAATTGAACACAACACCTTTATTTTATTTTTATGTGGTGCTGAGGATCGAACCCAGCAACCTGCACATGCTAGGCGAGCACTCTACCACCAAGCCACAACCCCAGCCCCAAGAATTGCTATTATTACATGCACATATCATTATATTTTTGGATTTTTTTTAAATTAAGAATTAGGTCTTGGGTTGTGGCTCAATGAAAAAGTGCTTGCTTTGCATATATGAGACACTGGGTTCAATCCTCAGAACCACATAAAATAAATAAACAAAATAAAGATAATATGTCCATGTATAACTAAAAATATATTTAAAAAATTTTTAAATTAAGAATTAATAAAATTAAACATAGATACTATATTCTGCTAAATTTGTTTCTTACAGTGATGTGAATTACCAATTTTGAAATAACTTTACATGTATAACAAATGAGTAAATATATTATAGATAATGAAAACCAAAAAAAAAATTTATAAGTAAGCTGAGGGAGAATAAAAGGATTAACCTTGCAGTGTTGAAGAAAAAGGGACTACTATGAACTCATAGCTAAAATACCTATCTTTCTACCTATATCTATTATTATAGCTATATAGTGAGATATTGTCATACAAAAAAGAATAGATGAGTGTAGGGGCTGGGACTGTAGTGCAGTAGTTGAGCACTGGCCTAGCATGTGAAGTACTAGTTTTGCTGTTTGGCACCACGTAAAAATAAATTTAAAAAAACAAAGGTATTGTGTCCATCTACAACAAAAAAATATTTTAAAGAATAGATGGTGTACAAACATTAGTATTGTATGCATTTGATTTAATATCTATATCCATGTATATATCTATAAATACAATCCATAAATATATGTTTGTGGGCACATGGTCCATGCCTATAATCCCAATTATTAGGGAGGATAAGGCAGAAGAATTGTAACTTGGAGGTAAGACTGGGCAACGTAGAAAGATCCTGTCTCAAAATAAAAAAAGACAGGCTGGGTGGTGCAGACCTGTAATCTCAACTATTCAGGAGGCAAGAAGATTGTGAGTTTAAGGGCAGCTTGGGCATCTTAATAAAATCCTGTCTCAAAAAAATAATAATAATAATAATAAAGGCTTGGGGGCTGAGGCACTGGGTTCAATTCTTAGCACCACATATATATAAATAAATAATAAGGTCCATCAACAACATCTACACACACACACACACACATACATACATACATACATACATAAATAAATAAATAAATAAACAAACAAACAAATAAATAAATAAAGGCTTGGGATATAGCTTAGTGGCTGAGCACTTACCCAGCATTTACAGAATCCTGGGTTCAATCTCCAATCCAAAAAAAGAATAAAATTTTAAAAAAATTAAAAAGGGCTGGAAATGTAGCTCAGTGGTATTTAATCAATAGTATGTATAGACATATGTATATATGTATAATTCATATACACATCCTATCTCTGTCTGCCAAAAACTCTAGAAGCAGTGCTATTCCAACAGCAACGAGCATACCTAGTGTCCAGATCTTGGTTACTAAATATCATCCTCCAATACTAGGTATTTGGAGAAGAGGAAATACAAGATAATTTTTTATTATCTTTTATTTTATTTATTTATTTTTGTGTGTAGTGCTAAGGATTGAACCTAGGGCCTCAAATATCTTTTAGTATGAGGAAATAAGAAAGTGATTTTAAAAAAACAGGATAAAGATATGTCAAAAAACAGAGGAACAAATCTAAGAGAGCCAATGAGGGAAACAATTCTAGTGATAAAATGAATGATAGTAGTAAATGATAAAATAAATACTCATTATCCCATAATGACATAAATAAGTGATTGAATAAGTATAGAAATGGGAGAGAAGAGATAACACTGCTGTGCATAAGAATTCCAATTAACAAATGTATAAGAAAATACAGAAACGGAGAATCACCATTAGAATACCAGTTATACTTGAAACGGGCAAGACCGAGTAATGACCACTAAAATTAGTGGGCAAAGTTTAAGGAGAAACAGGATTTATGTGTGTCCTCCAACTATCTCCTGTAGAACAGTGGTATTCATTAATTATAAAGGGAAAAAAAAAACTAACTTCATAGTAGACAATGGCAGACATCACTTTAACTAGGTGAGCATGGTCAACATAGCCAGTAATAAGATATATTAACATCATAGACTCTTTGATATGATACACCGAGATCATATCACATCTATAGCATTCCTCATGAAATCAATAACCTTAATCTAATCATGAGGAAGCAGCATGATTGGGACATTCTATAAAGCACCTGGCAAGTACTCTTCAAAAGTGTCAAGGTTATGAAAGTCATGAAAGACTGAGGAACTATTTGAAACTGAAGGAAACTAAGGAGACATGACAATTAAAATGCAATGTGGGACCCAGGGTTAGAAAAAAAAAAAAAGGCACTGGTAGCAAAACTGGTGAACTCTAAATAAAATCAGAAGGTCAGTAACAGTAACTCTAAATAAAATCAGAAGGTCAGTAACAGTTTTATATCAATATTAGTGCCCTAGTTTTGATTATTCAATACAGGTTATAAAAGGGGTTAGGGGGGCTGGGGATGTGGCTCAAGCGGTAGCGTGCTCGCCTGGCATGCATGCGGCCCGGGTTCGATCCTCAACACCACATACAAACAAAGACGTTGTGTCCGCCGAAAAACTAAAAGAAATATAAATATTAAAATTCAAAAAAGGGGGGGGGTAGGGGAAGTTGGGAAGCTATCTGTCTAGATGTTTTTCTTGAAATCATCTGCTTTTCCAGCTATCTGCATAATAGAATAAGCACTGTCTTAGAGTGAAAAAGTCTATGTTCAAATTCCAAAGTCCCCAAAGCCACTTTTTGACTGCTGACCTCAGGTAAAACTACTCAGTGTTTCTGAGCCTTGGCTTCCTTATTTATAATAGTCATAATATCACCTACTAATCCACAGGGGTTGCTGAGAAAATTAAGTTGAGAGACTGTAGCCCAAAGTGGCTAATACTGTACCTAACACAAAGTAGATGACTAATACATATTCAATAAGCTAATTCCTTAGTTTGACACTCAAGGTTTTCCTAATCTGGCCTAATTCTTCCCTGTCTTCTTCCCAACTAGTCTCCTTGCCTCAGATTTACTTTCTTGAAATTCATCCTCCATGCCGTCATCAATGAGTCCCTAAAACACAAACCAGGCACCCTTCTTTTTAGAAACACTACAATCATTCCCCATACCAAATCAATGAAATTCAAGAGTTTTATAGGAAGAACACCGGGTGCTTGTGATCTGGTTTTCACTCTCATGCTTCTGCTGGTCCTGTAGTCTCACTTAACATCCCACTAACACAGAACTTGGGTGGTTCCCCAAACACTCCTTTACTATGCATGCCTCCTAGCCTTTGAACATGCTTTTCCAGGTCCCTAAACACAACACCCAATGTCTACTTGTTCTTCTGACAGTGTCTCTCTGACCCCTCATCCTCACCAGCCCTCTGTCTACTCATTACTCTGATATACTTTTATTTCCAATTTGTTTTGTTATATCATGTTTATCTTCCTCACTGATAAGGAAGTCAAAGATCACAATTTCTGCCACCTCTTAACGTGGTATATAGTGACAGGTACCTTCATATGTATTTTTAGAACCAGAAAACATACCTTTCTACATCCCTACTCCAACTGACCTATTGCATTCACTATCTCTACAACACATTCCAACACTCAGAGGATCCACTCTTTTCTATATTAATCCAAACTCTGTCTAGATTTTAAACAAGATGGGATGATGCATGCTTGTAGTTCTGGCTACAAAGGAGGCTGAGGCAGGAGGATACCTTGAGCCCAGGAGTTTGAGATCAACCTGGGCATAGATCCTGTCTTAAAAAAACAACAAAATATGCACATTCAAACTCTATCTAGTTTGTGGGACTGGGGATAGCCCAGTGGTAGAGCACTTACCTAGCATGAATGAGGCTACCTAGTAGAGCACTTACCTAGCATGAATGCTGGGTTTGATCCCCAGCACCATCAAAGAAAGGAAGAAAAGAAGAAAGAAAAGAAAAATATTCAATCCAGCTTTTAAGACCCTGTTGCCTATCAAAATCCTTCCTCCTCCAAGAAGCCTCCCCCAATGACACAGCCCATAATAATATTTCCTCCTACTGGGATCCTCAATTCCTTACTATTTTTATAGTACAACAGAGTGGCCATTAGCACAGATCATGAAGGCAAATTTCCTGTATTCACTTCAGAGCCTCATTTCTTAATACCTCTATAACCCTGAGTAAGTCACTTAAACAATTTGAGCCTTGATTTCCTCATATGTAAAATGAGAATAACAATAGCCCTACCTCATGGAGTTGTTGTTAAGATTAAATGAACTAGAACATAGTTAGAACCACACCTGGCACATGATTACTCAATACAAGTTAACCATTAAGATAGTTTTACTCATTTGGCAGTTAATCATGTAGTATTCTCTTGACATCTTTAGAACTGCAGTACAACACTATTCTTCATTTTCTAATTATTTAATTTTTCCACTTATTTATATCCAGTTTCCCTCACTAGACTACAAGTTCTAGGAAATTAATGTGACAACTGTTTTTAAGCAAGTGACACATCCTGTAAAAATATCATAGAGAGATTAAAATGGTAGAATTCAGATGAATTCATTCACAAAGTGAATAAAGACAGTGCAGAAGAGACACAATTGAATTTAAGCTTTTCTGAGCAAATATTTCTCAAATGATCAGTTGTAGTAAACATCAAATCTTAATTAAACTGGCACCTTAAGCAATGTTATCTTAGTTAATATGAAATAATTTTAATGTTAATCTAAACAAAATACAATTAAATAATATCTTTGGGAAGATTAGATATAAATCTAAACCTGATAATCATAATAAACTCACAGGCAAAGCAATGAATTTTTAAAATATCTGCTATTTTCACCAACCTATATCATTGATAAATCTATTAGGATAAAAAAATTGAGTTTGTCATTTTTACCAAGATAGTAAGTAAGTAAAAAAATATTTAACTTTTTATTAAGATCAGCAAGTCACAATAAACTCACACTTTTGAACTCCCTTCACTGCAGGCAATGACAACAATTGAAAGTAAAGACTCTTACCTTTCCTTCCTCAAGATGAAGCAGGAGGACTTTATCTCCAGGCTTATAATCTTTGAGCAGCTCTGCTGACTTCCAAACTTCCTCAGGATCAGGTATCCAAACCCTAGCAAACTAGAAGAAAAAAAATGCTTATATTAGCAAGTCAATTACTTTATAATAATATAGAAAGCATAATAATTATTTATAATTAAATAATTTATGAAAAAAGGAATCATATCCAATATAAATCTTTTTAAATTAGTAAACAAAAAGTATATCAGCCTCAGTAGCACCACCAACCCCAAATTATGTAAAAAGTATGTTCTGAAAAAGTAGGTAAAATTAAAGCTTGACTTTGTTTTATCTAGTAAATACCTTCTGAAATGTAATTTTAGGCAAAAAATTATATACAAAACCTCTTTTCAAAGCTCTGGTGCCATGGCTCTGCCAGTTTCAGTAGCACAGCCATATTTTTATCAGTGTATATACACTTTTGAATTTTTTATTGTGGTTTTCAACCTGTGCTTTGCAAAGCCCTGATGATTGCTCAGATATCCTTCAGGTGCCATTATGGTAGGGAGAAGGGTGAGATTGTGGCTTGGAGCCACATTATGTTTTACATACTGAGCATCTGCAATTTTTTTTGAAGAAAGAGTTCTGTTGCTAATAAAACCCTTTTGACAAAAAGATGATTGTGTAGAATTTTTCCCTCATTATTTTTTTAAAAAGCTTGTGAAGTGGTAAAAATGGTAAGTTTGGCCAGAAATACAATTTGGCTCATGTAGCCTCGATCCCATGAAAAAGGCACACTAATCATCAGGGGTTCCTAAGATAGCAAATCTGCAGCCTCAAATAGATACTATCTGGACTTAAGCCAGATGATCACATGATCAATTTTAAGAAAAAGAACAAAATATATTTACGAATATGAATTTTTTCAATCACCATATTGAAGAAGCACTTCATGGTTGCTTAGACTCTCCAGGAATAAATCTCCCTTTAACACATATGTCTATTAAACCCTAATGCTGATTTTCACAAACTAGATGGTGTATGAGAGAAAGACACACTGGATTTCATTGGCAAAGGGAAGATGTAATCATGGCTGACAAAGGTTAGACTAAAGCTGATCTCTGGCCTATACTATATTCTCATTTCATGTAAGTTCACTTCTAGACTTCATTTTTAATAATGACTAGGATGATAATTTACTTGGAACTTCAAGATAAAGAAACATTTGCATTAAGTATGCTACATATAAGGCTATTTCCTGATGAACTGTAATGTGATGGATAGTCTAAGTACGAAGCCCAAAGAAGTTCTGGAAGCTTATAACAAGACTATTCCTAATTAAAAGAGAAACTTACATATTTAGTGATGAAATTAAAGAGAGGGAAAAGAAAGTGGGTGAACAAAAGTAAAGGAAAATCTGGGCTGGAGATGTGGCTCAAGTGGTAGCGCGCTCGCCTGGCATGCGTGTGGCCCGGGTTCGATCCTCAGCACCACATACAAACAAAGATGTTGTGTCCACCGATAACTAAAATAAACATAAATATTAAAAAAATTCTCTCTCTCTCTCTCTCTCTCTCTCTCTCTCTCTCAAAAAAAAAAAAAAAAAAAGTAAAGGAAAATCTGAGAATCCAGAGAATTTAAATTAAATGGCCCTGTAAAAAAAACACTTGAACATGCCACCATATAGGATATTACATTAAACTCAATACTGACAAGGATTTTCAAGTCTTCCTACTGGGAAGCTTCTGTGGTATAGTGCAGTAGTTTCCAAATTACTATAATCCCATGACTAACAAAATTTTTTTTAAAAAAGATGTTTGAGGACTAGCTGGGTACAGCGACACATTCCTGTAATACCAGCTGTTTGGGAGACTGAGGCAGGAGGATTCCAAGTTTGAGGCCAGACTTGGCAGTTTAGTAGGACAGTCTCAAAATAAAATAAAAGGCTGAGGGGTATAGCTGGGAGAGCACTTGCCTAGCATGTATAAGGTCTTGGGTTCAATTCCTAGTATATACACAAATACACACACAGAGGACTGACATAGGGTTATCAAATTTTATTGTGTCAAGTAAGATTACAAAACCATTAAGTGTTAATGAAGAGAGGCTAAGGCCCTCATCCTCTCCAGAGGCAAGGTTTTTAAGTAGAAATCTACAATCTAGTATCACCATCATTTTATGAAATAAAGAACATTTTAACATTAAAACAGTAGGAAAAGTAGACATTAGAGTAGCATACAAATTCCATGCCATGTTCTAGATGGGCCTTTAAGATCTGTTCTTTCCTTACCTACTTCACCTTTAAGCTGGAGCCACTGGCCCTTATTTTAGTGCTTTAGGAACACAGGTTTATTCATGTTCCCAGAGCCTTTCCCTTTGTCTGCAATGTACTTCTCCTAGATCTTATGCATATCTTGTTATGGTTTGGATATAAGGTGCCCCTCAAAAGACTCCATGTTCCTGCAGGAATAACCTCAAGAGGTAAAATGGATTGGTCATGAGAGTCATAATCTAATAAGTCTATCTTAGTTTGAATGATCTAACTGGATGGTAACTGTTACAGGGGAGTGACTGGAGGAGGCGTGTCACTGGAGGTGTGCCTTGAAAGGGTTCATCTTCCCTATGACCCCTTCCCTACTTCCCTCTTTCTGCTTCCTGCCACAAGGAACAACAAAGCAACAACAACAAAGCAACGTTTCTCTACTACACCCCTTTTGCCATGATGTTTGGCCTCACCTTGGGCCCAGAGGAACATAGGAGTCAGCCCACTGTGGACTATACCTAGGAAACAGAGAGCCAAAATAAACTTTTCTTCCTCTAAGTCATTCTTCTTCTCCAAGTTGAGATTTTGGTCACAGTGATAAAACCTAACACATGCCTCCTTCTTATTTTTCAGATTTTAGTTCAAATGTAAACCCCAGAGAGGCCTTCCCCAGATCTTTCTAAATTTATCCCAAATACCTCTATCATTTTATATTTTGTTTTCTTCAGAGGTCTTACAACTATCTGAAATTACTTACTGTTATGTTATTGTTTATTTATCTCTCTTTCTTCATTAGAACATAAGCTATGTGTCTATGTTGTTCAATACTACATCCAGTACTTAGAACAGAACTTGAGACACAGCTAGTGCTTAGTATTCGTTGGAAGAAACAAAGAGTAAAAGGCATCTTCTTCACTTTTATGTAAGTAGTATGGTAAAAAACTGACCCAATTGCTTTATTTTTCTTGTATTTTTAAAGAATTATAAAATCTTTTAATTTGAAGTTTACAAAGAAAGAATACTAAAGTAGATAGGTTGTATGTTCTACCATATTGACCTTGGCCTTTATTTCAGGCAACTGTAAAGTAAAAATGACGGTAGTGCTCTTCTCAGGAGTTACAAATTTAGAAACTCGGGCTGGGGATGTGGCTCAAGCGGTAGCGCGCTCGCCTGGCATGCGTGCTGCCTGGGTTCGATCCTCAGCACCACATACAAAGATGATGTGTCCGCCGAAAACTAAAAAATAAATATTGAAAACTCTCTCTCTCTCTCTTTAAAAAAAAAAAAGAAATTTAGAAACTCTGAGAAAAGCATGAAATAATATATAAGTACAGGATGGGACTGTTACTGAATTTTTTTCCATGGGAATCAATTCCTAATGTCATACATTAAATGTGTTACTAAAAATTTGTTTTATAACCCTTCCTTCAGGTACACGGTCCATAAACTGAGCAATATTTGTACATATTACTAAAATCTTATTCATTCAATAAACATTCCTAAGTATTTACTGCTCCTATTCTTACTTTATAAAGTCAGTAATTTTTTAAAACTTTTCTGGAAGAACTTACTAGTTCCAGAAAATATATGACATTAAAAAATCATGAAATGACCTACTATAATGACTGATGAAAACATAAAAAAGCAAAATGTGACCACCAAGTGGCTTTCAAGAAGAGTGACTGACCTATGCCTAAATTAGAGGAGACTTTAAATCTAGACAGAAGTGTCTTTGTGTTCTGTGTTAGCAAGAAGTCCTAGGTAGGATTTCCACAGTTTTTGCATTGAGGAAGTACTGGATTTCCAAGAATAAAGTGTTAACAAGACTTATAGATAAGGAAGCTGGCAAAGCCTTACATACACCAGAGGCAATATAAACACCAAACCCTATCTTGATAACAAGTTTTATCTTATCTCTATCTCTTGGGAAAGTATCCAAGGAGAAATAGGCCAGAAGCAAGACCATTGTTTCCATTGCCTCTTTGTGATTCTTTTCCATCTTAACCCATGAGGTCAGTGACAACTAATTGGTTCATTTGGAGGTCTATGTCTTAGGTGAAAAGGCAGAGGGAGATCTTAACCTCAACTGCTCCTCCCACTGCCTCTGTAACTTCCAACTCTATTTCTCATTCTTTCTCCAGGCCCCAAAATAAATACACATGGCAGTCCGAGGGGAGGAGTAGGATGAAACTTGTCACATCCATTGTATGCACTACGAGAAAGAAGACAAGGGCCCTAGACCACATTAGAAAGCTAGAAAAGGGACATGGCTATGAGGCAGGAATCAGAAACAGCGTGGACACTTGCCCACTAAGTCTGCCAAGGGGCTTCCTGATGAAACAGAAGCATTTAGGAAAAGAAAACACTGGCCAAATCCAATGACAGTGGACACAGACTCCCTCAACAGGACAAGGGAAAAGTCCCTTTTGTGTAACTCAACTGTCTTAATTACCCAGTGAAGGTTTTCTTGCAGTGTTCTCCATTTGCCTCACATTACTTATACTCCTCTCCACGCATACTACTCTAGAATTAGTCTCTCGCTATTTTGTGACAGACCCTCAAATATTTCACACATGATTCCGCAGACCTTATTTATCTACCTCCCACATTAGACTATCAACTCCTTCAAAATCATCCTGGGTCCCCCTCTATGGTTGGCCAAGTTCTTTGCCCACAGTTTATGGGTAGCACATACATGTTGATTTTAAGACCAAGACAGGGTAAGAAAAGGAAAAGAGATGAGAAAGCTGGGATGAAAGGCAACAAAGGCAAACTATGCAGGCTTAGCTGAGGATTTTTCCTGGAGTTGCTCCAGGGTTTAAGACCACAAAGTGTGGTTGAGAGAGGACATGAGTCAGTTACTATTATGGCAATATGTAAAAATGTGGATGTGTAACCGATGTGATTCTGCAATCTTTGTAATGTTTTGAATAACCAATAAAAAAAATAAAAAATAAAATAAATAAATAATTAAAAACTTAGAGAAATTCATGAAGTAGTATGTAAAGAAAGTAAACAGTGTTGTAGGAACTGATGGGAGAAGGGGAAAAAAAGGCTTGGGATTTGAGATACATATATGATTAAGGACAAAAACCAAAACAAGGGCTGGGGATGTGGCTCAAGCGGTAGTGCTCGCCTGGCATGCGTGCGGCCTGGGTTCGATCCTCAGCACCACATACAAAAAGATGTTGTGTCCGCCGAAAACTAAAAAATAAATATTAAAAAAAAAATTTCTCTCTCTCTCTCTCTCTCTCTCTCTCTCTCTCTCGCTCTTTAAAAAAAAAGCAAAACAAAACAAAACAAATGAAAACATTGTAGGAGATGATGAAATAAGGAAAAAAGCTTAAAATAGATACAATTCAAATGTAACAAAATATGAATCACTTGATTAAAATGAAACAACAAATTAACCACTCAGTCAGAAATGGGAGTAAAACAAAATAGAAGGGCTAAATTCTAGTAAGTCAAAATTGGAGAAAATAATGCTGGCACAGATTTAAGTTGCATAAGAACTTGCAAGTAAAATACATGTCATCTATCTTCCCACAATACAATTTAATGAGGCCTACCAATCAGTGGTGAAGCAATTCTGACAAAGCCTGATGGATGAGCACTGGAAAGGCAGGTTCAGGGGGCATAGTTGCCCAGGATGCACCAGAGAGGGCTACAAATAGGGCCAGCTTACTCTCAGACCATCTCAGGGGTTATGCCCCTCCCTGCACACTTAAGGAGGCACCAGTCATCTTTCATTTTGTGTCCTTACACAATGACAATACTCAAGAGGTCCTGAATTAATGTAGTTGAGTCACTGGAAGTTTTTCTAACTCTCATTTTGTCAGTCAAGAAGATGTATACACACCAAAAGCAGTTGTTTCTGATGCCTCAAACACTTTGGGAACAAAACTGACAGTACTAAGAGGGAACTGACCAGCCCTTAAATCACAAAGAGTCAGACCCATGTAATTCTATCTTCTCCCCTAAATTCCTATATACTTTATTTGCTTTTCATATACTATGTGTGCGCTTCCATCTGAGCTTCCTTAAATCATGAACTGTTTAGTCACTCATAATCTGCCCTTATTCAATCTGCTCTCATTCACAACCCCATTATGATTTGTTTGCAAAAAGTTAATCCTGTATGTGCCAACTTGAACAAGGCTTCTATAAAAACTAAGTGTCCCTCTAGGCTATGAACTAAAGCAAGAGGAAACCTGAATCATCATCAACACCCCTTCCACTGAAACCTGACATTAACATTGATACTGCATATGATTACTAAGTAATTCATGTAATCCTTACAGCATGTTTTTGGTGTAAAATATTCAGGAACTACCACTCTAAAAACATAATTGGCTTTCCAGAGTAAAGGAAACAAAAATTATTAAAGAAATTAGAAAATCTAAAAAGTTGTCATCCTTAGTTATTGTAAATTTTTAAAATTTATTATGAGATCCCATCCAGATATGAGAACATGAGAGTATGTTTGTGTATAATGAACTTTCCATATGCCCACCATTTAGGTTCAGAAATCAAACACTACTAATAAAACTGAAACCCCTGATAAAATATTCTCTTAACATTTCATCCCCCTCCCATCATTTTTATTTCAATACTAGTGTTCTCCAGTCATGTCAAATTTTGGGTGCTGTACCCTGAATAAGCAGTGCTGCCTCACACTACTATGCTTTTGCTTTAGTTATTTCCTCCATCTGGAAAACTATCCCTTCCCTTTTGAGCAAATAGAATCCTTTTTATCCTGTGTTTAAATGCTACCCTTTCTAAGAAGCCTTTCCTTACTCCCATCACTTGTCACTCCATTCTCAATATCTCTATCACCTCTTACAATCTTCTGCTAAAATCCTTATACCACTATCTGATGACTTTGGGTGTTTATCACCAGAGACTAAGAGCTACTTGAAAGGAGGGCGATGTCTTTTTTTGCCTTTGTCTCTATGGCACTTAACTCAGGACTTGCCCACAGTAACTTTTCAATGAACTTTCGTCATATGTATATTTTGGGCCTTTATGTTCTTGAACATTACTGTATAAAACAAGGTAGATTAAAAGAATTACTGGTCTTTCCCAATCCTCCCCAAATCTTCTGAAAGGATCTGTAATTTCCAAAAGTAGAGAAAGATGCACTAAGTGCTAGATGTTGAGTTATATAGGAAATGTAGGTACGACTGAAGGAAAAAGAGCCAGGCCTGTAGGAAACAAAACTAATGAAACATCCCTTCCCCCCTCCCCCACAAAAACCACACCTCTATCCTTTCATAATACAAGTGTATAGAGTGGAAACCTCCAGAACAGTGATTCAGTCCCACCCCTAACCAAGCACAAATTACTCAGAAGGCAGAGAAATGTCACTACCCCCCTCCGCCAGCAATCTCTCCAGGAGCAAGGGAAGAACAGATGGGAAATCCAAAAGGTCTAAACAAAATGAGGGGGGTCACACAAAAGTGGGAGGGAGAGAACAAGTGTTAGTGGGTATAGAATACATGGTGCATTCTGGGTAGGGCTATAAGTGAGAGCAAAAGTATACTATGCTTAAACTTTCCAGAATTGTTGATGAACTAAATCATAATCAACACTGGATTTATCACAGATTCATAAGGAATGAGAACTAGCATTTCTTGAGCATCTTCTGTGTGTCAGCAGAGGCCCAGGTATTTTATACGTAAGATTTCATTCAAATCATCACAAGAACTCCACTACCTCATTTTAATAGATATTGAAGTTTAGACCTTACACAGGTAGAAATGGAGTTGAAACATGTCTACTCTAAAAAGCCATATGTTTTTTCTATTCAACACTTCCCCCTTGTTTGAACAGTATATTTCACTATAAAGAAACTCCTTCCTTCCACTCTACAATTGCTCCTCTTGGTATTACAAGGAAAATGGCTATTAAACAGGTCCACATCATTGGACAAAACATAAGAATGTCCTATCTAACAATGTGTCGAAATCATACCAATGGCCTGGCATCCACCCTGCAGTATTTCAACTGGCTAAAAGTACAGAATGAGGGCTGGGGATGTGGCTCAAGCGGTAGCGCGCTCGCCTGGCATGCGTGCGGCCCGGGGTTCGATCCTCAGCACCACATACAAAGATGTTGTGTCCGCTGATAACTAAAAAAAATATATATAAATATTAAAAAAAAAATTCTCTCTCTCTCTCTCTCTCTCTCTCTCTCTCTCCCTCCCTCCCTCCCTCCCTCCCTCCCTCTCTCATTCTCTCTTTAAAAAAAATAAAAATAAAAAAATAAAAGTACAGAATGAGCAACTAAGAACAGAATAGGGGGGAAGAGCATGAGAAGAAGATCACCATTAAACAGGGACAAGAGGGGGGAGGGAAAGAGAGATAGAAGGGAAATTGCATGGTAAAGGAAGGAGACCCTCATTGTTATACAAAATTACATATAAGAGGAAGTGAGGGAAAAGGGGAAAAAAAACAAGAGAGAGAAATGAAGTACAGTAGAGGGGTAGAGAGAGAAGATGGGAGGGGAGGGGAGGGGAGGGGAGGGGAGGGGAGGGGGGATAGTAGAGGATAGGAAAGGCAGCAGAATACAACAGACACTAGTATGGCAGTATGTAAAAAAGTGGATGTGTAACCTATGTGAATCTGCAATATGTATACAGGGTAAAAATGGGAGTTCATAATCTGCTTGAATCAAATGTATGAAATATGATATGTCAAGAGTTTTGTAATGTTTTAAACAACTAATAATTAAAAAAAGATAGAAAGAAAAATAAATAAATAAAGTACAGAATAAGGATTTACCAAAAACAATGTTATGGAATAACAGCAAGAAATTATCTGAGGATGCTAAGGATACTAATAAATGGATGATTCCTGATTCCTGAACTCTCTAAATGATTACAATAAGGGGGCTGATTCTAGATTTTTGGTAACCAGAAGTTACCTTGCAAGTAGTATGAAATGTGCATGGTTTAAAAGTGAAACAAGTTTGCCAGACATGGTGGTGCACACCTGTAATCCCAGTGTTCTAGTTTTAGATTTGTGATGTCTCCCAAAACCACATGTGTGAGACTATGCAAGAAAGTTTGAGATTAAATGATTGAGTTATGAGAGCCTTAGCCTAATCAGCGAATTATCTCATTAATATGGATTAACTGGGTTGTAACTGTAGGCATGTAGGGTATGGCTGGAAAAAAGTCACTGCCTTTAGGATTTATATTTTTATACCTGGTGAGCAGAGGATATCCTCCCCTCTCCTCTCCTCCCCTCCCCTCTCCTCCCTCTTTCCTTGTTGCCATGTCCTGAGTAGCTTTCCTCTTCCATGTCCTTCCACTGTGATGTTCTGCCTCACTTCGGTCCCAGAGCTAAAGAGTCGGCTGACCACAGACTGACTGAACCTCTGAAACAGTGAGTTCCAAATAAACTTTCCCTCCTCTACATTATTCTTGTCAGGTCTTTTGGTCACAGCAATGCACAAACTAACATATCCAGTGACTGGGAAGGCTGAGGCAAGAGGATTGCAAGTTTGAGGTCAGCCCCCAAAACTTAGTGAGACCTTGTCTCAAAATAAGAAGGATGTAGCTCAATGGTAAAACATTCCTGGGTTCAATCTCTAGTACTAAAAAAAAAATTAAAAGTATATAAGTAAATAAATAAAAGTGAATCAAGTTCAAGTCAACTTCCAATAGGCACTGAAGTTATTTTAAATTTGTGAAGAAAATATTTCAATTAATGAATGTTTTATCACTTTAAGATAGAAAAAAATAGATAAATTTTATTTTTCTAGAATATTAATGTGAGACAATAGAGCTTTGGAATTAATATTTTTAGACATGAGTTCTTTAATATTTCTATAAAGATTATTTTTGGAACTAAGTCTCACTTTATAAGAACAGCATTGGGACTGGGGTTGTGGTTTAGCAGTAGAGCACTTGCCTAGCATATGTGAGGCACTGGGTTAAATTTTCAACACTGCATATGAATAAATAAAAATTAAAAAAAAACAAAGGAAAAACAGCATTAATGTGAACATTTTAAAAATTTACTATTTCCATCTGTAATTAGCTAGTGGTATTTGAATATAAATTCCAAATTTCTAAATAAATAAAATAATCAAAGGTATAACAGAATTACCAAAAAAAAAAAAAGAAACCATATTGATCATGTTCATCACAGGGCTTTATTTAATCAGAATGCAGAAACTTTCCTTAATTTTTGCAATATCGTTTATAATTATCATTAAAGAAGTCCATCATTCACCAAAAAGCCTGAAAGAGGCTAAATAACAACCCAAAGTCACTCTGCTAATAAATGAAAGAAGCAGGATTCAAACCCAAGATGATCTCTAACTTCAAAATTAAGATATTTAAGAAAAAGTTTAAAAAAATCCCAAAGGGTCATTTTCTACTGACTGAGACCTAGGCTGTCCAATTAAGCAAACCAACTCACACTTTCCTACCATTTTCAACACTTGCTGCTAACTTAGGGAAAAATATATACAATGCTGATCATGTTAAATATGCACAGCTCTCAATATATAGATGTCTTCCTCCCACTTAGAATATCTACCACCTGATAAATGAATTAGATATAAAAGAAATCATGGGTAATTTCTTGAAAACATAGAATACATTAACATGTTATATTTGAAGGAATCATGGAATTAAACATTAAATAAAACATACATTATATGAGGCAACATAGATAAGATGCTCAAAGCAGTGCCTGGCAAATAATAGGCAGGCACCAGTATGTAGTTCACTTCTGTATATAGCAGGTTGTGTTGGTTCCCAGCTTTTGGAATGACATTTCTAGGCTAAGATCACAGTCTGCTATAAGTTGGAGCATATTACATGTCTTTCATGACCTGACTCCCTGCTCGCTTCTCCAGTCTCATCTTTAACCTCTTCTGACCTTCTACTCAACCCTCTAACAATTTCAAAGAGCAACTGTTTCCACCATACCTGTCTCATTTACTCATGTGGTCTCCAAACATAGCAAACTTTTTGCCTATGTGTCCTTCATGGTTTGTTTGTTTGTTTGTTTGTTTGTTTGTTTGGCAGCCTACTGGGAACACTCTAAGCCTGGCTTCTGAGACACCCCATTCTCACGGTTCCTATCTGCTTCTCAAAATCACGTCTTTTTAAAAATGATCAAGAACATGAAGAAAGAGCCTATAGAATAGGAGAGAAATCTTTGCCAGTTGCTTCTCTGACAGGAATTAATATCCAGAATATATATATTCTGAAGGCTAAAAACATAAGAAAAAAAACAAATAATCTAATAATTAAATGGGCAAAAACTAAACAGATATTTCTCAAAAGAAGAAACAGATGGCTAACAAATATATAAAACAATCTTCAACATCTCTGACAATCAGGGAAATGCAAATCAAAACTACAATAAGATTTAATCTTATTTCTGTCAGAATGGCAGTTATTACTAACACAAATAGTAAATGCTGGCAAGAATGTGGGAAGAAAGGTACTCATATACCTAGGTGTTGTACTAACTGGCAGACCAACCACTCTAGAAAGCATTACGGAGGTTACTCAAAAACCTAGAAATGGAACTACTATATGACCCAACTCTTCTACTCTAGGTATTTATCCAAAAGAACTAAAATCAGCTTCAATATTTACAATATTTACCATAGCATAATTCACAATAGTCAATTATGGAATCAGTCCAGATGACCATCAATAATAGATGAATGGATCAAGAAAATGTGGTATATGTATACAATGGAATTTTACTGAGCCTTAATGAAGAATAAAATTATGGCATTTGCTGGTCTATGAATGGAAATAGAGAACATTGTGCTAAGTGAAATAAGCCAGACTCATAAAATTAAGGGTTGAATGTTTTCTCTCATATGTGGAAGTTAGAGCAAAATAAGAGAAAGAGGGTGGTGGGGGACTAGATATCATAAATATATATAGTAAATATAAGTGGAGGAGAAGAAGGAGATGGAGAGGGGAGGAGGAGGGACAGGAAAAGGGAGGAAATACACACACACACACATATATATATGAAGTACCAATAAAAAACAAACAAGTGAAAGGAAAATCAATTGATAGAGGAAGGAGAATAGGGGGAAGGGGAAGAGGAGGGAAAGAGTGGGAAAGGAGATTGAGATCAAATTCCATGTACGCATGATTTTGTCAAAATGAACCCAACTACTATATATAATGCTCTAATTTTTTAATTTAATTTTTTTAAAAAATCACTCCTTTTCAGTTTTCTGTGCTAGTTCTGACATCTCTATGTTCTCTCTTCTCTTCTAATGTGGTATTAAGAACTCAAGCTGTAAGACCAAACTGTCTGGGGTTTGTTTCTTACTAATTTTTCTGTGACTTTTCTGCACCTCAACTCTATAATGAGAGTTATCATTAGGATTAAATAGAACAGTGCTTAGACATAGAGGGCAATAAATGATAATTATTCTTATTAATATTATTATGAAGATTAGATAGCACTGTTGTTATTTTTACATTTACAGTATATCTGACCCACCCTCTTTAGTCTAAATGCCAACTCTCGCCAAATTTCTATCTCTAGCCCAAATATTTCTACAGAACTACAAACCCACATAACTGCCTACGATCTCTATGCAGATGTCTCATAGGCATCTTAAATTTAAAAAGCCCAAACAAAACTCTTCTCCCATCTCCTTTTAACTATGTCCTTTTCTGTAGCATCATTATCTTAGCAATAAGACAGGAACCTCTACCCAACAAGTTAGTTTCCCTTGGGAGAAACTAGTTAGTTTCTAGTTAGAAACTAGTTAATTTCTAATTAGAAACTAGTTAGTTTCCCTTGGGAAACTACTGGTGCTTAGTACTACCCTCTCCTCTACCCCTGTATCAAATCCATCAGTAAATCCTACCAGCAATGTTTAGCTAGATTTAGTTCCCACCCCATCTCCACAGCTACCACCCAAATCTTACCTATACTCACTCTAGTGCTAAAAATAGCTACCACGCTTTCCTTCCTGACTCTCTATACAGCAGATGCATTGATCTTTTCAAAATGGGAAAATCGGATAATGTCTTACCCTTACTTAAAAACCCTTTATAAGGGCTGGGGTTGTGGCTTAGCAGTAGAATGCTTGCCTCTCACATACGAGGCCGTGGGTTTGATCCTCAACACCACATAAAAATAAATAAAATAAAGGTATTGTGTCCAACTACAACTAAAAAATAATATTAAAAACCCTAAACCCTTTATAACTTGGTATAAAACATTTGTATAACCCCCTAGAGCTCTGCATTATTTGGCAACTGCTTTTATAAGGCTGCTGCTGCTTCTTTTTTTTTTGTACTGGGGATTGAACCCAAGGGCCCTTTATCACTGAGTTACATCCTCAGTCCTTTTTTATTGTGGGATAGGGTCTCACTCAGTTATTGAGGCTGGCCTCCAACTTGCAGTCCTCTGCTCAGTCCCCAACTCAGTGGGATTACAGGTGAGCACCCCTGTGCCTTTCCATGCAGAAGGTCTTGAACCAGGCTCATCTCATGATATTCCCCACTACCCACTGCTTAGCCCCCTCTCTGCCCAACCAAGGATCATCTATACTGATTTTCCCTTAGCTACTTGAACAACCCATGCTACCTTAAGCTTCAAGACTATCTCTTGCTCAACTGAATTCAAATATTCTTCATATTTTAAGCTTGAATATCTGTTACTTGGAAAACCTTTCCCTGACCTTTGCATCTAAATTAAGTAACCTCCCCACTCCTCGCCATTATATTTTCTCATATAACCCTGTACTTTTCCTTCACTATAAAAACCACGAAAATAGGAATTATATCTGCTTTGCTCAAAACTAATGCCCAGGGGCTGGGGAAGTAGTTCAAAGGTAGGGTACTTTCCTAGCATGCATGAGGCTCTGGTTTGGTCCCCAGCACCACCCCTCCACACACACACACAAAAAAAAAAAAATTAAAAAAAAAACCAGAAACAACTGATACCCAGGGCTCAACACAGAATCTGATCTTAGTAGGTCCCAAATAATTACCTATTGAATCAAGGGATGTCCTAGTCATCAAATCAGACATCATCAATCAAAAGACACATTTCCAATGAGAAAAAATAATGTGAATCTTAGACTTGAGTCAATACAACATATCACTATGGTACACATTGTTCCTAACCTCATCTCTGACTCTATTTTATGTCTTTGAGGGTTTGTTTTCTTCCCTTCTACTCTTTAAATGTTTAAGATGACCTGTGTGGGCTGGGATTGTGGCTCCCAGGTAGAGTGCTGGCCTAGCATGGGCAGGGCCCTGGGTTCAATCCTCAGCACCACATAAAAATAAATGAATGGAATAAAGGTATTGTGTCGAACTACAACTAAAAAAATAAATATTAAAAAAAAAAAAAGATAGTGTCCTATGGGAGGCCGCCACGCCATGTGACCAGCATTTTCCTTTCCTGATTGGTGAGGCTCTGCGGTCACTTTGCGTGATCTGGCCACATCAAAGTGGCCCTAGACAGTGGCCCTGATCTTGAAAATTTTGCTAAATGTGTCTTCATGAGTGGGCGTGCCTTCCTACATCCCCAGAGATCAAGTTACCTTACATGTCCTTATAACCCTGCCCCTCTTGACCTTATTTGGATGGAAATTTCTAAAGAATCAAAAGTTGTGTTCCCCCACTCCCCCTACCCCCAAGAATGCTAGCTCTCTGGTGACATTCCTCACTCTCCCATTTGGGAAGCTTGAGGCTGAGGGCAGAGGAGCCATTCTGGGGCTTGAATTAAAGGTAAATTGTGTGTCTGTGTTTTATTTGGTACCTTAGGAAATTCACTTGAGCGACCCTAGTTTAGCTGCTGGTTGGGGGCGGCAGTGTCCTTTCTTTAAAATGGAAGAATTTTTAAAATAAAGCAAGCCATATTTAAAACTCAGTGAAGTGTTATACCTCCAGAAAGCCTGCCTTGACCAACAAGTAGGGCCTCCTGCTTATAGTTTCTAAATCATCTGGTTTTTATCCCTATCTATGTAATTGCCATATTCTATTGATTTTTACTTTTAATTTTTTGTAGTTGTAGATGGACAGCAAGTCTTTATTTTATTTGTTTATTTGTATGTGGCACTAAGGATCGAACCCAGTGCCTCACACATGCTAGGCAAGCTTTCTGCCCCAGCCCCTCTACTGATGTTATCTTTCTGTCTTTCCAACTAGACTATGATCTACCTGTGAACAAGATCTGTGGTTTATCCATTGGCATTACCCCCATACCTGGCCCAATACTTAGTAGAGTGAATGTTCTAGAGATGTTGATTGAGTGAATAAACAATTGATGGACAAGCCTTGTGGAGCCAAACTGATTTGATGTGTGAAGGAATACCACAGTGAAACAAAATTAGTCAGAAGAGAATTTAAAATAATTTAATTATCTATCAACTACAAGTATGAATTAAAAACAGCATCCCAGTCAGCCAGGCTGAATAACACAAAGCTGGCAAGCCCAAATGAAACAACATTTCATAATAGGAGGATATCTGAAAGATGGTGAACAGAATATGTGTTAACATAAAGAGCCTCCAGGTTAGAAAAACTTATTTATATTTATATCTTATATACTGATTGGCCCTCTTCACATAGCTTGGGTATTCTTTTGACCAACAGAATCCCCAGAAAAAAAAACCTGTTTGAACAAAACCCACAATTTCTACTCTATAGATTAATATTTTTAAATGTATGTATAAGAAGTTAGACTAATAACATAAGATTGCAATTTTCTTATGATATATTGAAAGCCCAACTAGATGTACACTAAGTCCCCAAAAGGCTCCCAGTCACACTAAAGACTGAGGAGAACCACAGAAGTGATGTTAGACCCAATCCAGTTTCTTGACACATACGCACCTTGATCATGGTTACAGTTACTAGAAATCTAAGAATCAGAAATAGATATTAAGGCTATAAAATTATGACTTGGAAATTCCCAAACATGTGAAAAGACCAAAAGTACACTCTGCTTCCCTCAACTGTGACAGCCTTAGGGGTTAAATGGTATGATTAAATTGATAGGGAAGATCATCTGAATTAGGTGATCAGGGGTTCTCAATAGGACTGAGAAGAACTGACAGGACAATGGGGATCATAACAGAAAAATCAGAATTGATTGCCATCTATTTTAGGTTGTAAAAATCTCATAGTTCATGAACTAAGGACATTTATTCTTGAGCAAGAGTTAACACCAATTATAAATGCTGAGAGAGTATTTTGAAAGAGAAATGCAGCAAAAACAAGCATAAGTTCTAAAAGAACTTGTGCCTCAGCCTTTTCTCCAATCAAGCAGCATCCTACAGTGACTTGACCACACCTCTCCTGCTGCTTAAAATGGATTTCTCTAGAAGTAAGAATTTCATTCTAAACTGAGAAGTAAGAATTTCATTCTAACAACTGAGGAAAAATATTATTTACTTTAACCCCTAGACTAGCTTTTCAGTTAAAAGAATCATTCATGAGTTTATGTATTTTTAAGATGTATAAAACTAAAATTTTTAAATATTAAAAAACTGTCACGTAGAATTTCTTTTATTTTTCACCATTATAAAACCTTTAAGAGAGTTATTGTCTCTGTACTCATTTTTTCCCAATTTTCTTAGACAGTTATTTAAGCTTATGTTATAGATATTTTCACTGGTACTTTAGTGCTTCATACAAAATTGGCTCTCTTTTTGCTAAATAGGTCTACAGTCCTGATAAAAGCTACTCTAAATTTATTTTCAATCTCTGAGATAATTGGCTATTACTGCATAATAAGTACTTCCTTTTACTTGACCTGTAATTATTTCTTTGAAGCTTCAAAAGATGCCCTGGAGTTTACTTATATAGTGAATAAGTCCATATTGCCCTCTCCAGGCTCTTCATATCCTTCTAAGCTTCCATCAGATAAAAAGTTCAGTCTTCCCAGACAGAAGAGTCTAACTTTTTTGAAGAGTACCTCATATCCTTTTATTCCTTCTAATTTATTTCTTTTTAAATTCTCTGAATCTCAATTTTCTTATAAAACAAAGTTGCTTAGACAGCATAGAATGTTCAAAGTTAAGAATGTGGGCTCTGGAGTTAGTCAGAGCCAGTGGCTCTAATACTTTTTCCACTGTATGAGTGTGAACAAATTACCCAACTTCCTTCCTCAAAGTTCTCATTCATGCAGCTGGTTAATATCTACCTTTCAAAGTTTTTACACAGATTAATGAGATGAAGTTTAAATACCAATATATTATGTCATCACTTACCTCATACTAAAGCTAGATTTAAGAACCTCATTGTGGTTAATTTGAATTCTTTCACTACATTCTACGAGGAACTGTGATTTGGCCTCACCCACAGGTTTAATATTACCTCAATGGGATTTTTCTTCCTTTCTCTGAGCTCCAGGGGTACCAATCTTCTATTGTGCCTAGAAAACCCCAAACTCAACTTCAAAGTCTTTGATATGCCCTCTGCCTAGAACATGCTCCTTTCATGCCCCAAATCTTATTAAGGCTAGTTCCTTTTTACTCTTCAGGTCTTAGATTAGATGTGTCCCTCTGGAAAAGTCCTCCCTGCCTACCCTACAGATTGTTTGTTTACTTGAGATTATCATATGTCTCCATAGCTGGTCTGAAAGTCCAAGCGGGTGGAGAACATACCAACTCCAAAATCTAGAAAAGTATGTGGTAAGTAGTAGATACTCAATTAATATATATATAATACAAGTATTTAGCAAATGTTTAGCTCAAAGAAAAAAACAGATGAGGACCAGGAAGTGAATGACCTCATATGCTATGGTAGGAACTTGGCCTTTATACAACAGAAGAGAAGGAGTCAAAGGCTTTTAAAGCAGGGTGATGAATGACCAGATATTTCTAATACCCAATTCCATCAGCAATCTTTTCATCATAGTCAAAAAGTACATTTTGTACAACTTCTGATCTTGATTAGTTGTTCTCTCTCCAGTTATTTGTATACAACTGTCATATTTTTCCTGTAGACATCTAATATACCTATATCTAGTATACACATAGTTGCTTCCAAAATGTCATTCATATGAGGCAAATGACATTGCAATTGAGGCACTAGGAATCAGCTTTATCTAAGTAAAAGGGCCAAGAGGGAAGTTCAGCTGGTATTGCCTAATTAATGATGGAATGGAGTGTTAAATTGGGGTCTCCATGCTGCTTTCTTACAAAGTCATCCTAGCACAATCTCCCACCCTTTTTAAAAGCATCGTTTTAGCTGAATTTTAGCTGGGAAAACCAGCTATATCAGGTACCAAGGTTGTATATTTAGAAGAAATGTTTAAAAGATTTTTAAGAAAAATTTTAAATTTCTGGATTGCAAAAGATATTATAAGCAAAGTCAAAAATACAAATGTCATATATTTGTAAGAAATTAATTCCTTCAATGTATAAAGAACTCTTACAAATTAATTTTAAAAAGATAAGAAACCAATAGTAAATAAGCAAAACAAACAAACAAAAAACAGGCAACTAACATAAGTATCACAAAAAATAAACATAAAATGTCCCATCTCACTAACAGACAGGAGGTTGAGTATGATCAATGCACACTGTATGCATGTATGGAAATATCACAGTAAATTCCATTAGTATGTACAATTAATATGTACTAATTTTTAAAAGGATAAAAAAATATAAAAGTTTCACATTGGATTTGAAAAGATTCACAGGATTACTCAGGAGTTGTGGCACATGCTGATAATCCTAGCCAAGGGAGGAAGATCACAAACTCAAGGCCAGAGCCAACAATTTGGCGAGACCCTTTCTCAAAATAAAAAATAAAAAGGTCTGGGGATATAGGTCAGTGCTAAAGCACCCCTAGGTTCAATCCCAGTACTGAAAAAAAAAAAAAATAACAGGATGGATAATAATCTGTGCTAGGAAGAAAATGGACAATAAGGCCTAAACAATTACTGATGAAAGAACTGGCTTTACTTTTCACCAAGAAAAAAGTATAAGCATGTGGTTATACATTTTAGGCATATTTTCTATGTTCATTTTGTTAGTAAAAATAGAAAATAATCAGTACTATTCTGCATTGGTAGAATAAGAATATGACTCAGTCAGCAAAAACACAGCTCACTCAGCATGACACTTGGAAACTCAGGCATAATAAAGAGGAAGTATTTGGACAGTTTTGATATTCTTTCGACCACAAGAGAGAGGAACTGGGATGGTGTCTGCACAAAAGACACAGGTTGAGATCTAAAGGAGAAAGCTTATTCTTTGAGCTTAAGAACTTCTTAGACACAGTAGACATCTCTCTTTTCTCTCACTGGTCTAGACATAATCAACATAAAAAACAAGTATCTGATTCTGCCTGTTCTTCCTCATGGCATCACATGGAAGAAACCCTGAAATGGGAGGCAATAGAACTATCACTGGTGAGTTTTGTTTGTTTTTGTGATGGGATTTGGGTCATTTTCTGTTGCTGAAGAGGGCAGAGGTTACCCAGAGCTGAAAGAAAGAGAAGTCAACAGAATTTGTACAGTTAAATGGAGTTAACAACTCCATTTTGAGAGATTCCTTGGAAATCTGGGAATGAAACCACCATTTGACCAAGCTATCCCTCCCCTTGGTCTATACCCCAAAGAATTAAAAACAGCATATTACAATGTTTATAGCAGCACAATTCACAATAGCTAAACTGTGGAGCCAACCAAGATGCCCTTCAATGGATGAGTGGATTAAAAAAAATGTGGCACATATATACACAATGGAATTTTACTCAGCAATAAAAGAGAATAAAATCATGGCATTTGCGTAAATGTATGGAGGTGGAGAAGATAATGGTAGATTAGCCAATCCAAAAAAAACAAATACCGAAATGTTTTCTCTGATATAAGGAGGCTGACTCATAGTCGGGTAGGGAGGGCAAGCATGGGGGGAATAGATGAATTCTAGATAGGGCAGAGGGGTGGGAAAGAAAGGGAGGGGGCAGGGGATTAGCAAGGATGGTGGAATGTGATGGACATCATTATCCAAAGTACATGTATGAAGACATGAATTGGTGACAACATACTTTATATACAAGCAGAGATATGAAGAATTGTGCATATGTGTAATAAGAATTGTAATGCATACCCCTGTCATTTTTTTAATCAATAAAAAATAATTAATTATTTAAAAAAAAAAAAAACTCCATTTTGAATGTAATTGAAACACATTGGAATTCTGAGCCCCAGTAGGTTTTTACTAAGGATAAGAAAAGAGCCAGGCACAGTGATGCATCTGTTATTCCAGTGACTCAGGAGGCTGAGGCAGGAGGATCACCAGTTCAAGGCTAGCCTCAGCAGTTTAGGCCATAAGTAACTTAGCAAGACCCTGTCTTAAAATAAAAAAATTAAAAGGGCTGGGGATGTCACTCAGTGGTTAAACACACCTGGATTCAATCCCTGGTACGAAAAAAAAAAAAAAGACAAGAAAACTGAAGCAATGAAGATAATAAGGGATGCAGATGTCATAACTACTGTTTATAAATTAACTTATAAACAGTAGTTCTTTTTATTACTTGTAGTGCTTTTTATTATCAGATAAAAAGTATATAAATAAATATATAAAAGTTTATAAACTTTTCAGGCTGGGGCTATAGATCAGTTGGTAGAGTGCTTGCCTTGCATACACAAGGCCCTGGGTTTGATTTCTAGCACAAAAATCAATCAATCAATCACACATAAATTCTAAAACATTTTCATCATATTCACATTAAAAAAAACTCAACAAGGCAAAATTAATCCTTTTCAGATCTCTAACACTGATTTTCTGTTCATACTGAGCTAGACATGGTGGTGAATGCCTGTAGACCCAGCTACTCAGGAAGCTGAGGCAGGAGGATCACTCAAGCCCAGGAGTTTGAAAACAGCCAGGGCAAAACAGCAAGAGACAATTTCTTATTCTTTCTTTTTTTAAAAAAATACTTTTCTTTGTGGTAAATGGATACAATGACTTTATTTTATTTATTTATTTTTATGTGGTGCTGAGGTTTGAATCCAGTGCCTCACAAGTGCTAGGCGAGCACTCTATCACTGAACCACAACCCCAGCCCATGATCCAATTTCTTAAACAGAAAAAAGTTAAGACTGTGGTGAATGACAAGAGTTATATGGGAACTCTGAATACTTTATGCTTAATTTTGCTGTGGACCTAAAAGTACTCTAAAAATATAGTGTATTTTTTTAAAAAGTGAAAATAGTCCATTAGTATAGATGTAACAGTTTAAGAATAAAAGCCTGAGGCCCAGGTTCCTAATCCTTTAGACCTAAATTATGACTCTTGCCCCTGATGCTCCTGGACCACTAACTTACGTGTTCAACAGCTTTTATGATTCGGCTCCTATGATTTCAAGGAGATAAAACTCACTTAGGCTCACTAAGGAGAAGCTCATTCTTTCTTGGGGAGTAGAGGTGGGGTCCTGGGGGTTGAACTCAAGAGCACTCAACCACTGAGCCACATACCCAGCCCTATTTTGTATTTTATTTAGAGACAGAGTCTCAATGAGTTGTTTAGCACCTTGATTTTGCTGAGGCTAGCTTTGAACTCGTGATCCTACTGCCTCAGCCTCCCAAGGTGCTGGGATTACAAGCCACGGCACCCATCGAGAAGCTCATTCTTGAGCAGGACAACATAGGGAAAATACAAGGATAAGAAACCATAGAAGGACCAAATCTCACAGAGGCAAAAATGAAGCACAGGGTTGTTTACAAGGCAGGCCCAGGAAGTTCAGCAGTATGAATCTGTATGCTTTCTGATGTACCACCGCTAACGGGGTCATTTGTGTCAGTGTGTCTACATCACTCTTCTTTGGCTTATCTTCTCTATAATTCTCAATTGCAATTCCCCAAACAGAATATCTGAATGGCTCAGTTAAAAACTTTTACCTCTGTAGTTGGGGCTATAGCTCAGTGGTAGAGCACTTGTCTGGCTTGTGGGGTAGCTATGGTAGAACACACACACATGCACATATACCCTCTTTTGTTCAAGTAGTCAGGGAGGGTAGTGTGGATATTCATAGGAAAATGTTTTTGCCCTTGTAGTTCTTTTTATTACCAGAAAAAAAGTAAGAGGTAAAAATCAATACTAATTTTAACCTTGATCTCTGTTTCAGTTTTGTTAGGCTTTTGCAGATCTAAATATTCCAAAGTGATCATTATATGAGATATGAAGAAATATAGAAGTATATTTTTATATTCCTAAATTAACTAAAGAACTTGATGGACAGAACAAAACATTGCCGGTACTTCCTTATTCTCCTAAATATTTTCTGATTTCAATACCAACTTTTTAAAATTGCATACATTATTCTTTTGAGTCATCATAAAAAGCAGAGACAAAAGGTAAATAATTAAAGAACTTAACAGTTATAGGTGGTGCCTAAGTCACAATAAATGATTTTTCTAGTAAGTCTTCAAATGATACTGGAGTTTCTTACAGTTTAATATTCTTCCTCTATTAATGATCTGTAAATCACAGAAAACTAATCTTTAAAAGGAAACTAAGAGTGGGAAAATGTCAGATGATGAATCATTTCTAATGTCAAAATGATTAAGCATATTAAATTTGAACAATATAGAGCATATATAAATACTACTGAAATTATGGAGACAGATTCTTAGAAGGTGCAAATTTTCTGTCACATGAGTTAAGGCATGCCAAAAAGAAGTCAGATGGTTTCTACATGAGAACTCTGATTAGATCATGAGATGCTGAATTCTAGAATAATAAGTTCTTTTTTAAAAAAAAAAAAAATAACCCTAGCAGGACCAACCAATGTTATTAAAATGAAATAAAAGCAAATCACCATTACTTTTATGCTTTTTTCTTTTTCTTTTTAGATTTATTAAGTAACCTTTTATATGGATATTAACTATGCATGTTTCTTCTATACTAATATAATTTTACTCATCATAGCCAGGAAGAGGAGTAAGTTTTAGGTGAGCTATTAAAAACAAAACAGCACACAATAAAACACCTAAAACATTAACAATATGGAAAGCATTTCCAAGGAATATGGAGATTCCTTGGAAATCTGGGAATGGAACCACCATTTGACCCAGCTATCCCTCTCCTCGGTCTATACCCCAAAGACTTGAAAACAGCATACTACAGGGACACAGCCACATCAATGTTTATAGCAGCACAATTCACAACAGCTAAACTGTGGAGCCAACCTAGATGCCCTTCAGTGGATAAATGGATAAAAAAAAATATGGCACATATGTACACAATGGAATTTTACTCAGCATTAAAAGAGAATGAAATCATGACATTTGCAGGTAAGTGGATGGAGGTGGAGAAGATAAAGCAAAGTGAAGCTAGTCAATCCCCAAAAAACAAATACCAAATGTTTTCTCTGATATAAGGAGGCTGAATCATAGTGGGGTAGGGAGGGGAAGCATGGGAGGAACAGATGAAATCTAGATGGGGTGAAGGGCTGGGAGGGAAAGGGAGGGACAGGGGATTAGCAAGGATGGTGGAATGTGATGGACATCATTATCCAAAGTACATGAATAAAGACACAAATTGGTGTCAACATACTTTATATACAAGCAGAGATATGAAAAATTGTGCTGTGTATGTGTAATAAGGATTGTAATGCATTCCTCTGTCATTTATTTTTTAAAAAATCAATTTAAAAAAAAATTTTAAAAAGAGAAATGGGGACCCATTCAAATGGCCAAGCATGTACACCTGACCATCAGAATGCCACTGGAGTCATCCGATGCTTGCAATTGAGGTTTTGTGGAAGACTCCTCACAGAGATACACCCACCCCTTAGTCAAGTTTAGAATGGTAACATAAGGGTTGTAGGCTTTCCTAAGAAAGTAATAAATTAGTACTTGTGTTATATATGAATGGATTCTTAAATATTCTTTTCAGATATGAGTTGTTTACTCAATATTTTAAATTCAGGAGATCTCAGAGGAGAAATAAGTAATCAATATTAAGAAATAAGTAATAGGGGAAAAGGGTACACTTGTACATTGCTGGTGGGACTGCAAATTGGTGCAGCCAATTTGGAAAGTAGTATGAAGATTCCTGGGAAAGCTGGGAATGGAACCACCATTTGACCCAGCTATTGCCCTTCTTGGACCATTCCCTGAAGACCTTAAAAGAGCGTACTATAGGGATACTGCTACAACGATGTTCATAGCAGCACAATTCACAATAGCTAGACTGTGGACCCAACCTAGATGCCCTTCAATAGATGAATGGATTAAAAAAAATGTGGCATTTATACACAATGGAGTATTACTCAGCACTAAAAAATGACAAAATCATGGAATTTGCAGGGAAATGGATGGCATTAGAGCAGATTATGCTAAGTGAAGCTAGCCAATCCCTAAAAAACAAACGCCAAATGTCTTTTTTTGATATAAGGAGAGCAACTAAGAACAGAGCAGAGAGGAAGAGCATGAGAAAAAGATTAACATTAAACAGGGACGAGAGGTAGGAGGGAAAGGGAGAGAGAAGGGAAATTGCATGGAAATGGAAGGAGACCCTCATTGTTATACAAAATTACATATAAGAGGATGTGAGGGGAAAGGAAAAACACAACAAAACAAGGGAGAGAAATGAATTACAGTAGATGGGGTAGAGAGAGAAGATGGGAGGGGAGGGGAGGGGAGGGGAGGGGAGGGGGGATAGTAGAGGATAGGAAAGGTAGCAGAATACAACAGTCACTAGTATGGCAATATGTAAAAACGTGGATGTATAACCGATGTGATACTGCAATCTGTATACGGGGTAAAAATGGGAGTTCATAACCCACTTGAATCTAATGTATGAAATATGATATGTCAAGAGCTTTGTAATGTTTTGAACAACCAATAATAAAAAAAGAAATAAGTAAGATAATATTAAGAAATAAGTAATAGTAGAAATAAGTAATAAATATGATATAAAACTACTTACCTGGGAATGTATGGACCAGTGTGTTAACATCAATTTTATACTATGACTTTTCCTGGTTTCAGTTTTCAGTATCCTTGGTCAATTGAAGAAACCAGCTTACTTGTATGGCAATAGCTCCTGACTCACCTCACTACCCATACTTTCCATTTACCAAACTGCTTTATATCAAACAGCCTATCTACTGACAGCCCTCCCACTTTGAGTTATAGCAGTATTAAATAATTAGGCAATATAAATCAAGAAGAAAACTTCATAATCTGGATGAGATCTAATCATCTTTCATTTTAACAATCATATATTTGTGAATTTTTAACTTCTAAACAGTACTTCTACAGCAAAAAGTCCCCCACTTATTGCACTTTATTAAATTCTCCAGAGGGTGAAAAAGAAAGAATAATGGAATAGGTGATGCTCTTATTATATAGTATCACCATGATTCAAAGGGAAGAGACATAATAAAAAAAGAAAAAGAAAATAAACATTTTTATAACTTTTCCTGTGAGTTCTTATTCTAAGCATTTTATAAGAATATGTAGCTAGGGCTGGGGTTGTGGGGTTGTGGTACAGCACTTGCCTAGCATGTGTGAGTCACTAGGTTTGATTCTCAGCATCACATATAAATAACTGAATAAATATAGTAAAGGTTCATCAAAAAGTTAAAAAAAATTTAAAAGAATATGTAGCTAATATCTATAAAATAATGAGTTATTGAAAAATCACATTTTTTTTCCTGATACTGGGGATCAAACCCAGGACCTCGTGCATGCTAGACTAGTGCTCTACCAGCAAGCTATATCCCTAACCCTGGAAATCATATTCTAATGTAAAGGGCTGTAGAGAAGTTCAATTTTTCCCAAAAGAGCAATATATAATCAGGATTTGGAATCCTGAGGCAAAAACCGCATTATTGATTAGAGATAAAATCAAAGAAATAGCATATAATAAATATATAAACAAAAGACATTTCAAATATAAAAATTAGGCTATTGATCCTAACCCTAGAATTTAAAACTATTAATTGATCAAATACTCTACTATAAAGTACTAGAAAAGTATACTCTACCATCAAACATATTTGATAAGAAATACATAAATTTACTTTAAATATATAAGTGGAATGATAAAATACTTCAGGAAGAAAAGGCTGGGAAAGGGAGTAGATGAAACAAGAGATGGAGAAGGCTATTTGTTGAAGCTGTGTGCTGGGGTTTGTTTTTACTATGTGTATGTTTGAAAACTTTTCATAATAAAAAGTTGAAGAACCTAAAATAAAAAGTATAAACAACTAATACTTAATAACTGGGAACAGGTACTTAGCAATTTCTCTTTCTTAAAATTTAAACTCTTTGGGGAAAAATAAACTAGGTCAGTAACAACTGCCCATGGGAGGAGACATTAAGGCAAGATTTCCATTGCAAGCATTTGTCAATAGCACAACCGACTTCAGAGACCTCTGTTCTCTTCTAGACAGTGCACAGATATATCATTAAATCAGAGTGTAAAAGAGAAGAGAATGAAGATAGATTCATTCCTACCTTAAATCTCATGGAAAAAGTAACTCAAGCAGGATCAAAGATATAAATGTAAGAGCTAAAACTATAAGATTGTTAGAAGAAAACTTAGGGGGAGAGCTTCATGGCACTGAATTTGGCAATGATATCTTAGTTGCAACACCAAAAGTATAGGCAAAAACAACAACAAAAATATAGATGAATTGGACCACATCACAATTAAAAATCTGTATGCATCAAAGGACATGATCAACAGAATGAAAAGCCAATCCACAGAATGGGAAAAACTATCATATATTTGATAAGGGGTTACTATTCAGAATAAAGAATTCCTACAACAACAAGAATAAAAATAAGTAACCTAATTTTAAAATGCAAAACATTAGAGTAGACATTCTCTCAAAATGATATACAAATGGCCAATAAACATATGAAAAGAGGCTCAACATCATTAATCATTAAGGGAATACAAATCAAAATCACAATGAGATATCATTTAAAATTCATTAGGATGCTTGCCATTGTAAGTGAGGGCAGAAAATAACAAATGTTGGAGAGGATATGAATAAATTGGAACTCTTGTGTGATGTTGGTGAAAATGTACAATGATATACCTACTGTGGATAACAGTATGATGGTTCCTCAAAAAAATGAAACAGCCAGGCATGGTGGTGCATGCCTATAATCCCAGCAACTCAGAAGACTAAGGCAAGAGGATCACAAGTTTAAAATCAGCCTAGACAATTTAGCAAGGCCCTAAGCAACTTAGTGAGAACCTGACTCAAGATAAAAAATAAAAGGGATGGAGATGTGGCTCAGTGCTTATGCACCCCTGGGCTTAATCTCTGGTACCAAACAAACAAATGAAACAATTACCATGTGACCCAGAAATTTGGAGTACATACCCAAAACAACTGAAAAGTAGGGTCTCAAAAAGATATCTGTACATCCATGTTCATAAAAACTATTCACAACAGCCAAAGGACAGAAGCAACCCATATGTTTATCGATGAATTAATGAATAAACAAAATGTGATATATTCATAGACTGGAATACTTTTCAACATTGAAAAGGAAGGAGCTGGGAGCAGTAATGCACACCTGTAATCCCAGTGGATTGGAAGCCTGAGGCAGGAAGATTGAGAATTCAAAGCCAGCCTTAGCAACTTAGTGAGGCCCTAAGCAACTTAATAAGACCTTCTCTCTAAATAAAATATTTTTTAAAAGACCTGGGGAAATGGCTCAGTGGTGAGCAACCCTGGGTTCAATCCCCAGTAGCAAAAGGGAGAGGGAGGGAAGGAAGGAAATTTGGATACATGCTACAACTCTGATAAACCTTGAGGACATTATTCTTAGTGATAAAAGCCAATCACAGGAAGACAAATACTATATGATTCCACTTTACCCTAGATAGAGTAGGAAGACTCAGAAGCAGAAAGAAAAGTGGTTGCTGGGATCTAAAATAAGGGGGATAGGGAATTAGAGTTTTAGTTTTTCAAGATGAAGAGAATTCAGGAGATTGGTTATACCACACTACAAATGTAGTTAACACTACTGAACTGTACATTCAAAAGTGTTAAGTTTGTAAATTTTATGTGTTTTTACCACAATTAAAAATAAAAATGTTTAAAGTATACATGAATATTCTAAATGTTTATTAAATGACCAACCACCACCTATTTCAAAAAAGTACATCTATATTGATACCTATGGTAACTATATTCACTGTTTTTTAAATAAAGAAAATTTTGTTTTAATTTTTTATTAGAGCTGCTTAATTATACAAAGTAGTTAGGTTCATTCCAAAAACTCATACAGGCATGAAAATTTGTCAGTTCATGGTTCCCCTTTTCCCTCTTCCCTCCCCTCTCCCATTTTCCTTCCTGTACTTTATTAGACTTCCTATTGCTCATTTATAAATTTGTATTAGACTCACATGTTTTTTTAAAATTTTTATTTTTACATAAGCTTTATTATTATTATTATTATTATTATTATTATTATTAGCATTACAATTCTTTACGTTATCCTATCCTCCCCTCCCCCTTTCCTTTTTTTTATTCTAGCCTCCACATATAAGAGAAAACATTTGACCTTTGAGTTTCTGAGTTTGGCTAATTTCACTTAGCATGATACTTTCCATTTACATCTATTTTAGCAATAAATGCCATAATTTTATTCATTTTATCGCTAAGTAGAACTACTCCATTGTACATATATACCACAGTTTCTTAATCTATTCATCTATTGACAGGCATCTGGGTTGATTCTGTAGTTTAGCTATTGTGAATTGTGCTATTATCAATATTGATGTGGCTGTGTTGCTGTGGTGTGCTGATTTTAGATCTTTTGGGAAAACACCAAGGAGTGGAATAGCTGTTTCTTGTGGTGGTTTCATCCCTAGTTTTTTGAGGAATTTCTATACTGCTTTACAGAATGAATGTCCTAGTCTGCAGTCGTACCAACAATGTACAAGTACACCTTTCTCCCCTGTCCTCACCAGCATTAATTAATTGTTGCTTGTATTCTTGATCGCTGCCATTCTGACCAGTGAGATGAAAGTTTTAATTTGCATCTCCCTGATTGTTACAGATGTTGAACATTTTTTTGTGTATTCATTGGCTTTTATTTGTGTGTGTGTGTGGTGCTGGGAAATTAAACCCAGGGACTTATGCATGTGAGGCGAGCACTCTACCAACTGAGCTATATCCCCAGCCCCTCATTGGCTATTTACGTTTCTTATCTTGAGAAGTTTCTGTTTAGTTCTTTTGGCCATTTATTGATTGGATGGTATTTGTTTGTTTGATGTTTAATTTTTTGAGTTCTTTGTATATTCTGGATATTAATCCCCTCTTGGAGAAATAGTTGGCAAAGATTTTCTCCTATTCTATAGGCTCTCTCTTCAAGCTCCTCTTTCCTTTGCTGTGCAGAAGCTTTAGTTTGATAGCATTCCACCTACCAATTTTGGTTTTATTTCTTGCACTTTAGGGGATCTTGTTAAGGAAGTTGGTGCCAGAACCCTGGGAGTATTGACCCTATGTTTTACTCCATCAGTTGTAAAGTTTCTGGTTTAATTCCTAAGTCTTGGTTCCATTTCAATTTGAGTTTTTGAGTAGGGTAACAGGGGTCTAATTTCATTTTTCTACATATGGTATCCAGTTTTCCCAGCATCATTTGTTAAAAAGGCTGTCTTTTCTCCAAGATATATTTTTGGCACTTCTGTCAAATATTAGATAGCTATAGGTATACAAGTTTTTTTCTGAGTCTTCTATTCTATTCCATTGGTCGTCATGTCTGTTTTGATGCCAATATCATGCTGTTTCTGTTACTACAGCCTGTAGTATAATTTCAGATCAGATATTGTGATGCCTCCTGCTTTGCTTTTCTTACTTAGTATTGCTTGGCTATTCTGGGTCTCTTACTCTTCCAAATGAATTTAAGAATTTTTTTTTTTCTAATTTTGTGAAAAATGTCATTGCTTTTCTTGGTTTTTTGTTTGTTTTGTTTTTTGTGGTTTTTTTATTTTTTTCTTTCTTTTTAGTACTAGGGATTGAACCCAAGGGTGCTTAACCACTGAGCCACATCACCAGCCTTTTTTAGATTTTATTTAGAGACAGGAATTCACTGAGTTGCTTAGGGCTAAGTTGCTGAGGCTAGTTTTGAACTTGTGATCCTCTGGCCTCAGCCTCCCAAACTGCTGGGATTATAGGTGTGCGCCACCATGTCTGGCATGTCATTGGTATTTTGATGGGACTGAACTGAATCTGTATATTGCTTTTGGTATTTTGGCCATTTTGACAATATTAATTCTGCCTATCTAAAAACATGGGATGTCTATCCATCTTCTAAGGTTTCTTCAATTTCTTTCTTCAGTGTTCTATAATTTTCATTGTAGAGTTCTTTTACCACCTTGGTTAGATTACACCCAAGTATTTGATTTTTTTTTTTTTTTAGATTATTGTGAATGAGATGAATTTTTTTCCTCAGCTGAATCACTGTTGGAGTATAGGAAAGCGATTGATTTATGGGTGCTGATCTTGAATATTGCTGCTTTGTTAAACAAATTTAAAAGTCCTAGAAGTCTTCTGGTGGAGTTTTTTGGGTCTTCTATATATAGATGCATACCAATGGCAAACAGAGATCTTTGACTACTTCTTTTCCTACTAACACTTTAGACTTTTGTTGTTGGGTTATTCCTATAAAGTTAAGAGGAATTGGTGACTCAAAAACAAAACAAAAAAGACAACATAAAAGTAGAAGGGGTGCTATTAGGAAAAAACAGCTTCCTGGGAAGGGGAAGAAAAAGGGACACAGAGAAGGTGGATATGATCAAAGTATATTATTTGCATGTATGAAATTGTCACAATGAAAATCATTTTAAAAAAATATTTTAGTTGTTGATGGACCTTTGCTTTATTCATTTATATGTGGTGCTGAGAATCAAACCCAGTGTCTCACACATGGTAGGCAAGCACTCTGCCACTGAGCCGTAACCCCAACCTGAAACTCATTATTTTGTACAAAGAAGATGTACTATTAAGCTGGGTGTGGTGGCACATGTTTATAATCTCAGTGACTTGGGAGGCTGAAGCAGGAGAATCACAAGTTCAAGATCAGCCTCAGGAATTTAGTAAGTCCCTGTCTCAAAATAAAAAAAAAAAGAAAGGGGATAGGTGCTGGGAGCCATTAGCCAAGTAGGTATGACAATTTCCTTGCCAGCGTATCCCATGTTGCTTAGTGGAAGGACTCGTGGAAATAGGACATTTTGCAGTAACATTGCATGTAAGGTGACCTTGCTCAAGGACCAGGGCGGATCCGGGTTTAGGGCGGTTCCAGTTTAAGATTATTCCTGCTGGGATAGGGCTTATCCTGCTGCCTGAGTTCCCTTGAGTCTCTCCTGGGATTCAGAGAGTTTTTGGGAGGCAGAGGAGGTGGATTTGGGCAGAGAACGTGGATTTCCCCAGAACGTGATTGTAGAGTGTCGGTGTGAGTTCGGGAATAAAGAATTGCTGTTTGAATCTACAAAGCTGTGAGTGGCTCGTGATTTTGTGCCCAGCCAGACTGCGGCATTTGGTGGCTCCTACGCGGAACGCCTGAACCTTGGGGGTAAGTGAAATTGCTTGCCCCTGAGGGAAGGCGAGAGAATGGGTGACCATTTCAAAAAACAATGTGTTCTTCTTTTGATTTATTTTGTTTTTGTTTCAAGCTGCCTATCCCTAGAAATTTCTCAGGCAAACTGGAAAAAATGGTTGACTAAAGGTTTGAAGTTTGTCGGCCCTGAGGAAGAGAAAATTGATACAACAATTTTTTATTCTGTTTTTGTTTCATTCAGTTTTGGGTTTGTTTTGTGTTATCTTATTGGGTTGCATTATCTTTATAGTAGATTAGAAATTAGTAAAAAACAAACTGAAAAGATGTTAAGTAAATTGTTAGAGGTTCAGACCATGGAGAAAGACATTTTAGATCAAGCAAAAGAGAAGGTCTCTCGAGCTAGTCAGACAGAGGAAGAAAATTTAAAGAAAAAGGGGTTGTTAGGAAAAAGGCCACAACAGGAGGCTGTTACTAACTCTGTTTTATCACCAGAGGGCATAATTCAACGAACAGCCCCACCAATAGAGACAGCTAAGTGGCCCTCAAACCCCGTAGTTGATAAATGGGATCCTGAGACAGGACCTCAAAGATTAGCATGCCCTGTACTTGAACAGGTAGGAGGGCAGCGAATTCACCATGCTTTAGATTTTAAAACAGTGAAGCAGTTAAAGGAGGCTGTAACAACTTATGGTCCCCAAGCTCCCTTCACGGTAAGCATGGTCGAGTCCATTACTAACTTGGACATGATGCCAGCAGATTGGGCTAGCATGTGTAAATCTGTGCTAAATGGAGGACAATATTTGTTATGGAAGGTTGCCAATGAGGAATCTTGCACGGAGAAAGCTAGGCGAAATGCAGCAGCCAGTTACCCTCAAAGAAATCTAGATATGTTGTTAGGAAAAGGACCTCATGAGGGTCAACGGCAACAAATTGAATATGATCCTGCTATATATGCACAAATTGCTGTAGACGCAGTTAGGGCATGGACGACTTTACAAGGACATGGAGATTTACAAGGTCAGCTATCTAAGGTAATACAGAGAGCTAATGAACCTTACGCTGACTTTGTAGATAGGCTAATTCAAACGGCTGCCAAAATTTTGGGGGATACAGAACAAGCAATGCCATTAATAAAACAACTGGCTTATGACCAAGTAAATCGTTGCTGCAGAGAGGTTATTAGACCATGGAGACATGAAGATTTAAACACATATATTAAATTATGTAGAGATATTAATGAACAAGGGCAAGTCTTGGCAGCTGCGGTACAATAGGCTTTAGATGCCAGGCCAAAAACATGCTATGATTGTGAACAAACAGGACATTTTAAAAGGAGTTGCCCCATAGGAGGAGGGTTTAACAAAACCAGGTATCAAAGAAATAGAATACCGGGTATTTGCCCACGATGCCGTAGAGGGAGACATTGGGCTAATGAATGCCGTTCTCAAACCACCATAGAGGGTACTCCCTTATCAAAAAATGGAGAAGGACCAGGTATTTACCCACGATATAGTGGAGAAAGGCATCAGGCTCCAATGCCAAAAAACGGACAGGGGGGCTCAATGCTCCAGGGCCCACAACCACAAATATATGGGGCAGTGGAGGAACCCAGCAACACCATCAGAGTAGTGCCCAGGACACATTGTCCATTAAATCCCTCATCAGACAAACCCGAGGGAGCGCAGGGTTGGACATCTGCGCCTCTGCCAGAGCAGTACTAACTCCAGAGATGAGAGTTCAAATCATTCCCACAGGAATAAAAGGACCTCTTCCCCAAGGAACAGTAGGCTTATTATTGGGACATAGTTCATCTACATTAAAAGGACTTATGATAAGTCCTGTGGTAATTGATCCCGATTATGTAGGTGAAATAAAAATTATAGCTAGTTCTCCAAGAGGTATATCAGTAATTTCACCTGGAGATAGAATAGCACAGTTGTTAATAATACCCAGCCTACATAATAAATTTCCTAGTCGTAGTGTAGAAAGAGGTTCCAGGGGATTAGGCTCCACAGGTGTAGATTGGGCTATGCTGTCTTTAAATTTAGATTCTCGCCCCATGCTAAAACTAAATATTCAAGGACACGACTTTAATGGGCTACTGGACACAGGTGCAGACCTTAGCATCATATCTAGTAAGGAATGGCCAAAACATTGGCCATTACAACAAGCCACTCAAACGCTTCGAGGCCTAGGAGTGGCGACTAATCCCCATAGAAGTGCAATGGTATTAGATTGGAAGGATCCTGAAGGATGTGAAGGAACTATACAGCCATATGTATTGGATCATCTTCCTACAAATATATGGGGACGAGATGTCCTAGATCAATTAGGTTTGACATTAACAAATAACATCAATCCTAATGCGCCCACTACTAGGGCTAGACAAGGTTTTAGGAAAGAAAAAAGATTAGGAAAACAAGGACAAGGTATAGCAGCACCAATTCAAATAGATCAAGGAACAGACAGACATGGGTTGGATTTTCAGAAAGGGCCACTGAGACAATAAAAATTACTTGGAAATCAGAAAGACCAGTGTGGGTTCCTCAGTGGCCCCTAACTAAAGAAAAGATACAAGTAGCCCATGATCTGGTCAAACAACAATTAGCGGAAGGACATATACAACCTTCCATATCTCCCCATAATACTCCCATTTTTGTCATCAAAAAGAAATCTGGTAAATGGAGATTACTGCAAGATTTAAGAGCCATTAATAATGAGATAGTTATTATGGGACCTGCTCAATCGGGGATTCCTCAATTGTCTGCTTTGCCAAAAACCTGGCATGTTTTAGCTATAGATATTAAAGATTGTTTTTTTCAATTCCAATTCATCCTGAGGATAGTCCACGTTTTGCATTTACTATCCCTGCATTAAATCATGAAGGTCCTCATCAGAGATATGAATGGAAAGTACTCCCTCAAGGGATGGCTAACAATCCAACTATGTGTCAAATATATTTTAACAAAGCAATCCAGCCACTTAGAAATCAAAATCCTGAACTACAAATATTTCACTATATGGATGATGTATTATTGGCACATAAAGATAAAAACATATTGCTGGAATGTTATGCCACACTTACAAACTTATTAAAAAATTATAATCTAGAGATAGCAATAGATAAAGTACAATTAAATTTTCCAATTAATTATTTAGGAGTTCTATTATCCTCAACCATGGTCCGTCCACCAAAAATTCAAATTCGAGTAGATCACTCAAATCACTTAACGACTTTCAAAAGTTATTGGGAGACATAAATTGGATAAAGCCTTATCTAGGCATACCAACAGGAGAGTTGGGACCTTTATTTGATATTCTAAAAGGTCCATCAGATCCAAATTCACCCTGCATGTTAACTCCTAAAGCAAGAAAGGCATTAAAAATTATTGAAACATATATGGAAAATATACATTTGAATAGAAATGATAAGTTTGCCTTTATTATTTATTGTACTACCAACAAAAAAATATTCCTACAGGAGTATTTTGGCAAGAAGGTCCATTATTGTGGATACATTTATCTTATTCTCCTAACACTATTCTTACTAGGTATTCTGAGGCTGTAGGACAATTAATACTCAAAGGAATAAAAGCAGCGAAGGGAGTGTTTGGAATTTCTCCCAATAAAATTATTACTCCATATACTATGGATCAAATTGATGAGTTAGCTAATGAGTTAAATACTTGGGCAATAATCATGTGTAAATCTAATGTTACATTTGATAATCACTTACCATCTAATCCTTTGTTGTCTTTTTGGTCTAAGCATCCTGTAGTTTTTCCAAAAATGACAAAAAAAAACCCTATCATGAATGCTCCAAATACATTCACTGATGGGTCAAATAATGGTACAGCAGCAGTAGTTACCCCTGATCAAACTTTTACATTTTTAGTACCCAAATAATCAGCTCAAAAGGTACAGCTTAATGCAGTTTTACAAGCTTTTTTGATGTTTAAAGATTCTGTATTTAATTTATTTTCTGATAGTCAGTATGTAGTTAGTTCTATAGTATCCCTTGAAGATGCTGGTAGGATTTCTCCTTCCTCTACTGTTTTCTCTTTGTTTTCCACTTATCAAAGTCTAATCTGGGACAGAAAAGATCCATTCTTTATAGGACATATCAGGGCACATACAGGATTGCCTGGAGCCCTTAGTTTGGGCAATGATTTAGCAGATAAAACTACACATGACATACATATTTTCTCTACACTAGAAGAAGCTACAAATTTTCATAAAAGATTTCATGATAATGCTAATACTTTGCAAAAGCGTTTTAAAATAACTAAGGAACAAGCCAGACATATAATAAAACAATGTCAAAATTGTGTGACCTTTTTACCACAAGTTAATCTTGGAGTCAATCCTAGAGGACTGATACCTAACCATATATGGCAGATGGACGTCACACACTTGCCAGAATTTGGAAAATTAAAATATTTACATGTTACAGTTGATACTTCTTCCGGATTTTTGATGGGCTCCCTTCATGCCGGAGAAAAAACTAAAGATGTTATAGCTCATTGCTTACAAAATTTTGCCACTGTGGGCGTTCCTAAACAGTTAAAAACCGATAATGGTCCTGGTTATACTTCTACCTCTTTTCAACAATTTTGCTCATCATTTGGTATTACTCATATAACAGGAATCCCATACAATCCACAGGAACAAGGCATAGTTGAAAGAGCTCATCAGGAATCCCATACAATCCACAGGGACAAGGCATAGTTGAAAGAGCTCATCAAACTATTAAAACGTACTTATTAAAGCAAAAAGAGGGAATTGGAAAGGGGTATATATCCCCCAAAGATAAACTTAAAATAACCCTTTTTACTCTAAACTTTTAAAATTTGGATTCATCAGTACTTAGTGCTGTGGAAAGGCATATGTATCCAAAAAATATGCATAAGCCTAAAGTACTTTGGAAAGATATTCTAACAGGACAATGGAAAGGTCCTGACCCAGTGATTGTCTGGAGTCGGGTTCTGTTTGTGTTTTTCCATAGGGAGAACAGCAGCCGATTTGGATTCCAGAGATTAACTAAAACAATTTCTACAGATCAAAAAGAAGATGATTTGACTCAAATCCATAACAGCTGATATCCAGAGTTCCAGCTTGGCTATTCTTACATCTGCGACAGTGATTAACCAGGGTGCTTTTTTCAATATCTATTTTATTATTGCATTTTTCCACATCAGAAGGTTCTATTTTTATTTTTGAGCTCATACAAGCCTAGGTTAATGTTTTTCTGATCAGTTTTATTTTTTGACTGGAGTTTTTAAACATTGCAATGGAGATTTCACCTAGGTAAAGCTACAAGGCCTTCATTATTGTCGCATGTGTTGTACTCTTGTGTTTTGTGTTGTATGTCTGTGTGTGCATATGTCCATATATCATATATGAGGAGCGCTCATGGATCCGAATTTTTTTTTCTATTCACGTGATTTAAATGGCTTAATTTAAATTAGGTAAACAGCTGTTAAGGATTGTTTTTAAAGGTGGTTAACAGATCTGTTTGTTTACTAATTTAAATCAGGTAAACAGCTGTTAAGGATTGTTTTTTAAGGAGGTTAACAGATCTGTTTGTTTACTTTCACCTTTCCTTTTCATTATATTTAATAATTCTTTTCAGGATAATGTCTCTTTAGCATCATTGCCAGAATTCCTATCTTCATCCCAGTGCCGTTGAAGACAAAGATAAAACCAAAGTACAGCTTTTATGATAGCTATCACAGTAAACTGTATAAACTGATGCATCAATGAATATAACTCAACAAGTAATGCTCAATCAAGGAGTCAACTTACTTTGGGAGGAAACGGACATATTGATAGATTCCTCCTCTTTGAACTGCTTGCAGAACTTGCCTGGACTATGTAACTATCGTTTGGTGCAGCGATTTTGGTAGTGCTGGCATATCTTTGCCGATGGTGTCACCAGTGATGCAATTTTTATTTCCTTGCCAGTGCACCCCATGTTAATTGTGGTAGTGCTGGCATATCTTTGCTGATGGTGTCACCAGTGATGCAATTTTTCCAAAGGAGCCGTCAATTGGCTTGGTGTCGTGGCATTTCTGTATCCTCCTCCCTTCTGCTAGTGATGGTCTAAAATTTGGGGGCCAATGGCTATACGCTGGACCGGTAGTCAGTGACGCGTATGATCCAATTGCAGTGGTATCAACCTAAGACAGGAGGCTGACGCCTAAAGGTCAGTTTTCCAATGACGGGTAAGAACCATATGTTGAATTGGACAACCTACCAGGCACGGTCCTTAAGCCACATTAACCTTACTCCCCCACTGGCACCAAGGCCAAATTTGGGGGCCAATAGAGGTGAGGCAGAGAACCTCACCCCCCCACTGGTGCATAGACCTATCCGAAAGTATGGCTGTATGCTGGACCGGTAGTCAGTGACGGGTATGATCCAATTGCAGTGGTATCAACCTAAGACAGGAGGCTGACGCCTAAAGGTCAGTTTTCCGATGACAGGTAAGAACCATATGTTGAATTGGACAACCTACCAGGCACGGTCCTTAAGCCACATTACTTGTTGTTTAATTAATCAGAAGGGGGGAGATGCTGGGAGCCATTAGCCAAGTAGGTATGACAATTTCCTTGCCAGCATACCCCATGTTGCTTAGTGGAAGGACTCGTGGAAATAGAACATTTTGCAGTAACATTGCATGTAAGGGCGGTTCCAGGTTTAAGATTATTCCTGCTGGGAATAGGGCGTATCCTGCTGCCTGAGTTCCCCTTGAGTCTCTCCCGGGATTCAGAGAGTTTTTGGGAGGCAGAGGAGGTGGATTTGGGCAGAGAACGTGGATTTCCCCAGAATGTGATTGTAGAGTGTCGGTGTGAGTTCGGGAATAAAGAATTGCTGTTTGAATCTACAAAGCTGTGAGCGGCTCATGATGTTGTGCCCAGCCAGACTGTGGCAGATAGGGATATAGCTCAATGGTAGAGTGCCCTGGAGTTTAACCCTCAGTACAAAAAACAAAAAAAGCAAAAAACTCACTAATAATAATTATTTACAAAGAACATTGATTTTGTTGTATAGCAAATTAATATATGTTGGCATATATATGCAGTTTTTAGTAGAGTTCTGATGTTTCCTGGTTTAAGTTTTTAGGATTTAACAAAAAATAACTGGACTGAAAAGAGGGAATTTGGGAGCTGGGGGTTGTGGCTCAGAGGTAGAGTGCTCGCACCACATGAAAATAAATAAAAATACTGTGTCCACCTACAACTAAAAAATAAATATTAAAAAAAGAAAAAAAAAAGGAATTTTATCACCATGGCACAGTTCCAACCCCCGATAACTAAAGTTAGTTTTTGCTCAGAGAATTCTGCCAGAATAAGTACATGAAAGGCAGGTAATGAACACTAAGCCATGTACTTTTCATTGGAATCTCTTAAGAAGGATAAGTCATACTCCCAGTGTCAGAAGATCTAGTCTCAAGCTAATGAAACAAAGATATTTACTGTTAGAGCCCTTCTATTCAAGTATCTCAATATGTTTGGCAAATATTAATCAAATGAAAACTAAGGCATATCCTCAGGATATAAGGCAGCACTGGACTTTCAAAATCTCAAACAAAAAGTCACAATACCAATTCACAGAGGAAGACAATAAACTATTCCATAGCAGTATAGTAAACAAAAAAGAGTGTGGGACACACTGCAGGAAAAAATGACTCAGGTTCTTCAGCAAAATAAATTCAAGAAAAAAAAAGGGGGGAAGATAGAGAACCTATAGTGATAACTTACGAAAGTATCAACCAGTTGCAATATCTGAATCTCGATTCAAACAAAATTTAAGAAAGATTATGACACTTATGAGGCAACTGGAAATGCAAATGCTGATTTGATATTTAATGATATGAAGGAAGTATTATGAATATTTTTAGATGTGATAATAGTATTATAGAGATGTGGGTGGATGGATGGATGGATGGATGGATGAATAGATAAGTGTTTATGTAAGAGATATTCTGCCAACAATTCCTAATATTACTCCCAGATATAGGGATTTGGAAGGAGGGCTCACATAACTCTGCATACAGCTGTACATGTTCATGGCTATGAGCAGCCAAAAGGTAACAAAGCAAAAATCAGCAAAGGGAAAACAGCATATAGTAAAGTTGAGAGGAAACCAGGTGCCAGCTTTCAAGAGTCTTCTCACAGTGCAGTCACTGGGATGGGCCTAATTCTCCAAGCAACAAGTTGAGACAGTGCTTCTACATACTCAATGCCCAAAGTTTTTAGTGGAGCGTGGTTACATAGTCATATTATCTAGCACACTCCAAGATTCCAGCCTCTTAGAAGGAAAGCAGACGTTCATCATAAACAACATGGTTTGCACACAAAGCTTAGGCATAGTGAGCCACTACCAGTTAGGGTGGTAAGAATCTTCTCCAAATCCATGTTACCTGATGCCAGCAACCTTGTAAACAGGCCTTTCAGAAAACTGCAGCCAGGCCTGCTATGTTAACCTTTTTTCTGTACAGATACTGATAGACCCAACCTGATCTTGAAAAACCAGCCTCTATCTCAGAGCAAAGCCTGTCCAAGGAAGGGACGTGCTTAGTCCTTGGAAAGACCCACAGAGCACTCCTAAGCACATTCCCACCCTGCTGAGTTGTTTATCTACAAATAACAGGAGAGATCTGCTGTGCCAGGTGTCCCTGACTCAGTCAGGCTAGGTGGGGATCCATAGCAGCCCCCTAGCAGCCATTAATCAGCATGAGACAGGGAAATACCTGGGATGCCAGTGGTTTATGGTGGTTGGTAACAAGTTGGAAAACCATGTAGTTCAGCATGTACACCCCTCTTGGCTCAAACCAATCAGTTCAAACGAATACACCTTTTGTACTGACCAATCACCCCTACCCAACTTGTTCCTGCCAGTGAATGTGCTAAACTACCATTAGTGTGATGCTTGTCAGAGTTCTGTTATCTGTAACCCCCCTTTGTGTAACTTTCTGGGCTCTAAAGCTGGGCTGCAGGAAAGCTGCTGCTGCTGTCTTGTTTCCCACGGTTTTGGGTAGGAGAGGCAGCCTGGCCGGGGTTTTGGGTGGGAGGGGCAGCCCGGCTGGTCGAAATAATAAGCTTGCTTTAATTTGATTTTAATTGGAGTCAGTGGTCTTTTCTTGCGTCCTGGTCTAACAATACATACTGAAATAATTGGAATTAAATGACAGTATGTCTGGTATTTGTCTCAAAATAATTGGAAAAGAAAAAGCAGGTGACGTAAGTTGGCCATGAGTTGATGATGTTAAACCTGGGGACACAGGTATGTGGGAACTGACTATACTGCTTTTTCTACTTTTGAAGCCAGATTTAAAGATAGGTAGTTATTGTAGTTAGGTAAATCAGGTCTAATATCAAGTAAGATAAAGAAAATGGAGAACAACACCTGGGGAAATTGAAATGTTAATGTCCCCAAGGCCCAGAACCCATCCTAAGGAATTGTTAATGAAGTATCTCCCAGCAAACAGGGAGGTGCTAACCAAACCACCCCAGGCCCTTCCGGTCCAGATTACTCCTCCTTGCCCCATCAGTCCACCTATCTCCCATCTTTTGGCCTTCCCACCTGCATTCTATCACTGCAGGATACAGGGAAACAAAGGCAGGAATGTGGGAGGACTCAAAGAAGACCTTAGCATAAAAAAGGGAAGACCTCCCCCTTGGATGGATTCTGCCTTCTGAGTCCCTTCTTCCTCAAGGAGGAAATGTTTTCTGCCATCCTTTAATAAAGCCTTCCACTTTCCTCTCTACACTTTCCTAAGTGTGCTTGACTCGTCACTGGTAAACAGTGGTAACACTTTCATATATATTTTTGATTTTTTCACAATAAAAATTTTTATTTATTTTTAATCACCAGAAAAGATTCAGATCTAGTGCTTGAACTGTGAGTCAACAGGGCCTCTACACCGGGTGTGGATGAGAATAAGAGCTAATGAAACCCTTGTGCTGCCCTCAAGATCTGCAGAAAGAAATATTGTGTCAGGCCATATGTAACATGTTCTGGAAGAAAGAAATAGAAATGGTACTTTTTTCCAAGGCAAACTATATCTCAAAGCCAGAAGGTTTGAAGTAATTGTTGTAGCTATAGATTAAGTAAACTGGCACATCTTAAACAAGCTATAGATTATAAATCAGATTGATATACTTAGAATCATTAATTGTTAAGTTATAAAATAAATATGTAGCCACTCTCCAATAGCACATTGTTAACAGAATGGAGAATGTTTCTTTCATTTAAAAACTGTCTTCTTTAGCACTAGTACATGCTCATATAATAGTGTTATACTCTGGAAGACACTGGCCTCAGCATGATAAAAGTATTGACAAGTTCCAAACACCAGATACTAAGTGTTAGGTTAGTGATGGCGACTTGGTGGCAACTTAGAACAAAGCAGCCCGCACAGGAAAAGAACATCAATCAGATACCGGCGGAAATGCCTGTCAATCAGCCAGATCTCTTGATTAACGCCTGTCAATCAGCAGGACCCCCTGGCCAATCCTGGAGTTCAGCCAACTCCCTTGACCAACTCCAAGGGGGCAAGGGTTCCTAGAAACACCTTTTCCTGTCCCAAGCCCTTCCCTTCCTGCTGTAAGCCCCATAAAAGTCCAGTCCGGTCAAGCTTCTACAGGGTTTCTCCTCAGACCCTTCTCCAGTCCCCTCAGTGGGTCTGATGGAGTTCCGCCCGGGAGTGATATCTCAATAAAGCCTGTTCAGCGGCCCTTTTAAATCTGCCTCCCTTGGTCGCTGCCTCCCCACCTGATCTGACACTAAGCATTCTGAGTCATGGCTACAGTCTCCGCTGACATCATTAAATATGGTTTACTTGATGAGGTATGTAGGAGAACTGAAGGAAGAGAGGAAAATATGAGCAAAAACATACTCTTTCCTCTGAGACAACAATTAATCTGTATTTAATAAAAAATTATTTTAGATACAAATATAAGGCAATCATATTTTAACTTGTATCATACAAGGGTAGAAAATACAATTAAAAGTCCAAAGGTGAACTACTAGCTTACTGCCTGGCCAAGCTTACTGCCTGGCCCCTGGCTCAAATGTCCAAAAACATGACAGTTCCACCTCTAATAGACAAAAAGAATAAAGCACAGAGGACGAGACCCAGTCAGAAAAACAGACTCACACATCTTTCCTTGATTATGTGAAAAAAAACATGTTTCTCACTAATCATCTCCAAGGATGACTCATCATTAATAAAAACATTTCCTATTAATAGGGATGACTTTTCACGAATTCATCCACACTCTCTCACCCCAAATGACCAAAATCATTAAATGAAATATCTGGACTAAGGATCACAACAAAGCCTATATATGTAAAAGGGGCCAGAGGTCTTGGTTCTATTCTAAAACCCACAAATCTTTCCTGAAACTGGAAATCATCTACTGGCATGGTGCAAACATACTACAGTAGTCAGAGTTCCTTCAAGATAACATTCTGATTAAATAAAAAGTAGAATGATATTTCTTGTTATCTGCTATCTAGGTGCTTAAGCTCAAGGCAATTAATTAATAATTCTGCTGATTTTGCCTACCAAGGGAACCAACTACTGCAGGAACTTTATAATAAATATTAAAGGCCAACAACAACACAGTTCCCAGGTCTGCCAAAATCCAACTAGATAAATGAATTCCATTAAGCTATGTGTAAGTTCCAACATTAGCCAGTTATCAGTCATATTTGAGGATATAGGTGTCAAAAACATATTCAAAACTGAAGTACTAAAAAAATTAAGTTGACTTAAAAGTGGTTAAAATTCAACTATCTAGGGGCTGGAGATACAGCTCAGAGTGAGAACATTTGTCTAGCATATGCAAGGCCCTGGGTTTGATCCTCAGCACCACACACAAAAACTAGCACATTAACAAAGTATGGAGAATGTTTCTTCCACTTCAAAAATGTGTTCTTGCTGGATTCAGGAGGCTAAGGCAGTTCAAGGCCAGCCTGGGCAACTATTTGTCTCAAAACAAATAGTAAAAATGGCTAGGGATGTAGCTCAGTGGTAGAACATTTGGCTAGCATGTGTGAGACCCTGGGTTCAATGGTCAGTTCCCAGCATTGCAAAAAAAGAAAAAAAGGTGGAGTGGGAGGCTCTTTAGCACTACTACATGCTCACACAATAATGTTATACTCTTTGAAACATCAGCTTCAGTATGAGTAAAGCCTTTTTTTTTATTTAGCAAAATAAAATTTAACTATCTAGATTTCAATTAAGGATAAAAATAAAACTAAGTGTCCAGCAATGGATGAATAAGGAAAATGTGACATATATACATAATGATATATTATCCAGGCTTCAAAAGAAAGAAATCTTGTCATTTGAAAAATTATGGTAAAATCTTAATTAACCTGTTAGGCATTAAGAGAAATAACCCATGCTCAAAAAGAAAATATCACATGATCCCACATATATATGAAGTTTAAAAAGTTGAACTTACAAAAACAGAATAAAATGGTAATTACACGAGGCTGGAAGGTAGGGAAGTTGGGGAAATACTCATAAAAGGATATAAAATTTCAATTGAGAGGAGTAAGCTCAAGAGATCTAATATATATCATTGTGACAATAGTTAATGACAATACATTGTACATTTGAAAATTGCTAGGAGAGTAGATTTTAAGTGTCCTCACCACAAAGAAATGATAAGTATATGCTGGGTACAGTGGCACACGCCTGTAATCCCAGCGGCTCTGGGGCTGAGGCAGGATGATCGGGATTTCAAAGCCAACCTCACCAACTTAGTGAGGCCCTAAGCAACTCAGCAAGACCCTGTCTCTAAATAAGATACAAAAAAAGGACTAGGGATGTAGCTCAGTGGTTAAGTGCCCCTGGGTTCAATCCCCAGTACAAAAAAAAAAAAAAAGAAATGATAAGTATGTGGGGATAATTCTTATGTTAAATAGCTTAATTTAGCTATTACACAATGTATAAAAATACATCAAAACATAATGTACCCCATGAACACAGTGACCCTGCATTGTTTAATGATGCATTCTGAGAAATGCATTGTTAGGCAAGCTCATTATTGTGTGAGCATCATACAGCATACAGTATGTACACAACCTGAATAGCACAGCTTACTATACATTGTAGACTAAAAGGTAGAACCTATTGGTTCTAAGGTACAACACCCTGTATGACATGTTACATACTGACTCTCCCAGTCAATTGTTAAAACAATACTGTTTGTGTATGCAAACATATCTTCACACAGAAAAGGTAGAGTAAAAATATGAGATAATAGGAAATTTTCAGCTCCATTATAATCTTATGAGACCACTGTTGTATATGTGGTCTATCAGTGACCAAAATGTCATTACATAGCACATGACTATACATATATTTTTAACTTGTCAATTAAAATATATTAACTACTTAATTAATAAAAGACTAAGAAGTGAAAATGGCCTCTGAGTGGTGAGAAGCACAAAGCTTTTTTATGCACTAAAACTTTACTTGGGAAAGCATCCCTTGTTTTCATTTAAAAATTCTACTTCTTATTCTATAATTTTATTTTTTATACAGTTCATCCAAATTTAAAGACAAAAAAACCCTAATGTCCTAGGTAGCATTAACTAATTTGAGTTAGCTTATGCAGACATGAAAGATTGATTATAAGGATATGGATCTCTTCATGAAGGCAAAGAACAGAAATAGGGACTTCACAACAGGACTGGAAGCAGAGCTTAGAAAGCTAATCCACCTCTGACAGTTTCTCATCTCTGCTCCTTATACATATCTGCATCCTCTGTTTTCTGGGCCACATGGCTGATGAAAGATGTTCCCATCACACTGCAGTGCTGTTGACCTTCAAGTTTATGGGCCTAATCACAGAGAGTAACTTCCTCCTCTGGAAAAGTCCCAGAAAACGAATACAGATCCATCCTGCCACTTGGGTTCAGCCACTTGTGGCTGAGGTAAGGAAGGGTGTCAAGATGACTGGGGATTAAAGAAGGTTTATTACAGTCTAGAAGACCCTCTAAAGAGTATCCACTGAAGAAGAGAAGTTGTGAAAACAAAGGGAACAAAAAAGCCATAATAACATAATAATACAGCAAAAAGTAAAGGCTTATTGCCTAATAATTAAGGACACAGGTCCTTCAAAAGTTTTCACCTGAGGTCATTTAGTATATAGGCAACTGTTCCTTAACATCTTTGTAGGCTACAAGGGCTCCAATGTACTATTGCACTATTAATGTCACATTCCTCAGAAAAATTTAAATACTATTCAATATATAATTTTAAGAGAACGACTTCATCAGTCAACTTCAAAAAGACATGTGAAACTGCAGCTTAGGATGTAGATCAATGGTAGAGCATTTGCTTAGTAGGCATGAAGCCCTAGATTCAATCCCCAGTAATGGGGGAGGGGTGCAGGGGGTGTGCGTAGACAAGGAAGGAAGATGTGAAACTAGAATAGCTCAGAGTGGTCCTGAGTTGGCATGAGGGAGGGTGTGCCTTTATACCCATGCATCAGCCAAACACTGGATATAGACTACCCTGGAATAGTGTGTGAGGGTGTGACCTTGGGTGAAACAGATTTTTTAAGCCAAGAAAATTCCCAATAACCTTTCAGCAGTTGGGAAGTTGTGATAAACAGATCTGGGCAGTGCAGCACAATATTTATAATACAGACCATTTCCAAAAACCTTTGGAAAGTGTTTTTTATTTTGTATTTTCATGTGTTCACAAAGATCTTCTGAGTTTTCCAAATAAAAGTAAATTACACCTTTTTAAAAATGATTTTTAAAAAATTGTTTAGTTGTAGATGGACACAATACCTTTATGTTATTTTTATGTGATGCTGAGGATTGAACCCAGTACCTCACATGTGCTAGGCAAGCACTTCACCACTGAGCTAAAACCAGCCCCTACATCTTATTTTTAATAGTACATTTTAGAAAGATTTATATCCAATATATTTCTAATGGAAGATAAAGAAATAGTGTTATGGTTTGGATGTGAGATGTCCCCCGAATGCTCACATGTAAGATAATTCGAGAAGGTTCATAGGATTAATAATTGGGTTGTAAGAGTCTTAAACTAATCAGTGAATTAATGTCTTGATAGGGATTAACTAAGTGGTAACTGAAGTGGTAGAGTATAGCTAGAGGAAGTGGGAATTGGGGTGTGGCTGGGGGGTACATATTTTGCACCTGAAGAGTAGAGACTCTCTTTCTCTCTCTGCCTCCTAATAATGTGAGCTGCTTCCCTCTGCCACACTCTACCACCATTATATTTTGACTCATTTTGAGGCTCAAGGAATGGAATCCGCCTTTTGTGGACTAAGAACTCTAAAACTGTGAGTCCCCAAATAAACTTTTCCTTCTCTACAATTGTTCTGGTCAGGATCTTTTAATCACAGCAGCCAAAAAGCTGATTAAAACAAATAGTTACTAGTATATAGAAAATTTAATTATGGAAAATTGTATGTATAGCTAAGGTTTGCTTGTTTTTAAAACTCAAAGAAATTCAAAATTACCTCCAAAACATTTTACTATAAAAAGTCAAGAATAGGGGTTGGGTACATAGCTTAGTGGTCAAGTGCCTGCCTTGCATGCACAAGGCCTTGGGTTCAACCTCCAGCAATTAAAAAAAAAAGGTAAATGTCAACTTTTTTCATAAACAGATCATAAATGGAATACTAGTCAAATTTTTTACTTTATAAACCATCTGGCCAACAAAAATATGAAATTTCTAAAAATTCTAAGACAAATTAGGACATTTTTAAAAGTAGAAAGTAATTCAGAGTTTAACTACACACTACACACACAAACACATACACTGTATTACACATTTTGAAAATATAGGATATTTGAAAATTAAATTTTCATAAACTGTTAATTTACCTGACAGATTCTTTCAAAAACTCGAAATAAAGTTTATATTAAAAATCATCTGAATAAAATATAAGCTTAAACAGACACATATAAAATAGCCTAACTTCCAGTTCTAGAAGCAACTGAGTAACTTATATCAAACTAACATTCTCACTGAAAACTATAAAAGCTGGATACTATGCAAAAAACCACAGATAACAGATATTGCAGAACAACTAAAAAAACCCATCATTAAGAGCCCAGATCCCCAAAAGGAGAGAAATACACTGAGATGGGCCCTAAATTTGCTGCTATATTTTGTCTTCAGGCCATTTCCCCACTTACCTTACGGAATACAAAAGACTTTGGTGAAGACCACAACTCAAAACTCTAGCAGATTCAAGGGTCTGAAAAAACAAAATCTGGGGCTGGTGTTGCGGCTCAGTGGTAGAGTGCTCGACTAGCACAGGTAAGGCACTGGGTTCAATCCTCAGCACCATATAAAAATAAATAAATTAAATAAAGTCATGGGTCCATCTACACCTAAAGAAAAATATTAAACAACAACAAAAAAAATCTGGTTTCACCAGTAGCACTGAATTTCAAGACCAAAGAAGCCAAGATCTTAGAGGAGGCAGACCTAGTTGTCCACATTTTCCCCTTTAAGCGTTTATTTGATCAGTTTCTAAACTATAGATGGGCAGAAAAATAACTAATCCAAGCATAAGGCAACCACTAAGAAGCCAAACAGCTAGGTAGAGATTTTAGGAATTCAAGTGCCAAGCAAACAAAATTTGGAGTTCAGGGCCAGGAAGGAAGTGAGGTCTGCCAAATATGCCCCAACTCTTCAGTTGAGATCTCTATAATATTATGCTAAGATTCAGGCCAAACTGAAATTGGTTAGTCCTTACAAAGCATGAAACATAATGAAACACCATAGCCCCTAAAACTGGACAAGGTTACCTGTCTGGCTGCTAGAAGAAAATTAAATCATTTCCAGAAGATGATAATCATCCAGAGCTTCTATAACTTTTTATAAAGAGTGTGCCCCATTGAAATCTGGAGAGCCTAAAAAATGGGAGAAAAATCTTTGCCATCTGTACATCACATAAAGCATTTAATCTCCAGGATATATAAAGAACCAAAAAAAAAAAAAAATAGCAAAAAAAAAAAAAAAACAATGAATCAACAAATGGTCAAAGGAACTGAACAGACGCTTCACAGAAGAAATATGATTGGTCAACAAATATATGAAGAAATGTTCAACATCTCTAGCAACTAAAGAAATGCAAATAAAAACTGAGATTTCATCTCACTGTAGTCATAATAGCAATTATCAAGAATATAACTAAGTAACAATAAAAGTTGATGAGGATGTAGGGGAAAAGGTTCACTCATACATTGCTGGTGGGACTACAAATTAGTGTAACCACTCTGGAAAACAGTATGGAGATTCCTTAGAAAACTTGGAATGGACCCACCATTTGATCCAGTTATCCCACTTCTCAGCATACACCCAAAGGACTTAAAATTAGCATACTATAGTGATGTGGCCACATCAATGTTTCTAGCAGCTCAATTCACAATAGCTAAGCTATGGAACCAACCTAGGTGCCCTTCAATAGATGAATGGAGAAATACGGTGTGTATATAAACAAAGGAATATTACTCAGCCATAATGAAGAATGAAATTATGGCATTTGTTGGTAAGTGGATGGAACTGGAAATTATCTTGATAAATGAAATAAGGCAGTTCCCAAAAACCCAAAGGCTGAATGTTCTCTCTGTTATGTGGATGCTAACACACAATAACAGGGGAGGTTAGAATAGAAGTTCAGTGAATTAGACAAAGGGGAATGAAAGGAAGGGAGGGGATGGAAGTACAAAAGACAGTAGAATGAATAGGACATAATTTTTCTATGTTCATATATAAATAACGATCAGTGTAACTTCACGTCACATACAACCACAAGAATGGGAAGTTACATTCAATGTATGTATAATATGTCAAAATATATTCTACTGTCATTGTAACTAGAAAGAACAAATAAAATAAAAAACAGTGTGCCCCCACTGAATCAAATTTTAACAAGCATGTCAGGAAAACAAACTAAATGACCAAAAACCAAGAGAATAAATAGGCAATAGGAAAGGATCAACAGGTGACCCAAATAAAGGAGTAATCAAATACCAATTTCACAATGACTATGATTCATACATTTAAAAATATGTGATAATTTGATAACTTAATCAAAAACTTGAAATTTTTTAAAAAAGCAAAGAGTTATTTTGTTTTTGTGTGTTTTTTATTTTATTTTATTTTTTTTTTTTTTTTGGTATTGCTGGGGATCAAATCTAAGGCTTCACACGTACTAGGCAAGCACTCTAGTATTAAGCCATATCCTCAACCCAAGGAGAATCTTTAGAACTATAAATTAAGAATAACTAAAATTAAACATTCATTAGATGGATAAGACACAGAAGAAAGACATTGTGAAGTCAAAGGTCAGTAGAAAATAGCCAGATTGAACCAAAAATAAAGTAATAGAAAAAGAGAACCAGAGGGGTTGATATGGCTCAGTAGTAGAGCGCTCGCCTAGCATGTTCGAAGTCCTGGGTTCAATCCTCAGCACCATATAAAAATGAACAAATAAAATAAAAGTACTGTGTCCAGCTACAACTAAATAATAATAATAATAATATTTTTTAAAAAAAAAAAGAAAAAGAGAACCAGAGACATGTGACATAAAGTAAAATAGTCTCCTGTGTAATGAAGTTCACAAGGAGAGAGAGAATAGGGCATAATTAATATTTGAAGAGATACTATTCAAAGTTTCCATAACTGATGGGAAACATTAAGTCATATATGCAAGAAGTTCCATGAAACCATAACAGAATACATGGAAATAAAACCACATCAAGACACATCATAGTAAAACTGCTGAAACCAAAAACAATGAGAAAAAAACCTGGAAAGCAGCAAATAGCAGATAGAATGAGGGGCTGGCATGGGTCTCAGCATACACAGAACAGAGCATGTACATTGTTCACAGTGAAATTATTCTAGAACTTGAAAGCAGAAAGATAATTAGAAAACTGACAAATTTTTGCAAATTATTATTCATGAGTCAAAGAACTCTCAAGAGAAATTAGGATAAATAACTAATGATAATAAAAATTCAATATATCATAACACAAGGAAAAAGATGGTAGAATGAGATAGACATCATTACCCTAGGTACATGCATGACTGCACATATGGTGTGTTGCTACATCATGTACAACCACTGAAATGAAAAGTTGTGCTGCACTTCTCAGAGGAGGACATACAATCAATCAACAAGTACATGAAAAAATACTCACCATCTCTAACAGTCAGAGAAATGCAAATCAAAACCACCCTAAGATACCATCTCACTCCAGTAAGATTGGCAGCCATTCTGAAGTCAAGCAACAACAAGTGCTGGCGAGAATGTGGGGAAAAGGGTACTCTTGTACATTGCTGGTGGGACTGCAAACTGGTGCGGCCAATTTGGAAAGCAGTATAGAGATTCCTGGGAAAGTTGGGAATGGAACCACCATTTGACCCAGCTATTGCCCTTCTCGGACTATTCCCTGAAGACCTTAAAAGGGCGTACTACAGGGATACTGCCACATTGATGTTCATAGCAGCACAATTCACAAGTTCTAGACTGTGGAACCAACCCAGATGCCCTTCAATAGATGAATGGATAAAAAAAAAAAAATGTGGCATTTATACACCATGGAGTATTATGCAGCACTAAAAAATGACAAAATCACGGAATTTGCGGGGAAATGGATGGCACTAAAGCAGATTATGCTTAGTGAAGTTAGCCAATCCCTAAAAAATAAATACCAAATGTCTTCTTTGATATAATGAGAGCAACTAAGAACAGAGCAGGGAGGAAGAGCAGGAAGAAAAGATTAACATTAAACAGAGACATGAGGTGGGAGGGAAAGGAAGAGAAAAGGGAAATTGCATGGAAATGGAGGGAGACCCTCAATGTTATACAAAATTACATATAAGAGGTTGTGAGGGGAAGGGGAAAATAAACAAGGAGGGAAATGAATTACAGTAGATGGGGTAGAGAGAGAAGATGGGAGGGGAGGGGATGGGAGGGAGGATAGTAGAGGATAGGAAAGGTAGCAGAATACAACAGTTACTAATAGGGCATTATGTATGTGGATGTGTTTTGAACAACCAATAAAAAAAAGAATAAAAAAAAAGAGAAGTTGTGCTGCAGTTGTGTACAATGAATCAAAATGTATTCTGCTGTCATATACACCTAATTAAAATAAATAAATTTTTAAAAACATGAGGAATACAGCCAAAAAGGTGCTCTGATGAAAATTTATAATTCAAAGTCATAAAACAGCAAAAAATTCTCTGGAAAGATTAACAAAATTATTTAAAAAAATAGCTTTATACACACATAATCTATGTAAATAATTCTCTATTGTTGAACATCTAGGTTATCTCCAATTGGATATACTATTCCACAGCCCTGAAATAATCATTCATTCATGCTTATTTCTTTTAATTCTTCAAAATATGACTGCTGGTTCAAAGGTTATGAAAAATTCTAAGGCTTTTGATACCTATGCATACTGATAAATTGCCCTGGAGAAAGATTAAATCAATTTTACTTCCGTTAGCAGTTTATAATAGTGTTTACTTCCTTAAATAAGAAGTATGATATTTAAAATATTTATTAATTTTATCATTAAAAAAAAAATCTCACCAGGTGTAATGGCACATGCAACTACTCAAGAGTTTGAGACAGGAGAATTCCAAATTTGAGGTTAGCCTGGGCAACTTAGTGAGACTATGTCTCAAAAACAATTTTTTTTTAAAAAAAAAGGCCTGGGGATGTAGCTTAGTAGCAGTGTTTGCCTAGTATGTGTGAGACTCTTGGCTCAATCCTTAGTACTAAAGCAAAACAAAACAGAAAAATCCTCTGTTCAAATAGAATTTTTTGTTGTTTGTTTTGATTTGTATAAATTCTTTTCTATTGTTTGTATTTGTTTTGTTATGGTTCTGGAGATTGAACCCAGGGGCATTTACCTCTGAGCCAGCCATGTCTGCACCCCATTTTCTTTCTTATTTTGAGATAGGTCTCAGTTACTTAGGGCCTCACTAAGTAGCTAAGGCTGGCCTTGAACTTTGTGATCCTCCTACCTTAGCCTCCCAAGTCACTGGGATTACAGGTGAAAGACACTGCAACAAGGTGTATAAATTGTTTATTTGTATTCTATGTTTAGCTTCTCTCAGTAACCTCCAAATCATGCCATATAGGCGACCTGCCCCTTTCTTTTCCCTCTCTGAAGAAAGGTTCTTAGTTCATGCCTAATCCAAGATGCTAATTCCAACACTAAAACAGGATCTGGGGGCTGGGGATGTGGCTCAAGCGGTGGCGCGCTCGCCTGGCATGCGTGTGGCCCGGGTTCCATCCTCAGCACCACATACAAACAAAGATGTTGTGTCCACCGAAAACTAAAACATAAATATTAAAAAATTAAAAAAAAATAAAAAAATTGTTAAAATGTGAAAGGTGATATTTAAAAAAAAAAAAAACAGGATCTGGAGTGAGGCATCTTGGTTCTTAGTACATCAAACAATACTTCAAATATATTATAAAATGTTTTAATAATTTACATATATTATACATAGAGAAAACTTTTTAAAAATATAAAAAAGATAAGAAAACATTTGTTCTTTTCTGATTACAAAAGAAATATACATTAATTATAAAAATTATAAAAATCCAAATACTATAGAGATGGATAATTACAAAATGAAAATCTACTATAATTTCATCTCCTCAGAGGAAAAAATTCTTATAACAATCTCAGCAGTCTAGAATACACTCTTCCATAACATAGGCATACACAACACACCTGTGTACCCATACACACACATACCACATATACATACTGCATATCCTGGACAATTATCCATAGCAATATGAGATGCTGTTAATTATCTTTTGTAATAATAGCCAAGATAATATTTACATATGTAAACAAAAAATTTTTTAATTCAACAAAATAGGGCTGGGGTTGTGGCTCAGTGGTAGAGTGCTTGCCTCCCATGCTTGAGGCACTGAGTTCAATCCTCAGCACCACATCAATGTAAAATAAAGATATCGTGTCCACTTAAAACTAAAAAATAAACATTTTTTTAAAATTCAAAAAAATATAAGGAAAATGGATCTTAATAAGATCCAGAGCACTTTAGAGTCTAACACTGAAAAACAATAAAAAAGAAATGGAAAATAAGATTTAGTAATTACTCTGTATCCCTTATACATGAGACCTAAATCTTTAATAGTACTTTAGTTGCAGCCCTCCATATCAACCTATGGTGCATTTACAAACTCTTCCTCACTCTGAACCAGAAATAATACATTCTCTGCCCATGCTACATATACAGAAATATTTCTGATAAGTAAGGCCAACCATTACTAAAATTTTATTGAGAAAACAGGAAGGTTACAAACAGCTCTCAGATGATCATAAAAGGTTGATGAACATGTATAGGGGTTTGCATGTGTCAGCTTCCATTTAAAGTATAATTCTTTCATTATATCATTAGTAAACAATTGGTTTATTTCTTCAGTTATACAAAGACTTACTGTCTTCTTTATGATGCAAAAGAGACGTTGTCCGTAAGCCTCAGAAATTTAAAAATTTAAGAGCAATTTCTATGGGACAGATATAATTATTTGTTCATCTTCTGATATGGTCAAATTTCTCACAAGAGTCCTCTGTATTTTCTCACCTCAGTTCCTTACCTTGCCTACTGCTATTTTAAATTTCCACAACAAATGTACAAAGTAATCAAAAATTTTAAAATTATTAGATAATCTAATATTTAACAGGATTGCATTAAGCATATGGTTTCCATGGCTTTACCATGAACTTCCTGTAGGAGTTAGGAGATCAAGTGAAACTGGACCTCAAAGTTTTTAATGCTTCCAAATAACTTTTCTAGGTCTTCAACAGCTGTTACTACTTCTCCTTTGTCTTTTCATTTCTTTTTTCCCCCTGTCTTTTTATTTCTTCTTTTGAGATTGGGTCTTGTTTTCTGCTCAGGCTGGCCTTAAATTTCCAATCCTGCCTCAGCCTCCTGAATAACTGGGAATATAGGTGTGCACCACCATGCCTGGCTCCTTTGAATTTTCTATATCTTGTTCTTTTCTTCCCTCATTGAGATTCAAAAACATATGGCTACCATAAACTCAGGGTGTGCCAGGAAAAACTCTGACAGGAAGATTGGTATGGCCTTTACATGCTCATCTTTTAATTGACATCTCCTACCCCTCACTCTTACCCATACCCAGCTTTCCCCATATTATTGAAACTTCATTTCTTGCCTCTCTCATATTCCGGTTCCTAAACCTGAGGAAAACCAGACTTTAAAAAGCTATGTATAGTAGGAAAAAATTCTAGATGTAGCCAGAGTATTTAGAAATTATGACTATCACTGGATTGTTTGATATTGATACCCATGTCACCAAAGCATGACTAGAATTCATCTTTTACCTCCTGAATTCTGCCATATTCCCTGTTATTTATATTTGTTTTGTGAACAAATAACACTGTATAAACTTAACAAATTCTCTAATTTCATATTAACTTTATTCACACTAAAGCTGAGGTTTTTGTTTTTGTTGTTTGTTTATTTGTTGTATTTTTGCACTGTTGGGGATCAAACACAGTGCTTTGTGAATGCTAGGAAAGCACTCTACCACTGAACTACACATCCCAACCTACAACAGCTGCATCTTGCTTAAGTTAGGAATACTTTCAGCTATAAGGGACAGAAAAGTCTAAGTAGCTTTAATATTAGGAATTCTTTGTACACTGAACAAGGAATCCAGAAAAGGTTCTCAGGGTTTTTCCAGACACTTAATAATGTTATATATAAAGAACCTAGATTTCTGCTCTACCATCTTTGCTTGTTAGCCTTTCATACTCAGGCTTGTTACCTCATGATTGCTACTTGACTGCACAATTCCATACATCATATTCCATACTTAAGGATACAAGGGTATGCATCCAAATTATTCTCTTGTTTCTGTTCCTTCTATCAGACAAGCACTTTTTTTTTCCTTGTAGAGGCCCTCCAAAAATTTTCGGTCTATAGAACATTGGTGAGAATCGAATCATGTAGCTAGTCCTAACTACAATGGAAGTTATAATAAAAATGCATAATTGTCTTTCAAACCTCTAAAGTGGCAAGAGAAAAGGGCTGGGACTGGCATTTAGGATTCAACCAACAGTTTATGAACACAGCTGCATGTTATGCACAAATACCAATAGTACTTACTGATTGCTATTGGGTACAGGACCTTTAAGATTCCTGGTTTAGAATATAGTTCCCCTTTCTGATAATGCTGATGAAAGAGATTAAAAAGGGACAGGAATGGAAGCTACAGCTATGTCAGCTGGTGCTGACAATGATGAGTTGCAGACAGATTATAACTGAAAAGAGTACCTCTAGCTAAACTCTCTATAGAATGAAGGGAAATTTTAATTACTGTGCATAACTCATGTCCTGAAACCCTCTAAAAGCTTTAAAAGTATGAAAAACAAAATCTATCTAGGGCTACATTTTTTAGAAAACATTTTTTAACAGATCACTTAAAATAGACAAGTCAATAATACTACCTAAGAATTAACACTAATGGACTCTGTTACCATGTGCTAAGAACCACACTTGATATCTATGACTCTCTTTGCTGCCCAATAAAATAAGTACATCCACTAATTTGCTTATGGTCACACAGAAAGAAGCTCATACTACCTCTAGAAATCATGCTCTTAACCATATCACAGTATGGCTTATTATTTTACTTGTTCTTCTCAGTATTTCCTATTAATTTTATGTATTTGTTATTTTATCATTTAGAATTGTAAAGTTTAACTCTTTTATGAATAGTCTTTCTCTACTTTCTTTTCAGCATATATTAGAGTCATGAAAATTCTAAAGAGGCAAAGCTATTGGAATCACATCTTTCGAAAACCTGAAGGTAGGGTTTAGGTTAAAAATGCTTACTCGGGTTGGGGATGTGGCTCAAGCGGTAGCACGCTCGCCTGGCATGCGTGCGGCTCAGGTTCGATCCTCAGCACCACATACAAACAAAGATGTTGTGTCCGCCGATAACTAAAATAAAATAAATATTAAAAAATTCTCTCTCTCTCTCTCTCTCTCTCTCTCACTCTCTCTTTTAAAAAAAAATGCTTACTAATATAAAGCAAATAAACTTTGGAGCTATTTTTAGAAAAACTTAGACTAAAAAAAAGAGATCATGACAAAGAATGTCCATATATATGTATATTATCTTTATAATATATAATTATAAAATATATAATATATATTTGTACTATATATTATCCTTAGGTGTTCTGATCTCCCTTCTTTTGAATCTACTCTGAGTTTGCTACCGCTATAGCACATTGGCCAATATTATTTGTAGGCATGCCATTAGATCCCTGAGTTATTGATTGTTCTGTCCCAAGAACATTAACCTGTTTGCCTCTCACATACCTGGTAATAAACATTTGGGTAATGTCACAGTTTAGAACTTGAACGTTGCCTGAAGATCCATGTGTTAAAGACTTGATTCTCAGTTTAGTGCTACTGAAATATAGTAGAATCTAGTGGAAGGTCTTAGGTCACTAGGGGGATGCCTTTGAAGGGGATAATGGGAATTCAACCCCTTCCTATATCTCTCTCTCTTGCTTCTGGCTGCCACGGGGTGAGTGGCTCCTGTGCTACATGCTCCTCCCATGATGTACTGCCTTACCACAGATCCAAAAGCAATAGAACCAATCAACCATGGACTGAAACCTCTAAAACTGTGAGCCAAAATAAATATGTTCTCTTTTTTAAGTTGATTATTTCAGGTATTTTGTTGTAGTAATGGAAAACTAACACAGATAATTAGTCTCAAATCTCTAATCTCAAACCACCATTTCCTTTTTAGTTTTTTTTTTTTAATATTTATTTTTTAGTTTTCAGCGGACACAACATCTTTATTTGTATGTGGTGCTGAGGATTGAACCTGGGCCGCATGCATGCCAGGCGAGAGCGCTACCGCTTGAGCCACATCCCCAGCCTTTTTAATGTTTCCTTTTTTTAAACTTTCTTTTTCTTTAGATCTTAGATCTTTACAAATATGCTTCCAGAAATTTAACTCCTAAACACATAAGCTTTTCTAATCACATTTTCAACATCATATGAAACCTATACCTTTTAATCTGACGAAATATTGCAAATCATATATTATACATTGACTCTTATTCTCTTCTCATCTATTATTAAAATTATAAGTGGATTAAACTCCCTTCTAGTTTTCTCAAAATCAGTGTCATCATGTTGGGCTGGAAAAACAAGATGATCATTTATAGAAAAAGACCTTTCTGACAGCAGAATAAAATACACATTATTATTGCTGTGGGTATATACGTGACTGCATGACCAATGTAATTCTGCAACCTGTACCCTCAGAAAAATGAGAAATTATATCCCATCTGATTCAAATGTATGATATGTCAAGATCATTATACTGTCATGTGTAACTAATTAAAACAAATAATAACTTTAAAAAGACCTTTCTTCTTGTCTCTTCTCTTGATTTTCCCTTGCTTGTTATCTCTGCTCAATAGTTCATCTTTCTTTGACTATTTTGGAGAAAAGACAAACTTCATGCCAGAAAGATCAGCTGATAGACAACATGCTTAGTTGAAGAAAAAAGAGATGGGAAAATACAAAGCCTCCTCCTCTCTGTAATAACCCAGTAGTCAATCCTACCTTGTATTTGCCACCCTACATGTACACACATGTTTGCTTGCTAGGTTAAAAACTCAGTTAAAACTAAAATATGACAGCTATAAATAAAACAATAAACCCATTTTTAGATTCTGACATACCAAAATTCATGCACTGCTCTCGAAAACTGTAACCAATAGCAAACAGAGAGTAGCCGCAAGAAGAAATGATAACATCACTATATGGCCTGAATGATTCATGTTGGAATCAGAACCATCAGGTGAGGTCTCTAAGATAGATCAATAGCTCAAAGTGGTCTCAAGTGAACAATCTAGACCATCATTTTTCTCTAGTCTCTTGGGGGCTGGGGGGAAGCTCTAAGGTCTTTTAATGAGACTGTTATTCCATTAATTATTTGAGGCAGTTTTTGTTTCATTGGAATTAATTAACATCACCCATCTGCTTTAAGCTCCAGCTACATCTGATGTAACTGTTATGGCAGTGGATAATAAAAAGTAAAGGACAACTGCTACTTAACCAAATTACATTGACTAAAATGAAAGCATTTACAGAAGTGCTCTGGCTGAGACTCTGTCTACATAAAGATCATATTCTGAGCAAATTCATCTATGTACATTTATATCTGCAGGACCAATTAATAAGCAAGTCAAATAAAAATATAGGAGATACATATATTTTTTGAGACAGGGTCCAACTCATGGGCTCAAGTGATCCTCCTGCCTCAGCCCGAGTAGCCAGCCTGTAGGAACACGCCAGAAGATATTCAACCTTAAGAACAAAATTATCGCATGAATCTGGGTCTAATGTACAGAATGGCATAGTTTACAACCGAATTTTACAGATTAGGTAAATGGGCTGTGACTTCCTTTCAACTCTTCCCATCCCTTAGATTTTTCATGAACTCAGATGAGATATCCTCCATCTAACCAGTTAAGTAGCAATATGTTTCTTTCCAAATGCTTCTTAAACACACTCCAGTGGAGGCCCCAGCTCCAAAAGCCAATATGGCCCTCAATGACTCTTGCAGGCGGTGTTTGAGAACTTCAACCTCGTCCACAGATAATCCTAAATTTCCTGAGACTAAGGCATGTTGCTGACACAGAAAATTCTATCTTCAGGAAACATACATCTTCCCTAAGGAAAATGGGCAACTTCTCAAGAATTAGGCCCCTAAAGACCTCTGCCCAGTTTCCCAGACACATTTCAGTTGTAAACTCTTTATTAGAAACACTTAATTACAGCAAACTGGAGACAGGGAAAAGGGGTTATTTGAAATACACTAACTCAAAGACTCTCTTTTAGAGCTTCAAAGCTTCAAAGTGTCATTTCTCAGAACTTACTTCCCACATTACTTCTCTTGATTCCATGAACATGTTTTTTTCTTGAATAATTGCCTCTGCTATATTATTCTCCATTTGGCCTAAATCAACTTTTCTGTTTCTAAATACAACAGATCTGAGCAGCCAGTCTACCCTACCATTACATATGGATGCAGGGGTTCAGCAGATCCTGTATGGCTTTCATTAGTCAGGGATATAGTCTCCTTGGCTACCAGGAAAAGGCAGGTATATAAATCTGTAGGTTCTAATAAAATTCATACTGACATATGGCTTCCAAAAATACTGGAGGAGGAAGGGATCCTTTGTTCTGATTCACCTGGCCCACTAATTAATAACACTGCTCTATCTACCTCTGTAGTCTGGAGAATTTTCTTCTAGTAAGCTGTTGCAGCTGGCACTCTCTGAGATCCCAAATATGTAATTATATTTAAGGATTTATTCCTGAGTATTTTGATATTCCTATGTTCTTTTAATACTTTAAGTTCTAAATAAATTAACATCTTTAACATTTATATCATAATCACCAAGTTTTGTACCAATATTATTATTAAAGAAAAATTAAGTAACTGCAATTTACTTTTTTTTAAATAAACACAGATAGGCTTTTGGTTCTCTTTAATTCAAATGTAAACTTCAAAAAAATTATAAGTAGTTATAGAGAACTAAATGAGTATCATATGACTAATTTGTGCAATATAATATTTGAAGTCATTAAAAACATCAGAAAAATATGTATTAGCATGGGAAAATATTCACAGCATATTATTTAGAGAAAACAATCTTGTTACAAAATAGTATGTACAAAAGAAACTATTTTGCTAAAGAAAATATATGCATAAAAAGACCAGAAGGACAAACATCAAAATATTAAAAGTATTTGAGAATAATAGGGTTATATTCAATTATTTCTTTTGCATTTATGAATCTTCTAAAGTTCTTCACTGGACACTTACTACACTATGCTGTTTTAAATTCTTTTTTAAAAGCAAAACATCTCCCCAAGTAATTCTGCAAGTCATTTCCTGTACTATTTCACACCTATTATTAGTAATGGCAATGAAACATCTTTCGCCATAGAAGACTCTTAATCATATTTTAATATAAAGGGGGCAGTTTTTCCAGTTGCCTTTAAAAATAGCAAAGATTTACTGGGTCATACCATGTGCCAGGTCTTCTCACTATTTTATAAAGTGAAACATCAGGATAGCTAGGAAGGAGCTGGTGATGTAGCTCAGTGGTATAGCACATGCCTAGCGTGTGTGAGGCCCTGGGTTCTAAGGAAGGAAGGAAGGAAGAAAGGAAGGAAGGAAGGAGGGAAGGAAGGAAGGAGGGAGGGAGGGAGGGAGGGAAGGAAGGAAGGAAGAAAAGAAAGAAAGAAAGAAAGAAAGAAAGAAAGAAAGAAAGAAAGAAAGAAAGAAAGAAAGAAAGAAAGAAAGCCAGTCAGGAAAGACAAACCTATTGCTAACAATATGTGTACTGTAAAACCTGAAAATTTTTTAAAAGATTCACCAACACCATTAAATTTTATTGAAAACTTGTTAATTAGGCAATCATGGCAAAGAGGAAGTAGAGCAAACAAGAGTTAAGCAAAACTCAAACATGGGCTCAAGAGGTAATGTGAGCAATACAAAGTCCAGTGGTCCATTTTCAGATTACAGCATTTACCCTTAATTGGGATCCTATCCTAGCCATTTTGAACTTCCCAACGTTTATCCAATCATAGCCATTGTAACTCTAGCCCTTACCTTTTCGGGCCATTTTAAAATTAGCCAATCATATAGATTTGTAACCCTGAGCTCCTCCAATCAGAGCAAGGGGCAGTAAGGATAAAAGCATTAGGGATAAAAACTGGAGGACTGCTCATCCAAGTGTGCTTGCTTACCAGACTTTGTTGGGTGGCACATTCTTCTGCAGAAGTTTGCCTTGCTGAGCTACTTCTGAATGTGTGTTTAATTCCTTGAGACACCCAGTATTTCTAAGATTGGTTCAGTGTCTTTGAGTGGGAATCCACAGACTACATGCATCAGAACCCTTGATGGCATTGGTTTAAAATGAAGATTCCTGAGTTCTTTAGAGGCATGATTCAAAAATTTACATTTTAAAAATCTTTCTGGACAATTGCTATTTACAGAAGTTTGAGAAACCTCATGATTGTGAAAGACCAAGCCAAGAGTAGGACTATTAAAATATCATTCATCCTGGAGTACCTAGCTAAGGAATGATTTAATTCTACAGTAGATAATTAAGGAGAGGGAGAAAGGGACTGGGTACCAGTCAGAAGTTTTGAGCTAGAGAGTAGCATACTGAGATCTGTTCTTGGGTCAGTACTGCTGATCACAGTGTGGGTTGCAAAACAGAACAACTGGAAGCATGGGAGAAATCAGAAAAGAAAATGTGGGCCAAGGACACAGTCAGGAACACAAATATCTTAAGGAGCAATAAGAGGCAAGTAAGCTTAAGACAAAGGAGCCAAAGATAAAAAGAGAATTATTGCTATAACAAACTAATACTTCTAAGTAGTTACTATGTACTGATCACTATTCCAAGCATTTTTATACATTATACATTTTTATACATTAAATAATTTAGTCATCATTAAGACCACCATCACCATTATATAAGTGAAAAATTGAGGCACAGAGAGGTTAAGTAGCTTGTTCCAGGTCAAACAGAAAGTGAACAGCAAAACTAGGATTCAAACCAGTATCTGACTTCTAGATATAACATCCATGCTCTTGACTGCTATGATCATTGCCTCTCTTTTTAAGACAAGGGTAAAAGCTAAGAAAGTAAACCATTATAACAAAACCCTCAGAAGTGTGTCTGACCCACATAAGGTCTCTGAAAATATTAATCATTATTATTTGATAATTATATGGCCTTGGAGTCATACATTTGCCCGTGCCACAGTCTTTAGAAGCAAACAAATTAAACTAGATAAGGTAAAACTCAGGGTTTTAGGGATAAAGAAAAGAAACTTCAAGGATGCTAAGGCTAATTTTGTGGGCCTTCAATATTTAAGACTCTACACCATCAACCCTCATGTGAGGTTTCTGGTTACCATTCCGATCCAAGTCCTTAGGTAGGTTCCTGTACACAACAATGACCTGAAGGCTTCACAAACCCCAACACAGTTTCTGATTGTTATAAGGGTCAATTTTAGGGTGCTGTCTTTATCTTTGGGTATATTTTACTCAATTCTGATGGTTATGAAGCAGGCAGTTGATGTTGAAGGGCTTTTAGGTTCTCGCAAATCAAATACATCTTTGGACTATTTCAGACAAATATTAATTTATTATAATCAGGTGGAAATGTTTACAATGAAATGACAACATATTCTTCTTCTTATTATTATATTATTATTATCATAATTATTATATTATTATTATTATTTACTTTTTTGAGGGGGGGCTACCAGGGATTAAACCCAGGAGCACTTAACCACTGAGCCACATCCCCAGCCCTATTTATGTTTATATTTTATTTTGAGATAGGGTCCTTCTAAGTTGCTGGGCTGGATTTAAATTTATGATCCTTCTTCCTTGGCCTCCCAAGTTGCTGAGATTCTAGGCATGCACCACTGTGCCCCACTTATCAGGTAATTTAAAGTTAAAATATATGATTTATATTCTTAAGATGGAAGCTTCATGGGTTTTTTCTTTATAAATTCTAATTCAATTATTCTGTGTGTCCCAGATTCTTCCAAACTTGAGAAAAAGCAACAATGATGAGGATGGTGAGAAAAAGAAAACAGTTTAGGTTTGCAAAAGATTTAATTTCTTAAATGTATATGTTTCTACTACTCCAAAAAAAAAAAAAAAAAAAAAGTATTGAATGACAGAAAGTAGCTCCCAGAAGTGGGACATCTGGTCACTCCAGCCCTGAGGCAATGCACATAAAAAGTGCTATTTTTAAAATGAAATGAATGTGAATGTCTTTTGTGTATATAAATGCCAGTTTTGTCACAGAAACTTGGGACTCTAAAATTAACTAAAACTGACTAATTCAAGCAAAGATTTATATATGAAGATGCTCATCTTAGCACATAACTCCTAATGGTGAAAAATGCCCAACAGCATATAAATTATGTACATCAAATGTTGAAATATTATGCAGCTATTAAAAATGTTGTAATGATAAAAATCCTCACAATATGTTGTTTCAAAAATCATTTTAAAACATTTAGAATCATTTAAAATTATTACCATTGTCTAAAAAAGTAAATCAAGGCTGGAGATGGAGCTCACTGGTACAGTACTTGCCTACCATGTACAAAGTTCTGGGTTTGATCTCTAGCAATACAAAAATTAATAGATTAAATAAATAAATAATTAGCAATGATAATCTCTGGGTGGTATAATTCGTTCTTTTTACTTGCTTCCTTTATGGTAAAATAGCATTTTATAAACATCTTTTTGCTAAAATTCATGTGAAATATTGTCTTGTGGGAATGGAACTGTTAAGTCACCTCTGTGGGCAATACAGTACCATCAGTGATATGGAGGAGGTGGGAGGGAAGCAATTACAAAAAGTAGTATGTTAGTGTGTCCATACTTGGATATTTTCAGACATCAGACAGTTTGGTATGTTTTGTGCTTTTTGTTCTGCTATGTGTATAATACACAAATAAGTCCCAATTTTGCAACATCTATTCTCTAAATGTTAAAGATGTTGCCAGAGTATGATCAAGTAATGAAATTAGCACATTTTGTGCATTTGTGTTGAAATTCATAGGAAAGTTTGTCCTCTGTAAATGACTTTTGGATATAAATTTGTTCATCCATCTGTAAGCATTCCATATGCCTATACTTATCCACTGGACTGAAAGTAGAGAAGGAAGCAAAGAGGAAAGGCTCAAGGACAAAACAGTTATATTAGAAGATACCCCAAATTATAACCATTGTTAGGTGTACAATTTTATTTATTAGCACTGTGTGCATAGCGGACAAGTTCTTATATGAAATATCTAGTCCTCCTAGATAAAAGTGCTTGATATATTTAAAAATAGAAGTAGTAGAATAAAACTTTTTGGAAACAGCTTTTAAAAATTGATGGGAAATAGCGTGTTTGGAATTATTAAACCACCTGTGAACAGCATACTGTCTGTACTTGTTCACTGGGATGAGGGAGGAGGGAAGGAAGAAGGTATAGAAGGTCTTTTCTGAGAGTGTGCTAGGAAATTTCAATTCCCATTGCCCTATATGTTATGTGCATTTCATTTAACTTTGCTGTACTGTATATATACTGGACAAAGGAGTCCTGATTTTATAATGTCTAGTCTCTAGATATTAAAGAAGTTGCCAATATAAAAAAAAAAAAAACTTCTTCCTTTATATGTTTCTGTATCTTCTAAGTGGTTTACAGCGCATTGTTTCTATAAACAGGAAAAAAATACAACTTATAAGTCAACTATTTTTTTTAAAGTTTTTCTGAGTAATCTTTGTTTATGTTTTTAACTCTTTCCCACTTTTTCTCACCCTAATCTGAATCTTAAGGTCTGAGGCAACAGGGTACAGTGGTACACATGTGTAATCCTAGCTACCTGGGAGGGTGAGGTGAGAGTACAACTTGAGTCAACAAGTTTGAGACGAGCCTGAGAAATATAGAATCTGTTTGAAAAGAGAGATACACAGAACATAACCTCACACATACCAAAAAAAAAAAAAAAAAATCCAGCCTACTATCAATAGTGTGCAAAGGTTGAGAAATTTTAAAAATAAGAATTATACATTCAAAATTTAGAAAGTTTTAATTCAGGTTTTGATCCAAATTCCTTATTTTGAAGATACACACTCTCCAATTTCATAGGAAACATTTCCAGGAATTCTGATCCTAGTGGCTTATCAAACTAGTAAGATTTTTCTCAGTTCAAGCATATCAATCCTATATAAAAGTTGTGTTAAATACTGATATAAAAGGTTATAAAGTGAGATCATAGCCTTAAAAAACTAGTCATCTTATTATAAGTACTCTAGTATGGTAAACTGAAAAACTAAGGTTTAACTGGTATAATCTAACTAGTCTAACAATTAGTTTAACACAGAAGTGTTTATTTGAAGCACACATGATCATATACACAGAAAATGATTTAGGCAAATTCAAAAACTTTTTCCTCTTGTTATGTCAGATTCAGGGAGTGGTAACAAAGCAAAAATATATGGATTTGAGCAACAAAGTACCCTGCCTGAATAAGAATTACTAAGTAACAAATCATTCAAAATTGATTTTATTCCATTATAGGTTATGTGTTTGTGTATTTGGTTATAACAAATAACAACAGAAAATTAGGGTCTGGGATACAAAATATAAAAACAGGAGGAAAAGAAGATAACAGGGTAGAAGGAAAAAAGCAGAATAGAAAGTCCACCACCAGAGATAACAGGGATAACCTGGATAAGCACAAAGGGAACAAGAAATTTGTATAATGTATAATAGGTAAAAAATGAGGGAAGAAGATAATGTATAAAAGAAAAGTGTGAAGAAATACTGAGGAAATATAATAGAAAGAAATCAGCAGGAAAGGTGACACAGGTTCATAGTCCCCTTATTCACTAAGATTGAATAAAAAATACTTTTCAGATCTTCAATTTATGATATCCTCTTAGTAATGTTTGTTTGTATGGATTCTCTATGGCTTGTTTTTTTTTAACTTTTTTTTTTTTTAAGAGAGAGTGGGAGAGAGAGAGAGAGAAAGAGAGAGACAGAGAGAGAGAGAGAATTTTTTAATATTTACTTTTTAGTTTTCGGCAGACACAACATCTTTGTTTTTGTATGTGGTGCTGAGGATCGAACCCGGGCCACACGCATGCCAGGTGAGTGCGCCACCACTTGAGCCACATCCCCAGTCCAGCTTGTTTTTTTTTTTAATTCAAATTATTTTCTAGGGGAAAGACACCTAAATAAAGTCTTCCTGGTCATGCAAAACTCTCCATTCTTCAGCTCAAGGATCAGAAAGGGAGTAGGACTTAATCACTGTTGTTTTTAGTGATCTATCTGTAGAAGACAGTGATTGAGGGTAATTGTTTCATTTTGTCTACTCAGCACTGTTCCTTCTGATGGGGAATGGATCTCAGCTATCCCATGATGCCAGAATGGAACTATCAATTACTGTGCCCTGTCCTCTCCCAGACCTCTGAGGCTAGCACAGACTTGACTCATGGCACTCCTCCCCTATTGCCCACTGGGCATAGTGAGTGAACACATGACCCGAAGAAAGGGCTGCAGGAATTCCTCCATCAGACTCTCTTCCTCCATGCCCAGAGCTAAGTGATCATGTGATGTGCAGAGGCACATCTTTTCACACTGGAAAAAGCTGTCCTGAGGATAAAACTAATGTCAGATAGCACATGAGTCAGGGGCAGGCAGCCCCAAAGACCACATCTGAGCCATGAATCCAGCCATGCCTAAACTTAAGGGTGATCTAAGCAAATAAAACCCTTTCTGCCTTGAGTTGCTTGGGTTTTTTTTTGGTTTTTTTTTTTTTTTTTGCATGTTCCAACTACAACAGCTCTAGCTGATAAACTGTCTCACACTGTCAAAGAGAAGTTTGGTAAATCAGTGTGTCAGAATTTCTATGCATGAATCACCCAGGCCCTTACTATTTACAACAAGGATGATGCCATAACTTGAGGTAGTTTCATAAATGTAAAATTTAATGTTTGTGGCAGAAATTCATTTAAAGGCATGAATTCATTTATTTCAAGATCTAGCTGGGCATGGTGGTTCATGCCTGTAATCCCAGGGATTCAGGAGGATGAGGAAGGAGGATCGAGGTTTGAGGTCAGCCTCAATAAATTAGTAAGACCCTTTCTCAAAATAAAAAATCAAAAGGTCTGGGGTTGTAGCTGGGTAGTAGAACACCCCTGAATTCAATCCCCAGTAGTGTAAAAAAAAAAATAAAAACAATAGAAGTCTATATCATCTCAGCATTTCAGTTCAGTAGAGAAACTTGATATTTGGTGGGGGTGTAGGGAGTGTCAGGGTAGCACAGGGTCTCACTAAATTGTCCAGGCCAGGCTAGCCTCAAACTTGCTATCTTTCTGCTTCATTATCTTGAGTTGCCATTGCACCCACTTAAACTCCCACTGTTCTTGATGTTAAATACGCCACTATTTTTTCTAGATCACTATCTTTCTAGAGAGTTCTACCCTTTTAGGCTAGAATGCTTGACTAGCATGAGAAAGGCCCTGGGTTCCATCCCCAATACTAAAGAAGAGAAAAATCAACATACAACAGAGAGCTCTACCCTTTTAATCTCTCTAGCTTCTTTCCTGCCCTGATAATTTTATTTCTCCTGTCTGAAATTCTCTAGTTTCAGTGTCTATTCTGCAAGGAGTAGGAAAACCCAACCACAAACACAGGATTCCTGGCCACGATGCATGTCTTTTTTTTTATAAATGATCAAGGACACTATATTTATCTTTTGTGTGTCCAGTCTCCCTCCAGCCTAGCATGTTGACCCGCTTTAGGCCACAGCAGCACATTAGGCCAAAGGAGGTAGATGGACAGTCCTCATATACTTAGGGAAATGTATCATACTTTTTCCTTGATTTCAAACAAGTTTGGAACCATTATTTTGAAAACAAAACAATGACATGTCCCCTAAATTGTACAGCTGGCAAAAAGCCTCTGTAGCCCCAGGAGATATTTAATGCTAATGTCTTCTGGTTAAGAATTCCAAGTAAAGAGGGCTTAGAAGAGTCATGGAGAATGCCTTGGGCATGAAGAGACCAGGGATGAATTTCTGCAAAGTTTAAGATGTATTAGCAAAAACTCAGATTGAAATTACAATCATGGTGGATGGGAATGGGAACAGCTAAAGAGCAAAACTGACCAAAGGGCATTATAGCACACTGAAGACCTAAAGAATCAAAGCACCAAACGCAGTCATAGTTAATAAAGGCCAAGTGGTAAATGTGGAGGAAAGATTAAATAAACCACTTAAACTCCTTTTCCTTACTCTTCCACCTCTCACTGAAAACTTCACAGGAGATGCCTAAGGCCAGGCCTTTGTATCAACTATCTCTATTGGTTAGGCTAAGGTGGAACCACACATTCAGTTTGGAAAAAAAACTAAGTGCAACTCTAGTCAACTCTGAATGAGTTGAAGAGAAACATCTGAACATAAGGGAACTCTTGTATGTGGTGGGGATGGGGGGTACTGGGGATTTAAACCAGGGCCCTCTACCACTAAGCTACACCTAGGTCTTTCCCCCACCATCATTATTTTGAGATAGAATCTCTCTAAGTTGCTGATGCTGGCTTCAAACTTGCCATCCTCCTTCCTCACCGGGATTACAGGCATGCACCACCACAACCAGCCACACAGGAACTTTTGGGAGTGATGGGAATATTCGATATTTACTTGTAGTGTACTTACATGACAGAATATATTTGCTTAAATTCACCAAATTATATTTTTAAAAAATAAATTTTATTGCGTATAAATTATACCCAATAAAACTGGTGAGAAAGGAGAGGCAGAAAGTACAATAAGAAATCTAGGGAGACCACTGTGGTATGAAAAACATGTCCACTGAGGTGGGGAGGGTGAAGTGGTATTGCCCACACAATATTTAGACTAATATTTAGACTATGGCAAGACCTTACTCCCTCTATAGACAGAAGTTTATACTTCAATTGCCTGAAATGGAGACAAATCCAAATTGACCCTCCAGTGGGCCAAGTGCCCCTAAGCTCTCCTAATGGAGGCAAAATTCATCATAATGTTAAAAACAGAGAAACTAAATTAATTCCTACTTGTAAGAAATGAAGTTGGGGAGGATCATCTCTCCCTTTCTACATGCTGCTATACAAAAGTAAGTGTTCTCTATCCCCCTCTCCCAGGTTGTAGTTTAATCCCTGGATCCCCAGACTTTCCTTCAGTTTTCCTTACTTTATTTACTTACTTTTTTGTGGTACTAGGGATTCAACCCAAGCCTTCATGCATGCGAGGCAAGTGTTCTACCACTGGGCTACATCTCCAGCCCCAGTTTTCCCTTATTTTATAAAAAGCTAGAAGTGCCAAGAAGATTTAATCTGGCAGAAGCCACTCTCATGAGAACTCTGTAATCTTTTATCCACTGAGCCATACACAAAACTTTTACACTTCAAGATAGAGTAACAAATTTCAAGAGCAAATCATGAGCATTTGAGCAACTCCTTTGCTCAAGGAGTTCTGAAGTATTTGTGTAGTTTTTAAGTTGAGAGTCAATAAAAATTCATGATGACATAGCAATTAACTTCCAGTTTTCAAGGCTGGAACTAATAGTATTTTCTTGTCCTATGCCCTCTCTTTCCCATCCTATATGCAATCTAACTTGGAAACCTCTCAGGTTTGTCCCCTTTTCCCCCCACACTTTCTGTACATGTTCTCTCTACCAGACATTCATCAATTCACATTTTGTTTTCTGAAACAATCTCCTTGGCCTCCCGGGCTCCCAGTTCTCCCCTCTGTTACTCACCTTTCAGCATGACTGATGTGTGTTTACTTGTTTAACCACTTCTATATATGGGGAAAAAATGTGCTAGTAGTAGTTCAGAATCTGAACAGTCAGTTGGATGCCAAGTAAATTAGAATTGGAATAAATGTAGATTGTGAGACAAGGGAAAGGATGCTGAGGTTTCCAACCTGAGGAGCTAGGAGACAGCAGTGCCATTAATAAGCCTAGGAACACCAGGAGCAAATACAAAGAGAAGGAATGTGACTAGGGAGGAGGCTTGAGGACAGCATGTGCTTGCTAAACTCCCAATCAGAGCACATGATCACATGAGATTTGTGTCCTGCTTCAAGAGGATGAAAGCAGTCTGAGAAATTAAGTTTAAACAAATATCAGAATTTCCAGGAATGATGGTTTGAAGGAACAATAGCATAAAATATAAAACTGGAACTATGCCAGAAAAAATCTAGGCCACGTGGCTTCACAAGGTATAAAAAATATGGTGGGAAAGGAAAATTACAAAGATACAATCGATTGACCTGAAAAGCTGTTTTCATCTAGCAAAGTTTACATGGCTTTGGGACTTCAGATTGTTTTTGTACTGTTATAATACTCAGCATTTTAACATACCATAAGGACTCCTAATTAAACAGCTTCAGTAATTTTGGTGATTCCATAGTATTTATGGTGCTGTACATGGTGTCTGGGAACCTCATATGAAGATCACTAACATGCAACTCATTATATTGCTGCTCATGATACTTATAGGTCTAATGAATAAACCCTGCTACATAAATGGTAAATCATTTGTAGTTGTACCAATGGTTGATGTTATGATGCAGATATCCACTGGCAAGACAAGACTAACAAATACTTTCAAGCTGGGAGCAGTAAGTGCAAGACTAATTCCAACTTGGGAAACTGAGGCAAAAGGATCACAAATTCAAGGCCAGCCTTTGCAACTTAATGAGACCCTTTTGTTTTGTTTCAAAACAAAATAATAAATAAATAAATAGGAGTAGGGATGTAGGTCAGTGGTAGAGTGTCCCTGGGTTAAATCCTCAGTTCCACAAAAAGAAAAAGACTAGCAAATATTTTCAAAATCAGAAGCATTGAGATATCATAGCTGTCTTCCACCTTCCATTCTTTAGGCATGGAAACAAATCAACATGCACTTTGTAAATATACCAAAACCACTGAATCATACACCTTAAATTGGTGTATTGTGTAGTATATGAATAGCACAATAATGCTGCAATTTTAAAAATTAAATAGATCACAACACCCCCCCCAAAAAAACAATAAACATATTTAACCAAATGTTAGTTTCCAGAAATTTATAGCCATGAACCTAGCTATTGCTCTTAAAGTATTTACTCTATTCAATAAGTGCAGTAGTGCATTCCCGTAATCCCAGTGGCTCTGGAGGCTGCGAGAGTAGGATCACTAGTTCAATGTCAGTCTCAGCAACTTATTGAGGCTCTAAGCAACTCAGCAAGACACTGTCTCTAAATAAAAAGGGCTGGGGATGTGGCTTAGTAGTAAAGAGCTCCTGGGTTCAATTCCTGGTACAAAAAAAATTACTCTAGGGGGCTGGGGTTGTGGCTCAGTGGTAGGGCGCTCCCCTAGAACGTGTGAAGTCCTGGGTTCAATCCTCAGCACCACATAAAAATAAATAAGTAAAATTAAAAATAAAGGTATTGTGTCCAACTACAACTAAAAATAAATATTAAAAAAATTACTCTACTGGAAAAATTTACAATAAAAACTCTACTAAATTTCTGTAACAAAACCATTATCATGGAGGTGGAGTTGTAACTCAGTGGTAGAGTGCTTGCCTACCACATGTAAGGCAATGGATTTGATCCTCAGTACCACATAAAAATAAATAAAATAAAGGCATAAAAAATTATCATTCTAGCTCAAAAAGAAAAGTTGAACAGTTTCTTGCCCTTTACTATAATAGGAGCTAGTCTGTATGACAGATCAAGATCTGCTTTTCAAGTTTTGAGTAAGATTTTTAAAAATATTTTTTAGTTGTCAATGCACCTTTATTTTATTTATGTATATGCAGTGCTGAGAATCGAACCCAGTGCCTCACATGTGCAAGGCAAGTGCTCTATCACTGAGCCACAACCCCAGCCCCTCGAGTGACATTTTTTAAAAGGGCATTTTTCAGATTTAACTACAATGTTGAATATCATCATTATGGCATGTTACCAATACATCTTTTCCTTATCCTAGAACCTCCTTCCCATTAATCCTCTGTAAGGGAAAGAAACTTGTATTTGCCCACTAATACTACTTCAAAGATTTCCCTTTTCCCTTTATAATCACTATCCCAATTTTGTCTCCAGAATCATTCCAACCTTCCCCATGTCCCAACATATTCTCTAACTTCTCCTAATTCCCTACCAATTGTTTGCCAATTGTTGAGGTTACAGGTTATTTTTTTTATTATTATTTTTTTTAAAAGAGGGAGAGAGAGAATTTTAATATTTTTTAGTTTTCGGCGGACACAACATCTTTGTATGTGGTGCTGAGGATCGAACCGGGCAGCACGCATGCCAGGCAAATGCGCTACCACTTGAGCCACATCCCCAGCCCGTAACAGGTTATTTATGCCCTTGGAAATTCAAAGTGAATCGAGGATACAAGAAGCTGGATGTGGCGATACACACTTTTAATCCCAGCTACTCGGGAGACTGAGGTAGAAGGATCCCAAGTTCAAAGCCAAGCTTGACAACTTGGCAAAACCTACCTTGAAATTAAAAAAATAAATAAACAGGCTGGAGGTGTAGCTCAGAAGTAAAGTACCCCTAGGTTCCATCCTCAATAGCTGGGAGGAGATAAAAAGGGGAGGAGGAGGGGATCCTGAACCCCTTGAGAGAAAGGACTATGATTTGTCCATTGTTAGAAATTCTGGACATTAAGCTGAGTAGCACACAGGATTCTCAATAAATATTTCTGCCTGCTATTAAGCTAAGGCCCATTCATAGAAAGAGTTAACTAACAAATAAACAAGAGACCAAACTATTTTAGGTAATATGTATATTATGAGCACTTAAAGCCTCAACTTCAGTCTTGATGACTAAAACAGTCTGTCTTTACAATGTCTAGAAAGTGAATTTTAAAATAGTTTATGATTAAGTTGTGACAGAAACACAAAACCTTTACAATTTAGAGATCACAATATCTTGTCAATTGTTTTCCTTACAAACTATCTTGGAAGGGAAAATAAAGCAAATCTAAAATCCAACAACAATTAACTATCCAATCAATCTCTAGTTAAGCAGCCTAGTATTAACAGCTTTATAACGGACTGCACACCACAGACAGGGGTTAGGAGTATTACAAAGAGTAACTAAGGAATGTTTACACACTGATCTCTTCACTATTAGAAAATAATTCTAATATTTCTTAGTATCTACTGCATACATTCACTATGAGGATTAAATGAGTTAATATTTGTAAAATATTATATTTAGACTGCTATCTGCCACATAGTAAGTATATAGTAAGTACTACATGTGTTTGTTAGTAAAGTAACCTTTAGTCAGTTTCCAATTATAATCATTTATATGTTAGAGATCTCTAGAGCCTAAAGAAATTAGCAAGTTTAGAGAAAAATTCCAATGATGCAATTCTTAAATCTAGGGCTGGAAAGAAAGGAGTCCCAGAGAATGTTTCATGCAAGCTCCTCACTTCCTGGTTGATGAAATTAATCATATACATCATATTTGTAGGGAAACTTATAGATCACAAAAAGCTTTCACAACTATTATTAGGTTTGATCCACAACAGCTTGTAAGGGATGCAAGGCAGGTATAATTAACTCTATTTACAAATGAGGAAACTACCCAGAGAGGATAAGTGATTTGCCCAAGGTCACACAGTAAGTGAAAAAGATCTATTCTAGAAACAAGTCTCTTAATGCCCAACCCAGACCTATTCCTTTATGCTACCATTTGGGCCTGGTCTTACTTGGGTCATATAGGAAGCAACAGTTCCATTACCCTAAGAGAAGAATGCTGCAAATGTTAACTTGAAAAGTTAAGGCAATTCTGTTAACTGTATGTAGGGGTAATCAATAACTGGCAAAACACCTACCTACACAGAAGATGTAGGTAGGTGCCAAAGTCTCATACATTCACAAAGGGCACCACACATTGCCTAATACAATTTTTCAGAAGTCTCCAAAGAGTAAGGTCTCCAAAACCCACCATTCAGAGATTACCAGACCCAGAGAATGCTTGGGTCAGTTTAATACAGAAAAGGCTGCCACTTCCCTTAAACTAAAACCAGAAGGAAAAGGCTCGCCCAAAAGGAAGGTGAAAACATGAAGGCTAACAAGGCTCTAAGGGATTACTCGCAGGCAGCAAACTCCCAGCCACCAATGAGTACCAATCCGCCCAGCCCGCGAATCAGCTCGCGTTTATCCGGCTGCATCTTCCCCAAGGGCTCGCCGCCCAGGACAGCGATTAGAAAACCGTCATCTAAAGGTGAAAATATACTGGCTGCCATTTGCAGGACACAAAACAATCCCACTGAAAGATGGGCTGGCTATAGAAGTCCGACTGCATACCAACACAAGACGTTATTTTAAGCGCGTGTCCGCACGAGAGGGACCATCTGATCTACCCATCAAGCATCTCCCAGCATCCAGGATTTTTCCTAAACTGAGCGGGAGAGCTAAGCGATGCGGCCCGGTTCCGCCCCACTAAACCACTCGGGTCCCTTTCCACTCAGAAATTCATCCAACCCGCAGCTCTTGAAAAGCGTGGCAGGGGGTCTGGGTGAACCGCAACTCAGGCCTCGCTCCGCCGCTCAAACGTCAACGCCCGAAAGAGGAAGGTGCAGCGGCGGGTGCCAGACGCGCGGGCCGGGGTTTTGTAATGCTGGGAAATGAGGGGAGCTGGCCGGGGCGGGTCCCCGCGCTGTGGCCTCCCGGCCCCCTGCCCTCCCCCGGCGCGGGCCCGCGGGGCGCGTTACCTTTGTGTAGAGCTCGGACGCAGCCATGGCGGGGCCCCACGCGCCGATACCCCCGCCTGGGCGGAGGCCGCACCTCGCCTGGGCGGCCCCGCGTGCCGACTAGCAAGCGCCTGGCAGCAGCGGGCGGGGAGCAGGGCAGGGCCGGGCCGGGCCGGGAGGGGCAGGGCGGGGCGGGGCGGGGCGCCTCAGGCTCTGGCGGCCCGCCGGGGCCTGGCCATCACTCCCGGACTCGCCGCAAGCTGCCGCGAGAAATCCGCGTGCCTGGGGTCCTTCGGGTCGCTGCTGCCTCCGCAGCCACCTCAGCGTTCGGTGATGCCGCGCCGCCGCCGCCTCCGCCCTGTGCATTGTGGGAGCGGGAGGAGGCTGCGCTCGAGAGCTGCCACCGCGGTTGCTCTGGGCTCTCTCGGGCTCACGCTGCCTCCCACCGGCTGCGGGCACCCAGCATCCTCAGCCTGCCACTGGCAGGCCCGCGCCGCTGCCACCCTGCGGAGGTCCAAACCCTGCCCCAGGACATTTGCCCCGGGGCGCGGACGCCTCCTCTGGGAGCGAGTGCTAGACCTGGCTGAAAAGCTATGCCCCCGTGGGAGAGGCAGCTATGGCAGGGACTGTCATCTTGTCTAGGTGAACCACGGGGGGTCTCAAGGATGCTTCCGAGAATTTCTAGGGAGAGGATTTAGGACAGGTCTTCTTGAAAGGCTGTCATCGAATAACCTAGAACTCCAGAAAAGCCTAGGTAACAGCAGTGACCTGGATGCTGAGTAGTGCATCACCCGGGATTTGAGGAGGATCACCAAGGTCACTCCCAACTCCTTGGCATAGGCAGCAGAGTTGTCTCACGATGTCAGAGTGTAGGGGCTGGTTCTAAGCCACAGAAACTTAAAAATGAAAACAAAAGGTCTCCAGGGGACAACCCCACCGCCTTTTTTCTAGACCTGTGCATTTGCAGAAGTGCCACTACACTTTTGGCCCAGTCCAATTTCTTCGCCTTTTCCTCCTCCCTAGTGGTCTCCTTTAAGGTACCACCTGAAAATGGCACACTTAACGTGGAAAGTTTATATAGTATCTGCAATTTGACTCTGTATGCAAAAGCTAAAGGCCTCAATCTACTCATAGTTATTGTAGCGCATCATGCATAGGAATGTGGTCTTTCCATCCTCAATGCCATGTTGTCCTCACCATCAAGTTCTTCCTCACCCACACTTTAACACCTAATTGAATAACGTTCATTTTTTTTTTTTAAATTTCAGCCTCATTTTAGTATGTTCACCTGTCTTATTTCTTTGAACTGTAATGAAGTCCAGTGCTTGTCAGGGAGATTCAGGACTGTTTTCTATAAAGACCAATGGTCAAGACTGGGGGCCTTGTTATGAGAGTACTGGAGGATATGTACTTGAAGGAAAACCGTTCACTAAAAGGGATATACGACCAGTCCTCACTCTGAAACTCAGACCTGTCCCCCTCTTGCTCATAGGCCCACTCTCTCCTCAGAAATGGCAGAGGGGATGGCTACAGAACCCAAAGTCCTTACAAAATTGTCGCTATTCCTTTCAATTCTAAAACCAAATGTCTTTGACGTTTCATAGTCCCATTCTTTCTTTGACCAGACATAAAGAGAAAATGTGCAGTTATGACCAGAAGAACATAAAAAGTAATGGATTGAGAGGAGAACTGGCTCCTACCCCTTACCATTTCTTAATGTCCTATACAAGGTGCCTGTTTTCTTACTTGCATGGATACTCCCTGAAGTTCTCACACACTGAAATAGTTGACTAACAGGAGCTGGGATTGTGGCTCAGTGATAGAGCACTTGCCTAGCACTTGTGAGACACTGGGTGCCGCAGTCTCTGGCTGGGCACAAATCACGAGCCACCACACAGCTTGTAGATTCAAACAGCAATTCTTTATTCCCGAACTCACACCGGCCCTCTACAAACACGTTCTGGGGGAATCCAGGTTCTCTGCCCAAATCCACACTTCCTGGGCTTCTGTCTCCCAAAATATACTGTCTGGCCCTAAGAACTCAAGAGGAACTCAGGCAGCAGGATACGCCCTATTCTAAACGGGGAACACCCTAATCTCCTATTATCCTAAACCGGGAACACCCTAAACAAGGATCTGCCCTGGTCCTTGAGCAAGGTCACCTTTCAGGAGTCCTTCCACTAGACAGCATGGGAGTACGCTGGCAAGGAAATTGTCATACCTACTTGGCTGATGGCTCCCAGCAACTGGGTTCCATCCTCAGCATCATATAAAAAAAAAAGTTATTTTTTAAAAAAGAAATATTTGACTAACAACAAACAGTGCAGTGTTATATTAAAGAGGTACATGGAAAGGTATGGCATCTAATATATTTGTTTTCTTGTCGCTTTTGTATATTTTGGGAAAATCTCTTAGTTCTGCCTCCTCATAGTAAAATCAGGACTCAAAATTCCCACTTCTTTTGTAGATCAGAAGCAGTAATAGAACCTAGGTTCTAACAAGCAGATTCATCTGCACAAGACTTCAAATTCAGAAGTGAGCAAATGTAAGGAAATAGGCTTGACTCAGAACTTCTGTTTGCTAATGAAGGCAGCAGAAGAGGTAGGCAAGTTTTGGGACAACAGTAGTTAATCAAAGTCAGACTCTGTACTTTGGTGTTTGGTGGTGGCTATAGCAACACTTTCCATTGAGAGCACGGCTGAAAGTTTTCTAGAGTTGCACCTGGAAATTTTCTATTAAAACTGTTACCCCAGCCTTTCCAACAATTCTGTAGGTGATCCGATATCTCATTAATATCTTTTCAGCTTAAAAATGTCAGAAATATGTATTTTTTAAAATTTTTTTAGTTGTAGATGGACACAATACCTTTATTCATGTTATGTGGTGCTGAGGACCAAACCCAGTGCCTCACATGTGCAAGGCAAGTGCTTTGGCACTGAGCCATAACCCCAGACCCAGAAGTATGTATTTTTGGTTAAGAACTCTGACTCAGCCTCCTGAGTAGCTGGAATAACAGGTGTGTTCCATCCCACCAGCAGAATTCTTTAAAATAAAGAACTTCTATTTCATCTAGGGAACTTGACCTAAGACCTACACAAATGCAATCACTGCCATTGAATGGAACACAGAAAATAATGGATTAGTTCAGGAGAGCATCCAAATTGCAAGATGACAGCTGTGCACAAGGATAAGCAAGCAACCAGTTTAGAATGAAGCAAGGAAACAGTGGCCTCCAGGGGAGAGTTTTCTGGAGCAAAAGGAAGATTTTATAGATACCTGATATAATAGAAGATATTAAAGTTATTGTGGCTATGATATAGGCCAAAAGTATAAGGAAAAAAAGATAATGAGAAATGCCAAGAAAAAGAAAAACATGTATAAGAAATGCAATCATAGCATAAACTGTGCTCTGCAGTGAACTATATCAACCTATAAGGCCAGGAGAATTGCTAAAAATGATTACAAAATAGAAATAAAATGTTATTAACCTTAGTGATGCAACTGTAAAATCATAGATGACAAAAACTGAGAGAAAAGAGGAGAATCATAGGGAAGGATAAAGGGTATTAATACTGCCATCGTATACAGTAGAGAGCCAACAAGTACTGTCCATAGTTAACAGAATAAGAATAAAAAAGTGAAAGTATATTAGTAAACACCTAAAAGAAGCCTATATTATTATTATTTTCCTTTGTGGTGCTGGGAATTGAACCCAGGGCATAGTGCATTTACCAACTGAGCTATATCCCCAGCCCCAAAAGAGAAGCCTATAAAGGTTTCAGAAGTTGATATACCACACTAAGAGGTGGGATGTGTTGTGAGCTAAACCTTTACCTACTAATCTGGAGAGCCATTAATTTATGTCTAAAAGTAAATTAAGAACAAAAAATAATATAAGATATTACTGAGAACCAGGCATAGTGGTTCACTCTTGTAATCCAAGCACCTGAAAGGCTGAGACAGGAGGATCGCAAGTTTAAGACAACCCTTAACAATTTATCAAGAATCCTTAGTGGGGCTGGGGATGTGGCTCAAGCGGTAGCGTGCTCGCCTGGTATGCGTGCGGCCCGGGTTCGATCCTCAGCACCACATACAAAGATGTTGTGTCCTCTGAAAACTAAAAAAAAAATAAATATTAAAAAAATTCTCTCTTAAAAAAAAAAAAAAAAAAGAATCCTTAGTGACTTATCAAGAAACAGTCTCAAAAAAAAAAAAAAAAAAAAAAAAAAAACAGGGGCTGGGGATGTGGCTCCAGGGGTAGCCTCGCTCGCCTGGCATGCGTGTGGCCTGGGTTCGATCCTCAGCACCACATACAAACAAAGATGTTATGTCCACCGAAAACTAAAAAAAAAAAAAAAAAAAAATTAAAAAATTATCTCTACCTACAATAAAAATTAATTAAAAAAAAAAATTATCTCTCTCTCTTTAAAAAAAAATCAAAAAACAACAAAAACCTGAAAGATATTGCTGAGAGATATAGCAATAACTATCAGAAAAAAAGAATAAGAAAACACACATATACACACAATAACTTGAATGTTCCTAGTAGTTCTCCCTCTAGGGATCTAAAGTATCTAAAGCAGAGAGGTATATTTGTGATTCTTGGTTTTTCACTATGTCCTTCTATAACTATGACTGAAAAGACAAAAAGAATAGGAAAAAGAAGTTTCAGAATATTATTTAACATCAAATTTGTTCTTTTTTTCACCTATACATTTCTTACCCACTTGTGCTTCCCATTTGATATTATTTGCTCCATTTAGTTTTCTTTAAAAAATAAAAAAAAGAGGAATGTAAGCAATGATCCCAAAGAAACCACTTTAAAATTTTGAGACTCTTTCTAGATCTTTGTTAATATAAGGACATGGTTTTACAAAGCTGTAAAGCAATTATGAACTATTAGTGTACTTCTTACCTGCATCCTTTTCTCATCACACCTTCCTGGAAAGTGACCTCATCACCTTCTTTTATATGGGTAGGACTAAGGTCAGCCAACAGGCCCTTTCTTCTAGTGTGTTACCTTCTCCACCTGACCTCTACTGGCTCATCTGCTGGTTCTGGCTGATCCTCCATCCCAGGCCCTCTTGCCTCATCTGCATCTTCAGTTTTTCTTTCATACTCTTTTGTCTACAATAGATATCTGGAGTGTTCCCCATAGGCCCAATTATTAGAGGATTCTTCTCAGCTAGGCTTGCCTTTTGGGAAGTGGTGAAACTTTTTAGGAAATGGAGCCTAATGAAAGGTTTTGTTGGCTCTCTACTGTATACAATGGGTTGTGCCCTTGAAGGAGATTGTGGACTCTACCACCCTCCTCATTCTCTGGCTTCCCCAGCCTTAAGGTGAGTGAGTGGCTTTTCATTGCCACAAGTTCCCTGCCATGATGTGCTGCCTTGCCACAGGCTGGAAAGCAATGGAGCCAATTGATGATGGATTGAAACTTGCAAAACAATGAACCCAAATAAATCTTTTCTCTTAGGTATTTTATCTTAGGTATTTGTTTATATTAATTGAAAGCTCACTAACAAAATGACCATATTCAAATTTTTCCTGCATTTAAAAAGAAAACCAAAAACTTCTTCCAAAGTAATTTTTTTTTTTCTTTTGGTACTGGGGATTGAACCACATCCCCAGCCCTTTTTATTTTTTATTTTGAGACAAGACCTTGCTAAGTTACTGAGGGTCTTTCCTAAGTTGTTGAGGCTGGCCTCAAATTTGAAATACTCCTGCCTCAGCCTCCTGAGTTCCTGCAATTACAGGAGTGCACCACTGCATCCAGCAAAAAAAAATTTTAACCTTTTTTTTTTTTTTTTTTAATATTGTGCAGAGGATTGAACTTAGTGCCTCACATGTGCCAGGCAAGTGCTCTACCACTGAGTCACAACCCCAGCACCACCAAATTTTTTAATATAGCTCGGCTTTCAAAAGAACTGTCTTCACACTAATTTATCTCAAGTTACTTGTTATTCCTGTTATATTCCTCTGCCCTGAGCCCATATGTACCTTCTCTACTGAAATTGCTCTCTCTGAATGATGAGTGATACCAATTTCCCAACTTTTAGGCCTTTCCTTAGGTCTCACTCTTCTCTGCTATACTACACACTGCCACCTTTATACTGAATTTCCCCCACCTTTTGTTTGACACTTGTAGAACAGACCTCCTGTGAGAATGTGAGTACATTATAATCAGCTGGTAATACTATAACAGACTACAGTCATGAGCAACAAAATGGGAAATAAATATAAAAAGTAGTTCTTTAGAATTTTTGTATAAGCACACTATAATATAAACTTTATAGGAATAATACATATGACCAACTTAAATTACCATGGCTAGGGGCTGGAGTGTAGCTCAATGGTAAGCCCCTTACCTAAAATGCTTGAGGCCCTAGGTTCAATCCTCAGCACCAGAAGAAAAAAAAGATTAAATTATCATGGCTGGCAACATGAGCCTTAGACTTAATTGATACATAGGTATAAATATATTAGTCCAATGTCTTATAATCAGTAGCAGAAGTAATATATATTTTTGGTACTTGGTATTGAACTCAGAGGTATTCAAACACTGAGTCACATCCCCAGCCCTACTTTGTATTTTATTTAGAGACAGGGTCTCACTAAGTTGCTTAGCGCCTTGCTTTTGCTGACGCTGGCTTTGAACTCAGGATCCTCCTGCCTAGGTTGCCCGAGCCACTGGTATTACAGGCGTGCACCACCACATCCGGCTTTAGAAATCAATTTTTAAAAAATATTTTTAGTCTTTCTTTTAGCAAGAATATTCATGGTCATAGTAATGCATGCCTGTAAATCCAGCAGCTCAGGAGGTTGAGACAGAAGGATTGCAAGTTCAATGCCAGCCTCAGCAACTTGGCAAGGCCCTGAGCAGTTTAGCAAGAATTTGTCTCAAAATAAAATATAAAAAAAGGGCTGGAGATGTGGCTCAGTGGTTAGGCAACCCTGGTTCAATTCCTGGTACCTGGTGATTGTAGCTTCAAATAATAGATATTAAAGCGATTAAGAATTAAGAAAAATATGAAAATGAAAGATTAGAGATCTGTGATTCTTCTGAGTTGAAGAATGTGGAAGAAATACCTTTAGAAATAACTTTTAAGGAAGAAAAAAAAAGTCTCTTTACATGCTATGTTCGCCAACCAAACTTCCTATGTGGGTCTACATTTCTCCAATTCCTTGCTTTTTTGAAAATAATATTTCCTCGACCTAAAATGTTTTCTTCCTCCCTTTCCCCTATCTATCCCATAGCAACTCATCTCTAAAAGCCACCTCTAAAACTCATTCTATTTATTCTTCAGTCGAAGAACTCATTCCTCTTCCTGGAACATTACTCCTATCTCTCTTGAGGAATGTACTATTTTCTACCTTGCATTAAATTATATACAGATATATTTCACTTCTTAAAATGGGTGCATGGTTCATCACATTTCATTTTTTCCGTATTTTTATTGGCACATTATGGGATTTGTTGTTACATATTCATACATGCACACAATAAATTTGGACAATATCATTCCCTACTATTTCTTTCCCTTCCCCTGGTCCCTTTCCTCTTTACTGGTCCTTCCTTAAATTTTCCCCTTTCATTTCCTTTTCACTCTATGGGAGAAAACATACAACCCTTGACTTTCTGAATTTGCCTTTTATTTCACTTAATATAATGTTCTCAAGTTCCATCCATCTTCCTGCAATTGACATTTTTCTTTATGACTGAATAAAACTCAATTGTGTACATATGTCACACTTACTTTATTCATTCATCCATACACCTAGGCTGGTTCCAGTTTGGCTATTATGGATTGTGCTGCTATAAACATGGGTATGCATATATCACTACAGTATGACGACTTTAATCCTTTATGATGAATGCTGAGTACTAGTATTGCTGGGTTATATGGTGGTTCCATTCTCATTCTTTTGAGGAACCTCCACACTGACTTCCAAAGTGGTTGTACTTATTAACAATCTCACCAACCGTGTTTCTTTTTCTCCACATCCTCTCCAGCATTTATTATTGTTTGTATTTTTGATGGCTGCTATTCTAACCAAAGATTGAATCTCAGTGTAGTTTTGATTTCCATTTCCTTAATTGCTAAAGATGAACATTTTTCATATATTTGTTGGCCATTTGTATCTTCTATTGAGAAGTGTGTTATTTCATTGCCCGTTTATTAACTGTTTTTTTTTTGGGGGGGGGTGTTCAAAGTTTGAGTTCTTCATATATTCTAGATATTAATCCTCTGCCAGAAGAGTAGCTAGCCAAGAATTTTCTACCTTCTCTTCATTCTAAATTGTTTCCTTTGCTGTGCACCAATTATTAAATTTGATGCCATTGCATCTATTAATTCTTATATTATCTCCTGAGCTTTAGGAGTCCTCTTGAGCAAGTTGTTTTCTGCATCTTATGTTGGAGTGCTGACCCTATATTTTCTTTTAGGAGTTGCATAGTTTCTGGTCTCATTTCTAGGTTTTTGATCCATTTTCATTTGACTTTTGTATAGGGTAAGAGAGAATCATCAATCTTCCTATTCAATACTAAAGTGTTTTCTACATGAGACTGAGACGAATTACAATCTGAAACCATTTTATTACCTTAATTACAAAGCTTTACCAAAAAAAGTTGACTGCTAGAATTTCATTGCCATACATTTTTGTAATTAAAACAAAATCTAAAACCACCAAATGTCAAAATTCTGCATATACAGGCATTTGAACTTCAGAAAATATTAGCTTTAAATAAGACAAAACTGCAAATTCAATCAATAGAAATTAGATCAATTTATTATTATTATTTTTTTGGTATCTCATAAGTATAATTTTGGAAGGGCTATTTGACAAATTTCAGCATTAACTGCCAACTCTGTTGACACATTTAACAAAAAAGGTATTTACTCTTGACCTTTTTAATACAGGAAAAATGTCCTACTGCGTAACAAATGCTAGAGAGTCAGTAGCAGATTTGAGGGTGTAATATTAAAGGAATAAGATGTCTTTTTTCAAATGCCATTTAATTGATAAATAACATAATACAAGCAATACATTAATGGCTGTCATGACCACCAGTGATTTGTAGAATAAAATCCATAGACCTACCTACCCAGAAGGCTGAAATTAGTAAAACAGTATTCAAAAATTGGTGTTTTTATCCTTAAATTCAACAATCATAGAGTTCCTTTGATCCTAATTTTATAAGGTGTGGTGGGGATTTGGGGAGAAAAGACAGAAGACTGGCAGTGCATGCTGAGTTAAGAGTTGGGACAGTGGCTCATATTAGTCATTATCTAGATTAGGATGTTTTAGAAAATGTGACAGGTCCTAAATTTCGGCATATTGGGATGGATATTAGGGATTAATAATTCATTAACTCTAAAAAAAAAAAAAAGGGTTTCAGGGAGGAAATGAAAAGTGGGAGAAATATGCTTAAATGCTGGGGAATGTGAAAAGGCCACCGGAGAAACTACTTTGGTGACCCTCAGAAATGCTCTTCCCATATGCTACCACCTGCTTCTGATCACCAAACACCAATTTTACAGCACAATTTAAGTACATACTACATTTCAACTTTGATAAAATTACACTATTTGTATTGTATAAGAACATAAATCTGATTTAGTAAAAAGTACCAATAAATATTAGAGGTATACTTTTGTTACATCAAGTAAAAAGAGCAACTAATTCTCACTGCTGAAGTAATAACAAGTAGAGGCTCTAGAGGCCCACCTTGATGAATAGTTAAGACATATTTTTAGGTCAGCAGCACAAGATTATTCAACAATTTTGTAGACTACAAACATGTTCCTTCCAATTCATCAAACTATCCTATTTCAATTTGCCAAGAACTCTTTAACTATTTTAGATGTAGCCTTCAAGAACAAAATGTTTGTCAAAACTGTACTATCAAAAGCAAGAGCTACTGAACATGAAACGGGAATTTACTTCAGATGGTAGCCAATTTTCATGAAGTATTTAATTCCAACTTCAGTTTACTCTAACAATAACTTATGGCAAACAGGACAATGATTAAAATTAGTCACTTTTTCAAACCACGACTTCGAAAAAGTAGAAATTAAGGTCATCTCATCAAAATTTTCATTCAAGCAGTGATTAAAGAGCTTGCAAAATGCTTCAATAAACCGAGATTTGAGGCAGAACAAAAAATAGAAAAATTTAAAACCTCTCTATCCCAAGCACCAATGGAAGCTAAGCAATTAATTATATCTACAAATCCTTAATGACAGGTCTTTCCTAATGGGAAATCCTGAGATTTTTAAGCACTGTGACTTTACAGAAGGCAGGTTGGTTTAATGAGTAACTACTTTTAATAAAAAGACAATCAACAATATTTTATTTTTGGGCACTTACTCAGTATTTCACAGATCCTCAACAAGTTTTGAGGTAGGTTAAATATCGTATTTTACAAACTAAAACTCAAGCAGATGTTATGCCACTTGTCACAAACTACAAGAGTTCTATCATGGTTGGGAATAACATGGCCTCTCTGATCTTTCAGATTAATCTTTTTGATGTTTGGATTTAATGGTGATAGCTTGCAAATGTTCATGGAAAAAAAAAAGACTAACTATAATAGAAATTCTACTTAGGGCTATTTAAAAATTTTTAAATGGATCTTATGGTATAAGTTTACATACTATGGAATAACATAATTGGTCTCATTACAAATATATTCATATATTTATATATCATTGATCCTTAAAATTACAAATGAGCACAGTACTGATTTTGTTGCTTTTCTGCCTTTGGGGTGGGTGGCGAAGGAAGGCAATTAGCCTTTAAGCGCAGGTGCTATGTTCAAGGCACCATCTACTATGATTTGGCATCACAGAAAAGCAGTTACAAATGAAGCCAAGACTTAGAAAAGATGCCTGGATCCAAGAGGGAGGATTTGTGCAAGTCAAAGATGAAGAGAAAAATAGTATAGTTCTGTCTAGCAATCCTCATTATCCTGCTACCATATTACAGCTTGTGGGAAGAGTTCTAAGATAACAGTAAACCTATCCTAATAAAGTGTTAAAGTTCTAACTGGATGAACCACAAGTAAAATTAAACTCATATTTTATTAAAGTGACATCTCAGAAGCAACTATCTAAATGTTTTTCATATGAATAAATTTTAGCTATCATGTATGTTACTCGTTACAAGCCTAATTCTTAGTTCATCATAATTACTTGACTTTAATTCAATCTGACAGATTCCTGGGCCAGTTCTCTCAACTATTTGTTTCATTATAAATTTTTTATTTAAACAATTGTTAAATGCCAATAATAATAATAGGGTTAAGTGGTAAGTTAACAACTGAGAAATGAAAGAGGGAAAACACCATTATTGTGTTATAAAATACAGCATTCAGCACAGCAATTAAAAAGAGTAAGGCTACAGATGCCTATGCTATCATATAAACTAAATAGCCCAATACTGTAAGTCAAAAGAAGCAAAGACAGAAAGGGCAGGGAGGAGAAGAAAACAGAAGGCAGAGTATGGAAAGCTTTTTACTCTAGTGTCTCCAAAGTTAAGTGTGGAAATAAAAAGTCTGTATACTTTAAAAAAAGTGTGTATAAATTATATGAACTGCAATTTTCATAAAAGACAAAATGAGATCTGCATAGGACAAAAGATATGCCTAAGCAACATATCATATTTGCACAAGGCCACTGAATGTCATGGATATTAGTAACAATTGTAAAAGCTTAATTCTACGGCAGACTGAGTGAAGATGAAGAATTCAGTTTGGTATTCTATAAGCCCAAGATTATAAACTACTCTTATTATATAAAAGCTGTAAGGACATATTTTTTTGTGTAGGAGGAACTCTTGTGCTTCTCGATGGCACATTATCTACTTTCTAATATGTGAAATTAATACAGACATTTATGAAAGGTTGTGCAAAACTACTGTATTTACAAAAATGGCACAAAAGTGAATTCAACAGTTGATGCACATGCATACTTCATTCACATCTTCAACAATGAAAGGTATTTAACACTACAAAACTAAATAAGAATACTAGCTTCAATGGCAGCTGTTAAGCACTGAAGTCACGTAAGTTACACCAAAATGGGCAAATATTGCCCAAGTAAAATTCTATTGTTAAAGCTGAAACAGGTTTAAGGCCATTCAAGTTCAAGCACAGTTATACAAATCTTTCAAAGCCCCTCCTATTTTCATTTGAATTTGTGATCTTTCTTCAAACTTGTGGCTTAAACTTCTGTTTGACAAAATCCAGAAGGAAAATACAGAAGAAATCAATACAGAGGTTACATTAAATAAGAGTAACATACACAGCTATAATTAAGATAAGCGAGGAAGGCAAAACATTAAAATTGTAAAATTTGCTTATTACTTTTTGGAACCTATATTAGGAGTTAGGTAATATATACAAATATTTTCAAGTAGATTACTTATGTTGCTCTAACATGTCCTTTTCATCAGTGCACTGTTAAAACTAATCAAAACCTCTACACATGTATATTCCCTTACAATAGCAGCACACACTATCGCTACCTGCAAAGCCATCAGTCTCATTTAAATGACTTAGTGAATGAAAGGAATAAAAAGTGGATAAGTAACATATGAGGAGAAATAATGGGAATTAGAAAATTCATGCAGGTCAGCTCTTTTAATCAGCCAGCCAGCTTGCTAGCAACAAGGGATGGTTTCCGTTGAGGAAGGTCCTGTGGAGTGGGAATATGGTCACCAGTGACCTCTGTCTTATCCGGGGCTGCAGTAGGAAGTTGCTTGTTCTTCATCTTTGCTTTTGCCATGTTGTAATCCCCAGAATCAAAATATTTTTGCTACAAAAAAAAAAAAAAAGCAAAAACCAAAATTCAGATTAAAGTTTTCATAAACATTAGACTGATTTAAGACATATTTACAACCCTATGCCAGTATTCAATGAGTTAATCTAAACAAATCTTAACAGGAAATTAATAGGATGAAACAGCTATGATTCTCTATTGAGTTCTAGCATAAGTCAACAACAGAGAACTCAAGCCAGAACTCTTTCTTCAGGCTTACTTGGACCATTCTGATTTTAATATAGAAATCCCAAGACTGACATCAAGATACTTGGAAATAAAAAGTACTAGACTTAGTAAAACATAAAACTTTAATTTACTAACAGAACCACCAGGTGGAAATTCTTGCTTAAATTATTTTGAAAATAAAAATGCATAATTTACCAACTTGCATTTAGGATGTGCTACCCACCTTCCAATCAACCTCACACCCATTAAAATTATTTTAATTGTTGATATTCCATCCTCTAGAATGAGCATTTTTCTGTAGAAATTTAAATCATATTTATGTGATCACTACAAATTAATTTGGAATGAGATGATGGCCTGAGTGAAGAGGGAAATGGTCTCATGGGATGCCTCCCTTTAGGGACTATCCTTTGAAAAGCTTTATCTGGCCCATGGCCGGGTTTACAGTTAGAAACTGCTTCTCATACTGGACGTTGAGGCCAGGGGTGCTTTATGACTGAACTATACCACTAGTATTTTTTTTTTTTTTTTTTTTTTGGAGACAGGGTCTCACTAAGTTGCCAAGGCTGGCCTTAAACTTGCAATCCTCTTGTCTCAGCCTCTCAAATTGCTGGGATTATAAGTGTGTGCCACTGCAACCCTGCTTTCTGCATAATGTTTTAAATTGAGTGTAGAAAAAAAAATTCAGAACTCTGATGCACTGTATATTGAAAAGCTGCTTCTGAATTTAGTGACCTCTGAAAGAGAACAAAACAACCTGTCAAATTTCTTACTGTCAAAAGTACAGAAAGAAATTTATAGTGCAAATTTAGGCAAATTTTTGCCAATTTAAAAACTCAGTTTCTAATAATAACTATCTTACAATAAGCAAGAGTTCATCATATAAAGATCTTACTTAATTACAATTTAGACTGCTCTGCTTGGGGGGAAGCAATTAAATTTATTTAATATTACTAGATATAAAACTAAAATCAATGCTTGAAAATTAGAATGGCTCTAAAAAAGAAACAGATTTATAGAAGAAAATCCTTACACAGAGATTCAGCAAAGACAAAATGACACAGCAAAGATGTAAGATAAAGAAGTCCATGCTTTAGGTAGAGGTGAACTAGATTGATGTTTTTCATACTGGGATACACAGATATAGTCTAAGGGTGATATTAGTTATCTCTAACACTTTCTCAATTTTGTGAGTTGTTAAATAAAAGTATTTTTTAATTCACCAAACATTAAGTCTGATTCATCCAGATTACAATCTTATTAAAAGGTCCTCTCTCACTCAAATGCAGAGGCCATACTTACATTGGTATTTATAATAGCATTAACATAAAAAAAAGTGACTATGTTTAACTTTAAAGCCATGTTTCTTAAAACTAGATCCTCAGTCTTCTTGGATCAGATGTGGAAAATACAGGCAGACTGCTTCTTCCTAGCCTCCCCCAGCTCTGACAGTCAACATGACCATGATGTGCATAATCTTACTATTAAAAGCCTCATGATAATATTATATAATGTTAACATCATAGTGTCACCAATGGGTACAATAATACATAAAAAGCCTTATAAAATCTAACGCAACCCTCTAAATAACAAAGAAACTTGCCAAGCTTGCTAACTACTGTGACAGAGTAAAAATCAAAACCCAGAACCCCATGATTCAGACTTTTTTTTAAAAATCAAGACTTTATTTCCCTAATATATATATATATATATATATATATATATATATATATATATATCATTGACATTCTGTAAGAATACCAAATTAATCTGAGCTCACTTCTCAACTTCTATATAATTATTTCTTGATTCAGTTGGCATTTTTCTCATTTCTCACTATTTATTATCTATAACACCAAGAGGCAATGTATGTAAATTCTGATCTAAAGATGCTTTAAAAAATCATAAATAGTTGAAACTAGAGGAAAATTATAATGACAACAGTCCCAACATACTGGGGAAAAGCCTGTTAGCTTATAGTTATGCTAAATATTAGCAAAGGTTTTTGTTTCCAAAAGACTAATAATCAGTCAAATTGAAATAATAATTTAATAGTCAAAGATGATATACTTATCATTTATTTCCTAACTAAAAACATGCCCAATGGGATAGTTTTATATTTAGACTCAGTACATGTACATTCCACTTAGCTAGGTTCATAGAACAGTTTTCATTCTATTTTTTCTATTTATCTCCAATATTTTGACCTCTGTAATTATGTTTTAAAATATCCACATAATATTCTATTTTGTTGACTTAACCATCTCTACTGTTGAAAAGTGATGCTTTTAATTAAAGCTACAAGGGAAAATCTTGAAGATATTTTCCTTATCTTTTTATTAACTCATTAGAGATTATTCATTTAAAGAACATGAACATATTTAGTTGTATATACACTACAGTATAATATACATTTCATTGATTTTTATCATGATAAGCACTTTTCTTTGTGTTTATTGACTCTGCTAATATCCATTATATAGGGGTACCTTAATGTTTTTCTCAAAGTTTACCCCCTTTTTTCCTGATAATTCCCCTGTATTATGTCTCATGATATAAGTTTTACATTTTTATATAGTTACTGTAATTTTCCTTCTTATTATTTCAGACTTGTGAATGTCATTTCATGTAAGAGTAAACTACACCATTCTATTTTTTTTTTTTTGACACTTTAAAGAATTGTTAAAACATTCTTTTGGAATGTTTTACACACACACACACACACACACAAACTCACACACACTACAGATGTTGTTTTTAGTATACAAGTAACAGATACCAGTATATTTAAGAAGAAACACGATATGGCATCTCATTTGGTAAACAATTCTCTTCCATATATAATATCTCATCCTTCCCTGATCCCTGTATGGTAAATAACTGAAATATGTTTAAGCTTAATATGGAATCCTCTAATTTGTTTTTCTTTCTTTCTTTCTTCTTTTTTAACAGAAATAAAGAAAAGGGTTAGATGAAAAAACTTAACAAACAGGTTCAATTCATCTCATTATTGAGAAATAATGGTTTCTATCTCACACAAAAAGATAACAAGATTTTGAAAAATGCATTTCCAGTAACCTGAACTACCTAAATTACAGTATGAAAATTGTATTAGAGTAACTCTGTGAAACCTATTACCAAAGGAAGAGTAAGGGGTGCTTTATCCGTGATCATTTCATCCAAATACTTAAAAAAGTATTTTAAGCCTTTGGATATTGTATGAGAATCACTTTAACAGATAAAAGTTAAAATATATGGGCAGCAGGGTAACTACCAGTTTCTGGTGAGCATTTGCTTTTGCAGCAAAGAAAGAAAGGGGCTATGTAGCATAGGGTAGGTTTCAATTACACACATATTACAAAGATAAAACCAAAGTAAACATGACAAAAATACTAATATTTTAATATAAGTGGTGTGTCTGGGTTCTATTATCTTCACTATGCTACATGTTTGAAATATTTCACAATTTAAAATGGTAAATTTTAAATTCTTTTCAAATTTATGAAAAGTATATTGAAAAAGGTATACACAAACATGCATCTGCTAAGTACAGAGCTAAATATGCAGACACCCATTTCACCATCTGTCAGTACACTGAGTTCAGAAGATTTTAAATATTTGAAGGTTTACACATGACCACTTACCCCTTTCTGCAATCGTTTCCTTAAAAAATCTGAACCTCCAGGCTTTTGTCCCAGGTGAGGATACCTTGCTTTTAATTTTGCTTCTTCAGCTTTCTCTGGACTAGTCACTTTATCTTCCATTTCCTGAAATAATTTAAAATAAATTACTTCTTTAGTACAACTCAGTGATTTAAAATAATTCACCTTTTAATATCTGGATTCTGACTTCAGTTGCTAAATGTCAAGTAACACAGCATCTAAGGAATCAAGCACAGAAGCCTTTAAAGCATCTCTGTCTTGTTTTTCAAATGTTCCATGTGATAGCTCTATTATAGCTGTGATGCATGTGTAGCACCCCACACACTGGATAAAAATATCAAGATAGCTCAGCTCTAAAGTCTTGCTTGCCATTACTTTCCAGTCATGTATAATACATTTATAGTTAGTCACCTTCTATGGAACTCTTCAGCTCTTTGTCTATATTTAGAGAATTTTCCTAATACTGCAAAAATAAAAAAGATCTTTTTGATTTTCTACTTATCTAAAATTATGTTTGACTTGAAGATCAATGGATTCTTTACTAGAAATTAACGGCAGCCTCCTTATTAGCATATTTTCCTGAACAAATTAATACAGAAAAAAATATTTGTAAAGAGATATTATTTTCAACAATCCTCATATCTATGTTTTATTTCATAATTTCCCCCATGTTTAAAATAACAAACTGTTCACATCAAAGATCCCATTCTTTAATGTATCAAAACCTGTTTTCTGATAATAGTCTATTTATTTTTGACACTAGTCTTGACTTAGTCTACATTTTTTTTTTTTTGAAGTGCCATATGTTATAGGGAAGCAATATTTGTCACGTCATAGCAAGCACTGCACAAGAGAGATTAGTCAAGAAAAACAAAGCTGTCCTGTGACTTGTAGGTTGGGTAACTGGCAAGGCACATTTTCTAATAAATTCATTTCTGCACACCGGACCAACAAAATCATAACTCAGCATATTTTGGTTCTTCTGGATTATTTATGAAGTAAAAAAGCAGAAATGTTAAATTCATAATTGTCAAACTAACTTTTTATACAGCAAGTAAATCACTTATCTAGGAATCAAAACAAATGTCATATAATTTTTGCAGATTTTCCTCAAAATTACATTCATACATTTTATAATCAGCTCTAATTGCTTTATGTATTGTCAATACTTTCTTCATTTTGAAAAATTTCCCTGTGTATTGTCATACCCTATTATCAATCTTGGAGAATTTGGGGAAAAAAGTATTGCTATCCAAAATACCTTGTTTTCCACAGGGCTTCTTCTTATATGTATATTCTCCCTTCCTGCTTCAAATTTCCTACTTACCTCTTTTATGTTGTAGTTTCATTTGTCTATGTTGACTTTCACTCTCCTTACTGTGGTTACATAATACACTCACAAGATATACACAAAATTCATCTTCTAAGCCCAAGAAAGTTTATTTTAGTACATATGTAGGTCTTCATTAACACTTTTATTTGAAGGTGCTGGGATTGAAGGCTTTGGGTGCTCAGCCAGAGATATTACAGACTTCAAATAATGGTGTTTCTACCAATCATTGCATACCAGAAAGGTATAAACCAGAGAGTCAGGTGTGAGGTATGGTATGTAAAAACTGCTGTTTCCACTTTCACCTTAATCCTATAGTGTCTTCTGGTATATAAGCATATCAACATGCTTTCTTTAGGAGTTTTTCTAGAATGATTTTAGATATTTTAAATGAGATTTTTGTCTCAATGCCTTTAGAATCTAACCCCCACTTTATAACATAAATTTAAGGTTAATAGTTTAGAGTGGGAAGGTGGGCACTTGGTTGGTAACCAATCCACATTCATCACTGCACAGCTGCCTCTATGGCTCAGTCTTTAATGCCGCAGTCTGGCTGGGCACAATTCAGGAGCCACTTGTCAAAAGAAACTAACTTTATTTTTAGAACCACACAAGATAAACAAAACAGCTCCTCAGGAAAAAACCCTCAGAGCCCAACTGCCACCACCGGCTTCCCACAAGCCACACACCCCAACAACCTCTTCCTCCCACAATCCTCCTGCTCTTGAGGCCGATTGGCTGGGTCGCATGGGCGGAGCCAAAAAAGTCCCCCAATGAGCAGCTCCGTGGTCTGAAAGGGCAGGGAAACAGCCCAATGAGCATCACCGCAGAGGAGCCAATCAGCTAGATGTTGCTAGATGTTGCTGGGGCTGCTGTGAGCCAATCATCAGCTGGCAGTCTGAAAGTTTGCTGGGGCCCCTTCAGCTCATCAGCTGGCAGTCTGAAAGTTTGCTGGGGCCCCTTCGGCTGTGGCTCTCAACATTTACTGCAGACAATTCCTGTAGCCAAGGGTGTTCCTACTACTGTAATCTGTAAGTGGAAATGGAAGGAGGGACCTACTCTTGGTTTTCCTGGTACAGTTAATTTTAAACGATAGTGACTGACAAAAAGCCAAAGCTGACTGCTGCCCTTCAATCCCAGCACCTTCAAATAAAAGTGTTAATAAAGACCTACATATGTACTAAAATCAGCTTTCTTGGGCTTAGAAGATAAGAGCTTTCCACTTTTTCCTTTGATTTGAAACAGGAGTTCTCTAGGTCCCTGTTAGTGCAACTTTGTAGATGGATTCAAAAGTTGATGCATTAAACACCAAAACAGGATGTTAAATGCAACAAGGGTAAAGATACTATTACTTAAACTATATATTTAAATATGGCAAATACTATTCAAGACTTCCACAATAGACTTTTTATGAGTCACACAGAAACATTCCTAACCTTCCTCAGATGTAATCAGTTTTAGGACATTACTGATGTTAAGCAAGTTCAAATGCTTGAACATTCAACTACCATTCTGAAAGACTTCCTTGGTTGGCAACCAATCCACATTCATCCTTCTCGAGAAGTCCAAACCTACATTCCCCAGAACAAATTCTTATCAGGCCCCACCAGTGGATGCCACTGATGAAAAGGCATGGGAGAAAGAATCCATTCTTCTCCTGGTGAGGCTACAGACAATGGCCCAAAGCAGTAGTCCCTGTGAGTTCCTGTGGCTTTAAAGGAAGTTTATAGCAGCTGCATGGCAGTGGACATAGAGTTAATGGACTTCTCAAGTGATTATTCTTGCAAAACCAAAGGCTTTGTGCAATCCTCCAATTCTGGAAACATAACCTTCCCCACTTCTGCTCCTTTATCTCTAATCTCATCCCAAGACATGTTCCTTTGTTTGAAATATACAGAATGGTTTCTATCCTGTCTTCTCACAGGAATAAGATCAGGTAAAATGAGCACTTTATCTCTGTAGTTGTAGTTCAAAAATGGAAAACAACACAGAATCTTGTGTGACTACATGTTTTTGGACATGAAAGGTATGCTACAAGAAGGAAGAAATTGGTATATATGCACATATACTGAGAAGTCAATATTCTAACTTGAAGGTCATTTATTATGTGGAGTTTAAATAAAAGACAGGCGGCTAGAGGTATAGTTCAGTGGCAGAGTGCATGCATGAGGCTCTTAGTTCAATACCAGTACCAGGGGGAAAAAAGGAAAAGAAAATACCATATAGCAATATAGTATTTTTTAGTGTTTAAGTTTTCTCCAGTATTGTATCACTTATAAGAGTTTATAATATAGACTGGTTCATTTAAATCCAGCAGCTAGATTTACCAAAAACAAACAAACAAATAAATAAATAAATTTCTGGTCAAAAGTCTTTAGTTTAAAAAAAAATCTAAAAATGAAAGAGCACGGGTTAAAAATAAACATAGAGGGGAGGACTAAGTAAAAATATAGAAACTAGCGAAATAGAAAATACAATATAGAAGATCAACAAAAGAGAGAAGAAAGACAAGTTTAAGAAAAAAGTATTTCTTAAAATTCAAAGCCCTAATCAAAACAGAGATGGTACACCTAACAGAATTTTGAATTTTTTGCTATAGGTTACAAATTGAGGAAACAGAAACCCAGGGTACAGTAACTGATATATGCTCACAATGGATTTAAAACAAAATACACCTTAAGAAGCATTATTAGAAACAAAGGATCTACATATTAATTCCTCTAATAATAGACTCAAAAATATATAAAAATTTACAGAAATATAGGGAATAATTAATGAGTCTACTACCATGGAATTCAACACATCTTCCTCAATTATCAATTGGGGGGGACAGACAGACAACATACTTGATTTTAATTTATACCCTCAAATTAGAGAACATATATTCTTCTCAAGCATCAATGGAAAAATTGACAAAACAACCAGGTTATAAAACCAGTCTTAACCATTTTCATCTATACCACTGTCTCTGACTGCAATTCATTAAAGTATGTATGTGTGTATCAATCTAACATTTGGAAATTTAAAAAAAAATTACTAAATAATTCACAACTACAAAAAGAAATCTGCTAGGAGTGGTGGTTCATGCCTCTAATCCCAGATATCCAGGAGAATGACAAGTTGGAAGACAGCCTGAGTAACTCAGCAAGACCCTGTCTGAAGGTTAAAAAAAAAATTTTTTTTTTTTTTTAAAGAGTTGGGAATGCAGCTTAGTAGTAGAATGCTTACCTATCAACATGCCAGGTCTGGGTTCCCAGAGTATCACAAAAAGAAAAACTAAAAATCATGACTGATAATAAAAGTTATATATCTATATGTGCGTGTGTGTGTGTGTGTGTACACGCGCATACACATACACACACATAAATTTATTATAAACTTACAGGATAAAAAGGGCTTATATTAAACCATACAGTTAAATGTCAATGACCTATAAGTACACAAAGAAGATTAGGGGTGTAGCTCTTAGTGGTAGAGCAGTTGCCTGGCCCATGAGGTCCAGGATTCGATTCATCACACTATCCCCGGCCCCAAAAGTCAAAGAAAGAAATGAACTCAAAAGAATATAGAGAGAATAAAAAATAGAAACTAGTGAAAATAGAAAATACAATACAGAGGATCATCAAAAGGGAGAAGGAAAGACAAATTTAAGAAAGAAGTATTTCTTAAAATTCAAGTCTGGTTTTGAAGTTTTATTCTCAAAAAGAAGCCTCTTCATGACTACATTTTGGAAACAAATGCTGGAATATAAGTGGATTTACTTAAATGGTTTCTTTCTCTTTCTTTTTTGTACCAGGGATTGAAACCAGGGGTGTTACGACTACTGAACTATATCCCCAGTTCATTTTTTGAGCCAGGGTCCTGATAAGATGCTGAGGCTGTCTTTGAACTTGAGATACTCTCCTGTCTCAGCCTCATAGCTAAGTAATTTCTAAGCCAATGATCAGGGGCAGTGGGAGCAGTGAGTGAGGTATAAGAGAAACATTGGTAGAATTCTGAACATTTCCCTATAGGATTACAAACTGGGAAAACAAGAAACACAGATATATGTGCTCATGATGCACCTAAAACAAAATTCAAGAATTTAAAAATAGTAATCCTCTTTACAAAAACATATACCCCAAAGTTGTACACTCTACACCTAGCACAGGACCTGACATTTATCAATGTTAAGCACATGTATGTTTGTGAATCATACTATCAAGATACATTTGAAATCCCTTCTGTTAATGGGGTGAAAGTAATAAATACATCTAACAAAGGTTTTCAAATAATTAAGGATTATTTTATATTCTATTATAGCTGATGATTATTTCTAAACAATGGAATTTTTCAGTCTTCAGCAGAAGTTACATAGTATCAGCAATAATAATCTGACCACTCTCAGCAAATTCTCTATCTGCTCAGCAATGTGTTCACATTGACAAATGAATAAGTAGAAAGGATTAAGGTTTACCTCTAGACTTAACTTGCTATACACAGACCCAACAAGCACGAAACATCCACTTTGAACAGACAACTTAAGCCTTCTAGTGACCAAAGATTTTTATCAAAACAGCCCCAAAAAGATACCAAAATTAACTGCAATTTTTTAAAACCTGGGGAAAAAAGCAATTGATAGCCAGTATTTACTGTGGATATATGGAAACAGTCATGCATCACTTAACTATGGGGACAGGGTCAGAGAAATGCATAGTTAGGCAATTTTGCCACTGTGCAAACATCAGAGTGTGCTTACAACAATTAAGATGGCTGTCACTAAGTGATATAATCATATGGGAACATCATAATGGTGTTCTGTGATTATGTGATACATTACTGTATATGGGTACTTAAATATCCATTCTCCCCTCTTCCCTATCAATTTTACTTACTTTATCAATATGACCAAGTTAAAAATTAATTCCCCAATCTCTTTTGCAGTTAGGCATGACCATGTGACTAAGTTCCAGCCAAGAAGATATAAGCAGAATTGGCATGTGTGGCATCCAAAAAGCCTCCCTGAGGGAAGAAAATACATCATTTGCCCTCTTCATCCTTTCTGCTGAATGAATGAGAATAAACTTGAACTGCCATATTGGATCATGAGGTGATATGCAAGAATGGCAAGAAATGAGTCCTAACAACTTGAGCCATACTCTTAGCCCTGGACTAGCCTTTTCTGTTGCTTCTTTGACATGAGAAATAACTTCTGTCTTCTTTAAACTATTGTTTTCATTTTCTTGTCACACGTAACCAAACCTAATTCTGATTGAAACAAACAAAAACCAATCTGCTGTATGCAAGACCCTGTAGGGAATGCAAAGGTACTCAGAATTTTGACACACAAAGAGTTGGTCAAGAAGTGGAGTTATGGAAGAAAATATGAAATAAGTTTGAATTGCCAGGCACATCTGGCTGAATTTCTGATGATAATGAACACAGTAGAAACTTGCTCCCATGTGCAAATACAGAAACTGAGGTTACAGTACTTGTTCAAGGTCACCCAGCCAGGCAGTCTAAGAGTGAACCTTAGTTCCCCTGACACTGCCTTTGAGAGAATCTAGAGCTGAAATAGGAATCAAGTTTTTATAAGGAACCCTTGTTATGCAGCATATAACCATAATTTAAATAATAGTTCGCTTCATCTACTGTGCACAAAAGCAAAAAAAGCATATCTTTTAACTGACAGACATATTTTAGTGGAGAGCTCTACTCATAGTTACCCTTTCTAAAAAAAATCTCACTTAGTTTGATGAATATCATATAACCTTTAGAAAACTTGCTATTAAGATCCTTAAAAAAGTTTAAAAGTGCACACACACACAGTGTTAGTTTTTTTCAGATTATTAAAGAGAGTATAAGCTTTTTATACTGTATTACCATCATCTATCCCTCCTTTTTTTCACTATAGTACTAGCACTGCCATTTATATTGGAGCAATAGTTTCAAAAGTTCTGAGGATGACTCAACCAACCAACAATTTCTGAAAATGCTAATCATTATGCTATGTAGTACGGGAAAAAAGAAAGAAAGCAGGGGGCCTTGAGTTTAAGGTGCTCAAGATGAGGTTGCACAAGCCTCTTAGTTTAGTGTTATTAAAAGGGGAATTTACAGATGACCATGAGGATTCTTTAATCTAAAAAATGTAAGTATATCCAGGCATCTGAATTGATATTCGTATCTAAGTACTGTCAGGGCTTGTTATCAGAATTTTCATCTGACAGGGGTTCAGCAGACTATTCCAACTGTCCAGGATATCAACTAAAAAATGGAGCTGAATTCAAAATATAAATTTATCTGTAACTCTAGAGTTAAATGACCTCAGATTTTACTCTTTCTTAATATATATATATATAGAGAGAGAGATAGATATTTCAGTTGTAGTTGGACTCAATACCTTTATTTTACTTAAAAGTGGTGCAGAGGATAGAACCCAGAGCCTCATACTTGCTAGGCAAACGCTACACTGCTGAGCCACAACCCCAGCCCTCAGATCTTACTCTTAGAGAACTGAGTTCACCATGTAGCCCAGGGGATAGTCAACTTGCCATCCTCAAAAAGTTCCTGCACCTTAATAATTGCAACCATATACTCAATATATTGGACATTTAGTTTCAGAAAACACCAGCCACACAGAACTAATAATTTAGACTGATTTTGTTTGGCTTTAGAGTGGTGAAAAGTTAAAAGCTAGTAATTTATAATTTCTTTGCCTGCAGATATTCATTGATATCCCAATTAAAAAAATGGAATCTATCTGATGTTATTTTTCTTAATATTGTACCATACTACTACTCAAAGTAAGAAATTGTTGAGTTGCTATTAATCTATGCAGAGTCCAGCTCTTTATTTTTTTCTTCGGTTAATAGGCTAATCTATCATAGAATCATAAAAAGTATTTTTAGCTGAATACTTTGGCTTTAATTGAAAGGTCAACTGGGTACACAAACAATAACCCAATTTTTTAGGTCATCTAACTGTTCTTCCAAAGAGAAGAAACAGGTGATTTGGCTCACAGAAACACAGAAGTGACTTTGCACATTTTCTTCCTGTTTAGGGATAGTATCTATGCCACAGGCACTTAACATCTACAGCCAATCTTCAAGAAGGGACATTGTATTCCCAATAGACTCTGGGTGGTATTAATGACAGCAGCTAAAAACCAAAGGACCTGAAATAAATGTTTAATGTAGACAATTGTTAAGACAAAACATTCATGCTATCCTTAATATTGTTAGAAGATATATGAGGCTGTTCAGATTAAAAACATTTACACTCCAGAAATCAATTCCACACAGTTAGGCAACTAACAGAGCTCATCAAAGAAAATTACTTAGAATACTACTGTGTACCAGAAATCAAAACTGAGTTTGATTACAGTATTTCAGATGGCACTACAGACATTGGTTTGTTATTTTGAATTTATTTTCTGAGTTCCTAAATCCCAATTAATAATGAACACAATAATATCTTATAATAAAAAAGCCATATTTAAAATTAGTTAAGTCTGTAACCCTTAACCTATACATATTCAAAAGTCCATCCTTTTTTTTCCAGAGTGTGAAAAATATCCTATAATTTTCACTGAAATATTCCAAAATAATGTAACTTGTCCTATTATTTCTGCCATTGATGTCTTCTTACTTTTCTTTAATTACTTACAGTTAACATAATTAACACAATTATCCAATTCAGGAAAAATCAACATAGTCCAGAACATATGGAATCAAATTGATTCAAAATAATTTCTAAGCTGATCAGGGACATGGATGAAACATTAAGCATAAACCCTTGCAAAGGTCAAGAGTTTATTCTACCCAAATCCTTTTTAAGTTTGATTTTTTATCAAAAATAGTTTGGTAACTCTCCATGAACAATTCAGGAAACAAGATACCATGGAACTTCTCATTTCTTAGCCATATATACGAAGGAAGGCTGGACTATAGAAATACTGTGATGGAAGGGGCAAGTATTAACCCAGATAAATAAAGGTTACATCGGAAAGATACTACAAATTAGTTTACAACTAAAATATGGAATCAGGAGACAAAAAAAAAATTAAATTAGTTTACAAAATATCCTTGCGATTTCATTTAAAACTAACTTAAAATTTTAAAGCTCCAATCTTTGGAGTTTTGGTCGCGCACCATTGGCAGCCCCTACTGGCTAATGTTTTTGAGCTACATATTATGTGTGTCTCCTTATTTTGGGCCTCACAACAAGCGTAGGAAACAAGAACTATGAATGTGACTTTACAGATGAAAAAATGAAGGGCAAAGAGTTTAGGAGCTGACTCTGGTCACCGGATCACAAGGGTTGGACTTGAAACCCCAGTGCAAGTCTACACCCCGGCCCAAACCACCTCAGCCGCCTCTGGAGTTGCCCGCACTTTTACCACAGTTAGTGGATGCTTCGGCGGGAAAAGGAAACTTCCTAAGCAAAGTGAAGCTCGCAGGAAAACTCGGGTTCCAACTATTAAGCAGAGAGTCCTGGGCCCTCCGTGTTTTTAAAATAATGAAAACAGACACATCGAATGTTCCAACGCCCAGCCCGCTGGCGCCCATCCAGGTCGGGAAGCCGGTCCTGGGTGTGGAGCCTGGCAGCCGAGGGCCCGGCTCCGGGCGCGCCCTCCGCACGCGGCTACCATAGGCCCGCAGCGCCTAGAGCGCACTTACCTTCTGCTCCTCCGCCGAGGCCGCCTCCGGGACTTCCGCGGACATAGCGTTCCCTCTGCAGACAAGACGCCGGGAAAAGATGCGATTACCGGGTGGCCGAGGCCGCCCGGCTACCGCCGCCGCCGCCGTAGGCCTGCCCGCCTCCCACCCTGTTCTCCCGGTGCCCGCCCGGACTGTCGTCGCCCGCCACGATTCCCGCCGCCTTGTGACGACACGAGCCTCCAGCATCCGACTGGCGGCCGTCCCCGCCCGCCACGGCCCTCCCTCCCCTCCCGCACCGCGCCCTACCTGCCCAGCCGCGCTCCTCCGGCTCCGCGACGACCGAACACTTCCTCTTTCCTTCAAAGGTCGCGGCTGGCGCCCTACCTCACATCCGTTGGAGGCTGCCGGATGCTTCCTGGGAATTGTAGTCTGTAAGTGAAGCCCTGCCTCCCCGCCCTTTGCTGACTACTCTGAGCCGCCGTATTCCCGCAACCTTCCTGTTTCCACCTTCCACCCTCCCGGTCTCCTCCACGCTGTCTGCTCAGCAGCCACACGTGGGCACCACACACCTGTGCTTCTCCTTCACTCCGCTCGTCCTTCAAACCTCCAGTCCTGGGTCCCTGCTTCAGAACCCTTCCTCCTGATCCCGCACACTAGGTCGGATCCACCCATTACATTAGGCTATCCCAAGTCTGGAGAGTAACTCCAGTAACACCTTTCTTGTTCAAATAAGCCACACCAAGGTAGGGATCTTGTCTATATTTCACTTGGGACCCTCTGAGACCTCAACATTTTCTATTCAATAAATAACGTTTGTTCACTCCCACAACTTTAATGAAAATACCGGCATCCAATTCCCCTAATTTTCTTAACAGCCAAATGCCGTAGCTTTCTACTTGACATCTTTCTACTTGACATCTGAATAGCTGCTGTCAGTACACGGTGGTCCCTCAGAAACTTGGAGACAAGACTGCACTCTGAGAGTTAGTATTAAAAAGATAAAGATGATGAAATGTGGGTGAGCAATCAAAACACTGTGTGGCTGGATAAGGAATTTGGAAATCATCAAAATTCAACTAGGAAAAATTCTACTGGGATCGCAACTTGAAAAACAAAAAGTAGCATTACATTCCTTTTGGAGAAGGAAAGAAGTATTTAAAATAAAAGGATTCCAGAGGCCTACTCTTTGACAAAGATATCCCTAATGTTTCAAGCTGGGTCAGCTGAGAAACTCCATAAGATTAACTACATATGTTATCCTGCCATATAAAGTAATCTACTGAAAATTTGCCTTTATGCAAAACTACAAAGAGAAAGGATGAAAGCACTTGTTAGACTAAGTGGAGCACCTAACAGTAGTATTGCTATTAATAAATACTGACATTCTTGAATATATGCCTGTATATTCTATATTTGTGATCTTTAGTTAAAATCTGACAGACAACACACATACAGAAAATTGGTATATGTGACCATGGAGAATCTGCTTCTGAAAGATAGTGACACTTGCATGAAGACAGTTTGAATTTCTTGGGGGATGGACTTTGGTCAAAGAATTCACCAAGTACAATACCTTATTGGGGAACTTGTCTGGGAAGCCATCTTTCACAAGTAACACTACTCTGCATCATCATGAATCGTGTGTCTCCATGTTTAAAACTGTGCTCATCCCCAATACTCTTCTTAAAGCTCTCTTCTCTTCACCCCTAGCAGATTATTCTCTCATGGTTTCTCTGTCTCTCTCTCTCTCTAACCATTCCTTCATAGTCTCGTTTGTTGAATCTTTACCTGCCTTTTAATAAGCAGATTCTAACAGTTCTGTCTTTAGATCTAGTGCTACACTTTCTGGAAGATCATCTCCTACCTTGTATCTTCAGCTGTCACCTGTATATTCTAGATTAAGGCTAATAGCACTTTCTGTGATGATGGAAATACTCTGTGCTAAGTGAAATAGTAGCCATTAGCCATAATATTGCTTTTGAGCATTTGAAATGTAATTAGTATAACTAAGGAACTGAATGTCTAATTTAAAATAATTAGCCACAACAGTTTTTTGAATCCTACTTGACAGAGTTGCAATGGTAAGCTCCAGCAACCAATGCTTAACTAAAGCTCCCTCTGGTGATTTTGATGCATATGTGCAGAAAATATGTTCTTGGCTTGGAATTTGGTGGGTATATAAAAACTTTTAAAAGATCAGGGATATTTTTGAAGGTTAATTGCTATAGCAGAACTGTATGTTCTGAAAACTCTCAATGGCATTTGCATGCCTTCTGGCAGTATACTAAGTTGAATAGCCTATGAGTTGTTACAGGAAATTTCTTCCTAAAGTTTTTTGTTTTCTTTTTTTTTTAAAGAATTTTTTAATATTTATTTTTTATTTTAGTTATTGGCAGACACAACATCTTTGTTTGTATGTGGTGCTGAGGATCGAACCCGGGCCGCACGCATGCCAGGCGAGCGTGCTACCACTTGAGCCACATCCCCAGCCCAAGTTTTTTGTTTTCAATATAATTTTTTAGTTGCAGATGGACACAATACCTTTATTTTATTCATTTATTTTTATGTGGTGCTGAGGATTGAACTCAGTGCCTCAAACATGCTAGGTAAGCTTTCTACTACTGAGCTACAACCACAGCCCATTGTTGTTGTTTTATAAATCAAGGTTATTTTTCATTTTCCCCATGATTAGTATGCATTGCCTTATGCATAGCTAATTATAAACTGTATTTCTAAGAATACTGATGAAACGTGTATTTCTTGTGGAAAAACAATAGAAAAAGGGCAAAATGCCAGCATAATATAATGAAAGAGACGCAAGCTTCAACCTACATTTGAATTCTGGCTCTTCTACAAACCGTCAGTGGAATGTTGGGCAAGCTATAGAATATCCATTGTCTCTCTGACATATGATTTTAAGGATTAAGTGACCTGCAATGCCCAGCACATTACAGGAGTTCATGAATTCTCTTCCTCTTCCCAGTATCCAAGTTTCAGACATATCTCTCATAGATAATTTATGATGGAATAGAATCGCCTGATTTCAATGTCATGTAGGGATCGTCTTAGGCACTGAGATGATGAATTCCTACCATTCTGAAAAGCCAGCTAGACTGATCTGTTCTTGGCTTTGGATGATATAGTGTGTTATCTACCAAAATTTCAAGTTATCACCCCTGTGAGGTGGTAGCTACAAAAGCACAAATGAGGGAGGAGACTTTCACACTCATTTTATATACTAATGCAGTGAGAAATTTTTAAAAAATAAACATGTATTACAACTTTTTTACAAAAAAAAATTTTTAAAGGAGAACAATTGCTTCATTCACAAAATTAAATAGGAAAGAGTGGTGATCCCAAAAAGCTTTGAAGGAGAAATTTCCCCCTTTTTAACTCTGTAGGATTAACAGAGATCTGGTGGGAAAAATGTCAGGAGGGGAAATCTTTTGTTGAACATCTTAGTTAATTTCCATTTTTATACTTATGAGTATTTTTTTTCATTCTCACAATAGATTTTAGTATTCTGTGAGGATGGCCTTAGGCCCGAGCCTAAGCAATTCCATTTTAAAAACTCCAGTTTGAAACCTTCAGTCTCAGCAGTCAAACCTAATGGAGCCCTCCAGCATGATCTTCAGACAAGTCACTTCCCCTTACCCTGATAAACTGGGGGAAGCCTCTGGCAGGCTCTCCTTGCCTGATAAGAGGGAAAAGGGAGAAGATCAGGGTGGGGACTACCAGACCAGATGTTTCTGGCCCCAGGGTAAATGATGTCATGGAGAAATCCAGTGGTAGCTGATCGGGATTGAAATGGGGATCAAAAGCCCCAAAATTTAGTATAATAGAACTGATGAACAGGGATTAAGTCAGCTGAAATAAGGATGCACTTGATCTGAAGGGCCTGATGAGGACCTGGACTGACATCTCAACTTTTCTCATCTGCCTGATCCTTTGCATCTTCCTCACCGCTCTCAAACTCTTCCACCTGTCTGGATATTTGTGAGAGTCGAAACTTCTCCCTAAGACCCTCTCCTCAAACGGTCATCCAGTTTGTTCTGGATCTGATCACCATGGCCTGAGTGACTGTGCATCTTGCTGGATGTAAAGCCTAAGGCTTGAAACTTTTGATCTGACACTTGAACTTAGCACGCAGAGGGAATGTCTGTCATGAGCCTGTCATGATTGTGTTTGCAGTGCTTAGAATTAATCTAGAATTGTTTGCTGTGAATTAATTAATCTAGAATTGTTTGCTGTGAATTGACTGTCTATTGCAATGCCTAGCATTAAGGATTATCGTTTTCTTGATTAAGAACCTATAGAGTGAAATTGTATTAATTTGAGTGAATAAAGCATTGAAAAGGGATGAAGCAGGTGGACATTCATTATTTCTCCCCATCAACTGCATACCTCACAGTTTTGCTCCTCGTGATACATTCCCATCTAAAAAAATCTCCAAAAACTTTTGCAGACTACTTGTTACCTATAGTTCCTTTTTGAAAGGAGTTATAACTCATTTTAAAAATCTTTAAAACTGCAAGTAAACCTGCAGTAAGTGGGATCTCTGTTATTTACTGTTGGAAGCAATATTAGTTGCTGCTGGAATCTCTACCTGCATATCACTGTCCTGAGATATAATCTAATAATATAAATTTTTAATAGAAATACAGAATGTATGGTAGTATGGGCCTGAGACTGAAGAACTGTAGAAAAATAACCAGGGGAGAGAACACCAGAGTAGGTGGAGAACAGATAGGGGCTGGGTGACTATATCTCACAGAGGAAAATTATGGGCAAAAAATGGCCCCAAGAAGAAGGTACTCTCATACATTGTCAGTGGGACTGCCACTCTGGAAAGCAGTATGGAGATTCCTTAGAAAACCTGGAATGGAACCACCATTTGACCAAGCTATCCCACTCCTTGGCATATACCCAAAGAATGGATTTAAAATCAGCACACTATAGTGCAAAGCCACATCAATATCCTTAGCAGCTCAATTTACAATAGCTAAGCTAATAGGAACAAACCTAGGTGCCCTTCAACAAATTAGTGGATAAAGAAAATGTGCTACATACACATAGTAGAATATTACTCAGCCATAAAGAAGAATGAAATTATGTCATTTGCCAGTAAATGGATGGAACTGGAGACTATCATGCTAAGTGAAGTAAGCCAATCCCAGAAAACCAAAGGCCAATTGTTTTCTCAGATATGCAAATGCTGACTCACAATAGCTGGGAGGGCAGGGCTGGGGTGTGGGAAGTAGAGGTTCACTGGATTGGCACAAGTGGAAATGGGGGGATGGGAATGGGAAGACAGTAGAATGAATTGGACATAACTTTCCTGTATTCATATATGAATTCATACCAGTATAACTCCACATCATTTACTGTTGAGAGCCACAGCCAAAGGGGCCCCAGCAAACTTTCAGACTGCCAGCTGATGATTGCCCCAGCAACATCTAGCTGATTGGTTCCTCTGCAGTGATGCTCATTGGGCTGTTTCCCTGCCCTTTCAGGCCACAGAGCTGCTCATTGGGGAACTTTTTTTTGGCTCCGCCCATGCGACCCAGCCAATCGGCCTCAAGAGCAGGAGGATTGTGGAAGGTGGAGAGGCTGGTGGTTGAGGAAGTGGCTTGTGGGAAGCTGGTGGTGGCAGTTGGGCTCTGAGGGTTTTTTCCTAAGGACCTGTTTTGTTTGGTGTGTGTGGTTCTAAAAATAAAGTTAGTTCTTTTGACAAGTGGCTCCTGAATTGTGCCCAGCCAGACTGTGGCAATTTACAACCACAAGAATGGGAAGTTATACTCCATGTATGTGTATGTCAAAATTCATTCTACTGTCGTGTATGTATGTATAATGAGCCCAAGAAGTAAAGGGACAAAATGTCAACACATGCTTCCAAACTTACCAGGAAGAGCATAAGATATGCCCAGATGTTCATTCAATGATATGACTTGGATATTATTTGAGTGTATCCCCCAAGGCTTGAAGTGTTGAAATTTAATGCCCTTGCCAGGTAGTATGAAGGTGGAAACTTAATCCAAATATGGTAGAGATTGGGTCTTTGAGAGGTGATTAAGATTAAAGTTAGGAGGGTACAGCCCCCATGATTGAATCCCAGTGGCTTTATATGAGTTGAGAACAGAAGAGAAATACACAAACATGCACACACACACACTCCCTGTGCATGTTGTGTATACCAGGACTCTGCTAACAGAAGACTATCACCAGATGTAGCCCCTTGATCTTGCACCTTGCCAAAAATAAACTGTTCTTTGTAACTTACCCACACAATGGCATTGTGTTATTAGCAACAGAAAATAGACTAATGCAATCAAATTGTCTAAAAATGTTCAGAAAGGTTGGGAAACTAGATAGAATTTGGGCAAGACTGCATGGTATTTTACCCCAAAAGATACCTGCACAAATAGTATTAATTTTGAGGTAAACATCACTGAAGAAATAAAGAAGCAATAATATGATCAAGATTAACTTTTTCTAAATACAAGAAATCTAGATATATTTATTGAAATATTTATTTTAAGAATTATAGCTGGGGATGGCAAATTCCTGCAATCCCAGCTACTTGGGAGGCTAAGACAGGAGATTTGTGTTTGAGGTCAGCCTGGGCAATGTACTAAAGCCTGTCTTTAAAAACAAAACAAACAAACAGACACAGACTAGAAAGATTATAAGAACTATATATTGCCTAGTAAAGAAAAAAGAAAGAAGAACTACAATGGCTAGCAAATGCACAAAACATGTTCAACATCTTTAGCAATTAGAGAAATGCAAACAAAATGCTACACTGAGATTTCAGCATGAAGTATGCATACCTATGTTTACAGCAGCATAATTCACAATAGCCAAACTAGGAAACCAGCCTAGATGTCCATTGATGGATGAATGGATAAGGAAAATGTGGTATGTATACACAATGGAATTTTATTCATCCTTAAAGAAAAAAATCATGTCATTTGCAAGAAAATGGATGGAACTTGAGAGAGCATTACGTTAGGCAAAATAAGCCAAACTCAAAAATCAAGTGTCAGGCTGGGGCTGTAGCTCCGTGGTAGAGGGCCTGCCTAGTATGCATGAGGCACTGGGTTTCATCCTCAGCATCACATAAACCTAAATAAAGGTATTGTGTCTATCTATAACTAAAAAAATATTTTTTAAAAAAGTCAAGTGTCATGTGTTTTACCTCATATATGGAAGCTAGAGAGGAAAAGGAAAAAGAAAACTAATGTGTGGGTGGGGGAGGTATCTTAAGAAAAACAAAGGGATACCAGTAGAGAAAAGGGACCAAGAGATGGGGGAAGGGGAAATATTGGAGAACAATATTGGCCAAATTTATATGTGAATGTACAGATATGTAACAACAAATCCCACTATTGTGTAAAATTATAATGCACCAATAAAAATGTGGAAAAAGAATGAGAACATAGAATTTGAGAACATTAATGACACTTTCACTCCATTTTTTCAATCACATGCACCTTGCTAGTAAGGTTAAGGAATATCTGGAGCCAGTTCCATCAGATACCATTAGAGCTTAGACTGCAATCAAGTCTTTGGCTCCTAGTCCCATGTTCTTTGTATATAGTCTGAAGATAAATACAACAAATCTTCATAAATTTGTACCACTGAAATTATTTAAGTTTTATGGAATATAAGTAGCCTTTCCTTTTTAACTGATATTTTAAAAGAAACTTATGAAAGGCTTCTTTTTGCTTTTTCCACAGTCCATAACTACATATTCATTACCTACTCAGATTTTCTGAAGTATTCTGTCTAGTACCTGAATCTCAAAGTAAACAAGTTTCCTCCCTACCAATTCCAGACTTCTTACCAGATTCTAGACTCTCCTGTCTTTTAGGTCTGACCTACTTGAGTCTGTATTTTATAATCTGCAATCATAGATTTCTGTTAGCACTTCCAGCATTTTTGCCTTATTATCTAATCTGTTGTCACCCATTGTCCCTCCAAAAATATCTAGAAACACTTTGTTTTTTTCTAAGAGTGTGAGAAGATTTATGATGCACTCAGTCAAGTTTCTGTGCTTGGTGGTGTTTCCAGTTGCCAACAGCCTTCTGTTATGACCCTAAACAAGGAAATGATAAATTGGGACAAGACTCAAGACATATTCCTCGCTTCTCTGAAAGGCAGATTTAGAGATAGGATGGAAATTGATGGCTAATTCACCCAATCACATAAATGTCTCATGTAAAAATAAAAGCCAAATACACGTTTTTTAGGTTTTTTTTTTGCATATATTTACAATATAAATACTAAATTTGTTTTCAAAGTACATATTAACAATTTGAAAAAATTATCTAGCCTGGGAGAGCAATTTAATGAAAAGCCTCTATAGTATACTGATTAAGGAAAAAATAGAACCGTTTGGGGGATAAGGAATATGAATGGGCATGATGATCTGAACTTGCAAGGGGAATGGGAAGCAGCTTAATCCTCACTGCACTGCCAACACAGCATGTTACAGGACTACTAAGTGAGACAAGCAACCTGGATGGGGTATTGTAAAAACTCAACTTGAGAGATATAAAAAGTACACATGCTTGCATAGTGCATTAATCTTAAAGAAGCTCAACATTTCATTCTCATTTTCAATAGTTTAAATGAATAGCACTTAAAACACATCACACAAAATTAAAGACTTGTGCATATATTTCAGATTTCAACATTAATGTCAAAAATACATAGTATGATTTTACATAGGATTTGTGCTACTTTAGAACACTAGAGACAAACATCACTTGAGCATTAAGGAAAACATTAAATATTAAATAACTGAGAAATAAAATGTGTAAACACTAATCTAACTGGGGATTTTGCTATTGCAACATGTCCAATGAAGTGGTTTCAACAGTACAAAAAAGATTAGGACATGAGTGTTTCCAGTCTACTTGGAATATATAGATCTCATTTTCAGGAATTCTTTAATAAAAACTGGTCCAGGATAATAGGAAAGTATACACTCTCCTGATTGTTAATTTGGTACACACCATTCTATGCTACTAATTACTTTCAAACTTGGATACTGAGCGTATATTTAAAATATATCACTCCTTATCAACATCTTGGTGAAAACTGAGGGTTTGTTGGCGATTCAGTGTAAGATTTGAGTTCATATGCAGCACCGCTGTCAACCTCCATTGACTTTCTAGAGAACAGGAGCCGTACATCTCTATGGAGGTAGATCTTTCCAGATTTAGAACTCTGGAACCTAAACAAATAAATAAAAGATCAGTCATTTCAGGGAATGAGTCTTTAAAACAAATAAACTTGTATAATTAAAATTTGAAAGTAGGAAAAATTTATTTTGCTACTATACTACATTAACACTAACTCTTTCAAATAATATTTAAGTGCCTCTACTCCCTGAACACTCTGTATTCCTTTTCTCTCTGACAATGCCCAAGGTGCTCATTCCTATGAGTCTGGGTTTCAAAAACAATCTTACTTTTCCTCCATGATTTAACAGCACATGAACCTTTCCTCATTTACAGTGTTAAGTTTCAGTTTACATGAGCTAATTATAATACTTTGGGCTTTTTAGTTCTAGAATCTTCTAGCAACACAGACAAGTCATACACGTCAGCGTCCCATGATTTGGTACAGATCAAAATAGATTCCACACTTGAAAATACTCAAAATAAGCACAATTATAGGAGTTAAGGAAGAACTCCTATAATTAGTAATAGTCAGCTAAATAAACCTAACCATCATCAAAAGTCAACAAGTGTCATGAAAATGGCTATTGAAACTGGATTTGAAACTGTTTCTACCCCCCTGCTACTACTGTCTGTCCAATAGTAAAAAGGGCTGTAGTATTAAACTTACTCAGCAGACAGACCAATATACCCCGTAATGCTAATTTTTCTTTGTTTCCCCTCAGCCTAGAAGAAATACCCTCTGCAGATTTTAAACTGGTGGAAAGATCTGGTGTTCAGATGTGTATGTCAAAGCATATTTGTGACTGGCTCACACATTTCTTCTCTCTGAAGTCTTTCACCTTCCCTATCTGAAATAGAACATGGTAAGCTTTGGAAAGTATACCATTTTTTTCCCAAGTAGATTTCTATATAGCATTTAAAGCATCTGGCCATTGTGTGGGGATTATAAAAGAACAGGCAGTTGATTTTTATTCTGGCAAATGTTACTTACATGTGGATAAGGTTGTTAAACTTTGAGAGTGGGCTATACCAGCTTAATGGTAGAGTACTTGCCCAGCATACCTGAGGCCCTGAGTTTAATTCCTGTAGCATCATAAACAAAACATAAACCCCTAAGAGGAATGGTGTCATATGGAAGTTCATTCAAAGTTAATCTTTTCTAGGTTGGGCTGGGAGATATTCTTACAGTCTGCTACTTTTTAACATTTATCTTTGTAAAAAAGCTTCCAAGTCTGTTTTTGGTAGATTTTTCATTCCCATAATGTATGTAACATTTCCTATGAGATTCATATCAGGCAGAATCAGGCTGGGTTTAAATACATTGTGCTGGTTCAAAGTGTCTTTTGGAGGCAGAACAACAGGCAAAGATGAGAGTACCAATTAAGCAGTGTTTTGAGGGGCAACAATTACTAGAATTTTCAAGCATGGTACTTAGTTGCATGTACAGCTCACTCCTTATTCACCCCAGGTCACCAATGCAAGGCCGATATATACATTGAAAGATAGCTAGTGTTCACTACCCGTTACAGAATAAAGAAGCCCTCTGCTTGAACCCAGGAAGAAAGGTGACTCATGATGAATAGAGCTCCTTATAGTAAGAAATAAGTGTATGATGAATGTCATGGACATGTCTGAAAGCTTTTAGGAACCAGAAAACTGTGAGAAACAGAATTATGGGGAACAGGCTATTGAGCCCTCTCTTAATCAACTGATTTTGTTCATGATCTTCAGAACTACATTAGGATTTCAGGGACACCCTTGGATGATGGCAACTTGAAACAGAAGGGGAAAAAATGGGTTCTCACAACCTAGAATTATGAGTTGGGTAATAAAAGTTATAAGAAATTTCTTTTTCCTTTCTTTCTTTCTTTCCTTTTTTTTTTTTTTTTTGTATTTGGGGTTGAACTCAGACCCCAGCTTTTTTCCCTAAGACAGTCTTGCTAAGTTGCCCAGGCTAACCTCAAACTTGTGATTCTCCTGAGTTGTGCCCCACCAGGAAAATATATTTTTGATGGAATCATTAGAATATTCAACTCTATGACAACAAAGATTTTGTCACTCCTGTTTCCCTAGCATCTAGAAGTATTCCTGGCACACAAACAGGTGTCAAACAAGTGAATGAGTGAATTAAGTATAAGAACTTCCCTAACTAATACAGTAGCTTCTAGCCACATGTGGCTATTGAGCACCTGCAATGTGGCTTTGAGTATAAAATATATTCTTGATTCTAAGGATTTAGTAAAACAAAGGAATGTAAAATATCTCAATTTTTATATCATTATATATTCAAATGATAACATTTGGATATGTTAGATTAAATAAAATATATATTAATTTTACCTGTTTCTTACTATTTTTTAATGTGGCTACTGAAAAATATAGAACTATATAAATAGCTAATATTATATTTCTGTAGAACAGCACTGGTTTAAAAAATGTGTTTCACTGCCTCACATATATTTGGATTTTTCTTGACAAAATATTTCACATTTGGGTTGGGGCTGTAGCTCAGTGGTAGAGTACTTGCCTGGCATGTGTGAGGCACTGGGTTCAATCCTCAGTACCACATAAAAATAAATAAATAAATAAAAGGTATTGTGCCCACCTACAACTAAAATATTTTTTTTAAAAATTTCACATTAAACAGCTATAAATGAAAAGATCCCTGATTTCAACAAGTAATAACTGCAGTGCTGTATGCCATGTACTTTCTACATCTTGATAATCATCAAGAGTTCCCATGCTAAGCAAAGTCTAAGAAATATAATTTAAAAAAAAAAGCTAAAAAAGTTTAGAAGTGTCTTAAAGTAACATTTTTATATAAATTTTAAACATTACCTCAAATGTATGAGGTAGCGTAATAACCGTTCTTCTGTGTGTCGGATGTTCTCTTTATTAATACTTCTCTTCATGTCTTGTTTAACAGGTACAGAAAAAGTTCTTTGTCGTAGGAATGTCTGATGATTGGCTGGCATATTTCGCAAGTCATATATCACAACAAACATCTTCACCACAGTCTTATTAGGATTAAATAAGGTCTGAAGAAACAATATAAAAATTATTCTTTTAAAACAGTGATTTGTTGATATAATTCAGAATTATTATCCAATAATTAAATAGGCTTTTAAATAATAATTTAATCCCCATTGGATATAATTCAGTTTCAGGGACAAAAGTCGTAAACTTTTGAAGTTTACAAAAAAATAGTTAATGTTCTTTCAAAGGTTCAATTTTTTTATTTCACAATAACATAAATTCCTGTAATAAAATTTTTAGTTACAAATTTCATATTAGTAATAAACATTATATAACTTATCCTTGTTCATATTTTCAGATAGTTCCACTAGCTTACGAAATATATGCCCTTACTGGCTTAAAATATTATAATTCTTTTATTTCAAACTTAGCTTTTCTGTAGAGTATCAAAAGCAAAATTCACAAGGTGAAATTTTAATTTTTCTCACATTTTAATGGTGAGTAAATTGAATTTTTAAAATAAAACATACAAGTTCAATAAAACCAGAATTTTTGATATCTTAGGTATCTATAGTTATTGTAAAATTAAAAAGAAATGCTCAAAGGGGAGACTTTTCTATTTGAAAATTTTTTCATATTTAGAAAATAAAGCTCATTATTATTAGATCCAAAACAGGCTAAATAATACTTTATGTATTCACACTTGGACTCATTTCAAAATTTGAGTGACACTAGGCATTTTTTTTTTTTTTTTGCCTTAATGGGATTGAACCCAGGGGCAATCTACCTCTGAGCTACATCTCCAGCCCTTTAAATTTAAAATTTTATTTTGAGACAGGATCTTGCTAAGTTGCCCAAGTTGGAGTCAAACTTGGAATCTTCCTGCCTTAGTCTCCTGAGTCACTGATTACAGGCATCAGTTACCACCCCCAGCTAGGTTTTTTTTTATCTTCAATATTATTATAGAAAACAATATGGATCCTTTGTGAAGACTGAAATTATTCAACTGGTACTTGACTATTAATAATTGAAAAGAATGTCATTTTTAAAAGTAATAGTTTTTAAACAAAACCCCAACTACTGATCTGACTTTAACCAAATTACCAACACATCAATAGGTAACTTGGTGCCCATGCTTTCAGAAGCTCATCCGTGGCACTGGACATCACTCACTGAATCAAAATGAGAAATATATCAATATTATGATCCAAATTTTGCAATCTAGTGAGTCTTAAGATTAAGGCTAATATATTTAACAACCATAAAATCTAGCAAGCCAGGAATTCAAACCATGATTATACATTATTAAACCAAGTAAGGAATGAAAGACATATCCAAATTTCATCTCTAAAATTAACCACTAATGTTGGCCATCTCCAAAATAAAAGGTAAATATGTTGCCTCTGGGTTAATGATTCATTGTTATGACAGCTGACAGCCAGATTTCCAGTGACCCACACTTTCTCAGAGGCAAGTGAACAGAAGATTATTACTCCTTTAGTTCAAGAAATCCATTTCACATAAAATGACCCTGTAATACGTAGTGATTCTTTCTTAGAAAACACATATAATGCAAAGTACTATGTTTCATTCCTGTGAGATATGAAATCAACAAACATACAGAGTCCTTGCAATTTTGGAACAATGGTGATAAGTAACAGTGACAGAACACTGAATACATTGAGGCCAAAGGTCATAAAAAGCTCTTTTGGTCTATACCAGATCTTGAGTGCAAGGAACCAGCCTCCATTAAACATATTACTCTGCAAACTCCATAAAAGACTTGAGGGTTTGAAGGAGTATCCTGGATCAGGCTTGGAGATCAAACTCAACTGCACACTGGCCTTGAAATCACATTATGCTTCTGAGAACCCTAGACCAGAATAATAAAAAAACTGTTCTGGGCTAGACGGTCTCTTCTGAGTCAAAACATGATTAACACCCAGACTAAAGGAATGATGCTTTCTCGCCCTGACATTTGCAGACTTAACATTTATTTCCACTTGGAGTGTTCATTTTATTAGATTGATCAATGTTTTAAGTCATTACGGAAGGGAAAATATGATTTTGTTTCCCAAGTTTTCCTGCCAAAACAATACAATATTTGGAGCCTCCTTTTAAATAGATCAATCTCAATATGGCTTATCACATTAAATAGAAGGCAAAGGTAATGTTAAGTTCTAATTATTTGAAAATAGCTCTACTTAAGTTACGCATTCACCTTGATTAGCTTATTAATGCTTTCCTTTTGGGGAGGTCCCCAAATGGGTCATTCCTGGGGCAGAGCACGGAAACTCCAAACAAAGCTGCAGCCCCACTGTTACTTACCAAAGTTGTTGCAGCAGCAGTAGCAGGAGAAAGGGCTAAGTTCTATATGTATGTGAGAGAATGATTATTGCAATTGTAGGCTATAAAACACATACCACTTGTATTGTTCCTGAAGGAGGTACTCGATAACCCCTTTTACCAAGGGACTCTAAAGTAATCACACCCTTGAAATAAAAGAAGACAAATTGAGTACAAACTCATGCATATTTATATAAAAGACTAAAATAAAAATAACGTATCATGTAATTGTTAAATTTCAGAATTCTATTTCTACGAAAAAATACTCAAATTGAATTAACAGTGATACATTCTAAGAGTAATAAAACAGTGATGTTTCCACTCCTAAACAATTTTCTGTTCTTCTGAGGCTGCTGCAATAAATAATATATAACATCAATGGCCACTGTGCTGAAAATTTCCACTGAAGTATAAGATTAAGATGTTTCCTAAACAAAATGGAAGGATTATTCCCATGTATAGTGAAGAGTGGTCATGAAGAAGCAAACAATTTATTGATTTTAGGGCATGTAAAAAGTAATGAGTGTGGAAGGATCTAAGCCTTGGCCCAAAAATGAAGTAATTATTCTTTATTCAGGGAATTAAGTTACATATCTGGATTTCTGACTACAGACAAGGTAAAAAAAAAATAAAATTAATAATAAGGAAGAAAAAGAAAAAGAGCATAAGAGCGTTTGGGAGTCTGTGGTTCCTGACAATCTACAGGAGAAGAGATGTTCAAGGCAAAAAGTAGAAAATGAAGGTTTAATCAGCAACCTTCAAGACTTTTTCTACATAAAAGCTATAAAACTCCATTTTCTAAGGATTAAATATTTCTTGTTTCCAAGAATTAAATGTCATGTTGTATCTTACTTAATTTGATCTTAAGGAATTGCTTTTATTAAGGAATCTAATAATTCAAATTGATTATAAATCAGAACACAATGGATTGAAGACCTAAGAGCTAAGATTTGAGTCAAGGATAAATACAGCTAAATTGGGTCATTTCATTAAAATAATCCAAAAGAGGGAGCTGGGATTATAGCCTCACACATGTGAGGCGCTGGGTTCCATCCTCAGCACCACAATCAATCAATCAATCAATCAATCAATCAATCAATCAATCAATCAAATAATCCAAAAGAGGATATCAGGAGACCTCTAGGTTAATCTGGTCCTCAAAATATCATCATCAGTATCACTAGTGAACTTGTTAGAAACACAGAATGACTTCTCAGATCTACCAAATCAAATCTGCATTTCAACAAAATTTCCCAGATAATACCTTATATGCATTACAATTTGAGAAGCACTGCTCTAGTATGTGGAATTGTTTTTCTAAGAAGCCCAAACAATGGGGGAAAATGCAAGTTTAAGTAAGTTCAAATTGAATGTGTAAAAGCGTCTCAATAACCAGGGTAACCAAAGGACTATAGGTGGTGATTATGATGATTAATTCTTAGGTAGCTTTAAGTAATGAATGCTGATTTGTTCATTTTAACTATTATAGAGTAGTGGAGGTAGTTAAATAGAATTAATGCTCAACATTTCATCATTCTATCGTTATATATTGTACATGCCAACCTTATATAAAAGTAAATATAAAACAGAAATGACCCATTAGGTGACAACTCTTGGGTTTGGAAGCTAGACTAGGGTTGGGAGATAAAAATGAGTGGGAAAAAGGAGAAGGGAGGACCAGATTCTGACATATAAATCCCTTAACTCCACGTACATATTAATATTGGGAAACGGGTACTGAAAAGACATACATGAGTCTTGACAAATCCAATTTATCACAGTCACTAAAGTACAAAAACAGAATATCATCAGACTGCATCATTAACCAAAAACAGCAGTGATGCTTTAACAATTTCTCACTACATGTTTAGTGAGGCACTATGTATTCCACTTCTCATAAAAAATGCTATGACATATAATACCCCTCTTCTTTCTAGTTCAAGAAAGAAAAAGTAAAATATACCCAAAATAACAGCTCCTTTTTTCCTCTTTTATGGTACTTGAGTCTGAACCCTTGGGCACTTTATAACAGAGCTATATCCCCAGACCCTTTTTTTTTTTTTTTTTTCCCAATTTTAAGATAGGATCTTGCTAAATTGCTGAGGCTGTCCTCAAACTTCTGATCCTCCTGCCTCAGCCTCATGAGTTGCTAGACTATAGATGTGGGCCACTGCATTTGAAAATAATAGTTACTTTTAACATTACATTGCTACATGGAATATATTAGTATTCTTCACCATTCTTCATTCCCCATAAACACATAAAGGAAAACAGGTAAGGCAAAAACTACTAATATTCCTATGCTTATTTCTTTTAATATATATAATTCTGATAGTTTTTAGAATAATAGTAAATAATCAATTTGTAAAGAAAGACCACATATTTTTGAAAAACTTTTAAGTTTAGGGCAACAGTATTTTTTCAGTACTGGGGATTGAACCCATGGATATTTTGCCACTGAGCTATATTGCCCAAGCATTTTTCTTTTCTTTTTTTTTTTTTTCTTTCTTTTTGCCTCTACTTCCAGAGTAGCTAGGTTACAGGCATGCTCCACCATGCTCAGCCAGGGGGACACTTTTGTAGTTCAGTTGTAAAGACCCCAGGGGTTCAATTCCCGGTACAAAGAAAGGGGCGGGGGGGGGGGGGGAATAGTAAAGATAAGCTAACGCTAATTTTCAGTCAAAATCTTACACAAAACTTTCTCAAATTATTGTGGAATAGAGAACATGCAAAAATAAGTGGAAAACTGAGAGAGGTGTGCTTTGATTTGGTCAGATTTGAAAGGAAATCATACATGTCTCTGTCAATATGATAATAATGCAAGTAATATTCTAAATTGCCAATGGCACACCTATATTAGATATTTCTGCCTAGTTTCACCATACAATAGATTCTAAACAGCTAAATGTTGTCATGTAGCACTTGGAGATTATTTTTACCACTGACTCCCAATTAGAGAGAGAGATTATATGGCTTTGAGTTAATCTTTAAGGAATTCTTTAATGAAAAGCCCTATATCAGCTCTATACCACAAAAAATTTCTATGTTAACATTTTACCTTTATGAGTCATTTGTAAAATTTACGATGAGAGGTAACAAAGTTATTAGAATAATAAATAGGAGAATTGTGTCTCAGTTCTGATGGTCTATGAGATGTGTTATCTTTTTTTTCCTTTTTTGACCCAGGGGCACTTTACCATTGAGCTGCACCCTGAGACCATTTTATCTTTCATTCTGATACAAAATAAAGTTGCTAAGTTGCCCAGGCTGGCATGGAAATTATGATCCTTGTGCCTCAGTCTCCTGAGTAGCTGGGATTACAGGCATGTACCACCATGCCCAGCTGATATATAAGACATAATCAGTCCTTTGAACTGACTAACCTACTAAAATACAAATAATATTCCCTGAAGAAAAACGTTAATTTTATTAATTTACGTAGGAAAGATTTGTGGTCTAAGGTTTGCAAGGGGCTCATTCCTAATAAGTAATGACCTAGGAAAAAAACTATAGTAGATAGTTGATTAAAGATTATTATCAGAGAGAAGGAAGTCAGGGATTTGTAAAAGGATAACTTAATTCACTAACCTTATTTGTACCCTTCTTTATATCTATTAAAAATCTGCAATTATATGTATTTCTGCAATTAGATATATTTCTGTACTTTCTGGAGACACAGTGACAAAAACCTTTTATCTACTACTAATCATTCATTTTTAATATATTAAACAAGGTCAAGGATTAATGCTATTTTGTTCTTTTTTTGGGGGGGCGGGTACCAGGATTGAATCCAAGGGTGCTTAACAACAGTACCACAGCCCCAGCCCTTCTTATTTTTCATTTTGAGACAGGGTCTCCCAAGTTGCTCGTGTCCTTGCAAATTTTGCTAAGGCTGACTTTGAACTTGTAATCTTCCTGCCTCAGTCTCCTGAACCTCTGGGGTTACAGGTAGCACCTGGCAATGCTATTTTGCTTTTTAAAAGTATAGTTCAAATTATCTCTTGCTTATGAATTTTGCTCAAAGATATTTACTTGAGCTGATTTTTAGTCATTTCAGCCTTTTATCTTGTTTCTAAGCCATCCTAATGGCCATCAGGAATTCTATTTACTAATGATCTTATCTTTCTAGTCTCTATCACTATATACAGAATATGTAAAATGATGAGATTTCTTGATGTCCTGGTAAAGCAAAATGGACATCTTTCAAGCTAAATTTTATATTGAAAGCATTCCAGTATGAGAAGCATTCATTATGGTGCAAAACTTGCCTCAGTGGTACTTTCCATTTTATTTACTGTCCAAAATTAACAGCTATTTTCCCAGAATGATCATGGAAAAGTGTGTATATCTTTCTATGGTAAATAAATAACAGGTGGTACATATGTGATAATTTGGCAGGTCTGCGAAGAGGGGACAGTGTCTCTCCTTTTGATAACAACTAATATTGTAAATTCTAATGCGTTAAGACCTCCAAGAGTAAATATTATTGGGAAAAGAAAACAGAACTATGAGTTTTCTATTAAAGTATGAAACACTGATCAGATTCTTGACTAAAAGGTTCTACCTTCAGAATGAAGTAAACCTAAGCAACTTTCCTTGAACAGTGTCAATGATAAGTCAGCTATATAAAAAGTATAACTTTCTTTCCTCTCTGTGGTTTCTCAATTATGTATAAGTTACTTTTTATAGCTTTTATTAATAATAAAAACATTATTACCAATGTTCTTGAAAACCTTAAAGGTTGGAGAGAGGAAGCAACTGGGCCAAATGGTAAGTTAGAAAGTTCAAGTGGCAATACCAGAGATGTACAGTTCCACATCTATAGTAATTTACATTTCTCAAAGTAAGACTTAACATGAAAACCCTTTTGACTCATTTCACTCTATATTTTATATCATCATTGTAAACTTTTTACAGATTTCCACTGTTAGCAACTTCTCCCTCTTTGTATTTAAAAAAAAAGGACTAATACACACTCCAGGATTCAGAATCCTTTATGAAGTAGAAGTTTACCCACAACCCACTGGAATAAGAAGGAAAGACAAAATCAGAGGATTGAAGGCTCAAGACGTGCTCTAATTCTCCTTAGCTCTCATGTTCTCCACTAAGACATTAGCATAAGTGAGAAATGGCTAGTATTTCACAGAACCCTAGGATCAGAAAAGAATAACCAAAGACAAAGCAAATAGGGGAAAGGGAAGTGGAAGGGCCTCACAGAGGCCTTAGGTCACCAGATCCTTACCTAAACTCTACTGAGATAAAGACCACACAGGAAGGCAATCCTTTTGGAAATAGAATACAGAGTAAGCACTTGAGAATTTGGGTAGAATTAACAAGATGAAACTGTAGTGTCACTAATCAATAAATCACACAGAACAGACGTTCAGCACCATTCTCAAATGTAAAAGAGGTTATCTGCTTTTTGAGGTAGTTAGTATGAATTCAGCCTCTAATTTTTTCTTAGGAAATATTTTACACTTTAAAGTACTGCATTGAAACAATTAAAGGTATATGTTAAGTTTGTTGATAATGGCATAAAAAGACAATTTAAAATATACTTGCCATATAAGGAGAAGGAGCATTATCATCTGAAACACTGTAGAATGACACTTCAACTGGAAGAGTCAAATGTGTGGGGCAAAAAATACCACTTGCCCCTACCTCAGCAGTAAAGCCATCAACAATGCCAAGAGGGTCTAAACGATAGTTCAACACAGATTCCTGGAAGACAAAATAATTTGGTAAAAAAATTAGAAAGGTTAGCATGCTAATTTCATTTTTTATTTAAAGAAATATATTACATTACCATTCATTCTAGCAGTAGAAAAGTGATTGCTATCCATGCCATGTTCTTTATCAGTCTTGAAATGAACCTCATCTCCCATCAATCTTCTACCATCCTATACAACTGGTTCTCCTCTCACTATTCCAACCAATGCTGAACTCCAATACTTCTACCTAACTGCGTAATGTTATTTTTATATCTATAAGTAAAAAAATGTGCTCTATCAGAGAAGGTATTTATCTATTACATTGTTTATAGTACTAAGAAGAGAGGAGTGCTTGGAAACTTAAAAGATAACATGACGTGTTTTATCAAAAGATGAAGTCAAGCACTTAGAATTTTAATTGAGAAATATTGCTTCTTTTAAAAATAGTTTTTGAATTTTATTTTTTAATTTAAAGAATAGTAAGTGTGGGACTGGGGCTGTAGCTCAGTGGCAGAGTGCTTGCCTAGCATGTGTGAGGCACTGGGTTTGAGCCTTAGCACCACATAAAATAAATAAAATAAAAACATTATGTCTATCTACAACTACAAAAAAAAAAGTTAAAAAAAGAACAGTAAGTGTGTTTTAGAAATAAAATTACAGAAATATATCTCTTTCAAGCTTGGTTGCTAAAATAACTTTATTTAAAAAAAAAATAAGTTAGTGGTTATCTTTTCAGGTATATGAAACATTTAAAACTTTCACAAGCTTTATTGAATATACACGCATTAACACATATATCCATGCATCATGATGTGTGATAAAATAATTATTTAATTATTTAAATAATAAATCCTGCAAATCCTCATGAATCTAACAGTCTATGTAGTCTAAATTGGAAATAGTTGACACATCAGAAATTCTATAGTCTCAGGCTGGGGTTGTGGCTCAATGGCAGAGCATTTGCCTCACACAAGTGAGGCACTGGGTTTGATCCTCAGCACCACATAAAAATAAATAAAGAGAAAAGCAAATCAAAATTACTTTAAGATATCATCTCACTCCTGTCATAATGGCAGCTATTATGAAGACAACAACAATAAGTATTGGCGAGGATATGGGGAAAAAGGTACACTCATACATTGCTGGTGTAGCCAATTTGGAAAGCGGTATGGAGATTCTTTGGAATTCTGGGAATGGAAACACCATTTGACCCAGCTATCCCTCTCCTCGGTCTGTACCCAAAGGACTTAAAAACGACATACTACAGGGACACAGCCACATTAATGTTTATAGCAGCACAATTCACAATAGCTAAACTGTGGAGCCAATCTAGATGCCCTTCAGTGGATGAATGGATTAAAAAAATGGATTTTTTTACTCAGCAATAAAACAGAATAAAATTATGGCATTTGCAGGTAAATGGATGGTGTTGGAGAAGATAATGCTAAGTGAAGTTAGCCAATCCCCAAAAAACAAATGCCGAATGTTTTCTCTGATATAAGGAGGCTGATTCATAGTGGGCTAGGGAGGGGGAGCATGGGAGGAATAGATGAATTTTAGATAGGGCAGAGGGGTGAGAGGGAAGGGGAGGGAGTAGGGGGTTAGCAAGGATGGTGGAATGTGATAGACATCATCATCCAAAGTACATGTATGAAGATGCAAATTGGTGCCGTCATACTTTGTATACAAGCAGAGATATGAAAAATTGTATATGTGTAATAAGATTGTAATGCATTCTACTGTTATTTATTTTTTAAAAAATAAATTTAAAAGTAAATAAAATAATGACATTGTGTCCATGTATAACTAAAAATATTTTTAAAAAAAGAAAGAAAAGAAATTCTAAAGTCTCCTGGTCAAAAAGATAAGACTAACAGATCTGTGCCAAAACTGAATTTCTATATCTTCCTCCTGCTCTGTAATCAAACAATATCTTGTTGATTTTACCTCTCAGTTTCAAGGCCACATCTCTTTTCTTCTGCTCCAGTACACTAGATCAGAACCTTACCACCTGTTTACACTAAAATGCAACATCTTCTAGTGAGTCTTTCAATATCTAGTGTACCACTACTCAAATTGTTGCACAGAGACCCTGTGCTTCAGTTCCAACTGAAGGATGGGGTATTGGGGATTGACCTAGAGCTGTGCTCTACCAGTAATACAACCTCCAGCCCTGCCATGGTCTTTTATTAATTTTGCAGGTGTACTTCTACGTATTTAATTTTCTCTATCTGGAATTTGTTGTTATTCCCCACTACCCAAACAAATTTACTTGGCAAATTCCTACTCTTGTAACCAAGCTCAAGTGACAGTTCCTCATTAAAGCTGTCCCCAAAATCTTTAGCAGAAATAGTAGATACACAAATACTTAGGAAACTTCTAATATAGTGCTAATTGCTTGGGATTTTAAATTATTTACATGTCTTTCTTCTTCAATAGTCTTTATAAAGCAGGAACTTTATCATTTAGCTTTGTATTTCTAACAGTATGACACATAGTAGGTAATCAACAAATCCTTCTTTCTTTTATAAAAAAATATTTATTTTTTAGTTGTAGTTGGACACAATGCCTTTATTTCTTTTTATAAATAAAGGATCGAATCAAGGGCCTCTCACATGCTAGGCAAGTGTTTTACAAATGAGCCACAACCCCAGCCCCTTAACAAATATTTCTTAGATAAGAAAACTATTCTAAAGATGGATAGAATTGTTATAGGAAGGGCACATATAAAAATGTATATAGATAAAACAAATGACACATATTAGTTGCTAACTTTCTGGATAATTCAAATTTTGTGAATTTACTAGCATACAGTACCATTCCAGGTCCTACTTGGTACAATATGACAATGAAAGAAAATAAAAGACATACAGATTACCAACTAACAAAATTTTTCCTGCTTATAGATCACATGACTCTTTACACAGAAAACCCTAAAGAATCTTTATAAAAAACCTACAGAGATTAGTGAGTTGAGAAAGACCATAGGTGATACTCACACAAACACAGTTATATTTCAATATAATTAATTCAATATAATTAATTACCAAATTGAAATTAATTTTTTTGGGGGGGTACGGGGGATTGAACTTAGGGGCACTTGACCACTAAGCCACATCCCCAGCCCTATTCTTTATTTTTATTTATATACAGAGTCTCACTGAGTTGCTTAGCACTTCGCCATTGTTGAGGCTGGCTTTGAACTTCAGGTCCTACTATCTCAGCCTCCTGAGCTACTGGGTTTACAGGCATGCACCACTGTGCCTGGCCTTGAAATTAATTTTTAAGCCTACTTTACAATATCTCTAGAAAACATTAAACACTTAAGTATACATCTACAAAAAATGTCCAAATATGTAGGCTGAAAAATATAAAACACTGATTTAAAAAAACTCAAGACTATCTTATTTGGTATGGATTTCATGGATCAAAACATTTAATATTCTTAAGATGTCAGTATTCTCTATAATTGATCTATATCAATTCATCCTATACAAAAATCTCAGATGGCTGTTTAGTAGTAAAAGTTAAGCTCATTCTAAAATTTACATTAATAGATAAAGGAACTAGAATAGCTAAAGCAATTATTATTAATATTATTATTTATTTTATTTATTTATTATTTTGGTACAAGGGATTGAACACAAGGATGATTTACTACTGAGTTACATTCCCAGCCCTTTTTATTTCTTACTTTGAGATATGGTCTCACAAAATTGATTAGGTCTTACTAAACATTGAGCCTAGCCTTGAACTTGAGACCCTTCTGCCTTGGCTTCTCAAGTCATCGAGATTACAGATGTGTGCCACCATGCCCAACTTAGTTAAAGCAATTTTGAGGAAAAAAAGAGTCAGGACTCATACATGTTTTCAAGATTAGAAAATTTGACATCCATATGCATAAAAATAAATTTTGACTACACAACCTCATATGACCTACAAAAATTCAATTCTAGATGAAAACATAAAAGAAAATATATATGACCATAGGTTAGGGCACTGGTTTTCAAGCATGGGATACTTGGCAATATTTGGAGACATTTTTAGATGCTACAATATGGGGGTGGTACTGGGATTGATCCAGTAGAGGCCAAAGATTCTGCTAAATATTCTACATTGCTCAGACAAGCTCCCCCTAACAAAGAAATATTATGAATGCCAAAGTTAAAAAGGCTTGGGCTAGGCAAAGATTGTTTTAGATACAGTAAAGGCAATATACAGTAAAAAATATTCATAAATTAGATATAAAACAAAATAAAAAATATTTTTCTCTTAAGATACTGTTACAAAAATAAGTGTAAAGCCAACACTTCATACTTGGAGACAATACTTGGAAAACCTATGTGCTTACATGCAAATAAACACAGGAAAAGAGGGTCACCATGCTTAATCACTAGGGAAATAGAATTAAAACTACAATAATTATTATTTTTTAATTTTTTTTATTTTAAATATTTTTTTTTTTTTTTTTTTTTTTTATTTGTATGTGGTACTGAGAATTGAACCAAGTGCCTCTGCATGCTAGGCAAGTGCGCTACCACTGAGCCACAACCCCAGCCCAAACTACAATAATTAAAAAGACTGACCAGTATAAACTTTGGGATAGATGTGGAAGCACTAAGACTCTTGTATACTAATAGTGCTACTTAAAATGGTAAAACTCTCCGGAGCAGTGTGTACCTGTAATCCCAGCAACTCAGGAAGCTGAGGCAGGGGGCTATAAATTGGAGGCCAAGCTTGGCAACTAAGTAAGACCCTGTCTCAAAATAAAAAATAAAAAGGGCAGGGGGTGTAACTCAGTGGTAGGGTGGCCCTGGGTTTAATCCCCAATACTTTAAAAAAAAAAAAAAGACAAGAGTATAGTCACTTTGGAAAACAGTTTGTAAGTTTCTTAAAAAGTTATATACCTTCATATAAATATATATATTTATATAAAGGTGTATAAATATATATATACCTTTAATACTAACCAGATATTCCATTTCCAGGTAGTTACCCAAATGAAATGAAACCTTATGTTCACAAAAAATTTATGCACAAATATTCATAGCAGCTTTATTTGTAATACGTAAAAACCTAATACAACCCAATTTCCAGAATTAGGTAAATGAATTAATGAATTGTAATCCATACAATGGCAATACAAAGGAATGAACTCTTTTAAAGTTAGGACAACAGGGATAATCTCAAAATAATGGTGTATAAAAGAAGACTCCAAACCTTTTCCCAAGAGTAAATATGGTATGACTCCATTTATAAACAATTCTAGAAAAATACAAGCTATTTTATTGTGACAGAGGGTACTTTATTTTCAACTTCTCTATAAATTTAAATAATATTCTCTATTTTAATAGGATTTTTTAGATTATAGGTTTTAAATAAATTTTAAATAAAAGTTAATGACTTATTCTTAAAAATTTATTAAAAAATATTTATCTTATTATATATTATAACAGGATTTTGAGATTAAATGGTTAAAATTTTAAGATTAAATGGTTTTTTAGATTAAATAGTTCTTGTATGGGAAAAACAATCCATTTTCAGTGGTTGTTGGTATTATGTTGAACTGAACTGATGGAAGAAGATAATCACATGACAGATGAGTTGAATGAATATAATAAGGTTTTGCAATAGAAAACGCTTAATGGTAGCAAGAAAGGTGACTAATTAGAAAAAGAAATAAAGGACACCCCTGTATTTGGGTGTTATTCTGGGTCAATGTGTTCACAGACTCCATTTAAGGCCTCACATATAATGTGAAAATACCCAAATTCCCCTCAACAACATTACAGGAATTAAGATTTTGTCCTGCTTCATAAAACAAGACCAATGTGAAAGTTAAGAATTCAAGACTATTCCCCAATACACCTTTCTTATTGACATAGAGTATCTAATTCACTAAGTAAATATCTTCTATAACTTACTGAAGAGAGTATCAATTTTATTGTAAAGAGAACACATATGGGTTAGACAGTCTCAATACTTCCCTGTATTTTGTCCCTTGAGTCACATGAACAAAATGTATGCATATTTACATAAGTAGAACCCTCTGAAAACAATAATGTATAGATCTTTTAACCATCTTCCCTATTCTAAAGTTTTTATATATCAGACTGCTTTCTACTCCCTCATAAACATTTTTCTTATAAAGGTTGAAGAGCACCTGACTCTCACAATGGTCTAAGCAATCTTAACTCTAAGACAAAGAGGAATAGAGTTCAGCATCTCTGGACTAATTGTTTGAAAGTGACATGGAAAATAGATAATTTAACACAAAAATATCTTTTTAATTTCCACTAAAACTTTGAAAAATAGTCTCAAAATTAAAATAATTATAAAGCACAATGGTTACAAAATGTACCACAACTCTGGTAAAGCTATTTATTTTAATTAAAAATACAAAATAGAAATTATTTTTCCCTAAAAAAATTCACCAATTAAAATCACTTTTAAAAAGGCATTTTCAAGTTCATGTTTAATGTTTAGGTGATTTCTAATTAAAGGCAGAAAGCCAGGCTTTGTGGCACACCTAGCTACTTGGGAGGCTAAGACAGGAGCCAGCTTTGGCAACTCAGCAAGACTTTGAAAGGTTGAGGATGTAGCTCAGTGGCACTATACTTGCCTAGCATACCTTGGGTTCAATCCTCAAAACTGAAGACAAAAAAAAAAAAAAACCAAAACCCAAAATCCATGAATAGATAAACTCATGATATTATGACATACTTGATCCCAAGTTGAAATATTCACATTACATAAGGAAGTAAATATATTAGAAATCTTTAGCCTTTTAATCTTTTAAAAATTCTATTATTTTATAATTAAAAAATAGATTTAGATTTACAGAAAAGTTACAAATAAAGTACAGAGAACCATTTGATTTTGTTAATTAATCTCCTTGATCATAAAGGGCTATTATCAGCCATCATCACATTTCCTGGGGTTGAGGTTATAGCTCAGTTGGTAGAGTACCTGCCTTGCATGCACAAGGCCCTGGTACCACAAACAAAAAAAGAATAAACATTTCCTGAGTAGCAGAACCTTTTTTTTTGAACAGGATCTCACTATGTTGCCCAGGCTGGTCAAATGATCCTCCTGCCTCAGCCTCCTGGATTGCTGGATCTACAGGCATGCTACACCATACCTGGCTAACAAAGCCACATTTTTAGAGAAGATGTGGTAAAGTCTCTCCTCTTGACTAAAGTAACAGACACCTCTGTTAGTAACCTGATTTCACCAAAAGTCCTTTACCTCCTCTACCAGTTACCCAATTCTAAGATGTCACTGTAGACAATTCTTCCAAGTTCTTTTCTCACGAAAACAAAACATAATTAAAAAGGTGACTTCAAGGTTTTAGAAAAATATAGCTAAATTTTTTTCCTTTTTGTTAAGAAAGTTAAAAACAAAAATGCTATCCTGGACCCAAGTTTAAAAAACTTCAACTCTTAAAACAGTTTCAAAACACATTACCTCAAAATTTCCTAGAAGACTAAGACTTGTTATAGGTGGAGCACTAGAACTCAAAAAAGGTTTTTCATGAATATCTGGATCATCTTCAATGTTTAAACATGGCCGAGTACTAAACAAAAAATAAATCAATAAAAGAATACATTAAAAACAATCTTTTCTAATTTACTTTTTACAAAATTAAATTAGGAGAATCTGAACAATTTTACTCAAACCACCATAATAATAAAATTAATGTCATCAAATTTTAAAACATAAAATTTATAGTTTAAAATTTCAGATTAGATTTCATATCTGTTATAAGATTTAATATTATGCAGGATATCCATATATCTGATAAAGGATGGAGATATGTATATGTATCTCAATCATGGTAAAGGTTTCCAGGTGGAATTTATGATATATCATATAGTGGCAGCTACCAGAAATATTAAATAATTCAGATTTCTATATTAATCTTCATTTTTAGCTGAAAATAAAAATACAAAGGCAAAATTATGTGACCAAAGGATATAATCAGAATGCTGTGGATGTAGGTGAGTGGTAGAGCATTTGCTGAGAGAGAGAGAGAGAAAAGAAAAGAATAGAAAATAGAGTAGAATAGAATCTGAATATTACTTGTCAACATGGAAAAAACTGCTAAGGCTTTCTTTTTGCAAAGGAATAAAAAGTAGAGTTTAATGATCAGAGATATATAAATGTAGCTAAATATTAAAATCTCTGTGCTTATTATGATTGTTGCTACTCATTGTCTCAATTTCCTTCTGATTTATCCTGAATAACTGTGTATGAATAGTATTATATTGAAAATAAGATTTCTATTACAATTTGACTTTTACACTTAATATTATTTATTGTGCAAGATCAGAATTGTGTGAAATTCTGCTTCATGTACACAAAGAAATCTTAAAATAAATACCTTCTAGATGATAAGCTTTTCAGATGCAATAATGAAGAATCCAGATCAAAGCAACCCGATTGTGTCTTTCTTTGAGGAACCTAAGGTCAAAATAATCATTTGTAATATCAAAAGACTAATTTTTTCTTGAATTGAGAAAATGACTTTCAAATGAAAGCTACACTTATCTTTAAAATAATAATTTTATCTCATATCAGTTTACTTCAAATAATATTATTTATTACATATTCTTCTTTGCCCATCCCAATCACTACAACATTCCCAAGTAGTCTAAAGCTTTACAGAAAATAGGTTTGGAAAATAATACCATGGATTTCCAAACACTGTGTATACCAGATTACAGTGACTAACCACCACTTACTCAAAATATCCTAAAAATAAAATACCCAGATATAAATTTATTTTGTGAGAAGGTACCAGAGATTGTATTAGGGATTGAACTCAGGGGCACTCAACTACTGAGCCACATTCCCAGCCCTATTTTGTATTTTATTTAGAAACAGGGTCTCCCTGAGTTGCTTAATGTCTCGCTTTTGCCGAGGCTGGCTTTGAACTTGAGATCCTCCTCTCCCATGCAGCTGGGATTACAGGTGTGCACCACCTCACCTGGCTCCAAATATAAATTAAGGATAAAATATACAACATGAAAATTAGATTTGATGGGCTGAGGTTGTGGCTCAGCGGTAGAGCACTCGCCTAGCATGTGTGAGGCCCTGGGTTCAATCCTCAGCAACACAGAAAATAAATAAATAAATAAAATGAAGATGATATTGTGTCCAACTAAAAAATAAATATTAAAAAAAGTTAGATTTGAGGGCTGGGGTTGTGGCTCAGTGGTAGAACACTCGCCTCGCACATGAGACCCCCTGGGTTTGATCCTCAGCACCACATAAAAATAAATAAACAAAATAAAGATATTGTGCCAATGTATAACTAAAAAAATATTTATTTATTTATTTTTAAAAATTTTATTCTTTTTTTAGTTGTAGATAGACACAATATATTTATTTTATTTTTATGTGGTGCTAAGGATCGAACCCAGGGCCTCACATGTGCTAGGCGAGCGATCTACCACTGAGCCACAACCCCAGCCCTAAAAAAATATTAAAAAAAAAAAAGTTAGATTTGATTCTTGAATATTAAACGTCTAAAGTATCTGATTCACTGGTCCAATTGGCATTAAAATATCTACACATTAAAAATTTAGAGTGGTACAAGGGTACCATGCTATTTATTTTAGTTAGAACTTATTTGTAAAATTTTCAATCTAAACTCTCATGATTTCTGGAATGTTCTCTATCTTCATTTCTTCTAATATTGGGTTTTATTATTTCATCTAGTCTTTCTTTTAGAACATCTGCTAGACTTATATTGAACACATCAATCTACCTTCTGTGGCTCTTTAGATTTTATCATTTATTTCCCTTTTTGTACTTCCTTCTAGGTGCTATGTATGTACTCAGTTGCTAAATTTCTATTCAGCTAATCTATTATTTTATCCATCCAAATACAATATTTTTTATATCTATAATTTCTACTTAGTTATTTTTTAAAAGCATGTGTTCTTTCAACTTAATTCCCTATCTTTGCCTTCATTTAGCACTTAGAGCATTTAAACAGAATTATTTTTAATTCCCTTTCAGGCTACTCTGATGATAGGGTTCCTATATGTGAATTCTTACATTTCTTGTTCCTACTAATTAATTTTTAAAGGTGCTTTGTAATTTTTTCCTCTCTGAGATCATTATCAACAAGAGGTAATTTTTAAAAGAAAATCAGTCCTTAGTGCCCTATAGATGTGGGATGGTTTGCTTCCTCCACTGGTTCACAATTTGGATTTCATGGATTCAAATTTAGTTTTCATGGCTATTTCTTAGCTAGACATGTCTAAATATCATTGTGGGGTTTCTGAATTTATGTTACCTATAAGTGCTTTAGGTTTTAGGTCTAATTTCTTCTGGGGGTTTCTTTTCCTCACTTACTCCACATATCCTTGGAATACTTTGAGTAAAGAGGTGAATTAAAATTTTTTTTCTCATTTAATAGAAAGCCAGGCCTTCCCTGGCTTTAATGAAGAGTTTAGTTTTTTCCAGTTATGACTGATGCAGACTTGCATCCTTGACTCCTAGCCTAGTAGGAGCATTATACCATACCTTCACTCTGCATTAGATTCAGATTTCCCAGAGGACTACAATTTTCCCCAAGTTAGAACTTGGGGACTTATTTTTCTTATTCTTATACTACATTATGTATTTAGAAGTTGTTGTATTTTATCCAAGACTTCTATGTTTGAAAGGAAGAAGAGTTTTCCTGTATTTATCTCAGTCCAACATATTGACCAAAGTTTTGTCTTACCTCATGTTTAACTGAGATGGCAGCCATATCAACTAATTACAGAGTACTTACTATGTACCAAGAATCATTCTAATTATCATCATAATACTAAGGTAGGTTCTATTTCCCCTATTTAGAGATGAAAACCTGAAGGTCTCAGAGATTTTTTTCTTACCTAATGTTACAAAGCTATGGTGAAGTCATTGTGACTCCAAAGAGATGTTTTAAACCGTTGCACTCAAATCTATAAACCTATTTGTAAACAAAGAGTAGGGATATTTATATGTCTCACAATAAGACAACTAAATTCATGAGTTTAAAATCAAAGACAGGTATCAATTTATTTTTTTATTTTTATTTTTTTAAAAGAGAGTGAGAGAATTTTTAATATATATATATATATATATATATATATATATATATATATATATTTTTTTTTTTTTTTTAAGTTTTCGGCGGACACAACATCTTTGTTTGTACGTGGTGCTGAGGATTGAATCTGGGCTGCACGCATGCCAGGCAAGCGCGATACCGCCTGAGCCACATCCCCAGCCCTGACAGGTATCAATTTAGTTCCCAGATGAACACATTCATCAGTATCAGTACTTACTGAGATATAATAACTTTTTTTTTGGTACTGGCAATTGAATCCAGAGGTGATTTACATTCTCAGCCCTTTTTATTATTTTTTTAAATTTTGAGACAGGGTTTCTCTAAGTTGCTGAGGACCTCACTAAATTGAGGCTGACCTCAAACTTGCAGTTATCCTACCTCAGCTTCCTGAGTCACCAAGATTATAGGCACCACACCCAGCTACAAAGGCTATTATATAAAGTCCCCTAGACATCAGGAGTTTTTTTGGCATTAATAACAATAAAAATATTGTTATTTTATGAAAATTTTAAAGAATTTTATGAAAATTTTTAATTCTAATACAATAAATATAATTTTTATTTATTTTTAGTGTTTTCCCCCCATATTATCACCTGGGTGTTATTGTGCTATCAAATAATAAAATGTTTTACAACTGAAAATTTATTTCAAAAGAACTTAAATTTTTTACAAGTAAAATTTGAATGTAACTCTTGCAAATATTTTAAATGTTTGTAGGTTTTCAGATAAGATTTAAAAAAAAAAAAAAAAAGCACTTACAGGACTTGAAAGAAGAGGCAATCCAGTTCGAGGATGAAAGGCTCTGGTTGAGGTTCCATCCAAGGAATGGAAATTATGTTTTCGCCAGACACTTGAATGTTTCAGTGTGGTCCTCTGTTAAGACAATAGATTTTTTTTTTTTTTTTTTTTTAGTTGTCCTGAGGATTGATCCCCAGGGGCTTTCTACTACTGATGTCATCTCCAGTCCTTTTTATTTTTTATTTTGAGACAGGGACTTGCTAAATGTCTAAGCTGGTCTTGAGCTTGTGATCCTGCTGGGATTACAAGTATGTGCCACAGAACCTGGCTAAGAATTAGAATTTAATGGTATATTTAAATACCATTTAAAGAACTTGTGTAGCTTTTTGGTTTTTAGATTCATCCTTAATGCATTTGAGGTTTATATCCCTGGTGCTGAAGCTGATGATAATCTATCTCTATTTTGTCTACACACACACACACATACACACATTCTAATTAGAAAACAATGCCTAAGATATTTTAATATGCTGAATAAACACAAATATTCTAAAGTATGCCCCAACATAATTGCCTTCTTAACATGTTAACTCAGAATCTAGCATCTAGTAAGCTAATATTTATTTTAATTTATAAAAATACAATGATTCACAGGTGGAAAAACTTAGTACAATGTTCTAAAGCAAAATTTTGTTAAGTATCATTTTCAGAGGATTTAATTTGGTGATACAGAAACATATGAAATATTACTAATTTAAAAATGCAGCAGCTCAGGAGGTTGAGGCAGGAAGATTGCAAGGTCAAGGCCAGCCTCAGCAATGAAGGGATACCTGGTCTCAAAACAAAAAATAAAAAAGGATTGGGGATGTGGTTCAGTGGTAAAGTGCTTCTGGGTTCAATCCCAGGTATTAAATAAATAAATAATCAGTCACAGCACTATGGTTTTGATGTTAGTCAAAAAAGAAGTAAACCATATGCGGTAGCATATGCTTGTAATCCCAACTCCTCAGTAGCTGGGGCAGGAGGATCACTTAAATCCAGGAGTTTGAGGTTAGCAATGAAGTAAGCTAATCTTAAAAAATTAGGAAAATGTACGTAAAGATCAAAATTCCATAAAGAGCACATGAATAAAAATTAGGGGGAAAAACGATTAATTTAGATCCTGGTGCTACCATGTACTAGCTTTGAGACCTTGAATAAATTACTTTAATCTCTGGTCTATAGTTCTCATCTACGAACTGTAGTAAAAGCACCTAACCTCACAGGCTAGTGAAAAGATTCAGTAAATTAACATGTAAAATACGAAGATGAGAATGCTTGAGTACACAGTAAACAGCATATGATTATATTTAAAAGAAGCACATGAAAAAAAAATGATTACAGTGGCTTGAAAAACAATGGCCAGATTAAGCTTCTCTATTAGGCATCACAAAGAATAAAAAATGATGGAGTCTTGTTATGCTGCCCAGGCTGTAACTTGGGATCTTCCTGCCTCCACCTCCCAAATAGCTGCGATTACAGGTGTTCACTGCTGGGCCCAGCAAAAACCCTAATATTCTGAAGGCCAGAGAAGGTTTCTGTGACAATTATAGTTTTATAGAATGTATTTTATTTAGGTACAACATTACAGGTTTATGAATTATTTTTAAATTTATTATTCAATCATTAATACAATTCTGAGAGAGGCAAAAGACATTTAGCCTTCTTGTAAATTGACATGAGGTTCTTAGAAGTTATTTGACTTATTTGGTATAACTCAAGGACTAAATTGTGAAGCCCAAACTACAACTAGATGTTTTGACTAATAGCTTTGTGACTCTCCTAGAGACATGCCTAAAAGTATTAACTGGGGTGGGGCATAAATATCGGGCAAACAGTATGTACTAGGTCAGAGTAGCTGACAAAAAAATCAAGCTAATGTGAGTTTCTTTTCAATTCCTGTTTATCTCTATCAATTATTCATAAATATTAAAATTTTAAAAAACAGTAAGAATTAAAATGAACCAAGGACTTGTATAGTCCACAAATTTGTCCTTCATTATATAAGGCAGAAGGAAGAACTGTGGATTGAAAATCAAAGACCTGAGAAAGGGCATGGTGTGCCAGTTCAACCCCCAAAGACTTTTATAGCTACTGGTATGTCATTTATTCTGAGTCTCAGTTTCCTCATCTGTCCTACCTGTCATAGTAAAGTACAAAAAGAACCAAGTGTTTTCTAATCATGAATTATAACTGAAAGCAATATATAAATACTATACAAAATCAAAGTGTTTTTATATCTGTAAAGCATTCATTCTCCTAAATCCACACACCAAATATTATTTCTTCTGAATAGAAGAAAAAAGAACAGATCTTTTAGATTGCAGATAATGGGGAAGAAACAGAGTTAAAAGGTCTCAATAATAGACTAATAAATCACTAAAAAATTATTGTCATAAGAGCAGTTTTTAAACAATGAGATCTTTATTTTTTCTATGTACCTGGTACTTACTGTCAAGAGTATGTTATTTGTAAGGAGACTAACAGTTTGTAGAAAGCTAATTATATCAGAGTGAGTGTTCTATGGATAATGGACACCTCAGATCTTTAATAACTAAACTAGATCTTCCGTGAAGAAAATTCAAACCATAACAGTTGAGAATTATATTTGAAATATAAGATGTTACCTACCAATACTTCTGTATTTTTTAGTCGTTCACATGTAGACAAACAGTCTTTTATATTCTTTCTTTGAGAACAATTTTGAGGTTTTTCATCAGTTGAATCTTCTTTCTTATCCTTATTTTTCAATTGGTTTATCTTTTTGCATTTAAATCCTTCATCATCTTTATGGAGATAATTTTCTATGCTATTAAGTCGAGTATTTTGCTCACATGTTTTTGGCCTTTTTGAGTCTTTATCTGAACAATTGTTTTCATACTTATTCAGATATTCAGACATTTCCAACATAGTAACTTTTAACTTTGAGTCACTTGTCTTTGAATTATCATACTGGAGATTGTCAAAGGATTCTGGATTACAATTTTCATTTTTTATTATTTTTTCTTTGCACTTACTTGTGCAAATATGTTTGTCAATACTGTTACATTCTGAATACTGTTTATCAATTCCATTGCTAATTTCTTGCTCCTTAAATTGAGACTCCGAAAGTGTATTTTCCAATCTGCTTTTCAAATCTAAGTTACTTTCATTGCAATGAGACATATTTGAGAACGTCAATACACTAGAAGCTTTGTTCTGTGTCTCTTGATATATATTTTGGATGATTTGACTAGGACTGTTCTGACACTGATTTCTTATTTGAGGTTTCAAAGAAGACTTTCCTTTACAAGAACTAAAAGATTTATTAGGTATTAAATTTTTCTCATCACTGTTGTCTCCTAACAAGGAAAATTTTGTATGAGAAATGGAAATGGAAGAGGAATCATCCTTAGTTTTCTTTAGCAAATTTTTGTCTTCATATGAGCTCCTAAATACTTTAGAAGGAACCAAATTGGAATCATGCATGTTGAATGAGGGACGAGGAATATGTGATGCTGTTGGATCAATGTGCTCCAAATGATGAGCAATTCTTGCAATAACATCTTGTCGTTCCTGGAGTAAAGAACCTATCAAAGGATTAATTTCTCCAACAGAACGATGAGAATAAAGACCATTAGAAATGCAAGTTTCACTTTGGGAAGTTTCTGATTTTACTTGAATTTTCCCCTCATTGGTGCCTTCTGAGCAAGTAAACTCTGGATTACCAAAAGAAACAGAGAAAGTTTCTTTACATTTTCTCACATTTTCATTTTCCTGTGAAACCCGGTAAAGTTTGGAATTAAGTGAACTAGATTCTTGAATTGTAAATGGATGTCCAGAAACATGTGAAGGGCTTGGATCACAATGAATCAAATGCTGAGCAATTCTTGCAATAACTTCTTGTCGATCCTGGATTAAAGAGTCTATTAAAGGGTTAGTATCACCAACTGTGTGCCAGGAACTCTGGTTGCTAGAGACACTAGAATCAATCATTGAAAATGATTTTAAAGTTCTCACTGATGTCTCATGTGATTTTATATCTCCTATACCATTGAAGTCCAAAATATTGGCTTGAGATGTCCCATAGTCAGATTTATTGCCAGAGCCTGGATATAGTTTGACATTTTTGATGGCTGCAGTATACTCTGGAGTTGTACCCCTTTTTCCATGTAATACACTTTCAGAAACCATGGTCCAAGCTGGTTTGCTACACAGACGCTGTGAACTCTTTGGACTACATTGTTCTGCTTCATTAGAGTTGCGGTGCTGATGAGTTTTAAGTTCATGTTCTTGAATTCTTTTCTCATACAGGCCAATGTTAGTGTGAATACTACATGTCAAAACTGGGTAATAAGATTGTCTGGGTAAAGACTGAACGCTGACTTTCAAGGCCACATTGTGAGAAACGTTGGGAACAGGAAACACATGTTCAATTGGAGTCTGTGAAAAACTCCACTGAAGGTCTACATCAGCAGCACTGATTCTAGAGTCAAACAGTAAAATACAGAATCAATGGATTATAAAAGTCACATGTTTATCATTGTATATTAAAGAATATAAAGCATACTTATCTTTGTTTGCATTAATTACCACTGAAATTTACTTTTAGCCACTTTGCCATGCATATTACTCTGATAAAATGAGTCTGAGATTGTGGCTCAGTGGTAGAGGCACTGGGTTCAATTCTTAGCACCACATATAAATAAATAAAGGTCCATCAACAGCTTATAAAATATTAAAAGAAAACCCAACATAAGTGGTATCTTATGCTTAGAAGAGATGATCTTTTTAAGAACACCAGACTATTTAAGTATGCAAGCTCAAGAATATTATCATCAAAAATATATTTGCCAAAATAAAAAGAATAAATGGATTCAGCTAATTTTATTGTGCAAGGTGACTAAGATAAACTATTTCATGACCACCTGAGTAAAGATATAATAGTTGCTTGGTAGGAGGTGTGTGTGTGTGTTTGTGTGTGTGTGTGTGTGTGTGTGTGTGTGTGTGTGTGTTATTTTAGGTAAGGTCTCACTATGTTGCCCAGGGTAGCCTCAAACTCAGCTCTTTTCCCTCAGCCTCCTAAGTAGCTGGGACTAAAGGCATGCATCACCATGACTATCTATATTCATATTTTTCAAGATGCCAAAAACTCAGGACTGGGGATGTGGCTCAGTAGTAGAATGCTTGCCTACCCTGTGTTCAATCCCCAGTACCACATACACAATAAAATTATCAAACTGTATAGTTAAAATATGTGCATTTGCCAATCATGTGGTACATGTCCGTAATTCCAGTTACTAGTGAGGCTGAGACAGAAGGATCTCAAGTTCAAGGCCAGTCTCAGCAACTTAGTGAGACTTAAAAAGGACTGGGGATATAACTTGTAGTGGTAAGGTGCCTCTGGGTTCAATCCTCAGTAGGAAGGAAGGAAGGAAAGAGAAAGAAGAGAAGAGAAATTCAGAATCCCATAAAATATTTCCACTTTATAGTGGTAGCAGCAAATTGTTCTTCTCTAAAGTAAGTTTATCAAATTTATTTCAACAAGTAAAATTCACACTAACTCAACCTAAATTTCTCAAACTTGTTTTGAGAAAATTCTCATTAAATTTTATCCATTTATATTCAAAAATGAAGAAAAGAAACTATTTTTAAAAGATCGCATTCAGTAAGTTAAGCAATGTGAATATACATGTCCCTTTTTTGCCTTAGACATACCTGTAAAGAATATTTCGTGGAATAGCACCATGAGAAACACTCAGCCATGCACTTAACTGAGAAAAAAACACAAACGAGCGGACAGCCAACAAAAGAGTCTTCTCTTCAATGAATCGATCACCATTCCTAATGAAAGTAACAAAGCCTAATTTAATTGTCATCAAGCACACATGATTGAATTTTAGGAAGACAGAAGCTGAAATTAACATATCACTCAGGAGGTAGGCTTTTAAGAGCAAAAGAATGAATGTACCAATGTCAAAGTTATGATTATTTAACGTAAGTATTTAACATCTAAGTATTAAATTTTACTACACAGAGGGATTCAAAGATATGATATAATATCTTTTAAAAACTATAGGAAGTAATAAAAAAAACTTGATTTATCAGGATCAAGTTCAAACTTAAGCTCAATAACTTACTGTCGAGGAACTGGCTCCAATATCCATCTTTCTAATAGTAATGCATCTTGCTTAATTGCAGGATCATTTAGGTCAATGCCTTCTGTGGTAGGCCCATCATCACTGTAGCAGCAGTCTGGTAGTAGCATCACTTCCACCATGATTGGAAGATTATTCTTCCACAACAATGTGACCTCAGACCTGGTTCGTCTGGCTTGGCGACACTTTGAGAAAATGAATATGAGCAAAATTTCTCAATAATCTGCCTAACTTTGTATTTAAGTTTTAAAATTGTAAAGTAGAGGGGCTGAGGTTGTGGCTCAGTGGTAGAGTGCTCGCCTCTCATGTGCGAGGCCCTGAGTTAGATCCTCAGCACCACATAAAAATAAATAAGTGAAATAAAGGTATTTTATCCAACTACAACTAAAAACTAAATATTAAAAAATTGTAAAGTAGATATTAATTAGAAAGGAGTCACCTATTGCAGAGCTTTTGGATTTTCTCATTAAATAATGTATTCATGCTAGTGAGTTCTGAGTTCAGGGATTAGTATTGAGTATTTAAGATGCAAATTTTCTTGGGGAAGATATCTTTGTTGTATCTTGTGAAAAAATAACTGCCATACACAATGTCCGAGAGGTCTCTGAGTTAACCCAGCCTTGTCTACTTTGTTAATTTCATAGGAAAGATTAATTAATTATTTCTGTGTATTAGTTACTGGTTATTGAACCCAGGGGCATTCTATCACTGAGCTTTCACCCCCAGCCCTTTCATATTTTTATTTTAATACAGGGTCTTTCCTGAAACTTGGAATGCTCTTATCTCAGCCTTCTGAGTCACTGAGATTGCAAGCGTGTACTACCCACCATGCTTGGCTTAATTCTTAATTCTGAAGACCAACTCATTTTCATTAAACATTCAAAACAGGTAAGATATTTTTTAAGTTTAAAAATTTGGACTACATTTGATAAACTAATAACTGGGAGAAAAGTTCCTAAGCCAAATTTTATTCTACCTACCAAAATATTTTAACAGTTATTATTCAAAAAATTAATACAATAATAAAAGGTATTCTCCCATTAAAAAAAAAAGAGCACAGAGGGAAATTGGTTAATCTGAGGAAAATAATCATCAATTAATTTACTGAATGAACAAGAACATGAAGTGGAAGAGACAGGGCTGAAACTCTAAAAGAAAACTCAATCAAAGAGAGTCAACCTGAGAGCATGAGAGGACAGGTGTGAATCACCCTGCTGACTGATCCACAAAACTACCTGACCTGCTTTCAAGAGCCTTGTTTAAGAGCCAATTTTATATTTAAATGTGAAAATTATAATTGTGATATAATGAAGGTGATAATAGAACTTACATTAGTTTACATATAATTTTTTAAGCATTCAACCTATGGTTCTTACCTGGGCCAACTTGTCACTACATTCATGTTTTGTAGTTACTGGATAACAAGACTGTGCTGGAGGGCAATGGAAACTTTCCGTTCGACCTTTTACAGAACATTCAGGTGTTCGACCTTCTGTTATTAACAAGGCCAAAGAGACCAAGAACTCCTCTGCATCATATTCAAAATATTCATCTAGAGTATCTGGAATCACAAGAAAAAAGAAAATCTCTGCACCATGTTCAAAATATTCATCACATAAGCATACTTTTTTTTTTTTTTTTGGCAGTACTGGGGACTGAACCCAAGATCTTGCACACTCTAGGCAAGCCCTCCTCATTGAGCCAAACACCCAGCTCTTAAGTATTCTTAAAAAGAACTCATCTATGTGCCTATAATAACAAATGTTACATTCCATATTCACTAACAAAAAGTGAAAGGAAAATACAGAATACTCTTGATTCACACAGTATACAGAATTATAAAGAGATGATGGATGATTCCAAATTCCAGGTGAACAGACTGGTTAAAATTATGGCATAAAATAAAAAAATTATGGAAAAATTATTTTTATCTAAATTTCAACTAGACTAGTCAAGATTTAAGAATATATGCATCATCTGATGGATAATTATGTGTGTTTAAACATCAGGTACAACTTTTTTAAAAATATATCATTAATAGACAAAAGGTCAAAATGTCTTTTATGTCATATTTTTTAGGTAAGATTTTTATTGCCATTATTAAGTATTAGAAAGAAAACACAAGTCCAAGTGTGTCTCTCCCTTTCTCTCCCCTCTCCCCTCTCCCTTCCTTAACTGATTCCTTGTTCTCATAGCACTAAATCTGTGATATGGATATTCACAGTCACAGGGTTCTCGATGCTTTGTTATATAATAATAACAGTTTCAAAGGGACAAATGCTATAATAAGCTAGAATCAGAAGGAGACTTATTTTGCAATACAAGGAATGTGATATTTTGGTTGTTACATAGTTCCAAATAATCCAACCTACCAATATTTTCATTTAGTTTTAGTAATTTAAAAATTTCTCAAAGTGCTCTAAGTTTTTAACTTTAAAAATTATTAATTTGCTATACAAGTTGAATACTCATGAATAAATGTGCACACAATACTTCATTTAATTTATAATTTTGAAAACGTTGTTCTTATCTCTGCCAATTAAACAACAAATATTTCAGGTGTTCACTATACTATATTAGGTGATGGGGAACATAGAGATATAATGTACATAGTTCTTAATTTCAAAGACTTTATGATTTAGAAATGACTTAAAGAAAACAGTACACCATACAATGGGTAGAAAGAAAAGTACAACTTGGACAGAGAATTTATGTAAAGAAAGTAAGAGAAAGGAAGGACTGGATTCAGATTATGAACAATTTTGCAGGAAGTAAACTTTATTGGCCCAAATTTAAGAACTTTCAGAAAATTTTCTCTAAAATAATCATGTGCAACATAAAATGACAGCCAACACTTGATAATAATTTATCATTGTCCAGTATTACCCGTGCTAAGTAGTTTCTATACATTGATTCATTTAGCTCCATCATTTAGCTTCATTTTAAAGACAACTGAAGCATAAAGAGACAAAGTAACTTGCCTAAGATAACTCAAATAGGAAGAAGTAAATTTGGAATCTGAACCCAGTTTGGTTCCAGTATCAGCCTCTTAATTAGCATACAGGCTGTCTTTCATTATAGCTATAAATTTTATATACTTCAATGTATTTTTTGAAATATAAATGAAAATAAGATATACATTTCACATAATTGATTTTGGTATTTTTATTTAAAAATATAGAACTGTTTTCCAAAAATAGGACCTAATTTTTATAATACTGTGCCAATGGAAAGGTGGCAGGGGGCAGTGTTTCTCTGGGAATAAAATTAGGTCATAAATCAAGGGTCCTCTGAGATTCACTGAGTTAAATTATGGTGTCCTTCATAAATAGAGAGGCAAAAAACACACAAAAGAAATCTATTCAACACCTCCCTGGTAGGTTTTCAAGGGTAGCTCAGGCTTGCCATGGGCTATATGGCATAATGTTAGCTCCCAGGACATTTTCTGGACTCACCCTGTTCCCTCTCCCAGCATGTAGTATAATCCCAGAGAGCTAAGAATTATAGCAGAAAAGTGGCTTCTAATCTAATGAATACTGAATGGTGCCAAGAAGTCGGTTACTCCATGTGAGGATGGTCTACAGCCTAAGTAATGTCTCATATATGTGCTATTATTTTTAAAAAGCCTATAGATACTAACTGCATTACTAAAATATAAATTCATATAAAAGCATCATTGAATTAATAGCAACTTTACATCATTATTTTATCACATACACTGAAAATAAAACTTCATTAGTGTTAATGCTACTAAGCTTTTGCCTCACGTAATTGTCCACGTACATGACAAGTTTCAGGATAACTGCTGAGGAGTTTCTTATCAGCTTGCTTATGGTTGCAACTCACAGTGACCTTAGCATCATTTAAGTCATGTAAATGAAGGGCTTTATCTGTACCTGTGAATTACTGGGCTGGAAACAACTCTTTATTTCATTGGATAGAATGTAAACTGTTATCAAGGAAATTGCTAAAACTGTAACTTCTTCATGGACGCTAAAAGTTAGGGCATAAATATACCACAAGGGGAAAGTTTTGACATTAAAATCTCAGGAAACCTGAGTTCTATAAATACTCTCCAATTAAGAGATATAGCACATGGGTCCACACTGGTAGACAAAACTGGTAGACAAAACAATTAAATACAAATTTTCTGTGGTAACCACTAGTATAGAGGTTAGAAGTGTGGGCTAAGCCGGGTGTTGTGGCACACGCTGTAATCCCAGGGACTCAGGAGGCTGAGTCAGGAGGATCCTGAGTTCAAAGCCAGCATTAGCAAAAGCAAGGCACTAAGCAACTCAGTGAGACCCTGTCTCTAAATAAAATACAAAAAAGGGCTGGATATGTGGCTCAATGGTTGAGAGCCCTTGAATTTAATCCCCAGTACCTGCCCACTCTCCCTCCTCCACAAAGAATAAAAATCATAGCTGTACAGGGGCATGAGGTGAAGGGCAGTAGTTAAAGAAGACTTCCACAGTTGTAAACTGCTACATAAGGCAAGTCACTTCATGTTTCCCTCTGTAAAACAGGAGTAATATCTGCCTGCAAGAACTCTAACATCACACAGGTGCAAGCTTTAACTGTCCCCACTGTCTAGAGTACACACTTTAGTTCACTGGATTAGACAAAAAGGAATGAAGGGAAAGGAGAGGAGACGGGAATAGGAAAGACAGTAAGATGAATAAGAAATAATTTCCTATGCTCATATATGAATACACAACCAGTGTAACTCCACATTATGTTCAACTATAAGAATGGGATCAAAATTATGAAGAGCTGCATCTCATGTGTGAATGTCAAATATACCCTACTGTCATGTATCTAAAAACAAAACAAAAAAAGAGGATACACTTTAATTTTCTTTAGCTATTATAACCTTGTTCCCCAACCTGACCCAATATAACTGATTTAAAGTGATCTCTTGACCCAAGCTGGGCCAGAATCTCTTTCCCAGGACACTGGAATAAGGACTCAAGAGATGTTAGTTGGTTCCTGCCTGCTACCTTGATCTGAGACAGAATACACTCAGTACCTATACAGGGCTACAGGCTGACATAGGCATGGAACAGTACCAGAAGAGAATGAAATAAGAGGAACAGTGAATGAGAGATAAGAGACCTCATGGCTACAGGAAGCCAGATAAAAAGTAGTTGTCTCATTTTCTGACAATGTTCCAGTCCCTCAGGAGGACTGTTAATATTCCTATTAATATTATTTCTATTAATCAATTTCTTTAAACTTCTTGAGTGGGTTATTTGTAATCAAAAAATTTAACTAATAACTAAAACGTTTTATTATGAGATTACAGAAAATGTTTGTCAAAAAATAAAAAGTATTCTTTGATTTCTTTCTTAAGGGTTCTGTAGTTTTCATTGTATATGTCTTTCACCTCTTTCATTGATTCCAAGTATTTCATTTTATTTTTGAGGCTATTGTAAATGGACTAGTTTTCCTCGTTTCCCTTTCTGAGGATTTGTCACTCATATACAGAAATACCTTTAGTTTATGGGTGTTGGTTTTATATCCTGCTACTATGCTGAATTCATTTACTAGTTCTAGGAATTTTCTGGTGGAACTTTTTGGATCTTCTATGAATAGAATCATATTGTCAGCAAATAGTGCTAATTTGAGTTCTTCTTTTCCTATCCATATCCCTTTAATTTCTTTCGTCTAACTGCTCTGGCCAGTGTTTTAAGAACTATGTTAAATAGCAGTGGTGAAAGAGGGCATCCTTGTCTTGTTCCAGTTTTTAGAGGGAATGCCTTCAATTTTTCTCTATTTAGAATGATGGTGGCCTGGGGCTCATAATAGATAACCTTTACAATGTTGAGATATGTTCCAATTACCCCTAATTTTTTTAGTGTTTTGAATATGAAGGAGTGACCAATCAAAATCCCAATGGCATTTCTCATAGAAATAGAAAAAGCAGTCATGAAATTCATCTGGAAAGATAAGAGACCCAGAATAGCTATAGCAATCCTTGGCAAGAAGAGTGAAACAGGTGGCATCACTATATCAGACTTTAAACTATACGCAATAACAACAAAAACAGCATGGTATAGGCACCAAAATAGAAATGTAAACCAATGGTACAGAATAGAGGACACAGAGACTAACCCACAAAATTACAATTATATTAGACAAAGGTGCCAAAAACATACATTGGAGAAAAGATAGCTTCTTCAACAAATGGTGCTAGGAAAACTAGAAATCAATTTGCAACAAAATGAAATTAAACCCCTATTGCTCACCATGAACAAAACTCAACTCAAAGTGGATCAAGGACCTAGGAATTAAACCAGAAACCCTGCGACCAGAATAGGAGAAAAAGTAGGTCCTAATCTCCATCATGTTGCATTAGGCCCCAACTTCCTTAATAAGGTTCCCATAGTGCAAAAATTAAAATCAAGAATCAATAAGTGGGATGGATTCAAGCTAAAAAGCTTATTCTCAGGGAAAAAAAAATCTGTGAGGTGAATAGAGAACCTACATCTTGGGAGCAAATTTTTATCCCTCACACATCAGATAGAGCACTAATCTCTAAGGTATATAAAGAACTCAAAAAGCTAAACACCAAAAAAACAAATAATCCAATCAATAAATGGACCAAATACCTGAACAGACACTTCTCAGAAGATATTATATAATCAATCAACAAATATTGAAAAAAAGTTCATCATCTCTAGAAATAAGAGAAATGCAAATCAAAACTACTCTAAGATTTCATCTCACTCCAGTCAGAATGGCAGCTATTAAGAATACAAACAACAATACGTTTTGGCAAGGATGTGGGGAAAAGGGTACATTCATACATTGCTGGTGGGATTGCAAATTGGTACAGCCAATTGGAAAGCAATATGGAGATTCCTTGGAAAACCTGGAATGGAACCACCATTTGACCCAGCTATCCCTCTCCTCAATCTGTACCCAAAGGACTTAAAAACAACATACTACAGGGACACAGCCACATCAATGTTTATAGCAGCACAATTCACAATAGCTAAATTGTGGAACCAACCCTGATGCCCTTCAGTAGATGAATGGATATATATGGTGTATATATTACTCAGCAATAAAAGATAATAAAATCATGGCATTTGCAGTCAAATGGATGGAGGTAGAGAATATAATGCTGAGTGAAGTAAGCCAATCCCCCCAAACCAAATGCCGAATGTTTTCTCTGATATAAGGAGGCTGATTCATAGTAGGGTAGGGAGGGGGAGCATGGGAGGAATAGATGAACTCTAGATAGGGCAAAGGGGTAGGAGGGTAAGGGAGGGGGTTAGAAATGATGGTGGAAAGTGATAGACATCATTATCCAAAGTACATGTATGAAGATATGAATGGTGTGAATATACTTTGTATACAACCAGAGATATAAACAATTGTGCTCTATATGTATAATATGAATTGTAATGCATTATGCTGTCATATATAACAAGTTAGAATAAAAAATTTTAAAAAATTTTAAAAAAGACAAGAGAGATATATAACCTTCAGCCTTATTTTAAACAAAACAAATAAGAGACTACCCTCCAAGGTACCTCTCCAGGCAGGAATGCTGTGGATTGGTTGTGGGCTGAAGCAGCTCAAGCCTTGGCTCATTATCTTTCTGGTGCTGAGGCCTATGAAAGATGGCACAAAAGCCAGAGCAAGGAACTAGAAAGACTGCTTCCTCCCTTAGGACCTGTAGCAATTGATCCTAAAGGTTATGTCACCATAGCCATCCATACCAAACCTAGTTCCAAACAAATGGATGAAACAAATTTGACAACTAAAGTCATAAAAGAAGCTATTGCAGGCTAAGCTCTGTTAATATCTTTCCAAGGTCCTAGAATTCAAGAAGAGTGATTTGGATTTGGATAAAGGATAAAATCTCAGGAAAATGTGGGGAAGCTTTTGACCTTCACATCTCCAAAGAGAGCTTGGAGAAATTTAAAAAGGAAAAAAAAAAAAAGCAAAGAAAATATAAAAATAAAACCTTGAGAAATTTTTTTATTGCTAACAATACAGCAGCTATTAAATTGGAAAACAGATTTAAACACATAGACGGACATTTTAAAATAAGAATAACACTTGAAAAGTAAAAATTCTAAAAGTACTATGAATACAGGTTCTAAAATCTCTGACCCCAAACAGCCTGGAACATGTTATTCTGATTTCACGGCATTACAACATCAGAGTTGGAAGGATATTTTAAAAAGACCTTATTTAACTTCTTGCATTCTGTGATGGGGTTTGATATCCAGGTGAGAGACGTATTCAAGATCACATCTTGCAAAACCGTAATTAGAACCCAGATCCCTTGATTCCTAGTTGAATGCAGATTATCCTGATTGTTAACTAACATGATAGTATCTCCACAACTGTCAATTCTGGGGACTGCCTTCTAATTCAGTTTACAAGTGACAGAGGAAAACCTGTCATACTGCTTTGTAGTTTTACCTTATATTTTAAGATGCTTATCTATATAAATGTTCTTTATATCTTTTTAAAAATTATAATGAGCATTTTGTTTAAAAAAGCAAACAATAATCTAGACTTGTAATTTGTGTTAATTATTTGGGGGAAGTCACTGAATGTTATTCCTCCTCAATGATAACTTGCAATTGTCCAACCCAATAGCTCTTAAGGAATCTCTAAAAATCCTTAAAAGAAAAAAGAGGTCTAAACTCCATCTCTTACCACTTTCCCTCTCTCCTACTACAATTCTAGCCTTGTTCAACTATTAGTTCCTAGGACAAGACCAGTTCATTCATACTTGACACACACTGCTCAGAATGTTCTTCTCCCTAGTTTAAAAAAAATTCTTTTTTTTTAAGTTGTTGATGGATCTTTATTTTATTTATTTATATGTGGTGCTGAGAATTGAACCCAGTGCCTCACACATGCTAGGCAAGTTTAGTTTTAAATGGCTAACTCTTTGTCATTCAATCAGTTTCAATGTTATCTGCTCAGAAAAGTCTTCCCTGACCACCTTCTAGAGATATTCACATAATCATTTTTTAAGTAATATAAAAATGATTATGACATAGTCCTTAGCTCCAATATTTTTCTTTTCAATTTACTTTTTGTTTTCCTCTGCCATCACTAGAATATAATATGTAAGTCTCAATACTAGAAAAAGTTTCAAGTACATGCTGGTTTTATAATATTTGTTGAATAAAAGCAGTCTTTTTTTTACCTGATATTACTGATATCAGTTCTAGTTCTTAGTTAATTTAAATGTTTGTTCTTTAAAAGAGGATAAGTATGTCACACTACTAAGTTCTAATTTCTTAACACCAAAACTACTATGCTGCTATCTACAGGTTTCCACAAATACCTGAGTTAAGTAACCAAACTATGAATTAAGAGATAATAGAGGTTTCAAAAAGTAATAACTCTGATTACTTTAAATATATGACACTGGATAGGGCTTTCATTTACATGTTTTCAGTTAATAGGAATTTTATAATTTAGTATACTTGTTTATGTGTTTGCCTTAGAGAACTGATAGTATTCTGTTGCATGTCTTATGTATGTGTAAGCACATTCAATCCCACAAACATGTGATCATATCTTCTCTCTTTTTAAGCATTTATTTTCAGTGTAGACATCCTTGTCAAAAGTATATGTATATTATTATTTTAGACATAACTATACCACAATATATTTAAACAGTCCTATATTGTTAGACATTTTGGTTGATTCCATTTTTTTAAACAGACATAAATATTTTCATAAATATCCTTGAACATTTGACTCAGTATACTTGTTTGATTATATCCTTGGGATAAATTCACAGAAGGAAACTTTTTATTCACATTACCAGATTGTCTTCTATGAAATTAAAAGGATATTATTTTTGGATAAAATTTCTTCTTAGTAACCCCTGAGGTTTTTTCCAGACCTCTTTTTCCTATTTATTCTGTAGTAAGAAGAGCCAGGAATCTTTGTACTATTTTGGCAGGCTTTAGAAATAAGTCAAACAGCATATATAGAAGTCCAGCACTGGGAAAGATACTCTTCCTCCATTCCCTTTAGACAAAGCTCAGAAGTAGCTCTGAGCTATCTTTGGTTTTTGTTCTAAGTGAAGGATCCAAAGACAGCAGCAATATGTATATATTGGCTTAAAGGAACTCTCTAATAGGGTTTCTTAAGAAGGAGAGAGTGGCTGTAGTCTTCTCTCCTAGGGTTTCCCTAAACTTCTAAAGAACAGATTCATAGACTCTCAGCACTGAAAACAAGTCTAATTCAACTACCCACTTGATCCCTTCAAGGACACCTCCCTGGCAAGCATTTATCAACCAGTCTTTGAATACCTCTAATGATGAAGAATTTATTTCCCAAGTTAGTCCATTTAATTATGGATCACTCTGGATGTTCAGTTTTCCCAATGCCCAAGATATTCACTTTTCTTGTTAGAACAAATGGGAATTTTAAATAGTTGGCAAAACTCTAGAGCCAGAAGAACTAGCCTCTAAGAATGGTCAGTCTGACTAGCTCCCAGACTGATTCAAGCATCAGTCCTCACAGTCTTAGAGAAAGAGGGCACCCAGAATTTTGTTTTGATTAAATACTTATCCATCTTATACCTAATACAGAAAACCCAGTCTATGAAAATCCTCTAAGTTCAGATTTGATTGTTGTTGTTTGCTTGTTGGCTTCCTAACTATATGATGAATCCAGTATAAACTTAACAGTGGGGTCAGAGCCACCATATACAATCAGATACTTAGACTGTTCAATGGCAGATGCTGATGTAAATGTTACTTTTGAGTTACACTTTGAGGTGTCCCTAGTTAAGATTCCTTTGGTTTCTTCAATTAATCTTTTACCAGTCTCTCCTAGTCTTTGGTTTCTGATTCCAGCCAAACTGCTGCCTATACAATGTTCTATTCATTTTCCATCTTGTGACATTGCTCATTCTTTTTTTTTTTAAACATATTGAGCATGCCTCCTTCTTCCTTCCTCTGCTTTCCATTAAACGGGGGTTTTTTAAAGAACTTTCCAGACTCCCTATCTTTTCCACAAAAGAAGCCTTTCCAAACTTCTCTCCACACTGATTTTTCACTGACTTTGCACTCCTCCCCAGAACTTACATAAGTCACCTAGGCTATGAATGATTACTTCAGGGTGCTGGCACACAATCTAAAGTCATGAATTTCATCTCCACATGGGTACATTTCACTTTGTTCCAGGGACAGACTGTACTGCTAATTTCCCAACCTTCTTCAAAGCTTGGGGCACTGATCACAAATGTGAACATGACAAAGGAAAGGACAGGTCAATGCAAATCAACATCACTTTTGGTAAAATTCAGTGCTATCTTGAGACCTCTATAGTTACATCAGTCCATCCATTTTTTTTATACTAACATTCTTAACATTTCATAGATAAATATCTACTAATGGATTGAATTCTACAATCATTGAAGTATTTTTTGTTTTTCATTTATATGCTCCAATTTCAAAAAATTTGTCTTATAGGTTTCTGTTATGAGAATTATAAAGTACCTTAGCAAAAATTTAGTCTAATCTACTTTACTTCTACATGAGGAAAATATGGTATAAGTATATCAACTTTCTTGCTCAAAATTGTATACTGCAAAGTAGAATATAATTCTTCCTCCTCTTCTTCTTCTTCTTTTTTTGGTACCAAGGATTGAATCCAAGGCCACTTAACTGCTGAGCCACATCCCTAGTCCCTTTTTATTATTATTATTTTTTAATTTTAAGACAGGGCCTCGCTAAGTTGTTAAAGCTGGCTTTGAACTTCAATCATCTTGCCTCAATCTCCCAAACCACTGGGATTATAGACATGCACTGCCATACCCAGCTAGAATACAGCCAGTACTCTTTATTCCCAGTGCAATCAATTTAAAATACTATGAGATGCTTTTAAACAGAGAGTAAGAGGCAAAGTTGACTCTAGTGACAAGTAAAAAGCAGTGGCTGTGGCTCTAAATAAAAGAGTAATTTTATAGATGTACTATTATTTTAATGTTAATTATACAAAAATGTTCTCACAGAATAATATCTTGAAATGCTATTTTTTGTTATGTTAACCACCAACAAACCATAAACTAAAACACTAAACACACTAAAATGAACAACACAAGTGATATATAAACAGACTCAGAGACCTTTTAAAAGCAACCCTGTGGGAAACTAGGGTTGTGGCTCAGCAGTAGAGTGCCCAGCATGTGTGAGGCACTGGATTTGATCCTCAGCACCACATATAAATAAATAAAATAAAGGTATTGTGTCCACCTACAGCTAAAAAAAATTAAAAAACAAAAAATCAACCCTCTAAACTTGTTTAGAGTATGTTTGTTTAAATTCAATCAAATATCTCCACTCTATATCTATACTATATAATAACCACCAAAGTTCATCAAAGTTATGACTAAAGAACTGCAATAAGGTAGCATCTTGAAGGCTGTATGTTTTTATAATGAAATCCTGTGCTTTAAAAATTGGCTATATATCTATGCTAAGCCCAAGACCAACATCATTCTAAATGGAGAAAAATTAAAAGCATTCCCCCTAAAAACTGGAACAAGACAGGGATGTCCTCTTTCACCACTTCTATTCAACAGAGTCCTTGAAACTCTAGCCAGATCAATCAGACAGATGAAAGAAATTAAGGGGATATGAATAGGAAAAGAAGAACCCAAACTGTCACTGTTTACTGATGACATGATTCTATATTTAGAAGATCAAAAAAAAATCCACCAGAAAACTTCTAGAACTAGTAAATGAATTCAGCAAAGTAGCAGGATATAAAATCAGTACCCATAAATCAAATGCATTTCTATACCTCAGTGATGAACCCACTGCAAGAGAAATTAGGAAAACTGCCTCAATCATAATAGCCTCAAAAAACAAACAAACAAACTTGGGAATCAATGCTCTTGGATAGGCAGAATTAATATTGTCAAAATGGCCATACTACCAAAACTGTTATACAGATTTAATGCAATTCATATTAAGATTCCAAAGACATTCTTCATAGAACTATAAAAAGCAATCATGAAACTCATTTGGAAAAATAAGAGACCCAGAATAGCCAAAACAATCTTTAGCAAGAAGAGTGAAGCAGGAGGCATCACATTCCAGAACTTAAACTATACACAGAGCAATAGTAACAAACAGCATGGAATTGACACCAAAATAAAAATGTAGACTAATGGTACATATTAGAAGACTTAGAGACAAACTCACATAAATATGGTTATCTCATACTAGACAAAAACTTCCGAAAGCATACATTGGAGAAAAGACAGCATATTCAACAAATGGTGCTGGGAAAACTGGAAAATCCATATGTTGCAAAATGAAATTAAACCTCTATCTCTCACCCTGGACAAAAATCAACTCAAAGTGGACCAAAGACTCAGGCAATAAAACAAGACCCTGTGCCTTATACAAGAAAAAGAAGGCCCAAATCTTCATCATGTCTGCTTAGGAACTGACTTTCTTAAGACACATCTAAAGTGCAAGAAGTGAAATCAAGAATCAATAAATGGGATAAATTCAAACTAAAAAACTTCTTCTCAGCAAAGGGAAAGAATCAATGACATGAAGAGAGAGCATATAGAATGGGAGAAAATCTTTACGACACACACCTAAGAACACAAATCTCTAGGATATATAAAGAATTCAAAAAACTTAACACCAAAAAAAAAAAAAATTAACCCAATCAAGAAATAGGCTAAGGAGCTGAACAGACACTTTACAAAAGAATAAATACAATCAATAACAAACATAAAAAAAGTTCATCATCTCCAGTGACTAGAGAAATGCAAATCAAAACAAAGATTTCATCTTACTCTAGTCAGAATGGCAATTTTCAAGAATATAAGCAAAAGTATTGATGAGAATGTGGGAAAAAAGGTACACTCATACATTGCTGGTGGGACTGCAAATAGGTGCAACCACTATAGAAAACAGTATGGAAATTCCTTAGAAAACTTGGAATGGAACCACCATTTGACCAAGCTATCCTACTCCTTGGTTATACTCAAAGGACTTAAAATCAGCATGCTACAGTGATGCAGCCACATCAATGTTTATAGCAGCTCAATTCACAATAGCTAAACTATGGAACCAACATAGATGCCCTTCAACAGATGAATGAATAAAGAAAAATGTGGTACACATACATAATGGAATATTACTCAGCCTTACGAATGAAACTATGGCATTTTCAGGTAAATGGATGGAGCTGGAGAATATCAAGCTAAGTGAAATAAATCAAACCCCAAATGTTTTCTCTGATAGCAGATGCTAATCCATAATGGGGAGGGTGGTGGATAGGGAAGAATAAAGGAATTTTGGATTATGTAGAGGGGAGTAAGGGGAGAGGAGGGGGTCTAGGGATGGTAAGCATATGGAATGCAATGGACATTATTACCTTATATACATATATGACTACACCATGTTCAGCCAGAGGAAGAAGTTGTGCTCTGTTTGTTTACAATGTGTCAAAATGCATTCTACTGTCACGTATGACTAATTAGAACAATTTTTTTAATTGGCTATAAATTTTCATTGAAACGTATCCAAACATTTAATTAAACAAAGATAATCCCCATCCTTTTTTAAATATATATTTTTTTAATATTTATTTTTTAGTTGTAGTTGGACACAACACCTTTATTTCATTGTTTATTTTTGTATGTGGTGCTGAGGATTGAACCCAGGGTCTTGCACGTGCTAGGCAAGCACTCTACCGCTGAGCCACAACCCCAGCCCCCCATCCTTTGGAGTTGTTTTATCAAGTGCTTCTCCATTTTAATTCTTATGGCGTAGTCTATAGAATAGTTAAGAGCTGAATTTGAGGTCTGGCCACCAGTTCTGTTACTTGCTAGCTGTTCAGGGTAGTTAAAAGGATTGAGTTTTGTATAATTTTTAAAATACTACCTAGAACATAAGGAGCATCATATAAATATTTGTTAAATTTAAATATCATAATATAGTTCTTTCCCCCATTTAAAATAAAAAACAACTAACTTCATAAATCATTTGCCCAAGGTCATACACATTATCAGTAGATGGAAAACCACCTTGAAGCCTACTTTTCAATAATAATAGTTATTAACAATTCAAGTATAGAAATTCATATTTACCTTTATTTCAGATAAAAATGATTGAAAGGCCACCTTCCCACTTGAGGTACAGATTCTAGAAAGCTCTTCAGACAGATATATTTTTTAAGATTCCTAGTATTAAAATAATTTGGGCAGTTATATCTTTTCCCCTTCCTCTCTGCCTCCCTCCCTTCTTTGCTGTGCTGGAGCTCTAACTCAGAGCCTCTGCATGCTAGGCAACTACTCTAGCATAGACTTACTTACATCCCCAGCCCTCCTTTCTTTCTTTTAAAGCTCTAAACCAAGCTTGGTCCCTTTATCATCAAAGAAAATTAAGCAGCTTCCCTGGGCAAAAGGAAAAAGGAAAGTTTAAAAAGTGGGTAGGAGGGCAAAGTGTTGGTTTGTGTAGAATTCAGGAAATAAGGAGCTTAAAGGAACCTTCTAGAACATGATTTTTTTTTTTAGTTGTCAATGGACTTCTATTATTTATTTATATGCGGTGCTGAGAATCGAACCCAGTGCCTCAACATATGCTAGGAAAGTGTTCTACCACTAAGCCACAACCCCAGCCCCTAGAACATGAATTTTCATTAATTTACAGGTGAGGAAACTGGACTTCAGAGAGGTAATTTGCCTTGCTCAGACACACAGTAAAATAATGGTAAAGGGAGAGTTTAAGCCTAGGACTCCAGAATGCAAAATGCCAAAAATTTAGAAACTTGTTTCCAAGTCTTATCCTGCATGCATTTACCTAAACTCTAACCCCCCATCAGTCCAATTTCAATTCTCTGTTCATGGTTCTTCCCTGAGCCAGAACTGAAATTGGACTGAGAGATGTTAGCTCAGTAAATCACCCCGGGTTCAATCCAGAGAACCAAAAAACAATGAACACTTATGCATAGTTTACCATATATATTATTTCTAGAATGAATTTTACTTTTTCATGTAAGAATAAAATTTTCAAGCAAGAAACATAACTACTATTAAACATAATACTGACCCAAGAAACATATCTAGAATTGAACATAACACTGACCCAAGAAACTGCATGACTCAAGATGTTCTCTTTGGAAATTGAATAGGAATGGGCTGGGGATACAATTCTGTGGTAGAATGCTTGCCTAGCATGAGCAAGGCCCTGGGTTCAATCACCACTGCTGCAAAAAAATTTAAAGGGTGAAATTGAATAGGCAGTCTTTTGCTTTAACATTAGCATAATATTTGTTTTTGGGGTAAGTAAATGTCACTAAATACACAATAGACCCAGTCTATGACAAAGTTGTACCTTGCTTCCCAAGGGTGCTATTTACATTTTGTAATGTAGTCCTTAGAAGTCATAGATTCTTTTCTGCTTGTAGTAAAATAGATCCATATCTATGAGAAAGTTAAACCTCTTACAACTATATGATTTAGTTATTTAATATGGTTATTACCTGCTTGAACCTGTAAAAATACAGGGTAGGGACTTTGATCAATCTTGTTGACTAAGCCTCAATATCCAGGAACTATATGATTGGCACATAACAAGCATTCAAAAATATTTATGAAATTATATAATTTATTATAAACATATTCAATACCATACTCAGATAAGAACCATGACAGTATTTCTTTTTTTCCCCTTTGCTATTTTTAAAAAATGTTTTCTTTTTAGATATACCTGACAGTAGAGTATATTTTGACATATTATACATCCAAGGGGAATAACTTAGTCTAATTAGGCATTACAGTATTTCTTAAATAACTCTCCCTTTATTATCAGAAGTCAGCCACATATTCATTGATTCAAATACTTTCAAGGAGAAAAGATTCATACCATCTAAATTTAATTCAGAATAGTGTTCCTAAGTAAAAGCACCTTGGGCTGGGTACGTAGCTCAGTGGTAGAATACTTCTCTACCATGTGTAAGACTGGGGTTTGATCCCCAAAACCACAAAAAGTTATAGAACCTCAATTTAGTGAGCATAAAGTATTGAATACAGCTTGTAATAATTTCTTTTATTGGTCTTAGATATATGATATCTTAAAGATTAATTTTATGGGCTGGGCTTCAGGGTGCATGTGTGTAATCTCAGATACTTGGAAGGCTAAGACAGGAGGATCAAAAGTTTGAGGCCAGCCTCAGCAACTTAGTGAGACCCTGTCTCAAAATTAAGAATAAAAAAGGCTCAGAGAGGTGGCTCAGAGGTAATATGCTGGGTTCAATTCCCAGTACCATCACAAAAGAAGATTTTCTGAAGTTTTAAATAAGATTTAATTTTAAATCTGAAATATTAAAATGTGATACTTTTCTGTAGAACTCTGATAGTAAAACTCTGTGGCATAACTGAGAGAAAAAACTAGGTTTCACGATCAAAGAGGTTTAAATTCAAACAGTGAACAACTCTAGGCAAGCTAAAACAATAATTGTCTCACCCCAACCCAGGGCTCAAATATGCTCCCAGTCCATGACATAATAAATCTTACCTCTGTGAAATCTCTGAGGGGGGGGGAAAGACTCTATCCTTTGGAATTTGGCACACCTTACTATGGCAGGAATTATTAGATTTGTTTTTGGTTAATATTTAAGATTTAAATAGCAAACCCAATGTAGTTGATAAGTATTTAGTTTAAGACTCACTATAAATGGACTACTTTATTTAGTTAGAAAACATTCTTAGTGAAATTTTCTTACTTAAGACCAGAATTATTGACTTCATGAGGTATTTCCTTTACACTATATTTGATTAAAGGAATGTCATAAAGCATAAAATCTTCCTACTTTAGAAAATGGAATGAGATTACCTACAATATAACTGATGGCTAAATAAAATACATGTGAAGAAAAATTTTGAAAACAAAATGATCTTTAATAACTGTTTTTTAATTGCAATAAGTAAAATATTCATTGGAGAATTCAGCTTTACTAAAAAGGGAATAAGATCTAATGAGTCCAACCTTGGGCAAGTTCAGGCATGTTTTTAATTTCTTCATTTATGAAATCAGAGTAAGTGTTACGAGACAAAGGAACTTTTTCTCTTTACTCAAGTTGGGCTTCCATACACCGGGAGAACAGGACTTTACCACAAGTCTTATCTTCCCACCAGGAGATATGTTGGAGGGAAACCTATGATTTCTATATTTATCAATTTTAACTAATTCTTTTACAAAGTAGGTGGGTAACATGACTGGTTTGATTTGAGTAGTCATCAGGTTGTCTCCAGTGAAGTCAGAGTAATAGGAATGTGATTTATTCTCACACTTTGAACTAAACAATTTTTTTTTAAAATCCTATTTTCTGACACAGGTGACAGTTAGTTCAGGACAATGATTTCTAAGAGGGAAATAAACAGGTGAACCTCACAATAGTTCAGAGAGCAAATTATCATGTTAAGGCACAGGGAAGAAGCCAGACAGAGCCTGCCAGCTGCCCTGAATGAAAGACTAAAGAATTAGAAGGGGAGGTGTCAAGGTGGTTTAATACCAGAGAAAAGTAGCATACCAGAAAAAAAGCTTCACAGAGATGAACTAATGAAAGACATAAAACAAAACTCTCTCAATGAAGAATTCTGTTAAACATCAAAGCAGAATTTTTCTTTTTAGATACAGAAAAACTGAAAAAAAAAATCATTACCAGAAAAGTTTAACAAGAAAAATTGTTAAAGGAAACCCTTCTGGCAGAAGGAAAATGATACCATTTGGAATCTGGAGCTACATAAAAGCACTGGAAACCATAAAATATGTAGATAGATATGATACTGTTAGTGATAATGAGGGCTTTTTCTTAATGATAAAGGCAATTCATCAAGATAACATAACACCCCTAAACAAACGTCAGTAAGGGAAAGATACCTGGAAAAATCTCCCAATATTTGGAACTAAATGACTGGTATGATAACAGTCATTGGATGATCCCTTTATTCTGAAGTGAGGTCACCAAGTGCTATGGGCTAAAACTATGTCCCCTCTAAAATCCATATGTTGAAGCCCAACCCCTAATGTGATTGTATTTGTAGATAGGGATTTTAGGAGATAATTAATCTTAATTAATCTTAATCTTACATGAGGTCAAATGGGTGGAATCTTAATCCCATAGGATTGGAGGGGGAGGAAATGGAAAAAGGAGAAGAGGGGGTGAGAAAGAGAGGGGAGAGGTAAGGGAAGAATGAAGAGAAAAAGAAAGCATTCTCTTTCTCCCCAAGGTTCATATGGAGCTCATATAAGCAAGCCATGGACACTGCCCTCACCAGAAACCAACTTGGCAGCACCTGGGTCTTTCTTGGGTTTACCATTCTCAAGAAGAGTGAGAAAATAAGTATCTATTGTTTAAGACACACCATTTATGGCATTTTGTTATGACAACCCAACCTGACTAATACACCAAGGTTAAAAGCCAGGAATTAAGCTCCATATTTCCTATCCCTTCCTGAATTTCAGAGGAGACAGAACTGCACTTAGCTCCAGATTTCTGAACAAAGTATTGTGGGGCTAGTACTTAGAGCTAAGTATTCTCAGTTCATAAAGAGGGAATAAAAATACCACACAAAAACTAGGGTTTTCAGAATTCTTACACTGGGAGGATTATTAGTGTACAATTCCACAAAAGAGGTTCTTTAGTTCTTATTCCACAAATGGTCATTTTATGTACATACTTTTGATTGTCACTCAGAGGACAAAATGGCATTTAAATGACTTGAATGTGTACCCCAGAAAGGATGTGTTAGAAACATAAGCCCCCCGTGTAACAGTGTTGGGAGGTGGGCCCTTTGAGAAGTCTATGAGGACTCCACCCTCATGAATGGATTAATATCAATTATAAATAGGTTTGAGAATGCAAGCTTAAACTCTTACTTTTTTGTACACATTCTCTTCCCCTCTAGCCTTCCACCATGGATGATGCAGCACAAATGCCCTTACCAGATATCATCAGCTCCTCAGTCTTGGACCCCTGGGTCTCCAGAACTACTGGAAATAAATCCACTTGTTTGTTTTTTTTCACTGAGACAAGATCTTGCTATGTTGTCTGAGTTGCCCAGGCTGACCTTGAACTCTAGATTCTCCTGCCTCCATCTCCCAAGCAGCTAGGATTACAGGAATCTGCCACTGCACTGGGCTAAATCTGTTTTTATAAATTCTGCAATCTCAGGGATTCAGTCATAGCAGCACAAAGTAGACTAACACAAGCTCCTTGAATTCAAAGCAATTATAGTAACTATTCAGTCATCTTATATATTATAATTAGAAGTGAGGTATATCAAACATTGAATCATTAGTCATAAAAAAATGTGTTGTATGGCATGATTACTTAATGAAATCAAGATGGAGACAATGGGCAAGGGGAGAAAACTGGAGAAAAAGATGAGTAATATGGGAAAAGAAAAAACAAATACAATGACAAATACATGTAGAATTCACAAAGTCTGGCATCATCTTCTACATTCCCTTACCATTTTAATCCATTCCACCTCTCTTGTTGGAATTTGATCTGAAATGCAATTATGATTATACTGGGTTAAATCTCTATAACTATTTCCCCACTATTTAATATTTAAAGCTCAAACTCCTACTTTTTTTAAAAAAAATTTTAAATTGTCAATGGACCTTTATTTTATTTATATGCAGTGCTGAGAATTAAACCCAGTGCCTTGCACGTTCTAGTAAGCGCTCTACAAACGAGCTACAACTCCAGCCTACAAACTCCTACTCTTTTAAGAACCAGTTAACAAGTTGCTTATTAGGGGTATGTCTACTCCTTCTAGTATATATTTATTATTATTATTATTATATTGATATTAAAGCTCATAATCAGTGAATTATCTCATTCATTCCTATTTCATACATTAGAATATTTCATATAAATAATGATATCACTGCAAGCAGAGATTTACTTCTTTCCAATCTTTATGCTTTCTACTTCTTTTCTTGCCTTATTATAATGGCTATGTATGCAGTGTGATATGGAAGTGGCTTCACTGAGTACCTTATTTCTGATCTTAACAAGAAAGTGTTCATGGACTGGGGTTGTGGCTCAGTGGTAGAGCATTTGCTTAGCATGTGTGAGAAACTGGGTTCAATTCTCAGCATCACATACCAATAAATGAATAAAATAAAGGTCCATCATGTCTAAAAAAGTAAAAATTAAAAAAAAGAAAGTGTTCACTATTTTACCATTAAGGATTATCAATGGAAAAATGTAGATTTTTCAAACCTGTTCTTTATCAGGTCAAAAAGGTTTATTTGTTTATTTGTAGTGCCAGGTTATTGAACTAGGGTCTTAGGCCTGCAAAACATAGGCTCTACCACTAAGGTAAACCCACAGGCCTAAGATTTGTTTACTAGGTTATTTTAATAAATAGCATGTAAAACAGATTCCTCAAAGAAATGGTATCTATTACTTTAGAATGCCTCAGAAAATTCAGTTAAAGAAATTTTAAAACAACAACAAAACCAAAAAATATCTGGATAAGAGGAGGCTAGGATTGTGGCTCAGTGGCAGAGTGCTTGCCTCACATGTATGAGGCACTGGGTTCAATCCTCAGCACCATATAAAAAATAAATAAAATAAAGGTGTGGTATCCATCTACAACTAAAAAAAAAATTAAACAAAAAGGGCTGGAGGGCTGGGGTTGTGGCTCAGAGGAACAGGGCTCGCCTAGCATGTATGAGGCACTGGGTTAGATCCTCAGCACCATATAAGGTAAAAATAAAGACACTGTGTTCACCTATAACTAAAAAATAAGTATTTTTTTAAAAAAAGGGCTGAAGATATTGCTCCGTGGTGTGATACTGGGCTCAATCCCTGGTAGCAAAAAAAAAAAAAAAAAAAAAAAAAAAAAAATCTCTGAATAAGAGTTGTTGAAGAATACGCTATTTTCAGTGTATTCTTATTGTAGTTAAGAAATAACCATGTATTTAAAGCACTTACATTCTGCATTATAAAGCAAATTCTAAGAGGAAGTTGATAGCTATGAGTACCTACATAAGAAAATCAGAAAGATCCCATATAAACAATGATGCATTTCAAGACCCTTGAAAAACAAGATGAAACCAATTCCAAAACCAGTAGAAGGAAATAATTAAGATCAGAGTCTACCTTCAACAAAAGTGAGAATAAAAAAGCCATACAAAGGCTCACTGAAACAAAGAGTTAGGAAAAAAAAAAAGAAACAAAGAGTTAGTTCTTTAAAAAGATAAACAAGCCAAACTTACCAAACTAACCAAAAAGAAAAAAAAAGACTTAAATGAAAAATGAGAAAGCACCACAGACATCACAAAAATCCATGGATCGTTAGGAACTATTTGCAAAAGCTTATATTCCAATAACCAGAAAAACCTAGAAGAAATGGATACATTTCTAGACACGTATGACCTGCCAAAATCGAACAAAAAATAGAAAATCTAAACATACCAACAACTTGTATTGAGACAGAAAAAGTAATATAAAGCCTTCCAACAAAGTCCAGACTAGATAGATTCTTAGCTGAATTCTTCCAGACCTTCAAAGAAGAACTAATGCCAATAGTCTTCAAAGTATTCCATGAAATAGAAAGGGATGGAATACTTCTAAATTTATTCTATGAAATTTGTCTCATACTCATATCAAAACCAGATAAGGATATATCAAGGAAAGAAAATAAAGTATTAGCAAATCATGTTCAATAACATTTTTTTTTTCGTACCAGGGATTGAACTTGGAGGCACTCAACCACTGAGTCAAATCCCCAGCCCTATTTTGGGTCTCAATGATTTGTGTGGGTTTGCTAAGGCTGGTTTTGAACTTGTGGTTTTCCTGCTTCAGCCTCCAAAGCCACTGGGACCAATAACATATTAACGAGATTATACATCACAACCACATTAATTTTATCTCAGAGACGCAAGGATGGTTTAACAAATGTATATCAATAAAAATAATTCACCACATAAATAGAATTAAGCACAAAAACCACTTAGTGATCTCAACAGATGCAGAAGGCCTATGAAAAAATTCAGCACCCATTCATGAGAAAAACACTGAAGAAACCAGAGGCAGAAGGAACTTACCTCAGCATCATAAAGGGTATATACCCAAAGCCAAAATCTTAGTGAATGGGGGAAAAACTGAAAGCATTTCCTTTAAAATGTGGAACCACACAAGGATGTTCACTCTCATCACTCCTATTTAATATATAGTGCTAGAAATTCTAGCCAGAGCAATTAGACAGGAGAAGGAAATAAAAGGGATAAAAAATAGGAAAACGAGCTGGGCACGGTGGTGCCTGCCAGTAATCCTAGTGGTTCAGAGGCTAAAGCAAGTTCAAAGATAGCTGCAGCAACTTAGCAAGGTCCTAAGCCACTGAGCAAGACCCTGTCTCAAAACAAAAAATAAAAAAGGGCTGGGGATGTGGCTAAGTGGTAGAGTGCCCCTGAGTTCAATCCCTGGTACCAAATAAATAAATAAATAGCTTTCCTATATACCAACAATAAATATGCTGAGAAAGAAATCAGGAAAATGTTTTCATCCACAATAGCCTCAAAAATAAATAAAATACCTAGGAATAAATCTAACCAAAGAGGTGAAAGACCTTTATAATAAAAACTACAGAAAACCAAAGAAGACACAAGAAGAAGGAAAGACGTTTCATGCTCATGGACAGGCAGAATTATTATTGTTAATGTGGCCATACTACCCAGAACAATATACAGATTCAATGTAATCCCCATCAAAATACCAATGACATCCTTCTAGGAAAAACCAATCCTAAAATTCCTATGGAAGAATAAATGACCCCCAATAGCCAAAGCAATTCCAAAAAGTCAGTGCTGCAGATATCACAATACCTCACTTCAAATTCTACTACAGAACTATAGTAACAATAATTGCATGGTATTGGCATAAAAGTAAAAATAGAAGACTCAGAGACAAACCCACACATCTACACACATCTGATCCTTGACAAAAGTGCCAAAAACATAACACTGGAAAAAAGACAGTCTTTTTAACAAAAGATACTAGTAAAACTGGTTATCTATATGTAGAAGGATGAAACTAGACTCTTACCTTACATCATGCACAAAAATCAACTCAAAATGGATCAAAGACTTGGGAATTAGACTAGAAACTACTCAACTCCTAGAAGAAAATATAGGGTTAACACTCTAGTATATAGGTACAGGCAAGACATTCTCAATAGGAGCCCTAAAGCTCAGGAAATTATGCCAAGAGTTAATAAATGGGAAGTTATCAAATTACAATGCTCTGCACAGGAGAATTAACATATAAGAATGTGGAGAGAGAAGCTACAGAATAGGAGAAAATCTTTGCTACCTACTCTTCTAACAGAGGATTAATTTCTAGAATACAGAAAGAATTCAAAAAACTTCATACCAAATAACCCAATTAATAAATAGGCAAATGAATTAAGACACCTCTTAAAAGAAGAAATACAAATGGCCAACAAATATATGAAAAAATGTTCAACATCATTAGCATTTAGGGAAATGCAAATCAAAACTACATCGAGATTTCATCAGAAAGGAAGTCATCAAGAATACAAAAAATAATAAATGCTAGAGAGGATGCAGAGAAAAAGGAACACTTTTACACTATTGGTGGGACTGTAAATTAGTAAACCACTATGGATTTAGTATGGAAATTCCTCAAAAGACTAGGCATGCAACCACCATATCACCCAGCTATACCACTCCTTGTCATTTCTCCTAAAGAATTAAAGTCACAATACTATAATGATTCATGCATATCCATGTTTATAGCAGCAAAATTCACAATAGCCAAACTATAGAACCAGCCTAAATAAAGAAAATGTGGTATACACACACACACATACACACACACACACAATGGAGTTTTATTCAGCCGTAAAGAAAAATGAAATAATGTCATTTGCAGGAAAATGGACGGAACTAGAGACCATTATGTAAAGCAAAATAAAGTCAAACTTAGAAGGTCAAGGGTCACATGTTCTCATATGTGGAATATAGAGAGGAAAAAGAAAAAGAAAGGTGGGGGTGGGGATCTCATGAAAATCAAGGGAAGATAAGTAGAGGAAAGGAATAGGAATGGGAGGAAGGGAGGGAGTGGGAACTGTTGGGGAGTGATTGGCCAAAGTATATTGTTATAGTGTGTACATGAATGAATATGTAACAACAAATCCCATCATTATGTACAATTATAATGCACAAATTAAAAAATGTTAAAAGAAAAAAATTTATTTTCCATAAAATGCCAGAGAAAACATAAACCTATTCACCAAAAGTAAAACCTAATATAAATTACAGATTTCAGATGATGATATGTGTCACTATAGGTTCATCAGCTGTAACAAAATGTACCACTGTAGTGCTGGGGTGGTAAAAAAGACACATGAAGAACTCTATACTTTTTGCTCAATTTTGCCATGAACAATAACAAAAAATAATTTTAATTATCTCCTTTATAATGCCAGAAAAATTATTTTTATTGTTTTGCAAGTTTAAAAAAGGAAAAACATCAATAATGAAAATAATCTATAATTTTATCCTAAAATTATATTTAAGAAGAGTCTATAGGGAAGCATGAATTTTGAAAAAACAACAAAATTACTCAGGAGAAAGCATCTTCAATTAAAAAAAAATGATCAGTGCTCAGATAAGTCCTTAGTAACTAAAGACAAAAAAGGGGCTTCTATATAAACCTAACAGTTTATGTCTCAAATATTTTAATGCCTGATAAATATGAATACACAGTACTTACAAGTCTTCAGTGCCTGAAAAATAGACAAGGTTAACTACTGGAAGAATGAAGATGTGCTATGTCTGTAATATTTGCTTCAGGACTTGTATTACAAACAAAATTGTTAAGCAGCTGAGGGAAGCACAATTTTATACTACCTGCCATTCTCAGTCTACTGATAACCCCTTGTTTCTCATACAACATTTGATGCTAAATTTCTTGGACAAATTCTCTTGGATTAGACTTGAATATCTGTATTAAATTTTCACATTTTAGAAATAGCCAAAATAACAGTCTCCAATGATTAGTACGCTGTTGTATAATTATAGCTTTCAGAATTAAAAAAAATACAGTGGTCTCAGAAATACCAATTTAGTGCCAATCAGATTTTTGTTGGTAAAAGGACTTGTCTATAGAAAATGACTGAAAAAACAGTTCATATCTTTCATTTACGCTGAAGAAAAGAAGGCTGGACATTTATCCAACAAACCTCTTATTTTAAGGAAAAATGGAGGACGTAGAGATGCGTGTGTTCATAAGAACTGCATTCATACTTTCTACTTATATATTTCTAATAAAGCTATACTAAAGTAAAAATACAGTCATCCAAAAGTATATTTAATAAAAACTGATTCGAGTAAATTTATATCATACAAAATGGTGTCAAATAAGAGGATATTTATTAGAAATTAGTTTCATGGTTAAGAGCATGATTAACAGACAATTTGAATCCTAGTTATGCTTCTAACAGCATATGCTAACTAACAAAAATTGTTTAGTCTCTCTGAATTTTACTTTCTTGAAAAGTGGGCACAATAGTTATCTTAAAGCATTGTTTACTTCACAAGGTAATGTTTGTTGTGTTGAACACAGCATCTGACATACAGTGAACACCCCTTATGAAATATAAAATTCTACTGATCCTTAATAATTTCAGTGTTAAGTTTTCAATAGTTCTAAATCTTCTGGTTTTGAATCCTAGTTGTACCTGGAACAAACTACAAAGCTTTAAAAAGATAAAACAAGATATTTAGAAGCAGAACTAGGATCAAATAGTTGGTTAACCATATTGGGTTCATTTATTTACAGGATAATAAAAAATAATCTATGTGAGCTGGTTCAATTTTTTAATTTATTTTAATTTTTATTTTTTAACTTACATAGTTGCGGGAGGCCTGAAAGAGAGGCTGAATGGATTCAAATCTAAGCACTATTAAATAATGGGGAGGTTTTCAACTTTTTGTAAAATCTTTAAGACCCTCTTTCTTCTTTCCCTGCCTGCCTGATGATACCCTGAAGTCAGTAAAAAAAAAAAAAAAATCATACTTAGGCTTTCTAAATAAATGACAGAATTCCTAATATGGTATAAATGTTTGTGTCTCTCCAAAATTCATGTTGAAATATCATTCCTAATGTGATGGTATAAGGGGCAGGGCCTTTGGGAAGTTATTAGTGCACTTATAAAGGAGGCCCACAATAGGTTGGTTGTCTCTATTTCAGGATACAGTAAGAAGGTGCATCTATGAAGGAGAGGAGGAGCCCTCACCAGACGCTGAATCTCAGTCTACACTACTGTGAGCAATGAATCTCTCATTTATATATTACCCAGTCTGAGGTATTTTGTCATAGCAGTCCACATGGATTAAGATAGTTCCTAATACCAGGTTAAACTTCATTATTAAAAGTGATTTTTCTTCACTTGCCCCTTATAAGTCCCTATCAATATTAAATTCAGGACATTTAAAAATATATTTACAATATAAAATTTTAATTTCATTAAAGTCAATACAGCAATATTTATATTGGAGTTTTTCTGGCAATTATTTCCACTAATTTTCTCTGGTAAAAGATTAAAGAAGTATCAGAGGGAAAAAAAAAAAAAAAGTCTAGACAGGTTATGTAATCTTCCCCAAAATACAGAAAAAGTCTACAACTGACACATCTGGGTCCATGTCAATATTTGGTTCCCTAGTCAACATTGCATCTGCTAAGTCAAATGCAAATCTCACAACCAATTTTCTGTCTTTAACCACTGAAACAGAGTTAGCCCATAAGCAGTCTCCATGATGTCCTAAGGATTTAGTAAACGGATAATTGTAAATGCTATTATTACATTTGATAATAACTTGAAACTGATGAAAATATTTTACTTAGCATTTAAAAACAAGGAAACAACCACTTTTCAGTAATTTTACTATTTTTTTTGACCAAAATTTCAATTAGTTATTAAATGTGCTACTTAGGCTTTTTAATACTGCTGACAGGGACATGAAAAAACTATTGAGATATCAGTGAGTGACAGAAATAAGTTGCAAAACAGTGTATGAACCACCATCTTTTATTTTCAAAATGCACACAAAACTGCAGTTCTACAACCGTATTAATTATTTACAGAAAAACAAAACAAATACATACTACACTGTTGCTATTAGTCAATTCTGGGGCTGTGGGACAGCACTATGGGGAAGTCATTAGTTTACATACTTAGAAGTGCCCAATTTAGCAAATAAAAATAAAGAATGCCTAGTTAGATTTGAATTTCAGTACGGAACATACTTATACTAAAAAGTTACTCATTTGTCTGAAATTCAGACTTAACTGGGGCATCATATTTTATTAGAAAACTGGCTGATCAAGTAAATATTACAGTATGCCAATGTCTAAACTTTACATTTATAGGGTACATATAGGATTACTGTTATATATCTATCCAGCAAAACACAAAAACAAAAACAAAGCCTATCATAAATATCCAAATGAATTCATTTCTCCTTATAATAAATAAACTGAATTATCAAATATTCAAAAGAAGGACTGGAGGTGTGTCACTCAGTATAGTATTGTGCTCAATGTGGGAGAAGCCCTGGGTTCAATCCCCAGCACCAAAATCAGCCAACCAAACAAACAAAAAAGAAAACAAAAAGGTCCAAACAATACACTTCTACATTGGAAAATCATGTTAAGTTGAAGATACTCAAAAACATCCTAGTATGAAAAAACCGAGTTAAGTCAGGTGTAGTGACATGCCTGAAATTCCAGCTACTTGAGAGACTGAAGTAGAAAGATCACAAGTTTGAAGCCAGCCTGGGCAACTTAGGGAGACCTTGCTCAAAATAAAATAACAAATGAGCTAGGCATGTAACTCAGTAGTAGATTGGCCCCAAGTTCAATCCCCTGTACTGTAGAGAAAAAAGAAAAAGATTAAGTTATAGAGTTTATACAGTATGATCATTTTAGTTTAAAAAGTTTTAAGATATACAATATCATGCATACTTATATGTGGATAAGATAAAGACTGGAAATATATACACAATACTCTGGACACTGTTTATTCCTGGGAATAAGGCATAAAAGGAAGTAAGAAGGAATTAGCAGTTTTTCCTACTTGTTTATACACTTTTTAGCTTGGATTTTGTTTCAAACAACCATATTCCTTTTCTATATTTTTAAATCAAAATTTAATAAAGTAGCAAGTGGAGGGAATCAAAGACACTTGCAAAGCTTTTAAAATTGCTGTTTAGCAATGTTTACAAAAACACACACACACACACACAAAAAAAAAAAAAAAAAAAAAAAAACCCTAGAACCAATGACTTTCTATTTGATAAAGATATATTTTTAAAAGATTACTGGAATAAGATACAGACATCCTCAAAAGACTAATTAGATATAAAAATATTATGGTCTCTACCATTTATAATCTTTACAAAACAGAAGAGAATTTACTAACATTTTGAGTCATTGAAGGAGAAGTATAAAGTATCATACACTACTGGTTGTCAAATTTTAATGTGTATTACTAGTATTGTGGTGGACAGAATAATGCACCCCCCTCAGAAAGATTCATGTCCTCAATCCCCTGGATCCTGTGCATACATCATTTACATTCAAAAGGAATTTTCATAGAACATCCAGGAATGCCTAACATGATCACAAGGATCTTTATAATACATGAGAAATTCAAAGAGATAAGATGTTAGTTACACTGCTGTCTTTGAAGATCCATAAAGGGTCCTTAAACCAAGGACTGTAGAGACTCCAAAGCTGACAAAGTCAAGGAAACATTTCCTCTAGTCATTTGGACCCATTTTAGACTTCTAACCTCCAAGAATATGAGACAATAAATTTGTGTTGTTTTAAAGTGCAAAGCTCTGATAACTGGTTAGAGCAACAACACAATCCTAATACCAGTATACCCTGGAATCAACACTCAGAAATTTTGACTCAAATGGTCTGTATGTTTAACAAGAAAGCTCTATAACTTTCATACAAATGACCTGTGAACCACATTTTAAGAAACAGTACCTTATATCATGTACCAAAATAAATACCTCAAAGGTAGAAAACCAAAATATAATTGTAAAGGGGAAAACTAGCATAATTTTTGATACACATTTACTTGACTTAAAGAGTACTAAAAAAACCTCAGCTTTGAAATAGTATGAAAATACACAGAAAAATATTGACAGATTAAAAATATATAAAATCTAAATATTTCTGAAATATAGGAGAAGGCTGGGGTTGTAGCTCAGCCACAGAACACTTGTCTAAATGTGCAAGGCCCTAGGTTTGATTTCCCAGCATTTTAAAATTTAATAAATTAATTAGTGAAAGAACTCTATCATATTATCAATAAAATAGTCCTATTTCTATATTATTCTACTCAAATGTTAAATGAAAAGAAAAATAATTCACATAAATAAAATAAAATGGGTAAACAGAAATGTTTGCTCTCTAATCAAAGGAAGAAAAATAAAATAATACTAAAGATCCATGTTAGATCTAATATAGTAGGAAAGGTTTTTAAAAGTTTGAAAAAAATTATGGTAAATGGCTATAATCAACATGATGAAACATCCTCCAGCTCTTAAAAATCAAGGAACCAAATTCCTTGAAATAGAATGAGTACTCTTAGAAAAATGCATGATAAAGTCCATTAACTTAAATATCAACATACAATTTATATTTGTGTGATTTTTCAAGAATATAAACATAATGACACGTATCGACAATATGAAAATTGAAATAAGCTTTCAAAAGCTGAAGGATTAAAAACTACCAAAGTAGGGTACAGTGGTGCATGGCTATGATCCCACTGAGGCAGGGGGATTGAGAGAGTTCAAAGCCAGACTCAGCAATTTAGCAAGGCCCGAAGCAACTTAGCAAGACCCTGTCTCAAAGTAAAATATAAAAAGGGCTGGGGATGTAGCTCTCTGGTTAAGTACTCCTTGATTCAATCCCCAGTAACAAGAACAACAATAACAAAATGAAACTACTGAAAAAGTTTTACTTTCTAAATAAATGCAAAACTGGAAGAAGAAAAAAGAAGATACCATATATAAAATGTTGTACTAAAAGCCAGAAGACCTGGATTCTAATTTCAGCTTTGCAATAAACTGGCCTTTGAGTCCTTGGGAAAGGTCAGTTAAACTCTGTGACCCTTGGAAAACTCATTTATAAAATGAAGGGCATGAAACTAGATGGCCCCTTCCAATGCCAATGATTTGATTTCACATAAACCAATTTTTGTAATTATAACTGATCCTACCTCTAGCCTACCACAAACTAAAAACAATCATAGGAGTGTTGGACAGAGTACAAAATCTGTCCCAACCACAGCTGTTTTGCTTTTTTGTGATTTGAAACCTTAGAATCACCTATGACTCCTCCCTATCTCTTGTCCCTTAAGTCATCAGTGTGGTAAAGTCTGACTGCTTCTATTTTCAATAATCCCCCACATCTGACCACTTACCATTCCTGGACTGTTGGGGCACTGGATGCCTAAAGGGGAGTAATGAAGGATGAGGTAAAAAATAAAAATCACTCCCTACTTTTTTTCACCTCATCCTTCATCACTCCCCTTTGCGCATCCAAAGCTGTGGCCAAACTCATTCTCTCTCCGAGGATCACCTCAAACTGTTCCACCCTCTGTATTCCACTAAATCACTAGAATTCCTCTTGTTCCCAGAACTCCCCTCCTGGCAGGTCTCATGAAGCTGTACTATGGAAAAAATGTGGTCAGAAGGTGACTCATCCTTTTGTTTCTTCCAATTCTCTTAACACTCTTCCTGCTTTTCTAATCTTCAAATGAATTTATCAGTGTTTCCCCAGAATTATAGCCAACAACTCAAAAACCTCTTCAAGTAATTTTTTAAAACCTTCATTTCAAAGGTTTAAATCTCAACATTTATGAAAACCTTTTAAAATATTCTTAAAATCTTCACCAGTTTCTGAATATATGTACTAATTCTGAATATATGTACTAAGCAAAATTTGATGTTTGTTGCTCTTATTGAAAAGGTTTTTTCATTATATTTTCTAATATTATTTCTATTATTAAAGGAAAAAATTAACTTTATCATATTCTACATATTTAAAAAGTCATCTATGAAACAGTCAGATGATCTCTATTGCAGTTCATATGCATAATCCTTCATTAGGTCTTCAACCCACTACTATCTTCCATGGCCTTTACTGTTTTGTTTTGTTGGAGTTCATAAGATCTTATACATTTCTTTCCTAAAACTTAGCACAAATGAAGCACCATGAAAACAAGACCAACTGCTTTACCAATGCTTAGCATGTAGGGCTTTGCATGAACAGGCATTTGAATGAATGTTTAACGTCTCATTGTTTTCTTATTTTCAGCTTATTTCTAGTCTAAGTGATAAAAAGCTTCCTGTTACCCTTTCCAATAATTATTACTTTAATTTTCTCTTGGATTTAATATTTTAATTATCAACTGTTTTACCATCGTCTCAATATAATTATCTTAAATGGAGCAAGGAAACATTTGTTTTAAAATGGTTAAGCTGCATTAGGCAATATTCATGAAATCTCTAGCATGAGAGCAAAATTTAAATTATAAAAAAAATAAGAGGAAAGAGCACTTTTCTGAGTTCTACTTTCCATATTGATTATTGGAATTTCTAGACCGCAACAGTCTTTTAAGGGATTATTGATCCAATACATTATAGCAAACTACTAAATGCTTGTGTGAGAAGTTGAGGGCAAACTGATGCTCTCAAAAGAAAACTAAATTCTATGTAATTTGAAAGATGGGCTAGATGTTTGATATTTGTGTCCAAATTTTCAATAAAAATCAATCTTTTCTATAGAAAGTAATGGGAAAACAAGCCATTATTACCACCTTAAAACAGAGTTAGTTTTATGGGGTAAGACATACATAAGTCTAATTTACAATGATGCAATAAATGAAAAACGGGTAGATCAAGGTGCTATGGTAATTGGAGGAACTGAATATTGGACAGCAGAGAAAGCTGGTATTTAAAATGTTTCAGAAATAGAACTACTCAATGTACTGAGGAAATTTACTGGTACCCTTTTGTTTTGTCTCCTTAAAGTTGAGGCTACCAGAATTAGGCTTTTAGTCATGCATCACAGATGCATGGGCACAAACTTAGAGCCAAACAGATTTTATTCATTGCCTTCTCACCTGCACTAACCCTACTTAATTTCATTTCTCTGTGCACAATGTGAAACATCAGAACTAATTCATCATTGTTTCAGGGAAACCCTCAAGTAGAAAATGTTGTCCTTTTCACTATCCCTTATGGGAATATTCCTGATTATATAATGCTATAACTCCAAGCTCCATACAGAAAGAACTCTGGGACAGTGAGCTAAGAAAACATTTTCACAGAAGGAAACAAAATCTTGTCTCTCAAAACCACAAGTTCTAGATTTAGCTCAGAAGAATACTCTGCTAAAAGGGCAGCAATCTACTATTCTAATGCTGTTTTGTTTTGTTCCAGTTTACTAGTTCCAGATAGTTGGCACATAGTTTTCAAAAATCACCCTTAAATTTAACCTAATTTAGTCTTAACATTTTTCTCTCCTGGGGATATGGTTACAACATAGACTGGTACCAAAAAAAAAATGCACTGTCCTTTCAACTTCTTTCCTTCTACCACATGCATGACCCCTACTTTTAAGTACTCTCAACATTCATATTTTCCACTGTGTGTGTGTATGCATGAAACCTAACACTCCTGGGGAAACTGAAAGACGATAAAAGACAGAGATGTTTTTAATTAAGAGTTGAGAAACGAACACATACAATAAGATTAGTTCAGCTTGATTATTTTAAACAAAAATGGAATTAGGTAACATTCATAAACGAGAACCTGTCATTTCTAGTGTAGGGTGATTTCTGGAAGAGATTTCAGGTGCAGCTTTGTGGCCAAAAGGTGTCTTTTAGGTTTCCTCTAATCTCAGTGTACAACTCAGAGACCTGAGCAATGAATTTCAGGCTACTCTTTTGCACTAGGTTCTTTGTCCAGAATATAGAGTTCAATGAAGGAATACTGGGTATTTATCAGGACAAACTATCTGCAAAAGTACTAATTTATGGAGTGCTTGCTGGCACATTTTACCATTTCCTCTGAAGCTAAAAGACAGTGTGTCCCATATTCACTATGCACCACTCTGACGGAATACATATCCTTATCCAGTCTGTTTTAAGCCTCATATTTTTAAAAATGTTTTTAGACTCTGACTAAAATGAAATTATGTTTAATAAAATGTCTTAACCTAAGAGAATATATAAGCCTCTGGATATTTTCCACAAAATTATGTCTATACATACACAGATATAATGTTTTTTTCTCCTAGCAGGGGATTGACAGTTTTCAGCATATTCTCAAGTGGGTCAGAATGAGTCAATAGCATTAAAAAACCATTCTTTTCCTATGTGGATATTTTTGAGATAAGTGATTTAAGGTAAGTATGCACTGCCCAAAACAAATAAACCAATATAATTCAGTCAGGTAAAATCAAGACATTTTTTATTTTTAAAAGTGCTCCTCTCCCATGTTGTCAATTGCAAAGTGGTTTGTAGGCACAACATAGAAGCATACTGCTGGACTCCTTGACAGTTATAAATGGAGTGTTCTTAGAAAATATTTTCTCTTTTTTTCATTTGCTTGTTCTCTAATTCTCAAAAAGCCAAACTATATCTTTAGTAAATTAATAATGAGAAAAGTCACTTCCAGGATGGAACTCAGATTAAATGTTTCCCCCCTAAATAATACAGAATTATCATAGCTCATAGCAGTGAAAATACTGTGGTCAGTTGAAATTTTTTGTACTTCTGAAAATGATAAATAATAATGATAATAAATGATCATTTTTCTGAACAATTTGGCTTTGAAGTTTGAGTTTTCAAAACAGCTCTATTCCACCCGATTTTTAGTCTCTAAGTTTTTAAATTCCAAGACAGTTACACTAATCATATTTGTGATGATATTTAATTTATAATTCCCAGGCACTGGGTTTGTCATTAAGATGGATGACAAAAAAAAAAAAAAAAAGATGGATGGCAATTAAGGGTCATCTTTAACTCAATGCTGCTAGCTGAGGAATTCAAAACAAAACTCAGAAACAAGTAACTTCCCACTTAAAAAAAAAAAAATCCCAAGGAATTTAGCAACTGATTAATTAATCAGCTCAGTATTTGGAGAGCTATGAAGCACACACAAAACAATAAAAACAAACAAACATCAAACAAAAGTTTCATTTACTTTCTCTTCTCATTTCACTCATTTGTAATTTCCTTACCATTATTTACTATTATCTATCTTCAGATATTTACTCATGTATTTCCTCATCAGCCCTGGCTTCTCTGTCTGGATCCCCATATTTTCATGGCTTTCTAATTCATAAAGCATTTTAGAAAATTGAGAAACTATATCTGTAAATGTGAAGCTCTAGGGGAAAGTCTTAAAATTCTCATAATAATGAGAAAAGTCACTATGTTCAGACTTTTAGATACACAATAATTTTAAAGAAAAGGAGAGTCTATTATAATAATCTCACATTTTATTAAGTGATAATACTTACTCGTTTTTCTAAGTAGTTTTCATAGATTCTTTAACTTTAATCCCACAATCACCCTCAAATCTCATTATCCTGATAAGGAAACTAAGGCTTAAACAGATAAAAGCACTCCCAATAACTCATAACTAAATAATAAATCATATAGGCAGCCACTCAAATTTTGATCCTCAACAAAACACTTTCAAAATATTAAGAAAACAGGGCTGAGGTTGTAGCTCAGTAGGAGAGAGCTTGCCTAGCATGTATGAGGCACTAGGTTCAATCCTCAGCACCACATAAAAATAAATAATAAAGGTATTTAAAAAAATAAGAATATTAATTAAAAATTAATAACATTAAATATTAATGCCACATATTTAGCAATACAAAATAAAGAACAGGGACATATATAACTGGCTAATTTTCCTCTTATACACTAGATGACAGGAAGCTTATAGCAAAATCTGAGGCCTAACTATATTGAAGTTAGTTGATATTTCTTATATCCAAGCATGATTACTTCCTATAATTATAACATTACCATCCCTATACTTATCAGAAAACTTCTCATTCAATTTGATGTTCAGAAGTCTCAGAATGAGTAAAATTGAGGAGACCAGTAAAGAAAGAAAAAGAATTTCAGTTTCTCAATTAATAGTCTTCATGTGGTCAATTGTATAATGAAGTCCCATAACAAAGGACTATACAATCAGATTCAATTAATATCACAAACAACTGTATTTTTATAACTAAAGTCTTGAATTTAGATAGTGATATGTGAATATTTAAAGAAAGATGCTATATCTTTGCAAAGACAAAAATGTTATGCAATAGTACCACTATGTGAAAATGATTGATAATAGCCAAGCACAGTGGCATACACCCATAATCCCAGTTAGTTGGGAGGCTGAGGCAGCAGGATCATTTCAGCCCAAGGAATTTAAGGCAAGGCTGGGCAACAAAATGAGATGAAACAAGAGAGAGAAAGAAAGAAAGAGAGAGAGAAATGGAGAAAGGAGGGAGGAACAAAAGTCTGACAAAAAGTTGTTAAGACCAAACTTCCCAGCCCAGCTGACTATGAAAATAAATCTTTCTTGGATTCAAGAGGCTATGAAGAAGTAATTGAATTTCTAAAAGCCAAAGAAGCATTATGCCATGTAGCACTTATGGCATACATTTAAATACTTGCGGTATCAAACATTTATGATAATACTTAAAGTAGTAATGATATTTTGTAGTTATTTATTTATTGATCAGATGGTGAAATAAAATTCATTTATATTATATAAAAATGATAATATGTTGACAGATCTATATATTGATAACATTCTTGATATGTTGGATTTTCAAAGATTTTTTTTAAATTTTTTTACTTGTTCTAATTAGTTTTACATGACAGTAAAATGCATTTCAACTCATTGTACACAAATAGAATACAACTTCTCATTTCTCTGGCTGTAGATGATGTGATCACGCCAGTTGTACAATCACACATATAGACAGGGTAATAATGTCTGTCTCATTGCACCATCCTTCCCACCCCATTACCATCCCCTCCCCTCACTTCCCTCTACCCAATTCAAAGTTCCTGCATTCTTCCCTAGCATCCGCCCATGCCTCCCCCATTATGGATCAGCATCCACCTATTAGAGAAAACATTTGGCTTTTGGTTTTGAGGGGTTGGCTTATTTCCCTTAGTATGATATTCTCCAACTCCATCCTTTTACCTACAAATGCTGTAATTTCATTCTTCTTTAAGGCTGAGTTATATTCCATTGTGTGTATGTATGCATGTGTGTATGTATATATACCACATTTTCTTTATCCATTCATCTGTTGAAGGGCACCTAGGTTGGTTCCATAGTTTAGCTATTGTGAATTGAGCTGCTATGAACATTGATGTGGCTGTGTCACTGTAATACGCTGATTTTAAGTCCTTTCAGTATAAACTGAGGAGTGGGATATCTAATGATTTTTAAAATCTTCCATAGAAAACCTAGATCCCTTTCCATCCTGTGGTTTTAAATTACATAATTTAAGAATTATAAATGAAATAATATATTTACATTTTATAGACTATATTTATAAAATACAATTTCAAAATAAACAAAAAAATCAATATTTTAAAAATCAGTTATAGCAATCACTGAATGTGATAAATACTAGCATTTCTGTTTGGTTTTGTTTATCAGCCAAAACAGCCAAAACAAAAATTACTGTATTATGTCCAAATTATAGCTCTGACACATAAAGACAATGAAAATCCTATTGTCAAATAATTTTGAACTGAAATATGATAGCAATACTACTGTAATTGACCAGATTATAAACTTCAATTAACCTGATATTTTTAATTTTTATTTTTTTGTTATAGATGAACACAATATCTTTATTATGTTTGTTTATTTTTAATGTGGTGCTGAGGATCAAACCTAGTGCCTCATGTGCAAAGGGAAGCTCTCTGCCACTGGGCCACAACCCAGCCCTACCCTGAGATTTTAATACTGAGCAGAAACTGGTATCTGGGATTCTGCCAAAAATATTCCTTTTGAATACAATGGTAATGACTTTTTGTGATATAGCAGTACATTCAACTTCCTTATCAATATCATATTTCTCTATCTCATGCAGTATATAAATGAAAACAGCCTGCTTTTAAAAGTGCTATTAATTCTTATGCAATAAACCAGAGAAAGGTAGTAAACTAAAACTTTGGCTTTTGTCATTCTATAATTAGAAAATAAAATTAGTAAAAAATGAAAATGATTAGACTGACCCCATGTGGTTAGAGTCATATTTAAATCAACTTAAGTCTTCTCTCATCCCTCTACCTTCCTCTCTTCCACTCATGTCCTCCCTCCTCTTCTGAAAATGAATTTTTCATAGTATGGAAGTCAATAAGTCCAAAGAATAACATTTTCTTGATTTGGCTACAATTTTCATTATAACTTCTATCAGGTTCAAATTTTTTAAGCTACACCTAACAAACTATAAAAACTAGGAAATGTCAAAGTCTTTCAAAGTTCAACAACATGCAGGTCCACATAAAGTACTTTGTTAATGTTTAAGTCATTTTAGCTTAATAAAAATATGTATGTATTGTTAAAAACAAGCAGTAAAGGGGGCACAGATGCTTGGATATATTTTGAGTTATTTCCAAAGAAAGGTAACAGCTCTCTTCACTTATTAAAAATACTAACATTGATAAAACTTTGATAGATATTTTTGAAAATAACAAAACCAATCCTATTCCAAAATGTGACATATGTAGAGAAAAAATACATTAATTTTTTTAATTAATAATTTTGAACCAACTTTACTCATTAGACATACTTCACTGAGTGAATTTAAAGGAACCATTTAAGACAACTATGTGAAACTGAAAAATTCGTAATTAGCTCAACACTGATTGTTCCTAAAATTGGGCATTATGCTAATTAGCCTGCTCTGCTTTAAATAGTTTAAAAGAATCATTAGCTAAATCAATTATATAAACTCTTATTTCACAGTATTTGAGAAAATACAAAAAAATTCTGTTTCTCTAAAATGCTTTAAAACTTTCATTTAATCTGTTAGACAAATCAGTTTTTCCAGATCCCATATAAATTGCAACTTGTATTCTGTTCCAATTATTACAAATATTGAACTAAGTGGTTTAAAATAATAAAATTTTACTGTATTTTCAGTATCAACTGAATTGGATGTGGAATTATTGCATATGGGAGGCCCATTTTAATTCTAAAATACTATCTTAACCATTTGTGGTACATTGCCCTCAAAATCCTTTACTCTTCAGTTTTCTAGATGAACACTTAATAGACACTACACTAAATTTGCTGTTCAATTATATTTCTTTTATTTGAACTGCACAGAACTAGTCAACAGATCAAGCTATTAAGAGACTGTAATTTGAAGTTTATAATCTGGTCAATTACAGTAGTATTGCTAGCATATATCCGTTGTTCAAAATTATTTGACAATAGGGTTTTCATTGTCTTTTTAAGTGTCAGATCTATAAAACGGACGTGCTTTTAAAAAAGACAACATAACAATTAGTTTATATTAAAAATCTCACTAATCTAAATTCTGATGATCTCTGTCAAATTCAGAAATAATTAATCCAATTAAAAATAGATAACTTATTTAAATACATTATTAACAGCTTTTATTTTAAAAACATCTTCTGCCCCCACATATAGTTAATACTTCTGGCTAACTCATATTCCCTTCCCAGTATTCTTATTTCTATCACATTTTTTCCCCATTAAAGTGAGGGCACTGTATTTGGTTTCTTTTCTTCCTACTCATTGTTCAGATTAGCATTTTAATAATCTTTTAAGCAATGCTGTTCAAAGAAAACAGGCTATATGAAGCAAAGATAAATTTCCTAAATCCCATGTTTTTCAAAGTGAGATCATTTTCCTAGACCTAATTTATTAAAAATCCATGCAAAACAAGCACCACAACTGGTAAACAGCTACAGAAAATTGGAAGCTTAAAAATAAAGCCGTTAAAAACACTTCATTACACACCTTCTCTGTGCTGCCCTTTGTTTCCACTGAAAACCATACTGGAATCTTTGTATGAAAGAAGTTGCCTTCTGGCTGTCAATAGCTATACTGTCAGTGACTGAAAGATCCAGATGTCTGCAGCGGTTAAAACAAATGTTCAGCGTTGGGCGCTGATTCCACTTCCCTCCCAGTAAGGTTTTTCACAAAGGCAGCAGAGTAAGAGCACACATAGCAACAGCACTCACAGCTGATTGGATGAAGCTTGTGCTCAACCTTCCCTGCTCGCTAGGTCCACTACAGCTTCCTGTCTACTTGGCAGCACTGTCATGTTTTCTTTGCTCCTCTTAGGAACTCAGCTGTGTTTAAGCAACTTGAAAGGAAAGAACAGTAGACTGATAATAATGACAAAGTATTCTAGCATGAGCTCCTAAAACGTACTTCTAGTTGTTTTTAAAAGAGAGGAATGCATGAGATGAAAATTTATTTCAGCTAGTGTTTCACATAAAACTGAGGACAAAGTAAGGGTGGTAAAGGAAATTAATTTTTTCACATTTCAAGTAAATCAGGTTCTTTGAAATGTGGAAATAGAAAAATTTATAAATAAATAATTTTGTTAAAAAAGAAAAATCTACAGCAATCAGAATTAAGTATCAAACTCCATTTACCTAGAACTAGGAATTATTCTACAAGGAACATCAAAAATTCCTACAAAAGCACAACCAGTTAGATATTTAAAATGAAATATGGTCTTAAAAGTAAGAGTACCTTTTAAGAAAGCAAGAAAAACAAGTTAACAGAGTGATTATAAACAGATTCAAAAAGGAAAAATGAATCTGTTATTTAGTAAACTCTGAAAATCCAAGACTTAACGAGGTATTTACAGTAAATGTCTCTTATTACACAAAACAATTTAACTTTGTCTTCAAATTTACTTTATCTTCAAATCACCTAGAGATATAAAGGTATAAATTCTTTGTTTTCATGTTTCAAGCACTAGGTTTTAGCATACCATGCTATCTTCAACTTTATCAACAAAAATCCTTTCCCAATTTACAAAGTTGTTTAGAAGAGTCAATGCAGGTAGTAGGAATGAACAGATATGAAGGATCAGAAAAATTTCTCATTTCAGAAATATTTCCCTGGAACATCACATCAACAGATTAGTATGTTTCAAACTTTTAAGACAATGGAAAACTTTATTTTATTTTATTATCAGTGATAGCTCTAGGATTTCAGGAAAGTTTTATAATTTCAGGCCGTAGCAGATAAATGCTGTTTATCATTCAGATCTTTGTTTATTTGAAGTGTCTTTTTTTTTTTTTAAGAGAGAGAGAATTTTAATATTTATTTTTTAGTTTTTGGCGGACACAACATGTTTGTGGTTGTATGTGGTGCTGAGGATCAAACCTGGGCAGCACGCATGCCAGGCCAGCGCACTACCACTTGAGCCACATTCTCAGCCCCTATTTGGAGCATCTTGAGTGGGAAGAAGTGCAAGATGGTGGAAATACTGGCTACTAATGTACCCCATGAGCACCATGGGGCTATTTTTAAATGAGAGGTCACAAACAGCACTGCAGTTTCACAAAAGCCCCAGAATTCACAAGATATTACCCCTGAAAAAGCTTCCACAATCCCTGGGGTTCTGCAGTATACAAGTAAATATAACCTATGAAGAAGAGTTAGATCTCACAAACATTTAAGGAAAGAATCTGATCACTGTTGAAAAGGAAAGCTTCTAAATCCCCTGAGAAATAACAATAAGGGATGCATGTTCAGGAACACAATAAGCCTGTGAGGTAGATAATACAGAGAAAGAATGGCATGGTAGAACAAGGTTTTGGAAGTCAAGCCAAACTAGGTTCAAAACATGAACCTGCCATTTACTAACAGTGAGACCAAGTATAAAATACTAACACACTATAAGCTTCAGTATCTTCATCTGTAAAATTTTCCCTGATCAAAAACTTGTCCCAGGCACCCCATACTTTTTTCTTAGGCTGAAGCAGGAGGATTGCAAATTCAAGGCTAGCCCCTGCAACTTCATGAGATCCTGATTCAAAATCAAAAAAATAAAAAAGCTGGAGATATAGCTCAGTGATAGAGTGCCCCTCGGTTCAATTTTTAGTACCAACAAAATAAAACAACAACAAAGGAATAATAATATATATTTCCTAAGGAAGAATAATATATATTTCCTATGTGGTTCTGTAATATTTCCTCTCAGTTATAATTCTCAAACTTCTTAAAGGCTAATGCTATCATAGATCTGTGATATAAACTATTAACATTATAAAGAGAATTTACAGACAAATATTAAAATTATTTAGTCAGAATATGTAATTATAAATGAATAGAATGTACATCAAGAGATGTGCCACCTTAAAAATGGGGGGGACATGGGAAAAATAGAGGAACTTTGGGCAAAGGAGAGGGAGCAGTGGGGAAGAGACATGGAAGCAGGAAAGATGGTGGAATGAGATGGACATCATTATCCTAGGTACATGTATGACTGCACATATGGTGCAACACTACATTGTGTATAATCAGAGAAATGAAAAGTTGTGCTGCAATTGCGTACAATGAATCAAAATGCATTCTGCTGTAATATATACCTAATTATATAAATAAATAAATTTTTTAAATGCTTCCTTTGAGCTGCTAGTTTTCTAAGAAATTTCAGAATGGCATTTTATAGATTTCTGAAAAAGACTTACCTTTCCCTGATTTTTTAATCTTGGTAAACAAATACAATAGATATACTGTAAAATAATGGCACATTATCTACTTTCTAAACCTTGAGCCTACAAGCTAAGAATTTACATAACAGGAAATTCTAAACAAGTGCTAGACTTCGTTCTCAATTCTCAAACCACAATAACAACAACCCCTCCCTTCCACTAAAATCTAGTATTTTCTTCAATTGGACCAGTTTAAGAAATATATTATCCTAATGTAAATAAATAGGAAAGAAGATCTTCTATAGAAGTTTTTTAAACTATGTATTCCAAATATAAAATGGAAAAACTTCAAAAATCAACTACTTGAGATCGTCTCTGCTTTCTGACAGTAGTAATAATTGGGAACCATCTACTGATAGTCAGATATTTTAGATACAATAGTGCCATCTTTGATATGTTCTAAACAAAAACATTGCTCATAGAAAAATAATCTTTAAAAATAATCATTAAATAACTCCTAATTATATTAAATATATTAAATAGCTACTAGATCCTGGCAAAGCATGATGCTAATCCCTTTACAAAGCCATCTCCTCGGACCTCCAGATAGTTATTGTCCCCACATCTAAGAACACTGGCTTGCTACTTGACCAAGTAACCAGAAAACAGTGGTCAGGACCAGGATTCAAATTCAGGTCCTCCTGTACTGTAATGTATATTCCTTTTTTGGTACTGAGATACTTGGCTTCACCACTGAGCCACATCCCCAGCCATTTTTATTTTTTATTTTGAGACAGTGCCTTGCTAAATTGCTTAAGGCCTCACTAAGTTGCTGAGGCTGGCTTTGAATTTTCGATCCTCTTGCCTTGGCCTCCCAAGCCACTGGAATTACAGGCATGCGCCATAGTGCCTGGCTAATGTGAACCCTTAACCAGTACTGTCCTTCCCTTAATAATTCTTTCCTTACATACATTTCCATAAGGCAAATAGAATATCACACAAAAATTAAAGTTTAAATGTAGAAATCTTACGTTCACATTTTTTATCTATTTCATTTAATAACCATCACTACAGTCTCATTACACATTGAAACTATCATTACACACTATTTATAACAAGAAAACTGAACTTGACTGCGAAAACAGGGAGCCTGGCTGTAGCTGTTAGTATGATCCTGAGGATAATAATAAAAAATTCAACTTGTAAAACTTCACTTTGTGAACAAAGATTACTTACTCAATTCAGACAAAGAAAAAGGAAGTAGCAAAGGACATTGATCCAGGAACCACATATTTGAATTCTGGCCTAGACACTAACCAACTTTGTGATCTTAAGCACTTTGAAATTCTTCATTCTGTTTTGCCTACGATGTTAGTATGCTATAAGGGTCAAATAGAATAAGATAAAATTGTTTTGAAAACAGCAATGTAACATACAAATAGAATATATTCATCCCTGATAGTCTTCTCAGGGGTTGAGAGGAAGGTCCTGATACAGCAGTGGGTCATACAAAACCCAAACTCTTTATGGGAAAGATCCTTTAAAGCAGCAAAACATAGTGAAGAAGAGCCAGGTAGTCTAGGGATTCAAACTATTTTATCAAATTATTTAGTCTATCTGAGCCTATTGATCAGATCCTATAATAAAGGATACCAGGCACATACCCAGGCACACTGAACACACACAAATAGAGGACAGTACATTAACAGTATCCCATGTTAACAACAATGGGGACAAAGGGAATTGAATGGAAGTGAAGAATGAGATTAGGAAAGACAGTAGAATGAAGTGGACATAACTTTCTTGTGTTTATATATGACTACATGACCAGTGAAACTCCACATCATGTACCACCACAGGAATGGGATCATAATTAGATAAGTCATGCTTCATGTATGTATAATATGTCAAAATATACTCAATTGTCATGTCTATCTAAAAAAAAAAACAATGGGGATGAAATAAATCTTGACTAATGAAAGTTTTCTATAATATTGTTTTTTAAAAGAGTTCCTTAAATACTTTCATATTTAAAAGCTCAATAACTAATTTGCAGGAGGGACTATACAATAGCTACAATTCAATGCTGTTAACAGTTATGGAAAATAGGGAAATTTATGACTTAATAATGCCAGAGTTTTTACTAAAAATAAAATAAAATAAAAAACCAAAATATTATTCTGTTAGGTAAGTACAGGATAAATTAAGCCACATGTTGCATTATTTCTCACTCTCATAGAGATTCCTAGCAATCATATTTGCTGAGATGATTACCCAGTCATTTGTTTTCATTAAGATAATGGTACAAATAAGCCAACCAGCCAAAGAGCAACCCCAAAATATTAGGTTTTTAAAAGTCAAAACACATCCTTAAAATTAATATACTTAAAAGTACCTTAGATACTTAATTAACAGCCTCATCTTTCAAAAGATTTTGGATTATGATGACCTAGATTTGTTCCAGGAGCAGCGCCTTCAGAGCCTTGTTTACAAAATCTAAGATCTTGGAGAGAAGAAAATGTTCTAGCCTGTTTTTTTTGGCATCATTCATACTACATTGTTTAAAATGAGCTAGAACAAGGGTTATTTATAATCTAAGCTACTGAATGTTTTGTCTAATAATATATTGTATGCATTTTGGACAGATTTAATAAGCATCAATATCAAGTATAAGAATTCATTTTTAATATCCTATAATATTTAGTCTTTGTAAATTAATATCACCATTATTACATAAAATGTGTGTCAAGGTATACATGGATTCACCTTCCTTAAAGACATGTTCTGGGATATTGTTAATGTCCTATTATTAGAGTGTTAAGAATGTTATGTTCATTTTAATCTTAAAAATCTAGAACCAGTTATGGATTTTTTATTCTGATAAATTGACATTTTATTAAAATTGTTCCATGGTGATGATCAATTCCATATTTTCTTGTTAATATTGTAATTTTGTGAAATAATATTTTAAAGATAAAGAAACTGAATCACAGAAATCAAGGCAGCTAGGTAAATTACCATCACCTACCTCATACAATTTCAAATCCTACGTTTTTCCCCAACTACCTATCACTGATATATGTCAATACCTCTATTAATAGATGCAGATAACAGAAATCTGGCAGAGGGAAAACAGTTATATACACTTATTAAACATCATGGTAGCTTTAAGAACTCAATCATTAAGTGCCCAAAGCTTCAATATTACTTGCTTGCATTGTTTTTTTCTTTTTTTAATTTGCTAATTCTAGACTATTTCATAGAAGCTTGTTTCCAAGCGATATGACTAAACTTCTCTGGCTAATCATAACTCTTTAAAATGCTAAGATATCTAAAACTGAATTAGTTTAACTGTGAATAAGATTCACCGGGCTGGGGATGTGGCTCAAGCGGTAGCGCGCTCGCCTGGCATGCGTGTGGCCCAGGTTCGATCCTCAGCACCACATACAAAGAAAGATGTTGTGTCCCCCAATAAATAAATAAATATTAAAAAAAAAAAAAGATTCACCATTATCATTATTATCAGGGATATACTTTCTTTTTTTTTTTTTAGAGAGAGAGAGAGTGAGAGAGAGAGAGAGAGAGAGAGAGAAAATGAATCTTTTTTGTAGATGGACACAATACAATGCCTTTATTTTTATGTGATGCTGAGAATCAAACTGGGTCCCTCTCATCCTAGGCGAGTGCTCTACCACTGAGCCACAATTCCAGCCACAGGGATATATCTTCAACTCCCTAATTCAGGAGGTAGGAGTTTTTTCTTACACAAATGCCAGAATCAACCTTTTAAACAAAGCTCTCTGTTTTCAGTGGCAATTTCAGCCAAGAAGGTACTTGTAATTTGAATACAACAACATTTCTAATATCTTAGACCATGCAGGTTTTAGCTGCACAACCTAGGAGAAAAATTAGTAAGGTGCTCAATTAATGAGCACTTGTGGGGAACAAGTTTCCATTTCTCATTCTAAAAAACAAAATATCTAACATGCACTCCTGTCCCCATATTCAAGTCAAAAATAATTGAGACGACCACAAATACAAAGGGGAGAATAGAGTTTAAGGATTCTGAAGGCCATCTGATAACTCATTTTTCTCTGGGTCAGTTCTCCTACCCCTAACTCAGTTCCTGATTTGTCTGTTGACTCAGGAAGAAAGTCAGGGCTCTTTTTTTTTTTTTACCCTCCTATAAGTTCCTGAGAACAGAGGCCACATTAGTTCTTGATCGTCACTGTATTTCCAACACTTATGTGCCAGGGATTCAATGAATATCTGATTCAGAGAAGATAGGGAAAAGGGTCCAAATGTCTGAAGTTTTACTATATAGAACAATAAATTCTAAAACTATTAAGTCATATTTAACCAATGTAACTCTATAATCACTAATTAAACATTTATGTAGAACTGTTCATAAGAATTCAGATTGATTGTTTTGCATAAAAATTGCATTCAGTAAAACATTTTTTAATTCTATATTCAACTTTAAATTTTTATTGATACATTATAATTATACATAATAGTGGGAGGCATTGTTCATATTTGTACACACATTAACAGTTTGGTCAATTTTGTTCCTCAGAATATCCTCTTTACCTCTCCTCTTCCCTTTCCTGGTCCTCTTTCTATTCTATTTTCATGAGATTCTCCCCTGCCCCGACCCCCTTTTTTTTCCCTCTAGCTTTCACATATATGAGAAAACATACGATCCTTGACTTTCTGAGTCTGGTTTATTTTGTTTAACATAACGGTAAAACATTTTATAAATTGGGCATTGCTAAAACAAAATGGGAATTTTTGTGCTTTGTACTAAACCAAAACACACATTTTATGTTGTCAATCCCTTGATTTTATACAAAGACCCAAGTAAATTATAAAATATTAGATACAATATTCTATACAACACACTGGGGCAAATTGTCCATATTTAAGCTATCTAAGTACAGAATGGAACACCAGCTAATGAAAGATGAGATTTGAATACATTAGCAGAAAAACAAAATCATTAATAGAGTGACCATAAAATTTGTTGTCCAAAGAATGACATATTTAGGGTAAAAGAAGATGATGATGAAATAGGATTGGACATAGAAACAACAGGTTGTATAGCAGGATCATTCCAGGTAGCATTGAAACCATACCTTCCCCCTTAGATAGGATGAACCTAATACAGTTAGAGATATAAAAGTTAAACCAACTGCTGTAATTTTCTGTGAACTTCTTATTTTGTAAAACTATTAGTTCAAATATAAAATTTATAATATCTTAGAACTTATTATTTGAAATATTTGACAAAATGTGTGCCATTTTTAAATATCCTTTAAAAAATGATATTCTATGCAACTTACTATATCCTAGCTTATTGTCTGAAGGAAGGAGAAAGGTCAGTGCTTTTCCACAAGGGACTGGCAGTTATGAATCAAGCAATAGGTACTTCTATGGTTTTTTAAACATTTTATAAAAGCCAATTCTGTGCAAAGCATTGTGACAGTTGTGAAGGGTACAATATGGGAAAAAATCAGAGTATTTCCCTGTCCTTAGAGAACAAATTTTCTAGGGAAGGAGATAGTAGAAAACGAGGAAATGAAGAAAGTACAAATTGTGTGTGGTAAGTGCCTGTTCTTCCTTCAGTACCTAGAGCATACTAGTCTCTAAATTCAGGATCTTTACAACTAATACTATGTTGGCCTGTAACTCTTCACACAGCTGGCTCTTTTGTTTTCTCTGCTCATTTCTCAGAGAGGTCTTACTTAACCATTCTAAACAGAGGGCTTCTCCTTACTCTCAGTCTTTCTTAGCCTTCATAGATTTCCTTCAGAGTACTTGGTATATATGCTTATTTTATTCACTGAAGAGAAGCTAATATATTAACAATAACAACAGGCCTATTTATTCAGAATCAAATAGTATTCTAAGCTTACTTCATTTGATCATTACAACAATGCTTTAAGAAGGTTCTACAGGATAGAGGTACTACAGTATAGAAAATGCTAGACTACTAGGAAATTTGAGTTCAACTATTGTAGTTGGACAGGTTCTTTCTTTTCTCTAGGAGTTGTTTTCTCAACTGTGAAAATGAGAGCGATTCACACTCTCTAAGGACTTTTCCAACTCGGATTTCTAACAATAAAATGATTGTGAGAGTAATTTCAGAATAACAAAAGCATTTTCATGTTCTGAGCTCTTCACAATGAAATTTAATCTGTACCACTATGTAACCTGAGGACTACAGAAGCATGCCTCCAGGATCAGCATTCACTCAACACAATAATTACCAAGACATGAATATACTTCTTCAAAAGCATAGGTATGTTTCTTACCCCAACTAGTAGCTAGTGGGCCAATGTAAGGACTGACATGCCCAGATACACAATACTAAAGAAAGAAGTTCTGAAGGACAGAATATTAGACCTAAAGAAATCTCTGAAGGGGGCTGGGAATGTGGCTCAAGCGGTAGCACGCTCCCCTGGCATGGGTGCGGCCTGGGTTCGATCCTCAGCACCACATACAAACAAAGATGTTGTGTCTGCCAAAAACTAAAATGTAAATAAAATATTAAAAAAAAAAAAGAAATCTCTGAAGTCATCTAACTATTAGATGGGCCAAATGATGTTCAAAAAGATTGGTGATCACTACACAGGGCTACAGAACTAAGACTAGGAATCTGAGATATATTACATAAACCTCATTACTTTTTGATTTTTTCTTCTTAAAACTCGGGTTAAAAGTGTTTCTTTGGTTGGGGAGGGGAGAGGACAAATGTCCATTTTTCCTTAACACAGCTAGGGAAGCTTGTCAATATTGTGGAGACCTCTTTCACTCTAATAGTTCACAGAAGCTGGTGCGTACATACTAAGGCCTCTAATTCCAAAGAATTTATTACATTTCTGCCAGCAATTGTCTACAATAAGAAAAAGAATCCATAATTTTACCCTGAGTTTGTCTCCCTTCTACTTTTTTATTTTTTGAGACAGGGTCATGCTAAGTTGCCCAAGCTGACCTCAAATTTGTGATCTTTCTGCTTCAGCCTACTGAGTAAGTGAGATTAAAGGCATGTAATCTCAGAATGAGCCACCCTGCCTGGCTCATTCTACTTGTAACACACAGTTACTTTAAAATAATAGTGTAGTTTACAACTTTGACCAGAGTGTCATAAAACAATAGACATGGTATTATTAATATTGAATACCATGTTAATATTCTCAAAAGCCTTTGTAAAAGGAAATACCAATCCTTCACTTACCCTAAACAAAGAATGGTGGCAAAGGAAAAATAAATAAAGAAGAAAAAGCAGAGATCAGTGTTAGATAATTTTTATAAAAGCAAATCATAATGTAATTCTGAGAACTAAAAAATTGAATTTAAGACTACTAGATAACATTTAATATTCCTGTATTGGTTTTTGATGAAATGAAGTAAACAATTATTCTTCCATAAGACTCCCTTTAATTATACCAAAGTACTTAATAGTGCCACACTGTCAAATGAATGAAGTTCAATCTCCTCAGTATGACATTCAAAACCCTAATCTCCTCCTATTACTAAGTAAGCCCTCGGATTTACATTATTCAACTCACCAATCCTTAGACATATGAATTCTACCTCCACTTCATAACTCAGAATGTCCTTTCAGTCACCTAAACCCCTAATCTCTGTAAATTTTCAACTATTCAAATCATACCTGTCTTTTAAGGCTCAATACAGCTGCTACCTCTGTCAAAAGACAGTTTTTGCCCTGAAATTAATCTCCCCAGCAGAAATTAATCATTCCCTATGAACTCTGATAGTAGGCATTATTTTTACCATTCATTTAGTTATCAAATGTCTTGCATTATATTTTTCTTCCTTCTTGTATTATACTTTTTTTTTTTTTTAAGTGAAATGAATGACAGCTTGTGTAAATAAGGAAGGGTGGGAGGAACGGGGAGTATTCACTTAAAAGGTACCTGCACTACAGTGTTATTTGGCAGTGGACTTATATTGTTTTTTTTTTGTTTGTTTGTTTGTTTTTTAAAGAGAGAGAGAGAGAGAGAATTTTAAATTTATTTTTTAGTTTTCGGCGGACACAACATCTTTGTTTGATGTGGTGCTGAGGATCGAACCCGGGCCGCACGCATGGCAGGCTTGAGCCACATCCCCAGCCCCTTGTATTATACTTTCAATAGGGCAAAGAACACAACCTATATCTCAGAGGTCCTACCACAGGATACCTCATTAGTAAATACTATTGAATAAAAAGAAAAAAAAATTTAGCTCAATGGCTTATACAAAGCCAGCCATACCGTTTTCAGATTACATATTTGTTGTAAGACAAAGAGTTGTATATGTTGTTAAATGACACATACTGTATCTATTTAACCATAACTTTGCTTAGTGAGATCTCAAAAAAATTGAGGGATAAATATTCATTTGGGATGTTACAGTTGAAACCAAAATATGTTGTTTTGTTTTGGTGCTTATTATCAAACCCAGGAACACTTTACACCGAGCTATATCCCCAGCTCTTTTTATTTTTTAGTTTGAGACAGGGTCTCACTAAGTTGCTTAGGCCTCACAAAATTACTGAGTCTGACTTCAAACTTACAATTCTCCTGCCTCAGCCTCCCAAGCCACTGGGATAACAGGCACATGCCAGCATGCCAGACTATGATATATGTATTTACATATCTCTAATGCCATAAAAATCCAAATTCATTACATAGTACATCTGAATTCTACTCATCCATGGAAGCATAATGTTTCTTTCCTTTAATATTTATTTCTTTTAATTATACATAATACCTTTGTTTTTATTTTATTTATTTTTATGTGGTGCTGAGGCTCGAACCCAGGGCCTCGCATACGCTAGGCAAGTGCTCTATCACTGAGCCTCAATCCCAGCCCTAATGTTTCTTTTTTACCATAAATTATAATAAACTGAAATACTGATGAATCAAAGGAAATCAATGTCAGAGTTTAACTTCATAAAAACCTACTCTGTCCTTTGCTCAGTCCTTGCTATAGAAAACCAAGGACTGATAAAATCCTACAGTTGAACACAAATATCATAAGGATAAATTCACATATATGATGACACAAGCACTAAAGCTTTAGAAATTATCTCCAAACTGAATCTCCAATATTGCTTATTAGATGACAAAATGTAAAAAAGAATTTTCTAGATGTTAAAATAAAGTTTTATAAATGGCCTGACTTCAGATATTAATACTAAATTATTGCAGTCAAGAATATGTTTGGTAAGTGGGAAAATAAAATATGGAAACTTCCTATAAATTAAAAATATTAATCCCCAAATACAAATTAGTTGTGCACCAATATACATTTTTAAATCTGAATAATGGTCAAATTTGGAATATAAGAAACCTGAGTTATAGCTAGATTTTCAGACTAGCTTATTAAAGGTTTCTTAACCTATAATGGCCATAACTTGCAGTACATGAAACAAGTATAAATTTGGGGTTTATAGAAACAGAAGGGCCATGCTCCAGGCACTAAATAAATACCAGGTAATATTCTGAAATAAAGAAAAGGGTAATTTGGGGCAACAACTCACCATTCTATATTTTCCACCAACCTCCTTCTAGTGTCTACCCTTATTCCAATCTCTTTGCCCTAATGCAACTCTAAACTGCTCATTATAGTGTATTATCACCCAGAAGTAGTTGTTTATAACCCCAGTTACCTATTTTCACTCTCCCATTGCATTCTCAGGAAAGACTATGTAATTCAATGCTGGTTTTGATTTCTTCTATTTTGCATACTGCAGAAGAAAAAAATTGACAGTAACAAAGGTTTATTGATCTCATATATCTATTACAACTAGTTGTGTATATGTGTGTGTTTAAGACAATGGGGATTAAACCCAAGGGCATTCTACCACTTTATTATACTCCCAGCCCTTTTATTTATTTTTTTTAATTTTGAAGCAGGGTCTTGCTTAGTTGCTGAGGCTAGCCTTAAATTTGCAGTCCTCCTGCTTCGGCCTTCCAAGTTGCTGGGATTACAGCTGGGCACCACCAAATCTAGCACAACTAGTTTTAAGAGAGTATTTAAATACTCATTTCCTCAGAAGAGCTGTTCTAAGTCATCTATCCTTGAAAGTAATGGAAAATTGAACTAGGCAAAATTCCTACTCTGTGCTAGGCATATGCTAGGTGACACACCCTATGTTCTCAGTTCACCTTTCCCACAAGGCTTGCTGTGTTACAGCAAAAAATAACTATCATTCCAACAGGCTACGTAATTTTCTCAAGGTCATTTGCCTAATAAGTGCTGAAGTTAGAATTTCAGGCTAAGTTTTATCCTAATGACTTAGGGTCTTAAGTCTTCTTACATTACATCATGCAAAAAAGGAACCATATGAGCTAACCAAATATGTCCATTATTTCAGTACTATTCAAAAAACATAATCAAATATATATTTATTAATCCAAATAAATCTCTAGTTGGTATAATTTCAGTCAGGATAACAAGATCAATAATATTCAAACTTAATAAGTAACATAAGTTATAGCTAGATTTTCAGACTAGCTTACTAAAGGATTCTTAACCTTTTATGGTTAAGAACTCTATTTCAAAATGCTTTATTTCAAAATAACAGAATTTGCTCACTTGTGAATAGTTATTTTTAGATGGAGAGACCCCAAAATTTAATTGATTATTTTCAAGAACCCGTGGTCCTCTGTTCATCAATAAAAATGACACCACCCTTAAGGTAAATTAGTCAACATTTATTTAGCATTTCACATCTTACAAATTCTTTGACACATTATCTCACCTGAAACTCAGGTGCAACATTCTGAGCCAGGTACATTATACAGATGAAAAAAATAGGTTTGGGATTTGAACCAAGTCACAAACCAATAAGTGACAGAATGAGTCCCAAATCTAAACTCTAAATCCTTTAAATCTCTTTACTACTATATCCTATTTTAACTTCTTCTACTTATAAGCTGAAGTTTAACAATTTAATTGCTCTCTCCATCCTTCCCTTCCCATCCCTTTGAAACAGCAACATCAATAAATTCAATAGGAACAAGTGGATAGAGGTCAGTGAGCTTCCAGCAAATGTTTATGAATGGATCATTTTTGAATCAGATATATGTGTGTGTGTGTGTGTGTGTGTGTGTGTGTGTGTATGTATGTATGTATGTATATATGTGTGTGTATATACAAAAAACTGACTCCAAACAGCTTTTTCCTATTCTTATTTTAGAGTTTTTAATTTCAATTCAATGGGAATTTAATTAAAAAACACAACATTTCTTTAAGTTATAGGCAAGTGTTTTATTTTTGGTAGTACTAGGGATAAAATGCAGAAGGCAAAGCTTGCCCCTGGACTACATCTCCTTTTTTTTTTTTTTTTTTTTTTTAGTGGTTATTAAACCAAAGGGCATTCTACCACTGAATTGTACTCCCAGTCTTTTTTTTTAATTTTTTAAATTTTGAAGCAGGGTCTTTAATTTTGAAGCAGGGGGCGGACAGTCTTCCAAAGTTGCTATGGCTGGCCTCAAACTTGGCCTCCAACTAGTGTTCCTCCTGCCTCAGCCTCTGGAGTCACTGGGATTACAAGTGTGCACCATTGCACTTGGCTGGGCAAGTGTTTTAAGTGTATTTGAAAATGAATGAAGTATAAAGTTGTGATAACAGTCTAATGTTCATTAAGTCAAGCAAATCCCTAAATTGGTAGAATTTCAATTGGTATCAGTGAAATAATAAATGACTACTAACTATTTGCTGCTATTCCTATTTACTGTACAAACACAAAGGCATGCTAGTCATTCATTCATTCAACAAATATATATTAAGCACTTCTTATGCACCTATAATGCGCCTACCATGTGCAAGACTTTCCTGGGTGATGAAACCACAGCTGTGAACAAGAGACAAGATTTCTGGCCAGTGGAACTTCAAATCTAGTTGTAGAGACAGGCAATAAATAAGGAAAAAAGATAAACTGAACACTTAAAATACATAGAGTAAACCTCTCTGAAAAACTTAAGCCTACATAGGAAGGATGACAAAGGGCTACCATATGATGACTGGGGAGAAAGTATTTTTAAGCAGAAGGAATAGTGCATATATAAGACCCTAAGTGGTAATCAAACACTTAGTGGGGCTGTGCATGGCAGGTAAGAGAAAGAGATGAAAAAGGCCTCGTTATAATTTTACCTGATGACTGTCTTTCATAGGGAAAGGAAATACAACAAAGCTCAACTCAGATTATTGCTAGGAGTTTAGATATATACGTGGGCTCTTAGCTTAATGCTTTGATTAGTTACTGGCATTTTTACCCAGTCCATCTGTTTCAGTTTAATAAGAAAGTCTGACATAATCAAAGAACTACTCTGATTTTTTTCACCCATTTAAGCAAAGACAGAATTAACTACTTACAAATTTGCTTTACCTACTAAGAAAGAAGTACTGTTTCCAGGTCTAATAATTTTTTCCTTTTCATTACAAAAAAAGTCAGTATTAAGTTATTCCAAATTTTAAAAATCCTTAGCCTCAGAAGGAAGGATTAGATACAAAGATGAAAAGGGCAAAAGAATAAACATAAATGTTCTTTATTCAACAACTAAATCTTTTTCCATTACTTGTTCACAATGCAAAATACTCAGACACCATGGGTTTCTTCACATTCTGAAGATAATTGAATTTTAAGTCACTCTTCTTATATACACAGGGTCTCAATTCTACATTCCAATTATCTTTTTTCTCATCCTTCAAAGAAATGACATTATTCAGTTCACTAAATCATTTCCTTCTTACTGGATGATAGGCGAAGACACATACAGGGTACCTCTATTTGAACCACTTTAGTATCTGAATCTCAAGTTGTATTCAGCCAGTAATTATTTAACAACTACCAATGTGTCAAGACTCATCAATATAAATGGATGGCAGGCCAACAAACAGTAGCCAGCTTTTAAATTGAGATTACAATGACTATACAAAATGTGCAGCTAAATTAGTCCCTTTGTTTTGTCCTCCTCAGCTTTCACTAAATGATTGGCTTCTTCTTAAGAAAATGTCCAAAAATAATAACAGCTCACATTTGCATTCTTCCTGTCAGCCACTGTTCAAAGTATATTATAGATATTAACTTAATTCTCAAAATAACACTAATCCAAGGTACCATTACTTCCTCCATTGTAAAAATGAAAAAGCCAAAACAAAGAGAAGATAAGTAGCTTTCTAAGATCACAATACTCATCAAATATCTGAGCTAAGTATTCCTCAAGCCTATTTTTAAACTACTTTGGTCACAATATCTTACAATACTTTAAGATAAATTACTGCTACCAATCAGAAGATTAAGATACTCAAAGCTCACTTCAAATTTGGGCTTGCCCTTTTATTATTTGTGTAAATTTGGAAAAGAAACCAAACTTCTCCCAGTGACTCAGTTTCATTTAGCTATAAAATGAAGATGACAACAGCATCTACTTCTTGAGTAATTGTTGAGGATTAAAAGAATTACATATACAAATCATTTGGAATCATGTCAGGTACATGGTATGCCTAAGTATTAGCTGTTATTATCATACTATCACTACTACCTCTACCTAGGAATTTAGCAAAAGATCAGTCTTTTTAAATCTAGTCAACTTTTTTTTTCTTTTCCTCCAACATCTATCATTTCTGTTGCTTGATTTACATAAACTAACAATAAACTATGCTCAAGAAGTAAGCAATGCACCTAATTCCCTTGCCATTTTCTTCTAGTCCTTATATCTTCCTCCTATTTCACATACCTAGGAAAGAATCATTTGAAGTTAACAGGATTATATTATGCCATAAATACATTCAGAAGCCACAGTAATACTAAGCCTAATACCAAAATTTGTAATATAATAAAAAAAAAGGGAAAAAACTAAGAGAGAACTCCTCTCAGTTTTAACCACACATGCAAACGAAAAAGAAAAGAAAAAGAAAGTAAATTGTTTGGCATTTTGTTTGTGGAACAGGTTTTGCACTAACAGGTTTTATTTAGTCATCATAACTGGTGTTTAAATATGAATTGATATAGTATATTTAAATTATTAACTTCTGGATGATTAAAAATTTTGGTTCTTAATCTTTCATAAGTTTTGATAAGCTCAGGGAGCATTTAAAGATAAGATTAGAAATTCCATATATTTATAACATAATAAGAACTATTTTAATTATTTGTACACAAATAACATTTTAGACTTTTCTTGAAACACTGGGCCTTCAGTATTTATATATCTAGGACAGGTCCCAACTTGTACATCCTTGAGTCCAAGGTAGAATAACATTGTTTATTTTTTTAAAAAATATTTTATTTTATTTTATTAGTTTTCAGCAGACACAACATCTTTGTTTGTATGTGGTGCTGAGAATCGAACCCGGGCCGCACGCATGCCAGGCGAGCGCGCTACCGCTTGAGCCACATCCCCAGCCCGTTTGATTTCTTTCTCTAGTTACCCGGCCCTAGTCAGCAGTTAACACCATTTAAAAATCTAATTATTCCCAGAAAATGTATTTCAATCATACATATCACCCCTACATACAGAATTAAGCTATAATTATAAAAGCAAATGACAATATAAATAATAGATTATACATACATTCAAGTATCCTTAAGGTTTTATATTTTTTCAGACAACTGTATATTAAATGTCTACTAAATCTGCTTGACCTTGACACACTGCATACAATGAATGTAAAACAAGATAAAATAGTGTTAGGTTATTACATTAGATTATTTTCTTATCTCTGTTGAGTATATTTTGCAACTAACATACAAGCATCTGTAATGTTTTAATTAGCCATACAAAAGGTATTAATCTAATACTTTTTAATGTCAACTACTGTCATATTTTATTCTAATAACTGGGAGTTTGTAATCATTTACATTTTATAGACAAGGACACTGAGATAAAGATTAATGTGATAAAGATTACATAGCAAGCAAGTAATGGAAAGTATATAAACACAGGTCTGATTCCAAAGCCTGTGCTAATGATAACATCAGAGACACACAGCTGGCAGCATTACCCAAGTAATGTTATATAACTGCCTAAAATTTTTAAAAATATTTTTAACCTTAAAATATGTTGACAATATTTGACTATATTGACTACTGTGAAATGTAGCCATTGTTCCATACACTAACGTCTTATCAAAAAGTAGAATAGAAAATCTCCTAACTAACCTTCACTTAATTAACTAGCAGAATTGACCAGGGCACATTCATCATGAAAACAAACTGACAGACATTGCTGATACTGAACACCAGTGGCTAAAGGGTACTTTCTACTTGCCTGCACACTTCTGTTTCCACTAGTTGAGTTACATGTTTAATATGAATCTGGTCTTTTCTTCCTTATAAATCTGTTTATGACATTCTACTTATAATTAATAATAACTATTATAATAACCAAGGAAACAAGTGCAAAAAAATTATTTCTGTGATAACTAAATTCAATGCTTTGGGCAAAGTACATTTTGATAAACATAATTTGCGGGTTTGGAGGGCGGGTTTTGCTGAGAAACAAACCAATAGCCTTGCACACTTTAAGATTGCACTGTAACATAGAGCTACATCCCTAGCCTCAATAATCATAAGTTTGATGAACATAAATTCCTATTTTCCAAAAACAAATTCCTGTTGAATTATAATGTGCTGATAAAATTGTGTGTAAAAAAAGTCTTAAAACTTTGAAATTATTAAAAATATAAGATTTCACCCCTTGCTTTGTAAAAGTCTTTATTACAACTTAATGAAAACAAAACTAGAAACTTTAGGTGTACATTGTTGCTATGCTTTATACAAGAAAGATCATGTCCAATTCTAAAAAAACCCAGACCCTATCTCATTTTCAAAAAGAGCCTTGAGGGCTAGGCATGAGCTCTTGTCCAGCATGTGAGAAGCCCTGGAGCAATCCCCAGCACTGGGGGAGGGGGAAGCAGCAGAAGAAAAGCTCACATGAAACGAAAGGTGAAAAAATTAAGGCTGCTATATTTTTCCATGATTCCCCACTTAAATTGTTTGTATTAGCCAACTATCACACCCAATCATAAGATAAAAGGCTCCAATTACACTTAGAAATTTGAACTCCCTGAAGCACAGCTGTATTCAACTAAGCAAATATCTGAGCATCTATATTAAAATCTATACTTACATTCTGAATGAATACTTGAGAGGTTCTATTATTTACCTTTATTTTACAAAAAACTTAATATTAAGTATGGTTATCTAGTTCTTTAGTCCACAGATTAAAAGCAGGAAATTAAAGGAGGCAAGAATAAGCATTATAGGAACAAAAACTGTTGATACCAAGAGAATATAAAAATCACACAAATCTAAATATGTATGTGTAAGTATAGATAGATAGATAGATAGATAGACAGATGCAATAATCTGGTAGTTTAAGCTAGATAAACTGGACTAGTTCAAGCTAGAAAAAAAATCTCATAAATTTAAATATCTTTTCAGGCATCTCTAGATTATGATCCAGCAAAAAGTTGAAACTCACAGCAATGTCCTTTTATCATGAACTAAAAGTTAAATTACATTGACTCTGCAAATTCTTTTTCTTTCTATAAGAAAAGGGCAGAGGAGCATTAATATTTTAGGTATCTCTCAATATATCATGATTACAAAGGAAAATATTTCTGGCATTAGGAGTGATATTGGCATTAGGAGTGATATTTAAGTTATCTAGAAATTTCACTCATGAAATAGTTCCTTGGAAACCAATGTATTTATTAGTATTTTTAGCTAAGGCCTACAACTATGCCTTTCAAAATCAATAGGTTGTGACAGCCAGGAATTTAAAAAGTGAAAAAGAACAGAAAATAGAAGATCATATTGCACATAGTAAGGGTAATACATTTATGAAAAACATTTCAGTATTTTTGTACTAATTTGCTAAGTAAAAGATATTAATTACTCTGGGTCCTGGTCCAAAAATCTGTAAGCTTAAAAAACTTCATTTATTATTATGGAATACAATCAATACTAAATTTATAATCCCATCATTTTCCTGAGAATACTAAAGTAAGACAAAATTTTAAGGGGGGGGGTGTTGCTTTCTTTGGAATTTTTAAAATTATTATTATTACTTTGTATGTGTGGTACTGGGGATTGAATACAGGATGTCACACATGCTAGGCAAAATACTTTACTACTGTACTATATCCCCAATCATTTATTTTATTTTGAGACAAGGTCTCACTAAATTGCTCACCAAGATTGGCCTTGAACTTGAGATCCTCTTGGAGCCTCAAGTAATTGGGATTACATGCATACACTAAATTGAGCTCTTTGGAAATCTTTATGAGTGAATTTATTTTCCCTCGTTATCCTATTCAGGTGTATAATTAAGTATTTTATTTGGTTTAGCACTAGTTTAGCCTAAAATAGGTAATGCTATTTTTTAAACTCCTGTGACTTTAAAGCAACTTTTAACAACAATCCAAAACAAATAGTGACTTTGATTTTATTTGCTTGTTTATTCTGAGATGCAATTACTGACCTTGGTACCATTTTTCCAAAGTCACTAATGTAATCTAAAAATCTAAACTTCACATTGCAAGCAAGCAACCTGCTCAATAATAATATACTTACTAATACTTCATACATATCTAGCTATTGCCTGATTCTAAACAAAATTAATTTAAGCCACTAAATATGTCTTTGTCTGCTTCTAATGCATTTTAATAGATATTATGACCAAAGAAATGTTTTAGACAATTTGTCTAATTACTTATATACAGAAAAATAGCCAGTTAATATATATCTTTTTAAAGTAATCATCTAATTCATAGGATAAAATACTATTTTGAATACTAAAGTCTCAGAGTTGGAAGGAACCCTGTGACCTAGTCTAACTATCAAATACCATAATCCCCTCTTTACAGTATTCCTTCGAATCAAACCCATAGCTGACTAAAAGAACTACATTAAAATCTTCTAAATCTGGTCCTTGCCATTAATCAGAAGACTGATAATCCCTTTGAAGTCCTTGAAAAGCACAGTGTAAATATTATTCTTTTAAGCTCTGAAAATACAGGTTTAGAAAGGAAGTAGCATTTACCTATCACCAGGAATTTTGGTAGCCTTAATTGTCCATATGATATATAGAATGCTTGAGTACTTTGCAATCTTTTGGAGTCTGCTTAAAGCAAAAAAATCAGCTAATGAAAGCATAATAATAGTTGTCAACAATCTTAAATGTTCGCTATCAAGTTCAAATTCGCAAGAGCTTCAAAGGCTTGTTTAAAAATCTTGTAAATATCATTAAAGTTGAAGTTGGATCCACTTTACCTAAAAGTGAATGACTGCAACTCTAAAATGATACCAATAATTGTGGCAACAGATATAAATGCTATTTTTGATTAATTCCTTTTAACATACACTAAATTTTCTATTGAAACTACTGCTCTACAAGCACTTTTGAAGAACTGTCCTCCCCTCCTAACCCTCTCTTCCATATGTCCTCCTTTTCCTCACCAGCTGGAATCTGTCACAGAAACAGATAATTACATATGATACAGAAATAGTTGATCCTGCTGCAGAATTAGGTTAACACGTCTAAAAGGAGGCACAGAAAACAAAACAAAAAACAGGTCCACTTAAATAAATCATTTACCTCGGTCTGGCTTCATTTTCACATCCAATTTCCACCCAGAGTGCTGTGAAATACACTTGGGGGTTCTTTCAAAGCGCTCACTGTTGATTCGAGGGCTTCTACTTAGTTTTCAAAATGCTAAAAGAGATCAGAATAAAATTAATCTGGTCCTGCTCTAACATCAGGACTCTACAAGAAAACTGTTAAGTTAGGCCTATTGTGGCAGAAACTACTGTTGACAGCACCATCGGCAGATGTGAAAAGTGCAAAACTCTTTGCACGGTCTCCTCCATCTCCTCCCGAAGGAGCACCCCTCTCCCCGCCCCTCAACTCTCCAGGCCAAGGTGTCCTTCTCTGACACAGTGTCTCCGAACCAAAGCAAGGTCTATTTATATCCCGGAGAAGTAAAGAAGTAAAAGATTCAAGCAACACAAACTAACCAACCCCTCTGAGGGGGAAACAAAACAAAACCAAAAAAAAAAAAAAAAAATGCTTCTGGGAACAGTGGTACCTGCTCAATGCTGGTCTCTAAATTCTTCCACCTGGTGCCAGGGGGCTGGAAACTCTTCCAGACCCCTGCGTTTCCCAAGAGCTCCGCCCGCCCCGCCCGGCCTCACCTGTGTAATTACCCTCTGGCTAGCCTTCCTGAGGCAACAGCGGCCAAGTTTACACAATAAGAGGGTCTGAAAGAAATTCGAGTCATCTTCTCGCGCCCAGCCCCCAGCTCCCAGCTCAAACGAACTCTCCCCGGACTGTCCCGGGTCGCCCTCTACAAACCCCGTCCCTACGTGGCCCAGCCTGAGGTCTGCCCCCAAGGAAGGTGTTTACAGCTGAGCGCTCGCTCACCCACTGCTCTGTGCAGCCTGCTCGCCGCGGGCCCCTTCCGTCCCGCTGCGGCCCCGGATTTCCTTCAGCCCCGCGGCACCGAGCGCCGCGCCTGCCCCTCTCCCTGCTGGAGAGTAGTTTTCATGGCGCTCTCGGGCTGGCCCGCTCCTCGACTCCCTCGGCAGACCTCTGCTGACTAACTCGCTCTCTTCTCCCGTCCCAATACCTCCTCCTTTTGGCACTTCTCTCCGCCGCTAGTCCAGCAGCTCACATCACACTCCCACCTCAGACCCGAGGCTCCAAAAGGCGCAGGGCCGGCGAGAGCCGAGTGTGGCGCGCAGCGGCCCCCGGGGCTGCGTTAGGGGACCATGGGGGTCCAAGACCGCAAGCCCGACTCGGCTCCCCGGCGCCCCTGTGGCCATCCACCCCCGCCTCAGCCGACGCCTCGCTCCGCTCCCTGCCCTCAGCCCCTCGCCCGGCCCGACTCGCACCCAAGCCCCGCGGCCCCGGGGTTCGCCCGCTTGTCGCCCCGGCCGGCCCGCTTGCCCCGCGCCTCTGCCAGCTCCTCGCCCGCCCGCTGTCGCTAGCTCTGGCGCCCCAGCTCTGGATCCCCCTCGCTCGCCCAGTTCTTTCTCTGCTGTTTGCCCTGTCAAAACACTGCCTGGGTCACGTGTCCCAACAACAGCCAACCCACCGCTCGTCACTTCCTCCCCGGCGGCCTCTGCGGCGCGGGCGCCCGGTTGTTATAGCAACGCCGCCGCGCGCCCGGGGGCTCTAGTCGGCGGGCGGGCCCGGTTTTCCGTGCAAGTGCCTGCCGGGCGAGAGGGCACCAGAGGTGGCGGCGCCGGCGGGCCCGCCGGCCCAGTCAGGAAAGCCCGAGACGTTGAGCTTTTCGGTCTCGCTTCTTGACGGCTCTCGGAGCTGACTGAGGCGCACCATCAGAGATCAGGGATTGGAGCTGCGCTATTAGAGCACAGAGTAACTGGGGAGATGTCATTCGAGGGCCTGCCCCAGACGTGGAGGATAATTATAGTCTCCTCCTTCTCCTCCTCCACACTGGATGCTGACGCAGACCTGCGACTGCGCCCCAAGTGGATTACAGTGCACCGTAGTACCCGGGTTTAAAGTGGCCGGGGCAGGAAGGTGGGCAACCATGCATGTCAAGGAGCGGGGAGTTGAAGGAGAGGAAGCTCTTCCACCGTCCGCCCCAGATTTTCCCAGATCACTAGGGGTTCTAGTGGGATTCAGTACCCAAGCTTCTGAAGCACTGGCTGCTAAAAATAACTCTTATAACTTCTAAAACACTGACTCATGGGCAGTGTTCTAAAACATGACACCATGTTATTGTTGGGGAGCTGTAATTTTGTTGTTGTGCTATAACAATGTGACATGATGACATTTCGTGTTGTGATGTTGTGTCATCACTTAAACACAAACAGATGGCAAGAATCTGTTGTAGATTAAAAAAAAAAAAAAATCCTAACCAGGGCTGCAGCTATTAGCTACTAAGATTATAAACAAAGTACACATACATGACGTTGTGAGCCCAAACGGAGACAAGAAGTACAAAATTTGCAAGGCTCTTTGGTTTCATTAGGGAAAAAAAAATTTTTTTTTTTAGAAATATTTTGCATACAAGTGTCACAACAGGAAAGCACCTAGGACAGGTCTAAAAATGAAGATTTTTTTGTGAACTACAGATTGGCAATTGCTTTTTTCGCCCCCTTCAGATCAAATACATGAAATTGTTCTTATGAAAAAAAAAGAATTTTTCTGGATGTTTAGATATTTACAGTAAAATAGCATGCACAATTGCAATGGTTCATTTTTAACTCCATAATTGTAACTAATAAGAACAGGGCATACAATTGAGAAGGGTAACATTTCTTTTTCACTGAAATGTTCTGGCCTCATGAAGATGAAACTTCTGACAAATAGCAACAGTTCTTTAATATTTAAACAGTTTTTAAATAGAGGTTACAAATTTTGATTCCTAGTAGATATGACACTGATATTATTGGATACTGTATTATGTAGTTTTTAAAAATGCACTGAAGTTTTAGTTGTTCTACAATCACTTCTCAATTAACTTTGATATTGGGAGACTGAAGCAACAGTTTACAGATAATACAAAATCCTAAATTTAGCTCAACAGCTGGGTCAGATAACAGCTTTGTAAAAGGCTTACTGGGTGAATAGGCAGCAAGATCTGTGATTTAGCTCCTCTACCTCTACCTAGTTTGAAAGAAGTATAAAGATCAGAAAAAATGTTAAGTGCACAAGTCAAGAATATTGGATAATATGGAGCACAAACTATTGTCTTTTTGAATAAGTTTTAATAGCACACGGATAAATGAAGATGTCTGACGATTTGTTGGACTAACAAATATTTTTTATCGAGACTTTTAAATCTATTTAAAATTTTGATATCACAGCCAGATACAATGGTGCCTGCCTATAATCCCAGCAGCTCTGGAGGCTGAGGCAGGAGGATTGCAAGTTTAAAGCCAGCCTCAGCAACTTAGTGAGGCCTGAAGCAACTTGGCCAGACCCTATCTCAAGATAAAAAAAAATGAAAAAGGCTGGGGATGAAGCTCAGTGGCTAAGCTGAGCAATTGCCAATCTGTAGTTCACAAAAAAACTTCATTTTTAACTGGGGTTAAATCTCCAGTTCAAAAAAAAATTTTTTAACATTATTAAGGTACTGGACAAAGTAAGAAGTATATTTCTGACTCCTTAATTATTCAAGTTATTGTTTCATTCATGCAACAAGCATTTACTGAACACTATCTGCTATGCACATACTCGTCTCTGAGAATACAAGTCACCCAAACCACACAGGGTCATCATTCTCATAAAGCTTATAGTGCTATATAGTTGGATAGTGGCAGTCAAGTCACATTCAACTTGACATTACAAACATGGGGTGTTTAGACTCTGAAGTAAATAATCTCTTTCCTTTCAAATTCTAAAAGAATCCTGTAAGTGTATAAAACATGTCCAGAGTGTTTAGAAATAAAGCCCTAAAATGAGAATCACTCTAATTTTTAAAGAACAAACATCTTTAATTTCTACTTGGTAATGGGTAAAACAAGTCAAGACAGCTGGCAGGAATCTAACCCTTTTTTCATCTGACTTGCTCTCATTTTGTTTTCCCCTAATGCTCCAAAGCCATATGAATAATTAGCTTCAAAAAAGTTAACTCATCTTCAGCATAATCATCCCTTCAGCTTCTACAGATCTTATTGAAATGAGCAGTGCATAACAAAAACTGTATTTAATGAAGCTCATTGAGTTATTTTTCTTGCTTAAAATGATGAAAATAATTTTTTTAAAGAGAGAGAGAGAGAGAGAGAGAATTTTTTAATATTTATTTTTTAGTTTTTGGCGGACACAACATCTTTGTTTGTATGTGGTGCTGAGGATCGAACCTGGGCCGCACGCATGCCAGGCGAGCGTGCTACCGCTTGAGCCACATCCCCAGCCCAATGAAAATAATTTGTTCACTTACAATTATGCACAGTTGTTATTGTGACTAGTGTTATGGAACCAGGCCAGCTACCCAGGATGAGCTCTGCCAGAGCAGGAACTGGTACCCTGTTCTTCTATCCCTACCACTTAACAAAGTCCCTCACACAGAGTAGGAATCCAATAAACCTCATCCTTTGTATTAATAAACTTTTCTTGTATGTATCCATAAACCATATTCCTAATGCTGGCTGGAATTTTTCTCCCTAATGGGATAAGGCTAGAGAACTGAGAAATTGGTAGGTGGAACAAACTTCATTTGTGAATGATATATTTTCATTATACTTTGGCATTGTCTTAAAACAGCAGGAACCTCTGGTGGGTTGAATTGTGACCCTCTGAAAGATATTCTAAAATTCTACCTCCCTTATTTGTGAATGTGACCTTCCTTATTTGGAAATAGGATCTTTGCAGATATAAGCAAGATAAGATGAAATCATATTGTTGGGCCCCAAATCCAATGACTAATGCCAACATAAAGAAAGAAATTTTTGAAGACAAAAGAGACCCAGAGAAAATGATCATATGACAAGGAAAGACATTGGAGGTTTTAAGATTAGTCACTAAAACATGGAGATCTTTAATATTGCAAAAGCTACAGTAGATCAGTTGAAAATATTAAGAAAATCTCTCAGATATCACAAAATTACTCTATAGCCCATAGCTAATGGATAATCGTGAAAAATGATTGTGAATCATCAAATGAAAACATACTATTTTAAACATAACAATTGGTAGATTTTCTTCATCATAAAGTATGTGGAAATAAAAATGTATAATTAGTTAAAATATATAGTAAACTTAAGTCTTTCACAGTAAGTAAAAACAACTGTGACACAAAATGAAATGCAAGCTGAACAAACTAAACTATTGAAGCAAGATCAAATGCAAACTATCTTTTCCATATATAAATTATTTCTGACTATTCACTTACATTCATTGCGGTTTATTTCTTTCTAAGTAGGAGAGATTATGGAGTCACTGCTGAGGTATTGGCTTCTGTAAACGACACTCTACCTTTCCTTAAATTGGTTGGCTGGTTGATCCTTTTTTTGAGGTTCCTGTTTGTCTAGTCTCTATAACCACAGGTATAAGGAAGTTAAAAAAAAAAAGAAAAAAGAAAAGAAAAAGAAAAAAGACTATTTCTGGTTCCTAACTGCTGAAGTGACTGTAGTACTTAGAATATATAGGCCTGTAAACTTCAAGGCAAGGAAATTTCTAATGCATTTGAAGGTTTGCTGAGTTAAAGATTTGCTGAAGTTTGTCTCTGGACTACCAAGGCTTAAGGTCTTTTCAAAAGTTATGATAATCACTCATTTGCAACAGTAATTGTGTTTCACACTTCACATATATTATATATTTGATCCTAAGTGGGTGATACCATCTCATGGGTTGAAAATTGAGGCTTAGTGAGACAAATAACTTTCTTAAGATTATAGTTAATAAATGGAAGGAGCCTACTTCCTGTGAATGGATTAATTTAATTTCCACTGTAACATTCTGAAGCAGGTTAAATAATTCTGAAAATTTCAAGTGGGGAAACAAAGGCTCAGAAACATTGAGAAATGGTTGTACATTTGGAATTTCAATTGGTTTATATAAATTTAGGCTCAATATTTTGGGACATAAGTTCTAAGTAGATTACCTTTGGTTTGGTTAGTTTTTGTCATATATAAATTCCAAAGAGCAAATAGTCACACTCAGATAATAACAGCAACTAAAATGTCTTAGGTACTTAAGTACTAAGCACTATTCTAAATGCTTAATATGTATTAGTCCATTTAATCCTCACAGCATCCTTATATAGTATTATTATCCCTATTTTTTAACCACATAAACAGTAAAAGAAAAGATAAATAAATTGCCTAAGGTTAAGAAATTAGGTAATAGCAGAACCAGAATTCACACCAAGGAATATGACTTGGGAGTTTAATTCTTAATCACTACCTGTTCTTGGTTTCTTTTAGTAGGATTTCCCACCCAAGCCCTGCACCTTCCTACCCATGAGATTCTGCCATTTCCTCTATTTCATATCTCTCCCCAGTTCTTATCCAAACCCTTCTGAACTTTCAGAGTTCAAAGTCTTACCTTATGATGTCTTCTAAAACCCATACTCACATATACCATCTGTCTTTTTTCTGAATGCATAGAATCTTAAAGCCATTTATTCCTTTGTTCTGTTAAAAGGCAGAGATGGATGATGATTTTCAATTCCATTTTATTTCCTGTGCTGAGTGGCAATAGCTTGGACACAAAGACTCAAGTGTGTAAGTTAGTTCTTTGTTACTGTGACAAATATGTGAGAAAATCCTTTTAAATGAGGAAAGATTTATTCTGGCTCACAGTTTCAGAGGTTTCAGTCCAAGGGTAGCCAGCTCCATTGCTGATAGTGAGGCAGAACATCATGGCCCACTCATGGCTGCTGGAAAGGAGAGACATGGCCAGGCCAGGGACTTGGAGACAAGACATAGTCCCCTAAAGGCATGACTCTTGGGCTCACTCCCTTCACCTAGGTCCCACCTCCTATACTTTTCATGACCTCTCAATAATGCCATCAGCTATGAACTCATCAATGGCTTAAGCCATTGATGAGGTTAATGCCCTCAAGATCCAATCACTTCCCAAAAGCCCCACCTCTGAACATTACTACAATGGACATCAAGCCTTCAACACATGAGATTTTGTGGAACATTTTATGTCCAAACCATAAAACTTAAGTGATTACTGAAGACCTGAAGCCAACCCTATGCTCTAGAACTGTTCTAGCCAGTACAGTAGGCACAAGTTACCTGTGGCTATTGAGTTCTTGAAACATGACTAGTAAAACTGAGGAACTGAATTTTGAAATTTATTTAAGTATGAATTTCTAATAATGAAATTAACTCATTTTGTAAATTAAGTATTTTTGGAACTACTTGGGTTTGTCAATGTTTTTTAACTGCAAATTTTAGGAAATCTAACTCCATATCAGTATTTCTAAAGAAACTTTAAGTTCCAAATTGAAATGTGCTGAAGTATAATATATATACCAGATTTCAGATATTTTGTGTGGAAAAATATAAACTATTTCTGTTAATTCTTTTAAAATATCTATTACATGTTACAATTATGATATTTAAGATATATTAGGGCCAAGCAAAGTAGTGCAGCAACATGGGAGGCTGAAGCATAAGGATAGAAAGTTCAAAGCTAGCCTCAGCATTCTAGCAAGACCATGCCTCAAAATAAAATAAAAAGGTTTGTGGATATGACTCAGTGGTAGAACACCCCTGGATTCAATTCCCAGTACCAAAAAGAAAAAATAAATGGACTTATTTTTAAAAAAATTTTATGTGGTTAATGGAAAACTTAATTACATATGTAGCTCACATGATATTTCTATTAGATAGTATTGCTATATGACTTAATGGCTTATCCAACAACACAAACATGCTTGAAAATCACCTATGTTCTTCAGTCAACTGATACGATATAAGGAAAATTTGGGGCTGACAAAACTTGCTGCTTGCCCTAATTCTTACCAAGAAATCAGTGCACTTTAATGAGAATTGAGAAGGTGCACCCTACATCCAGTGGGAACATTTGCATAGAAATTATTGTTCTCTTTATGTCTGTTAGAAGATCACACACAGAACTATCTTACCCCAAACAAAATGAGCTATTTTCAGGAGCAATAATGAGTAGACATCACTAAATAACTGGATTGTTCACAAGCTGGTAGAGATATTAAGTATATTATAAATCAAGTTACTAATCCTTTAAATCATTTCACCAGAATATAATTTTCTCATTGCATCAACTGAAATGCTACAATAGTACTTTTCATTGTTTAAAAAAAAAAGAATTTCATACCATGACTTGAAAAGTAGATATAAACAGTAGTGATCTGTTTCAAAATAAACAATGTAAACTAAATGATCAGATTCTTCCAAAAATTTTTTGAAGAGTTTTTCCCTTCTAAAAGTTTTTTAAAGAAAAATCTTTCTTGCAGGGCACGGTGGCGCAAGCCTGTAATCCCAGCGGCTCAGGAGGCTGAGGCAGGACGACATAAGTTCAAAGCCAGCCTCAGCAACAGCAAGGCACTATGCAACTCAGTGAGACCTTGTCTATAAATAAATTACAAAATAGGGCTGGGGATGTGGTTCAATGGTCCAATGCCCTTGGGCTCAATCCTCAATTCAAAAAAAAAAAAAGAAAGAAAAAAAGAAAGAAAAACATTTCTTATGTTAATATCTTAGACTTTTTTAGGGAAAAAAGTTTTTAAGCATGCACAAAAAGTATAGAAATTTCCCATCTCCTTTTCACAAATGGGAAAACTAATAATTGATACTAATTTCTTCACATGTAAACACAGCATAATAGAGCAGTCTAAATTATACCTTTGATAAATCTAATTTCTGCTACTTCTGTGAGAACCCCAAAGCTCAGTTCAGCATAAAGAGAATTGTAGAAGTGACTCCTTTATTTGCTTGCTGTGTATATCTCAATAATTTTATACTGTCTTGCTTCAGAAAGAAACATTAACTGCTTTCATATTTTAAATTGCACAAGCAAATTCTGTACCTGAAACTCAAAGTAATACTCTTTATTTCTAAAATATCATCTCTGGCAGTACTTGTATGATTGCAAGAATGGTGTGTTTCTACACCATGTACAACCAGAGAATCAAAAATATTGCACTCCTTTTGTGTATGATGAATTGAAGTGCATTCTGCTGTCATGTGCAACTAAGTAGAAATAATAATAATAATAATAATAATAATAATAATAATAATGTCACTTCTGACTAACATAAGTTTAACTCAAATCAGCATTCATTGAATTTTTAGGACAAACACTTTCCTGGGACCTAGAGAGACAGAGACCAGAAAAGTAAGTACTTATTACCCTCGAAAAGCTTTATTAATCTAGAAAAGAGACAGCCATGTGAACATGAATTGCAATTTAGTCTAATGACAGCAAAAAAAATCATGCATACAGAAAATAGGTGGTATAAAAAGAGGTCTAGCAGAGGAGGGTCATTAAAGAACATATTAACTATGTTTGGGAGGATGAAGAGAAGATTAGATAGGCAGAGTAGAATGGGATGGATTTGGGGAAGTTGTTCCTAACAAATGAAACTACATGCCACTGACTCATGATAGACCTCATCAAGATGCCATATTGCAAGATCAGATTCAATGTAAATGATAGACGATAGATTAAGCATTAGAGATGTTTGTTTTGGCCAGTCTTCATGCCTCTCCATATCCATTCTTTGCCAAGTAAAATTTTTTTAGTTGTAGATGGACACAATGCCTTTATTTTGTTTATTTTTATGTGGTGCTGAGGGTCGAATCCAGTGCCTCACACTTGCTAGGCAAGTTCTTTACCACTGAGCCATAGCCCCAGTCCATTTGCCAAGTAACTTGCAGTCCTCTAATTAATAGGTCAGAATATATTTCCCAGATCATGGTTCAGTCACTTGACTTACTTTTATAAATAGAATAAGGCTGATGTGACAGTGTTCTAGTTCTGAGCTAGCTCTGAAAATGTCTTGCCTGTTTTTCCTCTTGTATCTCCACTATTACCATGAAAATCAGATGTCTGGGTCAATCTGAAAATGCTGGTCCCATGAGGGGAAGACCAGAGCTAACTTATGGAATAGCCTAACTTGGATTAGCAGAACCACCACAGCTGACCAATAAATCCATAAAAATAAATTATCATTTAAAGACACTAAGATTTGGAAGGGTTTGCATATAGCATTATTGCAACAAGAGCAAACTAATACAAAAGTGGTGATGGGATGGAGTAGAGAAGACAGTCTGGAGAGAAATTTAGGATCCAAAATTGATAGAACTTTGGAAGTGATTGATTGTAGGCAAAGAGAGAGGGCAACCTTCCCATGCCCTGCTTCCCACCTTGAATTGTTGGTAGACTATTGTGCACTTTAATAAATGTAAGAGAAATATCAGATTTGCTATGGAGGAGTGGTGGGTGATGGGAACAAAATTAGTTAGTTTTAGACATGTTGTGTATTAAAAACCTGCCAGTATCTAAACTGACATTCTGAAGATAGAAAAAGATTCTCCTCTGGAGCTCATGGATGAGGTCCCATCTAGGTATGTATATTATTCAGAATACATCAGCATACAAATGGTTACTACTCCATCAGAGTAGATGAAGATATTGATATTGTGGGATAATAAGAAGCAAAGGGTACTCCACAATGTTGACTGTTGTGAAGAAGTCAAATAAGGTAAGGACTGAGAAATGTCTTTTTGATTTAGCAATCACGTGTCACCTATAAAATAAGGAACAATTTTGAAACATTTTTAACAGATGGAGAGAGGTTGCCTAGGCCCAATTAAACTCACTATATATTTAGAAAATAATCCATAATTGGGAAATTCAAAATGCCATTGCTTTGACTCAAATCACTATTTCACACTAGGTCAGTGTGGCACAAATTTCTGAGAATAGTCAGTAGATTTATCCTGAGCACATATTTTGGGAATTAACATTATTTGTACTAGATCCCAAGAAGACTATTATCCATGATCTCATGAGATGTACCAGCAAAATATAACATGCAGAGATTTTTCAGAAAATGTTTTTCTGGGAGTAATTTATTTCAGAGATATTTTCCAATATATAGGAATATCACATATGAAAAACTAAAAAATCTTCCTAGTTCTTACTCATGAATGTCCGTATATTGAATTTTTCTGCAGTGTGCTATATAAATTTTCTTCTCAGTAGATTATGGCTCATTTCTGTCTCATCATAATACACCATGACGATTCCAGGAAACATGACTAAGTATTGATGTCTTATCTAGCAAATGAAATCCACAAGGCAAAGGTATTTTGTGAAGATGTGGCAACATAAATATGAAAATAATCAGTGTGCATTGGGATTGTTAGATACTGATACATGGCAGTTCCTAATTATTACCTTTAATAGCAAGAAGCCATTGGCTTTGAGAGGTACCTCAAAGTACCTGCCTGCCCTTGTTGCTGCGTAACCCTACCTCCCTTGGCCACAAGTTTTTGAGCCAAGGATTGGTATCTGACCTGAAGGCATCCCTTTATAAGGTGGTCAAGTGGTATACAAAGTGACCCAATGTTGGGGCTGGGGATGTGGCTCAAGCGGTAGCGCGCTCGCCTGGCATGCATGCGGCCCAGGTTTGATCCTCAGCACCACATACAGAAAAAGATGTTGTGTCTGCCAAAAACTAATAAATACTAAAAAAATTCCCTCTCTCTCAAAGTGGCCCAGTGTTGAAGAACTGAGTCCAACAGCACTGTATTATACTGATTAGTAACTGGCTAGGCATATTCTTCTTAATATTTTTTAGTTGTAGTTGACACAAGACCTTTATTTTATTTATTTATTTATTTATATGTGGTGCTGAGAATTGAACCCAGGGCCTCATGCATGCTAGGCAAGTGCCCTACCACTGAGCCACAACCCCAGCCTCCCCAGCATATTCTTTATGATGGTGATAGGGAAAGGGCTGTGATATGCTTCAGACATACAGAGTTAGTAGCGGTTGCAGGTGTCAGAGATCTCCCAAATGGTAAGCAAGAGCACCGAAGAACCTAATTCTCAAGTGCTTTTCAGCCAAGAGCTGCACTTAGGCTCCTGGAGGTACCAGTCCCATGTGATGGGAATGATAATATATTTTTCTGTGAAGCTTGACTATACACCTACTGAGAATTTTTTCTCTTTCTTTCAAGGGCCCATTAGTCTTTCCGATAAAGCCCCATAACAAAGGTACCTAAACATTTGATACTTGAAAATATCATAATTTTACATGATTTTCAAATCATGAGTGAAAACTTTAAAATATATTATTAGATTCTCTACATATACCAGTTCGTTGCTCAATCAAAACATGTGCTGATTACCTACTATGTAGAAGATATGTACTATTTAGGAAGTTAGTAGGGAACAAGATTGATATGACTCCTGCCTCCCTAGCGCTAGTAAGGAGACTACTCTGTAGTTCTTAGACTACTTGTGCCTTCATATGTACAGTATAAACAAACCTAAACTTCACATATCTCAGAAGTTTGTGATCTACTTTTGATTGGCTTTTAAAAAATATATATTATCTTCCAAATACATTACATTGATAAGAATATAACATTAAAACCCATGTGTTATCATTTTAATCTAAAAATATCTGTATTTATATCAAAATAAATCTTAGTTCAAAGCTTCTAAAAGTTTTTTTAAATTTTTTTAGTTGTTGATAGTCCTTTATTTATTTTACATGGTGCTGAGAATCGAACCCAGTGCCTCACACATGCCAGGCAAGTGCACTAAGGCTAAGCCACAGCCCCAGCCCTCAAAGCTTCTAAAATTTAGCACAGCTGAGACAAAGCAAACAACAGAAAGTAGAGTTAGTAAAATTATAAGTTATTAACTGGACCAAAGGCCCTAAGTAGAGAGGTAACAAGATAAAAATTTCAAGAATGCAAAAGAAGAGAATAATATGATAGCATTTGTAGGTTAGCATTGTTTTTTTTTTTTCTTTTCCCTCTTTTTGAAAAGTAACTATGCCCATTTCAATTTATTTTTATTTTTTATTTATTTATTTTTGTTAGAAAACTGCTTTAATCGAGTTCTCTCTGCATTACAAGCCCAATGGAATGGGGGATGGGCAATGGAATGTGCTCGTGGCCACTGCGCTCCACGTACAATACTGAGCCTGTAATCGCTGTTATCAAAATATACACGTCACCATAAAAAACCTGATGCGCCCCTCCACATCTCAACAGATATACAAAATTATAAATATTTACACCTTTGTCACACTCTATGAAACTGGGAATCCGAGAAGATAGGCCCTGCTGCTGGAGCGGTGGGACCAAGGTGTCCCCCAGGATAGGAGGGTGGTCAGGGCCTGGAGGTTCCCATCGCCTGGAGTCCCAGCATCAGAGCAGACAGAAACAGAACCATGACTTGGGTCCAAAATTTAAAGGAAAAGGGGGAAAAAAAATCCTGAAAGTTCTAGAGTTGGTCTTCCTAGGCAGATCTGGGAGGCTGAGTAAGGCTACTGAGGCGGGCGGTGCACAGCAAGGCCCTTCCCACGCGGAGGCTGGGTCTTGCCTGTGACCAAATTGATTACAAAGAATAAAACACAAAGTACAGCATACAAAGTAATATCAATTTATTTTTAAGAATATACTTATATTTTAAAAACAGGTCATGTGGGTACGTATGACTAACAGCATGGCTTACAAGTCCACACTGGTAAGCTTTTGAGAATCATTTAATGTGTTAGTAGTATTGGCGCAGGCAGACAGTAAGAATACATAATAGTGCTTCGGGAAGTGCAGGAATAATGTTTAGGGTAGGTAAAGAAGGAGCCTCATCAGTGGAAGCTATAGTAGGGAAAAATCCCCAGTTGTGACATGTGGAAAGCTGCTCATCTCCACAACAGAAATGGCCCAACCTACCCAGATGGCCTCCCAACTGGGCTGGCAGCTGCAGGGGTAGAAGAACTTGGGCACAGTGGGCACAGGGATAAGAGGACTGGACCCAGAGAAAACTCTAAAGAAACAGAATTCAAACAAGCGTGTGGGTCACTCACACACACCCATAAAGGGATTGCACTGTACAGTTTCACAAAGGGGCTCCCAGCCTCCTTGTCACACTTTGTCACTACATCAGACCACCTCAAATGCTGACACACAGACGACCTTATTGAAAGGAAGGCTGTCCTGTGAAGTGGGGACCCGTCTTTTGGTGAGAGCAAAGCTATCATAGATACATCATTAACTGAACACCCCTAGACAAAAAAACAATGTTAATTGCTAATTGCAAGTATACAAGCTAAAATTACTTCATTTCCCATTCCCCAAGGCTGGGTCTAGTCAATCATCTTCTATACAACAGTGATTGTGCTTCAACAAATAGAATCATGGAGTAGATAGCAATAAAAGAGAAAAAAGTCATGGCATTTGCAGGTAAATGGATGGCTTTGGAGAAGATAATGCTGAGTGAAGTTAGCCAATCCAAAAAAAACAAATGCCGAATGTTTTCTCTGATATAAGGAGGCTGACTCATAATGGGGTAGGGAAGGGAGAGCATGGGAGGAATAGATGAATTCTAGATAGGCAGAGGGGTGGGAGGGAAAGGGAGGGGGCAGAAGATTAGCAAGGATGGTGGAATGTGTGGACATCATTATCCAAAGTACTACATGTATGAAGACACGAATTGGGTGTCAACCTATTTTATATACGGAGATATGAAAAATTGTGGTATATATGTATAATAAAAATTGAATTGTAAAAAAAGTACACATATAATAAAGACATGAATTGGCATGAACATACTTTATATACAAAGATATGAAAAATTGTGTTCTATATGTGTAATAAGAATTGTAATGCATTCTGCTGTCATGTATTTAAAAAAATAAAAACAATTAAAAAAAAAAAGAATCATGGAGTAGAGAAAAAAATTAGGTCCCAGATGCTAATATTCGTACTTACTGCTATAAACTAAGTTTTAAGGTATTTCTCGAGTCAAAAATAAAAGCAACTCTCTATGGACCTACTAAACCCATGACAGACTTTGATCTGTCATACTTGTTCATGTCTTTTAAGTTAAGCCCATGGTAACAGACCCTGTCCAGTATTTTAAGTGCATCCAAATTGAAGAAAAACTAGAGACAATTCTGCATAATTAAGTCCAGTCTCTGCACAGGAAGCTACAGTGGCTGGCTGGTCAGGGCTTCTTAGGCCTGAATGTTGGTTGCATTGAGGAATAGAGAAGTAGCTTCAGATTTGGAAGCCTTTGAAAGTTCTCGCACTCAAAATGCTGCCATTCAACTCCAGGTTCTCTTTGTTGGCTCCATGCCTCCTGGCACAAGGTGTTTTCTTTCCAGAACAGGTGGAACTGACCACTGGCTTGCTGCCAGAAGGAGGAAGTCGAGACACAGGGCAGTGGTAGATTGTCCCTGCAAAGACAAGCCTATGTTCCTATTGGCTGTAGCACTGGACATGGTAGCAGTTTTCAGCTTCTGCCCTTTGCCCGGCGTGTTGGGAGGCAGTACTTGCTGCTTGCTGGGCATCAGGGAACACTGCCACAGAGCATCTCTGTCTCTGTCTGCTTCTTGTTCTTTAGTTGTCTCTCCTGCTTGGCTCTCTTTTTCTCTAATAGATTCATCTCCCATTGTTCTGCCACATACTCCATGAATTTCTGTCCATTCACCACAAATGTTTTTGATTGCTCCTGTTCCCACATTTCAATCCGTGCCTTTAACTCTTCTTTTATCGTAGGGAGCTTTCTCTAGAGCTTGGCTTATTGCTTTCCTTCTCTTAAAAGGTTTCCTTCCCTGTTTGTAAATCGACTTGGATCTGAAGCTTTTCTCCCAAACTCTAAGAAAAGCCTCCAGCTCTCTTCCCACTTTCTGGAAACCTTCAAAGAGTTCTTTATGAACTTCAAAATAATTTCTTTTTTTTTGTCTTTTTAAAAAATTTGTTTTAATTAGTTACACATGACAGTACAATGATCTTAACATATCATACATTTGAATCAGATGGGATATAATTTCTCATTTTTCTGAGTGTACGGGTTGCAGAATCACATTGGACATGCAGTCACATATATACCCACAGCAATAACAATGTCTATTTTATTCTGCTGTCCTTCCATTTCCCCCTTCCCCCCACTCCCCTCCCATCACTTCTCTCTACCTAATCTAATGTGACCCACTGCTTCTTTTTTTTTCCCTCACATCGTCATACCTGTATTCTGTATAACAAAGGGGGTCTCCTTCCCTCTTCCATGTAATTCCCATTCTCCCTCCCTTTCCCTCCCACCTCTCTTCCCTATCTAAAGGTAATTTTCTTCTCATACTCTTCTTCCCTACCCCATTTTGAGTCACCTCCCTTAGAGAAGACATTTGGCATTTGTTTTGGGGGGATTGGCTAACTTCACTTAGCATAATCTGCTCTAATGCCATCCATTTCCCTGCAAATGCCATGATCTCGATATTTTTTAGTGCTGAGTAATATTTCATTGTGTATAAATGCCACATTATTTTATCCATTCACCCACTGAAGGGCATCTAGGTTGGCTTTACAGTCTACCTATTGTGAATTGTGCTGCTATAAACTTTGATGTGGCTGTGTCCCTGTAATATGCTGTTTTTAGGTCTTTTAAGTATAGTCCGAAAAGAGGAATAGCTGGGTCAAATGGTAGTTCCATTCCCAGTTTTCCAAGGAACATAATAGTTTCTTAACTGCACAATCTCAGCATCATGTAGTTTGAGCAGGTTTTCAGTGTAGTCCTCAGCATAGTAAGGGGCAAAAGCTCATCCCTGCTCATGGCTATAAAACCCTTGTCCCAATACTGAGCCAGCTCCACTTGAATTGCCTCAATCACTTTCTTCATGTTTTGCATTTTCAGTTCTCCTAGCCAATCAACTTCTAATTGCAGCGCTTTCCTGACATTGGCTTTTGACCCAGTCATAACCATTGCTACAGCTTCTCTCTCATCTTTAGGTATCTGCAACCTGTCCCAGAGTTTCAGGATTTGAGCACATGGTCCGTCACATACTGTTTCATTTTGTGGTTTTTGTATTTCCAGCTGCCGAAGCAAATTTTATAGCATTGCAGTATTCTCCAAAGACAAACAAAAGGCATCTTCATCTTCACATACTACATCTCTTTCAAAGCTTGTGTCTGGTGTGTGATCTAATTCTTCCGTACACAGTATGATCTGTCTATGTTGACAAACTCCTCATGCCTAGATACCTTTGTTTCCATCAATGTTGTCACATATTGTCTGACCTGGTTCAGCTCTTCTGAGCTGGGAACAGAGATGCTGTCAATGTCATAGTGGGGCATGCAAAGAATTTCACACAATTTTTTTTTAGTTGTAGATGGACACAATACCTTTATTTTATTTTTATGTGGTGCTGAGGATCAAACCCAGTGCCCTATGCATGCTAGGTGAGCACTCTGCCACTGAGCTACTGCCCCAGTCCCACACAATTCTTGTTCTTGAAGTGACTTCAGTTCCTGTTTTCTCTCCTTTTTCCTTTTTTTTTCTTTTTTTATTTCAATTCTACTTGAGCGTGCAAATCTTTTTCTAGTTGCAAGATAGTTGTTTCTCCTTCCTCCTGAAATGGCTCAATGTAACTCACCGCACAGGTGTTCAGATCTTTTGGGCAGATGGATATGTTTTTGATAAGCCTCTCCTCAGGCTCTCTTATTCAGCAATCATCATATCCAGGGCACCCTTGATATGCTTCTGTACAACCTCAGTTTTTCATAACCACTGGTCCTCTGGAATCCCAACCTATTCCCATATTTTCCGAAGATGATTTAGGGCTTTCTGGAGACATACTATGGACTCCTCTGCCAGTGCCTCACTTCTTCACTCCAAGCAGCCCCAGGGAATTGAGACCCCCTGCATCCTCCATGAGGGTTCAAGGGCAGCAACCAGCCGCACACACTGGAGATCTTGCTCGGGGTAGCCACTCCAGGGTAGCACTTTGCAACAGCCATGATGTGCTACCTATAAATGAAAGTAGGTCCTGAAAGTAAAAAGACGGAACATTTTTCTTCATCCAAGTAAGAGATAAGCTGAAAATTAATGGTATGGATTTCCCAAGATAGCAGGCTGAAAATAAAGAGAGAGGTGATTCATTAAATTAGATTAAAGAAAAATGGACTAGATGGGAGCTGATGTTTGGTGAAATTGAAATGTCAAGGAATTGACAGTGATGCATTCTGTGATGATCCTGTTGGTAACTGAATAACCAAGCAAAAAATTTTAATACTCTATTTCTTAGACCAGCTAAAATTAAGAATGTCACCAATCCACAAAATTACAACTATCTTATATTCGATAAAGGGGCTAAAAGCATGCAATGGAGGAAGGATAGCATCTTCAACAAATGGTGCTGGGAAAACTGGAAATCCATATGCAATAAAATGAAACTGAATCCCCTCCTCTCGCCATGCACAAAAGTTAACTCAAAATGGATCAAGGACCTTGATATCAAATCAGAGACTATGCGTCTGATAGATGAAAAGGTTGGCTCCGATCTACATATTGTGGGGTCGGGCTCCAAATTCCTTAATAGGACACCCATAGCACAAGAGTTAAAAACAAGAATCAACAAATGGGACTTACTTAAACTAAAAAGTTTTTTCTCAGCAAGAGAAACAATAAGAGAGGTAAATAGGGAGCCTACATCATGGGAACAAATTTTTACTCCTCACACTTCAGATAGAGCCCTAATATCCAGAGTATACAAAGAACTCAAAAAATTAAACAATAAGAAAACAAATAACCCAATCAACAAATGGGCCAAAGACCTGAACAGACACTTCTCAGAGGAGGACATACAGTCAATCAACAAGTACATGAAAAAATGCTCACCATCTCTAGCAGTCAGAGAAATGCAAATCAAAACCACCCTAAGATACCATCTCACTCCAGTAAGATTGGCAGCCATTATGAAGTCGAACAATAACAAGTGCTGGCGAGGATGTGGGGAAAAGGGTACTCTTATACATTGCTGGTGGGACTGCAAAATGGTGAGGCCAATATGGAAAGCAGTATGGAGATTCCTGGGAAAGCTGGGAATGGAACCACCATTTGACCCAGCTATTGCCCTTCTCGGACTATTCCCTGAAGACCTCAAAAGAGCGTACTACAGGGATACTGCCACATCGATGTTCATAGCAGCACAATTCACAATAGCTAGACTGTGGAACCAACCCCGATGCCCCTCAATAGATGAATGGATAAAAAAAATGTGGCATTTATACACAATGGAGTACTACGCAGCACTAAGAAATGACAAAATCATGGAATTTGCAGGGAAATGGATGGCACTAGAGCAGATTATGCTAAGTGAAGCTAGCCAATCCCTAAAAAACAAATGCCAAATGTCTTCTTTGATATAATGAGAGCAACCAAGAACAGAGCAGGGAGGAAGAGCAGGAGGAAAAGATTAACATTAAGCAGAGTCATGAAGTGGGAGGGAAAGGGAGAGAAAAGGGAAATTGCTTGGAAATGGAAAGAGACCCTCATTGTTATACAAAATTACATATAAGAGTTTGTGAGGGGAATGGGAAAAAAATAAGGAGAGAAATGAATTACAGTAGATGGGGTAGAGAGAGAAGATGTGAGGGGAGGGGAGGGGGGATAGTAGAGGATAGGAAAGGTAGCAGAATACAACAGTTACTATTATGGTATTATGTAAAAATGTGGATGTGTAACCGATGTGATTCTGAAATCTTTGTATTGTTTTGAATAACCAATAAAAAAATAAAATAAAAAATAAATAAAATTAAGAATGTCTTCCTCAGTGGAGTTAAGATGGCCCAGGGCAAGAGGAGAGTTGGGGAAAACACTGGTAAGCTCTTCAAGGTTTCTCAGACTCTTTAGGTATTATTTCATTTGAGCATTGAGGAAATGAAAATGTGTTCTTAGATATATTCTACCACTCAAATTTGTACAGGCTTCCTTTCAAGATACCCACATTCCTAAATACTACAACTTTTTATTGCTGTATGAGATACAATCTGATTGCTGAAATACTATTGTAGAAATTCTCGCTTGTCTTCAGTTAAACAGATTGCCATTTAAATTCTGCATCTCTCTAAGAGAACACAAACAACATTAGAAATTAGAGAGATGATATAAATATAGCTACAGAAGCTAACTAATGACCAGAGTCAAGGGTTTTTGTTTGTTTGTTTGTTTGCTTGTTTGTACTGAGGATACAACCCAGAGATGCTCTACCTCTGAGTGGCATCCCCTGTCCTTTTTATTTAACTTTTGAGACAGGTTCTCACTAAGTTGCTGAGGCTGGTTTCAAACTTGCCATCCCCTTGCCTCAGCTTCTTGAGTTGCTGGAATTACAGGTGTGCCCTGCTGCACCTGGCCAGAGAATTTTATTTATGTATAATTTTGAACATGCAAATTTGAAAATTAAAACAAATGGATGTGGGGGGGGGCGGTACTGAGGATTGAACCCAGGGGTGCTCTGACACTGAATCACATCCCCAGCCCTTTTTATTTTTCATTTCGAGACAGAAAGAAAAAATTGCCCAGGCTGCCCTCCAACTTGAATTCCTCCTGCCTCAGCTTCCCAAATTGTTGGGATTATAGGCAGGTGCCACTATTCAGAGCACAAATGGATACTTTCAAGGAAACTATAAGCTAAAAAATGGAATTAAGAATCAATAGAGAACCTGAATAGACCAGCCATTATCTAAGAAATCAGTTGGTCAAAGATCTCCTTAAAAATACACCAGACTGTGCCAGGTGCATTGGTGCAGGCTTATAATTCTAGCGGCTTGGAAGGCCGATGCAGGAGGATCATGAGTTCAGAGCCAGCCTCAGCAAAAGCGAGGTGCTAAGCAACTCAGTGAGACCCTGTCTCTAAATAAAATGTGAAAGAGGGATGGAAATGTGGCTCAGTGGTCAGTGATTAAGCACCCCTGGGTTCAATCCCTAGTACTAAAAAAAAAAAAAGTCTGAAAAGACTTTGAGACTTCCACCAAACCATCAAAAACCAGATAAGTCATTTATTATAGAAACTATCCTAGAGTAAAGAAAAAAAGATAAAAACTCCCTATTTCATTCTGACACCTACATAATCCCAATAAACCAGAATGGAAAGTACTCCTCCGTCCATCCAGAAATATAAGAAACAAACCCCACTTATTAATGTAAAGAAAAAATCCCAAATACATTATTAGCACAGAATCTAGCAGTGGATTAAGTGAATATTACATCATGAGCAAGAGAGTTTATTCTATAAATACAGGAGTGTTTCAACATTATGAAGTCTATTAATATAAATCACCATACTAAGGAAATAGAAGATAATCAACTTGTGTTGAAAAATGCACTTGACAAAATTAAATACCCATTAGTAAAATGTCCTTGAGAACTCAGAAGAGAGGAAAATCTTACTTACAGAGCATTTATCACTATTTCATAGCAAGCCTCATACCTAATAGTGAAACATTCGAAGCAAGAAGTCCCTTAAAATCAAGAACAAGAAAGCCTACTTCCATCATTACCATTATATTCAAAGTTTTGGTCACTACACTAAAACAGGAAAAGAGACATAAGGTAGTGTAACTAGAAAAGCTGAGACTATTTCAGAGAGTTATAAACTAATAAATACATAGAATTTCAGCGCTATGTTCAAATAAATGATCTACACTTTAAAAACTAATGGATGGCTTCTAGTATACTAACACCAGCTGGAAATTGTTAGGGAAAAAGGATCTATTCACAATAACAAAACCACTTTTTTTTATACCAGGGTTTGAACCCAGGGACACTTAACCACTGAGCCACATCCCCAGCACTTTTTTCTGTTTTATTTAGAGACAGGGTCTCACTGAGTTGCTTAGTGTCTCGCATTTGCTGAGGCTGGCTTTGAACTCGTGATCCTCCTACCTCAGCCTCTCAAGCTGCTGGGATTTCAGGCACGCACCACCACACCAAAAAAAAAAAAACCTATTAGTTTTATTATTATTAGTCGAAAACTGTTAAAGACTTGTATGGTGAAAAAAAAAGTTACATTAAAGAAGATTTTAAATGAATGGAAAGAAAGACCATGTTCCTGGATAGGAAATTAATGCCTTATTATCTATTTTTTTAATGGGGTTTCACTATGTGGGCTGAGCTGGCCTTGAACTCCTGGGCTCAAGGATCCTGCCTCAGCCTCCTGAGTTGCTGGCACTACAGGCACACACCACCACGCCTGGCAAGAAAGTTAATGTTTTAAAGATAAATATTCTCAGTCTATAAATTCCATGAAATCCTAGTGAAAATCTCTGAAGCACTTTTTAAAGAAATTTAACAAGTTGATTTTAAAAGTTTATGAAGGGCCCTAGAATTACACTTAGCACAGTGAAATGCTTACTTTAAGTGAGGCATGTGAAAACTAACACCAACTAATGGAATAGACTCTTCAAGCATTGCTTCTCACGCTTACAAAGAAAAAGATACTAGTTGAGAGAACAGCAGATATGAGTGCCTACTCTCTTTAATGTTCTCTCACACCTAGCTCTCTGCTTTTGTTCAATAGATTAGGTATGTCCTCTAAATTAAATGTGTTATACAATGTGACTGATTCACATTTTTATATATTCCTTCAAATACACAAGGTAGAATTTTGCAACTTTGCATGTACGTCACCTTGTATGACTCTCTTAGACCCCTAGCTCAGTATTCTTTAATATATGATTGCTTAGAATTAAAGCATGCAAAAATTCATGGAAATTTGAACTAGTGCCTGTGATTAGATCAATTAGAAAATATAAAACAAAACAAAAAAACATTATGACAAAACACCACTGTTTTAAAACAGTATCATTACCAAAATATTATAAAAATCCATAGCAATATATTTTTTAATACTGAGCTAACCCTCAGTATTAACCCTCAGTTGCTAAGGTTGGCCTTGAATTTACAATCTCCTGTCTCAGCCTCCCTAGTCACTGGGATTATAGGATGAGACACTCTACCTGGCTAAATCATGTTTTTAAAATCGAATTTAGAAATATATTTTGTCTCATTGGCCAACAACTACCTCGCGGTAATCGGCTTCCAAGTCTAGATTCTAGCACCAATCATCTTTCCTCTGACCTCTAGACCATCCAGCTATCTAGAATAAGTTGGTTTTGTTTTTTTGTTTTTTTTTTTGGCAGTGCTGGGAATCAAACCCAGTTCATTGTGCCTGCTAGGTGAGCACTCTACCACTGAGTTACGCCCCCAGCCCCTGAGAGGCTTTTTTCCAAATAGAGTTGTCAAGAGTAGGCCTCACTGGGGTGAACTGAAGGAGGTTAAGGGTGCAAAGACTTGAATAAGTTAAGGGAATTAGTGTGTGACCACCTAGATGAAGACCGTTCCAGGCTGATGAAGAGTCAGTGCAAAGGGTCAAGGCAGGAGCATCCCCTTATATGTTTGAGAAGAGCGAGAGCAGCTGGAAGTCAGTGAATGGAGATGAGGGGAATAATAGCAAATGAGACCCAATCCCCAGTACTTCCAAATTAAAAACAATAACAGGGATGGAAATTTGAATCATGTGGGGCCATAATGACTATTAAAAGGACTTCGACTATCACAGGATGTTGAACAGAGACATTATGTGATCTTACTTATGTTTAAAGAGTACACTTGGACTGCTCTGTTGAAATTAGGCCCTAGTGGGGCAAAGGAAGACACAGGAGACCAATTAGTAGCCTGCTATACAGGTACAAGCTGGTATGTCTTGGTGTGCCATCCTCTCTCTTACCCAAGCTAGAAACCTCAGTGAGCTCCTTTAGTCATTCCTCTCTCTCACTTCCCCAAGCACTTCCCTAACTCTCCCCCAACACACACCTGGATTCAATTCCCAAATACCACCACTGCCCTATACTCCACTACTGCAGTCTCTATTCAGTCTTATCTGGACCACTGAAATGGCCTAACTGATCTACCCCTCCTTCTAGCTTATCCCTCCTTCCAGTCTATCAGTAGGGGTATTTTTTTACTTACTGAGGATGTAACCTGAGATAAATACATAGAATTCATGGGGTCTCTGGGAGAAATGTATAGAATCCATGGGGTATTTTCACTTACATATAAGTGAAATTTAGTATTTTTTTTTACTATGAATATAAGCCACAAGCCATAGCATTAACAATGCTTATAACTATCACCAACAAAAATTACAGATATTTTCACCTCACATTACAGTTGATATGTCTATTTTAAGACATTTCTTACACTCATTTCCACTTTGAAATTATAATAATATTAGACCTACCACCAGATTTTTTAAATGTGCTAATACCGGAGCCAATATCACGCTTAAAAATATTCTGTTTCAATATTATTGGATTTCTTTTATTTATATTTCCTTATATTTCCTATGTATTTTAATTTAAACATTTAAAAATTATATTCTGAGGAATTCATATGCTTTACCAGACTGCCAAAGGAGTTCAAGGCCAGAAACTTCTGTTCTAATCATATCAAATCTATTCTGATCTGATCTTGTCACTTTCATACTTTGAAGATTCTTAGGTGGCTTACCAGGATACAAGATAAAGGTCTCAAATTGTTTTGGATTTTTTTTGTTTGTTTGTTCATTTGGCTTGTTTGTTTACAGTACCAGAGAGAGAACCCAGGACCTTATGCATACTAGGTAAGTGCTCTACCCCTGAGTATAATCCCATCCCTTAATACAATGTTCTATTTTATGTTTAAATTGCATTTAAAAATAAGAAACAGGGTCTCTCTATGTTGCCCAGGCTGGCTTTGAACTCCTTGGGCTCAAGGAGTCTCCTTGCCTCCACCTCTCGTATAGCAGCCCCATGCCAAGCACAATGTGTGGTAAATCCCAAATAGTGCTGACAAGGTTCTCCAGATCTTCACTTGACTAACTTTCTGCTTTGCTACAAGTCATCCCCCCTTTCCCCGACCTCACATTCTGGCCATCTCAGATCCCTGCTGGTACTTGGCCATTTCATTCCTCTGGGTATTTGTTTCTCATGTTCCCCTTTTCTACAAAGTCTACCCAACCAAGAAAAACTCCTGCTCCTTCTTCAAGATGTACCCTCTTACAATACAGCTTCCTCTCAGGCCAAATTAGTTTCTCCTTCATCTTTACTCCTCCAGCACATGATATTTGGCTTTACACATCCCATGACAAGTCTTGGTTGACCTAATTGCCTTTCTTGCTCAATAGTAACACACCATGGGTAGGATCTGTTTTACACACCTTGGAATCCCTAGAGGATGTTGACAGATGCTTCCGTGGCAAGTTGAATTGAACTAAATTATTACCATTTTAGATAATCTGAGAATATGACTCACTTCCTTAATTCATAAGAATACATCTTTTCCTCAGTCTTCTTTAGTTCAATAGGGTTTTATATAACTCAGCAGGAATATGCAAATTAAAACCATAATAAGAAATCATTACTCTCACCCTCAAAATGCTGTGTGTGTGTGTGTTCCCAGGAATCAAACTTAGGGCCTGAGGTATGCTAGGCCAGCACTTTACCTTTTTACTTTTTATTTTGCCCAGGCTGGCCATGAATTTGCAATCCTCTTGCCTCAGTGTCCTCAATAGCTGGTATTGTAAATGTGTACTACCAAACTTGGCCAGAAAGATTAAGAATTTTTTGCCGGAAGAGGGGGGGCAAATATTTCGAATTTATTTTCCAACAGACACACAGCATCAGCAGGTTCTGCAGAGGTTTCTCCATAGATTACATATTTGCTAGGTATTGTGAGCTCAACATTGAGAGCCACTGGTGTGTTCTCTGTAACAACATCTATGGCACAGTTAAACAGGTACTGTTACTGTGTTCACTTACAATTTCAGAAGGAAAGGCACAACTTGGCAAAAACATTTTTTTTTTTACCCTAAAGTCAAGTGCAATAACTAAGAGATAAAACTTTTGAGTAACAGTCTTGATCCACATTTCAATAAGGGCATCCACACAGCCAGAAAAAATCCTCAGCCCCAACACTGGTGTTTATTTCTCCTTCCTCATTCAACCATTAGAGCAATATTTCATCATTTACTCTACATTATTACATGCATAAAAGGGAGTTTTTAAAAAAGGAATCACAAAGACAATGGCAGTGTCTAGCTGTTCCCACCAATGTGACAGCTCTTAGGTTTAAAGCAGGGCCTGGGAATACTTTAGCAGTCATAAAATAGGGAAATACAGGCTATGGCTAAAAAAATAAAAATAAATAAATCATGTAAATAAATTAATGCTTTCACACCCAGGACTTCCCTGTTCTAATTGTGTTAGCCTTCATTTAGCTCAGGGAAAAATAAAAATCTTCATTATTACTTGGCATAAATTGCTTAGGGAAAATTTTTAAAAAAATAAGAATCTGCAATAGGAAGTACACCCTTCCATGAGTTTCTTCTCAAGAATGAAAATGCAGTTCTTCAATAGAGTAGGCACTGGCAAATTACATCAAGTCACCTGAGAATCCCCTAACAGGTGCTACCTCTTCTGATGTTGGGGAAGATGAAGGCATCCTGACATGTGGGGAGTGGTTGTTAGTCTTGGACCTTCAAATGGACTGTCTTTAAATAAGCAGCAACTTATTTACAATTTCAGAAGGAAAGGCACAACTTGGCAAAAACATTTTTTTTATCCTAAAGTCTAAAATAAGTCCAAGTGAGGGGATCTAAGGTTGAAGAAATTTTTCATTCTACAACTTTAGATTTTGTTTTTCTTTTTTTAAAGTACATTCAAAAACAAAAACAAAAACAAAAATGGGCAATGGTTGGAAGGCATGTAAAACAGGTCCCTAAGTAGACCTGCAGACCTTGTCCATCTGCCCACATATGTGCTTATGGTTACCATGAAACAGAGAGTACCCTCACCCACCCAATTAGGCTAAGTAGTTGTCTTTTTCATAGGGTGCAATAAGTTCTGTTTCACCTTGAAAGAAGCAACAGTCATTGGAAACAATCACTCTAGGTTGTACAAAGCTTCTATGTATGTTGATTGTTGTCACAAGTAACAAAGATACTTTGCAACACCCGCTTTGCTCCCAGATTAAAATAATAAAAAAAAAAAGATTCTAGCTTGTTATGGTATGCTTTCTTTCAATCTTTCCTGTTATTATTTTCATTTTTTTTCCAAGTAGCATAGCAACAGTTGTGATGTAAGACTGTCCAAGGTTGCAATACAACAATAAACATCATTTGCATATCAGTAAGAAAAAAATATGAAATGCTTAATAAACTTGCATGTTGTCCTTGCACAAGGGCCATATGAGTCTTTTCTGTATTGTTCCAATTTTAGTATATGTGCTGCTGAAGTGAGCACCCAAAAGGCTGAAATTTAAAAGATTGATAATATCAACTTTTTTCATGGATACAGAACTCTCATACATTAGTGGGGTGGGGCCCTCAAAATAATGTCTCTTTGGAAAAGCATTTGTTAGTTTCTACACACATATTTGGTTTATGATCCAACAAATCTATTCTTTATACCTAAGAGAAATAAGTGCTTACGTCTTCTCATTTGTGTAATATATGGTTTTAATGGTTGTTTTCATAGTATCCCAAAGCTGAAACAACCCAAATGCTCATGAATAGACATAAATAAACTGTGGTACACTTATCCAATGGAACACTACACCTCAATTTTAAAAGAATTAATCAAGCCAGGCACACAATTGTAAATTCAACTACTCAAGAGGCTGAGGCATAAGGATTACAAGTTTGAGGCTAGTCTCAGCAAATTGACAAGACCCTGTCTCAAAAAAAGAGAAGGTGGAGAGTTGGGGGCTGAGGATGTAGTTTGGTGGTAGAACATCTGCCTAGCATTTGTGAGACCTTGGGTTCACTCACTAATGAAAGGAAGAAAGAAGGAAAAAAAGAAAGAAAGGAAGGAAGGAAAGAAAGAATAAAGAGGGAAGGAGGGAAGAAAGGAAGAATGGATCAGCTCCAGCAAGATGGAGAAATCTTGCAAATCCTATGTCGAATGAAAGAAGCCAGACACAAATGAGTTCTGATTCTATATATACAAAGGTTAAGACAAGCAAGACTTGAATGTTTATAGAAGTCAGAATAGTGATTAATCTTTCAGTGACTAAACTGAAAAGTATACAAGAGAACCTCATGAGGTACACAAAATGTTCTATAGTTTTAACCAAATGGTGGTTAACTGGATATGTACACATGCAAAAATTTAACCTAAACACTTGAGATTAGTACTGTTTATATACTTTACTGTTTGTATGTTATTACTCATTAAATAATAAAATAAATAATTTTTGATAAATCCACAAAAGTTGTAGTGATTTTGGAAACTCAAGCCATGGCAAAACTTTGGAAAATGGTTTTAATGTGGTCCAAAACAAACTGCCATTTGACCCAATGGAACAAATAAAAAAGTTATTTTTGGAAGAGTAAATGGAGAACAAAAATAGAATTATTTTGAAAATAAAAACATTTTACATAAATGTTCACTGTTATCAAGCCTGCCTCAGCCTTGGACAAATAAAAAATCTTAGTTAACCAAGGTGTTCAAACCCATAGTTCCAGCAACTTGGGAGGCTGAGGTAGGAGGGTTGCAAGTTTGAGACCAGTTTGGGCAATTTAGTGAAACCTTATCTCAAAATAAAAAATAAAAAGTCCTGGGGGTGTTGTTCAGTGGTAGAGAGCCCTGGATTTGATCCTCACTGCTTGGGAAAACAAAGAAAAAGCCTGGGTTAAGCCAAATACCTCAGAAATCATAAAGCATCATGACAATGCAGCCTTTTAACCACAAGGACATTTTTACTATCCACTTTCTCCTTTCTTTTCCTTGTCCGTGCCTTCATATTAGTGGCACTTGGGACTTAAGAACATTTTTATTTTTGTTTCAGAGAGGCAGGAGACGGAAAATGCCTTTGAATGAGATCATTTAGCTAGGGAGAAAGAGACTTGGGCCTCCAAGTTCCAATACCCCACCACCACCCATGTCAAATGTATCTAATCACCATTTAGTCTAATTCCTTTAGTTCTATTTTGTGACAGTCACTATCTTTTAAGACATTTACTGTTGCTCTAATGCAGCCTTCTTTTTGTCTCAGAAAATCTCTCCACACTGCCACCACAACTTGACTGAAATTCAGTGATTTACCTCCCCCAAATTAGATCTAATCATGCCATTCCACTTGAGTGATTCCCTTTGTCTCAATAAAATTTGAACTCTACGATGGTAACTCTGTGATGTTTATGTACATATATCACCCTCTCCCAGCAAGCATCTTATGTAGGTCTTGAGACTGTGAGACCAAGTGGGAATGTATCCAGTAGCTTAGAGAAGATCATAATTCCCCAGAATTCTAGGGGTGTCTCTGTTGCCCCTAACTGTAGTATTTGGATTTAGTGTTTGTGGGAATCTGAAGGATACTGGTGACATCAGTAGCAATTGAATCGTCAAGTCTACAGTGAGATATTCTAATCTGAAGGAAATAAAACTCAACATGTGGCATCACAGATATGGTTAATGCTCAGAATATGTATGGTATGCATCAAGTACTTTACTCTCAGTGTATAAATCCACTTGAGGTGTGTGTGTGTGTGTGTGTGTGTGTGTCTGTCTGTCTATGGTGTAACCTGGGATCAAACCCAGGGAAATGCTCTACCATTCTGCTGCACCCCCAGCCCTCAATGTAAAAACCTTTAAAAAACTTTTTTGTTGTTGTTGCAGATGGACACAATACCTTTTTTATTTATTTATTTTTATGTGGTGCTGAGTATCAAACCCAGCGCCTCATTTGTGCTAGGCAGGCGCTCCACCACTGAGCTACAGCCCCAGCCCTGTATAAATCATTTGAATATAAGGTTTCTATTTTTTTTTTTCAGTGTTAGGGATCAAACATGGGCCTTGTGCATTCTAAACAAGGGATCTACCATCCTAAAGTTTAGATTCCTGACATGGAATTCATAGAACCATCAATGCAGGGAGTTCTCCTACCAGTTTTCCAGGAACTCCCTTAGTATCTTCTCGGTGGGACTTTGCTTGCCCAAATAAAACTTGCTTAGAATCAAATTAAGTAATAAAGCCCTCAGAAGGAAGAGAGAAGCAGGAATTATAGGAATTACTGTCAGGGTGTGAAGTGCTCAAATCCAAATATTGCCTACCCATCTCTAGGTCTATAATCCTGTAAAATATAACCCATAGGGCAGGGATTCAAAACTAGAATCTTAAGGATTGGCTTCAAGGAGTCAATGCCTTCCCCTCCAACCTTTTGAAAAATTGTGTAAAGTTCCCATATTGATGGAAAGTGAGTCCATAGCTTTCAGATAGATACTCAATGAGATCCAAGACATCTTCATAAAACAAAACAAAACAAAACAAAAGCCTTATTGTAACTAGGCTTATTATTCATACCTAGAAGCAATTGTCCTTCATAAAGCACACTCAAGGAAGTGATATTAAGCAACTTGAATGCTGCGGAGCAAGATGCTTATGATTCCTGAACACAATTAGGATGTAAAAATTATGATTATTTTGGTGCTGGGGATTGAACCCAGGGCCTTGTGCCTCCTAAGCATGATTTCTAGCACTGGACTACACCTCCAGATACTATTGTTTTCAAACTGCTGCTTTTATTTATTGGAAAGTAAAACAGACTTCCTGGTTTTACCTTTCGCATGAAAGTAATTTCTGGTTCAGTTTTCAAATATATTTCCTCAAACATATTTGTTTAACAAAAGAAGACTTTACCAAATGGAAAGATATTCCTTGCTCTTGATTAGAATATTCAAAGATCAAAATGTCAGTTCTCCCTAAGTTAATTTATGTATTTAACATGATCCCTATGGAAATAATAACAAGCTTTTTAATTTTTTTATTTATATATATATTATCTGTCCTGGAGCTGGACAGATTAATATAAAATTCAGGTAGAGAAATAAACACATGAGAACAAGTAGAAAACCTCAAAAGGAAGATTAATGTGGGGAAGAGGAGAGGGTATTTAAAATAAGGTGGTACTAGCATGTGAATTAGACCAACCAATAGAATAAAATGGAAAAAGTATATCTAGAAATATAGTAAATGAGAAAGGTGAATTCTAAATAAATAAACAAAACAAAATAAAAAGGACTTTTAAGCTCTCAGTACAATTGGATAGCCATTAAGAAAAATAAGATCTTCATACCACACACAATCAACCTTTATGGGTCAAAAATCTAAATGTAAAAAGTGAATGAATATTAATATAGAATAAAATGGTTTAACTTCTCTATGATGTAGGTATTGGGAAAATATTTCTAACCATGATTAAGACATAATCAAGATATGATAAATTAAGATATGATCAAGAAGAGATTAGGCATTGACCACACAGATTTTTAAAATGCATATAAAAACACTTTAAGTGAAATTAATATATAAATGACAAATTGAGAGAATATTTATAACATATTAAGATAAAGGTTTAATATCTCCAATATATAAAGAACTTCAAAATTAAAGATCAAAAATTTTACAGAAAAATAGGCAAAAGACATTAAGGGACAATCACACACACACAAAAGTGACATTTAAGGACTGGGGATGTAACTCAATTGTAGAGCACTTGCCTAGTGATGTGTAAGGCCCTGAGTTCAATCTCCAGCACTGAAAACAAAAAAACGAAAGAAAGAAAGAAGAAGAAAAATGGCATTTGAAAGATGCTCAGTTTCACTCATAATAAGTTATTCTTCTTATAGGTATTTGCCCAAAGGTTAAAAAAAAGGTATGTTCAAAGACTTATATGCAAATGTTTATACTAACTTTATTTGTAGTATTCCCAAACTAGGAAGAGCCTAACTGTTCATGTATATTCACATGATGGAATACTATTCAGTAATAAAAAATAATGGATAAATCTCAAAATATCACTATACTGAAAGAAGCCAGACAAAAGAGTACACATCATATGATTTTGTTTTTATACAAGTCTATAAAGTGAAATTTTATCTATAGTGACAAAAAGCTGATAACACTTGGTTAAGAGGAATAAATTCTAATCTTCTATAGCATAGTAGGATAACTATGATTGACAATGATTACTTGCAAATTTCAAAATAGCTAATAGAGATTATTTTTGAATGTTTCCAACACTAAAAAATAAGGCAATGAATTTGCCATGATATTATCATTATACATTGTGTATATGTATTGAGATGTCAAATTGTACCCCATAAATATGTACACTTACTGTGTGACAATTAAAAATATATCTACTTTTTTTTTTTTTTTAAGTAAACCAAGGTTCTTTGGGCATGGGGATGAAGGGTAGAGGGAAGGATTGATTTAAAAAGGGCTGCAAGGAAACTTTTGGGGTTAATGAAAATGTTTTATGCTGATGTGGTAATGGTTTATATATTGTCAAATTTTATAATTTAAATATATGCATTTTGTTGGATTTCAATTATACTTCAATAAAATTCACAAAAAAATCATGCTTCAATAATATCCAATTTCACTTACAATAAGAAAAATACAAATTAAACTACACTGAGATACTATTTCTCACCTATCAGATAGACAAAATGATAATATAACCTGTTGGAGAGTCTTTGGAGAAACAAAACCCATATGAAAGGATTTTGCTATATTTATCAAAACTACCTACATGCTTACCATCAATTAGAAATTTTGTTTCCAGGAATCTATTTAAAAATAGATCATTAAGCATATAAAAATACATATGCACAAGGTTTCTTTGCAGCATAGGTTAGTTGACTAAAATATGATATATGTATTTATTACAGTAATATGCAGCTGTGTTTAAACAAACAAACAAAACCAAGAAGGCCATTTGAACTGATTTGGCATGACTTCTAGGACATATTATTAAGAGGAAAAAGGCAAAATGAAAAGGAGTAATGAAGTATGTTACCTTTTTATAAGAAAAAAAATTGAGGAAAAGACATAGATCATTATTTTTGCAAAAAAGAAAAGAAAGATGGAAAGATAAAAAAATTTTCTCCCTACAAGGGGTAAGAGAGGAATGGGTTAGAAAGGATGAGTCAGGGAATGACATGAGTATAGATTTTAAATAATTTTTGCTTTTAGAGGCATATTCTACATATTTAAAGAATGAAACAAAGGCAAGATGGGGTATAAAAGACAAGAGAATTTCGAGTTCAAAGCCTGCCTCAGCAACAGTGAAGTGCTAAGCAACTCATTGAGACCCTGTCTCTAAATAAAATACAAAATAGGGCTGGGGTTGTGGCTCAGTGGTGGAGTGCCCCTGAGTTCAATCCTTTGTACAAACAACAACAACAAAAAAGTATAATTGAAGGCAAATAAATAAATCAGTCTATTTCAACTGAGAAATAAAACTGAAGTGAAGAGGGAAAAGGTACTAATTAAAAAAAAAAAGTACTAATTCAACTCACCTGTGAATATAGTAGTTTGAATATAGACTCAAGGTGTGGAAAAAAGAACTACAAACAAATCCTGTGCTCTAGTTGGTTAGCTTTCCATAGTGGAATGGGTTTAGTAACTCTGAAACTATTTTATATATATTGTAGCAGTGAGCAGATGAGTAAATGCAATGATATCATTGGGAGTTAGGGTTTTCACAGGGAAAGAAGAGATACACAAATATGAAATGGGGGAAGGCAAAAAGAGCCCTAGGGGTTAGACTAGAGAGAGTTATTAGTGAGAATTCAAGATTTCCAATAGGGCAGTGTTTATTAGTCGGATTTTTCACTGCTGCAACAAAAAGACCTCTCAAGAGCAATTAGAGGAGGAAAAGTCTATTTTGGGACACCCAGTTTCAAAGGCCTCAGTCACAAACAAATGGCTTCATTTCTTGGGGCTCAAGGTGAGGCTGAATATCATGGCAGAAGAGTGTGGTAGAGGAAAGTGGCTCAGGACATGATCAAGAAGCAGAGAGACTAAGCCCAGCTCACCAAATACATTCCTCAAAGGCATGCCCCAATGACCCACGTCCTCCAGTCACACCCTGCCAGCCTACAGTTACCACTCAGTTAATCCTGATCAGGGGATTAGTGCACTGATTAGCTTCAGGCTCCCATAATCCATTTCACCTCTAAACCATCTTGCATTGTCTCACATGTTAGCTTTTGGGGGACATCTCATATTTAAGCCATAACAGGCAGAAAAGTACTGATACCCTAGTGGCAAGAAGCATGCCACCACCAGATCTGGGTTTCTCAATACTATTTCTCCACTAAAGGCTCTTTGAAAAGGCATATTACATAACTAGATTCAGGAGGTACAAGCAAGATGAGCTTGGATATAAAAAAATTGTTCAAAAAAGTGATGAGGACATGTCAAAAGAACACAGAAACCTCCCTGAAAGTCCCAAATCTGGAAAGACAAACGTCAAAATAATAACAATAATGATTATAACCTAATGAATAAAAATAGCAATTCATAAGTACATATATGTCACATGCCATCCATGGGCTGCATGTGGGCCACGGCACATCCAGCCTAGTGGATAGGAACAGCTGGTTGTCACCAGTGGTCTGTGGGCTATGTGTGAACTGCTGCACATAGTAGCCTCCTGAGGGGATAAGTATGGCACTGGGAACTTCCCATGGCACATTATGCAGGTAAACTTCTTCCTCAGGGTCTGCCTAAGATCCTGCATAGCACTTGAGATGGGTGTGACCTGCCAAGATGTCAATCAACCTCTTAACTGCAAGACATCGGAAGCAAGAGTCTGCCCTTGAAACCTTATCCCTGCCTTTGATGTAGCCCCTTAAATAAACCATTGGAGCTATCTTTCCTTTGTCTATTCCAGCTTTTGTGTGGACTGGATCTATCAGGGGCTCTGCTTTTGTAAACACATTTCTGACTCTCTGACTTTTGTTTTTCACTAATTATTTTAGACCTTAAGTTCTCAGGTGGCTTACACCCTCCTCAGCAGGAAGAAGAAACACCCAATGAGATATTGGTGGTCACTCCCTAAGCCTATGTATAATAAATAATATAATTCAGCAATAAAATAAAATGAAGTACCAATACATGCTACAATATGGATGAACCTTGAAAACATGACCCCAAGAAAAAGAAACCAGTCACTAAAGGTCACAAATTGTCTGATTTCATTCATATGAAATGTCTAGAAAGGCAAATCTTGTAGAGACAGGAAGTAGATTAGTGATTGCCTAGGTCGGGGAAAGGATCTTTGTGGAGTGATGAAATGTTATAAAATTAACTATGGTAATGGCTGTACATCTGTGTGACTATACTGAAAACCACTGAACTGTAAAGGGGTAAATGGTCTGGTATGTAAATCATGTCAACAAAGCTGTAAACAAAGAAGAGCAAGGGGAAGACTTCCTCACAACAGAATGTCCTGTGATAAATGTTGAGGCAGCAGTGGAACAATTAGAAAATTACATTTTGCAAACATCATATAGGATGGTTTGAACAAGAATGGATGCTAAATCTGGAGAGGAAAGTTTAATGAGGAACAGGATATTTGCGTTGTCTCACTGTCTTTCCATGATTGTTTATGAGTTGCAAGGCAACAAGTAGTGAAAAAATAGATAGTGACTGGGTGATTAAAATTAACATCATCTAATAGGGACAGATAGATATCATGTGTCTCCAGAAGTGACATTCTGAGGATACAAAATCACCTATGTAATAATCCAGCCAGTAGTTCATACTCTGAATCTACTTATGAGGAAAGACCAGATAAACAATTCAGTCATATAGAGTAATTGACCTACATTCTTCAAAAATGTCAACATCAACTGGTGCAGTGGCACACACCTGTAATCCTAGTAGTTTGGGAAGCTGAGGCAAGAGGATTGAGAGTTCAAAGCCAGCCTCAACAACTTGGCAAGGCCCTGAGCAACTTCTTAAGATCCTGTCTCTAAATAATAAAATAAAATGGGCTGAGGGTGTTGCTCAGTGGTTTAATCTCCAGTAGCTGCCCCCCTCCCCCCCACCCCCGCGCAAAAAAAAGTCAACATCATGAAAGGTAAAGACTAAGGAACTATTCCAGATTGAAGGTGGTGAAAGAGACAGGATTTAATTCTACAGTAGTGAGAAAATTTTTATCATTTTGAACAATTAACAAAATAGGAATATAGACTATAGATTAAATAATGAATAAACTTCAATGAAATGTCTGTAATTTGCTAATTATATTGTGACATGTAAGAGAATACCTTGTTCTTCGGAATTATACATTGAAAGACCATGATGTTTGCCACCTACTCTCAAATGATTCATTTAAAAAAGTTGTAAGATAGTGGTGCAGATAGTGAAGGAGGGACCAAAGAAGGGAGACAGAATGTGAAAGCAAATAGGGGCTGGATGTCTGTAATCCCAGCTACTGGGAAGGCTGAGGCAGAAGGAGGGCAAGTTCAAAGCCAGCTGCAGCAAATTAGTGAGGGCCTAAGCAATGTAGAAAGACCCTGTTTCAAAATTAAAAATAAAAATGTCTGGGGATGTAGTTCAGTGGTAAAGTGCCCCTGGGTTCAATTCCTAGTACAAAAAAAAAAAAAAAAAAAAGAAAAAAAAAGTAATAATAAATAAATGTAATTTTTGAAAAACAAAATTTTTGTCAATCTGGGGTCAGGGTATACAAAAATTCTATTATTCTTAGAAGGTTTCTATAAAAAATGTTTAATAAAAGTGTGTTTGTGAGAATAAGAAATGCTCATTAAAGGCCCAAATGGCATTATTAAATTAATTTGCCTTTTATAGGTGAGCTCCTGAATTCAGTTTTGCTTTGAATAGCCAGGAAAATCTTAGTCCCAAATCCACGCTATGCCTATGTCACAGAAACCTTGTTACAGAGGCCGAAATCACAGGAGATTTTGGGATGCTTTCTGGGAATTCAGAAAAGAGGAGTGGAGTTATCCTGGGAAAGCCACAGTGAAAATTAAATTAGAACAGTCATAAATAGGACAAATAAAAAATGGACAAAAGAAGGGAAGGAGGTAAGTGAGGCTTCATCAGCCTTGCTTTCAGTGAACATGAGAAACATTTATGTAGGCTTCTAATTCAGTAGTAAACACCCTACTCCCTTAAAACCAGCAACTTCGAAATGCTAGGTGAGCAGCAAGAGCAGGCAGGTTAATAAATACCAGGAAAGAGGCCGCAGGCCAGTTTCCAAGACAAATATGAAACTTCAAAATAATCATAGGAGCCAAGCACTATGTTGCATGCCTGTAATCCCAGAGACTCAGGAGGCTGAGGCAGGAGGATCAAAAGTTTCAGGCTAGCCTCAGCAACTTAGCAAGACCCCGTATCCGAATTTAAAAAAAAAAAAAAAAAAAAAAAGGCGGGGGGGGGGGGAGGGATGTGGAAGTAGCTTAGTGGTAGAGCACCCTGGGTTTAATCTCTGATACAGAAAAAAATCATCATCATCATCATCACCATCACCACCACCACCACCATCATCATCATCATCATCATCATCACAGGATTGGTAGCTGAAAGGGAATTAAATATCTTCTAATATAGAGGGACAAAGCTGACCCACTTGCTTGTGTGTATCTTATTGGGTCTACACGAAGTTCACACCCCTGCCCTCCATATTCTTTACCTCATCCTCAACCTATTACAAATCTATCATCCTCCTCAGCCTCTTCAGTCTCTTCGCCCCGCATCCTGTATCCCTCCCATGCTTCCCATCCTATTTTATGTCTTTATCCCCATCACCCCCTTCAATTACTCCCTTTTCTTCAGACAAGTACCTACCAGGTCATATCCATACCAGCCACTGAAGGGAGGTGAGCTGAGGCCCTGGGACAGCAGCAGCAGGGGAGTAGGTTGGTGCTCTACTGTAAATAGAGCAAGGCAGGGGGCGGAGCCTGGGAGGGAGGAGCCCCGAGGGAAGTTAATTAAAGAGATTTGCGCATCAGGGAGTCCTGAAGGAGGAGGGGCTTGAACTGTCATAGCTTGCATAACCCCCCAAATAGTTCTGCTGTTAAAGCCAGGTCCCCATACCGCAGCCTGATTCCTTTCAGGATTATAATGATAATGATGTTGAACCTTATACCCTGACATTTTGTTGTTGAGTCAATATTTGCCCCACAAGAACACGGAACTACCAACGTCCAGAGCGAGTGAGATGATGAACAATCCCTACTGTGCGGGTTCCTGCAGCTGATGCCAAAGAAGGGCAGCACTGAGATCTGGTGTCTTGAAAGTCAGAGGCCTGTGGGCAAGTATGAGAGTTAGCACCTGCAAGACTACAGCTGAAACTTCATGTTTCTGTTCCTGTTATACATGTATTTATATTATTTTGGGTCCATGAAAAACAGGCTGGGGCCACCAGCAACTTTGACTCTTGCTACTATTTGCAGTTCTGCTCTCCCTGGAATCCAATCTTCATCGTGGCCTAAAAGGTCCTCCCTGCTCTTTCCCTGACAACCTTTCAACTTTATCTCCTACCATGTATGCTCCTGCCAAACTATCTTCTTAATGTTTCATGTAGCTTAGATAAGCCAAATGACTTCTGCCTCAGGGTCTTTGCACTGGTTATTTCTGCTTTGTGGAACATTCACCTGACTGACCCTTATTTTACTTAACTATCTGGCTTCCTGTCATTCGTTGGTCAGCTCATGTTTTTCCTCTGACTTTCCCCTCTTTCACAGTATACACTGTTTTGTTCATAGCTATTAATGCTGTCTGAAATCACTGCATTTATTTACTTGATCTCCAGTATTGTCTTGCTGCTAGTTCCATGAAGGTAGAGTTTGGTTTGTATTGCTTATTGTTATACCCCCCTTTCAAGGAATAATGCCTGAAAACATCTAGGTGTTTATTGTATGCATAGGGCTACATGAATGGGACGTTATTTATTCATTGATTAAATAGTATTTCATACTTAGTGTGTGCCAGGCACCGTAACGAGTGCTGGAGATTCAACAGTAAACACTATGGGCAAGTTGGGGGTGTAGCTCAGTGGTACAGCACTTGCCTAGCATGGACAAACCCCTGATCCCTAGCATCCTAAAACAGACACAAAAACCAAAAGCAAGATAGGCAAGGGCTCCTCCAAGGAATTTACTGGTCTAGAAGAGAAGAAAACCATTAAATTAATAATCAGTTAATTGAAATTTTTTTTAAAAAAATAAACAAAGCTAAGCATGGTGGCATACACCTGTAATCTCAGTGACTTGGGAGGCTGAGGCAGAAGGATCACAAGTTTGAGGCCAGCTTCATCAATTTAATGAGGCTCTAAGCAGCTGAATGAGATCCTGTCTTGAAAGATTAAAAAAAAGCGGGGGGGGAGGGGACCGGGGGTGTAGTTCAATGGTAAAGCTTCCCAGTATTTAATCACCAGTACCAAAACAGACAGACAAACAAGATACCAATGTTTATTCAGAGTGTTATGAATGTATATAACATTGTTGGTGGGGGAAGTGAGCTTTCAATCACAGAGCCCAGAATTTTCTGGAATCTGCCTCATGTTTGTGAATTGATAAAGGGATTTTATTCCCAGAAATTTGATGGGATCCCAAACACCAAATGACCCAGGTCTAGTTCTGACTTATTTTTTGCTGAGGGGTCTAGTTAAGACTGCCCTAGGCACCAGCATATTTTTCAGGCTCGAAGTGTTTTACTGGAGAATATCTGAATCCACATTTCAACATCCAAAGAATACAGCTTCTGGGAATGTCCTAGGGCTCTGAGGGTTCTTTGGAGCTTATAAAAGAGACCTGGCATGAGGAAGGGATTGCAATAGGCCAGTGGGCCTTCCTTAAAGTATCAGAAGTGTATTGGGACCAGAACACTTCCCTCTAGAAGTCAAACACAAGAAATCTTGTTGGAAACTTCAAGTTTCCCCAGACTCCCAAGTCTCTATGTGATCCACTCCCTATCTGGCCCCTTAAGGCACTTGATTTTCTAAGTCCTACTTCTAGGCATCCCGAGAGTTTTAGGATTCTGAAATCCCTGAAAATTTTTTGTTAAACAAATGCACTATTATTTGGCTCTTGTATCTCCTGAACTCAGATGTACACCCTAGGCCATTTGATATAAAGTCTCATTAATATAACACAACTGTGTTGCCTGGGTTTCAAGGCTGCTTTTACAAGTGTGAAAAGCAATCTGGGGTATAGATTGTAAAAGAACCAGAGCTGGAAGAAACCTTAGAGATTATCTACTTTAACTCCTTTATCTTGAAGATGGAAACTGAGGCTTAACCTCTGTTGGACGCCTATCCCAAGAAACATTTGTCAATGCCAAGCCAGAACTGGAAGCCAAGTGTGCTTTCTGAGAGTAGCTTTTTCAAATATAAAAACTGCATCTGTATATCTTAAAATATGCCTGATCCTTCACCCTTAAGAATCAAGAATTTATATCAGTCCTTAGGAATCTTTTTCATTTATGCTACATATTTTTAGGCAATATACTAACTCACTCACTTCCCCAAGCCTCTGCTTTCTTGTCTATAAAATGGGAATGATACTGTCCCTGACTGCCTTATGTGGTCATTGTGAGGATCAAATGAGGTAATGTTTGTGGAAGCACTTTGAATAAACTTTGTAGAGGTATTATGCAAATATAGGTGGTTGATGGGTTTGGATGCTCTTTGCTAATATGTAGCTCTCTCAGTTCATAATTTGATTGGCTTGAAATGTTCATAGACTCATCAGTGCACTGAGCCATTTAAACTAGCTGCTCTTTACCTCTTTGTGACACACAATGAATAATTGAGGGCAAAACTGCAAAGCACGTTTCCAACGATACTTAGAGATAAAACCCAAGATATCACAGATATCTCCCTGCCGTGCTTAGGAGCTGGAGGATCTTCTGTTTGTTTTGAAAAATTCTGTGTGTTGGGCAACAGTTAGGCAGTCCTACCACTAATGTTTGTAGGGCTCAGGGAGGAAAACAAACTGAGGCCCAAATGCCATATGTCTTAATATTTAGAACTGTAAAATAATTAAAAAGCTGACTGTGTGTTTAAAAAAAAGTGCTCTGTCATATGCACTTTGATAAAACAACCAGGAAAATCTGAGTTTGAATTTAAAATTCTCATATTGTCAAAGAATCTTTCTGTGGCATCACAGAGAGAGCTGAACCTGGCCCCCAGACCCAGACCCCTGAGCCCTTGCTCCATAGCCCACTCACTCTTCTTCCCTGGACACCATTCTGCACCAAGAACACCTCTGGCACATATATGTAAATGCCTCACCTCCCACATCCAAACTGCATGTCCACAGCCCCTTCAAAACAGCCATGCGAGGCCACCCTTTAGACCTGAGGGTGTGCATACTGGTTCCGTATTCATCACAGGAAGCCAGACCCCAGCAAAGATCCTGAACAGGCTCTGGAAGCAGGGTCAGGACTGTTCTGATAAAGAAATTCAGAGTTCAAAAAATAGTATTTTAGTAGTGGTCTGAAAGTGGAGACTTGACTCTAAGTGGCACGTCCCCCATCTCTGCAGTGTCCTCATTTTGCCAAGAGAGGCACAGACAGGGAAGGGCAGGCCAGTGGCTCCTCTTGCCTGTTTTTAAGAATGGGACCACAGTGAGAGGCTCCTCAAAAGTGCCAGTGAGTCTGTGTGGTGGCATACACTTGTAATCCCAGCTACCCAGGAAGCTAAGGCAGGAGGATAACAAGTTTGAGGCCTGGGCAACCAAATGAGATACTGTTTCAAAAATCAATGAAAACTTTGGTGGGTGGTGCACACCTGTAATCCCAGTGGCTTGGGAGGATAAGACAGGAGGATTCCAAATTTAAAGCCAACCTCAGCAACTCAGTGAGAACCTGTCTCTAAATTAAAAAATATTTTAAAAAGGACTGGGGATGTGGCTCAGTGGTTTAGCGTCCCTGGGTTCAATCTCTGGTATAAAAAAAAAAAAAGAAATTAAAAAATGATTCAAGCTTACCCATGTTGAAATGGAACCAGGATAGGTGTCCATTAACAGATGAATGAAGAAAGAAAATGTGGTATATATACATGATTGATTTTTATTCAGCTACAAAGAACAAAATTATGTAATTTGCAGGAAAATTAATGGAACGGCAAAGCATCATGTTTGGCAAAATAATCCAAATTCAGAAAATCAAGAGTTTTATGTTTTCTGTCATCTGTGGAAGCAAGGGAGGAAAAAAAGGAAAAAGGGGATCTCACGGAAATGGGGGAAGGGGATCAAGGAGAGGGAAGAGATAAGGGCAAATGGAGATATGGGGGGATGAAATTTATCAAATTATATTATGTACAAGTATGAATATGTCACAATGAATCCTATTATTATGTATAATTATGCACCAATAAGAAATGTTTTTAAAGGCTGGGGATGTAGCTCAGTGCTTACCTAGCATGTGAGAGGCACTGGGTTTAATCACCAAGACCACAAAAGGAAAAAAAAAAAAAAGTCCCAATCACAAGGCTGTAATCAGAGAAGTGAAAAGGAGATGGTAATTGCGAAAGTCTTAGCCGGGCGTGGTGTTGCATGCCTCTAATCCCCTGATTCAGGAGGCTGAGGCAGGAGGATTGCAAGTTTGAGGCAAGTCTCAGCAATTTAGCAGGGTCCTTAGCAATTTAGCAAAATTGTCTCAAAATAAAAAGATAAAAAGGGCTGTAAATGTGACTCAGTGGTTAAGCATCCCTGGATTCAATTACCAGGAAAAAAGAAAAGAAAGAAAGTCACATGTGGAAGTTTTTATGGTACTTAGGGACCAAATCTTCTATGATTTATGTTAACCTGTATGAGTTTTTCCTGAGAAACATTTCTTTCCAAATAATTTCAAACACAGTTCTTACCATTCATATGTGTTCAGAATGGTGCAGATATTTAAGCATTTGCTCCATGAGGAAATATAGGAACACTTGTTTTATAGCAATATCTTATAGTAGCACACTTTAGGAAAATGTGTAATTTTTATTTAAATATTATTTCACCTTAAATCATACAGTTGAGCTTCTTTCTGCAGTTATTTATTTATTTATTTTTATGTGGTGCTGAGGATCGAACCCAGGGCCTTGCATGTGCGAGGCGAGCACTCTACCGCTGAGCCATAACCCCAGCCCCATTCTGGAGCTTTTATGAATAAGAATTTGATCAGCTGTAAAATTGGCTCATTAAAATTGCTTTATCACTATTTTTTTCTATAGTGCTCGGGGTCAAACCCAGGGTCTTATGCATGCTAGGTTAAGTGGTCTACCAGTCCACTTCTGGGGTGGAATGGTGTGAGGTTTTACTAAGCCTGAGTCCTTAAAAGTCTGAGACATGCCTTTTCTTATCACAGGTCAATCCAGCTGTATAATAGATGGGAAACAGGTAGAGGGATTATAATTGTTCTGATTGGAGTGCGGTCATGACAACCAGCCAGTTAATCATTCAGTCATAAAATAATGGTTATTTTGTCATTTCATTGCTTTTTATGAGACATGGCAATAATGGCTTGTGCCAGATAACTCTGAGAATGTAATTAAATTCTAGAATTATTATTCTAAATCTACTTGTGATAGGAGAAGCAAAAGTGTAGTTTTCTTTAGAAGTAATCCATTAAATGTTTGCTTGAAAGAAAAATTTTTAGTCCTATACTATAAAGTTTCATTTATCAAAACAACCACAGAATTCCCAAATGGTTTTTCCTAAAAAGTAGTTAAGGATTTAAAAAATGTCCCACTCCTTCAGGAACAAGACCAGGATGTCCACTTTTACCACTCTTATTCAATATAGTATTGGAAGTCTTGGCCACAACAATAAGAAAAGAGAAAGAATGGGTTTCCAAGCCAGACACTGTGGTGCACGCCTGTAATCCCAGTGGCTCAGGAGGCTGAGACAGGAGGATCATGAGTTCAAAGCCAGCCTCAGCAACTGGTGAGATGTTAAGCCACTCAGTGAGACCCTGTCTCTAATTAAAATATAAAATAGGGCTGGGATGTGGCTCAGTGGTTGAATGCCCCCGAGTTCAATTCCTATCACAAAACAAAACAAATGAACAAACAAAAAAATGGGTCTCCAAAGAGGAAACAAAGAGTCAAAGTATCCCTGTTTACAGAGGACATAATGTTATTTCTAGAAAAACCTAACTACTCCATCAAAAAACTGTTGTAACTGATAAATAAATTCACTAAGATCACAGTATATAGAATCAACATACAAAAATAAATACCTTCTTAGTCAGATGTGGTGGCACATGCCTGTAATCAGAAACTCAGGAGGCTGAGGCAGGAGGATCACAAGTTTGAGGCCAACCTCAGCAACTTAGTGAGACTCACAACAGCTTTGTGAGACCCCATCTCAAAAAATTGAAAGGACTAGGGATATAGCTTAGTGGTAAAATGTGCTGGGTTCAATCCCCAGTAATAAATAAATAAATAAATAAATCCCCCCCCCTTCATACTCCCAAACCAAATTACTGACAATGGTTTCTAATAACTATGAAAAATACACAGAATAAACTTAACCACAGAAATAGATGATCTCTACAATGAAAATTACAAAACTGTAATGGAAGAGAACATAGAAATAAATGGGTAGATACCCTTTGTGCATGGATTGGAAGAACTAATAATGTTAAAATGCCCATACTACCCAGAACAATCTATTATAGATTCAATGTAATTCCTATCAAAATACCAATGATATTCTTTACAGAACAAGGGAAAAAAATCACAAAATTCATCTGGAACCACAAAACACCTCAAATAACTAATGCAATCCTGAACAAGAACATCGCTGGAGGTATTACTGTATCTAACTTGAAAACATATTGCAAAGCTGTAGTATCAGAGAACAACAGAGAACTGGCATAAAAACATACACATGAACAACTGGAACAGAATGGATAATTCAGAAGTAAGTTCATGTATTTACAGCCAAATGATTTTCATTATCTATCTATACCATATATGTGTTCATATTTACACAAACACACATTTACACATATACACACAAATACACACACACACACACACACACACACATACATATACAGGTATGGGAAAGGAAAGCCTCTTTAATAAGTGGTGCTGGAAAAACTAGGTATCCAAATGCAGTAGGAAGGAACTAGATCCCTATCTTTCTTCATGTACAAAAATTAACTCAGAGTGGATCAATGACTTATCTATAACACTTTGAAACTTTGAAATCATTATAAAAAAATGTAGGGGAAATGCTTTAGGACATTGGTGTGGGCAAAGATTTTTTAGGTATGAGCTCAGAAGCTCAGGTAACACAAGCAAAAAATGGGATCATATCAGACCAAAAACTTCTGTACAGCAAAGGACACAATCAACAGAGTGAAGAGACAACCTACAAAATCAGAGAAAATATTTGCAAACTATTCATCTGACAAAGGGTTAATTTCCAGAATACATGAGAAACTCAATTCAATAGCACAAAACTGAATAATCTGGTTTTAAAAAGTAAAATGGGGCTGCGGGTGTAGCTCAGTGGTAGAATGCATGGTTGGCATGCTTGAGGTTTAATCTGTAGCATAAAGCAAGTAAACAAACAAATAACAAAAACAGAAGGGAGAATGGCCTGAATAGACATGTCTAAATAGATGTTTCTCAAAAGAGGTTAAATGAACCAAAAATTATATGCATAACATTATTAATCATTAAAGAAATACAAATAGAAATCACAATTAGATATTATCTCACCCCAGTTAAAATGGCTATTATGAAAAACACAAAAAATAATAAAATACTGTGTGCTACAGTTTGGCTATGTAATATTCCTCAAGGACCCATGTGTTGGGGCATTGGTCACTGGCCTGTGGCACTGTTGGGTGGTGGTGAGACTTTTGGGAGGTGGGGCCTAGTGGAAGGAAGCTGGGTCACTGGGGGTGTGCTCTGGAAGGGTACACTGGGACCCTGAGCCCCCCTTCTCACTTGACCACCATGAGGTGAACCAGCTTCCTCAGCCATGAATGTACTATGAATCCACAGGCCCAAAGTGACAGGGCCAACTAACCGTGGCCTGAAACTTCTAAAGCCGTGAGCCAAAATAAACCTTTCCTCCTTTTAAGCTGTTTAGCTCAGGTATTTGTCACAGAGACAGAAGGCTGACTAACACCGATGGCAAGGATGCTGAGAAAGGGGAACGTTTGCTGTTGGTGGGAATGCAAATCAGTACAGTTGTTATAGAAAACAGTGGAGTTTTCTTTAAAAACTAGAAATAGAAGTTCCATATGATCCTGCAATCTCATCACTAGGTATATATCAGCCACAGGCGTTGTTCAGTAAAATCAGATGTCAAATAGACATCTTCACTAGGTTGTCTCCTGCAGCACTTTGCACAATAGCAAAGACATGGAACTAACCCAAGTGTCCATTGATGGATGAATGAATAAAGAAAATGTGGATTATATACACACTAGAATATTATTCAATCATTTAAAAAAGTATGAAGTTCTGTCATTTGTAGTAACATGAATGGAACTGGAGGACATTACGTTAAATGAAATAATCCAAGCACAAAAAGATGATACTACATTTCTCACTAATATGTAGAAGCTGAAGTTGAAAATATATATATATATAATTTTTTTTTGGTAGCAGGGATTGAACTCAGGGGCACTTAACCACTGAGCCACATCCCCAGACCTTCCTTATATTTTATATTGAGACAGGGTCTCACTGGGTTGCTTAGAGCCTCACTAAATTGCTTAGCCTGGCTTTGAACTCACTATCCTTCTGCCTCAGCCTCCTGAGCTGCTGGGATTATAGGCCTGTGCTATGGCGCCCGGCTCACACAGGTGGAGAAGCGAGTGGTGGTTACCAGAGCTGAATGGGTGTTGGGGAGGAAGGAATGAAAAGAGAATGCTCAATGGGTATAGGGCTGAGTTGCATAGAAGGAGTAAATTCTATCATTCTCTGTCACAGTAGCAAAACTAGGGTTGATGACAACTGGATATTTTAAAATATCTGATAGAAAGGAATCGGACTGTTCCTAACACAAAGAAATGAGATATGTATGAGGTGATAGATAAGCCAGTTACCCTGATCTGATCATTACACATTATATTCATGTATTGAAATGTCAACTGTACCCTATAAATATGTACAACTACTATGTGTCAATTTAAAAATATGTCAATAAATAAAGTGATAATAACCCTTCTCCAAAATGTTCCACTCTTATCTGTGCATAGACTTGAATGTATCCCCAGTTGAGAGGCTCTAGAGCATTTCAGTAATCCACAGTGTACCCCAAATCAGAGCCCAAAGAATGCTGGGAAGAACTGGGCAGGACACAACCATAGGGTGACCCCATCCTCATCTCTAAATTTATGTGCTTCCAGCTCCCAGAATGCATTTGACAAACCCAAGGTCTCAAATGGGATGGGAGAGGAGGGTAAAAACTAGTTGTGTACAATATGGCTAAGAAAATATATCAGAATAGATTCTTGTTCTTCAGGGAGCACTGAGAAGCTAGGGAGTAGAATTCCTTGCTAAGCCACTTCCCTGGAGTTGCTGTTGACAAATTAGAGACACCAGGCAATCACATGCTTCCTCCCTTCTGGTTCTAAATCAGTTGAGAAATAGGTACATCAGTCCATTGGAAATCAAAATACTTCCTTACTAATGGGAAAGCTGGCAAGGAGAACATAGCTTTCACCTCTGATCCTGGGGAGGGACTATTGCTGAAAGCTGGGTCCTTGTCCCTGAAGCCAATCCAATAATGAGGACACGGTTTTGAGAAAAAGGAAAAAGATGGTTTATTGGTTTGTTAGAAAAGGAGAAACACAGGGGACTCCTGTCCTAAAGGCTGTGATTCTGCTCATCATGGGGAACAGGGTTTTTTTTTTTTTTTTTTTTAAATAGGTGATTTAGAGAAAATGAGATTAGGAAGGAGAAATTGGGAAGGGGATCAGGGAAGAGAAGGTTAGGGAAAAGAAGATCAGGGAGGAGAAGATCAGGTAGAAGAAGTTTGGGAAAAAAGAAGAAAACACATAAGTTCAAAGCCACAAGGAAACAGTCAAAGCATCAAGTGAACCCCTGTTATAGGACCTTCTACCAAATAGACTTCCATTCTATGGCAGAGAGAGCTGCTCTTCAGAGCCCCACCTCTGTTGAGAAGGGGGTCTTCACCCTTACTCTCTATCAGACAGGGAGACCCAGAGGGGGACACTACCCTTCAGAAGTAGGGCCTGAGCCTTCAGCAAGCTCCCCTAATGCATGGGAACAAAATCAGAGGACAGTGTGCAGGCAGGTCTCAGCCAGAGAGAGTGAACAGGATGACCTTTACCCTCATCTGCCTGGTCATATGGGTCACTCTTTCCCAAACGGCAGGGCTGGGAGCAGCTTTCTCACTTCTCTGAAAGGACATAGGGTGGGTAGAAGTTACTATTTTAGGGGCCAATGATGGAACAAGACAAGAAGGAAAGACATGTTCCTGAAAGACATGTTCCTTAGCTGGCATGTAACTCAGTCTTATCCTCTCAGAAGAACATTCCAGAACAGGTGGGTCCGAGACATTAGATTTCTAAATGAGCTCAAGTTTTAATCAGGGTAGAGCTGGCTCACATCCACTCCCTGTTGCTTATGGGTGGATAAATGCGGGGAGGCAGATGTAATTTGCAGTCTGAACTTTTGCAACTGAAACTCTGAGATCAATCCTGGAAAGGAGCCAAGGATTTGCTCCCAAGAACCCCGCAGGACTTGAGTGGAGAGAAGAAAGTAGTTTATTTTTTACTTTAAACTGTTCTGAGGAATGAGAGGTGTGTCACTCTTCTGAGGCTGTCAATCAGAAGGAGAAAAAGCCTGAAGCTGAGTGGGGGTGTCTGGAGCGTGTTGGAAGGCCAGGTTGAGTTTCAGCAAAAGTGTGAAAATCGGATTTATTTCTGATACCTTCCGTCTTCCCTTCCTTTCACAAAAGTCCTCCTTCATGATTCCTTCATCTTCCAGGTGACCTTCCTTCCACCTAAACAAAAACAGGCATTCCCTCATTCCTTCAAGTGCACCTCACAGGTAAATGATAGGAGAAAAATTAATTAAAGTAATTAACAATGAAATATGAGTCTTAGGTCTCATTAGCCACCTTGAATGCATTTGTATTTTAAAAGAACAGTGCGTTTACATGAACAAATATCTCATCAGTATAAATTTCAGGCAGAATTCTGAAGCTATTTGTCTGGGAATTGGAGACAGAATTGTTCTCAACGTGGAGCAGACAATACAGGCTTCTGTGGAATAGAGAATGAGTAAGGACCAGGCACAGATTCAGCAGAGGTCAAGAAGGATGAAGACAAAGAAATGATCATTGATTGGTACAGAATGAGGTCATTGGTAACTTAAAGAAACTGGGGAGAAGTAGTGATGATGCACGATTATGCTGTGTGAATTCAACCCCCAGTAGTTTGGGGGTACTCATTATCTGCCAAGTCCTGGGCTGGATGTAACAAAGCCTGAGGAAGAGAATACACTCAGTAGAAAGAATGGGGCATTGCTGGGAAGGGGAGTAGAACGGAACCTTTTAATATTCTGGACATTTAACTGGTGAGTAGACTTCCCTTTTTCTAAGGGAAGTCTGAGTCTTAAACAAATGTCAGCTTCTCCTTTGCTGCAGAGCTCAGGAGCATGCTCCCCCTCCTGCTGAGGTCTGCCCTGGGCCAGTCTTCTTACCCGTCCAAATGTATATTCTGTTCCTCCCCCAGGCCATCCTTCAGTTCAGCCAAGTTGGTTCCCCATGGGTGCCTCCTGTTCTTTATTTCTTCTCTCTGCCTCTGCTCTTACCTCCCAACCCAGGGCTTTTTCTGATCCTTCTGAACTCTGCACATCCTTCAAAGCTGGCTCAAGTACTCAGATACATCCTTCTCTAGGCTCCCCTGAGTACCGGGATCTCTCCTCTCTCTGAACTCCACGTATACTATTAATAATCATAAGAACAACGATTACAGCAATAATAATAAATACTTTACATTGGAATATTACTAAAGTTTTTAAAGTGACCCTACATACTTGGTTACATTTGTGCAACACAGGATTATTCAAAAGATAATAAGGGATTAATATTATTCCTGTCTTTAAAAACAACAACAACAAGGAAACTGAGGTCCAGAAAGAATAAATGCTTTTCTCAAGGCCCGTGTTCTAGGAGGCATTGTGTCTACCATTTCGGTCCCTCTGATTTAAGTTATAGTTTATGATTAAATGTGTCTGACAGAAGCTGGGTATTGTGGCCCATACCTGTAATTCCAGCTACTCGGAGGCTGAGATGGGAGGATTCGGAGTTCAAGGCCAGACTGGGCAACATAGCAAGACCTCCTTTCAAATAAATAAATGAGTGTTATCTTGCAGTGTTTTCAGATTTTTTTTTTTTTCCTGTTGCCAGTCTTAGTTCTCTAGTGAGATTATACACAAGGAAAATCTCTTTTTTTATGTTTTTCCTTAGTACCCAGAATCATATTAATTGGAGTATAGAAAATGCTACTGTGAAACTGGACAAGTATATCTATAATCCTAGTGACTTGGGAGGCTGAGACAGGAGGATTGCAAGTTTCAGGCCAACCTCAGCAATTGCTCTAAGCAACTTAGCAGGACCCTGTCTCAAAATAAAAAAATAGTGCTGAGTATGTTGCTCAGTGGTTAAGCACCTGGGTTTAATTGACAATACCAAATAATAATTTATAAAAATAAAATTAAATGCTGCAGTGACAATGAGGAGAGCTGCAGATTTAAGCTCCTGAGCACTGTATGGGTATGGACACTCAAGTTTGCTGGGAGATAGTAGGGTCCTATGAGTCCTTTTGACTCTGTTTCCTGTAGCACATGTGGGTTGAGGAGGACTCTGATGGTGACATTGTTAATCTAAAAGGCTGTCAGTGATGGTATGAAAATGGGAAGGAAAGAAACATCTTTCTTTAAGGCCCCATGATAAGTTTGATCTGGATGTGTGAACTCTGACCCTTTGAACCATCTGATGTGAAATTTCTGCCTCTCTCCTATCAATAGTGGCCTTTTGACCTATACCTGGTCCAGTAGTGGGGCTCTGCACATGATCCCAACCAGACTTCCTTGAAGGTGGGGCTACTGAAGATCATTGCGGTGACAGGGTAAGAACAATTTGGGATGCAGTTCAGAAACAGGCTGACCACATTTCCCAGGAATGAAGGGGCTTGTTGCTTATGTAAATTTGTCCTCCAATTAGGATATTCAATCTCAAAGTATAATGACATCATGATGATCTGCTTACATTTACATTGATGAACACCATGGAGCATTATAGTTTCAATACTCGAAGTAAATTCTATCAAGTATTGATCATTGTGTAAAAGATTAATTTGAACCAGCATTCAAATTTGAGCATGTAAGCATGCCAGCAAGATTACTGATACAGAAAATACCAATGTATGCCTACCAATTTCTGAATCACTCTTGTGGATCATTTTTAATAAACATGCAACAACTATTTCACTTCTAAATAATGACATCAAATGTTCCAGAGAACTTGACCTTCTCCAGAGGGAAATCAATCAAACTATGATAATATACCAAACATCCTGAAACAAACATAATAGCAAGGGAAATAAAAATAATATGTATTTTGACAAGAATTATTTCCTCTTCCAGAATTTTTGTTTTCAGATTTGTCAGACTAGCAATTCCTAGAATTGGCTGTGAAAAGAAAATGAAAGAAGTAGTTTAAAAAGTCTGAGTAAAAAATATTTAGAAGTCAACAATGCAAATATGGAAATGGTTTCCTATCTTTTTTTTTTTAAAGAGAACAGAGGGAGAAGATACTTTTTTTTATAGATTTTTTTATTAGAGAGAGAGAGAGAGGGGAGAGATAGAGAGAGAATTTTAATACTTTATTTTTTAGTGATTGGCGGACACAACATCTTTTTTGTATGTGGTGCTGAGGATCGAACCTGGGCCGCACGCATGCCAGGCGAGCGCGCTATCGCTTGAGCCACATCCCCAGCCCCGGTTTCCTCTCTTCTTGAAGTTTATATGTATCCTTAGAATAAACCCTTATTCACTGAATAATAATAATAATTATTATTATTATTTTGCATATCACAACCTGGAGCAGGAACCTGACTGATACAGGCACTTGCTATTCACCCTTCCCTATGTGTCATGGCCAAACCCTGCTAAAGTTGTCCCCAACCATCCTTTCTAATCCATCTCTTGACTGAAGGCCCTTAACCCTCTTACCAGGTGCCTGCAGGGCCTCCTAGCAAGACCTACTTCCAACACTCAGAAACATAATTTTCTAATTTGTTTAAAATTCATTCCAGTGAAGAATCTCCATGAGTTTTGGACTCATTTGTTTAAAAACTTTAAATCTACCCACTTCTGATTAGTATGCTATTACCACTGATTGAAATCAGAGAATATGAAAATTTCTTAGCTGAATTTCAACAAAATTGCTTGCATAATGGATATATGAGATTGAAAAATAATTATCATGATTTATAAGCATATTTATTCCTTTAGATCTGTTTTACTTTGGTGAGGTATCATTTATCAGTCATGACCAGCCACTAAAACACATCAAAATATACTAGTCTTCTATAAGTCAAGATTTTCAAAATAATGAATCATAGCCCAATTTATCACTCACAACTAAACTACTAATATTGTCTTTTTTTTTTTTTTTTTTTTTTTTTTTTTTGGTACTAGGGATTTAACCCAGCGGTGCTTAACCACTGAGCCAAATCCCCAACTGTTTTTAAAATTTTGAGACAGGGTCTCCTAAATTGCTGAGGCTGGTCTTGAACTTGTGATCCTCCTGTCTCAGCTTCCTGAGTAAATTAGATTACAGATATGCACCACCATGCAAAGGTTATTAGTATGGTTTTAAAGAAGGACAAATATTTTTAAATTGTTTTGGGACTGAGATGGAAGCTTGGTTAAAAAAAAAAATGCATGTTTAACATACATGAGTCCTTGGGTTCAATCCCCAGCAAACATAACAACAAAAATAATTAAAATAAATACTTTTAAGTATTTTATTTAATATACCTTATTTAAAATTATTTTGATTATACTTTATATTGCACATATTAGTAAGATAGTGCAAATATTGTAGATAGGGCCACAAACTCAAACCATTTCAATAAATGAGGTGATTCAAAAGATTGGCGGACCCTTGGCCTACAAGATAAATCATTAGATCTTTTCCAGCTATCTTCCTCTTGACTTTCCCCTCCAGCCATTCTCCACCACAGCAACTCACTTCATTCTAGCTTGCCATTTCTGGAAGATCAATCTCCCTTCCTGGCTTCACTTCTATCAGGCAATCTCAGGTGACCTCCTCCCTCTTCCACCAATCTAAATGGTCATTTTATTCTTTTTACGAAAAAAAAAATATGGTTTTTAATGTTTTATTCCTTGCTCTTAATAGTGATACAGGTACTAGGTTAAATTATGACTACATCTAACATTTTAATTCTTGGCCAGGTGTGATGGTGCACACCTATAATCCCAGCAAGCTTGGGAAGCTGAGGCAGGAGGATCACAAGTTCAAAGCCAGCCTCAGCAATTTAGCGAGGCCCTAAGCAACTTAGCAACACCCTGTCTCAAAATTTTTAAAATAAATAAATACATAAAAAGAGCTAGGTATGTAGCTCAGTGGCAAACTATCCCTTGGTTCAATCCGCAGTTAATAATAACAATGATAATAATAAAAAAAATTAATTCTTTTCCGTTTTGTATTGGTCTACAAATTATATACTAACATTATAATTTTATATTGACAGTGTTTTTTTAGACTTACATACATAGTAGCCAATGTGTAGACTCATTATTTCTTGTAGTATACCAGAACTTTTCCTTCCACAATCATTTTTCATTTTCCTGCAGTACATTGACAGTAGATGTTGCCGGGAGCCCTTTCATATCCCCTCAACACCATTTTCCAGCCTAGCTGGTCCTTCCACCTCTCCACACCTGTGACTCTGCCTGAGGGCTCTCCCTGGCTGCTTCAGTTACAGTCAGGAGCAATCAGAAGGTGTGAGGGGATAGGAATACCTCCTGGGAGCAACCTTCAAACAAGACCTGAAGGGAGATGTCCATAGTCTCTCTTTCTCTCTTGCCCTTCAGGCAGGAAAATTCTGGGACATTTTCTTACTGGTCCCAGGCTTCCTCAGTTGGATTAAGCTCCAGTTGTTCTTATGGTGACCTTGCTTGACAGTGTGGCTTTTTTTGGCTTCCTTTCCTTTCCTCTCTCATTTCTCTATTGGCCTGCAAGTATTCCCTGGGATCGCTTCTCAAATAAGCTATGCACTGAAACTCAGAGGACACCTCGGGGGGAACTCAAACTAAGATCATTCAGAAGTTCCCTTCATATAGGTCTGTCGGTGGTAGATTCAATTTGTGTTTGTCTGAAATGTTTTCATTTTATTCTTGCTCTCGAGAAATAGTTTTGCTAGATATAAATGATAGATTGTCAGCTGTTTTCTCTCAAACTTTGAAATTGTTATCCACTGTCAACTGTGGGTTTTTGTTTTTGTTTTTTTTTTTTTTTGGCAAGGGGCGATTCCTGGGAATTGAACCCAGGGGTGTTTTACCACTGCGCTATCTCTAGCCCCTTTTATGTTTTATTTTGAGACAGGGTCTCATCAAGTTACTGAGGGTCTTGCAAAATTGCCAAGGCTGGCCTCGAACAGGCCTCTACCTGCCTCAGGCTTCTGAGTCTCTTTGATTACAGGCTGGCGCCACCACACCCGTATCAGCTGTCAGTCTAGTTACTATTCTTTTGTAGGTGATCTGTCTTTTCTCCATGAGAAACAATCTTTCCTTTGTTTTTGTTGTTCTACAGACTTCACTATGATAGAACTAGGTTTAGATATTTAAGAAATTTGTCTTGTTTGTACAGATTATTCTTACTGGATCTATGGATTCTTACCTTTCACCATTCTGGAAAATTCTAAGCAGCAATCTCTTTACATATTGCCTCTTTTGCGTACTCTCTGATCTTAGTCTCTGAGACTTTAATATTTGGTATATGTATAACAAATATTTTCTGATGTTTAAACATTTGAAGATTTATCTTCCAATCAGCCAATTCCTGCTTCAACTATTTCTAATCTATTTAATCTCTCAATTGAATTTTTGGAAAAAATTTTTAGTTCTTTTCTTATTTTAAAAGTTATATAACAGACTCCGCATGGTGGCATATGCCTGTAACCCCAGGAGTTTGGGAGGCTAGAGCAGGAGAATCTTGAGTTCAAAGCCAGCCTCAGCAACTTAACAAGGCCCAAAGCAACTCAGTAAGACCATGTCCTAAATAAAATATAAAAAGGGGCTGGAGGTGGGGCTTGGTTATTAAGTATCCCTGGGTTCAATCCCCGGTATCAAAAAGAAAAAAATAAAAATAAAAAGTTCTAAATCAGGTGTGCGGGTGGCACATGCCAGTAATCCTAGTGACTTGGGAGGCTGAGATGGGAAGATCATAAATTCAAGGTGAGCCTCAGCAATTTAATGAGACCCTATGCAACTGAGTGAGACCCTGTCTCAAAATAAAAAATAAAAAGGAATGGGGATGTGGCTCAGTGGTAAACTGCCCCTTATTTCAATCCTCAATACAAAAAAAATTGTATGCAGATCTATTTCCATTCAACTCCCTCATTTTTTATTGTCTCTTGGTACTGAGGATTGAACCTGGGATGCTTAAGCACTGAGCCACATCTCTAGTCCTTCTTATTTTTTGAGATGGGGTCTTGCTAAGTTGCTTATAGCCTTACTAAATTGCTGAGGCTGGCTTTGAACTTGTGATCCTCCTGCCTCAGCCTCCAGAGCTGAGGATTAGAGACATGTGTCACCATGTTCTGCTCAACTTTTATTTTCTTTATATGTTTCATATTTTATATTCTTTATCCAACAATTCTGATATTTAAAGTTTCAGGAGAGTCCTGTCATTTTGATAATGCTCACTCATGGTGATCTTTCCCCTAATTAATCTTTGGTTATGAATGTATACAGTAGCCACCCCACCTCCATTTTCACTTTCCATGGTTTCATTTACCTGTGGTCAACTGTGGTCTGAAAATATTAATGAAAAATTCCAGAAATAAATAATTCCTCAATTTTTATATTGGGCACCATTCTGAGTGGCCTGGAAGAATCTCCATCCCACTTTAGACATAAATCTTCCTTTGTCCTGTGTATCAACACTGTATTTGGTACCTGTCCTTTGTCACTTAGTAGTTACCCATTGTCATTTGGTTATCATATTAATTGGTTATGGTGTCACAGTGCTTACCTTCAAGTAACCCTTATTTTACTTAATAATGACCCCAAAGTGCAAGAGTAGTGATGTTGGCAATTGGATATGCCAAAGGAAAGTTATAAGTATTTCCTTTAAGTAAAAAGTTAGAGGACTCAGTGCCATCTATAGTTAGGAGGCATCCACTAGGGGTCTTGGAATATATTCCCCAAGGAGAAGGAGAGACTAACTTATCTGATTTTAATCTGTAGGAACCCTCAGGACCTAAACTAACTAATTAACTAACTAGCTAATTCACTTCTTTCAGAAGAAATTCTCATTTGTGTCTGCACACAGGCTACACTCCCTACTTGACATTATTTGGCTCATTCCCAGGTCCTTGGCTTAAGCTGAAGTCTAAGACTCAGCATTTTCACTTTATTGCTGGCCAAGTTTTAGGCTCTGTTGTGGAATAAATTGTGTCTTCCCCCATATTCATATGTAGCATTCCCAACCTACATTACCTCAGAATGTAACATATTAGAAGATAAGGACTTTAAAGAAATGATTAACTTAAAATGAAGCCCTTGGCCTGGGTTTGTGGTAGAGCACTTGCCTAGCATGTGTGAGACACTGGGTTTGATCCCTAGCACCACATAAAAAAAACCTAAATAAACAAAATAAAAGTATTGTGTCCATCTATAACTAACAACAGAATTAAAAAATGAAGCTCTTTAGGTGAGACCCTAATGTCTTTCTTTCTTTCCTCCTTTCTTCCTTTTCTTTCTTTCTTTCTTTTTTTCTTTCCTGGATACTGGGGATGGAACCTAGGCACTCTCCACCACTGAGTTATATCACCAGCTGTTTTTATTTTTTGAGACAGGGTCTCACTAAATTGCCAAAGCAGATCTTGACTGGTGATCCTCCTGCTTCATCCTCCTGAGTCGCTGGAATTACCAGCCTGCACCACGTGCCTGGCTGACCCTAACGTCTTACAGAGGATGAGGCACTAGGGAGATGTGTGCACACACTGATCATTGGAGAGATAGCTAGAGGGCAATCTTCAGGCTCAGGAGAGAGGCCTCCAAAGAACCTAACCTCCTCAAGACCTTGATCTTGGACTTCCAGCTTCCAGAATCCTGAGAAAGTAAATTCCCTTTGTTTCAGTCACCCAGTTGTGGTATTTTGTGATGGCAGCCCTAACAGTCTAATATGGGCTGTCTAGGACAGTTTGTTGGGATTCTCCCCCAGAATTACAGCTTTCCCGTGCACCTTTTGTTCACTATTTGGATTCAGTTCACATTTTTATCTTGGAGCGTGGGAAAATTCTCTTAATTCCTACAAGCTCACGGATGCAAAGAAAACTATGTTTCATTACAGGTCTGGTTGTTCCACTGGGGTATCTATTCAGAGCTTCTAATCTGCCATATTGCCAGAGGTGCCCTCACACTCTATTGCTTTCTGAAGGAGCAATTTTTTTTTAAAAATTATTTTTTAGTTTGTTCTTTTTATATATACATTATAATAGAGTGTATTTTGACATAATAGACATACATGGAATATAACTTATTTTAATTAGAATCCCATTCTTGTGGTTGTACATGGTGTGGAGCTTCACTGGTCATGTATTCACATATGAACACAGGAAAATTATGTCCGATTCATTCTACTGTCTTTCCTATTCCCATCCTCTCCCTTCTCTTCATTCTCCTTTCTCTAATCCAGTGAACTTCTCTTCTTCCCCCGGTTCCCTTATTGTGGGTTAGCATTCATATATCAGAGAGAACATTTAGCCTTTGTTTTTTGGGGATTGGCTTATTTCACTTAGCATAATAGTCTGCAGTTTCATCCATTCCACAGCAAATGCCATAATTTCATTTTTCTTTGTAGCACACAATGGAATATTACTCAGCCATAAAGGAACAATTTCAATCTTCATTCTTCTATGATATCTTCCCAAGTAATCTTCTTCCATAGGAATCCTTCCCTTCTTAAACTCTTAGCTGTATCTTCTAAAAAATGGTCAGGTCTTAGACCTAGTTCTCTTAGGCAGCTCATAAGGCAATCCTAGCCACAGTATGCATTGATTTCTTCAATAATCAGAAATCTGTTAGCAGTCAATATTATATTAAACAGACTGCATGAACCATAAGACTGATTAGGTTATCAAACGGTCTGAAAATGTTTCAACAATTAAATGATCACCTCTATGGCCTGATTCACAGAGAAAAATCTTTGGTTTATTGGTCAGAAAAAAACCCTGAAGGAAATGGAAATTGAAGTAAATCAGATGGGTAATCCTAATTTATTTAACAAATTCTGATCTTTCTGAAAAACAACCCAAATAATAGAAACTAAATGTATCTTGTACTGCCCGAGGTCAGAAAGGAAAACACAGTCACATGTTGTGACTCACATGTTCTATTTGGCAATAATTTCCAGATTCTTCTTCCAGTTAAGAAGCCAGGCAGAAGGACCAAGATTGTGAAGTCTGTGTGGCAACATGTATTAGACCATAGCTACACAAAGTTACTTAGAGTGTGGAGACTTGGTAAATGAATTTCAATTTTAAAAATTACTGAGATCTCAGGGTTCTGCAAGTAATTGTATCATTTCATATGGCTGAACAAAACAGAAAGGAATGAAGGGAAAGATATAGCTACGTAGTCACAACAATTTAAAATTTTATTTTTATTCTGGATGTGGTGGTATACATTTGTAATCCTAGTGGCTCCGGAGGCTGAAGCAGGAGGATGCCAAGTTCAAAGCCAGACTCAGCAACTTAAGGAGGCCCTTATCAACTTAGTGAGATCCTGTATCAAAATTAAAACAACAACAACAACCCAAACAAACAAACAAACAAACAAAAATTGAAAAAGGACTGAGGATATGACTCAGTTGTTAAGGATCCCTGGATTTAATCCCAGTTAACAAAAACAAACAAACAAACAAACAAACAAATAAATAAATAAATAAAATTTCATTTAAAAAAACCCCCAACAGATAAAACTCAATCAGGAAGAAGGATGAGTAGTTAGGAAGCTGAAGGGTGGAAAGATGGGATGGGAATGTAAAATAGATTCCACAGTTGAAAGGAGCCGGCTACCAAGTTTACCTATTCCGGTGACTCAGAAATCTAGAGGCAACCTTCTTCCTTCCAGACTTGTGGGGCTTCCTAAAGGGGTTCCAAACATGCATTTGGAATCTGAAACAAGGTAGGCAGCTTTAAACTACACATAATCCAGTTCTTCCCTCGCAACTGGTAAAATTCCAAGTCCACAATACAGGATATACTTCCTGGTTTCCCCAGATCCAAGAGACTGCAAGAACTTCAAGTTTATTCTTAGGCCAGTGTGAACCCCCAAAACCTAGACTGAATTTGATTCAGACTCTTGAATGAGCTCCATTTTCCAAAAGACCATGGAATTAAAGGGTCACTTACAGCCTTGTAATCAGGACCATGGTAGGCTCTACAGATTTATCTTCCTGTTGTGCTGCTTTCTTGAAACAAACTCATTACCTGCTCAAGTTTAGCCTTTTCTCTTCAGAGAAGAGACAATTATCCCCAAATGATTATAAGCTAAAGTTACTTGTAACCCCAGCACTTACTCTACTGGAGGCTTGTGAGGACACACATTTAACACTAAAAAACCACACATTTCACTAAAAAAAGATCTGTAAATCCTGTTGATCACTGTGGTGCACACCTGTCGTTCCAGCTACTTGGGAGGTGGAGGTAGGATGATTTCTTGAACCCAGGAGTTTAGGGCCAGACTGGGAAACATAGCAAGACCTTGCCTCAAAAATAAAAAAAAAAAAAAAAGAAATTTCTATAAATCAGTATTCCTTCATTCTTTCTTCTGTGAGGAAAAAAATCACCCTCCTGCAATTTTCAAAGACCTTTTCTGTGCAGCACATATGCTTCAATTTCCATCCTCATCTCATGGGCAACATGATCAATTTCCTGTTGATTTTATTTCTCTCACGCACGTGCCATTAGATACTATGACTAATGCATGCCACCTTCAGAGAGGATTTAAATAACCTACCTGTAATTCTAGTTCTTTTGTAATAGACCCACATCTGGTTTCTCTTCCTGGTCTAGTTAAGGCAGGTGATGCATGGTGGATTTTTCTATCCTCTTCCCCATGGACACAAGGGTGAGGCTAGCTACCCATCTCTGCACTGCACTTCTGAGTTAGAAATAAAGGAAAGACAATTTCCAAAGGGCTTCTGGGAAGCCTAATAAATAGCTTTTGTTTATTACAGCTTTTATGGTCCAAATTCTCTGAGGTGCATATAACCAGCACACTGAGGTAGAACAAACTAGTCTGTGCCATATCTCAGCTTTCTTATCTCATAGCACACCCCAGAGAATACCTGAAACCCCCAGGTAAGTCAACACCAAGGTTAAAAATACCTCTCTTTCTGACTGGGGAAAAATAGGACTGCACCTTGTAGAGAGATGGTAAAGGCCACAGCCACACCTGCTGGAAGCTGTTGCTGGACAGCCATCCATAAACGGGTGAAGCCCACCATACACTTCCTCCAGAGCACTGTGGGGACAAACTGGGAAAGGCTTTCTTCTGAGTAAAATACTTTCCCACCCTGATAACTGGCCACCTGAGTCTCTTATCACAGCTGTCTAGCTGAAGTCATGTTAAAAATGCAAATTCTTCCAAGAATGGCAACATTATCTATCAATATATTTTTAAAAAACTTGAGATTATTTTAAAAGTCATAAGTGTGCTGGGTGCAGAGTTGCATACCTGTAATCCCAGCAACTCACGAGGCTGCGGCAGGAGGGTCAGAAGTTCATTGCCAGCCTTAGCAATTTAGTGAGACCCTGTTTCAAAATAAAAAATAAAAAGGCCTAGGGATGTGGCTCAGTGCTACAGCAGCCCTGGGTTCAATCCCCAATACTATCCCTGCCCCCCACCAAAAGTCATAATCACATGTGGTAAAAAAAAAAAAAATCAAATAATATAAAAAGTTTATATAGTAAAATTTGTTTTCCTCCCAGTTCGTACCCTCAGTCCCCCAATTCCTCCCTCTCCACTGCCCACCAGAAATCATACTTAGCAGTCATTTGTAACCTCCCAGAAATGTCCTGAACACACTCAGGTATATGTATGACTATGACCCTTTGTAGCTGCCCTCCCTTTTCTTAACCTAAGCATGACCGCACACTTGAGTTTCCTTGCTCGCTCTTCTTCCTTTCAATTACCTCCTTGTTTTTCTTTGCAGACTGACTTGCTCAAAGGGTCACTCAGTACTTGGAGACTCCGGCACTGCCTGCAGTTCCCTGATCTCCACCATAGAGGGCAAAGGTTTAAGGATGACCTAAACCTTAAACATTTCCTCAAGAGAAGCAGCAGTCATGGTCACTTTAGGGTGGCTTGTTTTCATAAGATACAAGCTCATAGAACTAATTATTTATTCCACAAAACCTGGTAAACTGTTTAAAATTGTTTTGAAATTAGAAATTCTTAGGGCTGAGTGTGTAGCATGGTGAGAGAGCTTGCCCAGCATGTGTAAGGGCCTGACTTTGATCCCCAGGGCCACCTCAATTCAAATGCTCTTGTAAACCTGGAGAACAAGGTAGACCTTTCACATTCAACCTTCATCTAGCTGAATTTGTGTTTGTTCCTGGTGTGGCACGTATGGGTTTGGGGCCAGGACAGAGACCAGGCAGAGGCAATGTGAAGTAGGAAGGGTTGGACCATGATCAGCATCAGGAGTGGGGTTGGGGCAGGTCTGTGAGTCAGAAAGTAGATTAGACAAATCCACTTTCAAGAGAAAATAGGGGAGTTTCCTGTAGAAGAGTCAACTATTCTGACAGCGTTTGTTCAGATTTCTTCCAAGTCATATAAGACCATATGTCTATGAGTTACTACAGTCTAAAAGTAGAGTTACAAGTAGCTTCCTATCTATATAGTAAACAAGTAGTCTTTGTGTTTCATGAAATTAAGTTAAATATGGTATACTCTGATATAGGTTCAATACTTTATATAATTTGTGTATTCATCATTTATGGAATTCAGCTTTCTACGTGATGCTTTTTCCCCTTATAAAATATTCTTAGAATTCTGGCACTTTAGAAATATTTAGCTTGAATCTCAAACTTCGAAGGCTAACTTCTAGGTTATAAGAAAATCAAAGGGTAGAGAAACAAGCTAATTAGCATTGCAAAGAAGCCATTCAGTATACCCAGGAGGCCTGGCGCTCAAGGCAGTGGATCTCAGGTCGGCAGCAAAGTCAGCAGCATGACAAAAAGGATCTGCTATGGTTTAAGGACCATAGGGAAATAAAAATCAGGTGCAATGTATGTCTTGTATTGGATACTAATTCAGACAGACTGACTCTAAAGGAGATTTTTTAGGGATAATTTGGGAAAATTTGAATATTAACGGGGAATGATATAATATTAAAGGAATATGATTATATAACTTAATTTGGTTAAATGTGAGAAGTATTATTTGACTCTAGGAAAATATTCTTATTTTTAAAAGATGTGCCCTGAAGTTTGAAAAACAAACTTTTTTCTTCCTGGAACTTTGAGTATTTAAAACAAGGGTAACCAGATTAGGGTAAACATGGCTGTGCTGTGTTTTCCTTTTTGTTGGGTTGCTTAAAAACAGGTGCCATTGACAACCTGGGCAGGATGTGTGGGGAAGAAATTAGAGCAAATCAAAATGTTTGCAGTCATACCTGGCTGCCACCCTCGAGTTGCCTCTTTGTGAGTATTGAGTTCTTGTATTAAGTTTTGCACCGTCAGCAGGGCAGCCATGTGTTATATAAAGTCAGGATTCTTGCATCACAGTGTTCGAGCCCTCTTACCCACATCCTATCACATTCAGCAGTATGTGTGGCAAGAAACTCCAAAGCAGCAAAAATGGGCTGCTCCAGTCCTAGTGTGTTGAGGTTCAAAGTGAACCACTAGGACCCCTGCTTAGGAGGGAGGGCAGATGCATTTGGGGGTTTTAGTTCTCCCAAGTGCACAGACCTCAGAATCATGTCTATACCTCTACCATCTAAGTCTTGTTTAGGAAGAACCAAGGAAAAGAACCACCTAATATCTAGGCTCTCTGGCTTCCTAGGCTGAACGATTTGGACTTACTTGTTAGATTCCCACAGAGACAGCAAAAAATATAGTGGTCCTAATCCCCATCTGGACCAGAGACTCAGGAACAGCTCCTATTGGAATGGATTCAGAAACTCATCCCTGTCTGTCCTAATATCTCTCAAGCCTAGGCCCCAGGGACCCTGGGCTCTGGCTGATTTTGAGACCACGTCCTTCCACCCATCCTTCTGACCTTGCTGAGTGAGCTGGGGGAGTTGCAGAGAGCTGGGCCAAATGTAAACTGAGTGTTTCAGTGCTGCAGGGGAGCTCTCTGAGCAGGCACCACAATGCCCATCTGTCAATTAGCAGCAGGCTATGGATTAGGAGTGGTAGAAAGGATGTCTTTAAATAGATTTCTTTGTTTGTTTGGTTTGAGGCCTAGTGATTGAGGTCACTCTGGGAGAAGCTTCAGAAGTAGCAGGAAGCTCTGGTTGGAGGCTTTGGGTTTTACATTTCACAACCATTATCCTTCCACTTGAATAGGGAGAAGACAAGGTCAGCTGGTTGGAGGACAGAAGTGAGGAACAGAAGTTCTCAATCTAGAATAAATACATTTCAGGGCTAGGGGTGTAGCTCAGTGGTAGAGTACTTACCTAGTATGGGCAAGGCCCTGGGTTCATTTCCCAGCACCACAAAAAGGAAAAGAAAACCAAAAACAAAACAAAACAAAAAAAACCCCCACATATTTCTTATGTCTTAATCATTGCTGGGAAGGTTTGGCATGGCAGGCACCACTCACTTTGATCATGAATCCTTGGTTCCCCACTGCTGGAAAACAACCCCTGTCTTTGTCCCCTTTGAGCCCATTCTTTAGGGTAAAGGGCACCATCTTGGAACAGGTTTTTGCTCCATAGACAGAGAAATGGAACCGGGTGCAGTGTCACACACCTGTAATCCTGGTGCTTGGGAGGCTGAGGCAGGAGGATCGCAGGTTCAAAGCCAGCCTCAGTAACTTATCTAGGCACTGAGAAATTCAGTGAGACCTGGTCCCTAGATAAAATATTTTAAAATGGCTGGGGATGTGACTCAGTAGGTAATTGCCCCTGGATTCAATCCCTGGTTAAAAAAAAAAAAAAAAAAAGATAAATGAAAGAAATGGACTCAACCAGTCTTGGCTTTAAGTCCTAACACTGGCACTTGGTAGTGTTGGTATTTTAAACAAGTCTCTTGGCCTCTAGGGCTCAGTGGCTAATAAAGAAAGCTGAGATAACTATAATCAGGTGTGGACTTGGGCAACTGCCCATTGACAGGAGCCTGTGGGCTTGTGAGGGAAGACAGAAGAGAACTGAGTGGAGCTCTTTCTAGGCCACATTTTTAAGAAAAACCACCACCACTACCTCGGGCTTCAGCCTCCCAAGTAGCTGGGATTACAAGTGTGTACCACTTTGTTATTCTTTAAACAGTGTGTCATTAAGTACCAGAGAGGCGTGATGCCTAGGTCTCCTTCATGATGTTCCAGGGTAGGGGTGGGAGGTGGGTGGGAATAGGGTGAGGGTGGATAATTTTGCTTCTAAGGCTTACATCACTGTTTGCTAGTTCATTCCTGTGTGTCCCATCACTTAACTTTCCATAAAAATGGCATCTTTCTATGGTGACTGAACATCGAATAATGATATTATTCCCCTTAGTTCCTGTATTGGGACTATCTCATTGTTTTAGTGACCTTTCAATCTCCTCTCCCTTTTGTCTGGGGTTTTGTTGATGGGAAAGTGGTTAGGTGCTGCCATCTACTGGCCAAAGTGTATGTAAGGAGCTGTGGACTGGAAAACTTTAGGTTCACCTTGCTATCACAAGTTCCTGTATTGCCACTTTTCACATAATTTTGTTAGCAACCTGTAAGCAAAGAAAGGTCTCACAACAGTGCTTTCAGAGAAAAATTAATCTGTAAATCGTTGCATAATAAAAAATTAAGGTTTTTTTTCAATATTGAACTAATTTTAGATGTACAGAAAATTTGCACAAAAAGTACAAGGAATTCCATTTACCCTCTACTCAGCTTTCTCACTAAGAGGAACACCTCACATAGTCTCAGTACAATTATGGAAAGCAGGAAAATAATATTTATACAGTACTTTTTAAATATTTTTTTCAGTTGTAGATGGACACAATATGTTTATTTATTTATTTATTTTTATGTGGTGCTGAGGATTGAACCCAGGGCCTCACACCTGTAAGGCAATTGCTCTACCACTGAGCTACAGCCCCAGCCCCTATACAGCACTTTTAATTTTTCCAGGTTTCTCACTCATATCCTTTCTCTTGTTTAGGATGCAATCATAGTTCCTATATTGTATTTGGTTGTCCTATCTCCTGGGGCTCCTCTAAACTGTGACAGCTCTTCAGACTCTTCTGACCTTCACACTTTTGAAGAGTGTTGGTCAGTTATTTTGTAGGATGCCCTACAGTTTGTTTGATTTCTCATAATTAGACTGAGGTAATGGGTCTTTGGGGAAAATACTATAGTGTTCTTAGTCTCACATGAAGGGATACATAATGTTGATGTCTTATCAGTCAAAAGTGATGCTAATGCCCAACTATTGGTTAACTGTCAGTCAGACAACTTCACTGTAAAGTTCCTATTTTTCCCTTTATAATTAATAAGTCATAAGAATTTGGGGGAGCTGGGCTCAGTGGCACCTGCCTGTAATCCCAGCGGTTCTGGAGTTGGAGGCAGGAGGATTGCAAGTTCAAAGCCAGCTTCAGCAACTTAGCAAGGTCCTGAGCAACTTAGTAAGACCCTGTCTCAAAATTCTTTTAAAAAATGAAAAATGAGCTGGGGATGTGGCTGAGTGTTTAAGGGCTTCTGGGTTCAGTCTCTGTGCCAAAATAAATAAATAAACAAACAAATAAATAAATAAATAAATAAAATAATTTATGGGGAGATACTTCTGAGATTGTGCAAATATCCTATTGCTCATTTTACTTTTACCTGTTGGGATTAGCTGATTAGCATTCATGGATGTTTCTGGCTTGCAACAATTCTCATTGTGGTATTTGTCTAATGATTATTGTTTATTTCCATCTCTCCTCTTTTTAAAATTGAAATTCTACTATAAGGAAGAACTTTCTTTTCCCCCCATTTATTCATTCAATTATGTACTTATCTCATTATGGGCTGAAGGATATTTATTTTATTCTGTAGGTTGTAATCCAATTCTTTCTTTCTTGAGGTGCTGGGGATCACTATTTATTTTGTTGCTCAGATTGTCCTAGCTTAGGCTCTGGGAGTTCTTTCAAGTTCAGCTCCTGTGCCTTTCAACATACTCTATCATTTTTTTAAAAAAGAATTTTATTGAGGTATACTAGACAAATAAAATTGTATATATTTGCAACGTACAACTCAATCAAGTTTATCAACATACCCATCATTTAATAAATGTTTTTGACATATAATTCACATACCATCAAATTTACCCTTTTAAAATGTATAATTCAGTGTTTTTGTAAGTTCACAAGATTATGCAACCATCATCATTAATTCTAGATATTTTTATACCCCTCCAAGAAAGTCTATAAGCATGATCAGGCACTTCCCATTAATCCTGTCTCTCTGGCCCTGGCAGCCACTAATCCACCTTCTGCTTCTATGGACTTGCCAGCTCTGGACATTTCACATAGATGGAATTATAAGATATGTGGCCTTTTCACTGGCTTCTTTCACGTAGCATGATGTTTTGAGGTTCATTAATGTTTTAGCATGTATCAATACCCCATTTCTTTATATAGCTGAATTATTCAGACGTACAATGCTTTATTTATTCATCGGTTAGTGAACATTTGTGAATTTCTCTTTCCCACTATTATGACTAATGTTGTTATGAACATTCATGTACATGTTTTTGTGTGTTGTGTGTTTTCAATCCTTTTAGTTATATACCTACCAGTGTTATTGTTGAATTAGGTAAATTAACTTTTTGAAAGGCTGTCAAATTGTTTTCTAAAGTGGTGGCACCTTTTTATATTCCTAAAATAACTTGAAAATGTTTGGATTTCTGTGTAGTTTCTCCTACCCTTGGGATATTTTTTTTTTTTTTTTGTAACTTTTAAATTTTTTGGAGGGAGTTGTTTCTTTTTGAATTATTTTTCATTATTGCATTATAGTTATACATAATATTGAGGTTCATTTTGACATAATTATACAAGCATGTAATATAATTTGCTCCAATTCAGTTCCCAGTGCTTCTTCTTTCCCTCCCTGCCTCCCTCCACCTGTTCCCCTTCCTCTACTCTACTGTCTTCCTCCTATTTATTTATAGTTTTTTTTAAAATTAGTGTTTTATAGGTAGACATAAAGATGAATTTCACTATGATAATGTTCATATATGTACAGAGGATAGTCTGGACAATTTCATTCCATCTTCTTCCCATTTCTCATCTTCTGTCCTTCCTCCCGATCTTTTTGTTTGTGGGGTGTGTGTGTGTGTGTGTGTGTGTGTGTGTAGTAGTAGTAGATATAAAGTAATATTTCACTGTGATTTTGATTTTCATTTCCCTAATGACTTAATGATGGCAAGCATATTTTTATGTTCTTATTGGCCATTAACATATTATTTGGAAAAGTCAATGTCTACTCCAATTCTTTATCTTTTTAAAATTCTTTCCCTTTTTTTCCCTCTGATACTGGAGATTGAGCCCAGGGATGCTTTACCATTGAACTATATTCCTAGTCCTTTTTATTTTTTATTTTGAGACAGGTTCTTGATAAATTGCTGAGGCTGGTCTTGAACTTGTGATTGTTCTACCTCAACTTCCCAACTTTCTGAGATTTGGGTGTGCACCCCGACACCCAGCTGCTTCGCCCATTTTAAAATTAGTGTATTTGTCTTTGTATTTCTGAGTTGTAAGAGTTCTTTATATATCCCATATACAAATTCCTTGTCAGATATGTTTTCTCCTATTCTGTGATTTGTCTTTTACTTTCTCAATGGTATCCTTTAAAGCACAAAGGTTTTTAATTTTGTTACAGTTAAATTTCTTGCTTTCTACAGTTGAATGTTAAATCTTTTATTTATTTATTTTGTTTGTTGGTTGGTTGGTTTGTTTGTTTCTTTTTTTAAGTTTTTTTTATTTGTTTTAATTAGTTACACATGACAGTACAGTGATCTCAACATATCATACATTTTGTGTTTTCAGTGTCATAGCTAAGAAACCAATATCGAATTCAATGTTGTAAAGATTTACCCCTTTGTTTTCTTCTAAAGGTTTTGTAGTTTTGAGACAGGAGCAAAGGACAGATTGTCAGGGAAGGTAGTAAATGGGGGGCTGATTATCAAAGAAAAGGAAATAGGTTGATAACACCTCCAAACCTACTCCCCTCCCCCTTTCTGGGGGAGATCTGCACTTTGCAACAGAAGCCATTACCCCTTGGGCTGCTCCTTCCTGCCCTTAGGCACCAAATGCAGGGAAGAAAGAGAAGGTGCGGAGTGGAAATCTGGGGTCTACAAAAGGGCAAGACATACCCCGGCAGGCACCCAGCTCTGGCCTGACTTCTTTCCAGAGAAGTCTGCCACCCTTGATCTGTCTACTTGCTGTGGCGGCGTTTAATCTTTAACATCAGGTGAATGAGGATCGGATCCTGATTTCCAAGACTATTATCAGTTTTAGCTATTACATTGAGGTCAAGATCTATTTTGAGTTAACTTATGTATATAGTCTGAGGTAGATGTACAACTTCATTTTGCTTGTGGATATTGATTTATTTTAGCACCATTTGTTAAAAGAATACCAACTTAAGTTCAATGATTTATAAAAACATTGTTCCTATATCCCATGAAGGTCATTTTTTGTTGGTTTGTTTTGGTACTGGGGATTGAACCCAGGGGCCACATCCTGATCCTTTTTTTTTTTTTTTTTGTATTTTATTTAGAGGAAGGGTCTTGCTAAGTTGCTTTAGGGGCTCACTAAGTTGCTTTAGGAGCTCGCTAAATTGCTGAGGCTGAATTTGAACTTGTGATATTCCTGCCTCAGCCTCCAAAACCGCTGGGATTATAGGTGTGCACCACTCCCCCTGCTGAAGGTGAGTTTTATGTGTTGATTTGGCTGCTCTTTAGACCTCCGGTTGCAATTAAATACTAAGCTAGGTGTGGCTGTGTTTCGTAGCTTGATTATTGTTAATCATTTGTTGAGTCTGAATAAATGATATTATGCCGTATAGATGTGCACAGCTATTCAGATTCCCAGAGATAAGTCAGAACTTTCCAAGGTCCTGTATGGTTATCTCATTCCCCAGCTTTTTCTTTTGAGTTTTTTTGATTAGTTTCACTATCACACTGTGTTGGGAAGCTGCAAATATTAAACACTTGTCTCTGTTTTGGGGGGTGAGATTCTGGGTTTGAACCCAGGGCCACATCCCCAGCCCTTTTAATATTTCATTTTGAGACAGGATTTCACTAAGTTACTTAGGGCCTCACTAAATTGCTAAGGCTGGCCTCAAACTTGTGATTGGTCCTTCTGCCTCCACCTTCTGGGTCACTTAGATTATAGGGGTGTGCCACAACACCTGTGTTTTTATTTTTTTTTTATTTTTTTATTTTTGGCATTTATTTTTTATTTTTAATTTTTTTTTATTGTTGGTTGTTCAAAACATTACATAGTTCTTTTTTTTTTAATTGTTGGTTTATTTTGTTTTTTGATATAGGTTTTTACTATGTTGTGCAGGCTGGTTCTTCAACTCCTGGGTTGTAGGGATCAGACACTTGGCTCTGGTTCTTGTTGGCTAATGCCCTAGGGACAAGGATGCTAAAAAAAGGTGTTAAAAAATCTCAAGTTTGAGACTAGTCTGGGCGACTTAGTGAGACCCTGTCTCAAAAAAAAAAAAATAAAATAAAACTGATTGTGGATGAAGCCTAGTGGTAGAACACCCCTGGGTTTAATCCCTGGCACCTCCAAAAAAAAAAAAGTAAATAAAAATTGAGAAAACTGAGTCAGGTGAAATTTTTAAAAAAGTTTGTGAATGGGGGCTTCCAGGAAGCTTCCAGAGAGTCCAAATAATGACAATGATCTGAGAAGGGATCTTTGGAGAGGTCCAAACCCCTTCTATCTCCTCTAGTAGCTGCCGGACTGTTGGTTTTCTTTCTGATCCTTGAGTTGTTTGGTTTTTAAGGCTAGTGCAGAACTGGGGATGAGAAAATGAGAAAAGCTGAAGTTAAAATGTCACACAACTAGTATTTACTGAAATTCTGAAGAATGTTAACCATTCTTGATTGTTGCAAGCCTTTGGCTAATACCAGAGCTTGAAAAAGTTTATTTTTGATTTATTATTATTATTTTACCAGTACACTTATTGCTTTTATGGAGGAGGGGCTTTGTGTAGCTCCCCTGCAATTCCTCCTGCCCTCAAGATGAAAGTACAGAGCAGAGGTCCAGGTGCCCTCTATAAGGGAACCAGGGCCATGATAATGGTCTTCAGAACTTTAAAAAAAAATTTTTTTTTTGGTACCAGGGACTGAAACACAACCCCAGCCCTTTTTAATTTTATTATTTTTTTTATTTTTGAGACAGGGTCTCACTAAATTACTTTAGGGACTCTGCCTCCAGAGCTGCTAGGATTACGGGTGTGGGCCACAATGTCCAGCTCAAAGATTTTTTTTGAAACCTTTTGTAACTTTGCCATAGTAACACCAAGTCTGTTTCTGTACTGAATCTGTTTCTGCAGTAAGATGCAAAGGCCCTTGGGCTCTGGTTGTGTACAAGTGACTGTCTCGTAAGCAATGGGTAGTTGCTCTCAGAGAAGAGAATGCCACCTGCCCTTTCTGAATTAACAGTGAACTCATCATGGTGTCTCTGTGAGGCTGCTAAGAAAGTCCACAGACATTTCAGCTCTGAAAGTATCTTAAAATCTATTCTTTCTAGATGAGGTTTAGGTGTAAGTGTAAAATCAAAGCTAGGTGGAGCATTGGCCCACCTGAAGGGTGTGTGTGTGTGTGTGTGTGTGTGTTTGTGTGTGTTTGTGTGTTGGAAGATGGGACAGACAGAAATAGGCAAATAAAAACATCATCAAAGACAGAAAAGTATCTTGGAGATGAGGGGCAGGAGCTGTGCTGAAGAATCACAGGGAGGGGACCAACTATCTCAGGTGGTCAGACATGAGGAAAAAACATTTAAGAAGGATGAGGCATGGTGGTGAGAGCAATTTTGCAGGATAAAGGGACAGACAGCATTGTAGACAGAAGGAATGGCCTTCAAAGGCTAAGGAAGACTGGGGTGCGGAGAACAGCCTGGAGCAGGGAGGTGTGAGGTCAGAGAGGATAGTAAGGGGCCAGTGCATGCTGGGCCTATGTGACTGTGTGCCCTGGTTTGCCCAGCATATGGTTTGTTTGTTTGTTTATTTGTTTATAGTACTAGGGATTGAACCCAGGGGTACTCAACCACTGAGCTCTACATCCCCAGTCCTTCTAATTTTCTGAGGCACTGTTTCCCAGGCTAGCCTCAAACTTTCAATCCTCCTGCCTCAGTCTTCCAAGAGTCAGGATTACAGGTGTGCACCCTTGTACTTGACCAGCGTATGATTTTAACAATACAGTGCCCCTGATCACAAGTCATGGTGATCATTATAATATTAAGAATTTTGGGGGCTGGAAGTGTAGCTCAGTGGTAGAGCCCATGCTTAGCAAAGGCCCTTGGGTTCAATCTTCATTACAGAAAAAAAAAAAAAAAAAAAAAAAAGATAAGAATTTTATTCTGGATGCAATGGAGAGCCATGGGTTTGGGGACAGAGAAAGACCTTCACTGGGGAAGGTGAATTAGGCCACAATGTGAGATGAGGGAAGGTTACAACCAACCAACCAGATCTCACCCAGACTGTTCCAAAGAGCTCATGGTGTTGTCCTTTTTTTTAGATTTTGTTACATCAGAATCACTTAATGCAGATTTGTATGCCCTATTTCAGACCTGCTTATTCAAATCTGCTAATGAATCCTGTATTACTGGGTACTCCCCAGCTGGATCCAGAATTTTGGAGTCAACTGCCAGGTTCCTTTGCCACCCAGGCATGTTTCTCCAAATGCCATCGACAGCAAGGAGTGAGCTGTGCTGGCATGTGCTGGCAGAGGTTTAATGTTTACTAGTCACCTGGGGATTTTGTTAAAACCCAGATTCTGATTTAGTAGGTCTGGGCTAGGGCCTGAGATTCTACATTTCTCATAACTCCCAGTGATGCTGTTGCTGGTGGCCATTGGATTTTACTTTTAGTAACAAAATAGGAAAGTGGCTCAAATGACTAAATTTGCTTTGTCACCCCCTAGCTATGTTTTGATTAGCTTAAAAAATAATAGCTATGTGTTATATGCTTGCTCTCCATAAGGCACAACACAAATACCACATACTTCAGTCATTTTATGAAACAAGTTACAATTGTTATGTCCTTTTTATAAAGGACACCGAGTCTGAGAGACACCAAGTGATTGCCCAGAGTCACAAATCTGGTGACTGTTACCATTAGCCTGTGCTACACACCCGACTCTCTCACTTGTTTACCCTGAGAATCTCCTGGCTCTTTTAGAAACTCTTCTCAACTAACTACCATCTCTCTTCATTCTTGCTTTCCAGGAATCCAGTATTTTAATTGCCACATGTCATTTGTCTGAAAAGAAATACCTCAGTGGGAGCGTAAGGCTTTCTGGCTGTCTTCCTCCCTCCAACAAGCAAACCATCTTCATGGGACAGGAACAAACTGAAGGCACGACAAGCAAATTGAGTTGAAACATGCATGAGAATCTGTATGTCTGTTTTCTATTATTTAAAAATATGGGGGTATCTGTTTTATGCCAATCTGTTACCAGGATGTCATTTTTTAAGCAGCTGTGGCTTCTCACACTGCTGGATAACCCAAAGGGGGAAAAAAAAAAAAAAAGCATAGATGTCATATCGTATGACTGAAATTCTTGTTGTTTTGGCGAGGTGACTTTTAAGACCTAACCCTTTCCCCAAACAAAAACCCTTAAAGATGAAGCTAAAGGCAAAAATACTCTTGCTTCGTGTTTTATGAGGAACTGACTGATCCCATAAACACGATGTGGTCCTGACCTTGACAACTTGACTAAATTCATTCCTAGAGATGGATGTGAAGATTTCAACACCTGAGTAGAGAGCAAGGTGCACTCCCTTTCCTCAGCCCCCTCATGCTCAGGAGCATATCTTCAGAATGCATCCTGCAACAAGACTAGACACAGCTGGGTGCCATGGCACTATCTGTAATCACAGTGACTTGGAAGGCTGAGGCAGGAGGATCACAAGTTCAAGGCCAGCCCTGGCAATTTAGAGAGACCTTGTCTTAGGGTAAAATAAAATTAAAAGAACTGGGGATGTAACTCAGTGGTAGAGCAATTCTGGGTTCACACCCCTGTACAAAAAAAAAAAAAAAAAAGACTGTAGTCACTAGGAGAGATGACAGAAACAGAGATAACCCTAACCAGTGGAGTAGAAATTGGAAAAACTGCTTTGAAAAGAAGAAAAATCAATTAAATGTTATTGATAGTTATTTGCTCCCTGCAGCCAGGACTATTTTCGGAGCTTTAAAGAAATAGAAGAGAAATACCACCTTGGGAAGGTTTGCATTTTTCTTCTGGCTTGTCCTTATCCCTGGGCTTAATTTAAAACATCTTCCCCAGGTACTCTTAGCCCCCTTAGGTTTTCCCTGCAGGGCTTTCCAAATCTTCCCAAATTGGTTCCACTGTGGGGACAGTGTTCAGGACACCTCCAGGAGCCTCTTCTTTCAATGTGAGGTTCAATGTCTCATCCTCCAAAAACTTCTTACGGAAAGATAATTGCTTTTTCCTTTCTGCTGTCCTAGTAGCTGGAGACCTCTACAAGGCCATTTGAGGGGTCCACATTCATAGGCCTCTTGATTATCACAACTAAATAAAAGAGGATCCTAACTTCCCAGCCTCCCCTAGCTCCTGAGACATAAAGCGCACAAGCAGTCACGCAGGTGCATCCCCACGCATGTGCATCCCCGGGCATGTGCATTCCCACACGTGTGCATTCCCACCATGTGCATCCCCACGCATGGTGTTTTGCTAGAGAGGACTTGTAAGGGCCATCATCTCCAATAATAATTGGGTTTCTAGAAATGGCTAACCTCTGGAAACAGTGTCTCACTTCTGTTGAAAGACACCCTTTTGCTCCAGTAGGGAACACCTTTTTTTCCCCTTTTGATTAAACTTTCTTTGATAATGGCACTGGCTTTTGTTTCCCAGGGTGCTGTCCTCTCTGCTTCACCCTTCCAAAGGAAATCCATGAACTCCTTGCTTAGGATGGCAGGTGGAATAAAAACAAAAGAAGGCAAGAATTGTCTAAATTTAAAGTGCTGGAAAATCCAACATTTTTATTTACTACATTTTGGTGACTACATAAATGCTGAAACATTTTAACACTGGAAAGCATGATGGCATCATCGCTTGCTTTTTTTTTCTTTTTTTCTTTTTTGCTTAGCAAACACAGCAGATGATATTGCACGGCATAAAGTGAGAACAGTAGCGAAGCTTTTAAAAAAAATGAAAGAAACCTTAATGCAGTACAGGAGATACTCATAAACAAACCAGAATAATGCCTAATGCATTACACTTCTTGTTGCTATACACAAAAATACAGAAGCATTGGACAAAGAGTAAGAGAGAGACAAAATATTAGCAAACAACCATAACTGGGTACAATAATCATTTCATCTGAAATGTAGATGCAACGTAGAAACTACCACTGTTTTCTAATTGACAAAGAAAATGACAGCAACATTTGTCTTTTATCAAAAAATTTCTAAGCCCCTCGTGGTTAGGTTTTTAATTCCTTATGTCTTTTGTTTGTTTGTTTGTTTGTTTTTTGTTTTTTCTTGCTAAGGAAGAACTCCCTCTGCTCTTGGAAGATTTTTCTACTCTACTGATCTTTTTAAATTTTTATTTTATTATTATTATTTTTACCTGATGATTGTCTTAGGCACCCTCCTTACATAATAAACCATCAAGCTAACTTGAACAGGGAAACTGAGTCACACTCGAACAATAGCTAAGGTCAGAGATGTACCAAAAACAGGAAAGGGGTAAAGGACAGGTCTAAGTGAGTGACAGATGGGCTGAGTCAGACGGGACAATAAACACAGGGAGATACGAAGACAACTACCCAAGCAAGTGGAAGACAATGTTTTAAAGTTTATTTTTCTTAAAAAAATACTTGTCACTTGGTTCAGACGGCAAATCTAAAATGAGCCCACAATGATTATGTAATAAATGCAGAACATACCACAAAAAATCAAGACTAACACACACCAAAAAAACAGAAAATGTGACCTTGCAAATACAACTCTGCTCCGTGCTTCATTGCTGATGTCAACTCCCTCAACAATTTTTGTCCAGTTTCTATGACTAACTGACCAGCATTTGTATTAAAAACATGTAATCCATCCATGCTTACCAACAGAGCACTGAATGATCCTGCAATTCAGAGCAGATTTATTGCCCTATTAAAATACAGAATGAGTATAAAAGTGTTCCTAAGAAAATGTAACTTTTGACCCAAAATCTAAGCCCTCCCTTTCTTTCCCCACCCAAACACACCTGCAAAAGAAAATAAGGTAAAATTCTGTGTCAAAAGGGAAAATATTTACATCTATGAGTTTATGAGACATAGTCAAAGCAATTTATCTCACCAAAATGAAACAAAACAATGGCACTGGCTCTTCTGAGGATGCCCTTCATCATTTAGAATTCTGTGTGTGCTAATAAAAGTATGAGGGGTGGCGGGTGGGCTGCCTGGGTTCAGGGGTCTGGGCAGGGATCAGCTCTAGTGTGTAAAAACTAGCGGGAAGGTGAAGAGTGAGAAGAGACAAACTCAAATAACTCTGGGGTGGATTCATTCCGGGGACCCTGACATTCAAAGGTAATTCTTCCAATTGTGGTAGGGATATGTGGGAAGGTTGGGGGTGGGGGCAGGAATATGCAACTCTGAAACACTTTTTTTGAAGAAAACGAGGCTGAACAATTGTTTGGGTTCTTCCAGGAGCTGTCAGACCCACCAGGATGGATCAGCTTGACTTTCTTTTTAAGGGCATGACTCTAGTTAAGCTCTAAGCTTTGCAAAAAGAAATGTCTCCAGGCCTGCCCCTGCCTGGAAGAAATTTAGAAACTTAGGGAAATAGAGGATTTCCAAATTCAAGTTAGCTTGTCTCTGTTTTTACACTCTTTACTTCTCATACCTGTTCGAATGTTGAAAAAAAAAAAAAAAAGTAGAAAAGTATCTCACAAATGTCGGTGCTTGGAAACATTAAAAAAAAAAAGTCTTAAATTCTTTGTATTTTCAGGTCTTAATATGCAAAGTGATTTTTTTTCCAAAAAATAAAAAAAATAAATTTAAAATAATAAAATTAATAAATTAAAGGAAGAACATGAATAATGCCTTTCTTCTTTCTAAATGACAGAAAGGACTACCTTGAAACACTCTTTTTGGCATGTACAAGTTTTTGAGGGCAGACCTGGCAGTGTTCACAGCACGTGTGTGGAAGTGCCTGCTAAGAAAAACTAAAGATAACACCCTGCAGTTAAGAGAAGCTCCTGCCTCCAGCTAATCTTAGCATCAAGAACAAAAAGATTATAACAGAAAGCTTTGGCCATTTGATTCTACTATATACATTTTAAAAACTACACAGTCATAAATTAAAGCAGTGATTAAATAAGCTCATATAAAATGTAATTAAATTAAAAAATCACAGCACATTATAGAGAAAAATAGGAACCAGTTTCACAAAAAAGAGATTATATATATATTTATATATATTTTTTTGTTTTGTTTTTACCCTGTGGAAACAAATTTTCTACGAAACACAAAACCTTCATAAGTAACTGTCAAAATGAAAACCATTTCTTACTCCATTCTTGCATTTTTACATAACCCTTAACCCACCTGGGGAACATATCCAGAAATTAAGTCTTCCTTGAGCAACAGAGCAGTTCTGCCAAGAAAATAAACCCCAAACCAAAGGGGAAGGGAAGGGAACATCCCAAACATACAAACTACAAAATAAATAAGAATTATAAAGTTTTTTTTTTAAAGTAACCTTAACAATTATCAAACTAGTAAGTTCTGCCTTATCACATAGACTCTCTATACAACATAACCCTAAAACTTTATTACTATGAGGTATTTGGAGAAATTGGTAAAAGTGATGCACGGCCTGCCTGGTGAAGGGACCCAGGGAAATGGAGAGGACCTTGAGAGGGAACAAGGAGGAGCTTTGGTTTATCAGCAAGAAATTGGGGGTGGGGGGAAGTCATCCTTTGGTATCAAAGAAAGTTTCATTGCATGGTTGCACGGAAAAAGCACCACGGTGAATAATTATTCCTTTTTTTTTTTTTTTTTCATTAGTGGCCTTTCTAAGAGGCTGAGGTATTCAAAGAGTATAAGGTGAGAGAGGTTAACAGCGGTTTAACACTTTGGTTCAAGCAAGGCACTCATCCTAGGAGTTTACAAAGTTTGCAACATGTTTGCCTAGAGATTTAAAAGAAGAACTAGCAGTAATAAGAGTAGTATTTCCTAACGTTGTTGTTACCGTTACCTTATCATTATTAAGAATGAAGACAAGTTTACACACTGAGTGAAGAGTGAGGAGGGGAGAGGAGGTGGGGGAAGGGTGGGGGCGGAATTCCCTCTGCAGACCAAGGCCGGCATGAAAATATCTTTGGTATTCTTTGGTATCATCAATGTGATTAAAATCACCAATGGAAATTGAGTGAGGTAGCGTCTTTGGTTCACACTATAAATAGTAGATCTTTACACTTTTTTTTTCTTTTTTTCTTTTTTTTTTCCTTTTTTTTTTTTTAATACGTGGAAGTAGCTATTTCTTACCTTCTGCTTCTTTGTCCTTACTATTTAGGAAATAGTTACCAAATGTACTGTAAAGCTAACCACACCACAATAATAATCCAGAAGGCCAAATGTGTCTCAAAACAGCCTCTGGCATTTGAATGCACCCTAAACAACTAGATAGAAAAGGGAGAAGTGCTTTCTCTTTGTTTGCTAGATGCATAGTTTTCATCCTTTATGTACAAAGAAGGGAGGAAGTTCTTGGGAAAAATGTCTTTATAGCTCATGTGAAAATGTCCTAGGACTCTTTGGTATAGCAAAATTTGCATTTAACCTGCAAAAAGATGGGTTATTCACCTGGGGTAGCAATGGGAGTGGAATGAGTCCAAATGTAGCATAGTGCTTTTATAGTTTCCTGGAAAACTAATTACACTTTTGGGGGGCACAATGAGTGACATGCTCAGTTAGAACTTCTGGACTTCCCCATACATTTTCTTTGGTCTTTGGGGTCTATTCCAGCTGTATCAGGGACTGAACTACTGAGTTCCTGATATCCAGAACTCTCTAATCTGAACATTTACTGTAGTCTGGGTTTTTGTGTTGTCCAGACTTCATACCTCTTGGCCCTCTTTTAGGAAAGCTTCCAATTATGAGAGAACCTGAATGATGTATGTCCTACAACAAAAAACAGACTAACTTCCATTCTACCAAAAAAAAAAAAAAAAAAAGGATCATTTGAAGTGCAGTTTTGTTATTTATAAACATACAAATGAAAGAGCAAGATATCTTTTTCAGTTGAATTTTTGCTAAAGGATTGAGAAATGAAAAGTGAACAAATGGCATGTGACCTTCTCTGTTAAATGTGGTAGGTTCAAAAACAGGAGCCAGAAATTAATGTTACACTAAGGAGGAATGGAAGCATTTTTTACTACCTGCCAGTTCAGAAACACATAAAGAATCAGTCATACATGATGGGGTAAGTGTATTGCTTGTGAGGAGCTGCTTGTTCATTATGATTTCTAAAGAAAAGGATGTGTGTATGCTTAAGTAGTTAAGTAAAAAAAAATTGCTTTTCAGGCTCTGATTTGTGCATCTGTTTATGAGAAAATATATCTCTAGGCCCTGAAATTGCATAATGGGTGCAAATTCAATGCTGGTATGAAAATCATCTTTGGTGTCAGCAAGTAAGATCACTGGTTATTTAAAAAAAAAACAACATTGTGGTTGGATATTTAATGTATAGTGATATCCTTTGAGACTGTGTCTACACAGCACCAAAATAATTGGTTGAAAATGCAAAATGCAGTTGGATTAATTTTGAGGGTAGTACAGTAAAAAAGAAAAAAAACCAACATGGTTGTCTGAATTCAGTTTTTTTTTTTTTTCCTGGAGTACTAAAATTTGGTAAAATTGTGTGTAGACACAGTTTGAATTTCCCTGCATTTTAAATTCTCATGCTTTAAACAAATAAGGCTTTCCTCCCTCCTAAATTATAAATAATTATATAGCTGTACCCCCACTTCCCTCCATTCCTGAAGAGAGAAAATGCTATTCATGTTTTTCCTTTTTGTTTATGTCCTTGATAAGATTATACTTTTAGTAAATCTTTAAGGGTGGCTATTTAAATAGTCTCTCAACAGCTGAACTATAATTGTGCCATATTTAGAAGGGAAAATTTTAAGCTGAAATTTTTGATGAAATTTTAAAAAAATACTAAGACAAAATATGTCAAGGCAAATTTAGTATTCCATTAAAGGAGAAGTACATGTAGTTTCCTTTTCTCAGTCTACAGCAGACTTCAGGAGAGATAGACAGATGGCCTGTTGGTTTAGCTTCAGCCCTCCAGGTGCCTGACTGTTTTAAACACAGATAAGATGCTGAGATTTGATCCTAAGGAGTTAGGTTTTGTGTCAAGATAATTTATTTTTTTTCTTCAGCATTTGAAGTGAATCTCAATAAGCAACTCATTGTTAGGATGATAATTTTTAGTTTTATATTTCTAGATAGATGTAGTAATTAACTAAGAGTATCCAATTCTTTACCTAATGGTAGTATAGACATCTATTTATATAAGTTATGATTCAAGAGAAGTTTCTGGGAATCAAGTGATTCACAAGGGTACCACTAGTACAACATTATTATCTTATTATTTTTGCCTTGACTTACATGGCCTCAATTGAGTGATTTGGAAAAACAGAAATTTAAAATTGGGTATTTGGAAGCTCAGGCCTAATTTTTAATCTGCCTCTGGAATTTATGTTATAAATTTCCAGTTTCATGCAGTAGCAAGAAAGAATGTAGTATGCTTTGAAGACTATGCTTAGTGAAATAAGTTGCATAATACTAATAGAACCAAAAATCTTGTGTTCCATTAGAATTCTGGCTTTCTCTATGCAGTTCCACCAATTCCAACACTTCTCGGTAGCACATACTGTCTTATAGATGTCCAAGTCATAAAGTGTCTGAGATTTGCAATAAAATCACTATGATTATTTTTTAGGATGATTAAAAATTCTTGGACATTCATTTTAATAATAATGTTAGTCTGCTCACCTTATTTATGTTTGTAAAAAAATTTCAAGATATTTGGTACCAAATGCATTAAGCAAATTGAAGTCAAATTAATCTAAGTTCTTTTACTAAAACTCGTCACTTTGGCATGTTCACTTTAGCCACTTTGAACAAAGTTTCTAATTTAGTTGCCCTTGTTAAACTTAGTTTTCTAGTGGTGCAAATGGGGTCCTATTTTAGAAGGATCCTTGCGTTTTTTCAGCTATGTACAGATTATGGTATTGTGTCCATTTTTCTATGTAAGTGACATTTATGAATCCTGGAGAGGAGTGTCCCACCTGGATGTACATGTGTACTGCATCGACCTCTCTGCCGTGATATTAATTGCTTCCCTGAAGCTACATTCTTTCTTGCCATTTCTGAAAACTCATATTTCAAATGCTTCAAGAGTCATAAATAATAGCTGTGGATCTATGTGGCATGTGTATTCCAGCGAGATCAGTTCATACGTATAACTTTACATAGTATCTTGTGTAAAAATAGCTTTGGTTATTAAAATCATTGCAATAAAATACCTGCACTATAATATCAAGTGTGTTCTTTGGTACCTAGGTGATTTTTTTTTTTTAATGGATGGACTCTTGTTTCATTTCTTAAAAAATATCTGAACATTCCTTAACAAACAAAGAGAATGCACTGGTTTAGGTGTCATTCAAATTTTCCTTGCTGGGTTTGAATCTGCATTTAGGTTGTGAGCCTGGCAGGTTCAAACACTGGGCTAGACGAGCAAAATCACACTCTTAATCCAATGAACTCAGACAACCCCACACCATATTGGTTGCACTCCTACAGCACAACTCTTCCTGAAGACCAGCCCTGCCTAAGTTTTTAACCACTGGTGGTGTACGTGGTGTGTGTGTGTGTGTGTGTGTGTGTGTATGTGTGTGTATGTGTGTGTGTGTACATGCGGGTGTACCCACACACAGTACTGAGACACCATACACCTTCATGGTACAGTGGAACAGATAACGATCTTAAAACTGTCCACACAATGGCTCAAAATCACTATGCTCCAAACCACTAAACAGCCAAGCACAGCGAGAATGATCAGGGATTGAAGGTGTGAGATCCAGTTTTGTTTTCCCACTCATAACTTCTTGCTGAGTCGTCGCCCTGCTCAAGTGTGTGTCTCCGAACAAAGTCAGAATGCAGGTGAGCTAAGTCTTTGGTTTCTTTGGACTATAAATATCACTTTTTTTTTCTTCAAATATTTCTAAGTATAAACCTGCTATCTTGAGGTCCTGGTCTTTAAAAATTTTTTTGTTTTGTTTTTTATTTAAAGCTTTTCCACCGAGGTTTTAGTTTGTGGTTCTTTCTTCATGCTTTGGTACAAGTGCTTGATGAAGAAGATGAGTTGCCTGAATTGGAGCTGCCCTCGTCCTGCCACTTGTCCAGACTCCTCCTCCTTGCGTTCATGAAGAAGTTGCTGACCGTGCTCAGCTCCAACCCCAGCTGCTGGGAAATGGTGATTTGCAATTCTTTGGATGGACGCTTATTTTCCTTGAATATTGCATGTAGAGTTCGACGCTGGACATCTGTGAAGACCAACCTGGGCTTTTTGGGTGTGTTGCCTCTATCTTTCCCATGTTCTTGCTCTTTCCTTTTGCATGCTGCAAATAAACAGAAGATGTTAGAACAAATTACCTGGGGGATCAGGAATAGAAGGACTGGGCCAATAATTTTTTTTAGCCATTCCTGGTGGCCTGCTTTCTCTCTGCTGAAATCTGATTGAAATGCCACAGAGGGGTCAAAGGAAAGTATAGGGAAAGAACAGAGAACTGGGACACAGGTAAGGTGTACTGGAATAGCTCTAGCATCTAAGATCTTAGGCATGAGTTCCATCTTTGATGGGTATCTGCTTTTTGACTTATTTATATCAGGTAATTCCATCTGGGCCTCAGATTCCTCATTGTAGAGTACAAACCTCTTAATTAATGAACTGATCACTTTAAACTATGATTTTTTTCCCTCTGCAGAGTGGATATAAGAATAATTACCTTGCGGGTTATACTATGAAATAACATATAAAAGTTCATGGTAACTGAAATGCTTCACTAATGCAAGGTATTATCAGCAAGAACTGATTTTAGGTAGACCTTAGAGGTTTATGGTCTGCTTTTGGTAGAAGAGCAACAGTCCAACTGAGAGTCTAAAGGAATAAAAATGAATTGCATTTGTTTCCCTGCTGATCTTTGTTCTGTTCCAGGAAACTCTGCACATAAGATTTTGGGGCAAGGGTTGTAGCTCAGTTGATAGTTTGCCTAGCACAGATGAGATTCTGAGTTTGATGAGATTCTAGATTTTATTTCCCAGAATTTAGAAAGGAAAGAAAAGAAAAGGGAAGGGAAGGGAAAGAAAAGAAAAGAAAAGAAAAGAAAAGAAAAGAAAAGAAAAGAAAAGAAAAGAAAACTCTAGCCATTTTCATTTGGGGGTTTCTCTGTATCCATTTGGCTTCTTGTATAAATCTTGCTCTTGGAGTCCCCTCCTCCCTTACCTGGTTTCCCATTGAGAGACCCAGTCCTTGTGCCTGCCTTTCTGGTCCTGTATCATGAAGCTGCTTCTTAGATGCTAGAGCTATTCCAGTATACCATTCCAGTGTGGCCCTTGGGCCCCCACAGGTTGGTGCTAGACCAGCATCTTTCTCATCTTTCCAGCCTAAGGTGACTCACTGAATTCCTCATGCCAAAGGGCACAAAGGGCTACATTACTCACAACATCCACCCCCCTCCCCATCTCCATTATCAATCAATCCCTAACCATACACCCCAGTAGAAACTGTGCTCTATTCGTGTTGATACAGCTTGAAAACAAGCCTCCTGTGCCCTGACTCCTAGCAGACTGTTGCCTTTTGGGCCCCTACATAGGTGCTCTGGAACAGCCACTGCCATCTTCATACTGGCTGGCTACACCTCTCTCTCCAACCACAAGAAGCAGTAAAGCATGTAGACCTCCCTGGGGGGTCAGGATTGCCACTCTCACACCTTGTACCTCTAGTTAGCATCCTTGTCTGCGGCCACTTCCGTTTTCACCTCACTCTCTGTGTGCTGTGGGTTCTCAGTCCCTGGCTAGTTGTTTCACCAGTTTTGGCTAGATTCGGGCTCTGTGCTTTCTCTAGATGGCTTGCTCCTCTGTTTAAGCCTCTGCCTTTCATTCCTAGTTATTCCAGATCCCAGATTTCCAAGTTCCTCTACAACCTAGGTACCTGCCATACAAATTTACTCTGCAAGAGATCAGCTGATGTGCTAGTAGGTGAAAGCTGAAGAAGCCTCCAATATTTGGAGTCCAATCAAAAGGTCTCCAATTTTTTTTAATAAAAACAATGTGTTATTTAGTTTTAAAAAAATGTTCACAAGGCCAAGGGTGTAGCTCAGTGAAGACATGCTTAAAGTATGAGATGCCTTGAGTTCCATACCAAGCACCTAAAAATTTTTTTTGAGTATAGACTCCCTTATGTTATTTATAAATTACACATGTGTTACTATACTACTATATTATGCACATAATAAAATATAGGAATACATAAAATGTAGGAATTTTAAAAGGGGTAACACAGACACAAATAGACATAGGAATTCTCTTCTCCAGATACATCAGCTTGCCCAGGCTCTGGAATGCATTCACCCCACTTAAAAGACCATTGGTCCAATCATTAGTAAATACTAGAGAAAGAGCTTCAGAAGTAAGATTCCCTAAATAGAGTTCTTCCTTCTGGGGCCTGCAGCTCTCATGGAGCAACCAAATTAAGTCCCTGAAAAAAAAAATGAGTAGATTAAAGTCAACTCGAGTTAGTTTGAGTTAACCCCAGTAGGAGGAGACTGGTACATGATGACCATGGCTGACTAATTCCTTCATTCACACTCTATGAATATAATCCAGGCTCAGCTCAAAAGAAGGTCTGTCTAGTGGTCATGTAAGCAAATAATTGCAAGCATATTATTACCTCTCTTTGAGGTTAATAGAAAGGCATTTCAGAGAAGTTACTAAGATGAGCCCTAAAGGCTAAATGGATGTCTGCTGGTAAGAGAAGTGGGTATCCTTCCCAGCTGAGGAGCAGCATTGGTAAGGGACTAAGATAGAGCACCATCATGGTATTTGTGGCTTAAGTGTGCATGTGAGGGGAAGAGCCAAGGGAGATAAACTTCCATCAGACAGATCATATTTGAATCATCTTGTGGGTAAGGAGAAGTTACTGAAAGGAGGTAATGTGATTAAGTTTGGGATCAGCAAACCCTTCTGGTGGTGTTGTGGGGACAACCTGGAAAGCAGCAAGACATTGTGGTGAATGATGTCCTACTCTACTCTGCTTCCTTTGAAGGCTGAGGCCCTGGTTGCTGGTGATCTCAGCTGAGATCCCTGGGTTGGGATGGGTGCTGCTCACATCCAGTGGCAGGTGGGAGCAGTAGGAGATGGCAGGGTGAGTGGTGGAGGTTAAGGAGAGTGGAATTTGTTACTTTAAGGTCCCCTCACCTCAACCCCTTACATCAAGTTTGAATAAGTCGTAAGGGTCATACAGTTCCAGAGCACCCTGGAGGATTGGTTGAAGTTATTCTTGCAACTACAGTGCAGTTCCACTTACTTTCTCCACTCCTCACAAAGGTATTAATCTCTCTCACATGCACTCTCCAACAACCTTCCCACCGAAATCTCAGAAACTTAAAGTTTGCTTCCCAGAAAGCCCGACCTAAGATAGAAGACAGAAAACTGCAGTAATGAGTACCCCAAATTAGACAACGGCAGTTGAGGACAGAGAAGCCCTTCTTAGGAGATAGAATTGAGAGGAATAATAACTTGGCTGTGATGGTAGAGTTTAGAACATCTCCCAGGGTCTGGTTGGAGGGAAGTATTGGGACCTTTGGGATTGCAGAGATGCGTTTTATGAGGGCAGCAATTACTTCTATATCGGATGAAATGTACTGGAAGTGCTTGCAGGACATTCGGTTAAAGATCTTCAATGAGTGGTCATCCAGCAGATAGTAGGATGAATGGGGTTTGGAGCTCAGGGGAGAAGTCTGGGCTAGAAATATAGACTTGGATGTCGTTAGGGCTCTAGATGATAAATTACACAGCATGCACCTATGGAAAAGTAAATAACAGTGTTGGTTGAAGCCTGAACTTATCTATCATTCAAAAGGAAGAGCGAAGGAAAATCACATAGATCCGTTTTCTACCTAACCAGATGTACTTTTAAAGGACTCCAGTCTGGTCTCAGTGCTTAGCAGGATTGAGGGGGCTAAGGCTACCCTGGAGCCAGAATTTCCCAAATAGAAGCAGAGGAATGATTGGGTCTCTAGCAAAGGTTCTGTGAAAAGATGATTTGCAGATCAAGAAATTCAGAGAAAACTATTAAAACTGTTAAATACAGCCTCTTCCTCAAAATTCATAATGTGTGTTAAAGCACACACACACACACACACATTTATATATATAATATATATATATATATATATATATATATATATATATATATATATAATTTTTTTTTTTTTTTTTTTTTTTTTTTTGCAGAGAACATTGACTAATGTATTATATGGTACTAAGGCTGGGGGACTCAGTTTGGAAGTTCCTGTCCTAAGATCTCAAGCACTGTAGCTACTACAATGCCAAAACCTGGAAAGCAAGATTTTGTTGGAGCAGGGACCTGGCTGACTAGTTTTCAGTTTCCAGGTCATCCTAAATAGTGCAGGTAGAAGAGAAACTTACAGCCCATGTGGGGATTGGGGGTTTTTTCTATGAATAAATGGATGTAGTTATATCTGGAGAAAACTCTGCAGAAGTTGGAGAGAAGGCAGAGATAGCAGTAGAGTGGAGAATTGACTAAACCTTGTTGAGGATTCCCTGTGACCAGAGGAGGTGAGGAAGAGCAACCTATAGAAATAAAGTCATACTTCTAGAAGCTTTCACAGGACTGTAACTGTTAGAACCTTTGAGAGCATATGAATGGCAGTCATGTTTTGGAATGTTTGAGGAATGCATTTTGGGGTAGAGATTATACATCATAAGGGAGGAAGCCATCAACTGGAGGTTGGAGGGTCTACACACATGTGCGGGCGGAGAGATAAAGAGTAAAGTGAAAGTTGGAAAGAACAAGCACTGATGCTGAGGGAATAGCAATGCAAGTGTTTTAGGTGACAGTAGTGTTTTCTGTATGGATATATAGTTTCCATTAAAAAGAGAGAAATATTTATCATAAACTGGATTTACTGTGAAAGGTAGTACCGAAGATGAAGAAGATCCATCATGAATCACCTCCATGAAGGTGGGCAAGCAGGTATATTTGCAAGATAGAGGCAGTGTCTCAGACAGACAGGTAATTTTTGATCTCTATGTGTAAGGTCGCCCATTGCAAGTGCCATGAAGCAGGATGAATCAGACCTAGAAGATGGTAAAAGTCAGAGAATGTGCCAAACAGAAGTAAAAGGTGATAATAAAGAAAAAAAATTTAAAAAGAGCATGAGGACATGGGCAAGGACAGAAGCTTCTATTTCAGGCATGCCTGGGGACTTGCTCTGCCTATCATAGGCAAGGCAGAACCAAGTGTGTTTCAAGAAATGGATGCAGTTATGTTTGGGGGATGAATCTGCAGGATGTTAAAAGGTACTCTGTGAACAATGAGTTATGAGGTCAAATCAGTTAATAATTACACAAGCTTCTTTAGTGCAGGACTTCTCAGAGCCCTTGATATGGAAGTGTTGTACACCAACATTTTCTATCATATGGGATCCCCCTAATAATCCAGGAACTCTTTTTTCAGGGCATTTCTCTCAGAAATAGCATTCCTTTGAAGAGTGTTTCTCAAAGTATGATGGGCAGATCCATGCTGGTCTGCAAACTGTTACTGACCTACAACAAGATTGGTGCAGAAAATGGAGAATAATTAGAAATGTTTATGGAAGCTTGACACTGTGCAACATTCAAGTGGTTATTTTTCTACTAATACATTTTTATTGTATTGTCAGAACTACTGGTCTGGGACAGATGAAAATTAGAAAACAAACCAACAAACAATTAGTTCCTTACAACCTGGAGTTTAAGAGGCCCTATCTTAGGACATACTTCATAATATGGAATGTAATAACATTCCAGAATCAGACACCAGTCAAGCATTTTTTTTATCTGAATGCTTTCATATTTATAAAGTACAAAAGGCAAAGGAAGCTCTGTAATTCCACAATAGTTTTAGCTAAGCATATGTATTTAAACTTATATCCATTTTCCTAATGTAATTCCACAAAGTCCCTTACAACATCTAAAGTGTTGACGGTTCAAGAATTTGTTAGGGGTATCTGAGCACAGATGTATTGGCCAGGAAGATGGCAAGGCGAGATGGATTTATAATACAACTTCTTAGATGAACCTGGATTCAGAAGACATAGTAGCCAGCTCTGAGACCACTGATAGAAGCATGATCTTGGGGGCTGAGGATATGGTTTAGTGGTAGGGCACATGCCTAACATGCTCAAAGTCCTGGGTTCACCTGGATTCAATCCCTAGCACCACCAAAAAAAAAAAAAAAAAAAAAGTTTTTATTGGGTATGGTGGTGCCTTCCTATAATCCCGGAGACTCAGGAGGCCCTGAATTCAATCCCTGGTATAAAAAAACGGTGTGATCTTGGGCAATTCCCTCATCTTCTTTGAGCTTAATGTCCCCAGTTGCAAAATGAAGGGTAATAGCTTTCTTACACTTCTCAGGATTGTAATAAGCATTAAGTAAGATAATACATGTTGGATGGATTAAAACCATTAACCCTTAAGGAGTACTGTAGATTCTTCTTCCTTCTTTTGTCAAAATACAAGTATGAATACTGGACTTACACATTAGGTGTGAGTCTTTGATCTGACTCTAACCTTTGGTATGAGCTTGTAGAAATCCTTCAATCTCTTTTTCTGCAGATGTCTTTAAATAAGCAGGCAGTAGGACCCCTGTGGGTTCTAAAGCTCTTATGCACAGCTGTGGTGTCTCTTGTTTCCCAAAATCTATTACCTCAGTTAAACAATGTCCAAGGTAACCTTTTTCTCTTTTGCAACATACAGCTTCTATGTTGACTTTTCATTGTATCATGCCCATCCTTCATGATTTCTCAAAGAGTAACTATTTTGCAATCAGCTGGTACCGTAAATAATCCAAACCCATGTTCATCTGAACAAAGGTGGCAAAACATAAACTCACAGACCTACAGTTGCTTCAATCTGATGAACTTTAGGCAATCAAGTAATAACAACTGCCATAGAGTCCAGTTAAGCCTTTGTCCTCCTAGGACTTGAGTCATTTCACAACCGATGGATGGACTAGTTATTTTTACTGAGTTTCTACTTTTGCATTAAAATCCTAGAACAATTTAACATGCTTCCTGATGGTCTTGGTATATTTGTCCTATTGGCTGCTTCATACAGATGAGGGGGGCAGGTATAATCAGGTGTATGTCACTCTGTGCTCCCAGTCCATAGGGCGGGGGCATCAAGGGAAAGTCTTTATCTAGTTGTCTGAGGATTTGGATTCTGCTCCTGGCTCTGTGGCTAATTAGTCAAATGATTGGGTTAAATCCTTGAATCAAGCTGGCTTCAGGTTTCATAATAATAATAATAATAATAATAATAATAATAATAATAATAAAGGACTGGACTAAATAACCATCTACATGACTTGATGCATGTCTACAACCTTCAGCACCAATTCAGGGGAAGTGGCAGACAGTGTGGACCCTGATTACCGTTGGTTTCTGAGTAATCATTGGACACCCTGAGAAGTGTGAGGTTTGTACTATTCTCTCGAGGGACAACTGGACAACCCCTCTGGTCCATGTCTTGTCTTTTGGCAGACTGCTCATGTACCACTGCCTCAATATTACTCCTGGAAGGCAGAGATAAGGCTGAGGTGGAACAGATGAAGATGAGAAAGACTTTCGGAAAAGCACCTTCAGGAGAGGTAGGAAAGAAATGAGGTTTGTGTGCCTAGTGAAAAATCATCAGGTCTTGTAAGATTAGAAAACTGAAATTCATAAATGGAGTTATTTTTTAAATTATTTTCTTTATAGTCTTTTTCTATATTTTTCATTGGTGCATTATTATCATACATAATAATGGAAATCATTTGTGGGATTCATTGTTACATGTTCATACAATGGAGATATTCTTTTTTTTTTTTTTAAATTCCTTGGGATTAAACCCAGGGACTGAGCTATATTCTTCAGAGGGAGGAGGATGACAAGTTCAAGGTCAGCCTTAGTAATTTAAGGAGTCCCTATCTCAAAAAGTGTGTGTGTGGGGTGGGGTGGGGTCTGGGGATACATCTCAGTGGTAGAGCACCCCTGGGTTCAATCCCCAGCACTGAGAAGCAAAACAAAGTAGTAGCTGGGTAGGCATAGGAGGTGAGCCCCCAGCCCTCAGCTGACTGCCACTGGGAAAGAGTCCCTTCTGGCCTATTTCAAGGACAATAGCTGGTTGGTGTTGATGTTCAGTGAGCCCCCAAAGACCCTCTCTTATAGGCCACAGATGTTTCTCAGAGTAAACTCCAGGAGACAACACAGGTGGACGAGCAAGTGTGCAACAGATTTCATTAAACAAGACCAGGGTGGGGAGAGACTCCTAAGGAGAAACGATGGAAGTGACTGTAGCTTCGCCTGAGCACGTCTTCCAGGCTGGTACCCACCCACACTGTGGAGATTAGAGAGTTGGGCTATTGACTGGAACAGCCTCAGGATTATAGTTCAGCCTCCAGGCATCTGGGTCAGAATGTTATCTGCCTTGCCTGGAGTTCTTTTGCTGTGCTGTGTACATATTTACAAGCAGAACCTCCAACTGTTTTAGCAACAAGGCAGGTTTTAAGTGGCAAACTGCAGGGTGCGGCATAACATGTGGTTTGAAAGGCCACACTAGCGAGTTCTCACTGATATGGCCAAGGACAGCCTTGGCGTGGGAAGAAAACTTCTGCACAGATTGTCTGGAAACTGATGTCCAGCATAGGGAGGTGGAGCCAACACACTCTGCTGGACACAAGCTACGTTGGCTATGTGTCTGTGTACGTGGGGGTAGCTAGAACAACTATGGAAACTTCTGGACATGCACATGAAAAGCCTAATACAAACAAACAGCAGATTTTCCCAGCAAAGAATTATCATCATAACTCACACTGTATTTTGTTTTTCAGTGCTAAAACACCTCCAAAAAAACTTCATGTGTGACTCCACAAAACTCAGGTGAGGTATAAAATGGGTATCCCCTTTTTTGTAGATACCCATTTTATCCCCTTTTTTGTAGATAAAAGACTATTGGAGAGGTCAGGTGACTTGCCTGTGGGAACAAAGCTGATGAGTGGGGAACATGGGCCTTCAATTCACTGTGCCCTGGGCGTTGAGGTGAGTGTGGTGGACACATCTTCAGAACCTTCCCAGGATGGTGAGATGGCAGGAGCATATGAAGTAGAGCCCAGGGAACCCCGGGTGAACTGTTGGCCAGTCAGGCAGCAGGCCAGTTGTCAGCCAGACCTGTCTCCAGGTGGCTGAAATGTCTGCACTTTATCCATTCAACGAAGTAGTCTGGATGGAAGTTGAGATGGAGGCAGTTTGGGCAACATAGTGGGCAGCACCTCCATGCTGGCCGGGGAGAGGGACCTGAGTCAGGAGGGGGCTAGAGAGCATAGATCAGCTGACTCAATGTGGAAGAAGAACAATGGGGCATAGAGGGCTTTGGCTAAAGTCAACAGAGGTAAGTCTGCTCCATCCATTCAGGTGGGAATGGTTATCCAAACTTCCCACCACTACCCTGCCCCTTGTTGCTTTTTGAAAAGATCTATCCAGGACAGGCACCTGCCATCCCATGTTTGCTGCCTGAAGTCCTTCCAGAGTCAACGTATAAAACACTTTGATTCATCTTTCTTCTCTAGGTAAAGCTCAGTCGTAGCCCAGGAGAGGGGGAGGCCCTGGACTGTGTATAAAAGGCAGACAGTCCGGAAGGGTGGAATAGGAACCCCCCCCACCCCTGTGCTAAGCCCCATATGTGAAAGGCCATGCATGGCCTCATAATAACGATTATTATCTCCTAATTGACAAAAGAGCAGCCTGAGGCTCAGTGAGGGTGAGGGCCTGGGCCAAGGTCACCCCAATGATCTTGGTGGAGCTGAGGTTTGAATCAATATAGGAACCAGTGATATTACTAGAGGGGACTAGGAGGTGTGGCTCCAATGAGCCCTCAGGCACAGACTGGGGAAAGCAGAGAACACAGGGCCCTTTTTGTGTGATTCTAGGATATCTTAGCTCATTCCTCCCACCAAACTGTCTTTCCTCATTTGTTCTGTTTTTCTGCTTGCACAGGCTGGGAATCCCTGTTGAGTGAATGCATTTCACATCCCAAATACACTGGCCTTGTTCTCTTGCTGGCTATTTTAGCCCCAAAACACACCTTTCCTGAGCATAGGCTCAAGGATTTCTACACTTGGCAGGAAGAGACACCTACTGACCTGAACCTTCCTGCCAAAGTGCTCTCTCTCTATTGCAGCTTCATAGCTGCTGGTGGGAAGAGAGGGCAGGGCCTTGTACTTGATTATTTAGTTGGCAGCAAAGGGGAGTATGGTTCTTTTCCAAAAGTTTGGCTCAAGAATTTTGATTTTTAGATTAAAAAAATGAATTTTGATATCTAAATTCCAAAACTTCTCCCTCCTTTATTTAAGAAATTTTTTAAAATTTTAAGATTTTATTTATTTATTTGTTTAGTTTTGATGCTGGGGACTGAACCTAGGGGTGCTCTACCACTGAGCTACATCACCCAGGCCTTTGTTTCTATTTTATTTTGAGACATGGTCTCACTGCATTACAGAGAGCCTCGCTGAGTTGCTGAGGCTTGCCTCAAACTGTCAATCCTCCTGCCTCAGCCTCCTGAGTTGATGGAATTACAGGCATGTGCCACTGTGACCAGTTAAATTTCTAAACTTCTGTTAATGCCTGACCTACTAGAATTTTTTTTAACCTCTATTTAATTTATTTCTTTTTGTGTGGTGCTAAGAATTGAACCCAGTGCCTCATGGGTACTATATAAGCATTCTGCCGCTGAGCCACAACCTTAGCCCCCCACTATAGTTTTGATACATCAGTGTTCCTTATTTTTAAAAAGGCCCTCAGTAGTTTGGAACCCAATAATTGGAAATATATGATATGGATCTCCTGGTTATGATGCTTTTATGACAAAACAACCAAAATGGACAAATTACATGCTTGACAAATTACATGCTTATTATGCATTTTTATCTCATATAGGCCTATTGTGAATTAAAGTATATTGGTTCCACTTCTATAATTAATAGCTGCACATATTACTTTATAATATTTGTAGCAACTGAAAGTCATAAAATAGTATTCCTTTAAAAATAATCTACTAACCAGGTGTGGTGGCGCATGCCTGTAATCCTAGTGGCTTGGAAGGCTGAGACAGGAGGATTGTGAATTCAAAGTTAGCTTCAGCAAAAGTGAGGTGCTAAGCAACTCAGGGAGACTGTGTTTCTAAATAAAATATGAAATAGGGCTGGGGATGTGGCTCAGAGGTCAAGTGCCCCTGAATTCAATCCCCAGTACCAAATACATACATATATACATACATACATACATACATACATACATACAATAGTAAATAAATAAAAATAATCTACAACTTTACTTTTCACTAAGGTATCAGATACTTTCCACAATTAATTTCAAATTAGTGAAGTTTGCCTTGTTTGCAGTTCTGGAATTTGTCTCTAGAATCAAATTGCAAATGCTAAGCTGCCAATAACATGTATTATACAATAAGCTTCTCAAGGGCCTCCCAAAAGCCCCAGAAGAAAGCTCTATTACTGCTCTATTCAAGGACCTTGACACTCTTACCTCAACAACCTTACCCATCTCGCTCCCCATTACTTGTCCATCTGGTACCCATCACTCCTGTTCCACGCTCAGAAGTCATTTCTAAACATTCGATGCACTTCATACTTTTAGTCCTTTATTCAAGCTGTTCCCTGCACTCAGAATGTCATTTCTTTTTTCTATACAAAAAGTTACCTATGTAATCAAGGCCAAGATCAAGCATGGAGCACCAGAAGGCTTAGGTTCCCTGCCTGTAGTCTTCCTTACTAAAATGGGTAGTGATTGGTTCATGTGCCTTAGTTTAATATAGAGGAGAAAAGGATTAGATTTATGGATGACAGCATGTATCCACAGAGTCTGTGCAGTAAAAATCATAATAACATATTAATGAGATGATCTTAGGGGGTTAGTCTTGAAGAAATTCAAATCCAAGGGATGAAAGACTCAAATAAAGAATGCTTTATAGTCAGGTGCAGTGACACACAACTATAATTCCATCAACTATCGAGGCTCAGGCAGAAAGATCAAAAGTTTGAGGCTATCCTGGGCAACATAGACCCTCTCTCAAAACATTAAAAGGGCTGAGAATGTAGCTTTAGTGGTAGAGAGCCCCTAGATTCAATCCCCAGTACCACCAAAGAAAGAGAATGTTTTATAAATAAGGTGAAATGATATACTGCAAAGTCATTGGACATTTTGCTCTTTGAACCTCTGACTACTAGTGCTCTGGATCCCTGGTTGAGGATATCATTCTTTTCTCCTGGGCTTCAGGGCTAGCCTAGATTCTGCAGTGGGAGTCTGGAGGTATCCTGAGAAATTCTTAGTCTTGGCTATGAACTAGAACCATCTAAGAAACACTATGAACACTGGTGCTTGGGATTCATCTCCAGAGAGATTGATCTATTTAGTCTACCAGAGTTCTAAACCTGGGGTTTTTGAAAGTTCTCTATGTAATTCTAGCTGAGAACCATTACTGTAAATCAGTGTTTCTTAAACTTGATCACATGTTAAGGTGAAATTTTGACTTAGTAGCTCAAGGTGGGGCCAGAGATTCTGAATGTCTAACCTGGACTATGTGACACCGAGCTGCTGGTCCAGGGCTATGTGCTGGGGAACAAGGGCCTAGAATCCAGACTGTGAACTCTAATCAAGGTATGGTCCAGATACATCCACATTACCTAGGAGCAGGAGCAAGAAGGGGTGGCTTGTTCAAAATGCATATTTGGGAACCTTATCCTATACCTAATGAACTGGATTCTTTGAGAGTGTGATTTACAAATGAACATTTAAAATAAGCTTCCCAAGTAATGGAACCACTTGCTTTGAGGCCAATATTTTTTTCCAATTTTCAAATATTTATTATCAACTGTTTCAGTTGTTTGCTTACTCTTATTAAACTGATATAAAACAAAACAAAACAAAAAAACCCAGACCAAACAGAGCAATTCACAAGCACCATCATCAAGCAGACTGCAAATCTATCATTGTCACAGAGCAAGAGGACACTTAAAATCACCTTAAGAAAACAGCTTTTCTACAGGAGTACCCACATCCACTTGTCATTCCTGGACCTCACAGCCCCCTTTTAATTGTCTAAACCTTAACCCAGTTTCTTTTGATAGTCTGAAATATGGAATCACCAAGTGAGGTACCCCTTCAGAACCTGTTGAAAATAGATCAAACATGGAGATAGCCCAGATCCCTGATCTTAAATGTTAGAAATATTTTACATTAGTACATAGAATATTCTTAGATACATTCTGTTATACTCTAAAGAGCTTTAATTCCCCCTTGGTAATGTCTTCCATTTCTTCTGAGACCTTTCCTTTATAATCTTCAGTTCTATTGCTTTTAACTTCTCCTGATACCCCAGTATACTCCAGTGGGGATGAGGGAGCATGCTCATAATTTGTCACCAGGTAGCTTTGATAGGTTCTTTCTTTTCCTTTTGAAGTTGAAGCTTTTAACTTCTATTACAACATGTATTCCACTTTTAATTCCTTCTAACAAATTGCTTTTGTTAATTTTCCATACTCTTCCCCAAACTTCATTGCCAGGACTTTGAAAAATGGTAGCTATACCTCCCTGCCACCTTTGACTTATTTTGCCTTGGAAATTGCCAAAGTCAAGCTTAAAATCCTGCAGATGGGCCATACAACAGAACAGGGCCAAGGGGTTTCAGAAGTGGATCCTCTCTCTCAGTTGGTTGCTGCCATAGGCAAAGAACAGAAAACTCATCCTTCTGGCCCACACTTTCCTCCCCTGCATCATGAGTTAGCCATGTCTCACCAGAGTCCTGTACCACCCTGTGGGGAGGGAAGCAGAGGTGCCAGGAGCCAGCAGAAACCTAGCCTGGCTGCTGGGGCAGACATCCCTGAGGTCAGTATTTTTAAACTTTCAAAAGAATCATCCCATACACTTATCAAAAACAGAGACTGATGGAATCAGAATTTTATGAGAATTATCTGGGAGTATGTGGTTCTAATGATAGCAGAAGTTGGGCAAGAACCAGAGAAGGGTCAGATATTATTGACTGTGAAGTTTTTTTGTTTGTTTGTTTGTTTGGTTTTTGCTTTTGGTGCTGGAGATTGAACCCAGGGCCTCACAGGGCTGTGAGCTTTTTAGCACTAACTGACATATCCTCCTTCATCTTGCCAAGTGCCTACAGCAGAGGGGAAGGAGTTATGGGATTGGAAAGCATTCTCTTGGGTAAATAGAGTATTTCTGGCCCAGAGAAAGGAAGAACAGTGTTCCTGTGTCACCCCCTGATTATCCAATGGGCTGGCACCCATAAAAATATTTTAAAAATGCTGAATATTTTGATCTGTGCTTCTCAAACTTTTGCATGCCTTAGATTCACTTTGAGAACTTGTTGAAATATAGATTACTGGGCTATATCCTACAGTTTCTAATTTAGTAGGATTTCTAACAAGCTACTAAGTGATAAGTGGGGCATGTGTAGAGCGAAGGGGGTAAGAATTGCTAAAGAATTTTATCTAAAAATGTTTGACCAGTTTGATTACTTTATGAGTATGTGTGAAGCAATTTTGAAACTACTTATATGTATTATAAGACTGAGCATGTGAGTTTGTGTGTGAGAGAGATGGAAGTAGATTGTTGGGTATCAGGGTTCTCACTGTGGGGATACATTGCAATTGGAGGTGAAGGTACTTGTATAGGCTCATTATTTTAAAAAATCTGTACATAAGCATGTTTACATAAACATGCACAAGTGTGTTATGTATGTATAGGAGTGCATAAGTGCATATGTATATTTGTATCTGTGTATATATTAATTGTATGTATATATTCGTCATGGTTTTGTCTGAGAGGGTGGAAAGACAGTCACCCTAAAAGCCAGAAGCATACTTAGCATCCAGGTTTTCTCCATCTTTACTACCATACCTGATCAAAACAAGCCAGTGGCAGAGTAGATAAGATTAGGACTTTTTTTTTTTTTTTTTTTTTTTTTTAATGCCAGAAAGCCGGAAAAAAAATAAAATAGTGGGAAAATGTCACAAGGGCATAGGAGCCAGGTTAAAGGGATTCCCACCAGTCAATTCTGACACAGTCTGAGCACCAAAATACTTAAGTACAACAACGAATTATAAACAATTGGGAAGAAAAATGCATGAGTCCACAATAGTAAATGAATAAGTGAGAGAGAAAGCAGGCTGTTACAACTCATTTCGGAAAGCCGAGGGCTGCCTGTCAAACAAAGCAGGAGTGCTGGAAATGGAAAATAATTTTGGAACCATCAGAAAACAAATTGGATCATGCAAGAATTAACCAATGCTAGTCTATGGGGAATTTTGATAAGGAGTGGGATATTTGCATGGTCTAAAAGTTTTTCCCCACAAATTGCTTATTAGTTGTAAGGAATGGAAAAAAATGTGTTATGATCATACAGTGGAGAAATTAGACAACACTTCAGGTGATTAAAATTAACTCACCAGTTAAGTGAGGGACAGACAGTTGGGGGCCTCCAGATGTGATCCTCTGAGAAGGATATACATGCAGCTTTCTGGATAAGAAAGCATAAGCTCAATGGAATCACCAGGAAACATCAGAAAAACACATTAACTAATTTATTAAAAACAAGGGGTTGTGAAGACAAACAACAATAAGTGTTGGTGAGGATGTGGGGAAAAAGGTACACTCATACTTTGCTGGTGGAACTGCAAATTGTTGCAGCCAATATGTAAAGCAGTATGGAGATTTCTTGGAAGATTGGGAATGGAATCACCATTTGACCCAACTATTCCTCTCCTCGGTTTATACCCAAAGGGCTTAAAAACATCATACTATAGGGACACAGCCACATCAATGTTTATAGCAGCACAATTCACAATAGCTAAACTGTGGAACCAACCTAGATGCCCTTCAGTGGATGAATGGATAAAAAAATGTGGCATATATACACAACAAGATATTCCTCAGCAATAAAAGAGAATAAAATCATGGCATTTGCAGGTAAATAGATGGAGTTAGAGAAGATAATGCTAAATGAAGTTAGTCAATCCACCCACGAAAAACAAATGCTGAGTGTTTTCTTTGATATAAGGAGGCTGATTCATAATGGGATAAGGAGAGGGAGCATGGGAGGAAAAGATGAACTCTAGATAGGGCAGAGGGGTTGGAGTGGAAGGGAGGGAGCATTGGGTTATAAATGATGGTGGAATGTGATGATTATTATTATCCAAGGTACATGTATGAAGACACAAATTGGTGTGAGTATACTTTGTATACAACCAGAGATATAAAAAAATTGTGCTCTATATGTATAATAAGAATTGTAATGCATTCTGCTGTCATATATGAATTAAAAAAACACAAGAGGTTGTATTCTTCAAACATGTCAATATTGTGACAAAGGACGATTGTAGGAATGTTTCATAATAAAAGAAGCACAACAAATATGATCACTAAAGCTGAGACTGGATCCTGCACTTTAGGAGAACAATGCTCAAAGGATATTATTGGGTCAACAGTGACTACGTAAGTGAATGTCCCTATTCTTAGGAAAAACACTCCTGAATATTTAGGGGCAAGGGGCCATGATATATGTAACTTACCCTCATACGGTTGAGGAAAAAAAAATCTGTGTATGAGAAAGAAAGAAAATCATAAAGCAAATAGAGTAAAATGTTAACAATTGGTCAAATTTTTTGTTGTTTTTGTTACCCAGGATTGGTACCAGGGGTGCTTTACCAAGGTGGTACATTCCTGGCCCTTTTGATTTTTTTATTTAAGAGACAGGGTCTAAGTTGCTTAGGGCCTCACTACATTGGCCTTGACCTCCCAAGTAGCTGGGGTTACAGGCATGCACCACCCTGTTGGCTTCCATTTTTCAACCCACCTAGACAGTGTTACCCTATGCCAGTTATTCAGACTGTAGTACCTTGCTGAGTTTGTAAACACATTTCTAGGGAGGAAATGTTCAGTCAAAAGAATTAAAGGGGGGCTGGGGTTGTGGCTCAGTGGTACGGCGCTTGCCTAGCATGCATGGGGCTCTGGGTTCGATCCCCGGAACCACATAAAAATAAAAAATAAAGGTATTATGTCCATATACAACTAAAAAATAAAAAAAAAAATTAAGAAAGAAGAATTAATGGAAGCAAGAACCGTTCACTATTTTCCTTAGAAAGTTATAATGTGGGAGATGGAAGAGGCCCTTAATTGTTTTAAAAGAGGGTTACAAATATATACACATGCTTACTCACTTGAAAAGCCATAGACTGTCTTCCAAGAATTCAAAAGAAACTGATCATGGATTTCCTTTAGGGGAGGAGGACTAGGTAACTACGGAATACATTAGGAGAAAATATAGTTTTCTCTGTATATCTATTTATGGTGTTTAACTTTTTTTTGTTTGTTTGCTTTGGTTTTAGTTTTGATATTAGGAATTGAACCCAGGGATGCTTTACCACTGAGCAACATCCCTAGCCTTTTTTGCATTTTATTTTGAGGGTTTCTCCCTCTCTCTCAGGCTGGCCTCAAAAACTATGATCCTCTCGAGTCACTGAGATTACAGGAGTGTGCTAATTGCACCCAGCTGTGCTCTTTAACTTTCTAAAAAAAAGATGTGCATATAGCATATATTTAAATATAAATATCTTTTTAAAATTTTGGGCTTATGGGACAACCATAAAAAATAATTAGACTAGAGAAAGGCCTTTTGATGAAAATATCTTGTCTTTAGAATGCTTATCAAAGATGGGTTTGTGAAAACCAAGACTTGCCAACACTTGTCTGCCCACCAACAGATCTGTGTTCATATCTCCTCTCCTATTGTCCTCAGTTACAGACAGAAGGCTCCTGATCTACTATTTACTGGGGATTACTTTGTTTCTCTAGCAGCAGGAATGGATTCAGATTAACTTTTTACCTTGGTTCTTTAAGACTCCTGTATGCCCAAGGACAGCAGTTGGCTGAGAGGAGAAGAACCATCTCAAAACTGGATCTGAGGGAGTGAACCCAGAATCTTCACCTCCTCTCATCCAGTGACAAGTTTGGGTGAAACACAGACAATCTGATTTGGTATCTCAAGTCTATACAGAGCCCGAAGAGCCCATCTATCTTAATAAGCAAGTTTGAGAAGGCAGTCTCTTCCTAAAGCGTCTATCTTTGTAGTTACATCAACATAGCCAGTCTGTGGTTAAAGGTATATCCAAGCACCCAACTTCCCAAGCCAGGGCCACAGGAATCAGTTGTTCCTCCTTTTTCACTCTTCACAAGATCTGCTTGATTTTAATTTAGAAATAGCTTTCAAAACTTGGTTGACAGTGACATATGATCAGACCTTCCTAATCTATTGCCATCCTTCCTAGCTACTACTAGTTCCCTGATACTTCTCCTCCTAGCACACTGGCAGACTTTCAAAAGCACAAATCTGACCATTTCCTGCATGACAGGTCACAGTTTCCTTTAGGTCCTGCTGTCATAGGCCAAAGGCCCTTGACTGCACAGACATACAAGGTCCTTTGTCATCCTTTTTAAGTTTTCTTTCCATTTCATTTTCTTTTGGCACAGCACTGTATTCCTACCTAGATCATGGCCCTCACCAGAGATATGGTCAGTATTTCCCCACATGCTTTCTTTCCAGGATGTGACACATCATTCCTCTTTTGTGCCCCAGGACCTAGCACATGAGAAATATTTGGGCAAATGAAGAAACAGGGACCCTCTGAATGATGTAACATGGCCTTTGATGGTGCTTCTTAGACTTTACATACAAAGAAATCTTCTGGGGCTCTTGTTAAAATACAAATTCAGACTCAGGAGGTCTGGCATGGAACCTAGTCTGCATTTCTGATAAGTTCCCAGGTGATGATGCTGCTGCTGGCCAGGGAGCCACACTTTTGAGCAGTAAGGATACAGAACAGTAATAACTTTAGATGGAGGAGCATGGGGATCAATTATTTCTACAGGGATCTTGAAATTTTTAGTGAATTTTTTATTTCAAAAAGATCAAAAGGCTGGGCACAGTGGTAATCCTTGAGACTTGGGGAAAAGGAGAGAGGAGGATCTCAAGTTTGAACCAGATTCTGCAACTTAGTGAGACTCTGTCTCAAAGTGAAATTTAATAAAAGACAGGAAGTGTCGCTCAGTGGCAGAGTGCCCCTGGGTTAAATCCCTAGTAACATATGCACACACACATACACAGAGATCAAAAAAGTCAAAGATTTTATATACCCACCACTTAAACAGTGAGCTATGGAGATATAGGGTATTCTAGAAATGAGGGTAAAATAATTAAAAAGCATTTGCTTTTAAATTATTGTATTGATATTCTAATACTTAATTTGGAGTTACGTTAGATTTACCTGGGAAGCTTTTTAAACAACACATATTCTCCTTCATCTTTCCCATCAATCTGAATTTTGCCCTAGAGTAATATGAAACCCTTGGTCCATGGCTCCCACCACTGAAAACTACAGCCTTGGAGAAGGCTTTTGTTATTGATGGGACTATACTGTGTCACTCAGCTGTGCTGGGGAAGCAACAAACTTTCAGTTATACAGTAATTCATATACAAGAAATCTGCCTGGAAACCTCTTCCTCCATTTCTGACCCAAGTCTGACTCATCCTCTAGGTCTTCAAAATTGTCCCTTCATCATACCCAGCCCTCTCTTCCCTGGAACCATCCCCCAACACTCACACATGATGTGAACTGACATCTGTCTCTTCCCACTAGACAAGTGTGTTGTACATTCCATCCCCAGTCCAGACCACAGAACCTGCTAGAACAAGTGCTCAAATGAATGAAGAAATTAACTCTTTTTTTCTTTTATCTAATGAATTTCTTCTTTCACTTCTTAAACTCTGTCCCCAATTGGCTGCATAAAATTCCTTAGGAGAGAGTTGAGGTTGTGACTCAGTGTTAAAGTGCCTGCCTGGCATGTGTGAAGCATGAGTTTGATCTTCAGCACCACATAAAAATAAATAAATAAAATAAAGGTACTGTGTCCATCAATAACTAACTAACTAACTAACAATAAATAAATAAATAAATAAATAAATAAATAAAATCCTTAGGAGAGCTAATATTTGGTATAGGGCTAAGACTCGCTCAAATGACAACCCAAGATGTCTTGGTGTCTGTTTGCTGTAAACTGTTTGGGTTGGGGGGGCCAGACAAAAACAATCTCTTCCTTCTCAATGTTCAAATTGAGTAATATTTATTCCTTACTAAACACTATGTATCATGTTTGTAAGTTATGAAGCAGTAACAAAATGCACACCTATGAATACACCACCCAACAGAACTAGAACGTCAGCTGCCTTGTGAAGCCACAAGCATGTCCTCTTCTTTTACCTCCTTGCATCCCCTCACCAGAGGCAAGCATTCTCCTGAATTTGTGTTTTTTATTATTATTATTATTATTATTAGGTGCTGGGGATGGAACCCAGAGCCTTGTGTAAGTCTGCACAAGTGCTCTCCCACTGAGCCATATTCCCAGACCCATTTTTTATAGCTTTATATTATTTATTATTTTTAAGTGATGCTGAGGATGGACTCAGCACTAAAGCCTCACATGTGCTAGGCAAGTGCTCCCATTTTTTTTTTTTTTTTTTTTGGTGGTGCTGAGTATTGAACCCAGGGCCTTGTGTATTTGAGGCAAGTACTCTACCATTTTGTTTTTATTAAAATAGTTTTTTTTAATCACATATGTGTGCATCTCTAAACAGTAAGTGGTTTTGCCTTGTTTGCTTTTGATCTTGTAAAACTGGTATTGTTCTGGTATGGTTTTCTATAGCTTACCTTTTTTTTTTTTTTTTTAATCAACATTGTTCTGAAGACTCATATACATTGTTATATACAGCTCTGGCTCATTTATTTTTATAACAGCATATTATTGCACTACATGAGTCCATCATTATGTATTTATGCTTTCCTTGTTAGTGGACATTTAAGCTGTTTCCAGGTTTTTGGTCTTAAGAACAACGCTTTTATGAACAGTCTTTTTAGGTCTCTAGGCATACTCGTGAGTTTATCCAAAACGTATACAAAAGAATAGAACTGCTACATATGTGCAGGTCCAAGCGGATGCCAAATTATCATCATCATTATTATTATTATTATTATTATTTGAGTTTCTGATGATCCATGTCCTCACTAACAGCTTGTTTTACCAGGACATGGGCAATGGAATCCCAAACTGGCAATCTTTTGAAGGCAGCACTCCTGACTGGATGGGCTATTTCCTCGGACCACCTGGCTGGAAAGCCTGGCCTGGGACTCCATCCATAAGGTTGGGCCCTGAGTCTCACACCTTGCTGGATCTTAATATTGGGGACAGAGCACTAAATTGAGATAAGAGACTAGGATGCCTACTGGATTTTGCTGTGGACACAGCAAAGAAGGCAATCCATCAGAGAATGTGGGACCTGGCAGGAACCCTAAGGCCAAATACTTCATTTTACTTTTAAGGAGACTAAAGCCCAGAAAGGTTAAGTTACTTGACAAGGTCTAAGAGTTAATTACTGCAAGAACCTTTCTCCAGGGCACTTGATTCCTAATCCAGAGTTGTTGTTTTTCACCCAGTAATTTAAGATGGTATAACATGATCCAAAAAATTAACAATGACGCTAAATATTCAGATAACTGATTTGTTTTCAAAGGTAGTTGTTTGATTAAGTAACTGATGAATTTGATAACTAGCTTTTTTGGCTTATGATGTAATATTCAATGAGATAAATAGTGCACAATTACGGTTTCAATATACAAATTAAACTACTACAAGACTCAGGTCTCTTAAGGAAAAGTATTCTTAATCATTCTTGCCCAGGATTATCCCCCTGCCCCAAGGAAAACATTAGACACCTCTTTAAGAAGCCATTTTTGTGAGAAAGGCAAACTTCAAATTCATTCATTACTTTATGATCACCCATAATTAAGCTATCCTAAGAGGCTGGGAACCATGGAGCTTATGGCAAAACAACATCAAAGAGTTGATGGTTTATAATTCAAGGCCTCTTTCCACAAGAAGGTAGAAAAACATTGAACAGAGAGCAATTTGCTACAGAGGTACTTAGCACTCTTCAGAGCATGTATAATAATCAAATGTAGCATAATTGTGTGCAATAGGAGTCTGTCCCCATCCATCAAAGGCAGTAAAAATGGAATTGAGAGGCAAAGAAGGACAGTTTAATAATAGGAAAGGTGCTTGGGTAAAGGAAAGTGGCTTCTAAAGCCTGTAGTGGAAATGTCCATTCTGTTTACTTTAGGAATTCTCTTCTCCACTCCTACCCATTTGCCATGCTCCTTGCCACCCAAATATTTACCACTTAAAAATATTTTTTTTTTCATTTAACAACATTGGCAGGTTGATAACAAGAGCTTTCTGTGAGGCATCCTCCTTTTAATGTCAGAAGGGTTTTATTACTTCAGGGTGGAGGGCTTGGAGGGAAAGAACCTCAAGTAATTTTGCCTCAGGAATGCTGACCAAATGGTATCGAGATACTTCTGGTTCAAGTTTTCCTCCTAGCAGTCATTTTAATCAGCACTTCCCGTATTTAATGAGCTTGTAGTGCCATTACATAATCACCCAGCTCACTGGATTAATGATGAAAAGAGGAACTGATTTTTTCAGTTGCATCATTTGAAGTAAATGTTAACTTTCTTTCTGAGTCCTTAGTTACCCTAACCGCATTAGTGTGACAAATATGTCTTTGTCTAGCATAAGTAATTAGAATTTAATCACTTTAACTGCATCTTAATTACCCCAAATGAATTGGAAGGACATTTAATAGCAAAGATTAAATTGCCTTAATGAACGATTTTTGTGACTCCATCAATACTTGAATCACGTTAGCCACTCCTCTCACGCACTCCAGTCGAGGAAGCGGCAGTGAGCACAGAGGTCACTAGGTGGCGCACTTCTCTCGTTTGTTTATTTAATTTCCCCATTGATCTGTTTTAGAAGACAACAGGAAGGAAAGCGAAAAGCACATAGTTTATTGTGTTCTTCTGATAACCTCTCTTTGGGACTATGAGATCATCACCAGATGTGAAAACGAAAGGAGTGATTTCAGAAACTGTCGATTCTGAGTACCCTATGGCATATGCAAAGAAAGATGAGAAACACATGGGTGACTGGAAGCATGCAGGGTTTGAAGGAAACTGTAAGTTGCCCTCTGGACAATTGCCAACATATAATCAGAGTTTTAGTCAATTGATTATTTTGTATGTATCCAGAGTCCTAAAATATGAGTAACAGTCAAGCTTTGGAACTGAAAGGCAGGCACTGATGTGGAGCCAAGAAATGTAATGCTGCCCAAGTGCAGATTAGAATGCCGATGCTTGAAAATATGGAAGGATCTGGGCCCTTGGGGCCTCCTCCAGGCATGGGTCTCAAGGGGCCAGCCCTACCCACAGAGCACATCTAATGAGATGGGTCTTGCCCATCAATAATTGTTTAAGTGAACAAATGGATAGAGACTTGGGTTCCATGCATAGCTCCGTTACTGCCTTGCATTCCCTCTGGCTGCTTCTTCAAAGGAGAGCAATAAAAAATCTTTTAAAAGTCTTGAGTAAAAATGAAAGAAGTTTCCATAAGTAACACTCTTTGAGAGTCCCAGAGGGAAAATATATTCTCTCTAATTTCAAGAATTTTATTATGCACAGACTTCCCATTGGGTGTTTATGGCCATGGATCAGACATTTCCACACTCTAGGTCCACTGACCTGGTGGACCTGAACCCGCAACAGAAGCATGAGGTAGAGGATAAAAGAGTTATGGGTTTTGAATTGGGAATGCTGAGTTTAGGCATCAGTGTTTTCCAGTTGTGTTAGTACAGGTAAATTATTTAACATCCATAAAGAAAGCCTCAGGGAAAATCATGGTAACCACCTAGACTACTGGTTCCAAAACTTCTCTGCACATTAAAATCACCTGAAAGCTCTTAAAAATGCCAATATCCCAATGCCTCATTATGCAGGGAGTACTGGCATATATATAATGCCAGCTACTTGGGAGACTGAGGCTAGAGGATCTCAAATTCAAGTCCAGCCTGGGCAACTTAGCAAGATCCTGTCTTGAATAAACAAACAAATAAATAAAAACAAAAACCCAATGCCCAGGTCATGTTCCATACAAAATATATCAGAATATCTGTTATTACAACCAGATATTAGGGTTTGTTCGTTTTATCTCTAAGTGATTCCAATGTATTGCAAGACTTAGTAGCCAATAGCATAGATGATGAGTGTTAAATGAGAATATATATGTGCTTACTGTAGTGTACAATAAATATGTGCACAACAAACTTAAGTTTCCTTTATTATTTATTACTGAGACAAATCTGATGCGTTATACTTTAGTGTCTGGTTATGTTCAGCTTTAATCTTACTAAATCACCTTGCCTAAAGGAGAGGGGTATTTCTAAAGCTAAACTGTTCCAATTTTATGATAATATAACATATTTTGGAAGGGATATATGTAGATGATTCTATTGCAAGACCCCAGGAAAAATAATTTATATGTTTGTGTCAAAATAGATTGTTTTATGATTGGCCTAGTCAACTAATCCAATTCTATCATCTCAAAAAAATTAAGCTTCATTAGTATTAACACAATTGTATTAAAATAAAAACCTATAAAAACTTACTGATAAGAGGGCTGGGTCGTGGCTCAGCAGTAGAGCACTTGCCTAGCATGTGTGAGGCACATGATTCTTAGCAATGCATATAAGTAAGTAAAAATCCATTTACAACTAAAAAAATTAAAAAGCTTACTGATAAGAGAGGAATTTATGATTATATGCTAAATTCATTCAATTAGAAATAAGTTTTTTTCTTTTTAATGCACCATAACACTGACATTTTTCAAGTGGAAATGTGACTTTCTTCTCATAAAGGTGCTTATCTTATTTAAATAGACATAATGAAAAATTATATTTAGTGAATATTTGTTCAATGTCTTTTTCTAGCGTGATGAGAAATGGATTCTCTGACACCATGACTTCTCTAAAAGCCTCCTTCTGTTGCTATCTGAGGTTGGGGGCCATTCAATTTTACCTGCTTTAGTGGGGACCCAAATGAAACTAGTTACTTTTCACTCCACCCATGAATATTCTGTGGTTGAGGTGCAGTATTTAGTGTGTGTTTGAATATTCCAATCTGTGGAGTTCACAAAGAACACTCAGTACTGCCACTTCAAGGACAAGGCCTCTAACTACAGAGGGCGAGGAGAAGGACACCCGGAGCCTCCTTTTTAATTTCCCCACTGCATTCCTTAGACTTGAGGATTTTTTTTTCTTTACAAGAAGATCGGGAATAAATTTTACTGATGTGCTCTGTAAGAACTATTTCTTCTGAGAACTTTGGGGAGCAGCATCTGTTTGATTAGCTGAATTTGCCAGGAAGGTGGAAATGATGACATCAAACAGCTCGTGTAACAACCTCCTTAAAGACCTCGTAGATTAGAGATGACTATAGATTTTCCCCAGCGCGGATCAAAGGGACTGAATTGAACGTTTTAGCTTAATGATCCAACCCCTGTCACACCCACAGGGACACGAATTCCGATTTTATAAGCAGGTGTGCACGTGCACTCAGACGCATACACAAAGCTGCGGTGGGGGACGAAAAGATCAACCACCGGATCGACGCCGAGAGGTTTGATCTTTTCGATTACTTGACGGCCACTGTATATACTCCTGGCAGGTCCTCGTGCTCTCATAAACTTCGGAATATTAACTGTTAATTTTCGTTTTCTCACCACAACTTTTTAAAGGCAGGCATCCCAGCCGCCTTTCAGGGGCGCAGACTAGGCGACGTGATGGTGGGGCCCTGTCCAGGGTCCTGACGCCGAGAAGCCGCTCCAGGGTTCCAGACCTGTCTGACTCCGAATGCCCTTTCACCCACCCCACAGGAGAGAAAACAAAGACTTCCAAAGCTCAAGGTCTCAGAGCTAGCTGCCTACTGACTCGGGTTGGTTTGCTGGAAGAGGAAACAACAAAACAAAGGAACCACTAATCCGCTCAAACTATATCCCTTGGCCCCAACCTCCAACTTCAGACCGCCAGCATTACCTTTTCTTACACTGTCTCTGATCTTCTCGAATAAAAACATGTCAGCAAAAGCATCATTTGGATAAAAAATCCAAACATGCGTCTGTTTGGGGAAGAGTTGGGGTGTACTTTGGGAAGATGAAAATTTTGTCTCCATCGATGGGGCAGCCCTAGGCATTGTTGAGGTTAATTTGATATCCCCTTCCTCCTCCTCCACACCCTGTTCATATCGAAATAGTTATCGGTTTGAAAATCCCTAGGACAGAGATGTTCTAAAAACAAAGACTCAGCAAGCATCCCTTTCCTCTCAGCAGGCTAAACAACGGACGCTTGCTGGGCGGCTAGCCCCGGTGGCCCGCAGGGGGCGCGCGCAGCTTCCGCAGCTCAGTCAGTCTGGCAACCCGGAGAAGGTGAGTCCAAACGAAGGGAATCCGGGAGCACAGCAGTTCAGCACCCGCTAAAGCTTGAAAATAAAGACATATCTCGGGCTCTGGGTCACTTTGCTGCTACAACATAACCGTGTTACTGTTGGTACTGTTGGTCCCAAGTATCAGTTGCAAGTGAAGATGTCCGGGCTGAGTCTCAAGCGATCACCCTGGACCTTCGATCTAAGATCTGGATGGCTCTCTGGAGGCTTCCAAGTAGCTCGGGGCTGTACCTACTGCCAGAGTCAGACAACCTCTGATCAGGCTGTGGGGTTTGTCTCTGTGGGCATCCTCCCTGCACTGACACCAAGGTCCCCAAACAATAGCCACCAGGTTTCCTCAAGCCTCAGAAGCAGGGTTAGATCACTACAGTCAGACTAACAGGCTTCACTCTTCACCGCCTGAATACTCTTCTTAACCCTATGGGCACCTCCCCTCCCCCCCCTTCACTGGGGCATGTATTTCCTCTGGGGAACTATAGGGACCCCTTACAGTTCACATACCCTCAAGGGGGCAGACACAGGCTGAGAAAGGCTGCAGAGCCTTTTAGTGACTGTCTCCAAGACTTTTGGATTTTGTAATTCAGTGATGTGTGTGTGCATGTGTGTGTGTGTGTGTGTGTGTGTGAGAGAGAGAGAGAGAGAGAGAGAGAGAGAGAGAGAGAGATTCCCCATGGAATCCATAATTCATTGCCAACATTCGTCCTGGGCAGGCTCTGGGACTCTCAGTCTTCTTCTGACAACAGGCCATCCCCTGACCATGCTGGAAGGAGGTCATTCCAGACCTCTTCCCCCAGGCTTCGAGCTGGACACGGTCGGTTGCGCCCCTTGGGCTCTTTGTTCACACGCAGCAGGCTAGGAGCAGCTGCTCCGAGAGGCTGAGCACAAGGAAACCCGTCCCTTGGCGCCTTCTCCCATTCTTGAGCCCATGCCCTTACAGCTCCCTTGAACTCACATCCGGTCCTGTCTTTTCTCCTGGCCCAGGGATTGAGGAAGTGCCCAACATTGCATTCCTGCCTGGCTCTCGTGGCCCAGGGAGGCAACGGGACAGTTGAAATGTCACTGGCCGAGGTAAATATTAACAAAAAGCAAATGGACTTGTGCGGGGCCAGTTATCAATCAACCAGGCCGCAAGGCCACTAACAGCAAACACAGTCCAGGTTGGATCCGGCGAGACTTTCTCATCGCCGCCTCTACGTGGAACCCAGTCCCCCTGGCTCAGGTCCTCCAGGACTTTCTAGGTCAAATACATGACCAGTAAGGGGGCGAAGTCCTGGGTGCTGAAGGCCTGACCATTTCCCCTGTATTGTTTGGAGGCTTCCTCGCCTGCCAGTCCTGCAGTGTTAGAGTGGCCCAGCAGCTACCCACTCCGAAACCATGGGCCTGTGAGGGACAGCCTCCTAGGTTTACTGTGCCTTGCCTGTTGGTGGGTATCTGCTGCTGTCTCTTCCAGCGCTGGTAGCTCCTGCGGTGCAGCCAAAGCCTTCTGAAATCTTTAATTGGAAACTAATCTCCTGCGACTTGACAGGCGCCCACGTCAGAGGCGGAGCACACCCCTAGCCCAGTTCCCCCATCCCACTCAGGATCAGAAGCAGCCGCGAGCCCAGTGGCGCTGTGTTGTAATGGGGCAGTAGCAAGTATAACATTGAGAGAACATATATTGATTTTTTTAAAAAGGTAGTTAATTTGGTGAGAATTTCCTTCTGTCGCCCATTTTCCACCAGAGTTGAAAATTCCAGACCAAAGGTACCTCTCCAAACATGCTGCCACATGCAGAAGGTTTTGACCATTGGCAACAAGCTGTGTGGAATGTGGGAGACAGAGAGGTACACGGAGAAGCCACCCTCCTGCTGAGGAGGGAAGGAACACATCTCAGTGTGATTCTGATTCCCATGAGGATAGGGAGGAGATTGCTGGCCATGTCTTTGAAGGCAATAGCAAGCAAAGTTACAAGGGGGCACTTCTGCATTGGGAAGCTGGTGGAGGAGGACAAGCACCAAGATCCTGAAGCCAAGGCCAAGTTGGTTTTCAGGATCCTGCACTCCTAGCCTAGACATCATTTGGAGGGTTCAATAAACGACTTCACGTTTTTTTTTTTTTCTTTTCTTTCTTTCTTTTTTTTTTTGGTAAGAAATTGTTAAGGACTCCAATCGCTGTTACTCAGTGGTTTCAAAATAGGTCATGCTTTTGTGGCTTGAGGGGTTCCTTGCATGGGGCCCTCCTGGTCAGCACTGCATGCTCAGTTCCAGCCCTCCGCCCCACCCTTTTAAGTCGGGGCGCGGGTGGGGGGTGGGGTGGGTGTGGAATCAAAAGTAGAAGACTCAACGTTCCATCAGGACACCAAGTCCCCCTTGGGTTTGTTGAAAAAAGTGTGTCCAGCCAGAGTCTCCTATTTTGCACTTTTTCTAGGAAAAGGCCACCTGCCTGGGGCAAAGAACTTCTGGCCCGACACAGGCTGCTAGGTGCCCAGGCAGGCGCCTCTTCAATGAATACCTGCCTAGCACCTCCGGGCCTTGCCTCTGTTGTGCGGGTCGGGGCTCTTTTCTCTACCCACCACCTCAGCTCTCCATGCCTGGAGGTCAGAGGGCACACACCTAGAACAGAGCGCTAGATCGGTTTCTAAGGCACGGGCTGTTGCTAGACGCAACCTATCAGTCTGTCCTTCCAGGGGAAGACCAGAAGAAGTGGGGAAAGGCGGGTCGATGACGTCTGGAGTAAGAGTTTTGACTGGGGGTGGGGTGGGGCACTGGACTTTCCCTGAGGGAGTACCCTTCGTTTCACCTGTTTTCCATTTTTCTCTGTTCCACTCGCTGAGTTTGGGTCGCTTCTAGGCGAGCATTGGTCGGGTAAAAGGTCCCGAACTCCAGCCCTTGCGGTGGGCCTGTAAAGATACACTACCTTGGATGCCCAGTCAGGTTGAGCAGTCAGGGCAGGGAGTGACCCCTTCGTCCACCCTCTTACGAACCTCAGCTGTTCGTAGGGTTTTGGACAACCCACGGGGCAAGATGATGGTGGTCCCAGTGCTAGAGAATGGAAACACCGGAGCCCAGGATTCGCTGAGATACTCCGTCAGCCTCTCCCTTTGGTCTCCTTACCCGCTGCCTCGCCTGGTTTCCAGATGCAGGCAGCAGGAATATGCCAGAGAACGTCGCTTGGCGAAGGCCAAACTAGGCTTGAAAACCTCACAGGACAGAGGCTCAGTCCGCTTGGTGCTCCGGACCGGACCGAAGACCTCAAACGCCCGGACCCAAGGAACGCTTTGGGTCGCTTCAAGGCTCGAATCTCAAGTTGACTCGCACCTGCCTCCCTCTAGCTTCTTATTGGCAGGCACGAGATGGGGGGGAGGGGGTTTCGGCTTTACGCTTTGATTTTAGACTGTGAAACGGCTCAGTGCCCCCGGCTCAGAGCGGATTGACTGTCTCTCGTTCTCCAGGGACGAATTAATGGAGAACGATCAGTTAATTAACAAACCCTCATTCGGGCTTTTACCTTTCTCTTCGCCAAGGCTCAGGCCCCGGCGCCAAGCTGAGTTGCGCGCGCGGGGCGGGGGTGGGGGGGCATGGACTCAGGAGTCAATCAACTTGGCAACCTCCGCCCAGGTCTCATTAAACCCAGTCTGCCCTCGGGTGCCCTTGGCTCTATCTCCCCTCGTGTCCTCGGTCTTCAGAGGTCGCCGAATCCGCCCGAAATCCCCGGTGCGGTTCCGGCTGGGTTCAGCTGTCTCCTCCGCCTATCTGCAGTCTAGGGGAGCCAGGCGCGCTGTCCACGCAGCTGCCACCGAACCTTACCGCTTAACTACGAAACAGCCGGCTTGGGATTTGGGCCCAGAAGACCTTTGCCTGCAGACTTGGGGGTCATTTACATACTCCCATCCTCCTGCGCTGGGATTCAGACTGAAAGTCATGAAGAGGAATAAAACAAAATGCCAAGTCTTTTTGTAAAAAATGCAAGCGAAGGTGGCCCCTGGCCTTCGCTGCGAGCTCCCTTATTGCTCTGCCGTTCTCACCTGGATCTCGGTACTGTCTGCCTTCCTCCCTCTCCTTTCCAAGGTCGGTTCCACACTCAGTATGTACCAACTTTTCCAACGCGTCCCCTCTGCACACACTCCGCTCCATAACTTTGGAACGGTTTGCCCGCACTCTTAAAAGTGCGGTTCTCCGGAGCCTTACTGGTGCCAAATGAGCCCAGGAGGGGGTCGCCGCAGCGAGTTCAGCCAAACCTTTACTGGCAGCTCTGACAAGCTCCAGCCCAGCGCCAAGTATGTATTTGAGGGTACTGAAAGGGAGCACCTAAGCGCAGTTCCAGACACGCGTGCCCCCAACCCCACTTATCAAACCCGGAGTGCTCAGCTGAGAAGCTATGCACAGACTGTGTCCTAACAGGTTCGAAGATTCCTCCGGCTGTGCGACCCTCCAGCGCGGTCCACAGCACAAATGCGCCCCTAGAGTCACCGAGGCCGCTGCAGCTTAGCTCCCAGGGCCTTCCACAGCCCATTGCACTAAACCCTGAAGGAGGCAATCTGCTTCCGAAGCCGTGTGTTGGCTCTTCCAGGCCCAGGGACCCCTTCTAAGGAGAGGGAAGGATGAAAGCTCTGCCTACTCTTTCCCTCCCACCTTCAGGCCCTTGAGTTTCCGAGTCCCTTATCTCGCTTACGCGCCAAGCTCTTTGACCCGCTCACCTGCTAAGCGGAGCGCGGACATTCGCTGGAACTCCGGTTCCTGAAGCCATTTCCACATCCTCCGGAAGGTCTCTCGGCCGGACTTGAGTTTGCTCCAGGGTTTGGGGTTGCGCAGCAGGTCCGAGAGGGTCCCCTGGGAGCGGCAGAGCACCCTCTGCGCGAAGATGGCCTGTGGGATGCTGTAGCGTTTGAGCTCGGTGGTGATACGCTGCGCCACCTCTTTGGTATTGATCTCTTCCATCTGCCCTGAATTACTTCCATTGCTGACCTGCGCGCCGGTCACCGAAGGGTTGGGCTCTCGGGCCGTTCCCAGGAGCTGTCCGTGGCCCTGGGCGTTCAGGTGGGCATGGGGGTGGTGCGGAGGAAGGCCATTAATGGGCACCATGCCAGCCGAGGTGGGCGTGAGATGCTGCTCCCCATGGCGGCCGAGCATGGCCGGGTGGTGGGCTTCGAAGCCGTTGGGGGTGAGCATCTTGTCGGTGGGCATGGCAGCGCCGGGGTGGGCATAGTGGGGAAGCCCTTGCTGGGAGTTGTGGATGCTGCCCAGACCCGAGCCGGAGAGGGGCGAGAGGCTCTGGCCCATTCCAGCCACGTCCTTGTGGTAGGGGGTATAGAGGTTATTCATGGAGGCCAGCCCGCGCTCGTCCCGCATGAGTGTGAAGCTACCGCTCACGTTGCCCGCCAGACGCTGGTGGTGGTGCGGGTGGTGGTGATGATGGTGGTGGTGGTGATGGTGGGGGAATTTGTCCGATACGGTGGAGATGGGCGGCAGCGGCTGAAGAGGGGTTAAGGTGGTGTAGGTGGTGGGCATGCTCATACCTGGGGGAGTCTCGCAGGCCATGGTCATAGTGGGGTGCAGGGGACCAGCCAGGCTGTGCTCAGGGGCTCGGTGGTGATGGTGGTAATCGCTGCCTCCGCCGCCGCCGTCCAGGAGGGACGCCATGCCCATGGAGCGCGGGTGCGCGGGAGGCAGGTGGCTGCTACGGTGTGCCACAGAGCTGCGCGCGTGGGGACTGCCGCCCAGTAGGTCGGCAGGGGCGGGCACCGGCTCATGGCTCACCCCGTGCAGCTCGCCGATCGCCTCCATGGTCAGCTGCGCGTTCATCGTGATCCCGGCGAGCGGGCGGCGGACACAACATCGATGTGGCCGGGCAGAGGCTGCGAGGAGCGCACGGAGTCCGGTCTTCACATTGGCTGCCAGCGACTGTAGCCTTTCTTCCTTGCTCTCACTGTGGGTCTGTATGAGTGTGTGTGTGTGTGTGTGTGTATGTGTGTGTGTGTATGTACGCGTGTGTATGTGTGTGTATGTCTCCTTTCCTCTTAACCCCACCTTCCCCTCTGCGTCCTCCGCTTTTAAAAAATATTAATTTCCAAAAAGGATCCGCGTTGTTGGGAAAGCGCGATGCCACCAGCCCGCCTAGCCCTGGTCCCCTCTCGCCCCTTTTCTTAGAATTGTGAGGTCCCCGGCTCCCCTGACGCGACCGGCGCGCCTGCCACGGCTGCTGCCTGCCCGCGCCGCTCGCCAGCTCGAGCCATGGCTCGGTTACTGTTGCAGACTCTGTGGCCGCGGTTCAGTCGCCGCCGCGGCTGCAGCGGCCCGCCCTCACGCCTACCGGTCGTACTGCGCATGCGTACGGCTCGGCCCCGCCCTCTGAGTCCCCGCGATCCCAGCCCCTGAAGTCCCCGTACAAATGAAGGTGGGGAGGGGGTGGTCTTGCGCCTTTCCAGCGGCGCCGGATGGCCTGGAAGCGGTGGGCACGTGCAATGAACTGGGGCGGAGCGCGTCCTGGGGCCGCCGCCGCAATCTCGGGAGACTTGCTTCCCGCTCGCCTCCCTTGCACTGGTGAGCTCTTTCCTTCTAGCCCCAGGACGCTTCTGCCAGGCTCCTACCACGGTTGGCTCGCTATGCTGGGAGCTTTGCTCTTCCCTCTATAGTTGCTGCTTCCCGGGGAAGGTTGCCCGGGAAGCTGGGGATTGTGTCATCACTCCTTTCACCCAGGCCCACTAAGCTCTATTTCCCGGAGAGATGCTGTAAATTGGCGCTGTCTGCACCCTTATAAATGTTCGCCTATGGGAGAAGGGAACCCTAAATATCTTAAAGGTCTCGGTCAGGTTGGCAGCTGTTGACCAGGCATCCTTCATCCTCCCAGACACTCCTCTGCCCACCCTTCCTTACCCGTGCCTTGGGGAAGGAGCATTAAGTGCCAAGAGTCCATACCTCGCTGTCCCTAGCCGCCTGTGTCCTCTTCCGCGCAGCTCATAATTAAGGCTGCACGCCCGCTTCACCAGTGACTCGGAGGGGAGGGGGAAGGAGGAGGGTGGAGTGCCCTGGTGGGTTCCCCTGTTAACTTCCGGTGCTGAGGGGGCCGCCGAGGCTCGGGCCGTTGGGAGGGTTGCCTCCGTAGCTCCCCTGGTAAAGCACCCAGAGGCCGCTGCTTGTGAAAAGTACTGACATGGGCCGGGTAAACGCTGCCACGCGGGTCTCCGCTTGGCCCGTAGGGACGCCCCTTTCCCAGCGTCCCTAAAGAAGCCTCCGGTTGAAAATTAATTCAGCTTCGGACGTAATTTTGCCCTTTCCACTGTCAGGTTCCAATACGGAATCAAACCTGGTCCTTAGGTCTGGACGCGTGGAGAAGCCCCCAGTGTGGGATGTACACCCGGCCGCCACATGCCGCGGCTTTCTTTCATTTACAAAAGAAAAGAAAAAAAAATCCGTAACAAAAGGCAGAGCCGTGTCCGCTTAGGTGCTTTCATCCCTCAGAGAAAGGACAGATGTGCCCATTGTCCGGCCCTTGGCAGTTATGGCCGGGTCAGCGCCGAGCCTCAGCCGCGGGCGAGCTGTGTTCACAATGGGGACAGATTCTCAGAGCCAGGGTATCTGGACCTAGATACAAAATAAAGTTTGTGTGTGGCTTGTACTGGGCCAAACTCAAATCATAGGTTTGTTTGCTGAGACACTGGGCTGAAATCCACCACCGGTGTTTCCACTGTAAATGTTCCCAGACCCTTGAAGGGGCCAGGGCTGAGTTGGTATCATGGTGGTGGTTGAGCTTCCAATAAGAAAGTTTCAGCTGGACAACCTTTAGGGAAGTACCCATCAGCTAGGGTAGGAACTAGTCAGGTCCATCTCCTTGCCTAGGTTCCACCCACCGCAGGCCAACATCATGATTCAGGTAGGTCACAGTCAGTGGGCACAGTCAGTTTGATTTCCTTGAAAATGCCTTGTTCTGGGGCTGGTTAATATGGCTGTCCCAGAAAAAAATCTCATCCTATCCCAGCAATTTGTGTGGAGGCCCTGAAAATGGGGACTCATCTCAGTGGACATCATTTCTACTTGCTCAGTGAACATTGAGGAATATCCCTCCTCCCCTGGCCAGGAAAAGCCCTTTGGGAAAAATACACTGGGCAAAATAAACTCAGAAAAACAATCACTCTATTTTAACGTATCTATATCTACCTGTACATACACATATATACACAAGCATAATACATTTGTTGTCTAGTAGATCACAGTTTGTTGGTGGGAAGCTTTTTTAAAAATATTGTTTCTGCTCTCTTTTCTTATAGCACAGAACATTGGCCTTGCATATGAGCCCAAACAATGGGTTAAAATAGCAGGCAGCCTTTGAGCTAAACTGTCACCCCCCCATATTTTAATCCTACAGAAATGATCGATTTGCCCTTATGACAACTCTCTTCCCAAAAGGCAGTGTGTTAAAAGAAAGAAGTAAATACCACCAAGTACACAAATTGTTCATGGTTTCCTCTTTGTGTAGCTAATTAGGGGCTTGATCTTGGAAACCCTCCTTGTGAGACTCCTAGCAGATCCCCTGGTGGCCACCTTAAGGGGGCTTGGATCAGGTGAGCTTGACTTCACCCATCCACAAAAGGATTTTTGAAAAGGGGGCCTGTTTTGATGTTGATCACTAAAGGGAAAGTGAAGGGAAAAATCTGGGCAAGTATGTCTTGGCCTTGCTTAGTTCAATATTTCACACTTTTCCTAAAAGATTTTCAAAAATGCACGTGACACCAGGTGCATGCCTGTAATCCTAATGGCTCAGGAAGCTGAGGCAGGAGGATCTCAAGTTCACAGCCAGCCTTAGCAACTATCGAGGCACCAAGTAACTCAGTGAGACCTTGTCTTTTAAATAAAATACAAAAAAGGGCTGGGGATGTGGCTCAGTGGTTGAGTCCTCAGAGTTCAATCCCTGATACTCCCCACCCCTACTCCCAAAATGCCTGTGAAGGACTTGCTTGGGTTTGTGAATCTGCCTCATTTTTCTTGGTTATTCACACCTTTTATTTAACCACTGTCTTCCTGTAGTTGATGAGTTGCAGTGATCTCAGTCAGAATATTTTTCTTCCTTGACCTCTTACAAAACTCCAATTTACTAAGAATGTATGATGGGTAGGAAGGGTGCTCTTCTCAGGCCTAGTTAAGGTGAGTGCATGTGTGGGGATGGAGAGGCACTAGATAGATTGCCAACTGTAGGAGGGCTGAGATCATTTTTTGTCATCCCCCCCCCTTCTTTTCCATCTGCCCCACACAATGCCCCGTCTACATTAGATACATTATGGAGAAGGAGGGAATTAGAGTACAAGGAAGAGTTCTTTGATACTTGGAGGTCAATGAATGTGATTGAGAGGAAGGCTTATAATTAGATACTTAGATTTTGAGTAGCTGCAGGAAATTTAAAGAAAAAAAGTGCTAATCAACATCAGAAAATTACTACAAGTACATATGTTTTCTAAAAAAGGAAAATAAAACTATTGACTAGATGCTTGTTGCTGGCAATATTTTCAGTTTGGAAACAAGGATTTCAAAATATTTATTTTGTAAATGTCAGAAGAAGAGCCTGGGGGGATGGGACGAGCAGGTACACTCTCATGCTGGATGCTCTGCTTGCCAGGCAACCCTCCAGGCAACCCCACCAGGCTTAAAAAATTAAAAGAAGCAGCCCATTTTTCGAAATGCTGACCACACAAAGTTCTCTGAGAAGCTCCTATTGGTTTCAAAGTTAATACTTTATTTTTCTTTGTGAGTAGTAGAGGTGTAATACAGGATAATTTCCCAGTCTTCAGGACCATTCCAAATAAATGTTTCTAGACCCCCTGAGCCATCAAACATGTACTTTTCATTTTTTTTGGTATTACAAACAGCAATCCTGGGTGTCAGAGCAAATATCTCCAAGGTCCCAGGGGAAGACCCACTCCTTGGCTAGAGCCTCAGAATGGAATTCATCATCATTTCTGATGACTACATTCAGTCTAGAATTAAACTGCTGGTGTGGAACCATTTCCTTGATATCTAACTACAGTAAAGCACTTGATAGCTGGGGGTGAAGGATTTGATCCTGGGTGCTTCCCATTGGGCTCTCCTTTCTTCCTCGGGAGTCCTCCCATCTCTGGAGAAATTTCATTCAGAAAATTACTATTGGCTTAGAATAGAATTATCAAGAAACATAGCAGGGACTGGATTGGTGATTTGCTATTGAAAATAATTTTTTAAAACATAAAAACCAAGTTACTGGGCTGAGGGTGTAGCTCAGTTATAGAAAGACACTAGGTTCCAGGCCCTGGGTTCAATTTCCAACACTGAGAGGAAAAAAAAAAAATAGTGACCTTCACTCTGGGACAAGGAAGTTACCAATTATCCTGGCCTTCTTTTCCAATCTTTGATCATCTTTTTGTCTATAGTTTTTATTCACCTTTTCGTTAACTTCTCCCCTACTTTTTCCTTCTTAAATTCGGTTTTCACGCGTGAATTTTTAAAAATTCGGCATTTTCGCACTTTTCTTTGTTTCATCTTACTCTACTCAAATCCCAAAGAGAGGATACTCTGCCGAAAGGCTGTCAGCTCATGCCAACCCTAGAAATTCCAGACCTACCAAGAGCCCCCTGAGTGGCCATCCTGGAACATCAGTCCACTCCTGGTGTGTCTGTTACCTCCTGGGTGGAGGAAGCAAACCGCTCCCCTTTCTGGGTTCCCTAGCTGAACTGGAGGCAGCTTCACCTGGGTTGAAATCCCGTTCCCGCAGTCATCCACTCTGGCGAGAGCTTTTCAAGGCTTCGAACCAAGAGCGCTGAAGGAAGAGTGGGTGTCCTGACGTCCTGAGCATGAAGGAGGGGGTCCAGGTTCCTAGGTGACTCTCTGGCCACAGGACTGTGCTAGTCGCAGCCGGCGCGATTCTGGGGAAGTTGGCCAACCGTCAACCCTTCAGCGGGTTTTCTTTCTTGATCACCTTATATAGTTGAAGAATATTACAAAGGGAACCTACCCACGCCTCCGGGGCGGTGAATTTTCCAGACTTTAGACCGCCGGAAATGCTGTTCTTTCGATGCTTCCACATTTGGGGGACAGTACGCCGAATTAACCACGGGCAGGTGTTGACTTCCAAGGCTGGGGACTGGAAAGGAGAGCGGGAAGAGAGGGGTTCCTCCTCGGTGCAATTTAGAGGAGGAGGGTGTAGCAAAATCCCTTCGGGGTGGTCCCTAAGAGCAGAAGTCACGGGGTGCCGCCCAGCCTGTACCCTCAGGCCTATGGAGTGGACCAGCCACCCGACCCTAAACCGATTGCGGGCTAGGCGGCCGCGCGCCGGGCCCACTTGGCGAACTCCTCCGCAGTCTCGCGGGGTAACGCCGACCTGGACCTGAGAGCAGCTGCACTTGGGAAGGAAAACTCTTTAAACAAATCATTTTGGTGTCTAATCAATTAGTGTTTGCGCAGTCAAGTACCATAGATTTAACAGAATAATCGTTACCGCCCTTGTCTTTATCTGACCCGCAGACACCTAGAAGATTTAAAAATAAAAAGCTGGTGTTCTGGTTTCCTCACCCCTTGCCTGTGTCTCTCTCCTGGGGCCTGCTGGGCCTGGATCATGGCCTTTTCTTGCTTTCTCCCAAGTCTTTCCCCTTCCCGCTTCATCTCTCACACTTGCCTTCAGATACTTTACCTTCTTTTCTTGCCCTTCCCACCCTGTCGGCCTTCCGCTTCTTGGCCACCTCCTCTGCTTCCCTCCGCCTCCCGGCTGGCACAAGAACCAGCCCCCGCGTTTCGGACCCGGGCTCAGGGCAAGTGCACTTGCGCTCTGGCCTGAGAGCCGTTCAGGCGTAGGATTATGGAGTCTCCAAGCGTCCAGTTGTATTTTCCCCAGACTCTGCTCGGCTTGCTCCTTCCTGAACTAGCCCGATACTCGAGGGATCATGTTAGAGCCCTTTAGTTTTTGTGCATGAGAGCTTTTCGGGGTCTTGTGGAATAAATGCGGTGACCCAGGGCTCGGGAGTGGGGTTAGGAGGAAAAGCTGAAAGACTGATCTCTAATGCGCCAATGCTAGGCAGGGACTAGGACCTGTGGACTGGCAGGAGCAGAGCGCCCCTAAAGCACTGCTGTTGTGAGGGGGCGAGGAGGGTGAGGGTGGGGGAGTAGAGGGGGAGGGGACTGTCTTCTCTGGGGTTCTCTGGGCCGGCCCGCTCCCAAGGTCCAAGGGTCCAAGCGGGAGGGTCTCCAGGTGCTCCTGAATAGCTGTTCCTGAGTTTTCCTCCCGGTCCGGTGTCTTTTTCAGGCCTAAGACGTGTGGACCTGTATCTGTAGGTAGGCAGGACAGCAGTGCGCCATGCCCGGCTCGCAGGCCTCCAATGCTTTGCTGAGGAAGTGCCCGGCCCTGAAAGGAAGTCCCAGAGCTTGGCTGGATGGTCACTAGGGCCAAGAGACCTGGTGGTGGGGCTGTGGGGCTGCGGGGAATCTGGGTTTTAGGTTGAAGAGCTTTTGGAGACCCTGATGGACAGGAACACCTGCATCCTTTAGTTCTTAAATTAAGTTAGAGGATCAGGGAGGTCCAGGGTGGAGGCTGATACTTTCAGATAGTGGGTTGGTTACAGGTGAGGTTGTAATTTTAAAGGGGGAGAAGGCTACTGAACTGCAGGTTTAGCTCCCCCTCCCATCCCACTGCCAGTCCTCTTGGGGGTTCTGCTGCATGGAATCTAGAACATTTGGAGATACCTGGAATTGCCTCTCAGTCCAAATGCACCATCATCCACACAGTGAAACTTCCACTCTAAACAATAGATGATTATAATACACTTGACTACTGCCTGTATTTTCCTGTTTAACATACATTAATCCGAGTAACAAAAAAATCAATATTGCTAACAACACTGCAAACAAATCCTAGTCTCACACAAAAATCTCCAAGGGTTTTCAGTCACTCCTACCTCCTTGAATTTTGTTATTTGCCTCTAGCCCACAGGTAGGTCCTGGCTATCCTGGAATACAATCCTGTCTTAAGAGCCCTTCTCTAAAGATTCCGATTTCGCTTTTGCCATGGGTAAATCAGGGACCCTCTAAATCCCAGCTTTTTCTCTCCTGGTATCTTTTGAAGACCCTGGGTCTTACTTCAAAGTCTGTTCCCTCCAACACAAGCGAAAGCCTAAAGTCACTGGCCAGTGACTATTTTTGTTGTTGTTGTTTTCTCCCTAACAAAACCCCACCTTATATGTGGCAACCCCAGCCCCTCTCCAGGGCAGGATACCCTAAACTGGGTTTTTCAGCCATCTTGCTCCCATTCTAGCCATCTGAAATGAATCTGGTGGTTATGGTTGGATATTTATGAATCTTATTATGACTATTTTAAAAAATGGTGTTTTCCACCTGGAAGAAACAAACCAGAAGAGCTGGCCAACGAAGAACCTTAGGTTTGCAAAACACTAAATTATTTAGTATTGTATTTCAAGGGAAAAATAGCTTTCTTAAATCATCCCCGCAATATAAATTGTAGACTTACAGTATAGTCCTGGTAAGTCTAAATTTTTAAAGGAGCAATATTCAAAGAGACATAGATGTCTGTATTAATTATTTATTCGCCGGTGCCTTCCTTCGTTTCTAACTTATTATTAATTAGGCGCCTCTAGTCTTTCGCAGAGCGCTCCACTGAGCCGGTTGCAGCTTTAAATATGAATTAAAAGCAAATCCAAGCTACTGTAATGCGAAAATTATTCCGTGTCTTGCATGGCAGAGATGAATAGCTGCGTGGATCAATACCGTGAAACTCGGCTCCCAACGACAGGGTTATTGATAGCTTATATTAATGATGTTAATGATGGAAAAAGGAAAACAACGGCCCACCCGGCTTAGAAACTTTTTAGCCACTGAAACCCCGCAATAAAAACGGGAAGGGGGCAGGGATCGGGCTTAAGTGTAATAAGAAAATTATTTATGAAACCGGATAAATGACTTCAGAGCTTTGATGCATTTGAACCTAACGCTCTTGGCTCCTGGCGGCCCTGGCTCCAGCTGGGGAGACCGCGAAAACCCCAAGCCACGCGGAACTGGGGAGCCAGGGTCTCTCCGGCGGCCTCAGCAGCCTCCGGTTTGCTCCCTCTGCCTTGGTCCCCGCGGGGAGAGCCTTCTGGGGCGCCGGTCGCTGAAGCGTTTGGAAGTTGGCGGAATAGGGCTGGCGGGAGGCTTGTCCCTCTACTGTCTGGGCAGGGACAGGTAGCAAGGTCAGTGGGGCCCAGCGGCTTGGGACTTTGGCCCGATTTCTCTACTGGTTCTCTAGGCACCTGCCCCCAGAGGCTTTGACCGTGCCGGGGGACCCTGGTCCGGGTCTGCACTGTTGCCTCCTGCCCATCTGGCTAAGGTTCTCGGGATTCTCCCAAAGGCAAACTAGTGGCCGTTTCCTGAGCAGGAGAGGAAGGGCTTTATACGAAGAGAAACAGTTCTAGACGGGGCAGAAAAACTGAGGAAAAAGCTTGTTCTCCTTCCCCGTGTCTTAGCGGGTTCTTTACCAGGCCCCAAGTTTAATGGGCTTTGGCATCGGGCTCTCGGCTAGCGCGGGGTCCACTAGGCTCGGCGTTCCTGCGGGGGTGGGGTGGGGGGAGAATGGACTCTCTGGTCTAAGCCCCATCCTCTAGTAATTCGGCACAGGCGCCGGCCCCCCTCCCTACCAGCCCCAAATATCGACCCACTCTCTCCTCCCCTCTAGCCGAGGGCCACTGAGAAGGAGGAGGGCGCAGAGTGGGGAAGCGAAAGGTTAAATCCTGACCCTAGAGGACGGCGGGAAAGGTCAGAGCCCGAGGGTCAATCGCAGGCCCAGGTCCCATCCCCCCTCCGCTGGGCGTAGAGCGGTATGGTCCCTTCCCCCAGCCAGGGTCCTCTACATCTGAGTCGTAGAGGGGTCGACCCCTGGTAGCAATGGAACGGTGCTGGAGAAGCTTGTGTAGCGATTGGTGGTCCCCTTCTGGCAGCACAGAGAGGCCAGCCCTAAGTTTAAATTTTTGGATTCCAGTAGGAAGGGAGGAGGGGCGGTCGGGAGCTGCAAGAAAAGGCTCAGGTAGAAAGGGGCAGTCTCACTTTCCTTCTCATAGACTGGACAAATTTGCACTTTTCTTCATTATATACTTTAAAATTTCTCCCTCTGTCTCTTCTCTTCTTTCCTTCCTCTTCACCAGTCTTTCATCTCTCCCCGGCTTTTTCCACTTCTCTTCCCTTCCCTTTCTGTCTCCTCACTTCCTCCTTTTCATTTTTCCCTTCTTTCCTTCCTTTTCCACTTTTCTTATTTCCTCCCCCCTTTCTCCATATTGTTCTTATTCTTTACTTCTAACTTTGTTCTTTATTCCTTCCCTCTCCTTCTCTAGGTGGGGTCTGGTGCAGATCTTTGTACATCTGTACTTTCATATGAAAAGCACTGGCTTCATTTGGCATCAACATAAACTAACCTTGTTTTTGAAAAAGGAGAGAGACTAAGGAGGCTCAGGTGAGCCACTGCGACTTTGCTGTAACTGGCTTCCACAGTGCTTCTCAGCTAGGTCTTTGCTACTACTATCCATGTTCCAGTGACCCAGGTCTGGAGTCTGGGGCTTGTCATCTGTGTGGGGTGGGGGCAGCTCTTCTGGCTAATTCTCCACAGTGTCATGGTGTAGGCCCCTGACAGCTTCATATTTTGGGGGTTATTGTTTTTATTTACTTGATTTTACTAAAAAATTTAAAACAGAGTTTATCTCAGAGGCCTTAATCACTGAAAGCACCAGTCAAGCCTTGACTGTCTTTGCCAGGAGTGGCTAAGTTGAAACTGTTATTTAGATAATTAGAGAAAAATGAAGCTTCCTGCCACGCGAAAAAAAATCTTCTCAGCTATCTGCTTTCAAAGTCCACAATCAACTACATGTTTCAGAAAAGCTCTGGCTGCATAGACTCAGTCTCATTGCCACACCATCTCAAACACAAGGCCCTTCTTCAGAAAGGAAACACAACAGACACTGCAAAAAATCACTTGATTCTGGAAAAAAAATCAATATCAAAATTAGATTTATTGTCTGCTTATGTGATTAAAAATGACAAAGTGTTGGCTTTTATTTTCATAAAAAGACAGAAGCCTGAACAAAATAATTTACTATCGAGTACTTCTTGCTTCATTTGCCTGGCAAAACCTGGAGAAAGCTAGTGGGCCACTTGGAAAGTGCAATGTGGGGAACCGGATGCTCCCTGCACAGAGGTGAGCTCCAGGTTGAAGGATTTGTGTCTTATTGTATGTAGGAGGGAAATAAATTTCCTAATCTCTAATTTGCTGCAATGCCAGTGCAGCTGGTTAGTTCTCAGTTTGCCTTGTTCGAGAGAAATGCTGGGTGATCTGTCCCTTGTCCCTAACTTTTCAACTCAAATTCAAGTTCCAGGTCTTGTACCCCAAAATGACTTTAGAGTATTGCTGACTTATTGGTTTCTGGTTTCCAGTAGAGTCATACCCTTTCTGGCTAGCTCGGGTGGCCTTTCTGATGCATCCAGCCTTAGACCCCTGTGTGTGCTTTTGAGTGTGTAGTTTCAGCTGCTTGGTGGGGTGAGTTCTCTTCCCCAGGAGGCTTGAGAGGTTTTCAGAATCCGGGCTGGAATCCAGAAAAGGGGTTTCCAAAACCTTTGGGCTGGAATCTTCAAGTGTTATGGGTGATGTGCACATTCTAGGAATATCACTGTATTTGGGAGGACTGATTACACCTGAGCCCAAGGTTATTTATCTTCATTAAAAACAAAATAGAAAAACTAAAAAAGCAAAGACAAAAAACCACAGTGTATATTTCATCTTACATTTTCCATCATCCTCAAACCAATTCAGAATCTACTCAGTCTACTACTCTCGGGTGAGCATCCTGCATGTGAAGCACACACTCCCACTAGTTCACTGCCCACAATGGAACAAAGTGGCTCCCTGACCATGAAAGGTTATGGAGCGTGGCCCACGAGAGTGCCAGTGGTTTCACACACATGTAATAGCATCATTAGGAAAATAATACAAAGCTGGGTTCCTTAGATCCCCTAAATGCACCTTCCAATTGAGTATTGACGCTGTTTGCGGGATACACATGCCAGGATTCATTTATGAAATCAGTAATTGGTCCTCCTTTTTGTTCTGGAACCCAACTGAGAAGGCTTATCTCCTGGTAGTTTGGAAATGACACCCAACCATCTCCTCCGAGGAATCTCCACAGGCATGGCTTCTCTAAGGTTATCTTGCTCTCCTATTGGGATCAAGGGCTTAAGGAGAAATAGATGTGGATCCTTGGTTTCTTGGAAATCTGACAGCGTCCCTCTCTTCCCCATCCAAACGGGCTTGAATTTCTGTTTTTGCACCTGTCTTGTTTGGGCCAATGCACCCCCATAGTCCTTTGCCTTTTCCTCAGACGCCTGAATGGAGGACGTGTTGATCCCTACAGAAAAGTCTGTCTAGGCCGTCTTGGAGATGGTGAAGACGCCCCAAGGTCCAGGTGTCCGGTGGTTCTTGCTGTGGGGCAGCACTAGCTCCTTTCAGCATGAAGACAGGTTCTGCCATTAGCTTCTAAGGGAACAAACCTGGCCTCTCCCATTGCTCTATCAGATCCCTTCTCCAGCATCTTCACCGGAGAACCTCCCTCTCCAGCCTGGAGGGTCGAAGATCAGGCCTTCTCTGGGCACACAGACTTCTCCGCACCACTGGCTGAAGCAAGCGCTGGAGCGGTCTCCTCTGTAATTGAGGCTGGATGCCCATTGCCGACCAGGGAGAACAGACAAAGATCTTAGAGCTTCCCAGTCCTCCGACAATTTAGCCTGTATCTAATGACGTGGAGTTTTGAGGGGGTGGGAATGGAGCAATTTTATTTAGGAAATTATGAGTGACTACATAAAGTCACTCATCTAGACATTTTAGGAGGTGTTTTATTTTTCCTTTAAAGGAGGCGCGGTTTTAATAATTGTGTCCACATTCTAACGCATCATTTCATTGCCCAACCTGGTCAGAGCTAAAAAGAAGTTGCCAGAAGGGATACAGGAGAGGCAAACGAATGTCCAGCCCTCCAATTAGACAGTTCTGTTCCAAAGGGGCCGACCTTTTGATTGCATGGGGGCAATGCCGACTGGCAGAGCAAAAAGCAGATTTCTATGCATGTTCACGTGGCCCAATGTAATGAACACATCTCCATCAATTCCTGGAGGCAGAGGGCTCAATTTACTTGTTTTAGCTGTGTAGTGTTCTCAGCCTCAGCTCTGACTGACTACAGAGCAGCTAGTAGTTAGAATTCTCTCTCCAACGAAAGCGATGGTCAATAGAATTCTTGGTATCAAATGAGCAATAATTTGCTGTGGCTACATGCTGGATAATGAAAGATGTTAGTGCGATCAATAAAAAATGAAAACACTTTTACTTACATCTTGAGTTACTGTTTTAAGAGAGCGAATGCGGTGCAACAAACCCAAAGCTAAGTTCAGAGCCTTCTGATACCTTCTTCAGAACCCAGAGGCAGAGTTTTGTCACTACCTGACTGGCTCTTCCTGTTCCACAGGCCACTACCTTTTCCTTCAATGTTGACAGGAGAGTAGATTATTTGCATCAAATTAACCCTGTAGAAGCCAGTAATAATTTAACTGCAAGGGCTCCATTTCTTCTCTTCCTAAAGGCAGAAATAAATTTTAAACTGTTTTCCACCAGGATGAAATGTCACCTAATTGATTGTAGTTTACCAAAAATGTATGCAAATGTCCCAAAGCTGAATTGTCTTTTGAAATGCCTCAAAACGTGCATTTGATCAAGATGGCCATGAGGGCCTGTGTTCTTTGGTTGTACATATAGGGGCAAAGGAAAATATTTAATTCCTTTTGATTTGGTTTGTGTTGCTGTCAAAATCTGGAAACTTCAGGCCATAAACTCATTTTTTTTTTCTAATAAACTAATCCCCCCATCTCCTTACATAATAATTTCAACTGCTCAATTTGTTTTCATTTTATATTGGGTTTATTTGTCCTATCCACTCTGCTTTTCTCACCATATTATTTATCTTGTCGTTAGAATGCTTATTGTGAAATGATCAGAGAAACATTACATATTTAAAAGATACCAAGACTTAAAAAAAAAAAAAAGGCACAATGAAAAAGCTCACTCCCAGACAGCTCCCAGCACCAGAACCGATGATATAAGTAAAGAACATTTGAAAATGTGTTTGACTGCTTCAGAAGACTTAAAAAAAAAAAAAAACCCTACATTTTGCTCACCACATAACGCAAAACATACGAATTTAGCCACCGCTTTAATTTCCTCTGACTAGAGGAGCTGGTTGTGCAAGATCAGTGGCCTGTGATCATCTTTAGCGGGTTTGGGTTGGATTTGGAGAGACATCGAGCAAGAGGGAAATTTAGAAACAGTGAGCTAGACTAGGGAAGTGCAGAAAAGTTTCAATTTGGGGATTTCCCCCAGTAAGTGAATCGAGATGGCTTGGTTTCTCACAGGGCTGTCTGAGAAACAGGTTCGTTTAGCCACCGCACGCTGCCTAGAGGGAGAACCTCGCACAAACCAGAGCCTCTAGCTGGCGTACCCGCCACCAGCGCGGGGCACGCCCGTGTTATTTACACCCTACTCAGAGGGCCGGCCTCCACTCTCTTTTGCCACTTTAAACTCCCAGGGAGGACCCGTTTGTTACCTGCCGGGGACGGGCAGGCAGGCTGGGAGGGAGCCGCCCCCGCTCAGCTCTCCAGCGGGGACGCTGGCGTTGCCCTCCGCCGGTGGCTTCTACCTTTCTAATTATTTATTTATTTATTTTGTGTGTGTGTGTGTGTGTGTGTGTGTGTATGTGTGTGTGTTGCCACGAGCTCAGCAGTGGACCAGAGTGGCCAGGCCCCTGGAGTCTGCTCCGGCCTATCGTCCCTTCTTTTCCTCCCCCTACCGCCACAGACGCCTTGAGACTGGCTTACCCTGGTGGGCGAGTCGCGGCGCATTAGCGGATTTCATGGCAAGTTGCTTCTGTGACATGCGATCAGGTTCGCGTTCGAGGATTTGCCCCCTAGGAGGGAGGGAAACGAGAGTCAATTTGCATAATTTCAAATAAGAGAAATTGGAAAACGGGGAACAGAATCTTACGCCCACAATTCCTCCCTCTGCCCGGAAATTATAAATCAGTCCCTCTCCGCCCAGTGCAGAGCGGGAGAAGGTAATCAGCACACGTAGCAGGTAATACCTTTTATTGCGCTCATTTTAAAGACAGGGACTGGACGGCCCCCTGCTCCAAGACTTTCCTTGTAGCCCGGCCCGGGGCAGGCGGATCAGCCGGGGCGCTCTTCGGGCCCACGATTCCTGCCAGGTCGCGGAATGAGGGGCGCCGGGAAGAAAGACCTTGGGCTTGATGCCCAACGGCCCCCCTCAGCGCCTAGGGTCTGAGTCGGACACACAGATCCAAATTCCCTCCGGCTCCTTCGTCTCCATCTTTAAGTCCAGGCAAAGATCAGTTCCCTCCCTCTCTCTCTGGCTCGAGCACACACATTTGTAGTCATAAGTAAATAGCTCCCAGCTAAATCAGGAACCGGAGAAGAGAAAGGGAGAAGGAAGGAGAAAAGACAAGGATGAGAACCGTGGCGCGAGTCTCGCCTCTCCCGGCGCCGTGTGGCTCTTTTTGGTCAGGCCAGCCTTGCATTTGGGGGATGCAACTTGCATTTGAATAGCTGCCTGGGCTAGTTATGGACCCGGGAAAGCTCTGAAAGGGAATCACTATGCAAATTGTCCCAGTTACAATCGAAAGGTTCGATCTCCAGGAGCTGCCTGACGGAAGTTGATGTCAGCTATCTGTGCATTAGGGTTGCATTACCGCCTTCGCCGTCCTCCTCACCACCCCCTCTCGCGCCTGCCCGAGATTTTTTTTTTTTTTTTTTGCTTATGTGTATATTTTCCCTCAGTAATTAAGGGGGGGGGGGTGTGTGGAATAAAGACTGAAGGTGGCGGCATAGCTGGCTTGGGCCTGGGAGGCCCAAGGGCGGAGAGGCGAGGAGGTGTGGCCGCTCTGGGGGTGGGGGTGGGGGTAGTCATTCTTTTGCAGCAGGTGTTGATGGTGTGTCTGAAATCAAATATTTAGAATTTTTTTTTTTTTAATGCTTTGGAAGACGAAGTGGTGGGGGGCTGGGGCGGCGACGTCTACCTCCTCCCGTCCGCTTGATCCTACAACGTTGGCTGCAGATCAATACTCGCTCACTGTAATCCCAGTAATTGTAGGGCTCGAAGCTTTTATTTTAAAGAAATAGGACACTAGGGCTCAGGCAGGCGGCTGAGCGGCACGGTTGGGTCGCGGTACCTTCGGGGTCCTTTTGGGGCGCTCATCTTTTACCTGGGAACCCTAAAGCTCCCCGCAGTAGTGTGATTGTGATTTCGATATTGCAGCACCCGGCATTAGCCAGGGGCCATCGGGGGGTGTCCGCCAGAACAGGGATACGGCGTTGCTTCCTGGAAGGAATGGCGTTGGGGAGAAGGCGACGTGGGGGACTTAGGGCAGGCTGCATGCGGCCGGGCGTGAGGCTCAGGATCCCACCTCTTGCTGGCCTGGGTCCTGACCAGTCGGTCAGGCCTGGGGCTGGGCTTCTTGGGCTTGAGTACCGAGGCTGGGCCAGTCCAAGACCTTTCTGTTGGGGCCGAGGATGCTGGAATCAGCCTATGTGAAGAGTTTTTGTCCATTTTCTGCTTCTGTCCAGCAGCCAGAGGCCGGGCCAGGCTGCATACTGGCCTAGTTTGGGCCTAGTCTTCGTTGAATCCTCGACTTGGGAGGCAGTCAAGGGCACTAGGACCCGGCGAAACAGCACGGTAGACCGGGGCTGTCTTCGGGAGAGCACAGCCGCGCGTAGGGCCCACGCCCACCGACCCCGTTGCGCCGGCGGGACCTGCAGGTTCCGCCCGCCGCCTGCTGCCTCGGCCGCCCGCCCTTTGCTGGCAGAGTCCTGGCAAGACTGCCGGGGCCTGAGACTGGCCTCCGCGCCGCTGACCGCCGGCAGCTTCTGGCGCCCCCGAAAATGACCATCTGTCATTCAATTAAGGTTTCAGGGCAGCTGATGGGGGAGCCAGGGTCAGCGACCCCAGGACAAAACGGCCTGCTGCCTCGGATAGGAGAAGTTCAAATGTTAAATGCAGAACATTGTGCCCTCTCCCAGTCCCGGCCCCCACCGGGCCGCAGGTCCGACCGGTGGACAGCAGCGGGGTGAAGGGCAGCGGTCATTAGCACTTAGATTTCAGCTCTGGGCCCGGCTCCTTCTGTTGGGCTATTTTGACCAGAGAACCTTTAACCCTTTCATGCCAACCAACCCCCAAGGGAAGGACAGATTGTCCGAAGAAGGAAGAAAGAAAGATCAGATGCGCTCATATAAAGAGGTTTCAAACTGTATTTCTGGCCACTACTTTATAGGAAAAGCAAGCAACATACCTGCAAGATTCAAGAAAGTTCATTATAGCCAAAACAAACTAAACGTTTTTTTTTTTTAAATAAAGTTTTAAATTTGGGGAAGAGTTATGTTTGTTAAATATGACCATGGAACTACTGGGCCAGTGTCGGGATAATGGGTCTGTAAAACCTTAGGGACTTACCTCCTAAAAATGTGTTTACCCAATATGGGTGAGTAGTGATGAGCTCCAGCTAGCTCAGATAACTCCCTCTGAAAGGTTGGTGATAAATAATCTCCGTTGCAGTCAGTCTCATATACAGTTGAAAATAGATTGGATAGTTGGCCTTTCCCTTTTAAGACTTTTATCTAATAAGAAGAGGTTGGAAAATAATTGTAACTAATAGATTTCATCAAATACATTCATTAAGCAATCAGATATTGTGGGTATTTAGGTATTAATGTACTTGGCTTCTCCACACTAGATAGAGGGAGAAGTAGCCACACGCTTAGCAGTTTTCTGAGGAAACTCCAACTATTCCTCTTAATTACTAACCATGAAGCTTGAAACAGCTCTATTAGCAAAATACCATTTCAAGGCTTGGAAATCTAGGTCCTTCAAGCAGGCTAGTTAGTAAGACAGGAAAGTTCCAGGACTATTAGCTTCCAGCTTCCAGTTCTCAACATTGAACCCAGTCCCTACTTTTTGGAACTATCAAGCAATCAATTAATCAATCAGGCATTCAGCATTGAAGCACCTTAGCAAATTTTTCATTGGATAACGATGAATAATGCATGGCCCTCCAGTATATCGACTGTGGTAAATGGTCTTTAAGGTAAGGTGCTGCAACAAGTACCCTTAAATAAAATCAAAATAAAAAGTTTACCACAATCATAATAAATTGTTCAGTCATCTTCCTATTGACCTACATAGCATCTTTCTTCAGGGGCATTTGAAGATTCCCCCCTCCACCTCAGAAACAGACCAGAACAAATTGATGAATTGAGCTTTCACTATGCTAATTTAGACATTATAAATATTTAATTAACATCTCTAATAGCCAGTCATAGAGGGCCCCCCTCCGCCCTACTTTACACTCTTCTTAATCTAAAGTAAATGCTTTTCCCATTAATAGCCTGATGCCATTTTAGCAGCTTCCTCGGTAAAAGGGCCCCATTTAGTCCAAAAGGAGGGGGGCACTGAGTAGTCTGCACTAGGCAGGGGTTTATTCCTGTTTGTAAAGTATCCTGGGAACAGCGACAAGTCTCTAATTCTACCTTTCCCAGTTGTTGCTTAAGTGATATTATTCTAAGAACAGGGAATATCTCTCAAATTCATTATTTTTGTTGAGACAAGGTAATCTTTTGAAGTTGTAGTAGAATAAAAATGTATGTACTTCAGTAAGGCTTACATTAAAAAGTGGATTAGATAATGGATGGCAAATTTCCAGTCATGGAATATGCTATTTTTTTTTTTTTTTTTTTTTTTTTCAGCAAAGAGTGGTGTTGTGGAAAGAATTCAGGACCAGGAGTCAAAGGACCTAAGTTCAAATCCTGTGGCACTCACTAGCAGGGTGGCTCTTGAGCAAGGGAATTTCCTCACAGAGCTTCAATTTTCTCTTTTAAAGTGGAGGTAACTAATGACTAAGTCACGGAGCTAAAGATTGAGTGGGAGAATAAATTACTCAGCATATAATAGACACTCAATAAATATTGGGTTAATTTGTAAATGACTACTGAAAATTCATTAACCCGTCCTTCCCCTTGTAGCTATTCTTGTAGTCTCTAATATACTCTGTCATAATATGAAATTGTAACAATACTCTGTATTTGCAAACATTGTCTCATCAGTTCTTTGATTTAGCTTCTACAGCATGAATTAGGGAGAGACCAGGAGGCCAAAACATTGACCAAGGTAAGAACACTGGCAAACACTGGTAAGGTAAGGACAGATACTGGAACTTAGATGTTCAATAGGTCTGAATCATAAACGCTGATCCCTGAAATGTCCTTACACAACAGCCCTTGTGTGGTTTAGAAAGATTCCAGAAGCAGCATTATATTTCCCTGGGGGCAGGAATCAGATCAGAAATGAGAGTTCAAGAAATTAGAAACTCTCCAGTCTGATCTAACTCTGGAACTAAAATCTGCAGATGTGGAATATTAGAGGAAATGGCTGAAGAAAGAAACACTCGCAGGTTTACAACTGAAAAGACAAGTCATCTTATTGAGAATTAATTCTCAAAAAATTTGTGATAAGACAATTGATTTGTTGGATGTTACTGGTTTTAGAAATATAACAACTCTGATTTTTTTTGTTTGCCAGCACAAAATAAATATGCACTACTTAATGTAATATATGGATTAATAAAGGCACAATAGATTTTTGTAAGTAGTGTAATCACGTAATTTAGTTTTTTGGTGCAAATCAAAATTTCCTTTTTGTTTTTGGTTAGCAGTGGAAAGGACAGATAGAAAGACAAATGGAAAAGGGGCAAAAGATTGGTTGGGGCTGTTTCCTAAGGAGCAGGGAGCAATAGGAGGTGTGAACTGATAGCGGAGTCTGGCCTTGGATATTTTGTTCTCTCCCCACTCCCCATTTATATATTTATCTGCAGTGCTTGGAACCCAGGGCTTTAGCTCAAGAATAAGTAAGATCTCTACCCCTGAGCTTCAACCTTAGCCTCTTTTAAATTTTATTTTGTGAGAAATTCTTGATAAGTTGCCCAGGATGGCATCTACTTGTGATCCATCAACCTGAGCCTTCTGAGTAGCTGGGATTACAGGCATGAGCCACCATACCTGGCTTTCTTATTTATATCTTGCTCTGCTCTCTTAATTTTCTGCTCTTTGTCTCATATTCTGTCCTTTTCTCTTTTTACTCTGTGATAATCTATTAAATAGAAAATAAAAAATATGTATTTTTACTGCTCCAAACCCCATACTATTTTGTTTTGAGTTAGCCATGGGGAAAGTTTATAACAAATGGCTCCCAGGGATATGTCCCAGAGTGTTGCTTTCTAAGAATGCCATCTGTTCTATGGGCATGCTTGGTGTGGCTTAGAGAAAGAACCCTCATCTATTTCTTGTGCCTCCTGTGTGCACTAGGTTAGCCTAGGGAAAGTTCCCAGAAACTGGGAAGAAAGTTATTTGCAGCATGGAAAACTTTTCAGTTTTCTTGGTTGTCCACTGCCTATTGTGTGCCAGGTACCTTGCTGGGCACAGGCATGCTGAGAAAATAAGAAGCAGTTCCTGTTTCTAATCTGAGTAGAGTGATAGACATTTAGATATCTTTTCAGAAATCTGAAGAAAGCTTTGAGAGTGAGAGGATGAGTGGTGCTTATGGAAGGGAGTTTTTCACTGAAGTCTTTACCCAGAGGGTAACCTCTTAAATGCAGGAGGATGAGCTGGGCAGGTGACAACGAGGATGGGAGAGGACACAGAGGCAAAGAGATGCACAGGCTCTACAGTTTGAGACTTCCACCTGGCAGATATGAGGGTACACAGCCCAAGGAGAAAGTCAGCTGGAGCCTGTGAAGGGTTTTGTTGCCAAGTAGGGTTTAGATTTTATCTTTTACTCAGCAGGGAACCAGTAGACATTTTAAAGCAAATATATGAGAAGATATGATGCATTGCTTAGGAAAATAACTGGTGACAGAATAAGGAGGTGGGTGACAGGGAGGCCAGCATAAAAATGGTAACAATAACAAAAGAAAACAAAGCCAGTATCCATCTTTTTAATATATAAAAACTTTATTATTGGGATTTTCCAAACCTCCATTTTTCTTATTTAACTACAGAGAAGTCATACTATCAAATTTGTTTGAGGAGGATAATTGTGTGATGTTTTTCTATTTACTATTATTTTTGGTTAAATTTCCCTTCTATTACAATAACTATCCCATAGTTTTGCCTTGAATTTTGTTGTTGTTCTCTGTAGAACTTGATTTGCTTGCGTTGGATGGACGACCTTTTCCTGGAAGTAAGACTCTGCCTCAGGCTGAGGCCTCTCTTCAGGGTTAGTGTGAACTAGTCATATTCAAAATTACATAAAAGAGGTTGTGAGGGGAATGGGAAAAAAATAAGGAGAGAAATGAATTACAGTAGATGGGGTAGAGAAGAAGATGGGAGGGGAGGGGAGGGGGGATAGTAGAGGATAGGAAAGGTAGCAGAATACAACAGTTACTATTATGGTATTATGTAAAAATGTGGATGTGTAACCGATGTAATTCTGCAATATTTGTAATGTTTTGAATAACCAATAAAAAAAGCCTTGAAGAATAATATGCATCTTTACTCCCTGTCTTCTTGAATTGTCTTAAAATCTGCACTGCAGGATCAAGTATCTTATCTGTATTCCACACAATAAACTTCCTAAAGGTCATCTTTAGACATCTATGCTTACCTCCAAATTTCTCTCAGTTGCTACAAAGCTCAGAATCACTCTGAGGGGTCCTCTCTGTTACCATGTTGCTCTTCCGATTGGGTGTCTCCCTCCCTGTTCCCCGATGGCTTATACAAACCACCAATTTTAGAAGCCCATTCCCCCAGAACAACCCTGTGGGAGAGAAAGCTGCCCTTCCTCTCTGATTGCATTTCTGTAGAAGGCATCCCTGCTGGAATTTGGGGGGGAAAAGACTCCAAGCCTTCATCTTAAACTTGGTGACTATAATACTCCCTCACATAAAACGTCAGAGGGCAATGAACTGCTAACAGGGTTGGTAGATTCTGCGCTATGAAAGTTGAGAAGACAAAGACCAGTTGGACTCAGTAATCAGAAAAGGCTTTAGGGAAGGGATGAGACTTGAACCTCGATTGGAAAGATTTGGGAAAGTAGCAGAAGGGAGGTCATAGGACATTTTGGATATGGGGACTAACCCACAAAATGGGCAAAGGTGCATGGCTAGGGACCAGAGATTTTCTTTGTGCTTTCCACTATAAAATGAAATATTGAGTCAGGCAGAACTATAGAGGGTTGGGAGGCCCTCAGAAGTTCACCAGGTCTGTTTTGTAACAGAGAGCTTAAATAGGCAATGATTAATCATTACTTTTAGCACCTGTGAACAGTTAGTTTAGTTCTCCCACCCTTAGGGAAATCTCTGGTTTTTAAGCAATAAATGAATTCACTATCTATTCAATGTCTGTTCTTTCCTTCTGCAGTAACAAAATGCCCATATTGTTGAATATAGCAATGAGCCTAGTTACGCAACTGTATTTCTGCCTTTTCTTGCAGAAGCCATATTGGTCCCTAAGAAGTGAGTGAGTATTTGTAGTAAGACTTCTGAGAAAGTACTTCAAATGATTCTGAAACAATCAAGATGTATGACCTTTGATACTTGCTCATTCTTTTTTCTTTTCTTTTCTTTTTTTTTGGGGGTACCAGGGATTGAACTCAGGGGCACACAGACACTGAGTCACATCCCCAGCCCTATTTTGTGTTTTATTTAGAGATTAGGGTCTCACTGAGTTGTTTAGTGCTTGCTGTTGCCGAGGCTGCCTTTGAACTCACTATCCTCTGGCTTTGAATTTGTGATCCTCCTATCTCAGCCTTCAGAGCCCCTGGGATTATAGGCATGCACCACCGTGCCTGGCCTCCATTATTTTTCCTGATGCCTGGGATCATGAACTTGATGGTAGGAGTTGTAGTGATCATCTTGTAATTATGAGGCATTTTTGAGGCTAAAAGCTATAAGCTAAAGATGATGCAGCAAAAATTATAGAGCCTAATTCTTGATTATGATGGAGTCATCATCTAGCCCTTGGTGTGTACCTTCTATCATATTTAAGTCAAGGTTATTTTACATATGTTACTAGCAGCTGAGTATATTTCTAAGTGATACAATGCCTATAGATTTTGAAAGCAGATCCTAAAATCTGGCAGTCCTAGCAGGGGTATGTTAATATTAGTCATTCAATCAAAATAAAACAATATTTCCTCACTTTGACAATCTGTAACTTATCAGAGTGTACTGTTATTTCCCTTTTTGTCTTATTCCATGTAGACACAAATGGTTTCTTGTTAGTCAACATTAGTTTTTTTCCTATATCCTCCCATTCAGATGTCCTCTTTTATTTACCTGTGTTTTCATATAAAGCATATAAAATTTTTGGAATTTTTTGTTTCTTAAGCCAGACTTACTTATTATTGATACTTATAAGCATCCAATTATTTCATTATGTCTTTTAATGCAGTCATGTGCCCCACAAGAAATTTGTTTGCCCAAATTGAGGCAAGCCTGCATCCAGGTAGGGTTTGAGGCCATAGAGATGCATCCACTGAAAAGAATGAAACATTGGCTAGTTGAGAGGCTGCCCTAAATGACCTTGTCCCTGAGATGTGCGATTAAGGTTTTCACTTGTGCTTGAGTTTGATTTATCTATTCCTGTCTCCTTTGAAACTTATAATATTTTTTCTGTTGTGATATACTGTCTTCCATTTCAGATTTATCAATATAAATAGTAAAATCCCCAAATCTGCAGAAAGCTCTGTTCATATGCCTCTTGCTCTTATCATTGCTTATTTCAGTACCTGGAAATTTGGCTTGCTACCAAGAGTAGTGCCCAGCTACACATGAGAAGGGGCAGTGTCTTGTGGCTTGCTTGTTTTAAAGCAAAGTTATACTCCCCAAAACAAAATGTTGGACACATGAAAATATTGAATGTATCCTTTGAAATATATATTCCTTCCCCTTTGTGTTTTAGAAATTCAAAACTCACTGTCATTGTGATCATAGTGTCTGGAAACAGAATAAAAGTAGAGTGAATTATATAAGGAGAAAGAAATTTATAGGCAATTAGAAACAGGAATAGATAAGGAATTAATACTCTAAAATAATCATGATGCTTCTTAAATTTCTGTTATATAGTTCATTGTTATTATTTACTTGCTTTATTTTTTTGTGGTGCTTTGGATCAAATATAGGGCCTCACTCATGCTAGACAAGTACTGTACCACTGAGATACACTCCTAGCCCTAAAATTCATTCTTTTTAATAGTGGCCAAAGTGAAATTTCAGCAACTTCTGTGCATTATAAAGCATGACTCTTTCTTAGGAAAACTGGTGTGAGAGGAGGGTGGCTTAGCAGGTGGAGCTGTGGAGTTTCACCTCCATTCAGACCTGAGTAGTTCCATTAAAAAAAAAAAAAAAATATATATATATATATATATATATATATATATATATATATATGGACACGGACACAATACATTTATTTTATTTCTATGTGGTGTTGAGGATCAAACCCAGGGTCTCACATGTGCTAGGCAAATGCTCAACTACTGAGCACAACCCCAACCCCAGAGTAGTTTCATTTTATAAACTATTTTGGATATAAATTGGTTTTGATGGAGAGCTATTCTCCCAAAGCAATAGGAGATCATTGACATTGAATTCAAGTAGACATAAATAATCAGTATTTTTCACACCCTCTGGCTAATTTAGTTTTTCTCACTTGTAGAAAAATATGTGACTACTAACAAATGACCCAGTACAATGAAACATTCTCTTTTGCAAATTAACTTAAGCATTCAGACAAAAATAAGTTTTGACTTATATTGGTAAAAATATTCCATTTGTTTTTCTGATTTCTTAGTTTTTGTTTTGAAATGTCAAGCATTCCTTACTAGATAGTTGACATTAGAAAATGAATGACAGTCCTTATTGAGATGAGTGGGTTATACATTTATTTCAAGACCTTCTTCACCATAATGACAATACATATACATTTTTTCTTCATAGAGATAATTCTGAACTAGAATAACAGTGCAATTTTCAGAGATATTAGAAAATGATACAGATATTTAAAACATGGTTTAAAAATATGCATGTAAGCGATATAACATTCTAGTTCTTAAAGACTTTTTGCAAAACAGGGCATATATTTGATGCTGACTTAATGCTACTCTGTAGGATGAGTTATAGCTTGAAATTCCATTAATGATCAATTTACATTTAAGTTAAAGTAGATGTAGTCATTTCATTTGAATGACCTCACTATATGTTTCAATTTTTCTAGTTATCAAAGAACAAGGTATCTGCCTATTTGTTTCAGGTTTTAACTGGGAGGCACAAATATGGGAATACAGATGTTAATTTACATAAAATGATAGAGATGGAAGGATAATTATTACTTTTGGTTGATGTTATAGATGGTATGCCATCTTCTTCTGCTGACTTCAACAAAGTTGAACTATATTTGCTCAAAATCAATTAATGTGCCTGTTAAGATGGACTAATTTGATAGCTAACACATAATATTGAGGGTTACAGTGGCACAAGACAAGAAGGGGGAATCAGGCAGGGGCTGGACCATGCAGGGGTCTCATGGGCTATGATAGAAACATTTGTATTATATTCCAAATTCAATGGGAAGCCTTTGAATAATTTTTTTTTTTTACTCAAAGAAAGTATCATGGTATAGTTCATGTTTTAAAAAGACTCCTGTGGATGCTCTATGGGGAATAAATAGTGGGGGATCAAGAGTGAAAGTGGGGAGCTTCAAATGAGAGGATTGTTTGGACAAAGGTGGTGGCAGCAGAGAGGCCGAAGAATAAAGACTTCTGGAATATGATTTGGAAGTGGAGTTGATAGAACTTGCAGATGAATTAGGAGTGGAGAGGTGGTAGTGAGGAGAAAATAATTTGGCTTAAGCAACCAGATAGACAGTGGTACCATTTACTGAGATCAGGAGACTTGGGAGGAGCAGAGTTTTTTTTGTTTTTGTTTTTCTTTTAGAGAGGGAAGAAGGGAGAAGTAGTCCCCATTTCACATATTAAATTTGAAGAACCTTTTATATATCCTCATTTCTTCCTATGAGAGAGAATAAAATATAGTGAAGACATCAGGGGTCAGTTTAATGCTATGAAACTGGTGAAATGGATATATTGAACTATGAAATTATTATACAGTGTACTATATTTAATTGTTTCCCTGAAGATGCTACATTTAAACAGATTTGTTTATTGTTTTTAGGGATTTTGCGGAAGTGCTGTAATATGTCATCTTGATCAAACTGTTACAGGGAAGAGAGTGGTCTATATTCTGAAAATAGTAAGAGCCTGCTCATAGGAGGATAAATTGCTGCTAGAACATAACCATGGATTTACTTTTCTCTCTATGACTCTGAAGAAGGCAACACTGATTCACGGTGGCAGAGAAATAGTTGGACAATGTCCTTGGCTATGTGTTCAATATTTTTATCAGTTGGTAGATTATCTACTGTAACAACTAACCTTGAAAATTTCAATGGTTTACCCAAATCAAAGCTTATTCTTACTTCTCATCAGACAAGCAAAGTTTAACATGGATTTTCTTGGTTGGTGGATATCCTTGGTTGTGGTTGCTCAGGGATGCAGGCCCCTTCCAACTTGGTGTTCTCTGATGGACACTCTGCCTTAGTTTGGGAGGTAGGGGAGAGAATGGTGACCATCCATAGGAGATCTTATGGGCTAGGTCCAGGAGTGCCACATGAACTTCACCTACATTTCATCAGTGAGTCACATACTAGCTGCACATCTGGTCCAGGTAAGTTTAATTTTGTGTTCAGGAGGAAAGGGAATACGAAAGCATTGGCTACAAGTCTTGGTTCTGAAAGACTCTTGAGTATTCAGTTCATCCTTTGTCCTTGTTGAAGCCATCTTGGATTTAAGGGAAAGGAGGTAGAGAACACTTCAACACTGACTTTCCTTCCCAGTAGGCCTGACTTTTGAAAATTGGAAATTTATGCTTCAATTCTTTTCTCCAATACAAGATTATGTGTTTACTCTCAAACAAGCTCTTCCGCCTGTTTGCTGCACCTTGTTTAATAGATTTACTGGTTGTCAAGTCTTTCATTTGAAACATTTAAAAATGTTGAAATTCAATAATTTTTGACTTGCAAAATAGTAATTTGGTATTGTTCGACCTAATAGTAGAGTCAGATGCAGTTTAAATACATTCCTTTTCTTCTGACATTAATTGTTCTCCACACATGGATCGTTCTTCTGAAATGAATGGGCAAAGGAGGTGCACAGATATTTCTCACGAGAAGATATAAAGATGGCCATAAGTGCATGAACAGATGCTCAACATCATTAGTCACCAGGGAACTGTAAGCCCAAACCACAATGAAATACTTCACCCATTAGGGTGACTATAATAAAAAAGATGGACAGTAACAAGTGTTGGAGAGAATGTGGAGGTTATACATTATAGGAGGGAATGCAGAATGGTGCAGCAGCTTTGAAAGTTTGGCATTTCCTTAAACATTCAACGAAGTTACTATATGACCCACCACTTCCAACTCCAGGTGTATACCCAAGAGAAATGAAAACCCATGTTCACACTAAAATCTGTATGTGAGTGTTCTTAGCAGCAATATTCATAAGAGTTGTAAAGCAGAAACCACCTAACTTATCAATGGATGTAAAAACTATAATGTATCCATACAACAGAATGTTAGTTAGCCATAAAAATGAATGAGGTGCTCACATATATTACAATATGGATAAATCATGACAACATCAATCTAAGTGAAAGAGGTCAGGCAACAGAGGCTATTTATTCTATGATTTAATTTATATGAAATAGTCAAAATAGACTAATTCATAAAGATAGAGTACATATTAGCAGTTTCTAGGGTGTGGGGATAGCAGAGAATGGGCAGTGATTGCTAATGGATATGGAGTTTCTTTTGAGGTGATGAAAATATTCTGGAATTAGATAGTGATGATGATTGCATAACTTCTGAACACAGTAAAACTTATAAAGATGAATTTGATAGTACATGAATTATATTTCAGCAAATTAAAAAGGAATTAATAACATATCTTTCAGATTGTTAACATATAACAGTTTTTTTTTCATTGTAGCACACTTTTTTCTAACCTAAACACATTACATTGCTGTTTTTTTGATCTATTTTCCTTATAACTCTCAACAATTCAGTACAAAATCACTAACACCCACCATATACATTTTAACTAAGCTATATAATTTTATTTTTGTCACCTTTGCCCCTTGGACTTGAGTGGAAATAACTTATTGGAAAGGCCTGTGTCTTGGAATTTAGATTGATGAGCTAATTCTCCCAAACACACATGTGCTCATTGTGGCATGAAAAACATTTGGGCTTCAACTCTTGTATAGAATGTGTTTTCTGCAAATCAGAAATAAAATGCAAAAAAGCAATACTTGCTTTCTTTGATCATGTTTCCATGTTTACAACATGGAAATAATTTGGCAGAGGATGCTATGGAACTCAGGGAGGTGGGGAGCTCAAGTGGATACAAAGGAACCTACTGAATTAACTTGGCCCACAACTCAGTCTCTTCACTTCTCCTGAGAATCACAATGTTTGTTTCTGATGTAGCCCTTATAAAGCAAGCACTCATGTGGTTAATTCTGGGAATTTGACAAAATAAACACAGCCAAGTAACCACCAGTTCAGAATAACTCAAATCATTTACCTGTTGTATTTCTTGAATATGTGGAAGGGATTCAAATAGATAGTTCACTGAAACACATTATAAAACCCTCTTTCCCTTTCCACCACTTCTCTAGAAAGTGTGGGGCATTTTGCTTCATAATTCACCTCCAACCTCCTCCTAATCCCACCCTGCTGCTGCTCTCCCCTCCCACCTCACTTTTCAGACCTTCACTGTGTAAATCAAGTTTTCCTCTTTTGGAATAAGGAGGAGGTGAAATTGGGAGTTGGGAGGGGGGAGTCGGGGAAATTATAGTATCTTTTTTGGCAGGGTGAGGTTAGAAAAGAGGTGGTGATTATTTCAATATTAATAATTTTGATGATATTATGTCAATGATGTAATGCAAACTAGATGCTCAATAAATATTTGTTGAAATGTGAATGAACTCTGATATTCTCATAGCCCAGAAATGGCCCTATAACCAATCAGTTAACAAGAAAACCTAAGAATACCACGAGATATCAGCTATATCCTGCTATCAAGTTGGATGGAAATAGACCTCAATGGACTCAACTGAAATCATCTTGTCTGCCATGTTAGAGTTTTCCTGGGTGCAAAGTATACAGTTTCACTAAATCACATTTTGCCTCAAGTGACGAAATATGGAAGTAGCCTTGTTTGTGGCTGAATTGCATTTATGTTGCTTTTGTTAAAAATCATAGAAGCCAACCTTAATTTTATTCTATAATGCTCTACTATATGTTTCAGGGATCTGTTTATAAGATGATCTATATCATCTATCTATCTGTCTATCTATCTATCTATCTATCTATCTATCTATCTATCTATCTATCTATCCCATCATCTACCTACCTACCCATATACTATCTCTGTTAGGTTGACTGACTTGTACCAGTTTGTTTGACACTGTCCTGATTTTAGCATTAAAAGTCCTGCACTTTGAGCTGGGCATGGTGTGGTACACACCTGTAATCCCAGTGCCTGGGAAGCTGAGGATGGAGGATCAAGTTCAAAGCCAGCCTCAGCAGCTTATCAAGGCCTGAAGCAACTTAGCTAGACCCTGTCTCAAAATAAAAAGTAAACAAAGGTCTGGGGATGTGGTTAAATGCCTTTGTGTTTAATCTCTGGCATTAAAAAAAGTCCTACATCTCAAGAACCCCCTCAGTCCCAAGTAAATTGGGTGATTTGTTTATATGTGTGTATATGAGTGTATGGTCCCTATTCCAAAAGATCTTTAAAAATGCAGCAGAGGGGCTGGGATTGTGGCTCAGTGGTATAGCACTTGCCTAGCATGTGTGAGGCACTGGGTTTCATTCTCAGCACCACATATAAATAAATAAAGGTCCATCGACAACTAAAAAAAAAATAAAATAGAAAAATGTAGCAGTTAGCATCCCTCTTGTCCACTTTTAACTAAAATTGCTTTTATTAATCTATGTAGGGTATAGATTTATATTATTTAAAAATTTTTTTTTAATTGTAGTTGGACACAAAACCTTTATTTATTTATTTTTATGTGTGCTGAGGATCAAACCCAGGGCCTTGCATGTGCTAGGCGAGCACTCCACCGCTGAGCCACAACCCCAGCCCCTAGATTTATATCTTATAATTAATAGATAATTTTGCCTTGCATGTTTTCAGTATCTTATATTGTAAAATAATTATAATGCTTTTAATTACCTTGGCAATCTCTTGAAGTTTCTTCCAGCTTTATGATTTTACCTTTCGGAATCTAGTCTATTCAAAGCCTGTCATATCTTAATGTGTTTTCTGCCAAGTTTCAGTTACAGAGAAACACCCCTTCCCTTGCAGTCACATTTACTTCTCACAAATCTCCCCAACAGACACAGAAATACTTTCTGGGCTTGTCTAGTTTTTTATTTTCAATTATTTACTTCTTGTCTAAGTATTCTCTTTTCCTCTGATGACTCAGGAGGAGGAGAGAATATCCACTTGATCATCAATTGTTTTGGATAGTCACATCCTTCAAGAACACTCCTTAATAATAGTTATTTTGTGGGAACACAAAGCATTTTAAGGGATGATTACTTTGAATAATTTATTTGAAATTTGTGATAGTTGGATTGGGCTTTATATTTCACTAAATTTTTTTGTCATTATAATTAAAAGAGCAAACAAAATGTATGAAGGTGGAAGGAAAGGAGGTGAAAAGATTGTTTAAGAAGTAGAATTATACATTCAAGTTTTAAAAGCAGTATCATTGGGGGCTGGGGCTGTGGCTCAGTGGTAGAGCACTTGCCTAGCATGTGTGAGACACTGGGTTCAATTCTCAGCACTGCATATAAATAAATGAATAAAATAAGGGTCCATCGATATCTAGGAAAAAAGTTGGTATTATTTAATATCAATAATACTGTGTAATATTGACATGTTTCTATTGGTGTAGGTCCAATGACATATTTTTCTCTGTTTATTACCTTTTTTAGTTGTAGTTTATATACACATATACATATATATGTGTATATAACACATTTATATACACATATACATACACATATTTGTACATATGGATGCATATATGTATGTATATATGTATATCTATATATGTTATAATTATAGATGCTTCTTTCTTTCTTTTTTTTTTTTTTTGGTGTTGGAGATTGAACCCAAGGGCACTTAACCACTGAGCCATATCCCCAGACCTTTTAATTAATTAATTTATTTTTAACAGCGGAATGCATTACAACTCTTATTACATTTATAGAGCTCAATTTTTCATATCTCTGGCTGTATATATAGTATATTCACACCACTTCGTGTTCTCATACATGTACTTTGGATAATAATGATCATCACATTCAACCATCATTACCCCATGCCCCCTCCCTTCCCCTCCAACCCCTCTGCCCTATCTAGAGTTCATCTATTCTTCCCATGCTCCCCTCCCTATCCCACTATTAATCACCTTCCTTATATCAAAGAAAACATTCGTTATTTGTTTGTTTGTTTTTTGGTATTGGCTAACTTCACTTAGCATTTTCTTCTCTGACTCTATCCATTTACCATTATTTTATTCTCTTTTATTGCTGAGGAATATCCCATTGTGTATATATGCCACTTTTTTTTTATCCATTCATCTATTGAAGGGCATCTAAGTTGGTTCCACAGTTTAGCTATTGTGAATTGTGCTGCTATAAATATCCATGTGGCTGTGTCCCTGTAGTATGCTGTTTTTAAGTCCTTTGGGTACAGACCGAGGAGAGGGATTGCATCCCCAGCCCTTTTTACTTTTTATTTAGAAACAGGGTCTACCTGAGTTGTTTAGGGCCTTGCTAAGTTGCTTAAGTTGCCTTTGAACTTGTGATCCTCCTGCCTCAGGTTCCCAAGCCACTAGGATTACAGACGTCACCACTGCGTCAGCATTACAGACGTCATAGCTGCTTATTTCTAAACAAATCTGAAATCATTTAAAACAAAAGAAATGCAGCCAAAACTGATATATACATGTTAAAAAATCAAAACACAACAGGGTATAATGTGAAACAAACAAACAAACACCTCTCTGTATACTCCTTACCACTGAGGAACTATTATTAGCAGTTTCTCATGTAGTTTTTTTGTGCATTAAAACATTTAGAGGAGATATCTGCTCTCTCATATTTTATTGTACCACTATTCATAATAGTCAAGAAACAGAAACAAGTGTCTATCAACTGATAAATGGATAAAGCAAATGTGGTACATATACACTCTGGATGTCTATTCAACCATAAAAAAGAACAAAATTGTGTCATTTGTGAAAACATGGGTGGAACTGGAGGCCTTATGTTAAGTGAAATAAGCCAAACACAGAAAGATAAGGATCATATTATCTCATTTATGTGAAGTCTAAAAAAGTTGATTGCAAAGAAGTTGAGAGTAGTATGGTTACCAGAGACAGGGAATAATTGGGCATATATAGGGAACAGGATGGAAAAGGTTGATTAAGGGTCACTAAGTTAGGTAGGAGGAAGAAGTCCTCGAGCACTACTGCACAGACGGAGGAGTATAGATAACGGTAATGTGCTGTACATTTGAAAAAACTAGAAGAGAGAATTTTGAGTTTTTTTCCATAAAGAAATGATAAATATTTGAGGAGATAAATATATTTATTCTCATTTAAGCCATATGCAATGTGTGCATATGTGAAAACATCACATGGTACTCTATAAGTATGTATGAATTTACATGTCAATTAAAAAAGTAAAAAGTTTTACCCCCATGTATATGCAGCATATGCTTTTAAAACATTTTACAAAAGGAGTGTATTCTAACTACGGTTACGAATCTTTTTTTTTAGTGTCCTTTAATAATACATTTAAAAACATTTTCATTCCATTTTAACTGGATATACCTAATTTTGTTTTGGTCAGGGCTATAAAATATTCCATTGTATGGAAATGCTATGACATATTAAATTGATGTCCTAACAATGGATATTTAATGTTTTTTGATTTGTTTTGTCATTGCACTCATTTTGTCATTGCCACTCATATTTGTGTGTATGTGTGTATATTCTTAGTGGAATTGTGGGCTTAATGAGTGTGCACATTGAAAAAATTTTTTACAGATTTACCAAAATGTTTCCCTACAAAAACATTTGTCCTTTCCAAAGACATAGGAGAATGCCTGTTTCCATGACCATCATTAAAAACTGTGCATTTTCAGTAATAAAACTTGCTATTCTGGCAAAATTTCAAAGGTGGGCATTATGTGGTTATTTTGATTTTCAATCTGAACGCTTTTTTCATTCAGTGTTTGCAGGTCTCAGCAGTCATCGCTTCCTTCTTTGGAGTTGACTGAAGATCCTCTACTAAGGAATAGTCTCCATGATCCAACTTTCTTCTAAAATAAGCCACTTGAGAAAATGGTGGTGATTGGTGGGGTGTGAGAGTGGGTCCTGGTGGGGGAGTAAGTGGTTTTAGGTCAGGGAAGACCCATGGTCTTTCATTAGTCCGTAGGGAATGGAGATGGGTCATATTATTGGGTTTAGGTTGGAAAACTCTGGAACTATAACAAGCGGTGAGTTCCCAGTGACTTATTTCTGCCTGGCTATTGACGGAGTATGAATGTCTAGTCCCATTCCCTATAAGCTTCTTGGCACAGGGCGGCAACACGGAGAGGAGCTTGGATTCTGAAGCCTGGCTGCTGAGGTCTGACACCTGGTTCCACTACCTGGTAGCTATGTGATCTCGTGCCTCAGTTTTCTCATCCATAACACTGGATGTTGACTGTGCTACTTTTAGGGTTATTAGGAGGACTGAAGAGGTTAATATCTGTAAAGCACTAATAATGGCACCTGGCATATGGTAAGTACCATAGAGATGCTTTGTTCAATGAGATAAAGGAGCTAGTGGTGAGTTATTTTTCCAATATTTTTGCCAACCAGCAGTATACCAGTGGAACCTGGAGATGAAGGGGCATTGCTGATGCCTTTTCCTGATTCTGGGGAGAGAGGTTCCAAATAATTCCTATAAGCAGTTCAGAGCACATCCTGAACTGGAGGGCACAGAGAAGGGGCAGGCGCTAAAGAGAAGGGTCAGAGGCTGAGGAAAATTGATGAAGTCTAAACAAAGATGACAATGGAGGTGAGCAGTTGGTGCTTTTGAGTTTTCTATTTGGTTTGCAAAAGAGCCTGGAGTCGTGTGCTTTGAGGGGGAGCTCTTTGTGCAGCTTTACGCCATGTAATAATGCCTGTAGGTAGAATAAGGTACATCTGGATTTATCAGGTCCTATCACAGAACAGGGCCAGTCTGATTAGTTTTGGAAGGAGCTGGGTACAGATCGAGAGAGTCCAGAACTGGACCTGAAGTCCAGGAGAAATAGGCACAGGAACAATAGACCCAGGCAAGTCTGTCTTGAGCTAGGAACATTGAAGGCCTTTTTCGTACGTTTGACTAAAGAATTGAGCTCATGGGAACTTCAGAAAACTTCTGAGGTGTTCTTGGCCTAGCCAGGTTGAACTGGCATTAGTCAGAGGAAGGGCACTCCTCAGTTGGGATTAGGAAAGGGGGTCTTTTCGTCTTCACTTTGGACACCTTTCCCTAGGTAACCATCATCTCTGCAGTTTCTGGCTCTGACTGGTGCCTCTGTATTTGTAAGTAATGTTACATTGTCCAGGTTATACGTGCTTAGCCAATCCTGAGAAGTAGAAAGAAGGAAGATCTCCCCTCCATTTCTACCACCAACAGGCAGCCATTGTGTTGTTGGATATAGTTAATTCCCGTCCCTTTTGTGTCATATATTTATTTGCCATTTATTTTGAAATTCTTAAGATATGCCCCAAGGTATAAGAAATAATGTAGCCAACAAGCAGATGCCCACCCTCCTGCTTAAGGAATAAAAAAAATCACACGTGCTATTGAAACTTCCCATGTGCTCTTTTGCTGTCATGTCTCATTCTCTCTAAGAGATTATCATTCTTTACATTCTTACTGAGCAGTATAAAGCATTGCTTTGCATGTTTTAAGCAGATATAACTATTTTTCTGCAATTTACAGTTGATGTGCAATGTTATTTTTGTGATTTAGCCATGTCAATGTACCTTCAGTTTATTCATTTTCATTGCTGAATACTATTCCTTTGCATGCCCTAACTATCATTTATTTATCTATTCTTTTATTAATAGAAATTAATAATAAACAAATAGTTATTTCTGTGGTTAACTAAATACAAAGGGTAAACTTTTCTGTGGTTGTCTTTTTATGTACCTACAGAGAGTTTCTCTTGGGTACCTTCTGAGGTGAGACAATTCTTCAATTATAATAGATATTGCCAAATTATAGTACTAGGTTTTTCCCTGGAAGTAAAATTATTTCACAGATTCACCAACACTTGGCATTGTCAGACTTAAAATTCTGGTGATTTGATGATGTAAAATTGCACCTCACTCTAATTTTTATTTGAATTTCTCCAAATATAATTTAACCCATTCTTTTTATGTGTACATTTTTGTATAGTTAAAATAATCCTACATATGCATATTTTTATATTTTTCCCATTTGTAATTAAAAAATATTTTTCCTTTTACATACTCTTCACAAATAATTTTAATGCCTATATAATATTCCAACATGTGCAAGGAGTAAAACATTCTTTCATGATTAGAAGTTTAGGTCACATCTAGATTTTCAGTGTTACAGCTGAGGCTCTAAAAGAATTTGACTAGAAAGCTTTTAATGTATTTTGGGTGATTTCCTTCGATTGGCTTGAAGGAGGCAAATTATGCACAATTCTAAAGCTCTTGCTTTGTACTTTGCCAAATTGCTTCTATAAGCAGTTAAGATCACATCCTGGACTGGAGGGCACAGAGAAGGGGCAGGCGCTAAAGAGAAGGGTCAGAGGCAGAGGTAGTACAGAGTGCCTTGTCCAGAGCACAGACCTGCTCCTCAGTCCTGAGGCACTTCACCTGTCCTTTATGGGAAGGTCTGACTGTGGGAAGGACAGGGGAAGCGCCTCAGGACTAACAGAGCTCGGGCAAGAGTTCTTTCCCCCAGTTTCTTTCCTCCTGTATAGCCTGTTTCTTCAAGTAAATGATGATTTCTGCAGATAAGAATTCACTTTTAAAGAAGTTGAGCTAATTCCATTTTTCCTTGGAAGTAAAATACTGTATCAAGTTAAATATAAAATTTTATTAACTCCAACAAATACTAGGCACCTGCCATATCCTGGGTAGTCCCTGGGGACCACAGCGATGAATAAAATCACTACAAAAGTGTATTATTGTCAGATGAATTCTATGGTAATATATTTAGTATATTAAACATAGTAAATTTTTTTTTGATTTTATTTTTTAAAACACACGACAGTGGAATGCATTACAATTCTTATTACACATGTAGAGCACAATTTCTCATATCTTTGTATATAAAGTATGTTCATGCCAATTCATGTCTTTATACATGTATTTTTTTGCATTACAATTCTTATTAAATATATATACCACAATTTTTCATATCTCTAGTTGTATATAAAGTATGTTGACACTCATTTCATGTCTTCATACATGTACTTTGGATAATGATGTCCATTACGTTCCACCATCCTAGCTAATCCCCTGCCCCCTACCTTTCCCTCCCACCCCTCTGCCCTATCTAGAATACATCTATTACTCCCATGCTCCCCCTCCCTACCCCACCATGAGTCAGCCTCCTTATATCAGAGAAAACGTTCGGCATTTGTTTTTTTGGGATTGTCTAGCTTGACTTAGCATTATCTTCTCCAACACCATCCATTTACCTGCATATGCCATGATTTTATTCTCTTTTATTGCTGAGTAATATTCCATTGTGTATATATGCCACATTTTTTTTTATTCATTCATCTACTGAAGGGCATCGAGGTTGGCTCCACAGTTTAGCTATTGTGAATTGTGCTGCTATAAACATTGATATGGCTGTGTCCCTGTAGTATGATGTTTTTAAGTCCTTTGGGTATAGACCAAGGAGAGGAATATCTGGGTCAAATGGTGGTTCCATTTCAAGTTTTCCAAGGAATCTCCATACTGCTTTCCACATTGGCTGCACCAATTTGCAGTCCCACCAGCAGTGTATGGAGTGTACCTTTTTTCCCACATCCTTGCTGACACTTATTGTTGTTTGCCTTCATAATAGTTGCCATTCTGACTGGAGTGAGATGATATCTTAGAGTAGTTTTGATTTGCATTTCTCTGATTGCTAGAGATGATGAGCATTTTTTCATATATTTGTTGATTGACTTAAACATAGTAAAATATTTAGTATACTTAGTATGAAACATTTAGTATACTAAAGTATATTAATATTAAATATGCCATAATACCCACATAGGTCATGTCTATAATTAGCAATAATATTTAAGATAACTAGAGTGTCTATCAGTGCCTGAGAATTTGTTGTTATGCAAAAGTATTTTTCCAGGCACTGTTGGAATTGAGTATTAAGTATAGGCAGGTTTTTTTCCCTCTGATTTTCCAGATCTTTCATAGCTGAGCCAGCATGCCAAACTGGTGGCTTATTACAACTGGCACGGTGCCCTGCAGGGCTAATGTGTTAGTAATAGTTTATTGTTCCTTCCCGCACTGATCCTTCCCCACATTAATGTCCCCCTAGGATCTACTGCTGCCATGTGGGTCTTCATTCTGCCCCTGATGTTCCTCTGAGAGTCTCCTGGAGTGGAGTTTCAGAGCCACCCATACATCATAGGTGACTTTTAAAAAGAGATCTTAGAGATGACAGGATAATGTAACCATCACATGTAATATTTGTAGCTCCAGAGGCTAAGATGATGACGAAAGCAATGAAATCTTGAAGGTCCAGAGCAGGGTCTTTTCACCTGACAAGGTGAAGAAGGCACCTGCTTGCTGTCCAGGCATGCTGGGGAGGGGTTTCTTTTAATTTTTTGAAGTCTTTCTTTGACTGTTCATGTACTTACTAACAGGTCAGAGGGAAAGAAAGGTAGAGAAGTAGCTGAATAAGGCACTGTGATGTTTTGAGTTGGTATGATAGAATGAGTTCTTGCACTTGTACAGTGGGGAGCAGATGAGGGATGAGCTTCTCCCGGACCTGGGCTAACAGCTAAGCAGTCCAGTTAGGAACCTCTTGGCTGCAAACACCATGCCGTTCATGGGGAGGGCATCCTGAGGCTGCATCAGTTTCCTGTCTCCTGCCTCCTGCCTCAGCTTCCTGAGCCACTGGGATTGTAGGTTTGTGCCACTGCTCCTGGCTGCATAGCATTTTGTTGTAATCCCCCAAATTATGAAGCTCCTTCCGGGCAGCATCAAGTGCTAGATGCTGCCTGGAAGGAAAGATGAACATGACAGGCTTCTGTCTCCCTGGGGATCTCTTGAATTTGAAGAATAGTTTTTATGTCTTCTCTGAACACACTTCCTCAAGGATTTACCTTTAACTTAAACAACTGTAAGATTTAATGATATATGTATTGCAGTGTCTCAACTTTTGCTATTTGGTAACACTTTCCAATAATAATACAGGGAAAAAAAATACCTCGGAGAGCCCGATTGTTAGTGAACTGATTTTGTAAGTTGATAGAATTTAAACACTCTTGGATAAAATTTCTCAATATAAAAATTGTGCCTGATTTATTAATTTTATAAGCATATTCATTATTATTACTATTATCAAAACTAATGAATTCAACTTGGCACTGGATCACCATATAATTGGAGAAATAAAAGTCTCTCTCTGAATGCTGAACTCACTGGCAATTGGTAATTTGACTACTCTAGCCAGTTCTATTATTAATTTCAGGGTTGTTCAGTTCAGCTCCAATTAAAATCAAACATTTATTTTATTACTTTGAATTGAAGTGAATTGAATTGTTATCTTTGAATGGGTAATGTGGGTAATATATCCATACAGTAATATATGCAACGGTAATGAAATTAAAACAGAAAGTCTCCGTTCCACCACTGACCCTGTATAACCGCCCCCTCCTTGACGGTAACCAGTGTTGTCAGAATTTTATTGCATACCTTTTTAGAGATTTAACAGAGATATATACACCCATTTGTATCTTTATATAGCTCTATCCATATCTGATTTCATTTTACATAAATGGGAGCATAGTATATACACTCTTCTGCCTTTTTTTCCCTTAATGTTATATCTTGCCCATGGTTTCATCTCTTCATCTTTTTTTGAATGGCTACATAGCTTTTTTCTTTGGTACCAGGTATTGAACCCAGGGTTGCTTTACCACTGAGCCACATCCCAGACCTTTTTAACGTTTGATTTACAGACAGGGTCTCACTGAGTTTCCTAGGGCCTTGTTAAGTTGCTGAGGCTGGCTTTGAACTTGTGATCCTTCTGCCTCAGCCTCCCGAGCTGCTGGGAATACAGGTGTGTGTCACTGCACCTGGCTACGTAGCATTTTGTTGTAATCTCAAAATGTATGAAGTGCCTATCATGTGCTAGATGCTGCCTGGGAGGAAAGATGTATATGACAGGCTTCTGTCTCTCTGAGGATCGCATTCTGGTGGAGAAGGTATGTACCTGGGTAATCAAAAAGAATGAGCTGTAGGTGTTCTGTAAATGAGCCCTAAGCAGAATTCAGAAAATGAAACTGGGAGAAAGAGATTAGTTCTATTTGGAAGACGTGAGAAGTTTTCCTGGAAATGGAAGATTTGAACAAGGTACTGAATAGGTTCTCTGACAGGTGCAGATGTGGGCTAGGTACACCCAGGTAGGGAGGGGTGAAAAGGGATGCATGCTGAATTTGTTCAGGGAATGGGAACTGTGGGGGTCTAGGGAGGGGATAAAGCTAGAAAGATAGCTTGATGCTTTGAATGTCAGTGTAGAGCTATGTGGGGTGTGTGTGTGTGTGTGTGTGTGTGTGTGTGTTAGTTATAGGAAGGCCTGGAAAAATGGGTGGCAATGAAGGAGGGAAGGCTTTTATATAGACCAGATGTATGGAGGGCTTGAATCAGAACAAGTTTTTTTTTTTTTGGAAGGGAAAGGAGGGGATGAATTCCTGAGATATCACAGAGCTAATTTTTCTTATGAATAAGGGTTGGCAGCTTTGTAACATCATTAGCCATTCTAAATCTATTCCCTGATGAACTTGGAGTTTTGAATTCCTAATGAGGACACTCTGACTGACAACCCATTTAGGATAATACGCTTTAATAGAACAGTCAAACACACTTATTTCAACAGAGACATGGAACAACCATTAATTTGCAGAAGAGAAATAACTGCGGGGTGGCACCCCTTTCCATGCAGCTATCACTGCTGATTGGAAAAGTCACTGAATAATTGTATACATGGGATTCTGAATTGGAACAGAGAACACACTTCTATGTTCAGTTGTGTATTTGCAAAGGTGATTTTTACAAGCCAAAGTGCTAGAAAACCCTGAAAAGACAAAAAATGAAGGAAAACAAAATGCTCCAGGTAACCTTAAGAGCAAAGTATAAATGACATTTTGCAAGCCAACTTCATTAACCTGTTTCCAGTACCAGCCTCATGGTGACAAATAGACATTTCTTGTTTCTTGTCTATTTTGGGATCTCTCACAATTCCAAGTGGTTCTCCATTAGGAAGTGGGGAAGTTAGATAATTAGTACATGAATTTATTTGTCAAATTCAAATTGACTAAACTGTTAAAAGACTGTAATTTATTTCTCTTAGCTTATGATACTTTTTTTTTTTTTTTTTAGACTTTTCCTTGCCTTCCAGGGAGAAATACATGTACCACAGTAAGTAAAATTAATATCCTTTTCTGTGTGCCCCTAATAAATAGTTTCTTGCCCTGAGCTAGTGGCTATTTGCAGGGCCTGTTGAATGTTTCCAATTGCCTACTGGGGAGACTCTGAGGTGAGTGATCCACTGCCTTTGTTTGGCCCAAGCCGTTTTAGCAGGTGGTGAGCCACAGCAAAGATTCCATAGGTTCCCACCAAAGTCTGGGCAGAGGATTGAGACTCTGTAACCTGAGAGTCATGACTATGTTGAGTGAGGACAAGTGGCTGCACTTGACAATCTTCATATTTCTTGGAGACCAGAGTGGCAGGGAGTGGTGAGGAGAAGGCATTGAGCTCTTGGTGAGCTCAGCCATTGTCCTGCCTCCAATGGGGAAAGTCCCTCTGCAGCTTGCTGTATCCTGATCTCCCCCTGAACACTCCCAGAGTCACACACATCACGTTGGAAGCCTTCTGAAATATTAAGTTGATTTCTGCTTGTTTAGAACCCACTTGTCTTAGCGATAACCAAAGAGCAGAACTTTAGGGTACATAAGAATCACTGGGGATTGCTTTTTCCTTTTCTCTTAAATATTTTTTATTAGTGCATAGTTATAGTTATACATAGTAGTGGGGTTCATTTTGACATTCAGAAATGCATGTAACTCAGTTTGCTCCATTTAAATTCCCAGTACTTCCTCTTTCCCTCTCCTTTCCTTCTTCTTTGTATATTTTTATTATGGAAAAATTTAAGCATAATGCCAAAGAACCTTTTTTTTTTTTTGATACTGGGGATTGAACCCAGGGTGCTCTACTACTGGGTGCTCTACCACTGAGTCTTTTTACTTTTTATTTTATTTATTTATTTTTAATTTTTTAAATACATGGCAGCAGTGGAAAGCATTACAATTCTTATTACACATATAGGGCATACTTTTTCATATCTCTATATAGAAAGTATGTTCACGCTAATTTTTGCCTTAATAAATGTACTTTGTTGTTTTTTTTTTTTTGCATTACAAATCTCAATACACATTTATACCACAACTTTTCGTATCCCTATTTTACTTTTTATTTTGAGACAAGGTCTCACTAAATGGCAGAGGCTGGCCTCAAACTTATGATTCTCCTTCCTCACCTTAACCAGTTGTTAGAATTATAGTTGTGCAACACAATGCCTAGCTTAGCTCCTTTTTTGATGTAGTAATTAACAAAAAAAAAAAAAATCTCAGGCATCATATAATATATCTGCATGTAATTCAAAATGCATCTCTGCTAGGTGTCAACTTTTTTTCTACGTACATAATGTCATTATAACATAACAAAGTTAATAATAATTCTCTAATAATATCTAGTATACAATACATATTCCTATTGTTTTTAAAATGTCTTTTAAAGGACTGGGATTGTGGCTCAGAGGTAGAGCACCTGCTTACCTTGTGTGCAGCACTGGGTTTGATCTTCAGCACCACATAAAAATAAAATATTGTGTCCACCTATAATTAAAAAATAAATATTAAAAAATTCTTTTAAAGGTGGTTCCCTTTAATCTGGATTCAAACAGCATCTGTACATCATATATTGCACTGAATTATATATATCTTAAGTGTCATTTAATCTATAGCAGCCCTCCTATCCATTTAAAAGACATAATTTATATGTTGAAGACATCAAATCATTTGTCCTATAAAATGTGTCACATTCTGGACTTGGCTGGTTGTTTCCTCATGGTGAATTTTAATTCATTTGTATCTATTTCCTGCAAACTGATAGTTACATCTGAGACTTAGATTAGTTCTCTTCTTTGGGCAAGAACACATGACAGATAGTGCTGTGTGCTTCCTAATGCATCACTACAAGAGAGGCCCTACATTTAGTGGGGCTGAGATTGTGAATTCAAGTTTTGACGTCCTGAAAGGGATGCTTCATGAGTCCAATCTAGGCTTCTGAATCAGGGTCTCTGAGTGAATAGCTCAGGTAATTCTGGGACTGGTGACCCATGCAACATAAGTGTCTGAGAAACACTGTTCTAGAGAAGCATTCTGAGGTGGAAGAAGTTTTGCGAAACACTGGGTGTGATGATTAATTTTATGGTCAAACTGCTTGGGCCGTGGGGTACCCATACATGTGGTCCAACCTTATTCTAAGTGTGTCTGAATGGGTAGACTGAGGAAAGTAGATTGCTTTCCCTAATCTGTGTGTGCCTCATCCAATCAGTTGAAGACCTGGTTAGCATAAAAAGGCTGAGTAACAGGAAACTTCCTGCCTGACTGCTCAAGTTAGACATCAGTCTCTTCAACCTTCTAACTTGAACTGAAAAAATCAGCTCTTCTTGGCTCTTGAGCTTGTTGGATTTGAACTAGAACCTGTACCCTCAGATCTAATGGTTCTCAGACTTTTGGACTCAGACTGGAACTATACCATGACTTTCTGGATCTGCAACTTGCTGACTGCAGATTTTGGGACTTGTCAACCTCCATAATCATGTGAGCCAACTCCTTGTAAACTAAACTCTCTCTCTTTCTCAACCCTATTCTTTTTCTGAAAAACCCTAATTAGAACTCTCTCTCTCTCTCTCTCTCTCTCTCTCTCTCTCTCTCTCTCTGTTTGTGTGTCCGTGTATTTGCTGCAGGACTTCTCAGATCCTTTAATATATGACAATATGTATTGTGATTTTCCAAGCAGGGAGAGACCTCATAGTGTTCCCCAAACTACTATGACCAAGAAACCCTTTGTGATCATGCATCTTGCAGGTTTGGTGTTCCACAGACTCTTTGATAAACACAACTTTGGTGCATTGTAGAATAAACCTCCTTCTTTTTTGATTCATTAGCCCTTAGGATATTTGAAGGCAGCAGTTTCTGTCCTTAGATCTCTCTTTTGTGGGGCAAAATCTCTAGTATGTCCAAGTTCTGCTCTAGCATCTTCTGTTTCCTTCTCCTGTTCTCTGGTTAGTCAGGGGCCTGATCCGGCTCCCATATCATGTGGGGACAGTGGAAGACCCCAGGCAAGTCCTTTAGACAAACTGGTCCACAAAGAGAAGGACCTCCAGCTGGTCCCAAGGAACTTTGAGTAGCTTGAATAATGTGCTGTGCTCTTTTAAGAACTGTCTTCTTAAGTTTCTGGTGCTGCCATTTCTTTTAAGTGTTTTCCTGATGAAGGGACTTGTTTCATGAAACAACCTTCAGGGGCTCACAGTATGTGAGCAGGTTGGTTTCTTTCCATTTCTCCTGCCTCCTCTTCATTCCTCTTCACCCGGGCAGATTCTCCTTGGTGGTTGCAAGATGGCTGCAGCAGGCCCCAAGGCCACATCCCTTGTCATTCATGTCCATCAGGAAAGGGCAGGTCTGCTTCTTGTAATACTTCTAATCTTCAGAGACTTCTGACTGCTGAGAGTTTATCTGGACTGAAATAGATTGGCCTTTCCTTTAGTTTGCTTCCTGATTGAGTGTATTTCCAACCAGACTGACAGTTTCACTGCTTAGAGGCATCTGAGACTAGAGGGAAGGAAGCAAGAGAAATCCAACATCAGTGGATGGAGAGGACCTTAAACTCTATCTTAGTTAGCTTCTTGTTCTTGATAGTTTCATAATTTCTCTCTCTCCCCCACCCCCATTTTTAGCCGGGGTTCAGAGAGGTTAAGTGGTTTTTCAGAGGTCACCCAGAGAGTTGGGGGGCAGTGCTGTGTTAGAGACTTTCCTTGGGGAAGGTCAAGACTCCACATTATAAAGGATATTTCACTCGTGGACTTTATTCCTTGGACCAATGTTTGAAGGTGTTTTTTATTCTGCAACATCTGAAGCTGCTTTTCTTTGATCATCCCTGAGCAGCAGGCTGTTTGTTTTGCAGGCCAGTAAGAAGGGGCAACAGTCACCACTCATGGCCTCTCTTTTGAACCTTGACTCCGGGAGGTGGGGATCTGTGAGGTTTCCTCGGTGGGCAGGGCTTGTGATCTTGTGGATTGTTTAACACCAAACATTTAAAAGTATATGTCTTAGAAATCCCAGGTCAAGAACCTCTGGGGTGCAATATAGAAACAATTTACCCCAAAGGTTTTATATAAACACACACACACATACTATATGTGGGCTTTAAAGATCCATAGTTATTAGATAAGTAGTAATAGTATAACCTATTAATAACAATATATGCATCAATTAATTTTTTGAGTGTTAATGGGAGTAATGCTAAAAAAGGGTTTATGTACACAAGCCGTGTGCCCTTTGGGCATAAGCAATTATAATATCAGCATAATTATAATTTCTACAGATTTATAACTGTAATGTAGATATACCTTTTGCCATGTTCATCGAATATGTGATCAACATGAAACATTTCGTCTGACATGATCAGAAATGTCTACAGAGAGAATTTCTTGGAAAGTCCAGAATGTCACACTCCTTTGCCCCCCAGCCAAATTTCCTGCCCTGATGTTCCATTTTGACTCCTTTGCAGTCCTTGATTATCGTGGATCTACCTGTGGCAACTAAGCAGTTGCTCCTCCCTCCCTGGGACCTGGGCCAGAACTGGGTAGGGATCAGGAGGCACAGGTGCCCTCTTGCTGCCCCCCAGTGAGGGACCTCACCAGGCTGTGCTTGGTGTCAGGCTGACTGAGTCTGTGCGCGGACTTTCTAGGATGTCTCAGCTTTGCCTCCCCTCTGCCCACGGCACGTGACAACAATGGGACTTTGTGTTAAGAGTCTGTCTGTCTGTCTGTCTCTGTTATCTAAGGTGCTCCCTTGAGAGGACACAACTTCATGATTAAATAGGAGGCACTCCTGTGAGGGAACCAGAGACATAGGGAGACCAAGAGAGAAGGGACCCCTCGGTAATTCCCTAGTGACTGGGCAGGGCATGGCTGAGGAAGTGGAGGACAAGACGGAAGCTGACGGTCAAAGGCTCTGCCCTCAATTCCCCTGCATCTGTTCCCCCAAAGTGTGCTTCCCAGGCACTTAGAGATAAAAGGACCTGATGTCTTGTCTAGCTTAGCTCCAGGGACCTCGACTAAATCAAGGTGGTAAGGCTTGTCTCTCACATTTTCTTTCCACCCGCCAGCCCAGTCATGGAATGGCCTGATATTCCCTAGGCTGATCAGATAAAACAAAATCACAGGTGATGGCAATGTGTCATGGTACCCTTCCTGGGAAGCTAATGTTTGTAAAGGGGACTTTGGGGAGAGGGGAATGCTTGCTAGTTAGCATTCAGATTCTTGGATTAAAATCTCATTAATTAGTGAGTAGTTCTTGATGATAACGACCTACTTTGACTCAGAGTTAGAGGAAAGATCTCACAGAGGATGTGAAATTTGGTATGGGTCTTGAAAAATGTGTAGGAGTTCACCAAGCTTGTAGTTGGGGGAAGAGGTACCTGCATGTATGATGGGGCCAGCCTATCTGGAGAGCAGCAGCAAGTCTGGAATGATCACCTACACGAAGGAGTGAGATAGGAAAGGCAGTAAATTCATACTGTGAAGAGTTTTGTAATTAACTCTGAGGATTATAGAACCTTATCCTGGTTCAAAATTCAAATGATGTTGGAAACTTTAGAAATGGGAGATACACATGATCAGCTCTGATTTTTAGTTAAAAGCTCAAGATTATATTATTAAAATAGGTAATAAAAATAATAGTAATAGTGATTACTGTGCATTTGTCATGTGTTATAGATCTTATATAAGTCACTTTATATTCATTATTGCTTTATTCTTACTATCACATCAGTATGAAGGTATTATGGACTGAATGGCATCCTCTTCAAATTCATTAGTTAAAATCTTAATCCCCAGAATATAATTATATTTGGAAATTGGTTTTTTAAAGAGTAATTAGTTTAAAATGAGGCTATTAGGGTGGTGTTATTCAGCTTCCTGCACTATGACAAAGTAGATGAGACAATCAACTTATAAGGAGGAAAGGTTCATTTTGGCTTACACTTTTATTAGAGGTTCCAATCCCTGGTTGGTTGAGTTTATGGTGGAGCAGAGCATCACAGAGGTGGGCACATGGTGGAAAAAGTTACTCACCTCATGACAGCCCCCAAACAAAGAGAGAAACAGTGAGGGGGCCAGGGTCAAGATCCCCTCCAAGGGCACACTCCCAGTGACTTAACTTCCTTCCACTAGGCTCCACCTCTTAAAGGCTTCACCACCTGCCCATAGTGCCATAGGGTGGCGATCAAGCCTTTAGAAGATGGGTCTTTGGGGACCCTTATCCAAACCATATCAGGTAGGTTTTAATTTGGTCTGATTGGTGACCTCATAAGAAGACGAAATTTTGACTCAGAGAGAGATACCTGGGGTGTGTGAACATAGGAAAGACTATGTGAGGATACAGAGCAGACAGCCACCTGCAAACCAAGGAAGAGATATCACAGAAGAAACCAAACTGCTAACACCTTGATCTGGTACTTCCAGCCTCCAGAACCATGAGGAAAAATTACTGTTGTTTGAGCCACCCAGTTTGTGGTATTTGTAAATGGCAGCTCTACAAACAAATCCACGGAGGCCACTGTTCCCATTTTGTAGCCAGTGACCAAGGCACAGAGAGCCACTTTTCCATGATCCCACAGCAAACCCATGGTAGAGATGAGAATGAACCTGGGTTACTATACCTCAGGGACTTCTCAGAGAGCCCCAGGGGCCCAGAGCTTGTGATGAGCACAAGACATTACTTCCCTTGAAGTTGTAAAGATACTATAAAGGAGTGCTGGAAGGATGAGCTTGAGAGACACACCCTCATTCAGGAACATACCACTGTATATACCATCTCTTCTACCTGACTTGTTATTAGTAACATTGAGAAGAAATTCTATTGTTCTCTTTTAGATCAAGGATGAGAATTTAGAGAATCTGAGAATATATTAAAACACATGAAATAGTGTATAATAAAATGAAGAAGAAAGTTCTGAGGTTGCCTACCATGCTTTATATTGTGTGCTTTATGCTGAGAATGTTCGTTGTCATCCTTCACACGGCAGCTGCTGCTGAGCATCATCTGAGTCTGCAGCCATCAGCCCAGCTTTGCTGGGCGCAGTCTTGGTTTTCCAGCATATGACTCAGTGTCAGAGGAGTGTATGCACTGTTTAAGCCTCTGGAGCCTAGAAATGGGAAACATACTCTAAATGCTGTAAATATATTTTAAAGTGCTGGGCTTGTGCAAATATATTAGAGAGGAAAACCTAGCGGGATTGAGACTAGTGCTAAAGACAGTAATATCATGATCTGGCCTCCTGCTCACAGAATCTGGGCTGCCTTCTATAAGCAGTTGGGTGTCACCAAGGTGAGCTGGGTTCTGCCGAGAGCTGAAGTTGTGTTCTCCCTAGAATCCAGTAACTTTGGAGGACAGGAGTGGGAGATAGTTCCTATTTGGGTGAAGGATCCAGCCTCATAGAGGTGGCCCAGAAATTTGATTTTGGAGCACCTAGGAAACTCCCCTGGGGATTCTTGGGATGATTTGACCTGGAGGGGATCTGCAGGTTCTATGGGGTGCAAGATGGGTGGAGACAGAGGAATGCTTTTGTGTGGATGTCACTGGGAAACTGGGAAGAGCATTAGGAGGGAGTTCTTGAGGGAGTGAACTAGGGCAATGGCCCTGGGAAAAAGAAGGGGACTGATGACAAGACAATGTGGAGCCACAGGGATGGGGATGTGGCACTTTTAGTGACATCCTTTGAGGGTGGTGGGGCGGCATGGGGCTACTTTAGTGCCTCTGCACAGGCACTAACTAAAGGCACAGGCGCTGGATGGAGATGCCATCCAGTCTTCTATCTATGCTTCCAAAGCCTCCAGGCATCCAAGGGGTGGGAGCATGGTGACAAATGCTCTTTGCCACTTTTGATTTGCTCAGCAACATCCTAGGAAATGTCATTGACCTATTGTCTTCTTATTATTAGTATTTTGACTCTTTCGAAGTCCAAGGACTATCCAATAGATTATTTCATATTACAGAAAAAAATATTAAGGCAGATTTGAAGGAAGAGGAGCTGGCTTCTGCCCTTTTATCCTGGATCTGTAGATCCTAGAACCTCACTTGCCCACTTTTGTCAGGAAACTGAGAAGATAGCTTGGGGGTTGGCGGGAGTGGAAGACCCTTTCATTCTGGGTAATTAGAGGGAGATGTGGAGAAGCCATATCAAAAAACCCTGGGCCTATTCTAGTTGAGGCAGAGTCGCCTCTCAACTTTTCAACGCCCTCTGATCTTGCATTCTCCCGGCAGCACCCATTCAGATACGCTCAACACATCCACTTAAGTAACTCGATTACTCTCGCAGGCGCTTTTACATAATGCACCTCCCATCAGGAGGGGCGCTCAATCATTCAGCACAGGACCCAGCGCCTCTCCCCTAATATCACTTTACACACAGCTAATGAACACAGGTTCCCAACAAGGGACTGCATCAGTCAATAAAGGACGGCAGCGCAATCTTACCTGCCCGCGCTGCCTTCGCTGCCTCTGGAGCCAATTAGCCCGCTCAGTCCCCATCGCAGCGGGAATACATTTCCCAAAGTGGTGCTCCTGCTCACCCTGGGGTTATCTTTGTCTCCTTCTTCTTCGCAGAGCTCATGCAAAACACGGGAGGCTGCTGCAGATCTGACAGGCTGGACAGTTTAGTGGGGAGAGCCTGATTTGAATTCACTCCAGCACTTTGATCCTAGCAAAGGGGCGCAGGGTGATTTGAGGTGTGGGAAAGAGGTGAGAAACCCCTCCATTCCTGATGCTTTGAAAAGCGACGAAGCTGCCAAGAGAGCACTCTGGCTGCATCTCAGCCCCTCTCTTCTAGTCTCAAGGTTTTAACTGTTACCTCACAGGTAGGGATACAGGAAGAAATGAAAGTGCTGGTCCCTCTTCTGCTCTTGTCCTTTCTCCTGTGCCTTCTGATTGAGAAATCCCAGTTGATGGCAAGGAAAGTCACTGTTAGGAGTCCAGATGCATTGATAATCTGGGGTTCGGTGACTTTAAGCAGGGAAATTCCTCGAGTTCTTAGTTTGCTTTCTTGTGGAATTTCTGCTCTACCTTCCTTACTGGACTGCAGATAGGACCCAATGATCCAATGTCTGTGAAAATATGCAAGTAAAACTGCACAGACATACCGTATTGAGGGATCACGTGGGGATGCAGAAACAGCCATGGCTGGAAGACTGTAGATTAAAATCTAGAGTTCTTTTCTGCTTATCTATGCCATTTACTACTTGGGGACCTTTGATATATCATTTCACCTGTATGGGACTCAGTTATCTCATCAAGAAGTTGGGGGCTGGGGATGTGGCTCAAGCAGTAACGCGATTGCCTGGCAAGTGAGGGGCGCTGGGTTCGATCCTCAGCACCACATAAAAATAAAAAATAAAGATGTTGTGTCCACCGAAAACTAAAAAATAAATATTAAAAAATTCTGTCTCTCTCTCTCTCTCTTAAAAAAAAAAAAAAAGAAGTTGGGGAGGGGCCTGGGGTGGATGTAGCTCCGTGGTGGAGTGCTTGCCTAGAATGCATGAGGCCCTGGCCTCCATCTCCAATGCTGAAAAGTGGGGAGGATAAAATCTATTTCATAAAATCCTTTGAAAATTAGATGAGGCAATGGCAATGAATATTTAGAAAACTATGGAGTATTATACACATGGAAGGAATTATTAGTGCGTATGTCAATGTAATTGTGGCCTTAATACAACTCTCCCTGGTCTTTGGGTGTTTCATTGGCATCATATTATTTTCCACTTTTTTTTTTTTTTTTTTTTTTTTGTACAGGGGATTGAACCCAGGGGCACCTAACCACTGAGCAGCATCCACAGCCTTCTTTTTAAATTTTTTCCTCTATATTTTATTTTGAGACAAAGTCTTGATAAGTTGCTTAGGGTCTTGCTAAGTTGCTGAGGCTGGCTTTGAACTTGTGGTCCTCCTCCCTCAGCCTCCTGAGTCACTGGGATTATAGGCATGCTCCACCAGTTTTTTTTTTTTTTTTTGAGAGAGAGAGAGAGAGAGAAAGAGAGAGAGAGAGAGAGAGAGAGAGAGAGAGATCAATGAGTTCAATATTTATTTTTCAGTTTTTGGCGGACACAACATCTTTGTTTGTATGTGGTGCTGAGGATCGAACCCAGGCTGCACACATGCCAGGTGAGCGCGCTACCACTTGAGCCACATCCCCAGCCGGCTCCACCAGTTTTGATATTGATTTTCCTTTAGTTTGCAGATCTCTTTTTTTTCATATATATATGTGTGTGTGTGTGTGTGTGTGTGTGTGTGTGTGTGTATATTATAGATGGACACAATACCTTTATTTTATTTACTTTGTTTATGTGGTGCTGGGGATCAAACCCAGTGCCTCATATGTGCTAGGCAAGTTCTCTACCACTGAGCCACACCCCAGCTGAAGATCTCTCTTTTATATATTTGTAACACACGTACATGCACACACACACACACACACATACACTTTGGTTGTAGAGGGACACAATACCTTTATTTTATTTATTTATTTTTTATGTGGTGCTGAGGATCAAATCCAGTTTGCCTTATGTGTGCTAGGCTAGTGCTCCACCACTGAGCCATAAACCCAGCCCCTCTTTTAGATTTTCTTAATAAGACAATAAGCTGAGGCAGACTTTGTAGGGGTCAGGGGTGCAGCGTGTTCTTCAGTGGCAGCTATTTCAGTGAAGAGTTTGTATACAATCAGTGTTTAATGAATACTGCAGATATATAGTCATTGAACACCCAGGCCTGCCTTGTTCCTTGTGAGTGTTGTTTTAAAGAAAGATGGTAGCGATCTGACTCAAGGAAAGAAAAAAAAAATGAACCCAGAGAGTTATTGTTTGACAATTTATTCTTTCCTTGATGTCCTTTTTCTTTGATTTAATGAATGACTCTGGTTCCCTAAGCCAATTGTGGAAGTCAGTCACTCATCATGAGTTCTCTCTCCCCAGTGAGGGAGTAAAGTCTTTAATGATGGGGCCTCGTCGTAACTAATGGAATGAGACTAGGAGAGGTATCTCTTGAGTAAAAGTTATAATCTCCATTTCAGTCTAATACAATATCTTAAACTGAAAGGTGCAATTGGATTAAAATACGTTTATTTCACCAGATTAGAAATATCAACCCTTTTGGAACTTTAAGGCTACAAATCTATTGCATTTATATGTACTTTTGAGCAGGATGAATTTCTACGGGGACTAGCAATGGTGAGTCTTGTGATTTTGTGCATGGTGCAAGATTGCTAACAGCAACTCTCCACTTCAATTTATTAATTGCTCATTGAGTTCCTAAGAGATGCTGAACACTGTGCGGAGCTTTGTGGGAGACACAAAGAAGGAGGGTGACATGATCCCTGCACTGATGTTAACTCCTACCCGCAGAGGGTCTGCATTACAGGGAAGTAGTGGGGCTGGGGGCATTTTCCTTTGCTGTTATTAATGAATGTTTTCTTTTAATACTTGGGGGCTTAGAATTAAACCTTGTGACTTCACACCTCCATGCTTTATTCCAGGAGTTCAAACCTTTGTACAGAAAGGATGCTTTTCTTCCTGTTTCCCGGCTGATAGTATTAGCTGCAATAATATTTGGCAAGTTTATGACTTGCCAAAGGAAATGCTGCAATGGCTGACAGCATCATTGATGTTGAGAAATCATGGATACAGGGATGAAAGCAACAAAAGGAGTGGGAATAGTTGAGAAAGGGAAGGGAGGAAATATGATGGGATCAAAGCAAGCTTTTGGGGTTAGAAATAACTTATGAAATCCTGATAACTTGAAGAAAATACCCCAGAATGTATTAATGGTTTTCCCTCTGTGCACTTCCCTCTGTGTCCCCATTTCATTTAGTCCCTACTTAGAGGCCTGGGCTTGTCCTCAGATTCTTTATTATAAGTTATTAGATCAAGATTTCAATAGTAAATAGATTCAAGTTCAAAATTATTACATATGTTTCCACAAAGACACAAATTCTTTAATTATGAAAGCCAAGTTTACTCAAGTTCCTTGACAGAATTAACACAAGTATCACCATCTGAATTCATGTTGCAGGCAAGTTTCCACTTAGATCTAAGAGTAGGTTTCCCTTTTGTGATTAATATATAAATTAGGGGGTTGGGGTTGTAGCTCAGTGGTACACACTTGCCTAGCATGTGTGAGGCACTGGGTTTGATTCTCAGTACCACATACAAATAAATAAAAATAAAGGTTCATGGACAATTAAAAAAATATACAAATTAGGTTGCTGCACAGTCAAATGGTTAATCTCTCTCTCTCTCTGTAGAGGAAGACACAACACAAAAGGAGTACAGAATTGGTAATATGAGTACACTATTGATGAACCCTGACACCAATCTGATTTAAGCAGGTGAGGGTTGAGTATTGTGCATAAGATGAATGTGAGGCTTTTACAATTTTATTTAAAAAAATTTAACAGAGCATCAGAATCTGGAAAACATTGCACAATACTGTTTTACTGGAAACCCTCCAGTTCACTGTTAACAATAAAAAGATCAAATAACATGGATAAATATGTATCAAGTACAGTGTGACTTCCTATTCTGCTCCTTACCTGGCATCTTCAGTGAGGGAAAGATTAGGGGGTGAGGGAAAGACTTGGAGAGCAGCAGTGGAGAGCACAGCCTCTCTTTCCTTCCTTCCAGAACTAATCAGCTAGAGATGGGGTGAGACTCTGCTTTCAACCCGCTCAGTCTTAAGTCTAGGTCAGTGCTTTTTCTTTTAAACATCTTTGAAATGAACATTACCAAGCACACACAAATGCAAAGAGAGAGCAGTTTACTAATCCCGCTGTATCCACAACCTGGCTTCAACATCATGAACATTTGCCAATCTTATTTTTTCCATTACTACTTCCTCCCCAAACCCACCTTCCTGGAAAATAAATCTAAGACACCATGTTTTATCACTTGTCAATACGTTAATATACATTCTAACTGATAACAATGGTAAAAAGTTATAAATGCTTGATGTCATCATCATATCTAATAAAATCCCAATAAATCATATTGTTTAATACCCAATTTATATTCAATTTTGCTAATTGTCTCAAGATTATATTTTTTTCCAGTTTCTTTGAATGGGAATTCAAGTAAACTCCACTTAGTATATTTAGTTGATTCTTTTAAATCCATTTGCTTTTTATGCCACTGATTTGTTGGAAGAAACTGATATTTGTATCCTTACTAGATAAGATGGTCTTTGGCAGATGAAAGATCACTGGAATGGGGACTGGGAGACCAATGCTCAAGGCCTGTCTTTGCTAATAATTATCAGCATGGTCTTGGAATATGCAGCTGATCTTCTAAGTGTTAGTTTCCTTCTCTAAAATATGAAAAGGTTTGACCAGGTGGTTGCTTCCTAGATAGCAAGGGAAATAGGACAGGAATAGCTGCTCTACTCAGTGTCCCAGCCAATCACTCACCTTTAGAGAGTTTTAGTCACAAGATAGGTATTATTTCTGTATCTGAGCTTATAAAAGACAATCAAGTCTGTGCATATTTGAAAGAAGGTGGACCGACCTTACCAGTGTCTATCTGATTTGAAGTCTTCTGAGAGTAAAGGGAGAAATCATGGGGACCCAGAGAGGAATCATCAGTGGCTCACTGAGTTCTTTTCCTCATCCCAGCCTTTCCTGCTGTGGCTATTGGACAGAACATGGAATTTCTGAAGTTTCTTCATTCTTCTATAGTTCATCAAGGTTTAATTGGAGAAGATTCCAGGCCCATGGAACATTGAAGTGGAAAGAAACCTCTGCAATAATTTAGTTCTCCTCTTTTTATGATGAGCAAGTACTTTCTGTAACATTGTTCAAGGCCCCCCTCCCCCCCCAAGAAACCTCTGCAATAATTTAGTTCTCCTCTTTTTATTTTTTTAAAAAAATTTTATTTATTTTTTATTGATTGTTCAAAACATTACAGAGCTCATGATATATCATCTTTCATACATTTGACTCAATTGGGTTATGAACTCCCATTTTTATCCCAAATACAAATTGCAGAATCACATCGGTTACACACTCACATTTTTACATAATGGCATATTAGTGACTGTTGTATTCTGCTACCATTCCTATCCCCTACTATCCCCCCTCCCCTCCCTTCCCATCTTCCCTCTCTACCTCCTCTGCTGTTGTTCTCCTCTTTTTACGATGAGCAAGTACTTTCTGTAACATTGTTCAAAGCCCCCCCCCCCCCCCCCCCCCGCCTTTTTTTCCAGTGCTGGGGATTGAACCCAGGGCCTTATGCATCCAAGACAAACACTGTACCAACTGAGCTATATCCCCAGCCTCAAAGCACTTCTTGACAAAAATTTAGCCTCCCTGTGGAGGTGGATCAAGGCCTACTGAGGCAGCTCATTCTAGTTCAAGCTGGCCACTAGAGAGCTCTTCCTTACCTGAGATTTTCTTGATCTCTCACCATTTGGACCTTGCTCTGTTTTCTATAAACATCTCTTACCTTTATATGACAACTTTCCAAGTAATGGAAAATTTGGACAGGGCTCATTCTTGTATACTCTGGCTGAAGACTTTCAGCCATGTACTGGGCATGACTGACACCTCATTGCTGCAGTTGCTGTATTAGGGATGCTCTCAGCTTGACAATGATCACCGTAAAGTGTGGTTCCCACAACTGGGCACAACAATCCAGGTGAGTGATCAGGATGGAGGAAGGAATGACTATCCTTCATCTTGTTCTGTACATGTTATCCAGGTATATAGCCTGATATCCCTTGTGAGGTCTTTCTGAAACTTTTCTAAAGATGTCTGTGGAAGAAAGACAATTTCAAATAGCAGAATCCAGGGACATAGGACTCAAAATTAGTGCTAGGATTCCTTAACTGAAGAAATTTCACGAGAAAAAAACCCTATGAGAAGGTATAATGCTGAATTTGATTTTCCAACGATTTTTAGATTAGAAAGTCTTGCTGAAGATGTTCTTCAACAATCTTTAATTATCCTAGGCCTTCTTTGGCTCTAGTGAATGCTTTGGATTGACCTATATAATCCTCCCTTTGAAGTTTCTTCTAATTTTTCATCACAGAAAGTCTGAATTATGCTATCATGATGGTTTTGGATTGGTCAACTCCATGGCTTAGGGTGAAATTCTCCTGGAATATCCAACTTTCTTCTACAACGGAGAAGAATGGGAGGGTAGATTTTGAGTATTGGAGGAGCTCAAAACTGGAAGGTAGACTCTAGGACTGGCTTTGATAAACCATGCAATGAGTGAGGCTCCAATGATATAAAGGAGGTAAAAGCTACAGGCAAATATGAAATTCTCTGAAAATACAAGAAGCATAGTATTTTGAGATGGCTTTTACTCATTGTGGTAGGGCAGGTTTTAAGAAGTATTATATTTCTAATTCTTAATAATTATAATATAATGCTCTAATTCTTACAATATATACCTTGGTATGTCCACTTATTCCAACCTTAATTGCTACTAGGGACAAGTTGCCTAAACTTTTTCTTGTTTCTACAGAGATCATTTTACAATTAACCACTACAACTCTCCATTTTTCTTCATATTCTCCCACTCTCATAGATAGTTCTGGAATGTTGTTTCCTAGAAGCTTGTTGTTGTTGCTGTTATTATTATTTTGTGATGCTTGGGATTCAATCCAGGGCCTTGCACATGCTAGTGAAGTGTTCTATCACTGAGCTGCATCTCAGTCCTCAGGAGCTGGTAGTCTTTATCATCTTCCTAATGGCTTCTTGGTATGGACCAGAATACCCCTCTAGGACAGTGTTGCTTTGGAGAATGAAGGTGGGGCTATGTACTATTAGCCCTTGGCTCAATACTCAATACCCTTAAGTCATGTCAGTCTCCCTTTAGGCAGTATGGAGCTGCAAGGGCCTCTCTGGTCTGTATACCATGGCTTCTCATCCTACCTTTGGTGAGGTGGGGTAGGGAAAGGATATAGAGTGCAGGAAACCCAAGGAAGGCTATAGTGTTCTTGGGAATATGGCCAAAGCCTGCCTCTCCCACAGCATGGGACCAGAAGAAGAGAATTGGATTCATCGAGTGATGCCTAGAGGCCAACCTATGAGGTCCTCTTCCTGAGTGTGGTGATTTCACTAGTTCCAGTGCAGGGAGAGAAATTCATGATGCCAGGGCACTTGGTAGCTTCTAATTCAGTCCAGCTGAACAAATGCTTGTTTTTTTTTTTTTTTTCCTTCTAAGAAAGAACACTTACTTAGAAGTGTTCTGGGGACTGAGCTCCTTTTACTCCATGTTCCTTCCCCATTTCCCTATGCCAATTCTGGTTGTTCATCAAGGGGTTACCATGCAAACGAGGCAACCTCTTTCACTCAACAAAGAAATTTAGTAATCTCCGAGGCTGTGTCACCTTGCCAGCAGAAACACTAAATGGCAATAGTGCTGAGAGTCAACACTAATAGCCGACACCAAATTAAACTGCCAGACTCGGTGTGTTGTAGCTCTGTCACCTCTTGACATGTCTGATGTGAGTACTGTGGGCTTCTGCAGGAAATTCATCAGCTGTAGTTCATGACGCATCATCTTTACATATCTGTCCATCTACATTTGTCAGCAACAGGCCAGCCTCAAATGACTTCAGTGATTGGTGTAGAGATTGCACCACCTCCAGACACAGTAAACAGGGATCCTTCAGCCCTGCCTTCCTCACTGACAAGGCCTGGTTCCCAGTGTTGCTGTTCTTGTGTAGTGATTGACAAATGCTGATGAAGAAGGTCTCCATTCTTTTCCCTACCAACCAGCATCTCATCTGTTTTCCTTCTTTCTAAGATAGCTATTCTGTGGATTCACATTCTCTCTGATGTGTATTTATTAGAATGTCATCTGAAAATGTATATTTGTTCATTAATGGCTGGATTTACCATTGCTGTGATGGGGATGATTAGAAGTTTAGTACAGGCTCATCTTGCTAATCAAACTTGTTTGCTTCCTGGTGGAGAATGTTTTTACCTTCCAGGAAGATCCTTTTAGTAAAGTAATAGCTGCTAGTGTGCCAAGATCAAGGACTTACTGGTTTTAAGAATATTATCAGTCCCTTAAAACTCTCTCTGATCATCATTGCCTTAGACATTTATTTAGTATATTTATCAACACCCTTCAAGCTCATGTGTAGTCTTAGGTAAGCTAAGTAGCTTTCCAGGGGTGCAGATGTGTTTGTATGCTTTCTTAATGTGATTCCAGAAAGTATAGTCCCAAATATATAAACAGTGGTAGAGACAGGGGAGTCTTCGGCTTTTGGTACCTTATTATGTGACCTTATATCATATTCCATAAACATGGAATGTAAAGGCTGTACTTGTTCACAGCCTTTGCATTTATTTTTTGTTTTTGTTTTAAGGAGATGGAGCTCTGTTAAAGATGTTGCTTGTTTGTTTTTAGTTTTTGATCATAAAGCCCTGATGCTGTTGTCTTAGTGACTAGGGAAGGCTGCTCCAGGCCCCTTATGGTGTTAACATCACTTGGTAATTCTCTCAGTGGGTCACCTGGTCATTTCTTCTGTTTCTGGGTCTCTGATGGGGATTTTAGTGTGTTAAAGACAAACCTGAGAGACATTTCTGAGGGCTGTGGTCAGTTAAGAGCCATCCCAGGGTGATGGGCATGTGAGGGAGTAGCCTAGTGCACTAACTGGAAGTGGCAATCCATTCCGAATAAACTCTGGAAGGCAGGAGAAATGCCTGCTTACCTGGCTTGATAGTTTCAATTTAGCTTAAGATACTTTGGGAGTGGGTGAGTGAAGTGATAGTGGTGGGTATAGATTAAAAAAAGATTCCTGGAAGTTGATAGTTGGCTAGTATTGAAGCTGGGTAATGGATCCATGGAGTTCCTGCATCTATTCCCTTTGCTTTTGTATGTTTGAAAATTTCCAAAATACAAAGTTTAAAAAATGATCTTAAATTTCTTGAAATGTCCATTGATAGCTCTGTGAATTGAAATGACGGGATTGGACTATTGTTAATATTGTTAATGATCTTACATTCTTTGATGGACAAATTCACCCTGAACAATTGCTATTTATTTATTTATTTATTTATTTATTTATTTTGCAGTACTGGGGATTGAATTCAGGACTTCAGGAATGCTGGGTAAATACTCTACCTCTGAAGTACATCCCCAGCCCATGCAGCAAACATTTTAAACATTAATTTCATGTGAACCTGAAAAAAAGTTTCAATATGGGGTCTGCTTTCTCAGTACCTTTTGGGCTTCTCTCACTTCACAAAACCTACTGGGTTTGGTGTCAGACTTAAACAGTTAGCTCCACCCTGCCTGAGAGAAGCCCAACATTTGATATACTTATCTAGAGCATTTTTCTGGTATTCCAAGAAAATAAGAAACCCATCCCTACTCCCTCACCCTAGATTTTCCTGACAACTGTGACTGTGGAGAGGGGGCTTGCTGAGAAGGAAGGCGGTGCTCAAATGACTGCATCCTCATGTAAGGGATGTTCATGCGTTATTTTATCATTCTGCTGAGTGAGTTCCACTCCTCTTCTTCAAAATGAAGTCCGGACTCAAAATGCAAGACACCTGTAACTTTTTTAAATTGGTGCATATTAATTATACAGAATGGGTAGTGTCATTGTGGCACATTCCTACATGCATATAACATAATTTGATCAGTTTCACTTCCATATCCTCCCCCTACCCTTCTCTCCTCCCTTCGGCTGATCCCCTTCCTCTACCCCACCCATTACTTTTAACAAGGCTGTTTTACACAATAAGGCAGACAATGCCATGCAAAGGTTTATGGCATAACAAGAAGATTAAATATCTGTTAGTTACATGCTTAGGTAAATTCACAGAATGCAATCTTCTACTGATGAATCCCCAACACTGCAGGCCAAGATGTCAAAAAAAAAAAAAAAAAAAAAAAAAAGGGAACAAATTCCTGCTTACTCAGAACCATGGCAAGACCTAGTGTATGGAACCAGCGTGAGAGAAAACAGTGAACCAAATGGTGAAAGAAAAGGCTTCCAATCTATCCTATAACTCATATCTTAGAAACATTCGGAAAGAGAGTGCTTAGATAGGACATTTTTTAAAAAGTGATAAATATCTCAGCAATGAAAGAGCCATGGGAGTAACCTGCGATGTGAGGTGGTTCTGCTTAAATATACCTCTGAGATGAATATGGAATACGACACGGTTAGAATAAGTCACAGGGTGAAAACAAACTGAGACCCGTCACTCAAGGCTATGTTTCAGAGGCTGTGACTTGAAGTGGCTGAGATAAACACTTAGCTCACTCAACTGGGGATTATAATGGGAGTGCTGACAACCCTCACTAATTAGGACACTCTCAGGCAGCTGCGTAATAGCTGCGGGGAGCTGCTGTCAGTAAACTCTTATATTCGGGGGTCATTGCATCGGGCGCCTCTAGGCACCGCGGAGACTGAGCGTGCCTCACTCCCAGCAGTCATCTTGCTTCTAGCTCTTCCTCCAGCACCCCGAGGGTCTCAGTGCCCTTCTCCACGAGGCACAAAGGATTCTGAGCTCACCGCAGTCTCCTCCGCAGGCAGAGGGTGAAAGATGACACCTGCAAACACCCAAACTAATTATAACCCTATTTAGTTCCTGTGGGTGAATCTCTCCGCCAGCCCCTTTGCCCTTTCCCACATTTAATTCCTATTTGGTGGGGAGGAAAGGATTATTTCTGGAAACCAGCCTTTCCCCTCCAGCTCCCTTAACGACAAACACAGGCGAATCGTCCTGTCGTAATTAACAATCTCAACTTTAGAAGTACGTTTGATGGTACTCTTGGTCAGGTAAATTCTAAATTAGCTCAGTTAAAATGGGTCATAAGACACGAAGCAGCCCATCCCTATTAGCTCCTGGCCCTCGGCCAATGCGCCCGCACTATTTCGGGAGCTGGGCTTGCGGCGACTGAGATTGCGTGCAGGAGGATCCTGGCGCAGGACAGGCAGGGGCGGCGGCCTTCCATCCTTCCGGCTTTGCTCTCAAGCCCTGGGGTGGTAAAGGAAGGGTTAGGAAGGACTGATTGTGGGGCTGTCAGGGACCCGAGGTCACTGCCTGCCATCACCAAGTAATCCTGGGAGTTTGCCACCAGGTTCCCCCCCACCCCCTCCCCGAGATTCCCAGGGACTCTGAAGAGGACAGAAGGGCTTTCCTGACACCTCCAAGGTTCAGTACATAGGCTGAGACTGAGCAGAAAGTGACCGGGGATTCCAGGTTCCAGGCTCCTTTTGAAATAAACATCTGGATGCCCTTGGGCTAAGTCACTTTCCCTGCTCTTGTCTTGTTTCCTCAGCCCGGAAAGGATTTTTGCGATATGATCGCTGAGGTCTTGTGCATCTGAAACACCTGTGACTGTGAAATCTGACTGACCTTCTGGAGATAACCATAGGTTCTGTTGAAAGTTCAGTTGCTTTTGGTTCTGAGAATATACTTACGATTTTTTTTTTTTTAATAACTGGCTACTTTTGATGTTTTGAGCTTTGAGGAAGCAAGAGATTCAGCTCAAAAAAATCCATTGTGCTCGTAAAAAAAGGATCACTTAACTTAAAAAGATATGCAAAAGGGCATGATGGCACATGCCTGTAATTCTAGTGGCTAGGGAGGCTGAGACACAAGAATCAGGAGTTCAAAGTCAGCCTCAGTAATGGCAAGGTGCTAAGCAGCTCAGTGAGACTCTGTTTCTAAAAAAATACAAAATAGGGCTGGGGATGTGGCTCAGTGATAGAGTACTCCTAAACTCAATTCCTGGTACCAACAAACAAACAGTTTCTTTCTAGGGCCTATAATGTATCAAAGCAGTTTGCCAGGAGTATGTGTGTGTTTTGTGGGGATGGAGTAGGGAATAGAATATTGCAAGACACTAGGTAACAGATTCAGAGAACAATATTCTCTCTGCCCTTAAGCACCTTGAAATCTAAGGGAGATAAATGTAGATTCAAAATTCAATGGAGTTGAATTTGAGCTGACTACAAAAGTATCCAGGAGAAAAAAATTGAAATTTGAATAAGAGAATAGAGTAGCAACTTTGGAAAGCATAGTGGTGTTAGGACCTGCCTAGATCTGGGAGCGGGGCACTTGGAGGGCCTTGATTTTGGGACACTGGTACCCCAGGGATTCCACAGGTTTTCTTCTTCGGGGTTTAATTTATTAAGCAAGGGGTTTGAGAAGTGAATGTTAAACCTCTCAGAATGTGATGTGTAACTGGGGAAAGGGAGGATGAAGGTGGGAAGGAAATTGAAACAGTGCTTCATGTGATAAAGAGCAAATTGAATCCAGAGGGTGATGAGAAGCCACTTTGGGACATTAAAGTATGGGCTGGCATGCTCACCACACCATCAAAGGAAACTCTGGCAACAGTAGGGAGGTGTGGAAGACTCATCAATGTAAGAGTTTAGTAAAGTAATAAAAAAAGCTCAGATCACATTACAGAAGATGAGATGTTAAAACATTTCGAAGAGGTAAAAGAAAAATATCATCCACTTTGAATTATAGTACAATATTTATTTGAAAATAATCATGTGCAGATCCAAAAAAACTCAGTTAAAGCTAACAAATAATAACACCCACCATTTATTGAGTTTTTATTATATGTCAGGCATGTTTTACCTATTTTACATATTATCTCATTTAATGCTTATAATAATGCTATTTGATAGGTATTGTGACTTTATTTTATAGATATAGAAACTAAGATTAGATACATTAAGTGAGTTGACCAAAGTACATAGTTAACAGCTATGAAAAATCAGGTTATAATAGGGGAGGGTCTTTCCCGAAAGTCTAGGTTAGTCTCATTTCCTGTACTGTATAACAAGGTTTGTCTATGAAGCATCATATTTGTTATGTTACATATAACATTTACTATAAAAATGAATTTTAAGTATTTTAAAGGTAGATGAGTAAAATGTTAATGTAATACTAGTGAGCTCAAATGCTCCCCCCACATATATAATCACATGCCAATTAGCAAAAACCTCAGAAGTCCTTCAACTGCTAGAGGAGTGACATTGTCATTTTTCACAAAGGAAGGAGTTGAATATAGGTGGACTTCTCTTATAGGCATGTGAGGTAGAGATTAGAGAAAGTGTTCCTCAGTTCTTCCTTTGGCTTCAGAAGACCAGGAGAAGAGAGGGAACTGGTGATAAATTCTTCTTCTTCTTTTCTTTGGAAGCAGGTATTTTTCCTGCCTGTGTGACATGGAAATCTTCTTTTATATTAAAAATGATGTCAATATATTTGTCTCATAGGTTTTCATCTGATTCACCCTAAGCTGTAAAGAAATGAAGCTGATGATTTCCTCATATTGGGCAATTGGCAGTACTATTTATAATATAATTAAAACTGGTAAAGGTAAATTTAGTGAGAAAATGGGTGATTTAAGTGCATTTTCTCTTAAATGACTTACAAAGAGTTCTTGTATATCCCTGAGTACTAAGGTAGAATTTTCTGGCATTGGAGTTGTAAGTTCCTGGAATGATGTACTCCTTTAGGTTGTGCAAAATTTCCTCCCTGGAGATTTGAAAAATAGTGTCTCATTTGAGATGGGTCAGAGGCAACCATCTTTCTGAGGAAGAGGGGATATCAGATGGCCTCTTGGGATTATTTATGCTTCTAGAAAAGGATACGCTATTTCATACGTGGTCATTTACCTGTTGTTTTTCCTACCTGTGCAAGTCATTATTGGGAAAAACAAAGACCACTCTGGCTAGTTTAAATAAGAAAGGGATTGATATAAAGGATATTAAGCAGGGGGTTGGGGGTAAGCAAAGAAAAGCACTTGGGGCCAAGGTCCTAGAAGGATCAGCACATAAGCTGCAGAAACTGGCCTGATGGGAAAGCCGTGAAGCCATTGCATACCAGATGCCAGGAAACCACAGACAAGGTAGCTGCTGTGGCCACCAGTCTTGATTGTAGTTTTGTGCCAGAAATTCTACCTTGAACTACCAGAAAACCTCTGTGGGCATTGGTGCCTGTATCACCCAAACTGCCTTCTCTCCCCAGGAAAAAAGGATGCCCCCCTTTTCCCATCTCATACATTGTGTTCTTCCAAAACACAGCGCCACCTTTGTGTGACTGATGGGAAGAGCATAAATCTCAACCCTGTGCCCTGGCTTGAGGGAGGCCAGGCACTTACTTGTATTTTACTTTAGAGAGTTTGGACTCACAGTTTGGACATTTCCCCAGTCAGAGGGAACTTATTTCAAAGATCGTGGGCACTATGAACAAGGAAGATGTCACTACTCCAATCCCAGGCAACTTTTGTTTCTTAGTATATGGAGAAACAGTCTGTGGGCAAAGAAGAATGAGAGGAAACTTCTATGGACTCACCGCATCGAGGAGCTTCCACCACTTCCTGCTGCCAGTATCTGCATGTCTTAGCTTGAGGGTGCAGAACTCAAGGCAGGAGTGCTGGGGTAAATAATATCCTCCCCAGAAGCTGTCAATGAATTGCTGACCCCAGCTCCTTTGCCTTTTGGGTAATCTAGAGGCTCTTGTTTTATCATATGTGTCAGAGTTTTCCTTGGAATTAATCCCAAGTCTGCAGTAGTAGCTGGCTTGGTAGCAGACCCTTTCCTGACTTCCTTTCCTTCCCAGTTTCACTTCCTCACCCACCCTTTAGTGTTTCTTATACTTCTCAAATATACTGCCTTTGTCATCTTGGGTCTGCCACAGGAGGAGTATATGAGTCTGTTTTCCCTTGCTATAACAAAATACTCAAGGCTTGGTAATTTGTAACAAAAAAGAGATTTATTTATTTAGCTCACAGTTATAGAGGTCTGAGTGTGGTGCTAACATCCACTCAGATCTGGGAGAGTCCCCTTAGCTATACCACATCATGGTGGATAGCATCATGGGAGGAGTGCATGTAGGAGAGAGAAATCAAATGACAAAACAGGACGCCAGAAAGTGTCCAGAGCTCAGTTTTGTTCTTTTATAACAACCCACTTTCATGGAAACTGTTATGGTTTGGATATGAGGTGTTGTCCCCACCCAAAGATCCTGGGTCAATAAGAAGGCTAAATGATTAGATTATGAGGTTAATCCATCAGATGTATTAATAATTTGAAAGGACAACTGTACTGGGCAATTAACTGTAGGCAGGTAGGGTGTGACTAGAGGAAGTGGTCACTAGGCATATGGCTTTGAGGATTTTATATCTTGTCCCTGCTTCTCTGCTTGCCCTCTGATTCTGGGCTTTTTTGCTACGATGTTCTGCCTCATCTCAATCTCAGAGTAATGGTGTCAGTAGACTATGGACTGAACCTCTGAAACTGTCAGTCCAAATAAACTTTTCCTTCTCTAAGTTGTTCTGTCAGGTATTTTGGTTACAGTGATGAAAAAGTGACTGATAGAGAACCTTACTGGGGTCCCATGAGGATTCCTTTTGAGAGTGATGCTTTCAAGGATCTGATTACCTCCCATTAGACTCTTCCTCTGAAAGGTTTCACCATTTCCCAACATCACCACACCGAGAACCTGACTTCCCACACACGAACCTCCGGGGGTCTGACAATATCCAAACCATGGCAGGGCATAAGCAGACCTACTTTGCCACAGGTGCTCTCACATTTATTGAGTTAATTCTTGGGACACCATCAGGAGATAATGGTTAATGAAGAAAGCGAGGCTCCCATTCCAGCCATGGCTCCCACTGAAGGCTCCTGTCTTCCTCACCTGCAGTCTGCTTGGAGTGGAGCTGCTCCTGGGCAGGACCAGGCTCCCAGGTCTTCAGGCTCTGCTGCAAAAGCCCTCACAGCTTTCCTTTGTGGCCTCTGAGAATATTCCAAGCAGAGAAAATCCCTCTAAGAGTGTCCTCTTGCACACATTGCTGCTGAAATACTTCACAGGGGTTCAGCTCACATCTCTCAGAGCTCCTCTATGTTCCTTTCCAGGTGACAGAAGACAAAAAAGAGAGGGTGAAACTGAACATTTGTGAGCCTTTACAATGCCAAAGAACATAGGCTCTCTGCCTCTAAGACTATATTCCCTCTCAACAGAGGGAAGTAATTTCCACTTTGCTCTACAAGGAGAAATAAAACAATCATGCTCTGTCAGTTCCTAGTGCAGAGTTCTTGTGGGTAATTTTATATTCAGCAGCACCACTGATGACAGAGCCTTAGCAGAGCTAAGCTACCTGCAAAACTTGACAAAGTGTCTCCCCAGGAGCACTGGTGGGGCTGTTCTGGAAAAGCCTGCGTACTCTGTCAAGGTTAGAAGACTTGGTTTATAGTGTTTGAACATGGAAAGGAACAGTTTCAGGAGCCTTCACAACATGCTTGTATGAGTGGCTTGAAAACATGAAGAAACCTCCTTTCCAGAGGTGCTGTCTTCCCATGGACCTTGCTCTGGGCTGACTCCAGCTGCCCACTGGCTCTCCAGTCCCTCTATGTGTCGATGGGCTTTCTGTACTCCTTCCCCTTTGCTTTGTCCAGATATAAATGCCAAACACTCCTACTGCAGTACCTTTTCTCTGAAAACACTTGACCTGCAAGTTCCACAAACACTCTGTTTTCAAGTTGTGGAAAATGGAGGCACAGAAGAGAGAAGCAATGTCTTTTGAGTTATTTGTGGCACGGAGGGAAGGAAAGCTGCCTCAGAAAATGGTCCCTTAAGAATTAGACAGAAAGTCTCTTAGGCCACTTAATGCTTGAAAAGAACCACTAGAAGGGGCCAGTGCAGAGAGCACTTGAGGAGAATTCAACAACTACCATGGAATATAAGGCTTTTCATTTCCTTTGCCTAAATTATGCTTCAGAAAATAGGGAGTTATCTCACAGCCATTTAGCCAATAATATTTTTTTGAGTGCCTACTATGTGTTAGGCAATAGTCTACAGTAGGGATTAGCAAACTTTTTCTATAAAGGATGGATAGCAAATATTTTAGGCTTTGCAAGCCATCATTCTCCATTTCATCTCTTTCAGTTTTGCCATTATAGAATAAAAGCAGCCATGGATAATGCATAGAGGAGTGAGCCAGACTGTGTTCTAAAAATCTGGTATGTAGGCATGAGTTTTCTACCCTTGTGGTAGACACTGGGGATGTGGTAGTTAATAAAAAAACACCTGCCTTCTAGGAATGTACATTCTATGCTAAGTGCTTCTTTGATCTTAGAACCCTTACCCATAGGCACTGTGGCTTGGGATAAATGATTCAGTGATAGAATTATTCAAGAATTGAAAAGAGGCATAGAAGGAAAAGGCTTTCCTGGAAATTTGTGTGATGTGACCTAAAAAGTGGTTATACAAAGACACTGATGTTAACCATACTTGAGATGAATTTAATTACTTCATGTAATGTGAGATTGATAAGAAAGAAATACTTCTAAATTTTTATTTCTACATTGATTCTGTACAAGTAATTTAAATATGTAGGGGGATTAAGTAAAACACCATCGCTCTAAGTACAAAGTTGACTATTTCATTCACAATATCTCGAAATTGTATATTTGAGTTGACCAAACTACCCCTGGTGACCTTCTCTTTGGACAAATGGCCGATTGCCTTATTTAATCTCCTTAGTTATCATCACCTTCTTACTTCTTGATCTAGCTTTCTCCTTGCTCCTACCCTTCACTGACAACTGTTTACAAAGCTTTCAGAGCATTTATTTCATAATGGATATTAATCCCTTTGTCAGATGACGAGTTTGCCAATACTTTCTCATAGTCTGCAGATTGTCTCTGCACTGGTTAGTGGTTTTCTTTGCTGTGCGGACATTTCTTAGTTTGCTGAAATCCCGTTTGTCCACTTGTGCTTCTGTTGCCTGTGATTTTGAGGAGCCCACCTTGCCTTTGTTCCTTTGAATGATCACATGGCCTCTCTTGTTGTCTTCTCATTTCTAGGCATCTTATTGTCAACTTTTAGGCTCTCTTGGGTATTTTATATTGATGTTTCCATTTTCCAAATGATCCTCATGCTCTCTATCACATCAACATCAATCTTGGTGACAAATCCCAAGTCCATGAAGGACTACTTTCACCCCATGGACCAGTCCAGATTCTAGCTCTGTGGTCTCCTTCATCCCTCTTTGAAGCCCTGCTTTCTAATAAGTAGACTGTTTTGACCACTTTCATTACTCCTTCAGTGCAAGCTATAATTGTTTGGAATCTCGGATCCAGTTTCCTTTCCAGGTACTCTTGATGACTAGCTTGTATATTGCCTTTTGCACACAGATACGGCCACTGTCCTGATTCAGCTCCTAGAAGGTGTGTTTACAGAATGAAGTGCAACCCTGCATGTCATCTTGCTTGTCTCTGGCTTTTGCGGTGATTTTTTGGTGTGTTTATGCTATGTATGTCAGAATAGGGTGGCTTGGGCTGGGATTGTGGCTCAGTGGGACAGCGCTTGCCTCTCACATGTGAGGCACTGGGTTCCATCCTCAGCACCACATAAAAATAAATAAACAAAATAAAAATATTGTGTCTATCTATAACTAAAAGAATTAAAAAAAAAGAACAGGGTGGCTTGGTTATATGATGAGGAGACACAATACTTTGGATTTTAATGCTTGTTTGGTCATTGTCATTCTTTGCAGTTTTTGAGAAGTAATGTTTTGGGTACTGAGTAACCTACTTAGTAAAGAGAGAGGAGCTCTGTATTCTAAGCTAATGTGCCATTAGAGAGGGCCAAGTTTGCTAAATAAAGATTCTTCTCTTTTAATTTGACCATTACCCAGAGACCTTCTTAGAATTTATTTTAAGAATTACAAATATCCTAGCAATGCTTTTCTTTAGACTTATCATGAAATGGTACATGCAAAAAATTTTGAATATACAGAAATGTATAAAAAAGCAGGATTAATACAATTAAGATAAGCTGCATCCATAATTTCACTACAAAGAGGCAAAGCATTATTTTCTGTTTTTTTTTTTTAAATTCTGATGACATGGTTCAGTGCAACCATTTCTATCAAAAGTTGGCAATCCACAAAGCGATATAGGAGTACAACAAATGCCCTAAAAGATTTTTCATCACCTATTACTTTAAATACACATCTTAACTTCAAATTACTTCCCAGCTGTCTAGGCAGAGAAGATATCAGCACTGGAAAGGATCTTACCTTCTAATCTGACTACTTATGATGCATGAATTTCTCACAATTTTCCTGGAAAGTGCCATCAAGGTTCTGTTTGTTGGGCTATGACCTTTGCTCCTGTGGTTTCTTTAGCCTGTAATGAGTTTCCCCCATCTTTGTTGGTTTAAATTATCCCTTCTGGCAAGCCCCTTAGACTAAAGCCTTACTTGATCCCCTTGCATGAATATTTTTGGTTTACTCTTTCATCCATTTATTTATTTATTCATTTGAGTAATGTAGTGCCCTGAGCCTAGAAGATAACATTTCTGAAACCTTGATGGTTGGTGAAATTTTGTTTAAAAGATAATAGCAGTTTTATGTTGTGGGAAATGGGAGGACTGTTCTCTCTTTCTCTGGGCTTGTGGGAATCTAACATTTCAACATGTCTTTGGTAATGCAAAGATACAGTGCAGAGCCTGCTCCACAAAGCAAAGTTTGAGACCATAAGGAAAGAGCCAAATTTAAAATGATGTAAAGTGTTCGTCTTTTTCACAATGGCAGAGTTGCATCCCTGCAAAGTGTTTTGATACTGACTAGGAGATGAAGAAGAAATTTCCTCCTCTAGCTGGAGAATAGGGGGTGTCAGGTGTCAGTCCTGAAGTGGGGAACTTTAGCCTATGGAGATAGTAAATTGACTTTGAAACATGGTGGCACCTGTATCAGATGACTAAAGGGGGAGATGCTTTCAGAGGCATGACTTCACAGACTCTAGGAACAGTCACTTCTTATACCAAGTTTTTTTTTTTTCTTTTTTGTGCTGGGGATTGAACCCAGGGCCTTGTGTATGTGAGGCAAGCACTCTACCAATTGAGCTATATCCCCAACCCTCTTACACCAAATTTTGATGGTTCTTCCCTGGGTTATAACTCCTCTTTTTTTTATCTCCAAGTCTTCAGAAAATATCTATTGAATACAATCTGCCTAAGACTGAGGGATAGGAAATTAGGGGAGAGTCTGTTCTCACTGAGAAAGAATTGGTACTAAGAATGCTCAGGTAAGCTGGAGTAGGTGGATGAGACAAAAAGTGACCCACACAGAAGCCTGGAATTGTAATCCAGATCTGGATGTGACAACTGATGACCCCTGGGATACAAATAGATTCCTAAAACACTCCTACCTGGGGAAGGAAAACCTGGTTAAAGACTATACTCTGCAGAAAGTGGGGTAAGGTGAAACAAGGAGCCTATTCCATTGTTGATTTTTAGACTGTAAACAAAAGGGCCACTCAGGGCTACAGAACTGAAGACTGATGGCTTATATATAGACTTAAGAATGTTTGGTGAGCACCTGCTCTGTGCCTAGAACTTTGACAAGCATTGGGAATACAAAGGTGTTTAAGAAACATTTCTGTCCTGATAAAACTCACAATAACATGCACTGGTGTGTTAGTCAGGTTTTTGCTGCTGTGGCCAAAAGACGGGATAAGAACAATTTTAGAGGAGAAAAGTTTACTTGGTGCTGAAGGTTTCAGAGAACTCAGTTCACAGACAGCCAACTTCATTCCTCAGGGTCTGAGGTAAGGCAGAACGTCATGGTGGAAGGATGTGGCAGAGGAAAGTGGCTCAGGACATGACAATCAGGAAGCAGAGAGAGACTGCTCCCCTCACCATGAACAAAATATAAACCCCATTCTATGCCCCCAGGGACCCACCTTCTCCAGCCAAACCTTATCTGCCTACTGTTACCACCCAGTTAATCCCTGATTAATGCACTGATTAGATGAAGGCTTCCATAACCTAATAATTTCACCTCTAGAGTTTCTTGCATTGTCTTACACATAAACTTTTGGGGTGATACTTCATGTCTAAACTATAAAAACTGGATTTTCTTGATGGTAGTATGGAAATACAACATGACAAAACCAAGGTTATAATAGAGGTGTGTACATGATACCATATGAGTATAAAGAATGAGATGTCTGATTCTGTCTCAGAGGATGAGAAATGCCAGGAAAAGTTTCAGGAGGAGGTAATTAATGTTTAAGCTGAATATTTTTTTAGTTGTAGATGGACACAATACCTTCATTTTATTTTTATGTGGTGGTGAGGATCAAAACCCGTGCCTTCCACATGCAAGGTGAGCACTCTACCACTGAGCTACAACCCCAGCTCATCAAGCTGAATATTTTTTAAAAAATATTTTTAGCTGTTGAACAACACAATACCATTATTTTATTTAGTTTTATGTCGTACTGAGGATCAAACCCAGTGCTTCACATGTGCAAGGCAAGCACTCTACCATTGAGCTACAACTGCAGCCCTCAAGCTAACTCTTAAAGGATGAATGGGAGTGTAGGCATTATAAAGAAGTAAATTTCAGGTGAAGGAAAATACACGAGTTAATTCAGAGGTATAAAAAAGCATGCTTTGGGGGAAGTGGAGTAGCTTAGTACAGGGGAAGGTATGAGGCCTGGTTGGAGTTGGAAACTCGGGATAGGGACAGTGTGGGAAAGGAAGCAAGAGTCTTTATGTTACTCTAAGGTCCTTGGATTTTATTTACATAGTGATCTTTGCCTTTTATTTACATTGTGAAGTATTCATTTAAAATTTTATGCCAAGGTGTCACACCATGAACTATGCCTTTAAAACGTTATTTATTGCAAATATGAAGGTTATTTTAATTGGATTTCATAGAAGTAGACCCTGAAGGTGGGGGTGGGTCTTGTGTAAGCCATTTATTGAAGGAATGCCATCAGGGAAAAATACTTTTTAAGAGGATGAGGGAAGGGCAGGGGAATAAGCTTGGAAAGCCACATCTTTTCCAAGCTTATTCCCCTGTCCTTCCCTCTCCTGGGGCCATCTGGAATGTAAATTCCACTGTGGAGTTTGTCCTTTCTAGTTCCCAAGGGGTAGACATCGACCCAGACATCTCCAAGGAAGGCTTCTCCACTGGTCTCTGAAATTCCTTCAGAAAAGGGTATAAATGTGAGGCTTAGCGGTTGGAACCTGCAGTGGCTGTGGAATAAGTGCAGCATCTGGCAAAGGCACGTGGGTTCCAACAGCATCTGCTATCCCAGATGAATTAGAGGATCACCCCGCTGGGACAATTGGGACAACTATGAGTTGTCAGGAAAAGTGTGATGTATGGCAATGGAGAAGAAGGAGTAGATTTTGGAGCTGTCCATGAGGTAGAATTGATAGCATTTGGTGATGGTGGAGATGATGGTGATTGTGGAGAGAGAAGATTCCAGGTGCATCTGAATTTGGAACTTGAGTGACTTGCTTATTTTCAGGGTGCTATTTTTCTCTTTAGAATTTCAGGTACAGATTTGTGAGCAATGATGTTGAGTCTGAATTTTCTCTCATCACCTCAGGGTTTCTTGTCCAACATACAGGGAGTGATGGTCAGTGGGCAGGTGGAAGTCCATTGCTGTGGCTTCTGAGAGAGAGCTGATCTGGAGAGGGAGTTTCAGACACCATCAGGGAACCTGGCAAGTAAAGTTGTTGGAGAGGAAGACAAGACAGACAATGCTTAAGATAACTCTCGCAGTGCCTTGTACCCAGCAGAAACTCAGAAAATGTTGAATTGAATTGCATAGACTAGTGGTGTGCTCATTCTAGCTTCTGGGACAGATGTCATCTGTAAAATGTTAATGGACTGAAAATGACAATGGCTGTTCTTGAAATTGTGACTTGAAGGTTTGTCAAGTGAGAGACTTTGGTAGACCTGAGGGTTTCCTCTTTCTCTTCCAAGCCGGAGCATTCAGCCAGGGTTCTCACCTACTTATCTCCTCTTCTCAGGGTTGGCTATGTGTGATTCCCCAAAACTGTACTTAGATATTCACATGGACCTCCTCTCTCCAGGCATTTCTGGGTGGATCTGAGGGAGAGAAGAGGCACACCTTTATAAAGTGTGGGGGTAATACTTTGTCCACACACAGCACTAGATGCCTTACTCCCAGGGATAAAAGGAATAGAGAAATTTCTTGTGCTGTCATCAGCTTTGTGGTTATCATCCTTATGGATTTCCAGAGGTATTTTGGCTACTAGGCTATTTATTGATAAATAAAATGGATGTAAGGTAAAAAAAAATTAAGTCCCAGAGAAAACCATGAACCTCCAATTTCTGCTTTGCCAGGTAAATATGGAGGTAGGGGGGTGGAAAAGGCTCTGACAGTAGTATGGAGAGTTCTGTGCTGACTTAAAACCCTTGTCTTGTTTTCCTAGTGTACCATACTGCCCTTGATTGCCCACCTGAGTGCTAGTGCCTTTAACTTCTAATGGATTAACTAATGCTCCTAGAGGGATGTGCTGGAGAAACACATGCTCTGGGCACGTTAAATGTTACATGGCTCTACCTCAGGCAGCTGACAGATGGTGATTTATTCCATGAAATATTGACATGCTCTGATGAAGTACTCTGTTATTGAGACATTTTGGCAGACCTAGTATTTCCATCTTTGTGTAGCAGAAACATTTTCATTGACATTCTTAAGTTATGCTGCTCTATTGTGCAAAAATGGAACGTTTAAAAAGCTTTATTGAGGTATAATTTACATATAATAAAATTTGGCAATTCTAAGCGATGAACAGTTTCATGAACCTTGCCCATATCAAGATGCAGAACAGCTCCATTATCCTACAAAGTCTCCTTCTTCCTCTTTCTGGTTAACCCCCTTTCCTGTCCCTTACTCCAGACAACCAATAACCAGCTTTCTGCCCACCAGAATTTCATCTTTTCTAAAATTTAAAGATGATAATTAAAAAGATGATAATTATCCTCTGTTATGCTTGGTAAAATATTAACATGATTAATTTCAAGAAAATCTGCAGATGTACAGGATTCTATATGATTATATGGGTTATGTGTTTTAGAGAGCAAGCAAAGGAATTGGTACATTTGGTAGGAACATCAGCGGGGGAACAGCTCTTCCTGTGCTGTGACATTAAATGGACAATCTAGGTTATAATCAGGATAATTTAAGTCAAACACATATTGATCATTTGCATTGCAGAGAATTTTGGTGGACCTAGAATTTCTGGCTGATTAGACTTCTTCATATTATGAAAGCTGATGTAATAATTTGTCTTATGGAGTGTTGGGGCCAAGAGAGGGTGATTATTAACCAAATGTACAAGGTGGAGGTAGGAACAGGAAGGTCTAGCTTAGCTTTTGAGAATTGGAATGCCTCTTAGAAACAGCTGCTTGGGTGGCATGGCCATAGGATTCCTCTTCTTTCCCCATTCATCTGCTCCCCCACCATGAAGTTGATAATCTTATTTCCACTCTATTCTGTGTCTCTCATTATCAAGGGGATGGGATATGTGTGCATGTGTGCATGACAGGATAGGTGGCAGGAAGGAACAGGTGATAGGCAGGTGGCTCTCACCTCCACTGCTGAGGCTGAGTGTTACAGGCTCTGTTTTCATTCCTTTATCTCAAAGGCTTCCAGGTTCCCTGTGGTCCTTTGCTCCAGGTCTCTACCTCTGCCCCCATCTGAGCTCCTGTAATGGAATACCCAGGAGAGTTTGCATCTTGGTAGTCTCTTAATCCTTTGAGAACACAGAAATTTACCTCTGCTTATTTGGATCATATGAAACAAAACAAAGACAAAGCAGAGTGTGTGGATCTGATGGAGGAGAGTAAGGAGGAACAGAAAGAATGGATTTGTTACTTATGAGCTAGGCACTGGGCTTCATGCTTTCATGTAACTCTAATTAAAAAACAAGTCTCTATCGGTACCAGCAATGTAAGGAAAGGCAGCAGATATTTACTGAGCACCAAGTATGGGGCTGGGCTTTTTTGCCTTTTTCTAGATAAGGACATTGAGTCTTAGAAAAGATAAGTGACTTTTTTGTCTGAGACCACACAGTTGGAAGTAATGTCTGTTTTCTTTCTCTTTCTCAGTGGACCTGGTAGGGAAGAGACCCTGTTTGGAAGCTGTAGGTGGTGATGGTAGAATGAGACACTCTTTGGAGTTCCAAGAATTACAAAAAGAGAGCTGCACAGGCTGTTTGCCTGTGAGTTTGTATGAGCACCTACAGCCATAGCATGAGGAGGCAGCCCTATCTCCTCCACTTTGCCCTCAGTAGACTCATGTTCTCTCAGCTTCAGTCTCATTTCCTATCTTGGGAACCACTGTCTTGGATCTGGGGGAGAAGGGTTTCCAGTTATACTATTGGAAAGTGGAGGGAGACGTCCCAATATCTCTGCTTCTGAGGGCACAGTTCTCCTGGGAACACAAGGGCACCCTGGCTCCATTTTTCCGTGGCATCACTGATAGATGATTGTTATTCCTAGGCTCTAGAATTTAGTCTCACATTTATGCTCAATGGGTTCACACCATCTGGGGTTCAGGCCTCAGCTAGATAATTATTTGCACCCCACTGATTGCATTTCCACAAAGGCAATCTGGTGCATCTGAACACAAAAACATTTCTTCTGTTTCCTTCAATGACAGAGCTGGGGTAACCCAATCTATATGGGGTTGGTGAAGAAAGGGTTATTATCTAACCTTGATTGGTGGCCAATCATTACCTGAGTTCATGAAGCACATTTGATTGCCTGACAATTTTCACTTGTGACTTGGTATTGCATTAGGCTGGGGTTTCGACAGAGTATGAAACTGGGTGGACTGGAGAGCCTTGTCACGCCCTCAGTCCTTCTTGGAGGCATGTTGGAGCTTGGGGGTTGGGAGGAGGTAAATCTGCCTGCTGAGACACCACTATTAGCTCTGCTAACTATCTCTTCTCCCCATTTCCTCGATTGTGGCATAGATTCTGGGATAACAGAAGGGTAGAGACTTAGGAATAGGGTGTATGTCATGGCTTCTAAATACTGGGGCAGTAATGTTGGTTTTTCCTGTGCATTTCCATTTATTAGTTTCTTGCCTTGTAGTTTAAACAAATAAATCACCAGGTTGGTAGAGGCTTCTCTGGCATTTTCTGGGGGAAGCCACCCTTTTCTAAGAGACTCCTACCCTCTTTCATGGTAGATCTGTTCTGGTACTAGGAAATTCAGGACCTAGATTAGGGAGATGCTAAGGGTGTGAAATTTAAGGAAGCACCTACTTTCCTGGATGTGAAAGTATAGGATCAGCACTTGCATGGTCAGAGAACGAGTTCTTCCTTAAATTTTGCACTCTGGGTCCCTTACTAGCTTTACCCTTCTCCCAGCTTTGCTAGGAATTTATAAATCATAGAAACGGCCCTCTGAACAGGCACACATTTCATTAAGACAGGAAGAGAGCCCACAGCACTTGGCCCCTTTGACAAAGCCAGCCTGTTTCTGTTGTCATTGGTATGGAAAATAAACTGTAATCATCTGTCTCAGGTCCAATTTGAACATATTAGCTTTCCTCAGGGACATGTCAGCAGGTACAACCCACATGCCAGGGATGGGGGAGAGAGCAGCAACGAAGCTAATTTGAAAATACTTCTGTGGCACTTAGCAGGGTGTGATTTTAATTCATTTTTTGTCCCTTGATAATCATAAAGTGCTTTCAGGCTGTGAATATCCATTTTTGACCAGCAAGCTCATACTTCATCTGGGGACCGCATTTAATGGCCATGGTGATGATGGGGTTCACAGGGGAATTGTGTAAGGTACAGATATTTGCTTCATGGGGAGAAACACCATGGATACTAATTCACATACTATTCTGTACAATGAATGCTCACTGATCTATGTGGGAGTATTGTTTGTATACACACATGTATACCCTGAGCTAATATGTGCATAGCACTTTTGATTTATCAGAAGTTTTATTAATTGAATTACTGAAATAGTCCTATGAAATTTACTGAAGCTCCTTAGTATAATGGAAAGGGAATAAACCATGCCAGATTGTTTGAATTCTGCCCTTACCACTTAACCAGCCATGTACATTTGTTTAAATTGCTTAATTTCTGGGCCTCAGTTTCCTCAGCTATAAATGGGGATAATCATGCCTATCCTCTGAGGCTACTGGGAGGATTAAATGAAAAATACATATACAGCAGCTGGCACAGTACATAGCGGGAACTCAATAGCTATTGGTTCTTTCCTCCCTGTCCCCAAGTGGGACCATGATACTTTTCATTGCAGCTGGGTAACTTAGTCTTAGCAGCATTGTAGACCCACCAGCTTTAGGACGCTGCCCATGAATTAAGTCCAAGAGGGATAAAACTGGGCATTGTGGTTTTGAGGTGCTGATCACATAAATTGTTCTCCCTGTATGCCCAGGTATGGCAGAATGGTCCCTCTTAGCTAGAAATCTTCATGTTTTGCTTGTAAACCAGGATAAAGGGTGTTCTCTGAGATTTTAAAAATTGAAGTCTAGAGAGTATGGGTCGGGGGGAGTTGGCCATGTCAGGGGAGCACCCCAGTTGTACCCCTGGGCAGCTTTCTTTCTTCCATCCAGTTGGTGCCTGTATCAGGCTTACTCAGAGGAGAGGCAAACTGAGATTGCATTGCCTCTTGTAGCCCCTCACAATTCCCAGTGGCTCTTCTCTCTGAGTGGAGACTCTTATATTTTATCTTTTATTTTTAGTTGTAGATGGACACATAATATCTTTGTTTATTAATTTATTTTTTTTATGTGGTACTGAGGCTCAAACCCAGTGCCTCACATGTGTGAGGCAAGCACTCTACCACTGAGCTACAGCCCCAGCCCAAGAGTCTCTATTTTTTTTCTTTTCCCCTACCTCTTTGTCTCCCTCTTCTGCTTACTACCTGATACTAGGGAACTTCCAATGGCTCCCTGAGAGTTCAGGAGTCTGCATTGATGGTCCCTCCACCCACCAGAACTTGTGGGGACTAGTAGCTACTAGTCCTGTATTCCCTTTGTCTTATGGCCTCACTTGGGGCTAGGAATAGCTAATTTGCCAACTGTTTCCAGAGAACACATTGGAGGTTCTATTCTTCAACCCAAAGGGTGTCACATAGTAGGAATGCATGGCATGACCTCAGGCAGATCAGCGATTTATTGTTTAGATGGTGAGAGCTTTCCTTACCCCGTACATAGACCCCTCCTGGGTCTGGACAGCTGGACCTGGAGTTAGAGGATCAGAATGTCTGTCTTTGCTCTGTCATTTTCTAACTTGGAACAGCCACTTATTCTGTCTGAGCCTTTTTGTCTTATATATAAAATGGGAAGGATAATAATAATCCTGCAGGATTTTTATTTAAAGTAAATAAAGAAAGCAGGTAGATGAAAAGGCTTGGGCACTGTGGAAAAGGAAGAAATAATAATTACAGGCCATTGCAGGCTCCTTCGGTTGTCTTCATGCCCAGAGGGTGATTGTCAATCAGACAACTTCTGGCCCACACTTACTGGATGCCTATATTCTTTCTTCCTTATGGGAATTTTGAAGGGATCATAGGATCTTCCATTGTCATCAGTGAAAATGTGAAGTTCTGATCATGTACACCTGTGTGCTTGTTACCTCTGCTGGCCTCTCCCTGAGTTGAGGCTCATGTGTGGGGGCTGGCCATGCAACCTATCCTGACAACTGGACATGACATTCTCTGGGGCTTGCAGAACTTCAGCAGTCGGGGCTTCAAGATGTGGGACTGGAATGGAAGGAGAGACTTTTTGCAGAATGAGTTGGAAGAGCCATTAAAAATAGTGACAATATCATTGGGAGTCCAGATTTAGTTTCTCTGGTTCTAGAACCCGACCAGCTGCCACTGAGTAACTACTAGGCAAAGGCTCTTAAAGGTCCTTACTAACAAATTTATTCAATGGTTGAAATGCTGCCAGTCATATATTCAAAGTGTCTTGTTCCAAACAGGTAAAACCCTAGTGACTGCAGGCAAAGAATCCAGAAAGATCTCTTCTCTCCTCCATGAGATCACCTCACACTATCCTTCTCATCATCTCCACTCACACTGTCTTCCTCCCAAACTCTCTTCTTTGTCTAATGATCACAGTTGCTGGTGACATCTTTGGGGAGAACATTGAGTCTCTCTTGCTGCGGAATCTAAACTTGGGGTCATTTATTACTCCAGAAGACTTGCTATTAATTGCTATTAAAGTGCCAAGTTTCATGCTTCTCTTTTTCCTTAAGGAATGGATTCCATCATAGTCAAGGTCATATAACAAGATGTACAGGAGGAGAACAGTGCCCGATTAGGTGGACCCTCTTTTAACAGGAGCTCTGACAGATGCCAGGATGGTTTTGTGAAGCAGAGACACTACCTTCATCAGACTTATTGCCATCCTCCCTTCCTTTTTCCTTTTTCTTTGTCTTTCCTTCTGTCTCTTGCCCTCCTGCCTTTTCTCCCTCTTTGTCTTCCTCCCTCTTTGTCTTCCTCCCTCTTACCCTCCTCTGTCACTCTTCCTGCCAGCAGATGTGTCTCTTAAGCATTAGAGAAAGAAAATTTTTAGAAAAAATGTAAATGAAAAGCAAGAGGGATATATGTGTGTGTGTGTGTGTGTGTGTGTGTATATATATATATATATATATATATATATATATATATATATAGCCTCTGGAAGCACAAACTGATTTAAATAAAGGTCTATTTTCAAGATGAAATGAGAAGCATCTTCAAGGTCATTCACTTTATTAGATTTTTAGAGAGTAATTAATTAAAACTTCTGGAATATTTGGAAGCAATTACACTTTCCCTTTTGAGCATGAAGCACTTTTCAGGATAGAGCAGTTATTAGTCATATTTTTTTTTCACATATTCCTCAAGAGGTTAGTGAGCTCACTAGCGTGGCCAAAGCAGCAAAGAAACCACTGGCTTATTCTCCCAGGGGGCTGTTTCTAGACCCCACCTTGACCTCTATGAGATTTCCATGGCTGCTCTGAGCCCTTAATGACTGGTCATCCTGGGATGGGTCAATCATGTCTCATGCTGCTGTGGGGGTAAAAGGACAAGCTGGGAAGCCATTTGTATCATTTTACAGAGGAAAAGGGTTAAAGATGGCAAGGTATGAGGGCTTTTTAAAGACAGTTCCAGGGAGCATTAGGGCCCATAAGTATCTGGCCTGGCCAATGACTCAAAAATCTCACTCTATGCCATCCCTCCTCCCATGTCCAAACCCCACCTGCTAAGCACTGGTTTAAAGTAATTATCTTGGACCTTGTATTTTTCATCCACCCTTGCTCTCTGTGTCACCCTACTCCTACATTTATGCAGCTCCTGACCTTTTCTTAGTTTTCTCCCACATTTCTAGGACCAGTGGATGGATGTGACTTCCCAGGATTTGACCTTTGGCACTATTAAGACTGGGTTCTGACCACAAGTGGGCCTAAGACTCTCCTAAGCATTGGTCAAGGCTGGCCTCGTCTCCCAGACAGGCTGGTCATGAGTAGTGCCATCAGTGTTAACCAGCTCTATGTATTTATTCTGTGCTGACAGCAGACCTATCCATATTGAAGTTCACAAAGGATTTCAACGGTGAGTAGCCCTAGACTTGGACACCGCTCTTCCATATTCCAGTTCACCTCCTCTTTAAGTTGTGTTCGAGTCATACAGGCCCAGGGAATTTAGGGGCTTGTAATTTCTAGTTCCTCTGGCATCATATTGCCTGGCAACAGCTCCTAGGTGAGATCTAACTACTAAGACATCAAACTCACCCCAAATCATAATCTCCTTGAACGCTGTGCCCTCCTCCCACCATTTTTGCAAGGGGCTCTTGATTAATCAGCGAGGTGTTTGTGAAGCTGAGTTCTCTCATGGCAGACGTGACAAGCCATAATTCGTAATAACGGAGCTACCTTTCTCCGGTTGTCTCAGCCTCAGTGAAGGGGCTCTGTTGTGATTTATTGCCTCACTGCAAAACCTTTGATAAGTGGCCACCAAATGGCTCCTCATTACTCAAAACTCTTCCAATTCTGTAAACTAAAGTCCTCCCCAAACCTCACACAAGCCTCTCCTGTTCCCGGGGAAATGAATCAGGGCCCTTCTCGCTAAACTATTTTGGCATAAAAAAATATCATAAATGAGAGAGGAGAAAATCTTGTTTGCTAAAGGGCTGCTGGGTGAACTGCCTCTTGGCCTTTTGATAGCATCTTTGAAATGGAAATGGCCAGCTGCTTGACCTTCTGTTCAGTGACCCTTTTTGTACAAAGTCAAATTGCAGCCGCCTCACAGCAGCAATTCACCTATGGACACAAACAGGATTTCCATTTTTTTTCCTAACCTTTTTTTTTTCCCCCTAGCACATTTGTTCCTGTGAACATTTTTTTCCTATTCACATAAAGGACATCATGCTTAAAAAAAAAAAAAAAAGAAGCCCTTTGCATCAAAAGAATTGTAACTCATAATGATTTCAAAATACCAGGGAAGTGTCTGTCTTCAATTCTGCTCTCTGTCTGAGCCTTTAAATGTATTGTAATATGAAAAGGCTAGGAAAAGATGATATTCTTGAGTTATGTTTAAGGTTGTTAATGTTTCTACTCTTTCCTTGCATTCTAAGGAAAAAAAAAGGGAGAAATTATTCCCACCTTACTGTGAATAAAAGCAGAAAAAGAAAGGTAAGTTCTGTTTATGTGACTATGTCTAAGAAAACAATGAAATGCCTTTAACTCCTCAGTGGAGCAATTTTGAATTGAGTGTTTTAAAAAGGAGCTAGACTCTGGCTGCACAGTCCTTTGGATCCCATTAAAGCCCGTGCCTGAAGAAGCTACACTGGAGAGAAAGACGAAGCCCTTTGCACTCCCACCTCCCCACATCCCCGTGTTTCCCTGTTCCTTCCCCTCTTCCTGCTCAGACTGGGCAGTGCAGAATCTCTTACCTGAGGTTAACCGTCAACATGCTGTTTGGCTTGGAGAATGCTCAGGACCCATGTTCTAGGGAAGCTACTGGTTGTCCAGGTGCTTCACTGGTGCATAGGACAGAGCTCACTAAGTGGCAAAAGAAAAACCACACTTTCCTGGGCTGTTCAAGGGAACCAAAGAAACTAGAGATGTGGACCACAGGGTTTTGGTGGTAATCGATATCAAGGTTCTGATTCAGCAAATATTTATCAGGCACCCACTGTGTGCTTGACCCATTAGATATTTCAATCCCAGAATAATCCTGTTAGGCCACATGCAGGAAGTGAAAGGACCAGGCTCTGGGGTTGGACAATCCTAGGTTAGGTCGGCTTGGCCACTTAAGAGGTGAGTTGTATGACTGCAGACATGTTTCTTAATGAATTGAAGCCTAATTATCATCATGAGTAAACGGAAGGCTAATGTTTGTTTTATGGGCTGACAGACTGACTGAAATGACAAGCTGGGTATGTGATCAACAATAATTTTTACTACTCTCCTCTTTATTCTCAATTAAGAGATGAAAAAATGAAGGAAATGACCAGATTGAGTCTTAATCTATGTTTCTTTTTTTCTTTTCTTTCATACTAGTAGTTTGTGGCCCCACAACTTTTTCTTGGGTGTGTTGGGGACTCAATATATTAGTTATTCCTTATGAAATTTTCATCAAGACTTGAGTTTCAAATGTGTCTTCTGCTTGGATACTGGCTCCACCTTGGCAAAATGGTTACAAACACAGACCACAGGACAGAGTGAGAGCTGTCCATTCTGTCACCTGCTGCTTGCAGGGACTACTACTCTACCACATTGGGTTCACACCCTGTCAAACCAAGAGTTAAGAAAACCTTCAAACAAACCACACTGAAAAACACTGAAAAATGCTCTTTTTCTAATCCTTAATCCTTTTGCCTTACTACAATACTCATTTATAAACAGCAATATGCTATTTACATATCTGGTTTTACTGAATGCAAACCTATTTTCACAAGTAACAATCAAAGCATATGTAACCATTTCATTCTTTTATTAATAATATAGCATACATATTTTTTCATGTTGCTATCTAGGACTCATAATTTTAATTTTTATAACTGCAAAAATTATCGCATTCATTCTACATTATGGAAATTATTCATTTCCATCCCAAATTTACATAGGTAACCAACCCATACATAAGCAGAAGGTTAAGAACATTTGTACTCCAATTTTTCTTTATTTATAACTTAAATGATGGTATATAAGTAACCCATTGGGAGTGAAGGTAGAAAAGAGCCTAAAGTTTGTGCAAAACACAAACTAGAATGACAAGTTGAAGGTTTAGAAAACCCAGTTAATCTTTCCTTTGCTCTTCTCTTTTATTCAGCTTTTAAAAAGCTGACTCCAGGCAGAATAGCAATAAAGACTCCTTGCCTACTGTGGGTCATCAGCAGTATCTAGTGCCAGAAGTTCTGTTTTCATCCTGATAACCAGATATCAAAGGGGCTCAAATATGTTGGGCTGTTCCTGATAGAGATCTGAACTTTCAGAGGCCTCTCTGAACTAAATCTATGACCTTCGTGAGTCAGGGCCATTGTTACTGGTGCAACACAATCTTTCCAATCCCATGTGAGGAAGCAGGTTTCTTGCAGAAAGCAGGCTGGAGTCAAACCTTTTGTGTGCTCTTGCCCTCTGTTAAAATCAAATCCTTATTGCTTTGTGAGCGTCTATACCTCTGACTTCATGATGACAAATCATTTGATAAAAATGAATTCCTATATGGATCTTTGAAACTACCTTTAGAAAATTACAAAATGTTTTTGGATTTCCACGAATGATTGAATTTTCAAAACTTTATGTTTTAGTTGTATGGTTGAGCCCTTTGCCCAGTCCTTGGATTAACTAAAGTCTGAGTTTATGTCAACAGTTCTCTCTGGCCTTGTGCCTGGTAACTTGGTAGAGGCTCAGTGTGTGTTTGTTGCATGAATGAGTGACACCAGAAGTCCAGACAGATGTGACATTAATGAATTTGCTAATAGCTCTTGCATTTGCTATCAGCAATTGAGGTTTAAAAATTTTTACAAAATAGAAAGCTGGAAAATTTTTGGAGTATGTATAGGTTTAGGTCCCTGTCCTGTGACTAATTCTCTTTGTGAACTGCTAAGTCATTTTGCTTCTAAGGGTCTTAGTTCTCACATCTGTATAATGAGTCTGCAGAGTGTTATGGGAAGGTAAAGTTAGGTGTTTTTTTCTCTGAGGCCAGCTCCCTCTCTATCCAGCTTACTACATCCCAGTATATGTCCATCAGCAGCATTCCCCTTCAGACCCAACCTATGATTGCAGGATCAAGTTGCCCAGCATTCACATTCTAGGTAAAAGCAGAAGTGGGCATTTGGTTAGGTGTTGGCAGTGCTGAGTGCTCAGGCTGGCTGAGAAAATCTGTTGGTCCTCTTTTCTCTCAGTGATATTAAGGATGGGAGTTTTTTGAAGTATGTGACAATTTAGGCATTGATCAAATATGCCAGCGGGATTGATTTTGAACTTTATTATTTCATCTTTAATTTGGATCCTTGTTATTGTATATCCAACTGCCTATATAACATGCTTACTTGAGTCTATGAATCTTCCTCTACAGAGATCAAAACAAAACAACAACCAAAAAATCTGGTCTTTGATGTTGACTGTCTTAGGGAATGCCCTAACCATTCACCCGAAAGGCTAAGCCAAACTCTAGGAGTAATCCTTGATCATTCCTTAATTTCATCAAATATTCCTTGTTATGGTTTAGATGTGACCTCTTTCCCCCCGAAAAGCTCATGTATTAGCAAATGTACAATGTTCAGTGGTGAAAAGATTGGATTAAAAAAACCTGTAATCTCATCAGTGGATTAATCCATTTCATGGATTAATAGTTTGAATGGACTACTTGGTAGTAACTGTAGGCAGGTGGGGTATGGTAGGAGAAAGGAGGTCACTGGGACTATATCTGGTTTCTGGCTCCTCTCCTTTTCTCTCTCCTTCTCAGTTACCACGAGGTGAGCAGCTTTCCTTCATTATGAGGTTCTTCTTCACCCTTGGCCAAGAGCAATGGAATTGGCTGACCATGGACTAAACTTCAGAAACCACAAGCTTCAAATAAACCTTTCCTCCTCTAAATTGTTCTTGTTAGGTATTTTGGTCACAGTAATGAAAAGCTGACTAACATACTCCTCACTGTAACTTTTTATATATACTGAATTGCCTCTGCTTCTTCTAGTCTCCAAAGTCTTCATCTGAGTCACTCAACTTTTCTCCTGAGCACTATAATAGCTTCCTCTCTGATCTTGTCATTTCTGTCCTATCCCCCTGTCATACTTTTGCCATAGGAGACACAGTGGATATGTCTTCCAGGTTGTAAATTGATCATTTCTCCTACCCTACTTGATCCTTTGTATGGTCAACCATAGTGTTTTGAATGTTGACTAAAATTTTTAAATGTTCTAAAAGCCTCAAGTGTTCTGGCCCCTGCCTGACAAACCTTTGGTCTCTGCTCTGTCCTTGTGGGCTTTCTCTGGTGCAGCACACTTCCTCCCCTGTAGAGAGAGTGCTCCCATCTCAGACAAGTGCTCCCTTCAGGGAAGGCTTACCTTTCTCTCCTTCATCTAAATATGTCCCCTTGTTCTCCTAAGCTCTTATAGGCACTTGGGCTTTTCTTTTGAAAAATAGATGAAGAAACTGAAGTACAGGGAAACTTACTGAGTCCATAAATTAAATAGCTAGTTAACAGTGAAACTGGGATCTAGGATCTCAAGGCTAATAATGATAGAATCAGAATTCAGAACTATGATTCTAAACCTTTTGCTGCTAACTAATCTGCCAAAGATGGGAAACAAGTTTCACCTCTCAGGGCAATTTTGATTAATAGTGCCGCCTGTAGCACTATAGTTCAAAGGATTCTGGAGTTGTATTCTGGCTTCGAGGAGAAGTGTACCATGATTGGTTAGTGATGCCTGTGTGAGTAAAGGATTGGAGAAGGTGGGTATGTGAAATGGGTATCTGTCCCATGCAAATGTTATGATGCACAGCATTGTAATGCTTATTTTATTTCTTGAGCCCATTGTCTGGCACTGGTATTTGTGCTGAGTTTCAGCACCTTCCTCAGTGGTATAGTGAAAAGTTTTCTTTTATCTTGGGCAGGAGGTTGTGCCAGGAGTGTATGAGCACACCAGGCTTACCTCAGCTCTCAGAAGTTACATGCAAGTGGATCTGTGTCCTTCCTGTAATCCTTGCTTCCTGATATCCAGAAGAATAGGATAGAGGCTGAGAATTCTAGTGTTCTGGTTTATGGTTCAGGATTCTGGTTTCCTCAAATATTTGAATTCCTTTCAGGGTCTCTTTGAATCCCTCTGCTTCCACATCTAGTCAATGTCCTAGTCTTGGATTCCGAATCTTGGCATGTTCTTGAGAATAGCATTCAGTTCATTCCTCTTCTCTCACTGGCCACCTCATCCAGTCACATGACTTTTTTTCCCAGTCACATGGCTTTTGATGTCATGTATAAGTTGATGATTCATGATTTTGCCTTCCTAGTCCCTAGAGTATCCCCAAATATTAAACATTGATATTCAATGCTGTTCAACATTTCCACCCAGGTGTTCAAAAGAGCATTTCAGACTTAAAATATCCATAGCAGATACTCAAATTTTATCTTTAATTTGTTTCTTCTTATTCTTCCACTCTTAGCATCATTAGGTCAAAAATCTTCTTTGCCTTCACACTTCCATTAACATACTGTCCTCCAATAAACCCTCTCGGTTCTATCTTCAAAATAGATCTTATGTTAAGTTATCACAAAAATTATAATAAATAAAGAAGGCAGGAGGAAACTTGAAAATAATGGGTAAGTTTATGATCTAGATCGTGGTGATGGTTTCACAGATGTATACTTATCTCCATATGTATCAAATGGTATATATTAAACATGTATGTCAATAATACTTCAATAAAGTACTTTAAAAAGTTTCGTACTCCTGTTATTCCTGTAATTAAAATTTTGTAGGAGCAAGACAGCCGGATAGAGTCACCTAGCACTCACCTGCTCTTTCATACACACACACACACACACACACACACACACACATACACACACACACACCACACACACACACACACACACACACACTAAAATAAATGACTGCATTTTAAAGTAAGTGATCATGGGAGAACACTGGAAATCAAGAGGAGAAAAATGGAAGCCTTCTGATATTCAGAGGTATTGAAAAACAGCATAGGTAAGATAAACAAAATATGCCAACCCCTGCTGCTCTGGCACCAGAGCTGGATGAAGAGGAGTCTTCCCTATGCAGGAATTGAAGTGAAAGAAAGAGTCCTAGAAAACTCTGTCAGTGCAGACACCAACATTCCTAGCTGTTAGGAAGTTGCCCAACTCCTACAGGATGAAAACCTAACTAGAAAAGTAACCTGAAATCTGCATAGTGACCTTGCTTTAGAAAAGGATTTCACGGCATAGCCCATCGAACCCCTGGGGTATTGTACCCTGGATCCATCTTGAGAAGGGACCTGCCTGCATTTGGACTGCTCTAGGTATTAGACACACCTGCATATTTCCTGTCTCTGGGACTCCACAGATATTCCACTGCACTGCCTTAGTTATGTAGCTGCTTTGGAAATCAAACTTGCTTCATCTTCCAATACAGAAAAGTCCAGAACAAGATGGCTTTACTGCTGGATTTTACCAAAATTTTAAAGAACTAACACAAATGCTCTCAAACTATTCCATAGAATTGAAAGAGAGGGAATACTTCCAAACTTATCTTATGAGACCAGCATTATCCTGTTAGCAAAACTTTGCAAGGACATAACAAAGAAAGAAAATTATAGACCAACATACCGAATGAACATAATGCAAAAATACTCAGCAAAATACTAGCACATCAAATTCAATAACACATCAAAAAGACCATGCAGCATGGTCATGTTGTTTCATTCAAGGAATGCAAAGATGGCTCAATGTATGCAAATTGATAAGCATGCCAATTCTCACTGCTCCTATTCAATGTAACACTAGAAATTTTAGCCAAAGCAATTAAAAAAGAGAAAGAAATAAAAGGCATACAAACAGGAAAGAAGGAAGTCAAATTATCCATGTGTGCAAATGATATAATTCTATATATGAAAAAATTGAAGACTCCCCCAAAATACTACTAAGAATTGTTAAATGAATTTGGTAAAGTAGTAGGTCACAAAATCAACATATAAGAATCAGCAGCTTTTCTTTACACTAGTGATGAATTTGCTGAGAAAAAATTCATGAAAATAATCTCATTTATAATAGCCTCAAAAACTAACCATACAATCAACAAACCAACTAATCAACCAACCCACTAACCCACCCTAGGAATATACTTAACTAAGGAGTGAAAGACCTTAACAATAAAAATGAAAAAAACACTGAAGAAAAAAATTAAAGAATGTTTATGAATTGGAAAAAATGTTGAAACATCCATACTATCCAAAGCAATCTACAGAGTCAATGCATTCCCCATAAAATACCAATGGCATTCTTCATAAAACTAAAAAAAATTTTCTAAAACTCACATGGCAGCAAAAAATAGCCAAAGCAATCTTGAGCAAAAAGAGCAAATCTGGAAATATCGGGACATATTTCATAGCTATAGTAACCAAAACAGCATGGTATTGGCATAAAAATGACATGGAGACCAATGGAATAGAAAAGAGAACTGAGAAATAAACTCACATATCTATAGTCAATTGATTTTCAACAAAGTTGCCAAAGACATACATTGGAGAGAGAACAGCCACTTCAACAAATGGTGTTTGGAAAACTGGAGATACACATGCAGATGATTGAAATTTGACTCCTATTTCTTACCCTATTCAATAACCAATACAAAAATGGGTCAAAGACCTTAATGTAAGACCTAAAACTCTTAAGTTACTAAGGGGAAACAGGAGAAACACTTAGAGAAAACACTTAAAAATATTGTAGAAGCAGTGATTTTCTGGGTAGGATCCCCAAAGCTCAGGAAACAAATGTAAAAATTGACAAATGAGATTAAACCAAATTAAAACATCTCTGCACAGCAAATGGAATAATCATCATCAGAATGAAGAGACAAGATGTAGAATGGGAGGGAAATATTTGTCAGCTATGTATGTGTCAGAGGGTTAATAACTAGAATGTATAAGAACACAAAAACCTTAAAAATTCACCCAATCCAGTTAAAAATGGGCAAAATACAAATGAACAATAAATATATGGAAAAAGTTCAATATCATTAGCCATCAGGGAAATGCAAATCAAAACTACAATGAAATTCTATCATGTACCAGTTAGAACAGGTACTATCAGAAAAAACCAAAAAAAAACATAACAAAACCAAAAAACACAAAACAGGTACTATCAAATGCTGGCAAGTATGTGGAGGAAAAGGAACTCCTATACACTCTTGGTGGGAATGTAAATTAGTACAGCCAATATGGAAAGCAATACAGGTTTTCTTCAAGCAAGTAAACATAGAATTACCATGTGATACAGCTATTCCACTCATGGGTGTATATCCAAAAGAAATGAAGTCGGCATACAGAAGAGATACCTGCTTTTGCATGTTTATTGTGGCAGTATTTACAATGGGTAACATATGGAACTGGCTTAGGTGCCCATCAACAGATGAATGGATACAGGAGGTATGGTATAAATACACAATGGAGTGCATTTATAAAATGCCATAAAGAAAAATGAAATCCTGTAAAAATTAAATCCTTTGCCACAAAGTGGATGGAACCGGAGGACATCATGGGTAAGCTAGAAAAGCCAGACACAGAATGACAAATATTGCCTGCGTTCTCTCATATTTGTGGAAAATAAACAAAACAAAACAATAACAAAAAAGTCAACCTGAAAATAGAATACTCATTACTGGGGAATAGGAAGGGTGCCAGGAATTGGGATGGGGCAAGGGTGGAAAAAGGGTGGGTGAGTATATTCAGTGCACACTGTATACTTGTGTAGAAATATCACAGTGAGCCCCATGAATATGGAGAATTAATATGTTTATAAAAATAAAAAGATTCTGCAAATAGTTTCCCAGCATATTTAGAGAGAAGTCCTATCATACTTACCTAATCCTAAAAATATGGCTCTTTTCTACTTCTTTACACTCTGTCACCCTTATCCACCATGCTGCAATGACACCAGTCTCCCCTCAGTTCCTTAAGCACATTAGTTCATTCTCACCTCAAGACTTTTGCACTGGCTGCTCCCTCTTTTTGTCTTCTTTTCTAAAATAACACTCCTACCCCACCATCTCTTTATTTTTCCTCATGATTCTCATCTCTATTTGAAATTATAGCACATTTATTTTTTTTCTTGTTTGTTGTCCTTTCTCCCATTCGAATGTAAACTCCATGTGGGTAGGGACTTTGCCAATTTCCATAGGGCCTGAGTGCTGGCATATGATAAATGTTTGTCACATAAATATATGGATAGACTTGCAATCCACAGATCACCTTCCCTCCTTGGATGGCAGTTTGCTCATATGGAAAATGAGAGGTTGAACTAGATAGCTTCTGAGAAGCTGTTTGGTTCTAAAAACCCTAGGAACATATGACAAATGGGCAATTTCAGCGTAAGCAAAAGTAGCCTAACTTCATTATGAAAATATTTTAATAGTCACCCCCTTTTTTCATTTATAATTGTTTTCTCTGTATTATTTTGATCAAAATGTCTCAACTTCTAATTGTATGCCCAATATGGAATTGAGAAAAACCCCAAGACCTAAAATAGATTTTAAGTACTGATGTGGAAGGAATACAGAGTTAAGGAAAAATAGCTGTTAACAGATTTATCTGGAAAGTTTTATAAAGGATTCATGTCATAATTTTGGCCCTGAAGGCAGGATAGGTTTTGCATTTTTGCTGAGAATAGGTGGGCAACCTTTAATGGTTCTAAAGAGGCACACTAAAAAGGTATTTGGGGAATTATCTTGTATACTCACTACTAGAACTGAGATTCTGAATCAGACTTTGAACTACTTACAGCATATAATTATGCTTTTCCTCACTTTGTGTTGAAGCATATTTCCAAGTATATGCTAGATTCTAGAAGATTATTCACTAGATACAAATGGGATGGGTGAAGAGGCTGAAGTCCTGTAAGAATTGCCTGTTGCACTGACACCCCATCATGCTGGGATGTGTGTAGTGTCAGGGTCCTCATTGGCTGTGGAGAAAACCAGGGTGAGATGTGTTATATCTCCAACCCTGTAGTTTCAGCTTAGACTTGAATCCAGGGCATCTTGCACTCAGTGAAGACTTTATGAGATAGTATTAGGTCTTGCAGCCAACACACATGCTCAGCATATAGATGCACTTCAATGCCAGTCCCTTTCCTGAGTTCATAATTACAACATAATTCAATCTAAAGTTTTCTCCCATAAGGAATTAGTATTCTATTTAGTAGCCACCCAGATTCTAAACAGTGAAAGCTCACCATCAAAAGCTTGATTGAATGACCCACCTGGAATTGTTTATACTTCATTAATGCTTTTCATAAATCATGAGTTTGACAGGTTACTGGCATGGACTTTCCAAATCTCATAATTGTGTTTTGTTTTTCCCTTGCTTCATCAGTTTCCTTTCACAGGCTGACAGCTTAGCAAATGTTTCTAGAACTACTAGCTACTGTAATGACCACTTCTGGTGTGAGCAACTACTATATGCCCAGAACTTTTGCAGGGGTCTAAAGACTTGGACTATATGTGGTCTAATATATTTAGCTGTGTGATCTTGGCAGATTTCTGCCATAAGATCTGTTTAAAAATAAGTAATGGTAATGATTTCATAAGGCTATTGTGAGGATGACATGAGAAAATGTAGGTAAAGAATTTGGTGCAGAATCTGTTACAATGAGTGCTAATTAAATACTTATTATTATTATTTTTTGGAGTAGTAAGTCCCGAGAAAACTTGAGCATACAGAGACTGAAAGGATCTCAAGTGATCAGCCCCTAAAATGTAGCTGGGACAGGTACTATCTTTATGTTTACCCATAATAAATGAGTTTGGGGGAAGAAGAAGAACTTGAATTGATCTATCCCATTATTTGAATTTTTTATTTCACTTGGTCCAGATTATGGAGGCATGCAGAGGAGTGTTTCCTACCACTGGATTATAACCTCTGAGAAGTCTTGGTTTTGTATTCTCAGAATCTATGACTATGCTATTGAACCCACCAACAGGCTTTTAATAATTCTCTGTTGAATGAACGAATGGATATAGAAGGTGAAAATGAAGGCAATTGCATTGATTATTTATGCTTTACTAAATATAAAATTTATATTTTTACTATATATGTTTATCTAAAGTTATTTATCTATGTATGTATTTCCTGATTATAAAAGCAATATATGCTTCTTATAAAAATTAAATGATAACAAAATATATATTATAAAATCCCCTGGAATTACATCCCCAGAGATAACTATTGTTGAGCTTCATATCTGTTTTCTGTGATTAAAACATGCATATGCTAACACATGTGCATTTTACAAAAATGGGCTCATATTATACAATCTTTTCTGTAATTCATTTCTAAACTTAGCTGCTGCTTAGGAGCACTTTTTGGGATTGTTGTAAATTTACATTTCCTTTAAAAGGTTGCACAGTTTCTATCACATGGCTTCATCAGGTATTATTTATCCATCTACTTCCTTATAGAAATGTAGATTGTTCATATATTTTTTTCACTAACATTATACAATATTTGAAGAAGTATTCACATGCATATCTTTGCCTTCTTGGAAAAACATGTCTATTAGAAAAAAACCTAATAATGGGATTTCTAAATGAAAAGATGAGTATATTTAATATTTTGGTGTCATTGCATCCTTTTAATTAGAAATATGGTTGTGCCAGCCCTGTGGTGCCTCTGCACAGAACAATAAGACTTGCTACTTACTGAGTGGTGTTCCATAAGAAGGTTGCTGGGGGCGGGTTCATGGGATGTTTGTGGGTTGGAGCTGAAGAAGGCTCTTTTTCTTGGGAAGCTCATCTTTTCTGACCAAGTAGGCAGCTTTCTGGAGGTGAATGGATACAGAGGAATGAGAAGGAAGAAGATGCCCACTCAGGCATCAAAATAGATGAACGTGAAGATGAACAAAACAGCAAATATTTCCCATAAGGTAAGTCACCCAGGTGTGACATCTTTTCATAATGTGTCAATATGAGCACTGGGAAGTGGACAAAGTATTCCATTTGTGGAGCAAAATAGGTCTGAAATTGAGCCACAATCCTCTCAGCATAGTTTACCTACCCACCTCTGACTCTCAGCCCAAAGTTGTAAAATTTTATGTTTAGAAGAACACTTCTGCAAAATTATTACCAAACTGAACAATGGAGACTTCCTTGTTGCAGTGAGGATGCAGGGGGTGAGGCAGAGGGCTGGAATCCGGCTGGCTTTGTGGCACTGGCAGGGATATTCAGGGTGATTTAGTGTGGATTGATTTGCAGTTTGTTCTGTAGCCATTGTTTGTAATGTGCTTTGCCAGCTCATGTACCCTGAACCTTAATTGTTCTAAATTAAACTATAGGGACCAGACAGCACACATTTCCATCAGAATGACAAAATATTGCACCAGATCCCACAGGAATGTATCAGCCCCTGCTAGGATAAGCTTGTGCTCAAGGGAAGAGGGAGAGGAAGCACTCAGGAGAGTATTTCTATTTTTTAATTTTATTTTTAAAGCTGATACATGAAGACAAAAATTATACACACTAATAGGGTACCATGCAGTGTTTTGATATATGCATATGTTGTATCAGAGGGCATATGATTAGAATTGAATAGGTTGTGTTCTACTTGTGTATAAGGTGAAACCCAAGGGTGCCATCCCCTCCCAACTTGTGGGTATGCATATTGAATAAAACAATACTGTTGGTTGAAATATAGTATTTATCTAATATTAAAGAAATGTAATCCTAAACTAAATCACCTTGTATTTTATCCAATAGCATTGATCTTAAAAATGAGTTGAAATAAAATCAGAGTTGAGCAGTTTTTTGATTAGCTTGGAATACTTGTAAGGAATCATTAGGGTTTATTCAAATGTACAGAAACTCAGTTTGTTTCAGCAAGTAGTCACTTCTATTGTTCCTTATTATTCCTTGTCAGGATATGCTGTTTTAAGTCAACATGGAGTTGGGAAATGTTCCCAAGTTTAGACAAGCAGTTAAGACTGTGAAATTCCCTGGTGAACAAAAAAGGATAAAAGAACTGGAGGAAAGAACTGTATTCTTTTCTTGAAATGTAAAAATATAACTGTCAAAAGATAAATAGCAAATTTTACCTCAATCAATTAATTTTTGACATTTATAAATATAAACACACACACACACACACACACACACACACACACACACACTTAAAACACCAGAACAGTGATTCTATTCTTTCCATACCCTATAAACCCAAAGGTAATCACTATTAATTTTCTAGTGTCTTCTTTAAGTACACATATATTTTATATAAATGGAATTATACAAACTGTCTGCATCCTTGCCATTTTCATTTAACAATATATGTCTCCAGCCTGACACATTTGCAAGCCCCTTTTCCAGGAGTAACTTTTACTTATTCTTTTTAATGGCTACATAATATCCTATCCAGTGGATATCTGATTATTTGTATAGTTACCATTGATAAGCATTTAGGTTGTTTATGGCCTTTACAAATACATTTTATTCACAGGGTAAATTACAGCAGTGGTATTATTGATGGGTCAAAAGATGTTCACAGGACGAGGGAAGACTTCTGTATTTTCTTTTTTTGTTTTGTTTTGTTTTGTTTTTTTTAGAAACAACCACTGATATTTATTATCACTGGGGAATTCATGTGGAACAAAAGGGTGCACAGGAAAAGTAGACATCTCCTTTCTTCCCCTTCTACCCCAGGATAGCAGACCCATCTACCCATCCACTCATGTAAAGATAATTATATTATACAGTTTCCAGAATATCTCTAAGCATATGCAAATATACACACACGTAGCAAGGTAACATTTGGGGCTTCTTGTTTTGAAATAAGTTTAGATTTACAGAAAAATTACAAAAACAAGACAAAAAAAATACATACCCTTCACCCAGACTCCCCAAATGTTAGTGTTTTACCATATTTGACATCTTATCCTCTTCATGTATTTTTTCTAACAATTGAGAATAGATTTAAAATGCAATGCCTCTTGAACACAAAATATCAAGGTGCTTCCTAAAAACAAAATCATTTTATTCAATAACCATAGTAAAATTATAAAATCAAGAAATTAGCACCAATGACTTCTGTATTCATTCTTGATTACAAATCTAGATAAGTACTCTATGAGAAATGCATAGGCCAATATCCATGATGAACAAAGAATAAAAATCATCTGTAAAACACTAGCATAACAAATTCAATAGCATTAAAAGGATCATACACCAGGATTGAATGGAATTTATCCTTGAGATACAATGATGGTTCAATATACACAAATCAAACAAAGTGATATAGCACATTAACAGAAAAATAAAAGCTATGTGAGCATCTCAATAAATGAAGAAAAATCATATGACAAAATTCAAGACTCTTTTATGATAAAAAACTAGGTATTGGAGGAATGTATTTTAAAATAAGAAAGGTCACATATGGAAGCTCACAGTTAACATCATACTCAGTAGTGAAAAAAATGAAAGCTTTTTTTTTCTAAGATCAGGAACAAGTCAAAGATGCTCATTCCTGTCACTTCTGTTAAACATAGCACAAGACTCCTATCCAGAGCAATCATTAAAAAAAAAAAGGAATGAAAAATCCCAATAGGAAAGTACAATCATCTGTTTGTGGATAACATGATCTTATATATAAAAACCCCTAAGGACTCCCCCACCCAAACTTAGAACTAATAAATGAATACAATAAAGTTGTAGGATACAAAATACAAAGATCAGTTATATTTCTATATAACAATGAACTATCCACAAAACTAGCTAAGAATAAGTCTATTTATAATAGCATCAAGAAGAAGATACTTAAGAAAAATTTAACCAAGGAGATAATAGATTTGTAACCTGCAAGCTTTAAAATATTGATGAAAATAGATGAAGAAGACACAAATAAATAGAAAGACATCTAATGTTCATGGGTTGGAAAAATTAATGTGTTCAAAATATTTATATAATTCAAAGCAATCTATAGATTCAGGGTAATTATAGTAAAATTTCAATAGCATTTTTTCATAGAAATAGAAAAAATGATTATAAAATTCACATGGAACCACTAAAGATCTGAATAGTCAAAGCAAATCTCAAGCAAGAAAAATGAAGCTAATAGAATTAAACTACCTACTGTCAAAATGTATTATAAAACTATAGTAACCAAATTAGCATGGCATTGGCATAAATATATAAACCAATTGCACAGAATATAAACCAATTGCACAGAATCAAGATCACAGAAATAAACCTATGCAGATAGGTTTGCTGATCTTTGACATGGGTGTTACAAATACACAATGGGGAAAAGATTGTCTCTTCCATAAAAGGTGTTGGGAAAATTGAATATCCACTTGCAAAAGAATGAGATTGGATCCCTATCCTACATAACAAATTCAATAGTCCCCAAATAATCTCAAAATTGATTAAAGACTTAAGTGGAAGACCTGAAACTAAACTTCCTAGAAGAAAACATGGGGAAAAACACTTCTTGACATTGGTCTTGGCAATGATTTTTTGGATATAACAGCAAAACCACAGGCAATAAAAGCAAAATTGGACAAGTGTGATTACTTTAAACTACAAAGTTTTGGTACAATAAAGGAAAAATAAAATGAAAAAAGTAACCTATTGGAATAGGAGAAAATATTAGCAAATCATATGTTTCATGATAGGTCATATTAAAAGCATGCAAGAACACATACAACTCACTAGTAGAAAATAAAACCATGATTGAAAAACTGAACAGAAGAATTGAATAGACATCTATCCAAATAAGACATAAGAATGGGCTACAGATAGATTAAAAGGTGCTGAAATCATGAATCATCAGGAATGGGAGTCAAAACCATAAGGTGATTTAAATTTAAACATACTAAGATGGCTATTATATTAAAAAAGCCCCAATAGGTAACAAATGTTGGTAAGAAGGTGGAGAAAGGAGAACCGTTGAATGCTGTTGATAGAATGTGAATTGATGCAGCCATAATGAAAAACAGAATAGGGTTCCTTCAAAAATTTAATGTAGAAGCACTATTCATGCATTCATGGAATTTAATTAGAATCTCAAAGAGATATTTACACTGTCATGTTCTTGCATTGTCATGCAGCATTATTTATAGCAGCCAAGATATAAAAACAACCTAAATGTCCATTGACGATGAATGGGTAAAGGAAATGTAGTTTCTGTATACAATGGAATACTATCCAGCCTACAAAAAAGAAATCCTGCCATTTGTGACAACATGAAGGTACTTGGTTGTACCGCTGCATGAAATAGGTGTACACAGACAGACAAACACTATGATCTGACTTATGTGATGAATTAAATAGTTGAACTCGTAAAAGTAGATAGTAAAATGATGGTTACCAGGAGCTATGAGGAAGGAGACATGGGGAGTGGTTAGTCAGAAGATACAAAGTTCCAGTTACACATGGTGAATAAATTCTGGAGATCTAATCGCACAGGGTCAGGGAAGGTAACAGCACTGTACTGAATGTACACAATAGATCTTAAGTCTTCTCACTCTCTACTTCACAGAGGCAGCTATCTGAGGTGATAGGTAAGCTAATCAGCCTGACTGTGGTTATTTTACATAGCAGGTCATCATCAAGTGCACTTTAAGCATGTATAATAAAAAGAAAAACCAAAACCAAAACCAAAAATACCTCCGAAAATAAAAATAAAACTCCCCATACAAAAATAGTTTGTTTTAATAGGTTCAACCAATTTGCATTTTCAGAATATTGCTGGCATTTTTCAGCAAGTGAATATTCGCTTGCTCACTGTTCTCCCAGCACTGTCTCTTATGCCTTGAACAGTTTTTTTTTTTTTGGGGGGGGGGGCATGAGTTTCTTTAGTTGGCCAGTAATGACGCATCTCTTTTCATATGTATTGGCCAGTGGGAATTCTTCTGCCAATTGCTTGCTCATATTATTTGAATAATTTTTCTATTGGATTGCTTCTCTTTTTCTAATCAGTGCATGGAGTTTCACTTGTTTAAGATTATCAACCCAAGATCTGTCAACCATTTTCCCAGTCTATCATCTTTGATTTTAGTTATGCTATCTTTTTTTATACAAAAATTAAAAATCTTTAAGTTGCCAATTGTGTTTTTTTTTTTCTGTTACAGCTTTGGGTTTTCTGTTTTGCCTACTAAAACCTCATCTATTTCAAGCTGTACAAGTGGTATCCTAGCTTTCCTTTTAATGTATTTTAAAAATCATTTGTTTAAGTTGTTTATCTATCTGAAAATAAGTTCTATATAGACAGTACAAGCAAAATTTAACCTTTTTTTCTATTCAAATATGCTTGCACTGTTTATTCAATAAACTCTTTTTTTTTTTTAAACTGGGGGTGAAAAAAAGATGCTTGCAATTATTATTGTGCTAGGGATTGTCAAGTAAGGGTAAATCAATTAACATGCTTACTAAAAATATACAAGAGTCCTTGTTTACTCACAAAGTCACACAATTGAAAAATAGATGCAAAATTAAGATTTAAAGAAACACATTACTGGGGCTGGGGATGTGGTTCAAGCAGTAGTGTGCTCGCCTGGCATGCACGGGGCGCTGGGTTCGATCCTCAGCACCACATACAAATAAAATAAAGATGTTGTGTCCACTGAAAACTAAAAAATAAATATTAAAAAATTCTCTCTCTCTCCTCTCTCTCTCTCTTAAAAAAAAAGAGACACATTACTTTAATATCTTTCTCAATCAGTTCTAAGCACTGTAATCTTTGGTCTTTCCTCTGCCATCTATGACTAGGTTTTACTTCAGGCTAATATCTTCATTAATTTTAAGACCATTTTCTTATTTTACCAGTAATGGTATCCTTTAAAGTAGTGGACTCAGCTAGTTTTTCTTTGCAATATGACCCAGAAGTGGCTTGGATTCATTTTGGTATTCTCTAGATTTTATACTGCCTTTTTTTTTTTTCCTCTTGACTTCTTGGTTTGGATTCCTTCCTGGCTTGTGCACAGCTCCCTGGTAGGGTCTGGGCTAATTCCAGCAATTTCAGCTGTGAGTAGGGACCTACTATGAGCTAGGCACAGGATCTCTGCCTTTGGGGCAATTATAGCTTATTTGTGGAGACAGACATGCAAGTTCCTTTGTCGTGAGTGCAGGAAAAGAGAGAAATTTGCAAGGTCTTTTGGGACTGAAGAAAGAAAATAGGCCAGGGGAAGCCACTAAAAGGAGGTGACAACTGAAGAAAGGCTAAAGAATCAAGATTTGGGAACTGGGGTTGTGGCTCAGTGGTAGAGCACTCACCTATCATGTGTTGAGGCACTGGGTCAATTCTCAGCACCACATGTAAATAAATAAGTAAATTAAAAAAGAATCAAGATTTTGTTATACTTGGTGAGTATACCTGAGTTACATCCTAAAGAAAGTCTTGAGCATGCACACAATAAGACAAATATAAGAATGTTCATCACAGAATCGTTTGTAATAGTGAACAATTAGAAGTAACCTAAATGTTCATAATACAGAAATGGTGAATGAAGAATAGTCAGATTATGGAGAAATAATTACCCTCAAAACAAGTGAGACAGAGATGCATGCATCAATATGGATAAATCTTCAAAATATTATTTTAAGTGAAAAAAAACAAGATGTAGAAGGATAAAGACAATATGTATTATTTAAAAAATTGGAAGTAACATTGTGGGTTTAGGGATATATACATGAAGAATAAATCAAAGAAGTTTTAATAGTAAGAATAAACATCAACCTCAGGATAATGGTTATCTGAGGTGAGAAAGGCTGAGGAAAAATGGGGTTTAGAAGGAGGGGAAAGGGGTTTTCAATTGTCGCTGCAATGTTTTATTTCTTTAGAAACAATGTAATCAAATATGGCAAAATATTCATATCCATTAGATATGAGGGTGAGTACAATTATTGTACTTTAAATGTACAGAAAATAATATGGATTTATTATTGTATGCAATGATAAATTTATTATTGTATGCAATAATAACCTACCATTTAAAGAATTTAACTGAAAAGGAAAGAGCAGGGGTTCATGAGGTGGATAAATCCATGTGTTTGTTTTAAGGATATTTGCCACTGTGGATTGAGTAACTTGGATTCGTTTTGTGTGTTTGTGAGTGTGTACATGTGTGTGAGTGTGTGCATGTGTGTGCCGGGGATTGAATTTAGGGGCGCTTAACTACATGAATCATATCCCCAGACTTTTTTCATATTTATTTTGAGACAGGGTCTTGCTAACTTGCTCAGGGCATCTCTAAGTTTCTGAGACTGGCCTTGAACTTGCCATCCTCCTGCCTCAACCTCCTGAGCTTCTGGAATTACAGATGAGCAACACTGCACCCAGCTAGATTCATTTTTATGTTCTCTCCAGGTTTTACACAAAATCTTTTCTCTGAACTTCTTTTTAAGCACCCTTGGAAAGCTTTTTAGAATGTGAGAGTGGGAATATCTTTTTGGGATAACTTCTAGTAGTTTTAAATTTTGCTTTAGGGACCCCTTGAAATCATACCGAATTCCTTTATGAGCCTCTACAAAGGTGAGAGGAGGGGATTTAATAGGTCAAATGTTGCTACTACAGTGATGCACCTTGGCTTATGTTGGGGGTAGCATTTCAATAAATATATTCTAAGTTGAAATGTCATAAGTTAAAAATGCATTTACTATACCTAACCTACCATCATAACTTAGGAACACAGTACAGTTATTTATCTCTGGGTATCTGTGGGTTTGGGTTCTAGTATCCCCTTGGATGCTAATGTCCTTTATCTATAATGGTGTAATATTTGCAATATTTGCATATAGCCTACACCCATTCTCCAGTCTGCTTTAAATCATCACTAGATTATTTGTTGTATCTAATGCAGTGTAAGTGGTATGTAAATAGGTGTCACGTTATATTATTTTGGGAATGGTGAAAAGAAAAGTCTATGCATGTTCATTGCAGATGCTTTTTCCCTCTGATATTTCCCATCCATGGTTAGTTGACCACTCCAATGCAGAACTTGGGATGTGGAAGCTCACTCCTTGGGGTGGGAGCATCAGTCATTGACCCTTGTGACCTGGTGGCTCATCCATGTTCTTCCTTCCACCGTCCAGCAATGTGAAGGGGATATAGTGCCACATATTGTAAACTCAGGAAAAGATCAAAATAAACAAATTGAAGTATGGCTTCTAGCCAATATGCATGGCTTTCACACTATCATAAAGTTGGAACATTTCAAGTCAAACCAGGTTAAGTGGGGGACTATCTGTATTTGCCTATTCACATTCAAAGATATTTTCTGAATAAAGTTTTTGAGCCTAAAAATAATGTGGAAACACCTGGCATAGGCGATCCCTTGCTTGGGTTGGTTATTTTCATCTTTTTACTTTGCAGAAAGAGACTCTGCCGCAGCTGCCACATGAGTTTGCTGTGTGGAATGGTGGTCTCTCCATCCTTCTTTCTGACTTACTTCCTGCTTTGGCAATCTCGGCTCTCTCTACATATTCTTGTGGTCTCATCTCAGAGATATCTTCAGTGTCTGTGATTTTCACAGTGTGTGTGTGAGGGTTCAGTACTCTTTGCTCTGGATTCACCTTGTTTTCTTTTATAGCAAAACATGCAGAATTGCCTTCCATTTCTGTCATCTTCTGGTTGACCACTTCCTTCTTTATCACTTTATCTGTCTCCATCTGTTCTCTCTAATCTGCAGACTGATCTCCCTGCTTCTGGCCCTTGCCCTTTATTATCTTTCAAATACACTTTTGCAAAGTAGTTTTCTCCTGTTACCATTTTGAGCATGTGACCCCCACCCAAAAACCATGAATAACATCTCACCTTCAAAATAAGATTGCTTTTAAAATTGCCATTACTAATACTGCTTGCCTACACAATTTGTCCTTCTTCTCTTGATCCCTCATTTCATTCTTTTTGTCAGCAACTTTGCTCTATTCTTTGTCTAACACCCCATAATCTGGTCTATTTAACCAGCAGATTCTTGCATAGGGTCAACCAAGCCCTCTGTATCTATTTAGGCTGCTAAACTGTATTCCAATATTTGTCACTTAATGCTTCTACATACAGAATATATTGAATTAGCAATTTAATTAAATTATTATTCTCAGTTGGCCATTACACCACTGTGTACCCTTTGTCCATGTAAATGCAGTCTATTGAGATTGTAATCTCTTTAGTGTAGGAATAGCGACAGACATGTTTCACAGTGCCATTTGCTTATGGGGCTGTGATAAATACTCCCAAGTCATGAGAATAGGTGTTGTATTTGAAATTTGTACACCAGCAAGATATCACTGCTCCTAGTGAATCCAGAGAGTCAGTGAACTCTGACACAATTCCTTATTGACAAATAATTAATGCAAATTCTTCTTGGCATAAGAGCTATTTGCCCTTATTTCTCTAACTAATGAAGCAAGTAAATTTGACTTGGACTGCTTTTGAAATTGTCTAGGTTTTCAGGATTCCCCATTTAAATCACTTAGATTATGAAGAATGCATTATGTATTTTTTTTCATGTTTATTGACCATAATGCATGGTTCCTTGGATACTTAGAATTAATTCCCTCATATCTGGTTAGTAAATTAGGGATCACCAAACTAAATAGATTTTTATCAGGTATCATGTTGAGCAAACATTAGGGCTAGGTGCTTTAGTGGCCATAAAATTTGTCTAGAGGTTTTATGCTTTGGATCTTAAATATTCCCCCAAAGATCATAGCTTGAAGTCTTAGTCCCAAGGTAGCAGTGTTCAGAGGTGGGACCTTTGGGAAGTGATTGGATCATGAGGACTCTGACATCATCAATGGAGTCATCCATTCATGGATTCATAGATTAACAGATTTTTGGGGAGGGGATTTGTTAAATAAGTAAGCCGTCCTTTGCTTCCTAACTGCCATCATCCCAGTAGCTTTCCTCTGCTTTGAGCTTCTGCCAGACTGTACTGCCTTAACACAGGCCCAAAGGCAACAGAGTCAAGCAACCACAGACGGAAACCTCTGAAACTGTGAGCCCCCAAAAATCTTTGTTCCTTTAAGTTGATTTCTTTCCGTTATTTTGTCATATTGATGTAAAGCTAATACAATAGGCATGTTAGTCATGCCTGTTGCCTTCCTCCTCCTCTTGTCTTTCTCCCAATATTTATTCCTATTAAGCAAAGAGGTAGAGTTGGTTTCCCATGTTTCCCCATGGATATGAGGAATCCCTCAAAAATTCCACTAATGCAGGAATATAGAAGTAAAATGAGTAGATTATGAGAACTGTAACCTAATCAGTCCATCCTATTTTGAATGGACTGATGGGGTGATAACTGTTGATAGTTATGGCTGGAGGAGGTGGGTCACTGGGGTGTGTGCTGGGTGAGTGCATGTTCCCTGTGGCCCCGTTCTCCTTCCTTTTCTCTCTGCTTCCTTGCTGCTATGAGGGAAGAAGCTTCTGTCTGCAATGCCTTTTCCCCATGATGTTCTACCTCACTTGGGCCCAGAGCAGTGGAATTGGCCATCTATGGACTGAGACTCGAAACCTGAAACCATGAGCCTCAAATAAACTTTTTCCCTCTAAATTGTTATTATCAGGTATTTTAGTCACAATGACACAAAACTAACTAAAACACCCCACTCCTCCTTTGTTCCTATTAGTCACAAGGGGTTGCCTGACCTAGTCTTTGCCAAAAAGAAGGGTGATATTGACATAAAGTCCTTGATTATAAATTCAGCAGGGATGGATCTGGGAGCCACCTACACATGTTGTTCTTACTCAACCTAAAATATTGCAACAGAGGATATGGCAGGGATTTCAAATTTATGACCACAAGCATATTTTCCCCTGCCCAGTTTTTAAATTAAAAATGTAATTTATAAACACTAAAAGTAACTTTTTAGTGTGTTGTTCTACAAATTTTGACAAATGCATAGTCATATCATCACCACAGCCATCAAGGTATAAAAATAATTTTAAAACTCCCCTTTGCTCCTCCTTTATAATCATCCTTTCCTCCTGCTTCTAGATCCTGGTATCACTGATCTATTCTTTGACCCTACCATTTTGCCTTTTCAAGATTGTCATATAAATGGAGTCACAGAGAATAAAGCTTTAACCTCTGGCTTCTTTGGTTTAGCATGCTGCATTGTGATTCACTCATGTTGCTGAGTTGATCAGTAGTTCCTTCTTATTGCTGTGTACTCTTGTGTGATATAACGTTTGTTTGTTTATTCAGAAGTTAAATTTCCGGTTTGTGGCAATTATGAGTAAATGTACTATAACCAGTCAAGTACTAGATTTGTGTGAACATACATTTTAATTTCACATAGATAAATCAAATTGAATGGGATTACTGAGTCATACAGTAGTGTATTTTTAACTTTATAAGAAACTGCCAAACTACTTTTCAAATTAGTTGCTCAATATCATATTTGTACCAGTAATGTATGAGTGCCAGGTATTCTGAATCCTCACTAGCATTTGGCGTTATCCATTAAAAGTTTAAAATCTGATAGGTACACTGTATCTGGCTTACAAAATATAAACATTGATACTTTTTCAAAAAAAAATCTGATAGGTATATAATAGTATTTAATTGTGATTTAATTTACATTTACTTTATGAATAATGATGTTAAACAAACTAAATGTGCTTGTTGGTTACTCATTTATTTTCTTTGTTAATCATCTACTCATTTCTAATTGGACTGCTTGCTTTCTTATTGTTAAGTTTTTCATATATATATATATATATATATATATATATATATATATTCTTTTCCATATATATTCTATGTATAAGTTCTATATCAGATATGTGATTTGCCAGTACTTTCTTTAAGTCTGTAACTTGTCTTTTTCTTTCTTATAACCATGTCTTTTCATTCTCATAACTGTATCTTTTGAAGAACCCAAACTTCTGATTATTAAGATGTTCAATTTATCAATGTTCTTCTTTTATGAATTGCCTTTTTGATGTTGTATTTAAGAGATCGTTGTTTAATCCAAGTTCATAGAGATTTTCTACTCTATTTTCTTCTGGAAGTTTTATAGTTTAATGTTTTATACTTAGTTCTTATTTATTTAAGTTAATTTTTATATTCAGTATGGGTGAGGATTGTGGTTTGCATTTTTGCACATGAATATCCAAATGGTCCAGCATTACTTATTTTTTTCTTTTTCCTTTTTATTGGTTCTTTTTAGTTATACATGACAGAAGAGACCATTTTTAAAAATTATACATACATGGAATTAAGTCTTCATTGTTTTATCTTTTCTAGAATGTCATGTAGTTGGAATTATACTTTTATAAAGCCTTTTGAGACTGATTTCTTTCACTTATAAATACACATTTAAATTTCCTCCCTATATGAGAGATTAGTTCAACATTTTCCAATAAATTAATGTAATCTATCACATCAATGGGCTAAAAAAGAAAAACCATGTAATCATATAAATAAATATAGAAGAAACATTTTGTAAATTCCAACATCCATTCATGATAAAAATTTTTAGTAAATTAGTAATAGGAGGCACTTCCTCAACTTGATAAATAATATCTACAAAAACCCTACAGTTCCCATCATACTTAACGGTGAGAAACTAGAATCTTCCCCACTATGATAAGGAACAAGGCAAAGATGTCTACTCCCACCCCTCCTTTTCAACATTGAATTGGAAATCTTAGATAATGGAATAAGACAACAAGAAGAACTAAAATTGTACAGATTGAGAAGGAAGAAATAAAACTGTTTTTGTTTATAGATGAAATATCAGCTATGTAGAAAATCCAAAAAAGCACAACAGTGAAAAACCCTCCTGAAACTAAAATAAATGATTATGGAAAGGTTGTGGGGTACAAGAATGCAGGATAATGCTTAGAAGCCAATTGCTTTCCTCTATATCAGTAATGAACAAACAGAATTTGAAGTTAAATAATTTACACTAATATCCCCAAAATAAAAAACTTATATATAAACCTAACAAAATATGTATAAGATGTATATGAAGAAAACTACCAAACTCTGATGAAAAATTAATGAACTAAATAAATAGAGAGAGATTCTCTGGTTATATATTGAAAAACTCAATATTGTCAAGATAGTAGTTTTCCCAACTTCATCTATAGATTCAACGCAATTTCAATCAAAATCCTAGTGAATTAATCTGTGAACACCGAAAAACTTATTCTAAAGTTTAAATGGAAAGGCAAAAGACACAGAATAGCTAACACGATATAGGAGACCAAAGTTGGAGGACTGGCACTACCTGAATTTGTGACTCTTTGTAAAGCTATAGGACTGAACATGTTGTGGTATTAGTAAAAGAACAGATGTAGCTCAATGGAATATGTTGAAAAGTCCAGAAACAGACTCATATCAACATAGTCAATCGATCTTTGGCAAAACAGTAAAGGCTATATGGAAAAGTTTCCTTTGAACAAATAGTGCAGGAATAACTGAACATCTACATTCAAAAAAAAAAAAAATCTAGACAAGAAAAAACATGGCTGCGGCAAGCAAGTGAGTCGCCCAGTGCCCTAGGCTGCCATGCCCACAGATCTCACCTGACGGAATACTCTATCTCTGAGAGTGTTAGAGGACCCCTACACAGCTGCTCTCCACAGAAATCACCAGCGCTGTGACCCCGTGGGGGGCTTTGGGCCTCATCATTTGAGTAGTATGCCCAGCATTGGAGCAGGACCCCAAGGCTGAAGTTCTAGCCCACGCAAGACTCAGTGAGCACCTTAGCAGAATCACCTATCAACACATCTGCAGATAGTCAAGACTTCGCTCTGCTCCCATGCAAATCACTCAGCTACTACCTACCCATAGCACAAGCCATCATCTGGCTCCCCCTACCTCACCAGGCTCCCCCCACCTCACCAGGCTCCCACCACCTCACCAGGCTCCCCCCACCTCACCAGGCACCCCTGTGCTGAAAGCAGACTGCTGCCATCATGGATCAATATTCTTGCCATATTAGCTGGGGGCAATTCCAAGTTCGGATCTCCAGCTGCCAGCTACCAGGTTTTCAACCTTCCCCCCTCCCCAGCAGCGGTAACCCAACACAGTAGCTGCCCAACACAGGTGTGCAGTGAGACCAGGGAGTCAACCAAAGGATCCCCGGGTGAGAGTTTCCTCAATTGGGAACTGCTGGGGGGAGGGAGATGGGGCTAAAGTCTGGAGCCAAACAGACCAGGAACTGGGAAATCTCCAGGCAAGAGAAAGAGATAGTAGTAGGCGCTCAAGTCAAATGAGCAGTTCCAAAAAGAGACCCATGAGGTGAAGTCTTTCTGTAGGGACTGGTGGGTGCCACTCCCCGCATCCAGGCACCCTGCGCCAGGACCAGTCTTCTCACCCTGGATACCTCCACCATCCTGAGGGCGGAGACACCAGCTTACAACAGACAACCCCACCTATTGGATGAGAAGAGAAACAGAAAAGATACAAGCTAGCTACTACCTTGATTTCTTTCTTTGAGTCTTTTGTTTGTTTGTTTGTTTTCTTCTAACCCTCTATCCTCTGGCCCTCACATTCCCAACATATGTGAAACCAAGAACTTTGAGGTCTGAGTCATCTGAGTAATATAATATAGAGGTATTGTATATGCCTTTGTTTTCTTTTCCTTCTTATTCTTTCATTTTTATTTTCTCCTCCAAATTTTACTGTTTTAACACCTGTATTTTTCTAAATACATATGTTTGTTTTATGTACTGTACTGTCATCCCACATACTTGCCTACCCTAAATTACTTCCTGTCTATTCTCTCGCTACTAACCCTCTTCATTAGATCTCTCCTTCACACTTCCTAAGATATATTAACTCTATATCCTCACATCCTACCTCCTCAGCATATCATCCTAAGCCCCATCCCCAGTTTATTATCCACCATAGAAACTGTAAACCTTTTTATGAAACTATTGATTATATTTTAGATAATAATAGAATCCAACATTTCTGTACATCGAGACTAAACTGTAAACGTCTTAATAACAATAAATTGTTCATAGGTGATATATTGTTGATATTAGGACCTGTTAACATTGTCCTTCCCCACAAAGGAGAAGTCTTGGAACCCTACAAGAGCACTGTAAACCTACAGGGTAAAAAAAATAATAATCTAGACCCACAGAGTTGGAAAGAAAGACACACAAGCAACATGAAAAGACAAGGGAAGAAAGTGCCCCAAACAAATGAAGACACCACATCTTTAGAATCATTGACAGCAACAGCAGAAGAACTGACAGAGAAGGAGTTTAGGATGTACATGGTTAAAATGTTTTGTGAATTCAAGGAAGATATAAGAGAGCAAATACAGGCAGTGAAAGATCACTTCCACAAGGAACTACATAAACAAATACAGGAAGCAAAAGATCACCTCAACAGGGTCCTTGAAATGAAAAAAATAATAAACCAAATTAAAAGCACAAATGAAAGCATCACCAACAGAGTAGACCACTTGGAAGATAGGACATCAAAATAGGAAGACAAAATATATAATCTTGAAAAGAACATAGACCACACAGTGATAATGGTAAGAAACCATGAGCAGAACATTTAAGAAATATGGGCTAGCATAAAAAGACCAAATTTAAGAGTTATTGGGATAGAGGAAGGCATAGAGGTACACACCAAAGGAATGAAATAATATCAGAAAACTTTCCAAACATGAAGAATGAATTGGAAATCCAAATTCAAGGAGCCTACAGGATGCTGAATGTACAAAATCACAACAGATCCACACCAAGGCACGTTTTAATGAAAATGCCCAACATACAGAGTAAGGAGAGAATTTAAAAAGCCACAAGAGAAAGGAATCAGATTACATAGAGGGGAAAACCAATTAGGATAACAGCAGATTTTTCAACACAAACCCTGAAAGCTAGAAGATCCTGGAACAACATATATCTAGCTCTGAAAGAAAGATGCGTGCCAACCAAGAATCTTGTATCCAGCAAAATTAAGCTTTAGATTTGAAGATGAAATAAAAACCTTCCATGATAAATAAAAGTTAAAAGAATTTATAGCTAGAAAACTGGCACTACAAAACATTCTTGGAAAAATATTCCATGAAGAGGAAACAAAAAACAACAATGAAAATCAGCAGAGGGAAGTAGTACGCTAAAGGAGAACTAGTCAAAGAAGAAAATCAAGTTAAATAACAAAAATAAACAAATATGACTGGGAATACAAACCATGTTTCAATTAACTCTGAATGTTAATCTCTTAAACTCACCAATCAAAAGACATAGGCTAGCAGATTGAATTAAAAAACAAGACCCAACAATATGTTGCCTCCAGGAGACTCATCTGATAGGAAAAGACATACACAGACTGAAGGTGAAAGGTTGGGACAAATCATACCAATCACGTGGAATGCAGAAGCAAGCAGAGGTTTCTATCCTCGTATCAAATAAAGTAGACTTCAAGAAAAAGTTAATCAAAAGAGATAAATATGGACATTACATACTGCTCAGGGGAACTATACACCAACAAGACATAATAACCATAAATATATATGCCCCAAACATTGGTGCAGCTGTATTCATCAAACAAATTCTTCTCAAGTTCAAGAGTCAAACTGATCACAACACAATAAACTTGGGTGACTTCAACACACCTCTCTCACCACTGGACAGATCTTCAAAACAAAAGTTGAATAAAGGATCTATAGAACTCAATAATACTATCAATAACTTAGACTTAACTGATATATATAGAATATTTCAACCTGCATCAAGACAGGGATGCCCTCTTTTACCACTTCTATTTAACATAGTCCTTGGAACACTGGCCAGAGCAATTAGAAAGACAAAAGAAATCAAAGAGATACCTATAGGATAAGAATAACTTAAATTAGTACTAATATCTAGAAGACCCAAAAAGCTCCACCAGAAAACTTCTAGAACTAGTAAATAAATTCAGCAAAGTAGCAGGTTATAAAATCAACACCCATAAATCAAAGGCATTTCTGTATATCAGTGACAAATCCTCTGAGAGGGAAATGAGGAAAACTACCCCATTCACAATATCCTCAAAACAAACAAACAAACAAACAAACAAAAACAAAAACAAAAAAACCCAAAAACCAAAACACCTTGGGAATTAACTTAATGAAAGAGGTGAAAGATCTATACAATGAAAAATACAGAACCCTAAAGAAAGAAATCAAAGAAGACCTTAGAAGATGGAAAGACTACCTTGCTCTTGGATAGGCAGAATTAATATTATCAAAATGACCATACTACCAAAAGCACTATACAAATTTAATGCAATTCTGATCAAAATCCCAATGACATTCCTCATAGAAATAGAAAAATTATGAAATTCATATGGAAAAATAAGAGACCCATAATAGATAAAGTAATCCTTAGTAGGAAGAGTGAAGCAGGTAACACCACTATACCAGACCTTAAACTATACTACAGAGCAATAATAACAAAAACAGCATGGTATTGGCACCAAAGCAGACTGGTAGATCAATGGTACAGAATAGAGGACACAGAGACTAACCCATAAAATTACAATTATCTAATATTAGACAAAGGCACTAAAAACATGCATTGGAGAAAAGATAACCTCTTCAACAAATGGTGCTGAGAAAACCGGAAATCCATATGCAACAAAATGAAATTAAACCCTATCTCTCACCATGCACAAAACTTAACTCAAAGTGGATCAAGGACCTATGAATTAAACCAGAGACTCTCTGTTTACTACAAGAAAAAGTAGGCCCTAATCTTCATCATGTGGGATTAGGCCCAAACTTCCTTAATAAGACTCCTATAGCACAAGAATTAAAACCAAGAATCAATAAATGTGATGGATTCAAACTAAAATGTTTCTTCTCAGCAAAAGAAACAATCTGTGAGATGAATAGAGAGCCTACATCTTGGGAGCAAATTTTTACCCCTCAGATAGAGTACTAATCTCTAGGGTATATAAGGAACTCAAAATATTAAACACCCAAAACAAAAAACAAAGAACCCAATCAATAAATGGGCCAAGGACATGAACAGACACTTCTCAGAAGGGGATGTACAATCAATGAACAAAGATATGAAAAAATATTTATAATATCTAGCAATTAGAGAAATGCAAATCAAAACTACTCCAAGATACCATCTCACTCCAGTCAGAATGGCAGCTATTATGAAGTCAAACAACAATAAGTGTTGGCAGAGATGTGAGGAAAAAGGCACACTTATACATTGCTGGTGGGACTGCAAATTGGTGCAGCCAATATGGAAAGCAGTATGGAGATTTCTTGGAAAACTTGGAATGGAACCACCATTTGACCCAGCTATCCCTCTCCTTGGTCTATACCCAAAGGACTTAAAAACAGCATACTATAGGGACACAGCCACATCAATGTTTATAGCAGCACAATTCACAATACCTAAACTGTGGAACCAAACTAAATGCCTTCAGTAGATGAATGGATTAAAAAATATGGCATATATACACAATGGAATATTATTCAGCCATAAAGGAGAATAAAATCATGGCATTTGCAGGTAAATGGATGGTGTTGGAGAAGATAATGCTAAGTGAAGTTAGCCAATCACCCCAAAAAATATGGCGAATGTTTTCTCTGATATAATGTGAATGACTCATAGTTGGGTAGGGAGAGGGAGTATGGGAGGAATTGATGAACTCTAAATAGGGCAGAGGGATGGGAGGGGAAGGGGGGCAGGGGGTTAGCAATAATGGAGGAATGTGATGGACATCATTTTCCAAAGTACATGTATGAAGACATGAATTGGTGTGAACATACTTTAGATACAGAGATATGAAAAATTGTGCTCTATATGTGTAATAAGAATTGTGATGCATCCCACTGCATATATTTAAAAAATAAAAGCAATTAAAAAAATCTAGACACAATCTAAAAATGAATCATTTCTAACCTTCACAAAAGTTAACCTAAAATGGATGATCACTTAAAAGCAAAACACAAAACTAAAAATTCGAGAAGCTAATATGAGAGAAAAACTAGATGATCTTGGTCATGTGTAATGTTAAAGCATTACGTATGAGAGAAGCTGCTGATTTGGCAGATTGGATCTGACATTCAATAAAGGCACTCTCTTTATAAAAGATAGCATTTATTTTAGTAATTGTATAGAAGAGAGGGCAAAATCAAATGGTAGGCAAGAAAGAGGAGATAATACATCACCATATTGAGGAAACACCAACACCCAAAGTCATGTAGCTGGGGAATCCCAGAACAGCTTTTCAGGTCCTGACTGGAAAGTCCCAGCTAGAGCATCCTTTCTATGGGTGAGACTCCAAAGTCTTATTGCCAGTGGGGTTAAATACTAATTAGAACAAAGAAATCTCCAGTCTAACAACCTGTGTGACCTAGTGATCCCCTGAAGGACACTTTATTCCCCCAAGGACTTTCCAGATCCCCGAAAGGAGGGAGTGAGATAAGTGAATGACTCTTAGTTCTCCTGAGTGAGTCTTACCCACAGAGAAGTCAGCATTCTTCAGATGTTCCATCAGGATGTGCACAGGGACCTGGGATCCTTAATAATTCCCTTAGCTCTTTAGCATGGAGGTGACTTTTGGATATAACTCCAAAGACATGATTCATTAAAGAAATATTTGATTAATTTAATTTTAAATATTTGATTAACTTAATTAAACTGAGCTTAGTTAAAATTAAAACCTTTTGCTTTTTGAAAGACAATGTCAAGAGAATGAGAAGACAAGTCACAAACTGGAAGAAAATACCTGCAAAAGCCATCATATATTCATATAAATAACCATCATATAAAACCATCATATTCAAAGAACTCTTAGAACTCAACAGTAAGAAAACAAACAATCCAATAATAAGTGGGCCAAAGATCTTAATAGACACCTCACCAAAGAAGATTTACAGATGGCTAGTAACCATATGAAAAAGTGCTCCGTATCGTATGTCATCAGGGAAATGCAATTTTGTAAAATTATTTTTTTAGTACTGGGGATTGAATTCAGGATCTCACACACGCTGGGCAAATGTTTTACCACTGAGCTATATCCCCAGTTCAGGGATATGCAAATTAAAACAAAGCAAGCCAGTGTGGTAGTGCTTGCCTGTAATCCCATCTACTTTGAAGGCTGAGGCAGGTGCGTCCTAACAGTCCAGGGGTTTAAGATCAGCCTGGGCATAAAAGCAAGACCTTGTCTCAAAAACAAACAAACAAATGAAGTAAGGAACCACTACATATCTATTAGGTACCACATACTGATGAAGATGCATTGCTGAACTCTTATTGTTTGCTGGTGGAAATAAAAAATGGCATAGGCACTTTGGAAGAGTTTGACAGTTTCCTAAGAAATGAAATATATTCTTACCATGTAATTTAGAAGTTGAAAACTTATGTCTGCACCCAAATGTTCATAAAAACTTTATTCACATTGCTGAAACTTGGAAACACCCAAAATGTCTAATTGTTTTTTTGGCAGATTCTTTGAGATTTTTCTACATAGACCATCATGTTGCCTGTGAAGAGTGAGTTTTATTTCTTCTTATTGCAATATGTATGGTTTTATTGTTTTGCTGTACTGGCTAGAACCTTCAGGATGATGCTGAATAGGAATGGTAGCAGTTGACAATCTCGCTTTGTTCTTGATTTAGGTGCAATCATTTAGTCATCTATCATGAAGTATGATGCTAGCTCTAGAATTTTTGAAGATTCTCTTTATCAGGTTGTGGACGTTCTCTTCTATTCCTAATTTTCTGAGCTTTCCCTCCTTAATCAGGAATGGGGGTTGGATTTTTGTCAAAGTGTTTTTCTACATTTCTTGAGGTGATCATATAATTTTCCTTCTTTAACCTGTTGATATGCTGAACTATACTGACTGGCTTTGAATGTTGGATTGCTCTTGCCTTGCCCAGTATGGATTCTACTCAGTCATGATCTATTCCTCTTTTAATATATTGATGAGTTCAATTTTATAGAACGTCATTGAGAATTTTTGTAGCTATTTCAATCAGGGATATCGATTAGTATTGATTAGCTCTTTGTTGAATTCCCTATCTGTTCGTGCATGTTTTCCACCATTGACACTTGAGCCTTTAACATATTAAACATAATTGTTTAAAATTTCATGTTTGATAGTTCCAAAACCTGAGTCATATCTGAGTCTGGTTCTTTGCTTCCTTTTTCTTGCTTATTTATATTTCTTATAGTTTCTTTGTGTATTTTTCCTTTTTGTTTCCTTTTTTGTTTCTTATTTATTTATGTGTCTTAAACCTTTAGTTGAAAGCTGGACATTTGGGGTAAAAGTCTAGGTAAATATATGCATGGCCCAAAATGGATATAGCTGTCTTTTATCCCTGGACCCTTAAAGTACATATGAGTGCATGTTATTGAGTCAATCTAACCAGTATTTGTTAAGAGTGGCATTGTTGCTATGGTTACTCTCACCATAGACTTCGAATTCCTCTAATATTAATTTGTGTTTAGGTTGGGGTTAGGATTCTGGAGGTGTTTTCTCCAGTGCTTTTGTTCTATCCTCAGTTCTATGATTTCTCTCTCAGCCTACACTTCAGAGTTTCTCTGTCCATGCTCTTTTTTTTCTTTGCTGCTACTTGCTACAGATTTTTGTTAGCCTGGGATTAGGGAGGTAGGATCAACAATGTTCTCCATTTTCTTGGCTTGACCTCAGTCTTCGCTGGGTCCCATCTCCCTGAGTCTTGAGGATGGGGCTTTCACAATATTCTTTTCCTTTTCAGTATTAGGTATAGGGAATCGTTTGGGCCTGTGGATGTTTCCTACCATTCCCCCAGAGATAGAGATTCTTTTCCTCTTCCTTTCTCCCAGTTGCTCTGGGTCTTCACCTGTGTCCTGAGGTCAATTGGGCTTGTTGCCCTTTCTCCAACAGCCTAAAGTTTTTGTTTTGTTGGAGACATAAGAAGAAATCTATGGACTGGTCTTTATGCTTTTCTTGCTGTGGCGATTGCTCCCAGTTTCCAGGTCTGCAGTGCTGAGTGTGGTATTCTCTGGTCTCTTACTTTACACCTAATGGATTATGTAGTGAGATCTGAGAAGAACCAGTGAACAGGTATGGATTTCCCTCGTGTTGGTGGCTTTCAGGGGTCCTTTTATCTTTGGTGTGACCATACTCAGTCTTTAGCAATTGGTAAACTTTTTAGGTGAATTCTTATTACCAGCTCATATGGTGTTGGTAAACCAGTGCTCATGTCCTGTTTCTTCCTGGAGGAACACATCTGTCTTCAGATTTCATGCTATTGATTTGTCCTACAATCTCAACTCTCTTGAGGGTGCAAGAAAAATTATAACTCAAGTTATATGAAATAAATTAATTTGATTATCATAATCCAAAAGATTATGATTCAAATTGCTGAGTATTTTTTGTCTTGACTTTCATTTTAAGGGTGTTGAGTTGGGGGATAATGTTTTTTCCAATTTTCTACATCTTAAGTGTTAGCTGGAAATCAGTACATATTTTGATGAAACTTCAAATCCTTTTCTGTATTCCCTTTAATACTAATTACTTACACTTACTATAAAATTGTTTCCCGAATTTGTGGCCATCTGGCCAAGAAGGCCAAAATTCAGTCTATGGATATGGATTAAAGTGCAAGTCTGTGTCTAAGGTACTAGTCTTACATTTTAAACTGAGAGCCTGAAATGCAAGGCTGAAAATACTGTCAAGCAAATTTGCATTCTGTGTCTGATTGGCAGTGTTTGTTATGAGCACAGGGTAGCCAAGGGGGTTTCATGGCATATATCAGGCAATGGGGAAAGTCAAGGTGAGGAGTTGAGAAATTTCTCTGAGAAGCAATATGTATAGTTCTTAACCCCAAATCCTTATAGTCAAATAGGAGAGGAATAAGGGAGCTGGTGGAACAGTATTCAGTATAACTAAGAGAAACCAATAATTAAAGAAAAGAAATTAAAAAGTTTAAGTGGTGTAGGTGAGAGATTTTAAAAAGGGATCGGTACTTGTGGGCTTCACTGATCTTGGAAGGCATATTCACCCAGAAGAAAGGTTCAGTCCTGAGATTGTTGAGTTTTGGTGATGGGGCATTTAATTAAGCAATGACAGGAGATGAGCTGATGGAGGAGCAATGTGGGAAGAATGTGGGAATGAGGTCTTGGGGTTGGCAGAGTGTGGGAAAGCAACCCTTAGAAAGGGGAAGAGCAATGGTTGGTGAGGGAGATGAGGGCTACACAACTGCTGGGTCTCAGGCACCTGCTCACGCCTCAAGGCTGGGAGGAACCCTGTTCTGCCATGGCTTTCTGTTCTCTTTGGACAGACTTAGTTGTTCTCTCCTTGGTTCCATGTCTCTTTGTTGGTGCCTGTTCTCCTCCACGTCCATGAGGACTCATGTCACATCTCACTCGCCACCTTTCACCATCGACCCACAGAGTTTTGCATTGTTTATGCTTGAACCGTGTTTGTGGAGTTGAATTTAAAAGTGACTTATCTGGTGAGGGGTCAAGGGAAAAGGCTTGGGTTTGACAAGAAAGAAGTGAATGGACTTTCAAGAGACCTATTTCGTGATGATGATAATGGACAGTTCTAAAGCTCTGGCTTTGTACTAGTTTTTGAGTTTTAGAAACCAGAGAGATGTGGTTATTCCTTTGAATCATTTCACTGCTATCTTTCCACTAAAGCAAAAAGTGTTCACATCTAGTTTGATGGTGCAGCAATTAAGTATACTAATGGACATCAAATTCCTCTTTAAGAAAATGTTAGAAACAGAGAATATAAAATCTTCTGACATGTAATGTGCAATGTAGTGAAAATATGTGTAAGTGAATATCAGCATAATGGTCGAAAGAGGAACATGCTGGTTGAGTTAAGGGAGATACAGTATAGAGATTAATGTGGCTTCTAAAGGTAAGTTCTCCACTTTGTAGTGGTTTAACTTGAGGAAATGGAGACCATGTTTTTGAAACTCCTTTGGCTTCTTCCTGTGCATCAATTAACAGTTATCAGATAAAGCCTTTATCCTGGGACCAGATAAAGCCTTCCTCTTGGTGTTTCCTGGTTCTGTCTCTAGCCTTCTCCTCAGGGACACACTCTGGTGGCTATCTTCTTTTCTGTGCCTGTACCCTCTCCAGTGTGTTGACTCATTTCTTTCAAACTCAGACATATTCAAATTTCTCTCTCTTTGAAATAAAAGCCCAATCACTTTGGGTTTTCTATTCTCTCCTGTCCTATCTCCCTGGACTATCTTTCTAGACAGATTTTTGGAAGATATGTCCTACATTCAACGTCTTCATTTTTTTTTTTTGTTTGTTTTTGGTGACGGAGGGGAGGAGGAGCATGCTGGAGGTTAAACTCAGGGTCATGCATGCTAAGCCAGGATCTTCTCTTTCAATGTGAAAAAGCCAAGAAGCAGGAGAACTCATTCATTTAGGATATTTACTTGGGTAAAGATAGTTACTAGACTAAATGACCTTAACAGGTAAGTGACTCTAATGTATTTACAAAGTTCCGTGAGATATTTGAATAGAAAATGACTTTTAAGGACAGAATCCCCACTTAGGTAGCAATTAGGTGGTCACTGTATGCATTTAAAATATGAAATTTCTAGCAATCTAAACCTTCTTGCTTATCTAATTTCATGGAATATTGCCTGAAATTAGGCATTCAGAAGAGGCTGACACCTAATGCAAGTGGAAATCATTATGCTCTAGACATAATGTGGTTTAACAAAAGTGATGCTAGCTTAAGACATTTGAAATTATGCAATTAAGTTAAAGAACCTGAGAAACAATATTGGTGGTAAAAGCACACACAAGTAAATAAATAGAATTTTCGTTTGTTTGAACAATAGAGTGAAGTTAAGGTGAAAAAGTAAAAGCTTCTCACTTAGAGTGCTTTCCAACAAAAGGTTATATTCTTTAGACTTGGAAGAAACACTATTTTGTGTTTTTCAGTATCAAATTCTCCTGCCAGGACATGATACCAAGAAAGAGCTTCCGAGCCAGAATATTAGAAACAGGGGTAGGGCTGGGGATGTGGCTCAAGTGGTAGCGCGCTCGCCTGGCATGCCTGCGGCCCGGGTTCGATCCTCAGCACCACATACAAACAAAGATGTTGTGTCCGCTGAAAACCAAAATAAATAAATAAATAAATATTAAAATTCTCTCTTTCTCTCTCTCTCTCTCTCTCTCTCACTGTCACTCTCTCTTAAAAAAAAAAAGAAAAGAAACAGGGGTAGATCTTAAAGTAGAAAATTGTAGGCTCCAAACTCATGGGGGATTCTATTACATCATCTTTGGGATCCTCTACAGGGAGCAAAACTTACCTTTTACTTTTCCATGTCTATTAGGAATTTGACACACACAAACATTTCCTTCTTACTGCCCAAATGGGTCAGAGAACTGCAGCAAGTTTCTTCTAACAAAAAAGTTGACTTCTTTTGATAAAATCTTGTCTGGACTAGAAGATTAGAGTTATCGTGCATAGCTCTGTGAGTTGTACATTGAACATCATCAGGAAGGTTGAATGACTCCATTGTCTATCTATGTGGACCATGATGATTATGGTGTCTCTGGAGTTATGCAAAAGGATGACTCTGCAGAAGGAGTGTAATGAAGATTCAAATAGAGGATAGCTCCTCAAGGGTGGGATGACAAATGTAACTATAAAACAAAGTTCAGATCAAGAGAAGATTTTTGTCATATAGAGGGGATGCAAGGACCTGTTATCAGTTTGATGTGGGTGGGTATTCCTTATTAATGCAAATAAGTAGAATGGGAAATTATCTGCAAAGACTGACCTTGAGTGGATTGTCAGGTCATGTCCTTCATCACTTGGTTAATGGCCATGAACTACGTGCTTAAATAATTAAACACTCTTAGTTTTTGCACCAAGGTGGAACTGTACTAAATTGATAACAAGTTTGATTCCTTTGGGGATTCAGAAAAATTATAATAGAAGAATCAGCATAAAAACAGAATTGTATTGAAGTCTAAAAATTGATTTTGAAAAGACTTAATTTGCATACAGGCATATACACATCCATTTCTTAAGAAACAGGGTTTTTATTTATCTTTTCAACATGTGCTGAAAAACATGTAGCTGTAGGGTAATGCTTTCTCTTTTCAGCAGATGCCAAGTTGCTAAGTGAAGTAAAGTGGACTTCTGTTCCTCTGGATGCAGAAGGATGGCGTTGTGTGACCTCTGGAAGTCCCTTTGGTTAAGCTCAATGGTTTAATGATTCTTTGGCTCAGGACCAAACTCACATGATGTTCAGACCATAAGCCTCTAGCATCAGTTTTAAATTTAGCCTAGGCTGTGGAGTCATTATCATCCTTTCTTTCAATTCTTAAAATACAATCTTTACACCTGAGCTACAAGTTAGAGGCTCATGAAGCCAATGGTAATACAGTTAAGTATTAAAAAAGTAAGACCACAAAATTATTGCAATGTATTAAATAATGTATGCATTGAGAAATTATCTTTAATAACTTCTAAACTTTTAAAATAAGTTTTGTAGAATTTATCTTTTTTTCTTTGATAGTTCTATAGACTAGATTTTGGTGCTGGAAAAAACTGAGTTTTTGTGATAATAAATATGGTAATATCACTTTGTGATAATAATTATGGTAATATCTAACATTTTTAGGGAACATATTATGGGTCAGGCACTAGGGTAAGTGTTTCACATAACTTATTTCTCATAATGACTATGAGGTGGGCACTTTTATTATCCCCATTTTATGTAAGAGAAAAAGAAGTCTTAGAACCTCACACATAACTCCTATGCTACACTGGTCTCTGGTTAGAATATTCTTTCCTTATGACTTCTGGCTAAGGAACAGTCCAATAACAGAGCAATTAAGATATTAGACTTTGGAGCCAAATTGTCTGGATTGACATTGTGTTTTAGCTGCTCACTAGTTGGAAAAGTTATGTGAACTTTTTGTGCATAAATTTTCTTATCCATAAAATGGGGATAAGGATAATAATTTTACTTTTAAGATGTTAAGGATTTTAACTGAGAGAACAGTTATAAAGGAGCAAGAACCTAAGGTGGTGGGCTGTATCAGCAGATCATGAGTGCAAACAGCTTTTGGTATTGACTATAAGCAGTTCGAATTGGACTTGGAAATTTATAGATACTAAACTGTGAGCCATTGGTACTGGGTCTGTGTGAGTTGGTGTGGACTGAGTGAGAAAGCATAGCACACTTGGAGTGTATCTTACCTCTTATAATGCAACATATGTCCCTCTATTCCAGGACACACTTGCCTATTTGCTTTCTCTGGGTTAAATTGTTCCTCCTTCAAGCTGATGCTTACAGAAGGTACTCAGAAGTAGATGTGAGGTCTAAAGCATAACCAAACTTCAACAATTTGTAAGACAGTATGCTGGGGTCCCGAATATGGAAAGATGAAGTGACTCTTCACTAGTGGGTTCATAGTTCCGTGTTGGTGCAGGTGGCACCTTAATGACTTAGCTACCATACTTCATTCTCAGCTTTCTTTCCCAAAGTTCTTCTCTTTCCCTGATTTGGCATTGAAGGCCCTTAGCTTAGTCCTTTGGTTATTTTTTGAAAGTGAAAGGTACCATTGTGTTCTGTCACTAGAAATTTGGGGTGGGGTGGGGGTGGAGTTGGGGGTGGAGGGTGGAGAGGACAAAGAGAACACCACCTGTAGAGAAAAAAAGATAGCATTCACAGATTTTAGAATGTTGCCTAAGGATGAAGTGGAGATTTTTTTTTTCTTTTGTGCTTAGTGGGAATTTTGAGCATCAAAGGTGGCTGCTTAAATGTAGAATGTTGAGCAGGGCTTCTCAGCCTTTGTACAATTGCCATTTCTGGGAAGATTCTTTGTTGTCGGGGAAGGGGGACTGTCCTGTGCATTGTAGAATGTTTAACAGCATCTCTGGCCTCTACACCCTAGATGCCAGTAACATCATCAATGGTTGTAATCAACCAAAAAGTCTCCATACACCAAATGTCTTCAGGGAGGGCAAAATTGATCCTGCTGCTGAGAATCCTTGGCATGGAGGGAGCAGCAGTCCTTGATGATGTGCTCTGGGGTTTTGGTGTCTCAGTATGAAATGAGCTGGTCTCCTTAGTCTGAATTTGAAAATTCATTCAAAAAGCCCATCCATCCATTCATCAGTATTCATTTAAATATTCTGCTTTTTACACATATATATTGGTTTCAGTCTAAGTATCTGCATGTGCAAGTTGTGTGTGTATATCTCACATTGTCAGGCACCCCAACTGCAGCTGTCCTATTACCCCATGGTGCTTTGGGTTAAATGCAGAAGTATACCTGGTGGTACCTAGCAAGCCAAAGGGCAAGGTACGTACAGGTGTGTCATGCATTGAACTTGGGAATTCCATTTTGGATACATTCTTCAGTGTTAGGCACCAAGTGGAAGTGCTGAATCTGCCCACTTCTGGTGAATGTGGACTATGGTGTTGACTGTAGTATGAATATGGTTTGGCTCCTCTGAAAACTCATCTTGAAATTTAGTCTCCATTGTGAGGTATTACTGAAGGGGAAACTTAATCTGACTGCTTTAGTCAGTTTTTTGTCACTGTGACTCAAATATTTGAAAAGGACAACTTAGAGAAGAAAAGTTTATCTTGGCTTATGGTTCCAGAGGTTCATCACCAGTCAATCCATAGCTCTGGGCCTTAGTTGAGAGAGAGTATCATGGCAGAAGGGTGCGGCATAGGAAAGCAGTTCAGGGACATGACAGGAAGGAGAGAGTCCAGTCACTCTCTACACTCACCAGGGATAAAATATAAACTGCAAAGTCATGTCACAGTTACTACTTCCTTCAGTCAACCCTACGTGCCTACAGTTACCATCCAGTTAATCCATATCAGTGGAGTAATCCAATGATTAGGTTTTTTTCTTATAATCTAGTCATTTCACCTCTAAACATTCTTGCACATCTCACGTATGAACTTTTGAGGACCACCTACTATCCAAACTATAACACTATGATGTTATGTAAGAAGTGTGGCTTTTGAGGGGTGATTAAGATGAGATAAGGTCATCAGAGCAGAGACCACATGATTGAATACTGATGAATTTATAAAAAAGAGAGAGATGAAGATTCACATGTGTGCTCCGCATATTTTGCCATATGATGCCCTCCTCGGCTGCCTTGGGACTCTGCCAGCAGTACTGCCATCACCAAATGTATCCTCTTCACCTTGGAACAGAACCATGAGCCAAATAAACCTCTTTTCTTGATAACTATTCCAGTCTGTTATTAGCAGAAGAAAATGGACTAATACTGTGTCTTTACAGGGAAAACAGGGCAATGGTTCAAGACCCTTACCTTGGCCCTTAAAGCGTCTGGGGCAGCCTCTCTTCTTTGAACAGTCAGAGAACCTGTCACCCTGCCCCCTCACCCCCTGGTCTTGGAGTAAGAACTGGGGTGTAGCGGTTCTCTCTGACAGTGACTGTGATTCAGTGGTCCAGGTGGGTGGTATGGCCAGGGAGTGGGGTTGCTGACTAGACCTGAACCTCTGGGTGAGCTTGGGGTCCAGTACTGGCAGGCACTCAGCTGTGGAGGATCAGGTCAGTGAGGGGGATTGCTGTCTGAATTGCATCTGGGGGAATGGGGTAACAGCTAGATGTGGAGCGTTCTGATAGATAAGTACTGAACTTTTCTGGGCAAACCATGAGCTAAAAAAAAAGAAGAATCATACAATCCATTTTATTCTGATCTGGGACTGAGGTGACTGTGGCAGTATTATTCCAAGGTTAGAGCCAGAAAAAGCAGGGCTTAAGGGTAAGCCAGGCAAGGTGGAGGAGTAGGAAACTTCTGGATGGATTTCATGAATAGGGAGATAAGCCCAAGGTGCCTCCTTGCTGGGTGCTGTTTGCCTGAATGTGTTTTGATGATTGGTCTGTAGATTGAGAGATGGGCCAAGCAGATTGGACTAGGAACAAGAGCTGGAGGAGATTTTCTGCTGTGACTTTTTGATGGCAACACTTAGGGACAAGTCACCTTATATTCATTCATTCAACAAACATTTGGGTATCTCCTATATTTGGAGCAAAGAGCTAGGGACCATTGAGGGTACAAAGAGGGAAAGACATAGATGGAGCAGCTAGTGGTCTGAAATAGAAGGTGCAGCTTGCACACTAACCATGACCATAGGAGACAAAAAGGTTTAGGAGTGTCTGGAGGAGGGAGAAGAATGAAAGAAACACATGAGGATGGCAGTGACTCTCAATAGGATTAGTAAATAGAGTACTCATTGCCTATGAAATGCCCAGGAAGAAGACAGTGGGCGTGGCAGCTAGGCTAAGCTTACCAAAGCTCAGTTCTCACTTTAGATTTATGTATTAAAATAGAGGGAGGGTTGTGCTTGTGGGCCTGATTGCTCCTGGGTTTTGGTTGTTGGCTGTGACCCTCTGGAGGAAAGTCTTGGCTCCCAACAGCTCCTGATGGCTCATTGTCCTTCTTTCTTAAATGTTAGGTTCTTTCCAGTGGGTACTGTCACGATGGGCAACCCATCCTAAAGTGTGCAGTTTTGGGACAGGCTGGGTTTTTTTTGCAGAGATCAGCTTGGATGTATTTGAGGATTCTGTCCCAGCCTACACCAGTGACACATGCTTTCCACATGAACTGCCTAAGAATTGGATTAAACCCTTTCTCTTGGCCCTCATTCTTAATAGCATTTGTCTAGGCTCCCCCTGCAATCGCTCTACAAAATAACAAAAATATTGACAAAAATAATGGAAAAGATGGCAATTACCCGGCTTCTAACCCCTCCCTGCCTTAGGTTGTCACCGTAGCAGATAAAACCTATTTTATGGGACACCAACCCACTGTTACAATTCCTAAAGTAAAGTTTATTTGCACAGAAAAATAAAGGCAACTTTTTATTTGTCACCCTGCTGAGAAGAAATATGATTCCTGTCCTCTCACTTCATATTAGCCTTCCTCTCCCTGCATGTTTTCATCCCGTGGTGTCTGATCATTTCACAGAAAGGAGGATTTCTGCTTTTGACCTTACCTCTTGCTCTTGTAACATTCCAATTTTCAAACGGTCAGTCACCATTTGCCATTTCTTTTGGGGTGGGGGTGGAAACATGTTCCGAAGCTCAAGCCTACAAGCCTCTGGCCCATTTTTTAAAAGCTTGCTGGGTAGCTGGTTTCCCGTGTGACAGCGGCTCCTTGGGAAAGCTATTCTTTCATGCAGCGGCAGCGCCGGCATTGATCAGTGGGAAAGTTCAAGGCGGCAACTCATCAAGCGCGGCTTCAATACCACATTCCAGACAAGGTCTGCAATAAATAAGAGCAGTAACAAAGAATCATATTTCCTTCTTGTACAGAAAATCAGCAATGACATAGTTCTAAATTTCAGGGTTCAGCCGTAGTGTCCTCTCCTTGCACTGCAAGTTGAAAACAGGGTGGCTTTCTCTGAGAAGTTACATCAACATGCATTTTAGCTCTCCTTTCCTTAGACAGAGTCAAAGTACATTTTTGAATGTGTAGGTTGATTAGGAATTTTTTGGCTTGTGCACTGATTATCATTTGGGTTGTTCAAATAGAACCTATATTGTTAAAAACCTGTGTTTAGAACTTATTTTCTCACATTTGTTTTAATTGGCTTGTTCTCTTCTTTCCTTTGAACTTCCCTCCCCCCAATAATAATGTTAAGATTTTCATGTAAATATACAAAAAAGAACACTCTTGCTTTAAGTAGATAGGGGAAATCTTTTTCTTCAAATGGCAGTGTGATAAAAAAATATACACCCTATGAGTCCCTCACGGATTATTGCTATTGATTTCTTTCCTTGAAACGTGGAAATGTTACCAGATGGAGTGTTAGGAGTAGGTGGGTGCAAATGCAGTTTATTGCTTGTTGACTAAAAATCAGTGAAAACCTTCACCATTTGTGTGCTTGGGTTGCATGTAAAGATGAATTTTAATCCCAAACCAGTTCTTATATAAAGCTTTGCACTATGCAATGAATGATGTTCTTAGAGTAAATTTATATTTGAAGGAAATAAGCTTTATGACAGAGTTGAAACACATAAAGACTTCAAGCATTGTTCTCGCCCACTTATTGAAACATGGGTGTTTTAAGTTAATAGCATTAATGGAATTTACTTATGACAATCAAATTTTCATTGTTTTTGATTTCATCTGCAACCCCCCACCCCACCACCACTGGCTGCTCCTCTGGTGCATTCCTCTGGTGTCCCTTTCAGGGAAGTGTTAATCAAAATACTGCAGATTTTAGGAAGCCAGGTGCCTGGGCCACTGTACCCGACCCCCCAGGGATGCACCCATTAGGGGGAAAAAAAGGGGGGCTGACCTTCTGTCACTTTCATTCTCCTCCCTTTTAATGATTCCTTCTCTATCCTTTTGAGAAGATCTTTCCAGCCCTTTGACCCCTGTTAGAAGAGGAAGGGCTTAAACAGCTGAAAGTACCCTCAATGTCGGGCTTGCCGAGCAAAGCTCCAGAGGCCTTTTAGGAAATGCCAAAAGACGGGAGCCTCAATTTTCAGTGCATTTAGAAGGCAGATCCTGGCCCCACACCATTCCCCTCCTCATTTATGTTACAGAAGAAACAGGTTTGTGAGGAGGAGTCCCCCTGCTCCCTCAGTCTCTTGTCAGTGCCATTAGAATCATCATTTGGCCAAGAGCGGTTGACTCTTAATGATAGTCCTCCAACTGTGTGAGAGCTATTGTGCTTTTTGAAAAGGAGCGAGGGGAATGTGCATCTGAGGTGAGTGCCTAGGCTGCTACATGTGGGCTGCAGACCCTGCTTGAGTTTTCAGGGGGGAAGTAACCTTGCTGGTAGGTTGCTCCCTGCCTTAAAATGGCCAGTCACCAAGTGGAGGCAATTTCATGAATGCTGACATTCGTGACATAGAGTAAGAGCACCTAAAGAGCTTAACAGTGTTTTTACCTGATGACAAAAGGGATCACCCATGTCTCTAGTGCCCCAGGAGCTCTCTGAAGTAACTTATTAGCTCTCTGAATTGGGTAAGTTGTTTCATCTTTCAGAGTCTGAATGTTTGCATTTGTAAATTGGGGATTATTAGTCACCCCTCCCAGGTAGCCATCAGAGTTAAATGGGACACTGTAGAGTCTGGGGACCATGGCTTTCCACCTTTTTTCTCCTCTCTCATCTCACCCCTAACCTTTCCTTTCTGAGGTACTGATAGGGAACAGCAAAACTGGGTGAATTTTAGGCCAGAGGAAGGGGTGATTTCTCTTCTTGCCAGAGAAACTGAAGATATCTTTTATCCCTGTTACAGAAGAGAATCCAATCCCAGTGGCACCAATTACAGTTGCATTGGGAGTGGCTAAAAGGATTAGAGGTTGACTTGACATTAGAAGGTATTTGCTGCCATCTCCACCATAGGAAAGGGAAGAATAAGAGCACGGTTTAAAGGCTCATGTTCTCACTTAGATTAACTAAGTAACCCCTCCCCTATTCTGATGTGTATCTTCAACATGCACATACATGCCTGTGACTGTGTTTTCCACAGTCAAGACATATTTAGAAGTAACAGTATCTAAGAAGCTTAAAAATATTTTTCATCTCACTACAAAAATGATGCATGTTCATTGTACGGACTTTGAAAATAAAGAAAATTATAAAGATCTTAATTCCTTCCTTCACCTAGCATCTGGAGGTAACCATTATGTACGTTTTGTGACTCAAGTGTATGCACATACACTTTGACCTATTATCTCATGTTTTCATTTAATAGTATATTGTGAACATTTCTCTTTATCATTAATCTTATTGATGAATTACAAACTGCTCTGAAACCCAATAGCATAAAGCACAAGAATCACATCATCATCATCATCATCATCATCATCATCATCATCATCATCTTCATCATCATCTTTTATGGCTCTGGAAGTTAAGCAGGCTCAGTTATGTAGTTCTTGCTCAGGGTCTTTCACATTCTTGCAGTCAGGTGGTGGCTTAGGCCAAGTTCTCTGAAGGTTACTTACTACAGGTTTGGTGTCTGGGCTTGTGTAATGATTTGGATAGGAGGTGCCCCCAAATGATCGTGTGTGAAACAACGTAGGAATTTTCAGAAGTGAAGTGGTTGTGTGGTGACAGCTTTAACTTAATCAGTGCTTTAATCCACTAATATGAATTAACTGGGTGTCAACTGTAGGCAGGCAGGATGTGGCTGGAGGAGGCAGGACACTGGAGTAATGCCTTAGGGCCTATATTTTCTTTCTGGTGAATGCAGCTCCCTGCTTCCTGATTGCCATGTCTTGAGCTGCTTTCCTCCTCCAAGCCATAATATTTTGCCTTACTTTGGGCACAGAGCTATGGAGTTGGCTAACCATGGACTGAACCTATGAAATTGTGAGCCCAAATAAACTTTTCCTTTTTTGTGTTGTTCTTGTCAGGTATTTTGGTCACAATGATGCAAAAGCTGACTAGAACAGCTGGAAAGACTCAAATTGCTGCAGGCATCCTGCTGGATTTCTTGAACATTTCTCTCTGTCTCTAATGTGGTCTTTTTTACCTGCTCATATCAATGTAGCCATATTTCTTACATGGTATTTGAGGACCTCCAAAGTATATGTCTATAGGCCAGGCTGAAGCCAGCACACCTTTTACAAGGTGACCTAGGGTTGGGAGTCACATAGCATTTCTCCACCCTGTGCTATTTATCAAGGCAGTCACAAAAGCCCATCCAAGTTCAGGGGGAGACATCCTGAGTGGTGTGTGAGTTTTCTATTGCTGCTCTAACAAATTACAAGTTCTATGAGCAACAGAGATTTATTATCTTACAGTTTTGGAGGTCAGAAGTCTGAAATAGGTTTTACTTGGTCAAAATTAAGGTTTTGGCAGGGCTGCACTTTCTCTGGAAGCTCACTGGTGGAGTCCATTTCTTTGCCTTTTCCAGTGTGTAGAGCTGTCTGCCTGTATTTTTTGGCAGTGGTCCCTTCCGCTATGATTAAGGCTAGAAGCCTAGCATTCCGAAACCTCTTTCTGCAACTGTCTGCTCCTGTTGTCCCATCTTCTGACTCCTATTGTCCCATTTGCCTGCCTTCTTCTTGTGATTAAATTGGGCTTCCCTGAATAATCAAGAATAATTTTCCCATCTCAAGCTCCTTAGCTTCATCACATCAGCAAAGTTCCTCATTATGTAAGATAACATATTCACAAATTACAGGAATTAGAATGTGGTTAGTTTTAGGAGGCCATCATCAGCCTGACACAGGTGTAAAAAGACAAGGTTTGAAAGAGCACTTGGGACCAGAATTGTTGCTGCAGTCATTTTTTAGAAAATATAATCTGCCATAATTAAATAAGTTGAGTGGTTGCATAGCATTTTATTGTATGATTGTTACTATTTACTTGGCCTTTCTGTTTTATTTATTTATTTATTTCTTTATTTATTTGATAGTACTGGAGATTGAATCCAAGGCCTTGCACATTCCAGGCAAGGGCTCTACCACCGAGCTATAACCTTTGCCCTCACTTAGTCTGTATTTATTGTTATAGTTTCATTATTTTTATTACTATTAATGTTTGTTGTTAATGTTTCTTTTTTTGTATGTGTATAAATATTTATTCAAGACCTTTCTTGTAATGTTTTATAGGTGTTTGCTGAAAAGTAGAATGGAAGGATCATGTAAGTCTACTTTTGATAATTTGAGGAACCACCAGTTTTACTTAGAGCTTACACCACTTTGCATTCTAACCCATAGTGAACTAGGGTTCCAGTTTCTTCACATTCTCATGAGAGTGTTTCTTTATTCTAATGTTCTTGTTAGTGTTTGCATTATAAACAACACTATAGGGAATACCACTATAAATAAATATTTGTGTAAATCTATGATTATTTTCTAGAACAAATTAATAAGGATAAAATTATATAAAATATGAGTACATATTGATTGTCAAATTTCCAACAATATTATATAAAAGTGTTTATTTTGCTATGTCCTCATTAACACTGAGTATAATCATTAAAACATTTTGCAAATTTCATTATTTTATAGTTTTATTGAGGCATAATTGATGTACAAAACTGTACATATTTAATATGCATAATTTGATGAGTTTGGATATATGCATACATTTGGAATACCATCACCACAATCAAGGCAAAAAACATGGCTGTCATCTCCAAAAGTTTCCTTGTGTCCTATTTGTGTGTGTATATGTGTGTGATAAGAGCACTTAAAATTCTTACAATTTTTTAAATTGCCCAACACTGTATTGTTTACTGCAGGCATTAATTATGCTGCCCAACAGATATCTAGAACTTACTCATGTTGCATAGTTATAACTTCATACCCATTGAACAACAATTTCCCATTTCCTTCTCAACCTAACAACTTCCATTCTATTTTCATCTTCTCTAAAGTTTGGCTGTTTTAGATACCTCATGTAAGTGGAACAAACAGGCAGTGTTTGCCCTTCTGTAACTGACTTATCTAACTTCACATAATATCTTCCAGGTCTATCTATGTTCTCACAAGTGGTAGAATGGGTATGCAGATATTTCTTCAAGATCTTGATTTCAGTTCTTTTGGATATACACCTAGAAGTGGGATTGTTGGATCACATGGTAGTTTTATTTTTAATTTTTTGAGGAATATCCATATTGTTTTACATCGTGATGCACCATCTTACAGTCCCACCAATAGTATCCAAAGGTTCCAATTTCTCCACATGTTTGTCAACACTTGTTAGCTTTTTTTTTTTTTTTTGGTCATAGTAGCCACCCTGGCATGCGTAAAATGATATCTCATTGCAGTTGTGATTTGAATTTCCCTGATGATAAGTGATGTTACACCTTTTAATATATCTGTTGGGCATTTGCATGTCTTCTTTGGGGAAGTATCTATTTGAGTTCTTTGCTTGTGTTTTAATTGGGTTATTTATTTGCTTCCGAGTTGTAAGAGTTCCTTATAAATTTGGGGGATTAACACTTTATCAGGTATATAGTTTGCAAGTATTTTTTTTTTTTTAATTCTAGGGGTTGCTTCTTCATTCTGGTGATTGATTACTTTGCAGTGCAGAAAATCTATAGTTTGGTATAGTCCCATTTGTCTATTTTTGCTTTTGTTGCTTGTGGCTTTTGAATCATATTCAAGAAATCATTGCTAAGACCAATGTTAAAAAATTTTTCTCATGTATTTGCCTCTAGGTATTTCACAGTTTCAGGTTTATGTTTGAGTCTTCTCCATTCAGAATAGATTTTTTTCTGAATGATGTAGGATGGGGGTCCATATTCATCATTTTGCTTATGTGCATACAGTTGTCCCTTATAATTTGTTAAAGAGACTGTCCTTTTTCCATTGTGTATGGAAATCTCAAAGCTTGAGATTGAACCCAGCTCTATCACTGAGCTACATCATCAGCCCACTGTGGATTCTTTGTTGAAGATCAGTTGGCAGTATGTATGTGGGCTTATTTCTGGGCTTTCTCTTCTGATCTGTATGTCTGTCTTTATTATGCTGGTAACATACTGTTTTAATTACTGTAGGCTTGTAATACATTGAAATCAGAAAGAACGCTATGTTCCATTTGTTTTTTTAATCAAGTTTTTTCTTGCTATTGCAGGTCTTTTGTTTTTCTATATGAATTTCAGGAGTTTTTTTTTTGTTTGTTTGTTTCTGAGAAAAATTCCATTATGAGTTTTAGGGAATATCACTGACTCTGAAGATCAACTTGCTGAATATGAACATTTAACAATATTATTTTTTCCAATTTATGAACATGAGATGTCTTTTCATTCATTTATGTCTTTTAAGATTTCTTTCATCAATTTATTATAGTTTATGTTGTAAAAATCTTTTACCCTCCTTTGTTAAGTTTATTCCTAAATATTTTATTCTTTTTGATGCTATTATATATGATATTATTTTCTTAACTTCCTTTTCAGATAGTTTGTTTTTAGTATGTATAAATGAAATGGATTTTGTTATGTTGACTTTGTATCTTGAAACTTTACTGAATTTGTTTATTAATTCAAAACCTTTTTTTTTAAGGATTGCCTATGTAAGGATCATGTAATATTCAAACAGAGACAATTTTACTTCTTTCTTTCCAATTTGAATGATCTATCTACTTTTCTTTCTTTGTTTTTTTTCCCTCTGCTTCTTTCTTTTGCCTAATTGCTTTGGCAAGGACTTTCAATTCTAGTTGAATAGAAATAGCAAGAAAAGGGGCATTTTAGTTGAATTTGTGATATTAGGGGAAAAGCTTTCAGTTTTTCAACATTGAGTGTGATGTTAGCTATGTGCTTGTCAATCATAGTCTTTAGTATATGATGTATATTCTTTCCATATTTAGTTTATTGAGTATCTTTGTCATGAAAAGGAGTTGAGTTGAATTTTGTCCAATGATTTTTTTTTTTTTTTGCACCTACTGAGATAATCATGTGGTTTTCACTCTTTGTTCTTTTAAATGAGATGTATCACATCTTTGCATCCCAGGGATAAATTCCAATTGATCATGATATGCAATCTTTTTAATGTAAAGTTGAATTTAATTTACTAACATTTTTCTGAGAATCTATCTTGCTTTTAATTGTACTTTTTTCTTATTAGTGTAGCTAAACATTTAAATATATTTTATTTACTTTTTTTTTGGTTCATTGACTATTTATGATTTTACTTATTTTTTTTTCTACAGAACTCTTTATTTTTCTTATTGATTTACAGGAACTCTTTGTATATAAGCATGTTAAAGTTTTTTTTAATCATCATTTGGTACAAATAACAGTTGTAAAAGTTTTATATTTATAAAAGAAAGCATCTTTTCCTTTATTGCTTATTTCATTCTTTTTATGATTAAATGTTTCTCTTATATAGATCATGTAAGTATCCACCCATATTTTCTTCTTGGTGAGTTATAATTGGTTTTATACTGATTGTTTATTAATTGACAAGTATATATCTTAGATATGCCTTATTTTACTTTACCTAACATTTGAAAGGAATGGATGAAGAAAGAGAGTTGCATAAGCAGTTGACTGACATTTTGTAGAAATAAAGCCAACCTATTTACTGTCCATCTGATTCAGTCAATTCCCAATTATCTACGGTAAATGGGATCTAGAAAGAGATAGGATAACATATATTCCATTGATAATCTCCCAACTACATTTCAGGACATGCCTGTACTCAGAAAGATTCTAATGGCATTACATTTTGAGGGTAGAACACTTCAGGCGTTTCTCCATGGCCACATCACAGAGATCACTGATCTTACTGTCTATTTGGTTGACCTTGTTTCCACGACAGAAGAAATTCTTCCATATTGCATGCAAATGAGCTACTTTTCTCCAGAGTAATTATGTTTGATGGCGTCTTTGTTGTATATCTTAGTGTGGAGGCCATAATCTCAGCCATTAGAGATTTATTTATTTTAATAAATCCTTGTCTTTATGAGAAGTTCTTTAAGAATAACTCTAGGAAACACACATTGTAATTCTTTCATTGTGAGAGGAGGGTCTAGGAGGGCACTAGCATAGCCTGTGCAGTGGGGTTTCATTTAACCAAGCATCATGTAACATTGACAGATAGCTCTGTCAGATTATAATTTTCTTCTTCCCCAGCATCTACCACAGTGCCTGGTGTACTGTGAGTTCTCTGGTGCTCTCTCTAACTCTTTCTCTCTGTTTATTATATATATGTTGTGCTCATTCTATATATTATATATTGTGATTTACTTTTATTTAAAAAGAATTGATGTATTTCTACATTGTAGAAAGACTAATACAAGCAAATTAGCATGCTCATTACTTTACTTAATTGTTTTTTCCTCTGGTGAGAGTGTTTAAAATCTATTCTTTTATCAATTTTGAAATATGTGATACATTATATTAACTATGGTCACCCTGTCTTAGTTAAGTCATTTTTGACTAGCTGAGATGAACGGTGTTTGCTAGACTGTCTTCTATTTGTTGTTTCCATTTCTGAGAACCCTTTATCCCCAGACCCTAGATTATAACTATGTCTCTTCAATCCATTGCTGCCTATATGGATTATAGTGTTTACTTATGTGTATTATAGTTTCATTTCTGTTACCTGGAGGGCTCCAGATAGAATGAAAAGAGTATGAACTTTGAAAAAATATAGCTTGGTTCAAATTCTAGCTCTGTAATTTGGGCAAGTGACCTCCATTTTCTTGTCTATAAATCAGGGAAAACATTCTTGTGGTTAATGACAACTAAATATTCACTCTTCCCCACACCTTTCCCCATGAAGGAATTCACTTTACCACCTCTGGTTGTTGATCCTGGCCAAATAACTTAGATTTCATTTTGGTTGGAGTGTGGTTCCCTGCACTTGGATCTTCGGTGTTATATAAATGGCCTCGCACAAGTGAGGTTAGAGCTCCACCACTGAACTACGTCACCGGCCCTACATCTGCTGTCTGTATGACCACCAAGAACAGAAAGTTCTAATAGATTGGAGAAGCTTGAAAACGTTGTCAAAATTTTTACTTTTATTTAAAGCTTTTCTTGTCTTTAGATTAATCCCTTATTGGAAACAATTACTTTATCATCTTTGTCTTGAGGGAGGAGGTTGGTTGTTCCTAGCAAATAGTTAGCTGTCAGCTCTTTTTGATATCAACCATATTTATGCAGTCATATTAGGTGAGGGTTTCAATATACAGATTTTTGGAGGATACAATTCAGTCCATAGCAATATTCAAGCCCAGAAAAAAATTAGTAAAAGGAAAGGGAGGACAGAAAAGGAAGGGAAGAGGAGTCTTGTATGCTTAGTGTGCAGAGGGCATATCGGGCTCAGTGTGAGGAGACAGATAGGGAGCAGGGTGGTCAATACAGCAATGCCAGACTAGCTATGATTTAATATCTGACTAGGCAGAAAACCATCAGGCATGTCAGTCAGGCTGCCCCTGACCTGTCCAAGTTTCGTGTTTTCAGCTCTCCAGAGAGGCTATGAGTTAGACCAGGTAAAGGTTGAATTCTGGTTGTTGAGTTACTAACCATTATGGTAGCCATGGAATTTGGCTAATAAAGCTGGACGAAGCCTTGAGGATGGAGGCAAGAATGGAAAATCCCGCTGGTTCCCTAATATTTTGTTTCATGATTCTTATTCACTCATGCCTAAAATCTCTACTTAGGTGTTAAAGAAGTCTCAGAGGTCTTCCTTAACTCCTTGGGACTGGTCCAATCTTCCTGTAGCACTCCTTCCTTATAACTTGTGTCCGCTTATGCCAAAAATAATGAGTTGATTGGTCATAACATTACTTTAATGTCCTTCTCATCTGCATAAACACAGCTTCCACAAGGTCAAATCTGTGTTTCATTTATCATTGTATCCCTAGTGCACTTATAGTGTTAGCCTAGAGGAAATGCTCAGGAATGTGTGTTGCATGAATGAGTGAATGAAGAAGAAATACTCAGGATTTTTTAGTTGAAGAGAAATAACATTTTCTGAAATAATGTTTCATATTACTTGCTGGATTGAACACATTATTAGACCTCACTCTTTTTTTTTAGATCATAAAAATATTTATTTTTAAGTTTAGAGTGATGAAAACTTTTCTTAGGCAGAAGCTAAAATATGGACACCATTAGAAAAAAAAAAAAAGAATATATTTGACTCTGTTCCAGGCTGGCTTATGTCCTTTTAAAAAATATGTTGGAATCCTAATCCCATGACATGACCATATTTGGAAGTAAATTTCAAGATAAAATCAAATTAAGATTAGGAAACAGAGCAGGTCCTAATCCAATAGTGTTCTTTTTTTTTATTAAATTAATTTTTATTGTAGGTTGTTCAAAACATTACATAGTTCTTGATATATCATATTTCACACTTTGATTCAAGTGGGATATGAGCTCCCATTTTTACCCCATATACAGATTGCAGAATCACATCAGTTGCACATCCATTGATTTACATATTGCCATTCTGGTGTCTGTTGTATTCTGCTGCCTTTCCTATCCTCTACTATCCCCCCTCCCCCCTCCCCTCCCCCCTCCCCTTCCCCTCCCCCCTCCCCTCCCCTCTTCTCTCTCTACCCCCTCTACTGTAATTCATTTCTCCCCCTTATATTTTTCCTCCTTTCCCCTCACTTCCTCTTGTATGTAATTTTGTATACCCCTGAGGGTCTCCTTCCAATTACATGCAATTTCCCTTCTCTCTCCCTTTCCCTCCCACCTCTCATCCCTGTTTAATGTTCATCTTCTCATGCTCTTCGTCCCTACTCTGTTCTTAGTTACTCTCCTTATATCAAAGAAGACATTTGGCATTTGTTTTTAAGGGATTGGCTAGCTTCACTTAGCATAATCTGCTCTAATGCCATCCATTTCCCTCCAAATTCTATGATTTTGTCATTTCTGAATGCAGAGTAATACTCCATTGTGTATAAATGCCACATTTTTTTTATCCATTCGTCTATTGAAGGGCATCTAGGTTGGTTCCACAGTCTTGCTATTGTGAATTGTGCTGCTATGAACATGGATGTAGCAGTGTCCCTATAGTGTGCTCTTTTTAGGTCTTTAGGGAATAGACCGAGTAGGGGAATAGCTGGGTGAAATGGTGGTTCCATTCCGAGCTTTCCAAGAAATCTCCATACTGCTTTCCAAATTGGCTGCACCAATTTGCAGTCCCACCAGCAATGTACAAGAGTACCCTTTTCCCCACATCCTCGCCAGTCACTCTTGATGTCCTCTGCATCCTCCAGTATTCTATTCCAGAAGCTTTCAAATGTAATGAGGTTCTGACATCCGCCTGGTTTGCCCTTCAGATGGAGGGCTAATCTTTCCCCAAATATTGGTGCCTTGGTTATGGAAATCCTTTGCTTCAAATGCATTAGATCTTTTTAGAGCAGAGAGAGCCTGGGAAGTTGAGCTAAAAGACCTCTTTTTAAGTATTATTTTTTGCTACTTAGTATCAATGTGAACTTGGACAAGCAAAGTAATCTGTTTCCTTATCTGAACATGAGTTGGTGTGAGGATAAACATAATGGATAGTGCCTTGTGAGCTGTAAAGCCCTTCAGAAATGTTCAGTTTTAATAGGAAGTGATAATAAGGGCCTCCTCTGACAGAGCAGGCTTGGGAAACTGTCATACCAACACCATTAGATACTGTTTTACATGATTTTATTGTGTCAGCCAAAGAACTACTAATCTACAAATCTGATGAAACTACCTAATTTGGCCCAGTTTTCAATGACAATAGTGAAACCCATTGAATAAAGTGGAAAGACATCTCACAGCTGCATTGAAACTATTAACTCAATTAAGATGTGCCTACCCTGAGAATGTGGCACTAGCAGTCTAAATGGATGTATTAATGACAAGAGAGAGGAGTTTTGCATCTGAAATCTAGTCATATCTGTAGTTACTCTGAATATGTGGCTCTATTTGAGACTGTCTGGAAGATTTAATTCTTTCTGACATAGTGGAATACCTACTTTGGGATTTTATACAATGGAACATTCATGGGATTTTGAAACAGAAGAGTTGAGTGCTGGTTTTATGACTTATTTGTTGTGAAATCTCCCCAAACCTGAGTTTCCTCATCTGTTAAAATCAGAAAATGAATCTTACCTTTTGGGGGTTGGAAGATTAACTGAGATGATATGTAAAAGCAAGCCCTGTCGCAGAGCTCAATGAACGATGACTTCCCTTCTCCTCTCTCTTCCCTCCTCCTCTCCTTTCTTTCCTTCTTCCTGAAGTGCTAAATGAGTTGTAAAATGATTTTTGAGGTCTTCAAAATGTATTTTAGACTAAGGGTATTAGAATTGGAGTATAGATTTCTTCTCACTCTGCTCTGTTGCTCTTTCTCAATGAATTGTCCACCCCCACCTCCCAATAAAAAATCACTTTTTAAAGAAGGCTTTTTTGAGTTCTGGGCTTAGGTAATGTAATATTTATGCTTGCTCAGTGAGGAGGGGATTCAGAAAGCTAATATATGGAAATAAGTGCCCCGTGAATGATTCTTATCATTTACACCAATTAGTGTTCTATGATTACCATGAAATTGGCAGAACTCAGCACTCAGAAATCACTATACAGATTGTAGAAGCACAGGCATGAACAGGACAGAAAGGGGTTAGTGAGAGTTCATGAATGAATAGCAAGTAGATATATTTAATGCATGTACATGCCAAAATCCAGCAGCATAAATACATTTGGCAAAAATTCTTCTTTCTAAAAGTGAAGCATTTAGTCAATGGGGAGGGGGACATGGCCCTTGTACTTTTAATGAGCTTCGATTCATGCTGATTTTACTGTTAGTCTTGAGCAGATCTAAGGAGGTAGACATTTGAAGTTGCTATGGAGTTCCATCTGTTGACGAGGTGGAATTAGAATTCCGAAGGAGCCAATGAAAATTACATGCAAACATTATGGCCATTTATTATCATTATAAAACGTGATAATGTCATTGCTGACTTACAAAGATGATGACCTGAAAGGCCATGACATTATGACATTACATTTTATCAATAATGAAAAATTGCTGCCTTTGCATGGTCGTTGGTGAGCTCAGGCGACCATGGAAGGGGGCCACGTGTCTTTTTGTTTTTGCCAGACTGGAGATGGAAACAAATCAGCAGGTAGAGAGATTCATTAGAAAGCCAAAGCAAAAAATGGCATCTTTTCTTACCCTGTCTGCCAAGGAAGCAGGGGACCTCACTGACCCAAGAGGTTTAATATTCATTAGTGAGGGGCTTGCTTCCAAGTCACTTAAATGGCACTGGAGGCTGCCTTAATAACAGGTTTTAAGACTTGTGGGAAAATGCGTTACTGGGAGAAGCTGTGATGTGTGAGCATCGACAGAGAGCATTCCTTTTTGGGAAGAGATGCTGTGACCTAGCAGATGGGCTGTCATTCCAGGAATAGAGCACAGCTGATGTTAAGACGTCAATTAGCTTATTAGCTTGTTGTTTGTAGATGGGAACTGGGACATAAGTTTCATGGTTGCAGAGACTGCTCATGAGGTGTGCTCCTATGTTTGGAGGGCATAAAGGGGGTGAAAGAGCAACCCCAGATCATCCAAAACCTCAATGTAGCATAACTGAACGTTTCTGGCCATAAGGGGTGATAAATCTGGAACCCGTAGATGGATTAAGAAAAACTTGAGCCTGTTTGCTCTGGTTGAAAAGCCCACAAAAGCTGGGGCTTCTAAAGCTTTCCTAGTAAATCATGCAGAGTTTGAGGCTTTTGTGAGTTTTAGAAAAGATAATTTTCACAAAATGTGAGGAAGGGGCAATGTGGTAACTTGTCTATCTTGATTTTTTCCCCTTGCATTTATTCTATTAGAGAGCTATAAAGAGTGGGCTACTGATATAAAATGCCAAGTCCAGACCCTAACATAAAAACTTGAAAGGAATGTAAAATCTTTAGATTTGAGGTGTAAAATAGATTTTCTCCCCCCACCCCCCCCCCCCACCTTTTTTACCCAGGTGTTTCATGGCTGACACATAAAAATACCTATTTATCTGTGGCATTCTCCACCTCTTCCTTGACTGTTTCTGCTTAGGTTTGGGGGAAATTCCTATCAATATCAATTTCTTTAGAGGGAGATAAACAGGCCACCTTGGGTTTGGTCTCACCCAAAGAGAACAATAGCATCGACCTCCTCTGTTTTATGTAGTTTCTGGGGTGTGTGTGTCTGTGTGCATGGACGTGCTCATGTGCACTGCCCGCTCTGCCCAGGCTTGTGTGTCATTTTGGAGGCCATGTGTCTGAGCCCCAGAGCTGAGCCTCAGAGTTCCTTCTCTGTCTTGAAGCTGATCCGACTGCTCACATCCCTGCAGCTCAGCCTCCAACTGAGGCTTTCCCAGTGGTCTCACCCTTCACTGGTGGACAGCTCTTGCCAAGGCCTCTTGGCTGCAGCAGTTCCCACCCACACCCTGGCCATCACATATTGGTATCACTCTCCCTCTCTGCCTTGGCACAATGTTTGGCACATTTTAGGAGCTCAACATGTATTTGATGTGGAGCACTCGTAGCAAAAAAAACTTTGATAGCTCACTGACTCATTTCAAAACACCTGGGAAAAACCCAGACAATCTGTCCTTAGCTTTAGAAGAAACAGTAGTTCCCAAGATCAGCAGCACTAGCATTACTTAGGAACTTGTTAAAAATGCAGTCTGATTTGGGGGTCTACAATTTGTGTTTTAACAATCTCTCTAGTCCATTCTGAAGCAGGCTCAAGTTTGAGAGCCACTGGCTAAAGGGCATGTTTGAAGTTTTTTTCTTGAAAGCACAGCATCAATGGGGGAAATCCTTAAGAAACAGCAACTGTTTAAAAATAAACATGTTTAACTTCCCAACTCTTCAGTTATCGTTGCCATGTCCTTTCCTTCTTGCAAAACTGGAAGTGATGGCAAGCCAGGGTTGAGTCTGGCATTTTTGTTCTGTTCTGTCTTACTTTAACCAGGTAAGGCCTTGTACCTGGATGGAGAAATCATGATTCGGTCATGTGTAATTTGAGGGGAGATCAGAATATCTCTCCTTTTTTTGCAGGAAGGTGCAGCCTGATGTTCAGTCTTTGGCCACTAATCCCCCTGGTTTAAAATAGTCTTAGATGACATGCACCCCTGGGAGGTGTAGCACATAACCAATCAGTGAAACATATATTATTAAGAATGGGTGTTTGGCAAACCCCTGGTATTCCAGGGCTTACCATTCTAAGCTTCAATGATTTGCAAGTGATCTTGAAGATTCATGATGTTTTGTAAGTGTACATCTTGCTATGAGAACCAGGTTTATCTCTGGTGTGTGAGCTTAGGAGACGATCCACGATCTTTACCTTAAGCCAGCATTAATAAAAAAAAAAAAAAAAAAGAAGCTTTGTAATTTTGTTGTTGGGTGGGGGGTGATAACATGACACAGGGCTAATGGGGTTGTTAGGAAGATTAAATTAGTTAATACACGCAATCCATTTAGTGGTCAAAGACTGAACATCAAACTGAGTGAGGCCAGACAAGGGCTTCACAGATGTGAGATCATATTATGACAATGTTTTCCTTGTTCTTTTAGTAGTCATTCTGAAGTAGCACTGAAATGGGCAGTGAAAAGGGAAGGGAGTACTTCTGCTGAACATCAGTTTTGCCTGAGTGAGGCAGTATTCCCACCTTTTGGGAAGAGCTCAAATGGTCACTTTCCATGTTATCAGCACATGGAGCTTCTGCAGAACAAAGTGCCATGTGAGAGGCATGTATACATTAAGCGCAGTGTTCAGGAATATAGGCTGACAGTTTTGGAGTGGGGCAGGGGCAAACCATAGATTTTTCTGCACAATGTGGCTAAATATCCAGGTTGCATGGATGTCCTTTAATATCCCCAGAATTCTGTTAGTGATGCTTAGAATGGCTTGTTTCCTTGTGGGAGTAGCATCTCAGGACGTCTGCCAAGATGTATTACTTAATGTTCTCTGTTTCTCAAAGGTTCAGTAAGCAAAAGGGGTTATTCTGTGCAAGCTGCTGGGATGATGACAGGAACAAACACCTCAATGTATAAATTTGAGACCTTTAACCTCTCAGCTGTCAAATTTCAATATTTCTGGTCACAATGTTAAATGCACTCTAGTACCCATTTCAGAGAGCTCTGATAGAAAAATCAAAGTTTGCTTTTATATTTATACACTGTTAGTAAGTTGTTAAAAGAAAAATAAAGCAAGGTGACTGCTAGCCATATTTTGTATTCGAGGCTTTACGGCCCCAGCATAATAAACCAGAACCTCTGTTTTCTCTGCAACTTAGAATGCATTCTCCAGATGACTTAGTGTTATTGCCAGCTCTATATCTCCGACCTTTTAAGAATGATAAACACAGCATGTTGAAGGTAAAGTTCAAAACTGGGCCTGGGAAGGGAGTAGGGAAGTATGAGCTAAAACATGACTTCAAGACCCTTTCATTTAAAATCAAATGTGTGGTTGTACATGAAAGATGCAGTATATGTCTGTATAGTTTATCTCCCTTTTCATCTTACAAACACGTGTGTAATAACCTGAGACGCACTACTGGGATGGAGAGCAGGGGCTTCATATTCTGTTATGGGGACTCACTTTTGCCTTTTGGTGGTAGTGCTGTGTTTTGTTTTGTTCTGAGCAATTCTGTAGACACATATTCCATCATAATGACCTTTCTGACAGCAGATGGGAGGGGGGGGAATGGTTGGAGAAAACCATTTTCCTTTCATGCAGTAAGTAATAATTACTTGAAGTGTGTGACAACGATGGAGTGGGTACACTTATCCAAGGACCCATACTGGAAACTTCCTTTGATTCTAGCTCTCATTGTATCCTTTGTTAATATAGTTGTGCAAAAGAGAATGTTTAAATCTTATCTTTCTAAGATGTCCATGAAGCTTCAGAACTGTTCAATTCCACAGATGTTTTTAGGTGTCTTATTGGGATTTTCTAAACTAGATTGACCTGAGCCCAGGCAGCCTCTGCAAATATCCATTTTACACGATTCTCTGCCCGGCTGGGCACTGCAGCCACAACACCATGGAAAGGGCCACCATGGGCCACTGCAGAAAGAGTGGACAGTGACAAAGGAAGCTGTGCTTCCTGTCAGGACATGCATCATAGGATCCAAAGAATATGAGTAATGATCATGTCCTCTTGGGCCCAGGAACTCCATCCACACACAGTGGAATATTTGTCTACCGACACAGTAAAGTGTAGCTTTGTAGCTTCTTCCCTCTCCCTCTCGCTCTCCCCCTCCCTCTCCCCCTCCCCCTCCCTCTCCCTCTCCCCCTCCCCCTCCTCCTCCCCCTCCTCCTCCCCCTCCTCCCCCTCCTCCCCCTCCTCCTCCCCCTCCCCCCTCCTCCCTCTCCCTCTCCCCTCTCTATTTCACAGTACTGAGGACTGAAAGCACAGGCACTTTACCACTGACCCTCATAGGCAGTTCCTTTTATTCTGAGACAGGTCTAAGTTGCCCAGATCCTCTTGCCCCAACCTCTGAAGCAGCTGGGATTACAGAAGTGAGACTGCTGTATCTGGCCAGTTCGGTTTCTTTATGAAGGTTCATTTCAAATATTGGTCAACTAAACTTTTAGAGCACGAATCAATGTGAAAATGTGTGCAAATTTGCGACAATGGAAATTATTCATGCCTGTCATGCCTTTTGTAGAGAGAGCAACAGTGGTGGGGGATGGCATCTGAGGAAGTACTTGGCTTTTTTGATGCTCTCATTTTCTTCTAGATGTAAACAGTGGTTTCTAGTAAGGAAGGATACCAGGAGGTAGAAGCACTGGTAACCTCTTATCTAAGTCCATTTTGTATTGCCGTAACAGGATACTTAAGACAGGTAATTTATAAAGAAGAGAAATATGTTAGCTCACAGTTCTGGAGTCCGGGAAGTCTAAGGTCGGGTGTAGAGAGATTTGGTATCTGGTGGGGCCATACTCTTGAATGACACCTTGGACACGGCATCTTTTGGAGGGGAGGAAGGCTGGATCCTCACATGTAGAAGGTGGAAGGGACAAGAGAGAAGGGGATCCAACTCATCTTTTTATAATCACATTAATCCCACCCAGGAGGCTCCAGTCACCTCTTAAAGTCCCACCTCTTAATACTGTTACAATGGCAAATTTCATGTAAATTTGTTTTTTTTTTTTTGGAGAGGGTGCACACATAGTCAAACTATAGCACCTACCAAATACTTTCCTGTCAGCACAGCTATTCGTTGGTGTGCAACTTCCACCACAGAGGAGACTTGTTATCCATAAGAGTGCACTCATGTGCGCTCTCTTCTTATGTTAACATTTTGTGTGGACACACACTATTTCCTTAATAATTCTGTCAATTTCTCAATGGCACAAATTTTGCTTATGGTGTCTCCAAACGTGCCTCACGTTTCTATGGCTATCCTAAAGGACTTCTGTCACCTCTTAACTTCAAATTTCTGCCACTGCTTGGCTCTCTGTTCCCACCCAGTGTTTTGCATCCTGAAGCTCTGTCTTCCGTCAGTCCCACATTGCTAAGAATAAAAGTGCTGGTTCCCAAAGCACTAATGACAAATGATGTCATAAATCAAAGATTTTCACTGAATGTTTTGGGGAATGTGAGGAGTGGTACATACATCAATGCACAAACAAGTAAATGTGTCAAATAAATATGATGTGCTTAGTTGAGCAGGAGTTTCTCACTCTTCTTCATAACTGGGGACCTCTTCTTGGCTATCTTTGTTTTCAGCCTCTGCCTGATGCCAGATAACCATCCATTCCAGACCACTTGTCTCTTTTCTCCTTTTTCCCTAGGTCCAAGGCCCTTAATATCTCTGTCTTGGGATTCTCCAGGAAGTTGGAAAAAAATATTACTTTATTATGCCGAGGGAATTAGCTCTCTCTTTGTCTTATAGTAAGGCTCAGTCAATAAATTGGAAGCAGATGATTCCCATACTTGTGGAGGTAATATATTTTCATTTTCTAGTGATTCATATTATTTATAAATAATATTAAGATTCCTTTTGACATAATTATAAATACACGGAATATGATTTGTTCCAACTTGGTCCTCAGTACTTACTGTTACCCTCTTCCTCCTTCCTCCCCATTCACTTTCTTCTACTCTACTTATCTTTCTGCTATTTACTTACATTTTTAAAACAAATTGGTGTCTTATGGATATACATAATGTTAAGATTGAGATTCATTATAGTATATTCATGTATGATCATAGGAAAGTTAGGTAAGACTAATTCCACTGTTTTCCCCTTATCCCATCTCTCCTCTCTCCCCCCTCAATCCCTTTCTTCTGTTCCCCTGAATCCTTCTTTTATTTTTATGGAATCTCCCAACCCCACCATTTCTTTTCTCTCTGTTTTTATCTCCCTTATTTTAGACTAACTTCTGAATATCATGCCATTTGCTGGCAGGAAAACATTGTGGTAGTGACCCTGTTCTACAGAGCTGAAAGCTGGCCATGCCCCTACCAGTTCACTGCCTGAACCATTCTAACAGCATTTCTAACCTCTCTGTTCTATTTAGCCAACAATTCAGGAATCTCACAAAGACACACTAGATATTCTATGAACTTTCCCCATATGCTTGAAGTTCAGCAAAGAAGGAAAGAAAAACTCTTTCTGAGTCAAAGGATAAAGGTGGACTACTCATACAGGAAGGGATTATTTTGACTTTTCATATAAGTGTACCTGCAAATGTGTATTCCATAAGATATCACCAATCCTCCCCTTAATCTGCTTCTCCATTTCCTCTGGAAAGAATATGACTGAGCTCAAGACACATGTAACACTGGCGACCAGTAGGATGTTCTCTGGCACTCAGGACACTTGTTCCCAGTGACATGATGCTTACTCACCAGGTAAAGGAACAAACACAACTTGTAATGTAACTTGTTTGTCACTTGTAATTATAATAATTATATAAATAATTAAATATTATATAAATTAGTGAAGTGTGAGTATAAAATGAAAGAATTCTTTCTTTGTGTGTGTGTGTGTGTCGGGGGGTACTGGGGATTGAACTCAGGGGCCCTCAACCACTGAGCCACATCCCCAGCCCTATTCTGTATTTTAGCACCATGCTTTTGCTGAGTCTGGCTTTGAACTCACGACCCCACTGCCTCAGCCTCCTGAGCTGCTGGGATTACAGGCATGTGCCACTGGGCCTAGAGAGAATTATTTCTACTAAGACTAATTTGAATGCTTTGGAAAAGTTTGGTAAAACCAGCCTCTGATGTTTAGGATACCTGTAAATAACTGGGAAAATTATACAAAAATGGTACAAACCAGATGCCTTGTTAATGTGTTTAGGTTATCATCCTATTTTAAAGAAATGAGGACTGGAAGTCATTGTTGGGTGCTATGGGTATAGTGTACATAAACAAGAATTTACAGAACACCTGTTATAGAACCCACACTCAGTCTTTGCTCCTACTTCAAAGATTAACAAAGGAATATATACATATGTTTTAAGATCAAATAGAAAAATTTAAGGTATGAGTCTATTAGTATTTTTATTTCTTTCCTAGCCAGCTCTTTAAATTAGCTAAACCATTATGAGATTTCTGTAATGGGCAGGTCTTCTGCCCTATGTGCATTTACATAGAACACTAAATATACCAGATATAGATGGAATCTCAAGGTGCATTTGGTGGTCATTCTTCTACCATCTCACCAGGCCATTGATGGGGTTTCTAGACAGGAATATCCAGAGAACCGTTGTTTGGTCATTTTGTTGTTGTTGTTGTTATTGTTCTTCTGTTTATGTGTTTCGATGTCTCAGGCTGACCCTGATGTACTCTGTTCACCACTGGTCCACATTAGACTAGCCACTTCTTGTGCAGAGCTATCACACCATGATAGAGAACACTTAGTGTCTACCTTGGTAATTACTCCAAGTTTAGTCCCTAAGGGATAGACTTTTGGATTATGCTTCACAGGCTTATAAACTGCCTTCTAAGATTCCAAGCTATTTATGTGCTTAATTGCTAAGTGTAAAATCCATAAAAATGAGAGAGATATAACTTTCCTTCAGTGTTAACGAATAGTTGTTGGCAAATATCTTCAAGAACTAGGGATAAGGGGTTTTATAGATTTTCTTGACAATAAGAGGAAAAAGAAGTATTCTCTGACAAGGCTTCTCATAGTTCCTTAGAATCTCTTGCTGCTGGATTCCTGTTTAACCTTTGCATGCCTACATTTAAGTGGGTTGTATACACTCCTCAGCAAAATTCCATTAAGATTTATTTCCTTCATGCACGTATCATTCTTTGACATATTACTACACATTTATCAACATTTATCAATCTTCCTTTAGTAAATACAGAGCTCAGTGAAGCACAGATTGGAAGCTAAGCATTATATTTTGAAGTATTATAGCTTAGATACTTCTAAGTGTGAAAGTGCCTGGCACATAGTTGACATGAAATACACATTTGTTAAAAGAATCAGGTTAAGTGACTTCAAATACTTGAGATGAGGCTGTATCTAGTTATTAGTTAACCTTTAAGAATTTCCACTTATTTCCTTCTGGTACAGTTTCCAAATATTGGTCTAGGTGACAATTGTATGCTCCTTTGGAATTTCTTTATTTGCATAACTTTATGCAACAAAAGAAAAACACTTTAGGGGCTGGGGTTGTAGCTTAATGGTAGAGCAGTTGCCTAGCATGTGTGAGGCACAGGGTTTGATACTTAACACCACATACAAATATATAAATAAAAATAACAGTATTAAAAAAAACCAAAAAACCCCCAATTTTATTAGTGAGACTTCTTAGAAAAAGTGCCATATTTATTTGAGGAAAAAATTTTGATGGGTGCTTTGGGTAAAAAGGAACCTCCAAGAGACGGTGACCCATTGGTGAGCATGTGAAAAGAGGAGTGTCCTTTCTGTGGTCTTGGGGACACCATGGAAGAAAAGCCGAAAGGTGACTGAAGGCTGTGAGAAGCTGGCTGGGGGGCCACAAGTTCTCTGTCACTTCTAACCCTGCCAGTAAGATGAACTTGCTCAATCTGGGTTTGGGTGAACTGAGTTTATACATGTAGGCTGGCTTCATGAAAACTTATTTCAGGCTGAGATATGCACTGAAATAAACCCACAGTAGGAACCGAGGCAGCATGTGCCATTGCTGGACCAGCGAGGCAGAGTAATGTTTGGGCAGAAAGCCAGAGGAACTTCCTGAGGCCATAGGGCGGGCTCCTGACTCATGAGGCACAGGAATGAGATGGGGTCAAGTTCAGCTATTTTTCTGAGGGACTGGGCATTCTTAGGTACTCCATGTGGAGGATGAGCATATGCTGAGTACTATAGACACTCTGAGAATGGATACTTTAGTGCATGAAAGAAGTTGTCCAAAACACAAGTCTAATGATGCCGTATCTCTGCTCAAAACCATGAAATGGCTTTTCCTGAATAAAAGCAAGACTTTGGCAATGGCCTGTGAGGCCCTACATGCTCTAGGGGCAACCCTATGTCACATCAGTGATTTTGCCTTTGTCTCCAGCACTTCCCACTTGCTGTTTCCTATATGCCCCAAGAATATGTTCATGGCCTTTGCACAAACTGTCTCCTCTCTGTTGTGTAGTTTCCCCTGAGAGTGTCATAGCTGGCTCCCTCACTTCCTTTAGAGATCTGCTCAAATGTTTTCTCGCTAGCGTCTTCCTGGATCACCCTATTTAAAGTAGTAGCACCTACTCTCATCACATGGTCACTATCTATCTTAATCTATTTTGCCTCTCTCTCTCTCTCTCTCTTTCTCTCTCTCTAGAAACATGTAGTTTCCCCACCAAAGTTGTATTAGAACAAAGATTTTGTATCTCTTGCCATGACCCTAGCAACTAGAACAATGCTTGATCCAGAAGTACTTATCAAGTGTGTGTTGAATTAATCAAATGATTTTGACTGCATTGGTTCAGGGAATGCAAGACAATTTAATAGAGCCCAAGTTTAACATCAATAGAAGGGCATATCTGTCACAGAAAGCTCTGCATTATAAAGCTTGGATTCAAATGATATTGGCATGCACTATGGTCAGCTCTTGGCCTGGGCTCCCCTCTGTATATGGGCAAGTGGGCACTGCTGGGTTAAACCCTCTCTGTCGTTAATTTTAGGAGTGGAGGTCACTGAAAGCAAAGTTGAATGTCAGATTAGTCTGAGTCTTCGTAGACCAGTAGCATCTACAGAAGATGGATGATTTACCTTCCTTTTTATTGTAAATGGTGTTTTTTGTAGTCTTTTTTTTTTATCATTCTGGTGGAAAATGTCAAGTAGCAAATACCACTCCTGACAATTTTCCTTATGCAGTGCACACCAAGCTGGGTGGTTGATGGAGAGGAATTGAAGCCCCAGGGATAGCTTGGAGGGAGTGGAAACAAATAAAAGTTGAATGGAAGCAGGTTTGTAAAGGGAAAGTTACTTCATTTCTCTGCCATTTATACCCAACAGAGCTACATACGGGAAGGAATTGCCCAAATTCTGTTTTCCTTTCTTAGCTTCTGCCTGGTTCCAGAAGACAGTTGCTCAGTTCTTTGCTGGTAGCTTCCACAGCTGTCAGACCACATGGCTGATTGAGGCTCTAAAACCAGTGAGAATCCTTGGACATTGGGTTGGAAGACCATGGCAGCTCCGAGGTACCAATAACTCGCTAGTCCACAAGGCTGAACTTGGATTTAGGGCTCAGACACAGTGAGGCCTCCATAGCACCCTTGCCCAGGGATCCATAGTGAGTAGGTGCAGGCATTCTTATTCATCTTTTTGCCCCCAGCCCTCAAACTTGGCAAGGATCTGCTCTTGAGATTTGTCCAAGTCTAATTTCTAGTGCTTTGTTGGACTCATTACACTGTCACTCACAGTTAAATTTGGCCTTTGTACTAAAATAGGGAGAGAGTATTTAAGAATAACTTAAGCACTATCTTTTCAGTGTATACACAAATAGCCAGAAATTCTCTCGTCCCAATGTAAGCATGATTTCTAGTGTTCAAAGACCACAGCATTGAGATGATGTGTCTCAATGGCTGAGGTAATTGAATTGATCCATGATTTTTAATTTTATGTGTCAATACTGTGATTGGAACTTTAGTATCCTTAAATATTCCCTGGCACAGGGTGAAAAATCCTTATGAAACTTGCTGTAGCCACCTCTGTAATTCCCCACTGGCCTGGGGTTAACCTGTGTCCCTTTGGTTTACCAGAAAACACACATGCCCACCTTAGCGCCTTTGTTCTTACCATCTATTTTGCCTGGAGTATCCTTTCTCTTTCTTTTCCTCTTGCCTTCAGCAGAGATATACAAATAGTCATGAAGATTATATTTATTTTTTTCAAAAGAAAGCTCAAAAGCTACCTCCTCTGGGAAGCTTTTCCTGATATTTCAAGCTGGTTATCTGGCTGGAGATGTTGGAATCACCATCCTCTCAAAAGCTGCAGGCAATCTGACAATGTGACCAGGTTGCCCAATCAATCATGGGTGTATCACTTTATACCCCATAAATACATACCATGATTATTTTTCAAGTAACTCACACATACACACCCCACACACTTCCACAGTTTCTTTCTTTTTTTTTGGGTGGGGGGTGGTCTTTAGAAGCTCAACTTTTGAGGTTGTATCCTTGAGTTTGAGATTGGGGTTCTGCATAGAAACTGAGGCTCTGTAAAGAGTGAAAAAAAAAACCCAATAATATAATCAAGACTTAGGGTAGGCACAGGACCAAGCAATGAAGATTTGTCCCAAATATAACCTCCAGGCACTTTTAATGTGCTAGTCCCAATATCTTGGAGAGATTGGAAGAGACCTGCCATGCTAGCTGGAGAATGATGCCCCATTTCTTTGCTGACTCTGGACATCAAGACACTGAAGCTCAGGTCTTCCGTGGCCTTTACTGTTTTCAAGTTGGAATTAGTCACTTTCTTTTGTCTACCAACCTTGTAGATCTGTCACATGCCTGCAGCTGATTTTCTATGCTTTTTTCTCCTCTTGAACATTGGTTTTTAACTCCTATGATTATCCTACTTAAACAGAATATGAAAAGAGACTGAAGTTCCACTTAACTGATTTTATGGGAAAAAATGCCTTGGCCAAGATTAGGAGACATCTGGGATCAGAACTCACTAAATCTTGAATCTATATTTTTCTTTTAATATGGACTTTTAAAAATGCTTTTATTGACTGTGGGTGTTGTTGTCAAGGATCTTGAGAGTGTTAAGTCTGCCCAGGTATAATTCTTTGACTTGTGGCTTGGATAAATTCTAGGGTCATGTATTGAAGGAAGAGGGGCGGCAGAGGAACAATGCCTGTTCCTTGACAATCCTAAATGCCTAAAGAATAGAAGGAAATGACTAATTCCAAATAAAACAATGTAGAAATATTGCTTATTTAATAAAAACTCAGTTAAAAAAGTTCTTGAATACAAGAGAATTTCCTTTATTAAGAGAACTTGCTTATTTTTCAATGCAGTAAAAGTGCTGTAATATTATCTTTGTTGTTTTATTTGCATCCCAGATAAAATATATCTCTTTATGCTTGAATAGGTTCTGCCTATATATTTTTAAGAAAGGTCAGTCTCCCTAAAAAGGACTATATTTTGTTTGTGAGCTTTGCCATGTAGATGAATATGTTTTTTTTTTTTTTTTTGAAGATAACCCTGGGACAGAATTGTTTCCTGAGCACATGCATTTAGCTGAAAAGATAAGTGTGTGGTCAGAAGCCCTTGCCCTCCTTTGGTTAAGAGTTTTTGTTAATGGTTCTCCAGGTAAGGGTCTTGTCTGCTTCAATAGCTCTTATCACTACTTAAAAAAATGAATGGTAGTTGGGTATTATCCATATGGAAAAAGCAGGCTTTTTGTGATGAGTACATTTGGGACTAAGATGCATCTTTATGGTCCTCTTTCTTTCCCCTTCCTCCTTTAATGGCTCATTGAGGTGTATTAGCCCAGCTCTTTAAGACCACCAATAAAGTGATTCTGGACCCTTCTTTTACTGTGGGCTCCTTTGAACCTTTATGTGCTTTTCTGTGGGCTCCTATAATTGGATCAGACACATTGCTAAGACCTCTTGTAATTTTTTTTTTCGAAAATGCTAAATAGCCTAACATGCAGGCACACACCTCATATGTGGATTAATTAAGCAACAAACAAAGAATACAAGTGTTGGATCACAGGGAAAAGAGTTGCTTCAACACCTAATCTGAGCTAAGGTAGAATATGTGGACTCCTGTATTTTCTAAATCTTCAAGACATCTTCTTTTCAGAGGTAAAATTATTACTCAGAGGTAAGATTATAATAGGAAAGCCTTTGGAGAAAGAGCCTCAAAGCAATAGGTCAGAAGATCAAACTACAGGGAAGCAGTTCTGAATTCTAGTCCCTATAATCACAACACATTTTTGAAATGCCCACTTGCTCATATCAATTTGCTATGTATTCTGTGTCTTTTAGAATCACTGCACTGACCCTTGAAATTTCAAATATTCCATTATTTTCCTTTTCCCTCCAAGAGAATATATTTGTCCCTCCAAGAGAATATATTTGTCCCTAATTATTACCAAGTTGTAATAGCATCTTCATTTATTCTCATGAGTATTGAAACTCTTGGTTTAGGTTTTTCAGTGGTCGAGGAATTGCCTGCCTTGGATTATAAATTTCTGCAAAGGAAGTTTATATCAGGACTTCAACTCTTTATTTTTATCAGGGGAATATAATTAGCTTTCATGGGCTGGCATTTTCTGATGCTTCAGGGCATGTGCAAGCTTGATGGCAGATTAAGGAGCCATCAAAAAAGAGGGTTAAAACCAGTCCTCTCTCTTAGGAGCTGAATAACCTTGGCCAAGTTATATAAACCCTCTGAGCCTTTATCTAAAGAATGCCTGCCTTGCAGGGTGTTGCTGAGGGTTAAATGAGAATGTGCACAAAACATTTAACACAGCACCTCACACAAAGTAAGTGTTCATTAAATAGAAATTATGATTTTTTACTAATAGATTGCTTGGATTTGGCAAGTGAAGTTTTTATGTCCAGGAATGGGATTCAGCTCTGAAAATCTCTGTGGCCCAAGCTGTAGCTCTCTCCACCTCCAAGGTGGTTGTTTCTTTCTTTCTTTCTTTCTTTCTCTCTCTCTCTCTCTCTCTCTCTCTCTCTTTCTTTCTTTCTTTCTTTCTTTCTTTCTTTCTTTCTTTCTTCTTCTCCCTTCTCCTTCTTCTAGCAAAAAGTTGAGTTCAACATAAGGGAGAGTTTACACTGTGATCCTCAATGCTAAATCTGTAGTAGAATCCCTTGGTGAGCTTTTGGAATTCCTTCTGCCTGTTTGCATCCTAGATGATCAATCAGAATTCCTAGGGCTGGGGCTATGAAATCTATATGTGTTAAAACTCCCCAGGTATATCTAGTATGTAGCCAAAGTTGAGATCCACTTTTGGTGACTGAAAGATGATCCCAGTTGCTATTTTTGAGAAACAATGTGCACCCCACATGGGAAATATAGAAATTAGAGGAAGCCAAACAGAACTGAAAGTATGCCTGTTTCCAGGCTCTCCAAATAGAACCTGCAGGCAGTGTTGGTAAAACAGCCCAAATTTCTTCAACAGTTTTGTAGCTGTGTCATCATTTAGTAATACAATGCTCTGTGTGCAGAACTCAAATGAAAAAAACCTAGATTTTAGTCTAGTTCTACATTTCCAAGCTTGATTATATCACATGATGTCTTGGAGAATGATGCCTGGGCAGTCCAAACAAATATTAGTTAAGTTCCTTGAGTACCTACCGTGGGGGAGGCGATATTTCCATCCTCTTGGCATCTATTGCCTAGATTCTACCCCAGGGTCCGATAAGATGTTTGGTCAGGGTACAGGTTTTCATTGGTTGTGTTTTCTCAGGAGGAGGGTAGTTACCGCACTACAGAGATAGAAGCCGAAGCTTCACTTATCATTATCCACTTCTTGCTCCTATGAAGGAAGAACTCATTTATGGTCTCTGCCTCTGTGAACCTCTTCCCAGTTGTGACATTCCCAAATGGTGGGCACTAATTTAAAGGAGGGATACCTAGAAGAGTTCACTCTGACTTTGGAGTACTTTATTTTCCATTTAGCTACTGTTTCTTGAGTTCTAAATTTTCCTGAAGGGAATTCTGAGTGAGGAGACTGATAATCCATTGAACCTAGGGTGTCGCTGTTCTAGGAGGAGGAGGAGGAGGTGGTGGTAGTGGCGTGTGTAGGGAATAGTTGTAAAAGAAATTCAGAATTATCAGGGGAGAAAAGGAATGCACTAAAGTATCTAGAGTAATAGGCATGGAGTGATGACAAGAGCAGGGAATATTTAGAGACTGCAGACTTCAAATCTTCTATTTCCTCTGGCCTGGGCAATAGCCTGTCAGCACAGCTGCCCTGGAACTGCTCGTTTGAACTTGGTGTCCCGGAAGCATCCATCCTAGAGGCACTCATTGTCAGCATTGCCTGAGTCTCCCTGCAGAAAGCAGGCTGCATGGGAAGGTAGCCTGCCTGTGTCGGAGTGTCATAATGAGCAGTCAAATGAAATGGGTTCCTCAGACTGCAGACATCTACTGGGGAGAGGTCAGGGGTATCAGTGAGTGAGCGAGCTGGGAGGGGACTGTGTTGTGCTGCAGTGTGTGTGGCTCCAATGGACAACATCTCCTCCAGTTGACTGTTGCTGTGCAAAAATGTTGAGACTGGGAGACAGGATTCTACATATCTTTGTGATATTATGTTTTTAACTGTTCCCAAAGAACTCCAGTTTTAAAATATAGACTTACATAAATAATACTTCGCTCAGTGAAAGGCTTCTCACCTTATGATTTTCGAAAATTCTATAGCACATTTTGGTCTCCTCCTGTATTCGGTGAACTGATACTTCTCAGGGAACCATGTCAGTATTAGGGAAAGAAGGCATACTCAGTGGCATCAAAGAATTAAAAATCCTTGGAAGGTTCAACATGTGAACTTATTTGGGCTTGCAGGTCGGGATGATTGGAATTGTGTAGTGGCCTTTTTACCTGTATATATGATACATACATGTATTATAGGAAGTGATTTATTACATTATGGTTTTAGGTAAAAATACTGGCCTATTCAATACACCAGTTTCTAGGGGAAGAATTTCATACAAAATTGTTTTGAATTATTTGCCAATTTTTTTTCCAGAGGTAAGACAGGTGAAAGATCCCTAATTTTTTTATTAGTTGCTCAAGACTATTTGCCAAATTTTGATGAACCCAAAATGTCTTGCTTTGTGAATGCCAAGTGCCAGGGATGGAGAGGTAGCAGCTTCTTATGACTCTCCAGCAATTGTAAGTGTGTACTGTTTCCACATTTTGCAGTGTTCTCTTATTTAGCTTTTATTTTGCCCTGAGGGTGTTTTTCTGTGTTATAACTTTATTTTCAAGTGCAGTTTGAGTGCAAGATAACCATGAGCCCCCACAAGGTAGAAAAATTGATGAAAAAAATGATGCAGAAAGAAGAAAAAATATGAGCACAATAAACCTTTATTACATTACATTTTACCTACAAACTGTATTTATTTACTTTCAAATCATTGTTTATCACCTGTATACTTGCTTTCATTATTCAAGTGGTATACCTTCTTTTAAAATATATGATGTGAGAAAATAGTTTTGGATTTCTTAGTTTGGGATAGAGTACATAAAAATTTTCTACATTCAAGTGGATGGATATATATTTTTCACTTAATGGCTTTTTACTTTGCAGCCAGTTTTTCAGGAATGAAGGCAGGTTCTTAATGAGGGAATCAATGTGTTCATCTGTGGGCCACAAAAATCATGTCTGTGGACTAGATAGGTGTGGCCAGCAGGATGCTAGTTTGTGACATTCATTGAAGGAATGGCTACAAAGGCACTAGGCTGAACAAATATGAAGGTTATTTGAGGTTTTTGGAGGTTCTGGATGGTGGGGGGGCAGTACACATATTTCTTAGGAACAATCTTTTTATCATCTTTATGCATTCCCCATGGATTTCTCCCCTGCCCCCCGCCACTATGATGCAGAAGGCTTGGAATCAAATTTGGACATTTTCTTCTGAGGTCAGCCAGCCTTATGAGCCTCTCTGTCAAGACAGCAACCTGTACAATGACTTGTTATTTGCCTATGAACTGTGTTTCAGTGGAAAGGGTGGTGACTTGGGAATCAGGTGGCCACACATGGTCTTTGGCTTTGCTGTGGATTTACTCTGTGACTTTGAGGAATTTTCTTTATGTGGCTGCATTCAACAAGCACTTACTGTCATGGTTAATATCATCATTATCAGCATTTTTCAGAGCCTCAGGCTAGATTAGAAGACCTTTAAGTTCTTTTCCGATTCTAACTTTCTGTGGTTCTAGAAGTGTTTCTGAAAACATGCATGTGTATTTTCATAGGCACATTCTCCTCCTAAGTCTGTCTCAGTGATCTTGTTCATTCACCTGTCCATCCACTCATTTAATATACCTTTACCAAAGGCCTACAGGGTGCCAGGCACCTTTATAGCCACTGAGATTTGAGTAGTTAGCAAATTTCCCTCATTCTTGTGGTTTCATCAAAATTCATCTTTTCTCCTTCTTTAACACCTTTCACTACTTGCTTAAATGAACTGATACTTCATAGGGAACCATGTCAGTATTAGGGAAAGAAGGCACACTCTGTGGCATAAAGGAATTAAAAACCCTTGGAAGGTTCAACACATGAACTTAATTGGGCTTGCAGATGAGGTTGGTTGGGAGGTCTGAGACACCAGCATTGTGAACTGATCTGCCCTCTGATAGTGTTTGCAAGATGCTATCATTCACAGATCAGGCTTAAGCATCAGGCCCAAGCAGTATTTCACATCTAGCTGTGACAGACAGAAGAGTCAGGTTAAATAACAAAGAAGGTGGTCATATGGGTAACCACACCTGTAAATTGAAACTGGCCAAATTATAGAGAAATTGGTAAAGTTTCGTCTCCAGCTGATTCCATCTTTTGTATTTTTATGTTATCAACTTTTTAAAATTAGGCTTTCATTAGCCAATTAATGTTTATTGACCATATAATAAGTGGAATATAAGAGACTAATATATCTTTTGTACTTTAAAAAAATTATATCTAATTTGTTATATATGACTGCAGAATGCATTTCAATTCCTATTATGCATATATAGCACAATTTTTCATATCTCTGGTATACACAATATAGAGCCACACCATTCATGTCTTCACACATGTACTTAGAGTAATGATGATCATCTCATTTCACTGCCTTTCCTGTCCCCATGCTCCCCTCCCTTCCCCTCCCTACCCTTTGCCCTATCTAGAGTTAGTCTATTCCTCCCATGTTCCCCCCACCATCCCTATTATGAATCAGCATCCTTATATCAGAGAAAACACTCGGCATTTGTTTTTTTGGGATTGGCTTACTTAACTTAGCTTTATATTCTCCAACTCTATCCATTTACCTGCAAATGCCATGATTTTATTCTCTCTTAATGCTAAGTAATATTTCATTGTGTATATATGCCACATTTTTTTTATCCATTCATCTATTGAAGGGCATCTAGATTGGTTCCACAGTTTAGCTATTGTGAATTGTGCTGCTATAGACACTGATGTGGCTGTGTCCCTGTTGTATGCTGTTTTTAAGTCCTTTGGGTATAGACCGAGGAGAGGGATAGCTGGGTCAAATGGTGGTTCCATTCCCAGTTTTACAAGGCGATTCCATCTTGGAAAATGTCCATTTAGGCTTTCCTTTCTCTCCTTTTGGGAAGTTTGGCAAAACATCTTTCCTTGGTGAAAAAGGCCCTTCCTTCCTCTTGCCTCAAAGATAGCCTGATTTTCCTTGAGAACTTTGATTTGGGAACAATTATCTTCTAGTCCTTTGAATCCCTTTTCTTCTTCCTCCCTTTCTTCATTTCTTCCTTCCTCTTCATTTTCCTTCCTTTCATCTTTTTTTCTCTTTCTCTTTTTTCTCTTCCTCCTCATTTCTTCTATTACTTCTCCTCATCTTCGGTTAAGTAGAGAATGATGACAAGGATCTGTGATAAATTAATACATTGGCAATTCAACAGAAAACTTTTTAAAAGATGTCCAAGAAAACAAAAATAAGGTCACCTTGATGTAAAGTTGCCTAGGCATTGCACCTACTCTGCTAAATACGCAATAGGCAACAGATCCCTTGAAAAAGAGCCAATAAGATAACTTAGCATTATCTTCTCCAACTCTATCCATTTCTCTGGTTGCTTTAATTGAGGAGGTAAAGCTGAGAATGGTAAATGCCTACCAACTCCTAGAAATCAACCAATCATGAGAAGAAAACTGTTCACAATTAATAAGGCTGTGTTAATGGTCTATTGTCGAATGATTAAGGAACTGTCATAACAACAACAAAATCATTCACATTAATTGTCAGGAATTTGAGCAGAAGCTGGAATCAAGACATGGAAGCCACTTAGTTAAGATCTCAGAGGTAAGATTGGATTTTACCTTTTCTTTCTCAACAGTTGATGTACCATTGCCCTGCCAAATTTCTCTCTGCTTATTGTATGTTTTTTCAATTGAGGTCCTCATCAGAAATGCCCTTGTTAAAGTCATTTGTGTGTGTATACTAAGGATGGCTGAGAATCTTGTAAAGTACTTGTGGTGCCTCCTTTTTGAAATCTCATGTGAAGATGTCCTTTCTTCTTTTAAAGAACTGTTTTTGGGTATTTTATGGTTTGGGTCTATTTGAATAATAAGAATTACTTATGCTGATGCTGATATATATGTAGCCTTCCAGGATGCTCAGCATCAAATTCAAGATCCACCTATAACCACTATGTAAATCCTATGATTTGCATATCAGTATCACATCCCCCTCCTTGGTCTTGCTTTCCATTATTATTTTTATTTTATTTCTGACCTGAATTTTTTTTAACTTTCCACCTCCATAGCATGCTGGTGTTTTCCTCAGAGATATTCTCAAATCCTTTGTGAAATTCCTGTCTTTGTATTCACATAAGCATTATTTGAGCTTAGGTTCCCAGTTTTCTCATAAAGGTTTCTGCATCAGCCTCTTACTTGAGCTCCTGGCCACCTGCCTTGTCCCTCCTCCATCCATTCTGTTGGAGTTTACTACTTAGACCTCAGATCTGAACATGCTACCCCCATGCCTGGGTGGCCTCTCTCTGGGCAGACCAAGCTATCTGCCTTTACTTAGGCTCCAGCCTTGAACTCTTGTTCGTACATGCTACACTTCTGTAAATTCTGTTGAATGTGTAATATATGAATATGAACATAATTTGCTTGCACAGTAGCATGGGGATTGACAAATTTTCTTTGTTGAAAAGTGGTAACAATGATGAGTATCATGTTTATCTACTTGAGAAAAAGAAAGTAAAGAAGGAATTGAAAATGGAAACATTGTCCATCTGCTGATGGTAAATGGCACCAGTCTGGCAATGTACTCATGTCTGGAAACTCATTTACTGCACTTCAACTTTGCCAACCTTCAGCATCTCCTCTCAAATTCTTTCTCAAAATATGAGGGAACCAAGAACATACAGTTTCCTACCAACCTCATTTCTTAATCCCAATTTCCTCTCTAGTCCTCCCTGTTACTTTCTTTTGGATAGATGCAAGGTAGGTTTTATATTATATAGTTACCTGGAATTAGCTTTTTTCATGTTTTCTAGATTGGATCCCTAATCAATTATGATGAAGTAATAATAAAGCATTGTATGGAAGATATTGTGTTGAGTGCAGACTTTGGGGGAAGGAGGTTGAATATTCGTTTTGAGATGTCAGAAGCTAGTCATGTGATCCTGAGTAATTTGGGTCTTAGGCTTCTGGATTACACGAGAATGTTATATTGGATGCCTCCAACCATCCTTCCATCTCTCTGATTCCACATAGTGTTCTCAGAAAGAGCAAGATACTACATCTTCACATTCATTCATTAGCGAATAATTATTGGGCATCGGTTAAATGCTAAACAATATGTAGTCTCTGGGATACAGAGAAGACACAGAAAGAAACAATCATTTTTCCGTCAGAGCTTGCAGTTTAATTAGGGAGTTACAAAAATATCCAGAGCACAAGTTATAAATGGATTGATGCCATTCAAGGCACACAGAGCACAGAGACATGGTGCCCGGGTGTGGTAACCTCAGATATCATCTGGTCTCTGCCTCTCAAAGTGTGCCCATGATCCAGAAGCTTCAGCTTTGCGTGGGTAAAATTTCAAGACCTACTTTAGACCTACTGAATGAGAATCTGTCAGATCCCCAGGTCATTCATATTCCCACTAAAACTCAAGAAGCACAAATCTAGTCTAAATCCTTTATAAGCAAGGATATAGGCCATGAAAGATGTAATAATTTAGCTTGTTTAGTGGGAGAGTGAAGACTTGAACCCACAGCCACTGATTTTTACTGGGGTATGTATGCATGCAATGTGTCATCTCTTATTATGAGGTGCTATGGAATATCAGAGAAAAGCAATGATTATAAACTATGCACACTTACAAAACATCCCAGTGAACTGAAACTTTGAAACTCAAGAAGATTCAGGGATCCAACTGGTTCCAGGTAGATCCCATGGGTCATATTGTTTAAACTACTATTTCTCCTAGTAAAATCAACTGCTGTGTCTTATCCCTACATTCTTTTTGAAATGCAGAAATGTTGGCAATCACTGAAGAGAAGAGGAAGTGCCCCTACGAAAGAAATTCCCAGGCTAGGTTAATGCCTCATCATCAAATCCATCACCACCCATGGGGGGAAAAATTCAAAGACCTCCAAGCACATACACTCCTGAGAGAGGGTCATGAAAGTCATCTTCTCCCACAGGCAGCTTGTGGAAAGGATTTCCTGAAATAGGCCCTGTAGGCTAAATGGGAGGCATGGAAGTGAAATGAGATACCAGTTTTTCAATGAGCCTGTGTTCTAAGGGGTAGAAATACTCTTACTCTGCTTTGGTAGAGAATTCACAGGGTTAATGACAAAAGAATGGAGTTCTTGTAATCAATATAGTCCTCTGGCTTTATTGATTAGAATCACCTGCTTATTTTGCAGCTAAGATTTTTTTTATCCCATTCAAAACAAAGACACCCTAGGGGACCATTAAGTAAATAGGCATTTAAGACTTTTTTCATTGCTAAGAAAGTAGTTAATTATTATTAGTGCCTAAAAGTCTCAATTTAGACAGAACACCTGAATGAACACACTGCTGAAATGGTAGTGACATGTCTCCTATGAATGGATGCCAATTTGCGGTTTAGTAAAAAAATCCTGCTTCCTCCTTCAGGCTGTTGGGGAGGGACATGATGCCATATCTAACTCCTAAAAAATACTGGGAATTCGACAGAGCTCCTCTCTAAAGGAACTGAGCAGCCTCCCCAAATATTGCACATCCTTGGTGGACACCATTGTTACATGCACGCACTACTCACTCCAGAGCCTGTCTTAAGAAATAGATTGGAGTATGGAAACCCCTTAAAGAAGCAAGGTCAATTTTATTTTATTCCAAGAATATATTCATTGTTCTGCTTCAGGAAAACAAATCACATGCAGACTCATGATATTTACTGAATAACTGTGCTTCCGCTTGTTTGGAACAATGCTCAGGATATAACACCATTTAAGAATCTGTTTATTTTCTCCCTGTTTTATAATTACAGAAATCATTCAGCACACAATAGATTGAGTACCCACTATGTGTAAAATGTTGTACTAAGTACTTGTGCTTTCCAAGTATGATGATAATACCTGAAGCTTATTTGCTTTTAATATTTACAGAATCCCTTTTATATTTGATTCTCATCCCTTCAGGGGTTCATAGTGAAGGGGACTACATTTTACAGATAAATAAATTTATCTGTAAAAAACTTCTCTATCTGGATGAGCAATTCAATTCTAAGTAAATAGCCAAGAGAATTGAAAACACGTGTTCACAAAAGCTGATACATTCATATTTATAGCAGCATTATTATAATAGCTTCAAAATATAAATAATCCAAATTATGATTTGTGGATGAATGGACAAACAAAATGGTGTGTACGCCTATAATGAAATAATATTTAGCAATAAATAAGTATTGACACAAGCTTGTATATGGAAGAACTTTGAAAGCATTACAAAGGAAATAAGACAGACACAAAAGGCCCCTCTCATTATATGATAATGTTTATATGAATTGTTCAGAATAGGCAAATCCATAGAGACAGAAAGGAGATAAGTTGGCAATTGCCAGAGGAAAGGAAGTGGGAACTAGGAAATCACTACTAATGAGTATGGAGTTTGTTTTTGGAATGATGAAAATGTTCTGAAATTTGGTAGTGGTGATGGTCACACAACTTTGTGAATTTTTGAAAGCTGTTGCAGGATACACTTTAAAAGTAAATTGTATGGTATGTAAATTATATCTCAAAAATAAAATGTTTTGCAGCAGTGACTTCTCTGGTGGCAGAAATGGGGACAGTACCCATGCTCTGAATGCCAGACCAATGTTCATGTTCTGTGTTCAGGTTCAGGTTCAATGTTGGGTTTAAGTTTCAATGTCAGGTCCAGGTTCTATGTGTATGACTAATTAACATTTCCTGAATTAAAATGAAGGCATAATATTCATCCTCTGAGATCTTGTATATATGAACATAAAAGAAAAAAAATACCAGGGAATGAAGAATGAATGGTATAAATAAATCCTCAAGTCAGCTCTTCATGTGAGATCTTTGGGAGCCACTCCAAGAGGTTTGTGTGTTTGTGACATATTCTTGGTACTCTACAGTTCTGAAAAAGACTTTGGGTATTGAGAAGACTTATCCATATCGTGCTCTTCTTCTTACCAACTGGGAAGATTACATTTCCTTCACCCCTTCTTGCTGGGTGTAGCACTAGTACTGACTAATGGGTTAAGAGTAGAAGTGATATATACCACCTCTGGGTTGATGCATTTAATTGCCAGTGTCAAATAATCCAGCATTTTTTCCTGTTGTTGTGCTAGTCAAGGGGGTCATACATTCTGGACAATTCAGGTATAGAATGGTAGAGTTGTCCTTTGCCTGGGTCTCTGAGTCACTTCATAAGATGAAATGGCACAGTAAACTTTGTGCAGTGGGCTTTGTGTCAATAACAAATCTTCACTGGATTACATGTCATGACACTGGGGTATTTTTCACTGTAATATAAGCCAGCAGTTTATCCTTAAACAGGGGATTTTGATGATCAATTAGGTTTGGGAATCAGTGGTAGAGATTATAAATTCTAAAGAATTGGGTATGAAAAATATCATCAAAGCTGGGAGTGATCAAAAAAGGTTTAATATACGAATTGGAGCTGATGATAAGATTGGGATGGGAGGAAGAATAGGGCATTCTGGATAGGGGACACCCCATGAACAATAAAGAAACACACTAATTCATTATATTTTCCTTTTTCTGAAAAATGAATTCAGTCTTTTTTCAATGTGCTGGGAGGGAAGATGCCTTGGATCTCTACTTTATAGTTGAACAAACTGGAACAACAATTCATGTGTAGGGTCATGCAATGAATCTTCCCAGCAAACGTTGAATCATTTCAGGGATTCATTTGTCTTGATGGATGGTTTTCCCGGATTCTCCCTGAAGAAGGAATGTTAGCAAATCAGTGGAATTAGGGAAGGTTAGCTGATGGCAGAATGGAATTCCAGGCTGGAGTTATCTTCTCCCACTATCTTGAGAGAAAACCCCATGTTTTCCTTGGATATTTTACCCAGGGACTGTATTATTATTAATTAATTATCATCATCATCACCATCATCACCATCATCTTTGGAAGAGTAGCCTCTGTTGCCAACAGGCTCATTCCTCAGTTCTGCCCAACTGTCTTTGTTCACTTTCTACTAGTTCTTAGCTCCCCTCTTTCCATCTCCCACCTTCCAGTGTATGAGCAGCAAGGAGAAGGAGAAGGAACTTATCCTTACCCAGGGCTTTTTGTGTGCCACACTCATGCCTGTCATAAATCTCATTTAGCTCTTGAAGTGCACTGTTCTTCCCGTTTCTGGTGTGATGATGCTCAGGCTGATGATTCAGATTGCCCAGAAGTACATGGTTTGAAATTGGTGGGAAACTGAGGACTCCGACATATGTCCTTCATGTGATACTCCACTGCCCTTAATGAGCTGGAAGGACTGTAATTTATTAATCTGTCTTCCTTTGGACCAAATTATATAAGCCCCTTCACTGGAAAGAACAGGTCCTGGATGTAAATCTTTCCATCTCTTGCAATTGACATACCATCTTGCTTCAACCAGTCTTGTTCTATGTGGTAAAACATTGCTAAAGGAAGCGGGGATACTGGTGAAGCTTGATTCTAATAAAACCTACAACCGATTTTCCTATAGAGTAAATAAATATGTGTGATACTTTCAAATATTCACAAAATGCTCTTGTCCTATCTAAGCTCTTGAAGAATTCTGAGTAATTATGTCATTGTTGCAAGTATATAGAGGATGACTTAAGTGGAGCATAAAAGGTTTACAGCTGGGAAAAGACAGTGGGGTGGCAAAAGATCAACCCAAGCAAGCTTTTCATACACAGAGCAGTATTGTTTTATTTGTTCATTTCACAAATATTTCCTAAGTGACTAACATGCTAGATGCTGTTTGAGATGCTGCAGATACAGTTAGCAGCATGAGACAGAAGTCCTGGCTGCTATGGAATTTACAGCCTGTGGGATTCAGACAATAGATAAGAAAAAATAAATGAGTATCATATGTAGTAAGTAGGCAGAATAATGTACCCCAGACATGTCCGCATCCTAATTCCTGGGCCTGTGAATGTACCTTACATGGGAAAAGAGACTTTGCAAATGTGATTAAGTTAAGAACCTTGAGATGAGGTGATTATTCTAGATTATCCGGTTGGGTCGAATATAAACACAGAGGTTCTTAAAAGTAAAAAAATATTTCCTGAATGTGGTTGGAAGGAGACAAGACTGTAGAAAAATGAACTACTTCTGAACTACAGAACTATAAGATGGAATGAAATTGACCAAATTATATTGTTTATTGTATGCATGTACAAATAGGTAACAACAAATTCCACTATTATGTATAATTACAATGCACTAATAAAAAAGAAAAGAAAAAATATGATTAATGTTTGAAGAGATGAAAATTCTTATCACCTTGATCTGGATATTACATATTGTATACATGTATTGAATTACTATAAAGCATCCTGTTAAAGATGTACAAATATTGTTCCAATTAAGATATTTTTAAAAATGTGTTGTTTTAAGTCACTAAGATTGTAGCAATTTTATTCCGTGCTTGTATGATCATTTCAAAATGAACCCCAATATTGTGTATGACTATAATTGTGTATGACTAAAACTAATACTACACTAACAAAAACATAAAAAATTGTGGTAATTGTCACAGCGGCCGCTAATGCGTTTTACAAGGGTATTAGTTACTCCAAAGAAGATAACACAGGAGAAGGAGTTATCTGGCGAATCTTGGTGGAATGGTCTTTTTTTTCTCTCTAATATTGTGGTCAGGGAGAGTCACTATGAGGAGGTGACATGTGGCAGAAACTTTATGACAAAGAGTTAGTCAGGAAGGCATCAGGAAGAGAGTTGTAGGCAGAGGAAACACCCTGTGGGTCTGGAGTGAGATGTCCAGTGTGTTACACTGGTGACATGAAGCCAAAAGGGCTTGGTATGAGTTTATCAGAAAAAAAAAAGGCTTCTGATCATTCATTCACTCATTCATCACTTATCATTCAACAGATACTAATTGAGTAGGTCTGATGTGCCAGGCGCTGTTCCAGGTGTTGGGGATACAGCAGTGAATGGATTATGTCCACATTAGTCCATCCCTTGAGGCTTAGTTTCACTGGCATGTGGAAATCTTGATTCCAGGGAAGAGATCATCTTTTCTTAAATGTCTCCATTTGCTCCTAGTCAGAGAGTCAAGCCTGATGGAATTCATAGGAAATCTATCCAAGGCTGGATCTGTTTGCCATCTCAGATTTGGGGTAACAATTGGGCAGTTTCATCTCTGGTTTCTAAAAGGATTCTCTGCAAGAACAACACTATGTGATTAAAAATTTTATATCCATTTAGTTCCAAAATATTTAAGTTGTAATAATAAAATTAATAATAATCCATCATTCATTTTTAATGAATCACATTGTTTTTTGGCACCTAATGTCTGGCACGATTTATTCTTTAAATTATTGAAGTTTCCTATAAAATCAGAAGATGTGTGGCCACCCATCACACAAAATAAACATTTTAATCAACCCTTTATGAGCCATGATTTTACCCAAGCATTTTCCCTTTTCAAAGCCCTGAAGTTTTTTTTCCTTTTTGTCGTTATTGTTAAATTTACTAATTTAGCCAGTGAGAAAGATAAGCAGGAATGTATTGGCGAAGTCACCTATCTCTTCAAACAGCTGATGTTCCCGCAAATCAGAATTGATTTGAATTAAGGTGAATGATAAACGGGCACTGTCAGACCGCCTCGTGAGAGACTCGTTTGAGACTGGGTGAGTTTTCAGGGTGAATTTTCTTTGTCCTCCTGGCCTCAGGCTGACTCTAGCTCTGCCTTCCTCTCCTCCTCAAAGCTGCCAGAATCTCCCTCTGCCTCATACCCCAACCCCATTCCCACATCTATCACTGAGGCAAATAGAGACTGAGCCTTGCTATGCCAATCTTGTGTGGAGTTCATCCTAAGAAATCACAGATGGGCCTTGTCCTTCCAGATATCCTATTGGCCATTGTCTGAATTCCAAGAGCTGGCTGAATGCAGTTGAGTCTATGGGGAAAAACTTTGTAGTGATCTGGAACCCTGAGATTCTGACCCATGGATGAGTGACTTCCCAGGTGGAAGTGTAGATTCTGGCTGTGTTGAGCTGGGGATAAATCACATGGTAATGGTGTGTGGCCTTTGCTTTCATTTCCCCCTCCCCAGGGGGCATTTCCCCTCTCTGCACTGTTACATTTCTGCTCTTTTTCCTCACTCCGGGTACTCTAGAGCTTGCATACAAGAGAAGTCACCTCTTGAAATCCAGGAACTCATTTCCTTGGCTCCTGGACTGGACCCTCTTTTGTATCTGCTACTTCTCTGGCTTCAACTTCCTTTGCCTCTTAGATCATCTTTCAAAACTCAGCTCATAAATACTTGTGAAGTATTTTCAGGCAGGTGTCTCTCCTTCTAGAAGCCAACCATCTCCTCAGACCTGCACATTTATGACCATGTCCTCTATCATAGCCCCCACTGACTGAATCTTGACCATTCACTTGCATTTGTTTTTCTAAGGCTGTCCAGGATGGCAGAGACTTAGATCCTGACATGTCGTGGGTGCTTACAAAATGCATGTTGAATACATATTCCTTGGGGCCAAAGCTAGAACGGAGTAGAGTATTTCCTGGCCCAAGTGATTATACTATTTACTTTACATAAATTACCAAAGAATAGTAGAGTCTGGGAATAAGAACCGTGCTAAATTGACATATGTGCCTCGTGTGAGTAATGGCTTTCATAAATCGACTAGATCCTTTTCTGAAAAACAGCAGGAGTGCATTTTATACACATTAGCATTTTATAAGTATTGCCATTTAAGCTTATAATTTTGGCTCAGTCATTGGAATTATGTCATATGTAGAGAGTCAAACAGATGTTCAAAAAGGTGACTTGTCATTTCCCCCATGCAGAAAAATGGGAAGGGCTGCGCAAAATCAACTAAAGTGTCAATAAACAAAATAAAGAGCTCATTTTAGAGACAAGCTTATTGGCTATGCTTATAAAATTTTCAGATTTGGAGGGACCTGGATTTTTTTTTTAAGTGCTAGGGATTGAGCCCAGGACCTCATACATACTAAGAAACTCTGGACCACTGAGATATACCCCAGTGTCCTGGGACTGGATTTGATGTGTTGGATGAAGAACAATGTGGATTTTTTTTTAAAGTGTGTGTGTGTGCATTCTAGAGGATGATTTGAGACAGTGAATCAATCAGAAGCAAAGATGAAAAGCCTTGCTTCCTTCTCTATTCTTAGCTGGTACAGAGAGAAAATACTGAACATTGCAGATTTATAGAGTTTCATCTCTCCCATGAGTTCCTGCATTCATGTTCTCCAAAGCACATAAAACTATAAGAAATTCTCCTGGTTTCCAGATAAGGTTTTTAAATTTCAAATTATAGACACACTTGAGCACTTTAAACCCCCAAATGTGTCATGACTACCTAGCTCTGAGCTCTGGCCATTCATAAAGGAAAACAGATCCCTTTGCGGTTTGCAAATCCTAAAACAGGCCCTGACTGACTGGGGTACAAATTGGTTGGCTGACCCAGATTTCATTAAGCTTACATTATGTGCCAGACACCAGGGATGAAAGAAAAATAGGCATCTTCTTCAAAATTTTGAAAGTTATAGAGAGGTTTCTAGTCTTTTTGAGTAGAAGCCAAAGATGTCCTAGTACTATTTGCAATCTCCAAGTACATTTTATTAGTCAATCTTATTGGTCATACTTGTAATGGGGATTTATCCCAGGCACTTGTGTATACTAAGCAAACTCTCTACTGAGCTATACCCAATAGCATCCTGGGACTTGGATTTGATGTGTTGGATGAAGAACAACAGAAATAATTTTTTTGTGTGTGCATTCTTGGGACTTCAACTTGTGTTTACCATTGATTGATTGATTGATTGCAGTGGTGGAGATCAAACCCAAGGCATCACACGTGCTTCCACTTGCATTTAAAATGATACTTAAGCAGTAGTTCAGGCCTGTAATCTCAGATACTATGGAAGTTGAGGCAGAAGAATTATTAAGTTCAAGGCCAGCCTTGGCTAGTGAGATGCTATCTCAAAATAAAATATATATTTAAAAAAAAAGACTGGGAGCCAGTTGCGGTGGTGCACACCTGTAATCCCAGCAGCTCCGGAGGATGAGACAGGAGGACCGTGAGTTCAAAGCCAATCTCAGCAAAAGCGAGGTGCTAAGCAACTCAATGAGAGCCTGCCTCTAAATAAAACACAAAACACAGAATTGGGGATGTGGCTCAGTAGTCGAGTGCCCCCCCCCCTCAAAAAAAAAAGACAGAGATGTAGCACTTGGTAAAGCCCTTGCCTTAGGATATGTGAGGCCCTCAGTTCAATTCCCAGTTGCAGAAACAAACAAAATGAAAAAAAAAAAACAAAAAACCACACTATTTCAAATTACTTCTTGGAATTAGGCAAAGTGTAAAAAGAAATACATCCATGAGTTTTGAATGGTTCCAAAATGTTTTTAGAGATGTTGACTGGTTTTATTTTGTGCTTTAGATGTAAATGGTAATGGATGTTTTACATTTTAATTCCATCATAGAGATTAATTTCATCACATTTATGCACTGAGCAGAAAACCGATGCTGACTGTAGAAGGGCTCAGTGAGATGGAAAGCAAACTATAAACTAAATGATGATTTTTCACGGATCTTTTACAGTCAGGAATGGCTCCAAATTTGAATACGGAAAATGAGCTATCAGCAGATAGATCTGCTTAAGAACAAATATTTTGTACATACTAATTATACATCTAATCAGATATGATACAAACACAGTCTTATTGATCATGGATTAAAGGGTCTTAGAATTGGAAAGAGCCTAGTTTCATGAGCCCAACTCCTTTGTTTCTAAAATAAAGTACTACAACTAATGAAAATCATTATTTCAGACCTGCAACATGTGCAATACTCACCTGACCATGATCTCTAGGAAGGCAGGAACCAGATCTGTTTTCTACTGTAGGCTTAGTGCCCATCTTGGTGCCTATGCATGGTTAGCACCAAGACACTTGTGATGCAAATGAATGACATGTGCCAGGATCTGTAACAGCTGATCATGAGTTTATCCCATTGAACCATCGAAAGCACCCATGGTCAATGTTACCGTATCCATTTTGCAGATGAGGAAACAAAGACCAAGAGAGGCCACATAATGTGTTCAGGCTGTTGGTTTGTTGTTAATGGAGGAGCCAGGATGAAAATCCAGGTCTTCTGACTTCTCAATCTGGTAATCTTTCCATCGAATATCTTACTGCCTTTGTGAACATGTACTCTCGTGTGTGCTCAAGATCAAACTTGGATTAATCTTTATAAACAAAGTATGGATATCACCAAATTAATTAGTGAAGGTCATATTTACACTTCATCAAGTGTCAACTGGAGTTATTTGTTTGCATGAAGATTTCCTCAATTTATTGCAGTCAGTCATTGCTGCCTCTCGGTAATAGGCAATGAGCTTGAATTTCTCAAATTTGTGTGAATTGTTCTTGTGCCTTTCTTAGCAAAGGCTAAGCCTCAGTCAATATTTTTACAACAGGACAGTTCTATGGGATAATATGGGTGTTACATAAGCTAATAAATGACTATCTTTCAAAACAGTAAGACAACCAAAACTCTCATTGATGAAGTGGGTAAGAGCTGCTCTTTGTGTGCAATGTCCCCACTGCCCAAGTTTGGATACAAGCACTGTCCATGTCCTTAGTGATTTACAAATCCAAAGGAAAGTGGAGAAAACATAAAATTTATTTTTCCACAATTTGAGGCATGAGCTTCCCTAGCATTTCAGAGCCCTGCATTTCTGTGATGGGCTTTGATTCAATCCAGCCTGAATGAAAGACATTTCATCACCCCAGAATGCATTTCTTTATTTGCCTTGGATCTATGATTCTGTCAGTATTGAGAGAAAAGAAAAATCAATGCTGCACTATAAACCTCGGGCCGCCTCTGGCCAACGTGGTCAGCATGGTGTGAGCAAAGGAAATGGCAGGGGAAAAAATTGACCGCTCAGCAAGAGTGTGGCCAGTAACGGACACAGCTCAGGGCTAATAACAGCTTGCAATTACACATGGAAAGCCAAAGCGTGTAGGGCATTCAGTGTGAGGGGGATGTAATACAATTTATTGAACCACCGGTTAGAGTTCTCCAGCTTCTCAATAAAAAAAAAGGAGTGTTGGGCCTGTTCTCTTGAAAACATGGACTTGTATGGTGCTGACAGGTGAAGGAGACTTGGAGAACTGGAAAATCTTGTCTTAGCTGGAGAGCCATTGGAAGACTTTGACTCATTTACATAGCTGGGCATCTATCTACACATCCATCAATCAGACTCAATGCACATGTATAGTTTGAGTATCTACCGATTTATTGATCTCCACAAAATTTGAGTTTAGAGATCTGCAGCTAATCATAGCTAAAACCAAGTTAATGATAACAAGCTGAGCAAATACACAGATGCTGAATATATATATTTTGTGGTAAAATGTCCAGAGAAATCTCCATGTTAAATATCTTACTAGTGGGCTGGGGATGTGGCTCAAGCGGTAGTGCACTTGCCTGGCATGCGTGCGGCCCGGGTTCGATCCTCAGTACCACATACAAACAAAGATGTTGTGTCCGCCAAAAACTAAAAAATAAATATTAAAAAAATTCTCTCTCTCTCTACAGCTCTATCTCTCTCACTCTCTCTTTTTTTTTAAAAAAATCTTACTAGCAGTATCATTGCTATTGAATTCTTGCCTTATCATCCATTTTCTCAACTCTAGTGTGAAGAACCCCTTTCTTTCTCATGATGCAACAAATAGTGATGCAGAGAAGTAGAGCTAGGAGTGATCAGCATGTTCTGACTAGCCATTAGGGTCCTCTGAGGAAATAAAAGAAAATGACTTTGAACACCAAGGTTGTCAACTCTACCATATTGAGCTTAGATGGGGCTCATCTTCATTGGGTGCAGAAGTGCCTTTCTGGATGTGAAAAGATTTCCAGGGCTGGTTTGCTGTTCTGCAGACCTCCTGTGAGTGTCCCCAAGAACCTCCGAGTTCTCCTTTCTGTGACTGATGTAGCAGATTTGGGTTTTCTCAGAGCACATCTACAGCTGCTGGTTGCCTGCAGGTGCAGCATTCTCTTGGTTCCCAGCTTTTTCTACTACTTCTTTTTCTGTAAGCAGAAACTGTTGTGAATCAGATGGAAACAGAAATATACAGCTAATTATAAATTATGTAAATGATTTTTGTGCATTTGTAACACCAGGAGAGATTTTAGAGAAAACCCTAAACAGAATTCAGGCCTCTGTCGCAAGTCTGCAGTGTTTACTAAAGGAGATCCTTGCAGGGCAGGAGAGTTGCTTACTTGGTAATGAGAAAGACAGCATCCTTTAAACATTCAGGATTTAGAGATCTAGAATTTAAGTTGCTGCCAATTCCAGGAGGGATAGAATAGTGTTCCAGTAATTGCACAGAGAAAGTTGGGTCCTTTAAGCTTGGAGAGTGTATGATTAGTTTGGCACATGTACTCGAGGCACAGCATTGGCTTGGACCCATGGCAGAATGTCAGCTCTGGTTGGTGGGCACTAGTGAGTTGGCGGAGAGCCAGATTTGAACTCTACATTTGCTCTGGGTGATTAAAGGCTGTTTGAAATTAATGGAACAAAACTAGGTGACCTGTGAGCTCTCTGTCCCCCTCGCAGCAAAGTCAAATAGGGTGGGAAGAGGGGAGGGGAGTGGAGCTCTCAGCTCTGGTCCTTGCACATGGCCGAGCCTGTTTCCTCATTGTCCACTGACACATGCAGCTCCGTCTTGCTTTGCTCCAAAGGAGCCAGACCCTTCCTTCCTTTCCTTGATCCTGTCCAGCATAACCAGTCTTATCCACACCTCACCCGGACACATACTCTTCTAATTTCTCTCTTCTGCATGGCACAAGCCTCGTGGGGATGTGCACACACACGCACGCGCACACGCACTCTTCACACACAGCTGCTGACCCGGAGGTGTTAGCCACTCTGCAGCTGCTGTCCTTCTCACATTAATCTATAGGAATCAATGGACATTTCATTAGAGTAATCAAGTGCGGATGCATCCTGCATTTATATTCTGTCCCCCCACCCTGCTGCTTTCACAGACTAATTGGTCCTACAGCCAAGAGTACATGGATATTTTTCCCTATAGATGAATGTCAAGAACGGTTTTTTACTGCTGGTTGAAATACCTATCAATACAGCGTCTGTATAAAAGCCTTCGCCCATCAAAGCCACAGAGCTGTTGATAATACATTATGCACTCTTGGTTCTAATGCATCTCACTTCCTCTTTTACACCTTATTGCACATCCACGCACCATTTATGTTTGTCTCATTTGAAGAATTAACCAGCTCTGGGCTGCCTTTGTTTTAACGTTTAGCCAAAGAAATAATTTTTTTCCCCTTCGTAAACGTTGTTCATTGTTTCGGGACAGCATGTAGTAAGAATCCTAAAAAAGGAAAGTGACATGGCCTTTGTTTGGGGCTACATCTTCCACTTCTGTTTCTTCCTATCTCATCATTAAATACACTTTTTCTTGCCAAGACCACATGTCAGGTGAAGGGTACAGGGAACATCTTTGTTCTGAACAGACTTTTTGTGACTGTGGTTTGATAAAGCAAATAGACAAAAGAAGTTCCTGTTTCCCTCCTGTTTCCATGGCTAGGCATGGCAACGCTCGGCCGCTGATGGGAAAGAAAAGGTCAGACGGATCAAATAGCCTCAGCTTTAAAATATGTGCACAACTAGAGGCGGTGACCGAGCTGTGTCGTCTGGGCTGGAATGATGACTACAGGCCATGCTCATCCCTGACCTACGGTCCCCAACCATGTCTGCTGTGACAGGACTCGGAGAATCCAGGAAAAAGGAAAGAAGGGTGCATGCTATCAGAGAAATGTTGTAGACTTTGCTGGCCTTAAAGTGCAGAGGGTTCGGCTTAGCAAATGGCTCCTTTTCTGAAGTGTTGGTTTGCTGGAAAATTGAAAGAAGGAATATGGGTGCTCAGAAAATGAGCTTGGTTGTCCCTGGGAGCAAACAGCAGGCTAACGAGGGGAGTGTCAGAATCAGTCGTCTTTATCCCTATGTAGGGAATTGGAGTAGAAGAATAAAAAAGAAGCCAAATTCTAGCAGATGTCCTTGTTTCGCTCTATCATTATTCTTACATTTGCTTTCTCTGAAACACAAATTTGTGGAGCTTGGGAGAATGTTGACTGCCCATCCCAACCTCACTTTGATGCTTTGCTCTTTCCAATTGTTAGAGTTAACCAAGAATTCTATGAACCACTTCCTGCAGGTAACATTCAGAAGTCTCACGGCTTTATTCCACACTTTCTGCATATGCACCAAGTCACAGAACTATCTAGAGCCTCTGTTTCCTTATTTGCAAAATGGGAATAATATTAATACCCACCTTAAGACAGCTATGAAGATCCAAATTCCAATATTCAGAACTGTTTTATGAAAGGAGAAAAACTACCTAAATATAAAGTGTTATGGTTGTGATTATCATATCATTTTCCTTGACAATGCCAATATGCTCCTAAGAACCAGGTATCTGCTGTCTACCAAGTGGCATATGCTATGAGGGTCACTTTCTGATCCACTTTCTTAATCCTCACAAGATTGCTGGGAATGAGGTATTAGTCACTACCCATTTCTGCAGATGAGAACTGAAATCACCCCCAATTCTTGCTCTTCATCTTGCCATTTGGAAATCTTTCTGTTGGCCCCTCAGATGCCTCCTCACCACATGCTGAGAGGGGTCACTCCCCACTTCCACCACCTGCTTTTTCGCATCTGAAGTTGCTAGAGCAGAAGGTGAACCTGTTGGTGAACCCTTATTTTGGGATGGAATCTTCTTGGAGCAGAAAACCCCTGGGGCTCCTTACTACAGAGCCCAAATCCCATTCTATTTTCCTGAGGCCACTCCTAAAACTGTCTCTGCACATGCTTAATGCATCCTGGCTCTAAGGGAGTTCTCCCGGTGGGAGCTTGAAAGCTACTTTGCTACCAAAGAAGCTGGGTTGCAGTACATGGTGAGCTACGTGGGATCCCTGCGCTGCCCTGGAAATCTTCACTCTTAACCATGCAGTGTCCCTGGGAAATGCCAGTTTGAATCTTTTTTGAGGCTCTTAGGATCCAGCCAAATTGTAATATGGAATCTGTGTGCTTCTAATTATGAACCAGAGAATTGTTCAGATGATTTGGGCTGTGGGCTGGTAATGATTACCATGGTTGAGGCCCTGAGACTAGTAAGATACCAGAAAACGTTTGAATTTTTGACCCAATATGTCTTTTTGGTTTATTTTAAAAGTTGTTTGCTATACTCTTAAGAGTTCAGTGGGCTCTACCAAGTAGAGTCAGGTTGTCTCAGGGCTCAACAAAAAGCACCCCCAGCCACTTGTCCCTCAGATGAACAAGTGAGATGAAGATGTATCTTGGGCTTTCTTGTGCTGTTCTCACCTCTCAGTCCCTGTGGAAGTGGGCCCAGTACTGGGAGCTAGGCACATAGCTACTCCAGATTCTTCAGCAGAAGGCTGTGGTTTGCAGAAGTGGAGGAAAATATCTTTTCTTACTATTCCTGGCTTTAGTGGGATTGCACAAGTGACTGGAAAGACCAGAAGGAAACTTTCATTGTGTATAGTCTCAAAGTCTTGGACAAACATGGGTGCCATATCCATGGATTAATAAAGAAACAAGGTCTTTGGTGGGTATATGTTTCAAACTTTTGAAGTTGACACCATGAAAGTAACTGTATGGCTGCTTACTTCATGACTGACTCCCTTACACAAAGATGATTTCTGGACTGGCTCCCATGACATAGTGAGTTGTAGAAAAAAATAATAGAATGGTTAAAGAAAATGTGGTACATATACACAATGGAATACTACTCAGCCATAAAGAAGAGTGAAATTATGGCATTTGCCAGTAAATGGATGGAAGTGGAGACTATCATTTTAAGTGAAATAAACCAATACCCCCAAAACTAAAGCCTGATTATTCTCTCTGATATGCAGATGCTGACTCACAATAGGCACAGCACGGGAGGGAGGACTGGAGGTTCACCAGATTGGACGGGGGGAGTGGCGGGAAGGGAGGGAAAAAAAAGAAGAAACAGAATGGCTTATAGAGTCAGTCAGACAACTGGTATGTGGATCTTCAGATCTAGCAGTTACAAGTGAGCTGTGCAATTTTGAGCAGATCACAGAACATTTTAAAGCCTTGGTTTATGCATGAGTAAAATGACAATAATTATTATATCTGTCTCCTAAGGTGTTATGAAGATTCAGAAAGACATATTAAAATAATTAGCATAGTACAGAATACTAGCTTAATAAATATTGCCAATTATCATTATTATTATTATTATGGTTTATTAGGATTAAATAAGCTAATATATAAATTGGAATAACTCCTTGTACAGAATAGGTACGTCTTAACTGCTAGGAAGTTCTCAAAGGGGAAAAAAAAACAATGTAAAAAATTCTTATAACTATTTCTGCATAACCTTTCCCCTTCAAAATCCTCAGTTTGCTCACAAGGGAAACAAAAGACGATTTCTCATTTCCACTGACATCCAAGGCAGATTCCCCTCTTTGCACCTTATTTTAATGTCTGTGCAACTGTGCACTTAGCAATCTTGCTGCACTGTGTACATTACTGAGATAGCTTCTTTGAGAGAAATTGGAGCCAGGGGAAGATTCTGGGAATTGCACAGTTGTTGGGCATGAGAATTCCAAGGGGCTTTTTCTCTAGTTTTACCAGCAAACATCATTGGAACTCATCTGATTCCTGAGGGCTATGAGGCTTCTCTAATTTTCTTTGGGAATTGGTCTGAAAAGTTGCTATAAAATTCTCAGTCCAGGTCTGGTCTGTTCTCTTACGTGCACTTCTAGCAGCTCAACTTAGTAATATGGGGATTCATTTATTCACTGAATCTCTGGAGCAACTATCGTTTGCTGTTATTCAGAAACAAATTCCAATTTATTACCATGGGTGCTGGGAGGAGGTGGAAATATAGGAAGACATTTGGAGGAGAGGACTGAGGGAGAAACCACAGTTCTGGGGACTCAGAGAACAAGACAACAAAGACGGAGGCGCCTGCGGTGGTGGGAGCTGGAAGCGGGGCTGGAAGGGGGCAGGGAGGGGTTTTTATAGGAAGAAATCATGTAGAGGAGCCATTATGGAGAGGCAGCAGAGCACAGTGAGCAGAAGCGGGAGGGAATGCAGGGAGTTGCTGGCTGTGGATGGGAAGTGGAGTGAGCAGAGCTGGTCTCCTGGGCAGTGCAGTCCCGAACTTGCCCCCGTGGAGCACTCACGGCAGTTGCTCTCCAGACTGCAGTTCTTCTCTGAATCCTTCATCTTTGCCCTTTATTATTTGCTGTCTTCTAAATGTTAGATATATTCCTAAAAAGATCATAAACTCCAAGAGCGGAAGCTGTTGACACCCCACTGGAAAGGTTGATGGCTTCCCACCGCAAGCATCGGCAACCCTCTGTCTGAGGTCATCGGTGGCAGCAGGAGTGTGCATGGCTGCCACACGGGCAGGACAGAAGTGCTGAGGAGTTGACCCACTGCTTGTTTAGCCCTCAGCCAATGGTGGGTGGGAGTTGGTCGGTAAATAGTCCAGGTCCTCACCTTAGGGTGTTCAAACCCTGAGGCATTTTCTCATCTCTTCCAGAAACCTCCGATAAGACCGAACCTCAGGTGCACTCAGCAGCAGCCTGCTCACTAACAGGCTCTGTAGCTCATTCTCTCCCTTCCCTCATCACTTCCCATCTTCTACACTGCTTCCTGGCATCACCTCCCCAATAAACTACTTGTGTTTCAGTCTTTGCTTCAGGATGTTTTTGACAAAACCTAACAGAAAACCACTCTCTTCTGAAGGCTTTTGCTCATTCATTCATTTATTTATTGTGATTCATTGGCATCTCCCTATGCCAGGCCCTGTGCTGATGCTGAGATGGGTGGGTTTCACTCTCTTTTTCTGCACCCACCTCCACCACCACCCACAGGACCCGGCAGAGTGCTTGACTCACAGGAGGTGCTCAATGAACACCTGCTGAACGAAAGGAAATGAAACGCCTCAGTCAAAGAGCCCTGCGCTATGAGTCCAGGTGCTTCTGACTTAGCCTTAGTCATGTTATTTTTTTCACTAGGTAAAATTTAACAAGACACTTGGCCTATGTCAATGTCAGTTTTCTTATTAAAAAAAAAGGGGGGGGAGGTAATTTGAAATACTGATCTGAAAACTTTCATCCAGGTAAGAATATACACATCCACAGAGTATAGATATCCATTCTCAAATATGTGTGTCTTTGTCCCCTTGAATAGCAGTTTCAGTATTGTGCCTGTGGCTCTGGCTAATTTCAGATCATTTATTTTTGCAGCAGAATGCATTGCACCAAAGCTAGCAGAAAACATAATCTGATAACATTTGATGTGCAAGCTGAATATTCATAAGGCTGTGCTTTGATATTGCCAATTTCTTTTTTATTTTTTTTCTAATTAGATGGTGAACTGAAAATTCATATCAACTGAATCCATCCCTGGGAATCTTCCATGCCAGTAAAAATGGAAACAAATCCTGGCTAAAACCCCAGCCACTTTTTTTTTTTTTTTAAATTCTATATCTCTCACAAAGGTGACTGTGGAACAACGAGATGGATTGATGTCCTGGAAAGTGAAGAGGGAGATCGGAGCCCCGCTTCACACCTCGAAGCCAGTGCCCTCCACTCTGACCTAGAGGGCACCACCTTGCAGTGTAAGGGGGGCTCAGGCTCCACATCCATTAACTCCTTGGCTTCTCGTTTGGAAGTGACAGCAAGGTGACATGGGCAACTGTCCACAAGGAAGAGGACAGAGACCATCAACTCATTCCACATGGGCCACCAGACAGCACCTAGAGGTAATAACATTCGGTCAATAGTGACCTGGGTTGGATTCAAATCAGTGATTTAGGGGTGAAAGGCTCTGGATTCTATTATGGAGTGCCCTTAGCTATCTAGGGGCTGAAAAACCATCACTTTCTCACAGTTAATGATAGAATCTAAGAAGTCAGTTTTGTTCTTCTCTTTCTTTTTAAAACTTGAATACAAGTTTGGACTGAGCCGAGGATGGATCCTTTAATAGAACATGGTGCAGAAGATTGGTTAATATTCTTAAACTAAGTATGTTAAATGTTAATGCATATCAGATACCTCCACATTGCCTTCTTTTTTTTTCTTTGTATTGAGTTTTCTGAACTGAATATAAGTATGAATTGTTTGAATTAACTTCTTTTTCTTAAGGCCAAATTCATGATTCTCTAATGTAACAAACCCGTTTTTAGGGGTTTCAATCAAGAATAGGGAATTCTTCATGGTCAGGAACAAAAGAGATAGTACCTCAAGAATGAGGCTCCAAAGCTGTTCAGCCCAAGCTAGTGGGGTGAGTCACACAGACCCTAGATCCTTGGGAATGGAAGTGAAGAGACAGTCCCGCATGTGTTCGTTCTCACCATTAGCTAGAAGGAAATGCGTGCTTTGCAAACAAAATGCTCATTAAAGGTCACAAGGCCCATTTTTCTTACCACCAGCTTTCCTTTTCTTCTTCTCCCCTGCCCATTTGAATCTTAACCTTGTAACTAATGACATGATCTTGGAAATAAATGAACAATTCAGCCAGGATTGCTTGCAAATTAAGACAAAATAACTAGAAAAGCTGTGGTTCTTTCTTAAAGACTAGAAACTAGGATGGTAATAATGTTTTAAACTGTACATTAGGGGTTTGTATCTCTTTGTTCTTAAACTGTACAATCCCTTTAATCTGAGGATTTCAAAGCTTTTTGGAGACAGACTTCCACTGCCTTCTGCAAGGGGCCACGTGGTAAATAGATGGTAATGAACACCCTCATTTTCAGAGGACTTTGGTGGAGGTGAGGTGAAAGCCAGTTCTCACTCTCTGCTCTTTCCTCCTCCTTTTTTTCTTCCGCCTCATGTTTTCCCAGGGCTGCTGGGTCAAATATCATGCTCAAGATCATTTCTAAGTTAGCTCTCCGCATGGCTATGTGAAGAAGCATTTTCTACAGGGGATGATTCTCGGGGCCCAACACAGAGTGGCAGAGGAGAGTGGTGGCTTCTGAGGGAGGATATTCTGGGATGTGGAAAAGCTAGTGAGACTCCACACTCTTCCATGATCAAGGCCTGAAGTGCCATGTAGAATTCTTTTTAGTGTCGGTTCCTGTTAACATATAAGGAAACTCAAGAGAAATGTCATACGTTTGAGAGCAAATGAGTGTTATTGGTCTCAGAGGACAAAATTGAGGTTGGTGGTGAGAGTAGTGTGGATGGGGATGGGGAAAAACTTGACAAAAAATGAGGGAGCTCATTTGGACAATGGCTGATAGAGGAGATAGTGAAAAAACTGTCTGAAACCTCTTTGGCCAAAGAGAATTGTTACTTTGCCCTTTTGCCCAAGTAGACTTAAGGTCAATTGGCCCTGTCTCCATGGGTTGTCATCCCAAGTTTCTGTGGTTCTAAGGCTGCTCCAAAGGTACTTCCAGAACATGGCTCTGGGCTTCTCTGCTCACTGTGTTAACCTCTGGTTAACAAGGTAGCTTACATGTGAAATACTTGGCCAGAACTCAGCTCTTTTTGAGAATGAATAAAGGCAGGACACAAAGCACTAAGAATGACTGAACAGCAGCTCTCAGAGAGGCCCCTGAATGACAGAGAGTGACTGCCATTTTGGTGGGAGTTAGAGAGAAGGCCTTTGTGGTTGGAAAGTACATGTAAATGGGAATTCACTGAGGCCATTTGTGTAAGAGGATCCTACAGTGGGGTGCATAGTCCCACTGTCTCTCTTCTCATCTCTCTTGTTTCATATGGAGTGCAGAGTTCACAAAGAATACACTTTCACTGTCCTATTTTAATTGCACAGCTTCCCTATTAAAAATTTGGAGAGATTTAAGAAACAAATAAGCATAAATATCCTTTTCTTTCTTGCTTTGTTCCCCTCACAAAGACACCTGATCTATCTGTTCAGAGCCAAATGGATGTAATTAGGTGAAGAATCGCTTTCTCTCTGTATCTGAGCAAATATGTTTTGCAGTGCACCAATTTCTCAAGGGCAGTGGGCTGGGACGGCCAGTGACTGCTGGGGGATGGCTGCTGACCTTCAGGCCAGGCCGACTTTAATTTGCAGAACACTGCTGGTCCCAGGGGGCTCCTCAGGCCAGGCCACACAATCAACCTGAACCAGCGGCCTGCTTCTGCCCAGCTGCACCCACCACCCTATAAGACATGAAGATGTAGCTAACTAGACATTGCTGCTGCACAGACATTGGAATTATGAATTGGGGAATTAAGCACTGTAAGAATTCATTGCTTTATGCAGGAGCCAAGAAGCCTGTTTTTTCAGTGGTGTCCCTTTCCAACTGCATTATTTAACAGTAAAGTCTCTGTAGATTTAGCATCTACATTTCAGGTTTTGATTGCACATCCTGTGATCTCCTTTCAAAAAATGATGCTGAAAGGGGACATGATAATTAGATCCAAATTATGTGAATGGTCTGAAAAAAAGGAATGCTGGCTTAAAACAATAAAGTTTATCCTGGGGTTGCCAAATTTTTCAACATGGGAGGTTCTTGTCATCTCTAGATAAAATTGGAAGTGGAATGTTTCCCAGCTGATCTGGTTATCACAGCTGTCTTAATGACCAGGTCGAGTTGCCACATGATCAGTCCAGTTGATTACTGCACAATCGACTGAAATGATGGGGGGAAAAGAAAGCAGTTGGACCGAACAGGGGTGAGTTCAGGGGTGAGTTCAGCACCCAGACATCTCCTTTTGTTTGTCAATGTCCTTATGTATGCGTTTGCTTGCATGTGAAAGAGTACATGTAGGCTGGTGCTGAATTTGGTTCCCAATCCAGGAAAATTAAAGGCAACAATTGAACAAACAGTTACAGCTTGTGGGCCACAATGTGTTCAGATAACACAAATATCAGACATAAAAATTACAATAGTCGCCATCACATATGGGCAATTAGATTAAATGCCAGTGAAATATTAACTATCACATGTTGTTAGATGGGAATTTGAGGAAGAAAATTCTCTTGGGTGCTCATTTTATGTAGAAAATGATAGGAATTCAAATGGAAGGGCAGTGTATGATTTTTGGATAAGATGTTTGCCAAATAGTAAAAAATAGGAATGTTATTTGTATCGTCGGCAGTTTGCACTAGACTTTGGATAGCACTTATTTCACTAACCCTCCCAACCAATAATAATAATAATAATAATACCCTAAACTATGCATCAGTCCTCATTAGACACAGAGATTCTAGGGAGGCACAGAGCTCTCTCTTTTTTTTTTTTGTTCTTTTTTGTGATAATCATAGCTAACAGAGCACCCGTAATTGCCTGACACTCTTCTACAGATATTAACTCATTTAACTCTCAAAATAACACTATGTAACATGTATTATTATTAAATCTATTAATCAAATGAGGAAAATGAAGCACAGAGAGGTTGAGTGACTTGTTCAAGATCATAGAGCTTGGTAGTGGTGGATCAAGAATTCAAGAGTCAGCCAGTCTAGCTCTAAACTTGGTGTTCTGAAACATTCTACTGCCTTCTTATTCTTAGCTATGAAAATAGTTTGTGCTCAGTAAATGTTCCAGAATGAATGGATCTGCCAGTAATGCTTAGCTTAAACCTTTACAACTGTAAAAATTAAGACGTTGGAAGAGTCTAGTTCCTACTTCCTTGATGTGGCAAGTTTTTTTTCCTATATTAAGATAGAAGATCTCTGAAAGTTGCTTTTAGATTTATTTAAACAGGCTATGGAGCCAAAATGACAATTATTATGTTGGTATAAGTTTATAACAGTTGCCCTTACACTAAAAGTATTTCATAAGTATTGATTAGTATTTCCTTTCTTATTGCCTTTAAGACATTGGATGTGTCTGAAAAAATATATACAATAAAAATTTAATTAAAAATTAGAATCAAAATATGAATACAATAGAAAATAAAAAAGATAAGTTAAAGGGCATAAACATGCAGATTGTAGTGTTCTATATAAATATTACATTTGTCCACCAACCTTGACACTAAGCTGACTTTCTGAAAACAAAACAAAACAACAGCAACAAAAAAACTTAAAAAAAATAGTGTGTCTTTATTTAAGCTCAGAGTGAAGGTGGTAGCACAATTCAGTGAAAGCAATTCTGCAAGAGGCTAAGAAGATATGAAAGGAAAAGTTTAGATAGTGTGGTTTGATTCAAGGTGCAATCATGAATAGCTAGATTCATAGTGGAATGGCTTACCATCCAGGGGAGGAAGTGAGTGCAATAGGAGAAGGAAGCCTGATGTCTCCTAATTGGGTTTATGCTGAAAGTTTAGTGATTAGAAATTTGCAGTTACGTGCTCTGTCAGGAGTCTGGCGTGCACTTACACTGCTGATTAAGGAATAACTCATACCTTAAAGTTCAACTGACCAGATGGTAGATTTGCTTTCTTGTATGAATGTTAGCCTAACCAAATGCTCACATGACTTGAGTCTTCTACATCTACATGAAGATGGTATGATGATGACTTACCCATGACTCTGGTCAGAAAGAAAAAAAGTTAAGTTATATATGACCTCTTACATTGGGTCTACATTCACTCTCCTTTTCAACCAATCTTCCCTTAGTCTGCCAGCTTACATGATGGCCTTTTCAGGAACAAATACTTTTTTTTTTTTTTTAAATTAGAAAAGACAAGGGTGAGTTGCAAATATTTAACTTAAGACTCAGCCTTTCTAGGGCTCTGGGTTAAGCAATGATACCTCAAAAAGCAGTCTTGGGTGGGTGAGGATGGGATAGAGAGAGATGAACAATTATTTTACACCCTCTTTGTTGGAGCTATAGGTTGACAGAGGTTTGTTAATGAAAAAATTAACTTTGAGGGTAATTATTCTAGCAAAAAACACAATTAATAAATTGATAACAACAGCAATAATAACTCTTATCATTGCTGTGGACATTAGCTGGTCATGTTCTAAAGCACTAGATATTAATGATCATGGGAATTTTTATTATAAAAGATACTCCTTTTTATATTCATTTAAAGGGAAGAAACCTGCAATACAGAGAGTACAGGAAGGTGGCATAAAGTAATAACTTCTATTTAGATTGTTGAAAGTTAAGTAGAATGAATACAGGATGTAGAGTCAACAAATTGCCATTGTTGGCTGCAAATTCTAGGACATTATTTAATCTTTCTGACCCTACATCATTGTCTGTGAAGTTAGAATAATTTTATGTGAAATTTGTGAGGATCATTTGAGACAATGTATGTAATGTAGCAAATTATACATAGTAGGCATTCAAAAACTTGACTACAAATGCTATTTTCCCTTTTATATTTAAAAAAATACAATTATATCCATTATTTGATCTATGTTGCATTGAAAGTGCTGGCTAGCTATATAAAAAGAATTAACCCTCCACCCTCCACCATCCCCTTCATCTACCCAGATTATTGTCTTGGGTGTCTTACCCATGTGGCCTATCCCATCCCTGGGAGGCCTCTGCCACTAGACGTATCCATATTTCCTGGAGATCTTGCAGATTGCACGTGTCTCTGTCCCCTTTCATTGCTGGAAATGCTTCCCCTTTGACTGCTTTTGCTCACTTTAAGCAATGTACCTAACTGATTCTTCCTCAGTGTTGTCACCTCTGCCCTTCCATGTTTTGAGTTTCATCTCCCCTGCTTGAGTAATTGGAACCGAGGATAACTCTATGGATAGCTGTACCTCTTTTCAAGTACTAAATCAGAGACATTCACCAGGGGGACATTTGCCTTATGGGAATTTGCAAAATTTGTTCATTTTCTGAAAAATTGTCTTGCTTGTAAATACTGATCTCATGTGAAGGTGGACAGCCAGAGAGGATCCTAAAAGGTTTGGGCTGGAATTTTCCACTTGCCTTTCCAGATCAACTCTTCACCATTCTTTACTCTAAACTTTACTTCAAAAGGCTGACCTCCATGAACTGCATCCATCTGAGTCTCTTGTCCTGTGGTTTATGATTGAATGTGGCCAATGAAGACACTAGCAGGAGAAGAGAGGGTTAAGGGGGAAGATAAAGCCTGGGATATTATTGCTCACTCTTGGTTGGGGTTGGCAGTCCTTGGTTTTCTCTATTGAAGGCAATGGCTCCTACCAGGGGGACATTCCAAAGCAAAAGTTGTATATTGCATTCTGGAGATGCCACTCTCTCCCTGTTCTTTCAGACTTTGGTTTCTTAATGGTCTATCTGTTGGGTGATTTACCCTCCCCTGATGCCCACACCCTTGGAAACAGTCCTTTCACTCAACTGTCTGATTTATCCTGCAGGAAGAGAAAAGAAATGGTGATTCTCAGCAAGGTCAGAGCCCTCGGATGACCTAGGCACAGGCCAAAGGAACTTTTGGAAACTCCAGGGTGACCAAGAATTCAAAGCTGAGGGAGGGCTTGCATGCTGCCCAAAAAATGAACCTTGGCAGGCATCATGTTGATAGTAAAGGTAAATTAATTGAAGCCCAGATCTTCCTAGACAAACCAACTGGTTTGGATATGGGTACCACTTTAAACAGGGGTTAAGATCTAGTGATAAATCTGGTTTGATTGGCCAGCTGTTCACTCTTAACTCCAGCCAGAGGGAACAGTCAAAGTTAATGGTGTTTATTCTGCATTTAGATGTAATCTAGGGAAACCTCCTCAGGGACTGAATTCAGCGAATGACAGTTTATAGTGTTTAAGAGAGACAGTGGATTTTCTTACAATAACAGTTTTATACTTTCAGTAAAGAAATTGTTGAGTCAGGATCCTACTTTACTTTTATAGCATTAAAACTATTTTTAAACTCATAAAATAAGTCTAAAGAACCTTGAGAGACTGGATAGTCAAATTTTTTTTTCTTTCTTTTAAAAAAATTTTATTTATTTTTTACATGAGCTATTATTATTATTATTATTTTTTTGCATTACAATTCTTAATATACCTTTATACCACAATTTATCATATCTCTGTATGCAAAATATGTTCTCAGACTATACCCAAAGGACCTAAAAACAGCATACTACAGGGACACAGCCACATCAATGTTTATAGCAGCACAATTCACAATAGATAAACTGTGGAGCCAACCTAGATGTCCTTCAATGGATGAATGGATAAAAAGAATGTGGCATTGATACACAATGGGATATTACTCAGCACTAAAAAATAATAAGATCATGGCAATTGCATGGATGGTGGAAGGAGACCCTCGTCATTAGATAGTCAAACTTTATTCAGGCCACTAGAAGTGTAAGTGTGGCTCTGTTGAAGTTGTCCATCCAGAAAGACTAAATTCTAAAAACACCAATTTAGAGCATGAATTTAGGATGTCATTGACGCATCTAGAGTCTTTTAGAATGGAATGTGAATAACAGACTCCATTATTTGGTAATTTAAGTAAAATATGATTTTAAGGAATTATCTAGGAAATTTAGTTAAAATCATATTTTGAGTTCCAAATATGTTTCATTTGATCACTAACAGAGTGTCATAAATATTTAAGTCCTTCAAAACTGGATTATGGTATGATATTTATAACTTAGCATTTATCATATTATCCTAAAAGAACATGAAGTTCTGTCATTGTATTGAACTAAAATATAATATATTCAACTGTAGTTATTATGAATGTGATTATGAATAATACATTTGTCAGGCACAATGTTGAACTTTTTAGTACAGTATCTTAAGCCCAACAATTCTGTGAAGTAGTTATTTCTGGTTCACAGAGAAACTGGAACTTAATAATTTACCGTAATTTATGTGAGAATGACAGCCAGCATTGAGCCTACATCTGCCTAACTCAAGGGTGTCTATGTTTCTCTAGGAAGAGGACAAAAATCACATCCTTCAGAGAGAATTTTCCTAGAATCCATTTACATTTCTCATAAAATTGTTTCTGATGAAGATTTTCTAGATTATAGTCTGTATTTCGATTAGGATGACTGGAAGGAGAATTCAGATAAGGATTCTTGCCCTTATGTCCAATGTATTTTTCAGCATTACTCCATTCTAACAATGGAAAAAAGGGTGTTGGAGAAAGAAGGGAGAAAATCAAGGAAAGGTAAAAACACCCTGTGTATTTTATATCTGGGTGCTGCATTCCCTGAAAAATGCATTCTGATCTAAGACACAAATTCAGCCACATTCAAAGATTGCATCTGAGTTTATAGAAGATCTCTATTTTTACAGGCTCTCATTTTTGGAACACAGTATTATGTCTGTTTTAAGGGGTCAGCTATAGGGAAAATTGATTTCCATGCATGCATGAGTTTGTTAGAATGAGCTCAACTACTATGTATGACCATATAGCTCTACTAAAAAAAAAAAATAAAGGGTCAGCTACACAACACTGTAAACTCTCAATGTATTGGATAAGTAGTGGTCTTTCCCCCATTTTTTTTTTTTTTGCTGCGACATGTGCATAAATGAACTCACCATACACATAGTGTCATGTCTTGTGTCACCAATGTTCAAGGGAAAAACTAAAGGCAGTAGGTATGGTTGTCATGGAAACTAGCAGTTGTTCCTGCAAGTTTCCAAGTCAATACAAACTTTCTGTTAAAATACATGCAATTATGTGGTAGGGAAGTGATCATAAAGCCCTGAATTCTCTCTGTCCCTTAAAACAATAGTATCAAGTTCTTTTCCTTGTTCACAACTTCCAGTAGAAAGAAAAATGCTACAGAAACCCGCAGTCCCTGAAAGTAAGTGTATGTGTATAACACTTTTGGGGACAAATGGTATACATCTAAAGCCAGTCTTGTGGCTGGCAGATAAAAAACATTTTGAAGGAAGGAGTCTAGAAGGGGGAGTGGAAAAGACAGACTTTATTCTTTTTCCATTTTATAGCTCCATCTTTGCCTTCAAAAAGGTATTCGTGAATGGAAAAGATGAACATATTTGTAACCTGGGATCCTCTAAGAGGCTCTTCAGGGGCCTGGTTAGGAGCAAATGGATTTGGTGCCTTTCATCTGCTTTGACTTCTCTTGTTCTGTTGTGAGTGTGAGGGGTTGTGAATGTACTAATAGCAAGAGGGCACAATTCTTGGAGACCTAAGAAATAAGCTGTACCTTAATGCAAATACACTTAGGGCAGGAGCAACATCTAAAAAGCTACCTTGGATAATGAAAACTCTTCACAGAAGGTTTCTAGGGAAAACACACAATAGAGGAGGGAACACATTACTTGTTTTCTTTTGTCCTTTTAAGAACCTGTGATCAACGTCCATTTTAGTCCTGAAGTAGTCAGAGTCTTGTGAAGGCTGAGGGAGAGGAGGAGTGAGGATCCCCGTTCCCAGCCTGCCGCTGCCCACCATTTTCTTTTTGTATGGTCAGGTGGATAGAACTTTGGGGTCAGAGCCCTGGTCTGATAGGAGGTGGACTATGCAATTTTTAGGATCACTTTGGGATCTTCGTAACAACGCTGAGACTGGCTTCTTTTAAAAAACGAAGTGTCTCATTGGCTAATTTGATATGGATATATAGATATACATGTTGAATGTGTGTACATGATTGGCCTCTTTCCAACTGATAACTGGAAGTGTGATAGACAAGCTCTAAAAAAAAATGCCTCATGGCTTAAGGGAAGGAAATCTTCTCTCCCTACTCTCCTATTTTCAGGATGGTGGTATTTAGGGGGTTGGGAAGGATGTATTGGGCCGTTGACTCAGCAGAAGGAGGGAGAAGTATGACTTGAAGACTGATTATAATTTGAACTCTTCCTCAAATCCGTCCCTTTTCTCCATATCCATTGTCACTATGCCACCATCATCTTTTGCTTGGGCTACAGCAAGAATCTCCTAGGTCATGTCCCTTTTTCAAACAATTCTTTTCACTGCAGTCAGAGAAATCAAACCTCAAATTCAGAGACGAATTCTCATTGCATTTTGGAAGCTCAGTCTTTACCTGCTTCTCTGTGTTCTACCCAACTTACCCCTCCACACTGAACACATGGCTTCCCCCTTGTTTTGTACCACTGGTCTTCAAAGACTTCTCTCAGTTTCTCTATCAGGCTACGCTGTTTTTAATTCCTGTCCCTCAGTGCACTTTGCTCCCTCTGCCTGGAATGATCTTTCTCCCATTTGCCCTTCACTCCCTTCTAGTCCCAAATGAACCTAGTCAAATTTGGGGGGGCTTGGCTTAAGTGATAAGTTCTTTTTTTAAAATACCACAATTTTTCATATCTCTGTTTGTATATAAGGTATGTTGACACCCAATTCAAGTCTTCATACATGTACTTTGTATAATGATGACCATCACCTTCCACCATCCTTGCTAAGTGATAAGTTCTTAAGAACTGTTCTCTAAGTTAAGATGGGTCTGACTGAGTGTCTGCTACACTTTTTACTCTCCTAGTCTCTCTCTCCTTAGCCCCATTCACTAGTTTAAGGTCCACCTTTCCTAGTAGAATGAAAGCCTTTGAGGATAGGTACTGGGTCTGTCTTGTTCTCTGCACCTGACACATCATGAGGTGTTCAACATATTTGCAGACTCTATGATCTACCGACCATGGAGGCAGATCTGTGGTATTTTGTTGCTCATCTGTGAATCAGCACTAGGCTGTCTTCTTTAGCTCCTCTTTTTATATTTATGCATCCGGATTATAGCACTTGATTGGGGCACAGTTACACCTATGACAAAGTTGACTTTGATGAGCCTTTAAAAATGGCTTCCCTGTAGCCATTTGCATTGCGGATTTTTGTATTAGCAGAAGAGCTAGGTAAAAAGCAAAAGATGCAGTCAAACTTGCTAGTTGGCATTTATAGAAAAAAAGTCTACTCCATTTAATTTACTGAATTTGTTCCTTAAAAAAAAAAATCACTGAATTCAGGCAATCCAGTTTGTGTAGACCCAGTGAGACAGGGATCAATATCTGGTTTCTGAGAGATGAGACTGTACATACGGCAGATTCAAAACTAAAAATCCATACAGTCGGCTGAAACTCAAGGCAGCCACTGCAGGGCTGTGGGTCACAAAAAGAAAATATTCTATCTGCATCAGCTCCTGATTCTTTGTTAAAAAATGGGAGAGAAAGTGGCCTTCTGTATCATTTTGTAGCTGGGAAATTGAAGTAAAGGGAAGTTCCTATGAAACAGGTTATATTAATCCCAGTCTGAATATGCTCATTTTAGACAGGTTGGTAAGTACTGAAAAGTATAAAAGGAATAGAAAACATCCATTATCATGAAGCCATTAGACAGAGGCCATTACTGTTAAAATATTGGTATTCATTCCTTTAATATCTTGGATAGTGTTTTACACGGCTGAATTTGTGCTAGTCCATATCATTGCCTTCCTTAATCATATAAAATAGCTCTTTCCCTCTACACTTTGTCAACTTGAGTTTTAATATCTGCAAACATTTTATTATTTATGTGTACCATAAATTTTCTCACCCATTCATCTTTTATTAGAACTTAGGATATATCCAATTTTTTTCATCAGTATAAATAAAATTAAAATGAATATACACGTGGACATTCAAAATGTGTGTACATTTTGTCTGTGGTTATGATTATTTCCAGCAAATGGATTCCTAGAAGTGGCATTACTGAGACAAAATGACAAAATTGTGAGTTGTGCATATAGGAATATGTCCTAATAAATCTCATTATTATGTTAAACCATAAGGCACCAATAAAATAAAAAAACCCTTAAATTTGACTTGCTTTTTAAAGGTTCTTAATCTGGATAGACAAAATACAATCCAACTTAGATTACAACATTTTTTGATCATCAAATTTCCTATCTAGAATACATGTCCAATTATTGAAAGTCTGTCAATAAAGTTTTATAATGTTTTTCTTGTTAATTTTTCTCTTAGCCATTCAGTATTTTCCTTGATTCATGGATGGTATTTTTCCATTTTAATTTTTTTTAACTTCCATATACTCACTTTCCTTTCCACTGTAGGTTACTTCTAGAAAAGGCTGACAGAGAAGGAAAGGAGGTCTATGGAAATATGCATTGATAAATGAACATCCCTGGAAATTAGGGTGGGTCTTTCTTAGCCCTCACTGAAGTGGGAGAAGTCACTTGACAGCAGAGGGTAAGGCGCCAGTGAAGATGCTTGACAAGGATTGATGAGCCCATGACCACCATCTCAGAGGAATTGACAAAGGAAAAAGTGGAAGTTGAGCAGCGGGGGAGGGGGTCGGCTCTGAAGAACAGTGAAGTTCATTTTATCTGGAGACTGGAGGGAAGGATGGATGCAGAGATAGATGGGGGCAAGTGTTGGAGGGGCAGTGTGTGCCGGGTAACTCCAATCAGCAAAGTAGATCAGTGTCTGAGAGTGGCGAGGAGATCCTGGGATTGGGCTGAGAGAAAAGTGGAGAATAACCATACAGGGAGTGAGATAGGGACACCATGAAGGTCCCCTCATGTCAGCTTCCTGAACCTTGTATCAGCTGGGAGCCTGCCCAGTGCCATCTATTGCTGCTGATCTGACCCCAAAGCAGCTACAACACAATTAATTTTAATGAAAACAGAACATGGAAACTGAACACCTGCATTCAGATGCTACCAGATAGCAAGCTGGAGGGAAATTGAAAACTTCATGCAGCAATGAGAATGCTTTAGATTATCAGATGTTAGGCAAGTTAAGCATACTCTAAATTTGTCTTTTTTTTTTTTTTTTTTTTTTTGTGGGTGGGGGATTAATGGTAGGGATAATATGCTTCTTTAAATTTTCCCAGAGCACGTTTTTTTTCTGAGCTTCACAAATCTTTTAATAAGGAAATAACTGATCACTGTAAAAGGTTCTCATTGTTTGTAGTGAGTGCCAACATCCAGGACCTCAATATTTAATCTGTACAATTCTTGCTAATGTTTTATTCATGTTTACCAGAGAGGTTATGAGGACATTGTTAATTGCATAATTTTTCCTTTGTCTAAATGTGTGTACCTCATCTGTTTCTGACTTGGAAAAAAACTTGTTCTTTCTTTCCTTTCCTTTTTTTAAAAAAGCTTTTCAGTTTGGGCTCATGTCTCAGAATTAAAATCTAGGGTCCATTAGGCGTCATTCATCTGTGAGATGAATTCTATATTCCGCCTATTGATTCCATTGTGGGTGAACATTTACAGGGTTTAGGCAAGCACTAGCTGCTGCACTAAATAGGACTTACGTTATTTCTTTAATATAGGATGAAAATGGAGGGAAATATCTTCATTTGAACAGCTTGGGGGAAAATGTTTCATGTATTAAGAGGTACTATATGTAATACATGTAGTTTTCTGATAAGCCAAAATGAAAATAAGTATTCTCTATGATATTGATCCAATGGAATACATTGAGTAATTCCAAGCCCATTTGCCTTTGAATGATGCCTTCTGGGATGTAGATATTTTTTGGACCAGGGACATTTTATGATTATAAATAGCAAGTAGATATATTTTTCAGAAATTTGCCAGAAATTGTGGAAAAGGTGTTAAAGAAAGATTGTGACTCTCTTATAGCCCTGCAAAGAATCTTGACAGCCTCTGCCCTTGGTAATATCTGCACCTCAGGGTGTCCTATTTATATGGATACCTATTATTAGTAAGCTATCTACTAACCCACTATCTTTTTATTGAAAAACCCACAGGCCTTTGCTCTGTTCTTATCCTTAATTTCACTATGCATTTGGCTGGAAGCCACTTCCTGCCATGCTCTCTGTGACATTACTCTACCCTAAATTTATTCCTCCTTCTGTAATTGTTCCTTGTCTCCCTTGATGGTTTCTTCTGTTTCCCACGTGTGAGTGTTTCCAGTGGATTGGAACTGGTCTGCTTTTCCCCTTCTCAGTTCTCTGCCTTGGTGGGCTCTTTCATTCTCTTGGTCTCTAGCAGTATTTCTAGTTAGATACTAATTTTGGGGTTCTCATCCCCATACCTCTTGGGGATTTCCACTTGGATTTTCAATCTAACCTCAAATTTAACTTATTTAAAAGCTGTTGTCTTTTGCTCCAAAATGGTGCTTTTGCCTATGTTTCTCTTTCATTTATCATTGTTTTGCTCACTTTAACTTCAATCTTTCAATAAATTTCTTTTCTACTTTTCCATGGTTCTTCTATATCTCACCAGTCACTATTTGGTTTTTATTTTATCTCTAAACACTCTGTCCTATCTCTGCTTTCCATTCACTGTCAATTCTTACCACCTTTCAAAATCAGCTCAGAAGACCTTGTATTTGGTCTGATGCACTAGCCACAGAGAATTTACTTAGATAATATTTTTTTCCTGCCTCACTACTATAGTAGTTTTTCTTTTCTGTATAACAGGATGGTAACACATTTGTGTTTTCTATGGAACTTCTGTGAAGGGGAGAGCGTAAGGCAAAAAGAGGAGCTTCCAACCCAGATTTTTATTTGTAAATGCTTAAGAATATTGAGAATAATTATTTTGGGCCATTTCAGAGGGGGAAGGGAGATGGAGGTGAATGACTAAATTTGGAAGGTAAGAAGTGAGCCAAGTTAAATGAGGAAGAAGGTTCTTTAGATAATTTATTTTAAAACAAAGAAAAATGTAGAGTTTGGTAATTTCTGTGTAGTCAGGAACATCACTCTGCTCCCTTTCAGTGGTGTCACTGGGACTTTTGATTGGTGAAGCTGGGGTGACTGGATGCGCCACACCTTTAGAGGTGTTGCCTTAAGATAAGCAGGCTTTAAAAAGTCCCACTTCTCATGGTTGTTTGTCTTGTAGGAACCATACAAGCTTGGGAAATCTGCTCATCAGTTGTAACAGGGAAATCTGAAGACTTTAGTGTTCTTTCTTAAATGCTTTGAACAGCATAAGTCACCCTAGGACTCTGGCTGGACTTAAAGAGGTGGTCTTACCTAGGGTATCAGTTCCACTGCTATAACACAGAGGCCCCCCAAAATAGAGGATCAAGCAGGTTAGAGGCTTTTTCCCTCTATCTCCCTTGTAACAGTCTGAAAGTAAGTTAATTTTTCATATCTGGTGAGCATTTCTACACCATGAGGTCATTTAGGAATCCTTCCTATTTGGTACCTCACCATCTGATAGAATAGGATTTAAAAATATTGTTCCATGACTGTTTGGAATTTGGTAAAGTGTGAGAACTCCATTTCAGAAAAAGCGGTTTTCTGAGGTATAGGTGGCAAAGATTTTTCTCCCATTCTATAGGCTCTCTCTTCATATTCCTGATTGTTTTCCTTTGCCGTGAAAAATATTTTTTGTTTGATGCCATCCCATTTATTGATTCTTGATTTTACTTCTTGTGTTTTAGGGATCTTGTTGAGGAAGTTGGTTCCTAAGCTGACATGATGGAGGGTTGGCCCAACATTTTCTTCTAGTAGGCCCAAGATCTCTGGACTAATACCTAGGTCCTTGATCAACTTCAAGTTGAGTTTTGTGCAAGGTGAGAGGTAGGAGTTTAATTTCATTCTGCTACCTATGGATTTCCAGTTTTCCACTATGGATTTTCAGTTTTCCAAGCACTGTTTTTTTCTTTTTTTTTTTTTTAAAGAGGCTATTGTTCTCCAATGTATGTTTATGGAGCCTTTGTCTAGTATGAAGTAACTATATTTATATGGGTTTTTCTCTGTGTTTTCTATTCTGTGCCATTGGTCTTCATATCTGTTTTTGAACCAATACCATGCTTGTTTTGTTACTACAGCTCCATAGTTTAATTTAAGTTCTGGTATTGTGATGCCTCCATCTTCACTTTTCTCACTAAGGATTGCTTTGGCTATTCTGGGCCTCTTATTTTTCCAAATGAATTTTACAGCTGCTTTTTCTATTTCTATGAAGAACATCATTGAAATTTTAATAGGAATTACATTGATTCTGTCTAGTGCTTTTGGTAGTATGTCCATTTTTTACAATATTAATTCTGCCCATCCAAGAACATGGGAGATCTTCCCATCTTTTAAGATCTTCAATTTCTTCCTTTAGTGTTCTGTAGTTTTCACTATAAAGTAAAGGTTTTTCACTTCTATTGTTAGATTGACCCCAACTTCTTTTTTTTTTTTTTTTTTGAGGCTATTGTGAATGGGATAGTTTTCCTGATTTCTCTTTCAGCTGATTCATCATTGGTATATAGGGATGCAGTTGATTTATGGGTGTTAATTTAATATCCTGCTACTTTGATGAATTTGTTTATGAGTTCGAGGAGCTTTCTAGTAGTTTTTCTTATGTGTGTGTCTTCTAAATATAGAATCATGTCATCAGCAAATAGGGATAGTTTGAGTTCGTCTTTAAGATGTTCAATGTCTCTAGCGATTATAGAAATGCAAATTAAAACTACACTGAGAGTCCATCTCACTTCAGTCAAATGATAATTATTTTATTTATTTATTTATTTTTTATTTATTGGTTGTTCAAAACATTACAAAGCTCTTGACATATCATATTTCATACATTTGATTCAAGTGGGTTATGAACTCCCATTTTTACCCCGTATACAGATTGCAGAATCACATGGGTTACACATCCACGTTTTTACATATTGACATACTAGTGACTATTGTATTCTGCTATCTTTCCTATCCTCTACTATCCCCCCTCCTCTCCCCTCACATCTTCTCTCTCTACCCCATCTACTGTAATTCATTTCTCTCCCTTGATTTTTTCCCTTTCCCCTCACATCCTCTTATATGTAATTTTATATAACAATGAGGGTCTCCTTCCATTTCCATGCAATTTTCCTTCTCTCTCCCTTTCCCTCCCACCTCTCATCCCTGTTTAATGTTAATCTTTTTCTCATGCTCTTCCTCTCTGCTCTGTTTTTAGTTACTCTCCTTATATCAAAGAAGACATTTGGCATTTGTTTTTTAGGGATTGGCTAGCTTCACTTAGCATAATCTGCTCTAATGCCATCCATTTCCCTGCAAATACCATGATTTTGTCATTTTTTAGTTCTGAATAATACTCCATTGTGTATAAATGCCACATTTTTTAATCCATTCATCTATTGAAGGGCATCTAAGTTGGTTCCACAGTCTAGCTATTGTGAATTGTGCTGCTAAGTCAAACGATAATTATTAAGAATACACGTAACAATAAATGTTGACAAGGAATGTGGGGAAATAGGTACACTCATACATTGCTGGTGGGACTGTAAATTGATGCAACCCCTATAGAAAGAAGTATGGTGATTCCTCAGAAAACTTAGACTGGAACCACCATTTGACCTAGTTATTCCACTCTTAAGTGTATTCCCAAAGGACTTAAAGTCAGTATATTACAGTGATGCAGCCACATCAATGTTTACAAGCAGGTCCATTCACAATAGCAAAGCTATGGAACAAACCTAGGTGCCCTTCAACAGATGAATGGATAAAGAAAATGTGGCATATAGACACAATGGAATTTTACTCAGCCAAGAAGAATGAAATTATGGCATTAGCTGGTAAGTGGATGAAACTGGAGACTATCATATTTAGTGAAATAAGCCAGTCCTACAAAACCAAATGCTGAATATTTTTTCTGATATGTGGATGCTAACACACAATGATGCGCATGAGGGTGGGGAGGTGGGGGGAATGGGGTAGAATAGAAGCTCATTGGATTAGACAAAGGGGAATGAAGGGAGGAAAGAGGGATGGGAATAGGAAAGACAGTAGAAGGAATTGAACATATGGACATAACTTTCCTATGTTCACATATGAATACATAACCTGTGAAACCCCACATCTTGTACATCCACAAGATAGAATCCTAATTAGAATAAGTTATACTCCATATATGTATAATGTGTCAGAATACACTCTACTTTCATGTATATCTAAAAAAAATAAAAAATAAAAAAATTAATTGAACACACACAAAAAGGAAAAAGAAAAAGAAAAAGTGGTTTTTAATGTTTAAAACATATGCATGATGTGCATAATGGAAGTAGGCCATAATAAAATAAAATGATCAAAATATTAAAAGACAATTTGTGGTACTCTAATGTATGTGATTTTAAATTAACTATTACTGAGACCTAGTGGCATGCCCAGAATTTTAATTTGAAAGTAATAATGAGCATAAATTATTTTTAATGATATCTGTAATATAATATGAAATATCTGGTTTCTGATGGTGACGTTTGCAGATACTATGAATACTGTGTTTTGTTGCTTATATTCACAACTAGAGAAAACACTGAATTAAAAGTTACTGAAAATAAAGTTGTAACTTCCCCCTCAAGTTTTGGGCACTCTGAATTCTACCCATGGATTCTTTGAAGATCTATTAACCTCAGATTAAAGACCATGATCTAGAGTATTGAATCTGGCTCATCTCCATGACTATGTTCTAACTCTAACAAAAGAAAAATTTCAGGGCAAGCAATTTGTTCTCTGTGGTGTTGAAATCATGCCCATCATTTCTTCCTTTGACTTGAATCTGGTCCTATGGTCACACTTACCTTCAAGACAGACAGGGCTTGGGGTATGATACTTAGTCCCCATTATAGGAATGTAGGATTCCCAACAGTATGCCTGAAATTCAATTTCCTACCATCCAGACTCAGAAGAGAGTGTGTGATTTAGAGAGTCTTATTGTGAGGATCAACAATAGTTCATTCAAGTGGATGGTAAAGAGTAATTACTCACTAAATATTCACTGACATTGATTTGCATGTGACCAGGGTCTGTTAGAAGAATGACAAACTATGGGAGATAATATAGTAAGCTTACTGTGATGAGAGGGAGTCAAAGAGATTTATGTTTAAATACATTAATTCATTTGTTCATTCAACAAATTGTTACTGAGCGTGGATTATATGCCAGCCAGATACTGTTCTAGTTGCTGAAAAAATAACAGTAAGCAAGGTAAAGTACTTGTTCTCAGGAATCTTTCATTCTACTTAGGGGAAATTAAACAACAGACAAACGAACAAATCTATGTCACAGGAGGCAAAAAATAGAAAAAGAAGTAAATAAAGGTTATGGTGCAAATGATGCAGTGGGTAGAATTCTAAGGTGGCGCCCAAGATTGTCTTTTCACATCCATTGTAGAATCCCTGTGGAATCCCTGCTCTCCACATTGAATGTGAGTGGGATCTGTGAATATAATGAGAAGACACTCCTATGCTTAGGTTATACGGCAAAGGTGAAGGGATTTTGAAGATACAATAAAGGTTCCAAATCAGCTGATTTTGAGTTAATCAGAAGGGTGGTTATTTGGGATAGGTTTGACTTCATCAGGTAAAAGCCCTTAAAGAGGAATTAGGCCCTCCTGGAGATTACAGATTCTCCTGCTGGTCTGATGAAGCAAATAACCATGCTGTGAATTGTCTATGGAAGGACCACCTGGCAAGGACTCAGGGCAGCTGGTAAGAGCTGAGGACAGTCCTCAGCTTCCAACTAGCAAGAAAACAGGAATCTCAGGGGCAATGATTTCCTCCAAAAACATGAATGAGTTTAAAAGTAGATACTTCCCCAGTCAGACTTTCTGATAAAAATATAGTCCAGCTGACTCCTTGATGATATCCTTGCAGAGAACTCAAGCTACACTGTGCTGACCCACGGAATCTATGGAAAAAATAAATGCATGTTTTTTTTTAAGCCACAAAATTTGTGGTAATTCATTATGTAGCATGCACAGAAAACTAATATGATAAAATAGGAGGGTCAGAAAGATTCTTTCTGATAAGAGGTCTTGTGAATGGAGACTTGAAGAGTGAACCATAAGGACAATGCAGGGAGGAGCAAAGGAATGACCCTTCCTGCTGGACAAGCAGAATAGCCCAGGGATGGGGAAGTCTGGAAGAAGAGGCACCAGAGCTGAGAGAAGATGAATACATGCACAAGGATGTGGTGGAGGAGGTCATGAGAATATGGGTGTGTTTCAAAGGTAGAATCAACAAATTTGCTAAAGGATCAGATTTAGAACATGAGAGGGAGAGGATTCACATGAAATTCTGGTATGCAGTTGTCATTTGCTGTGATGAGAAGACAAGGGTAGAGGAGGGAGAAGCAGGTGTTGGGAGAAATGAAGAGTTCAGTTTTGGTTATGTGAAGTTTGAGATGTCATCCAAGTGAATATGTCTGGAGATAGTTCTATTTGTAAGTCTAGCATTCAGAAGAGAGGTTGGGGATAAAGATAAAAATATAAAGTAACAACATATAGATGCTGTTTAAATTATGAGACAGGAAGAGAGAACCCAGGTTAGAGCAAAAACAGAATATTGGGCCTGAAAGTGGCCTTAAGAGATGATCATTGTATAGATGAAGAAACTCCAGAGAGGTGAAATGACGTTAGGTAGGTACCCAAGTGCACGGAAGTAGTTATTAGCAGAACTTAAATAAAAACCAGGCTTCTTGATTCCCATTTCAGAGATTTTTTTTTCTTCCCAGGGTCACAGGTTCTTCTTTGTTTGCTTCCATACAATCTTTTCTACACTTAGGGAAGAAGCATACAAAGTCAACAAGGCTTGGCACTTTTCCTTTCATGGGGTTGCAAGTCCCAGGTAGAGACTTTTGAGGCATCCCCTCTCCTTGGATGTCACCTACACGATACTGATTAGATTTGATGGCTATGGGAGGCTGGGGCTCATGTAACAAATGAAATGTATGCAGTGATGTCTATAAACCTCACCCCATCAAATTAATAATGAAAAGCCTCCCATCAAAGCCCTCCTGTGCTCAATAGCCTGTGGCACATTTGGACTCATCAATAGATGTTCAACAATATTACAACTTGTTTAAATCTTGGTAAAGTAGTGTTATGTACTATTGTTATTGACTTCCCTTTTCTAATTACCACCCAAAGGTGACGGATGGTATAGCTCTAATGACCACATTCTTGGAGAGTCAGTGGCTTTGGGTTTCAACTCATTGTGTCTTAACCGTTATGAGGAAGGAAACTTCCTCTGGCCAACTTTGTAAAGTCCACATTTGGGGGTCCAGACAATGTTGGAGACCCTTCACAGGGGGAACCTCTGTGAATGGTTCAGAACCCAGAGGTTTCTCTGCGTGAATGTGCCTGGTAATGGCAGGAATTCTAGGGCATGTGGAGATAGCTGTAGCCAACTTTTATAACAATCACAACCCAAGGTGGCAGAAAACACAAATTTCTTTCTTTCTTTTTTCTGTAACTCAATCTCATTCCTCCATTTTGCTGGATTGGCAGAACATAACCACCTGCCCTTTTCTTGTGATGGAGTCTGTTTGGAGAAACATGACTTGGGTACCAAGGCAAGGCAGGGTTGCTTGTGCAATTGCTCAACATGTTTGTCTTCTGAAATGCTCCCCCCTTTTCAAATCATCTTCCAACACTGGCCCCCACATCAGTACCCATGAGATTTTCCTCTTTCCTTCATGGTTTACTCAAGCCTAGTGGCTCTCTCTGCTATTCCTATGTGCGGCTGTAATTCCACTCTGCCTCGCTGTCTAAGGACACGGGGATCTCATTGAGGCTTCCTAATGCGCTGTCTGCTTAGATTCACTGTGCTTCACCTCCTGCCTTAGTCCCTGACCTCTGCCAGGGCCTGGCTTTCTAGTAAGGAACACTGAATTTCATCACCTTTAAAACTCTCACACACCTCAGATCCCACTTCTCCCCAACTTCTCTCTCTTTGGCTCTCTAAAAGTTTAGTTTTTTTTGGAGTCAGGAGCCAAGAAGATCCGTTTTTATAAAGTTTACTCTGAATCAATAAGCATAGAACAGTTTAACTGCTAGATTTTGTGGAAGGAATGATGAGATGAAAAATGGAAAAATACCAGGAGATGGGAAAGTAATCTGCTGATGTAAAAGCAATCACTCCACAACAGCAAACTGCTGAAAGCAAGACTTCCTTTTCTCCTTCCAGGCCCATGAGCAACATTCTAATAATCAAAAACTACTTCCTGTCCATGGGGGAGGAGGCCATGGTCAGCCACATAGAAAGAAACAGAAGTATTTCAAGAAGATAGTGCCTCTTGTGAACCTTCCTTAATTTGTTCATTGTGTATTTGTAATTTGATAATGATTGAATGGATCAAGTAATGATTCTTTCTTCTGAATTCCCATAGCACTTATTTTTTATTATCTTAAACTTTGCTTGTGAGAGACTTGAGTTCTTTTTTTTTTCTGATTTTTTTTTGGTGTTACTGGGACTTGAACTCAGGGCTTCATACATACTAGGCAAGTGCTCTACCACTGACCATATCTCCAGCAAACCCTCTTCTTCTTTCCTCCTGGATTTATCTGTGTATATCAAGTATAATGTTTGCTACAAAACTGGTCCTTAACAAATGTTTAAATGATATGTTACTATGATCCTAAGGAAAAAAATTAAAAATTAAGTTCATTGGTATGAAGGGCTATAATTTTAGTTCTTTCATTCATTCAATCATTCAGTTTACTTTTATATTCATCAAATATTTATGGAGCACATACAATGTCTCAAGATCTGTACTAGATCTTTGAGATAAAAAAGTCAACAAGACACAACTAGTCTTTGTAGACTTTGTGCTCATAGGATTTCTTTCTTTTTTTCTGTAACTCAATCTAATTCTTCCATTTTGCTGTATTGATAGAAACATAACCACCTGCCCTTTTCTTGTCATAGAGTCTAAGTTTGGAGAAGCATGGCTTCTCCAGGCATGGCAGGCATGGCAGGGTTGCTTGTGAAATTGCTCCACATGTTTGTCTTCTGAAATGCTGTATTTTAAGTGACCTGACTAGCTGTACAGGATCCATTATATATGTATATCTTAGTTTAACAAGTATTCTGTAGTCACTTGGTGTTATGGTTTGGGTATGAAGTGTCCCCCAAAGCTCCTGTGTTTGGAGGTAAAGTGATTGTAGTGTGAGAACTATAACCTCATCATTCCATAGGAGGTTGAATGGCTGGGTGGTAACTTTAGGCAGGTGGAGTGTGGCTGGAGGAGGTGGATCATGGGAGGTATGTTCTGAAGGGGTTCATCTTCCCTACATCCCTTTCCTTCCTCCCTTTCTCTGCTTCTTGACCCTTCCATGAGCTGAGCAGCTTTCCTCTGCTGGGTCCTTCAGTCTTGATGCTCTGCCTCACCTTGGGCTGGGAGCAATGGACTTGACTGACCATGAACTAAACCTCTGAAATTGAATCCCACCTAAACTTTCCCTCCTCTAAGCTATTCTTGTCAGGTATTTTGGTCACAGCAATGCAAAGCTGGCTAAAACACTTGGGTCGTTGTTAGTTATTTCAAATACGGCTGAAATTCATAACCATATGATTAAGCACAAGTCCCTGTATATCTGTAGGGTAATTTGCTAAGTTGCCCTTAAAGTACTCTCGTTACTCATGTGTGAAAATTCTCATCTGCTTTTAAAGGTCCCAACCTTGGTTTCTACTGACCATTTACTAGCATATTCCTTAATTTTTTATCCTAAAATTCAAAGATACCTACCTTCTTCCATTCAAGGTCATACATTAGACTAAAAATTGAAAGTCTATGGATTAAGTCACCTTTACCCAAAGTATGTTCTGTAGAACGCTGTCTTGCAAAATGTTCTGGATCTTGTTATATAAATCTTACATATCATGTCTGCCTCTTGTGGAGTTGAAAAGTACCTTAGAAAAATAAAGAAACTTGTTTACCTTTATTTAATCATAGTGCTTTTCAAACTTCCTTGGGAATCACTTTTTAAAATCTACTACTATCTCCTATAACATGAGCATCCATGTATGTGTGCATGTACACACATGTGTTCCTACATACTTCAAAAAATCTGGGGGAGAAGAGAATATCAATAAGTATTGATGTCTTATTCAAAAACTTCAGATGTTTTCTGAACCAGCTTTCATCATAAAAAATTCCCTTGGAAGCCCAGTATCATGATAAAACAAAAACAAAAACAAAAACAGGGTTTAGGAAAAAGTTGAATTTAAATACCCAGGAAATATGATAGTCACTACTGAATTGCCTGAGCGGTTGTTTGCACCATCATGGGTGTAACCCCAAATGTCTGCATTTTAAATTTGCTTGAATTCAACACATCTGCAACTAAAGTTCAATTTTTAATAGGATATTTATATTCTTATTTGCCATTTTCATCAACCCTGACTTTGTTACTTGACCCTTGTTTTGTTTATATTTAACATACTTTAACTTAAAAATTATCTCAGTTGTATTTCCACTGGATTTATGTCCCAATCTCTATAGGAGGAAATAAAATTGCTCAGTTTTTTTTTAATGTCATTTGTCTCTCTGTATAGATAGTCATCTTTTGTTTCATCTACCAACAAGCATTTATTGAACAGAGGTACTAGGCATTGAGCTGAATGTCATGGGAGAAGCAAGGGTGATATACATAACTTCTGACCTGCTTCAGCTGGCACATTAGCTGAGGAATATGAACCTTTCAGTGCAGTAAGAGAGTGGGGTTACTGTGAATGGTCACATAGACAGGGTCTGCACAGCTCCACGGATTCCACAGACTGCCATACAATGGTTGCCATGCAAAGGCACTGTGCTAGGGATATGTACTAATATGCTACTGTATCAACTACCTATTGGGCTTCTTGGGGGTAGCTCAGGAAATCATTTGTGGGTAGCTCAGGAAATCATTTGTGGGTAGATGATTTCTTCCACTAGAGTGGAAGAAAGTTTTTATATTGTACAACAGTTAGACACTTCTGGCTGTGATAATTAATTGAAATATATTTTTTAAATTTTGTGTACATTTCCTGAAAATGATTAAAAAAAGAATAAAATATGTGTGTGATATTTCATCCAATATTTCTACTTTTGTATATTTCACAGATGCAACTGTGAGTGATTGAAACAATGTGTGTGCTAGGATATACATTACAACATTACTTGCAACATCAAGAGATTAGAGTTAACTGAAATGTTCTGTAATAGGGACCTATTAGTTTATGAAGAATACATATGAAAAAATATGAAAAGCTGTTAAAAAACAGAATTATATAGTGCAATAAATACTTACCCAGAAAGCTCTTCAATATTAAGTGAAGGAAAAATCAGGGTTCAGAATAGTTAATATAATATGTAACATTTGTGCTTATAGAAAATGCTTAATTTTTAAAAAAACTGACAGATAATAATTGTACATATTATGGGATGCAGTGTGAAGTTTTTTTTGGTACATTCATATATTGTATATTGATTAACTCAGGACACTTGAGTAATTTGTCATCTCAAATGTTTATCATTCCTTTGTGATGACAACATTCAAAACCCTCTCTTCTAGCTATTTTAGATGATACGATATGATATTATTAACTATGATCACACTTCTGTGTAAATAGAGCACCAGAACTTAGTCTTCTTATCCAACTAAGAATTCGTATCCTTTTATCTCTCTCCATCCACCCCTCTTCCCTACTCTCCATGGCCTCTAGTAACTATTTTTCTCTACTTTTATGAGCTCACCTTTTTTAGATACTATATATGAATGAAATCATGGAGTATTTGTCTTTTGTGGCCTGGCTTAATGACACTTAAAACTGTGAGCTCTAGGTCTTTCCACATTGCTGCAAATGACATGATTTTGTCCTTTTCATAACCAAATACTATTCTACCATGTACATCACATTTGCTTTATATATTCATCAGTTGATGGTCATTTAGATTGTTACCGTTTCTTGGCTATTGTGAAGAGTGTTGTGGCAAACACGGGAGTGCAGGTATCTCTTTGATATGCTGATTTTATTTCCTTTGGATATTTACCTAGTAATGGGATTACTGGATCATATAGCAACTGTATTGGCAATTTTTTGAGGAGCATCCAGGCTGCTCTCCATGCACTAATTTACTTTCACATCAATCAGAACACGAGTTTCTCTTTCTCTATATCTTTGACAGTATTTGTTTTTTTTAAAAAATATTTTTGATTATAGACATTCTAACTGGCATGTGATAATAATCTGCATTGCATATTTTAAAAACTAATAATATAGTGTTTCCTTTGAAGATAGAACTATGTGGCTAAAAGATAAGGAGAGAAGAATTTTTCATCAACATCCTTTATATACGTTTTGAATTTTGGGTCATATATGTATTATATAACTTCAAACTGTAAAATTTAAAAAAAAAGAAAATAAAAAACAGGCAAAGAAGAACTGCATCACTGCTCAGATATTTTTCTAAGCATTTACCATACAAAATAAAGTCATTGTTTATAGCAATTTTATAGATGTGAATTGAAGGCTTCGAAGGTTTAAAGACTTGTCTGAGATCATATATTGAAGAAGGAGTGGAGCTGGAATTCAAACCCAAGTTGGTGTGAAAGGAAATCCCATCTATCAAGGAAAAATGAAAAAAAAGAAGCTTGCTGGCTTGCTTAGCTTAGTGTGGGGCCATTTTGAAAATCTGAAATGAGCCAATGATGCCAGACACCTCATGCTAAAATTACATTAGAAGTCATTATGTGTTTTTATAGTTCTTTTGATTCCATTAAAGTTGCCTGGTGATAATTGCCAAGTGAAACAAAATGAAAATAGAGGTGGAAGCTCAGAAATTAAGGTTTCCTGCAGAGAATTCTAATATATAATACTCTTCACCTCTATTAGTTGGCTGGCTACTTGACAAATTGAGCCATTTGTTGGAAAGTGCTTTGATTCTATTTTGCTTTATGGACATATAATTTTCTTAATGTTATAACAATTCTATCTCTCTGATGAAACTTACCATGATTCCTTCTATAATCATATACTTTGTTTATTTCATTTATAGCATTTATCAGACTCTGTCTCCCACAAATTCTATATCCAATTTGTATCAAACAAATTGTAGTCATTTTGTTTTGAAATGTCACTTAGATACTCCCTGCTTTTTATCTCCCCATCCCTATTTTTCTAATCTAAGCCTTCTGGATTTTTCACCTGAAGTAGTGCATTAACATCCTCACTGGGTTTCACTCATTCATTTATCATCCATTCATTTTTTTCACTCCATGTTTGTTGAGCACTTACTACGAACAAGATTTTGGGTAAACAATGAGACATAAAATATGAACTCTCTTCTACAGGGCTTTATAATTTACTGAAAAATATCAAAACCAGAAAATCACAGCACAAAATGAAAAGTGCTTCAATAAAAATGTGTTCAAGCTGTTATGGAATCCAAGATGGGAGAATGAAGACTTTTGGGTGGGAAGTTAGGGAAACCTTATCGGAGGAGGTGATATTTGAGTGGCATCTGTGAGCAGGAAGAGTTTTCCAACTGGTTGGGCAAGGGGAGGAACAATCAGGGAGAAGAAATAATTTGAGTAAACTCAGAGATGGGTAAAAGAACCTCTTGTTCTCTGTGATATACAGCACACACATTCAGTTATTTTTTCATAAAGAGAAATTAGATGTGCAATTCGATACTAAAACCTTTAATGAATTCTAGTTTCTTTGGAATAGGACAAATTATTTAGTTTCAAAATACTCTTGCCAGTTTTCCTTCTTACAACTATGCTTTGGGATGAGGCAATGCCAGTTTTGTTAAACTGGGATTATATCTCTTAGACCTCCTCCCTGAATGGATTCTGGTTAGAGTTGTTCAAAAGAACTTGGGTGAAATTTGAAATGTAGGAGAGATGTAGCAGTTATTACTTTTGGAAGTTCGTCATGATCAAACACAGAAACTGCTGATCCTTGCACTTCTCTGTGCCATGTTTATTTAGCTCATCTTCACAATTGCTGCTTTGATGACTAACAGTGGCCCAAACCCACTACAAGATTAAGAAAAATCTATTTTTTGGAGACAGGGTCTTGCCATATTTTCCAAGCTGGACTTGAACTTGAGTTGCTCTTTGCCGCAGCCTCCAGGTACCTGGGTTTACAGGTGTGCACCACTGATCCAGACAAGACCCTTGGCTGTGGATACATAGAAGTGGTATCTCTTTAAAGACAGTAACTTATCCAGGCTTCTCCTGAGCTCTTCATTTGTGGTTTTACTTTGGTGGCTTAGAGCTGTTGCCTCTCATCTCTCAGGGCCTACTTGAATTCAGAAGTGCAGAATGACTTGGATGTTAAAGATGGAGAAAAGACAGCGGAAACAAAAGCTATTAAGCAAACCCTCACCAATTCCCTCTCACTGAGTGGGGTGTTTCTCACCTTCTATTCCTAATATTCAGAGATTTAGAAACTCTCTTTGCTCAACTAGCTTCATGCGGAAGCATGCTCAGTACCACACCCTGCTTCCTGCCTTCCACAGGCTCCCGAGTGTAGTTCTGAGGCTGGCCTCATCCTGACAGAGAAAACACTGCAAAAACGCCAGCCTGTGTCCTACTGTCTGTTTTGCTGCTTTTCCTATTCTCTACATCCCTTTTTCTTTTCTCATTATCCCCAGTTGGAGGGCCTCATAAATCTCACACACTGCAACAGAAAAGTGAAATTCTCCCGGTTGCCGAAAAGCTGCTCTGAAGCAAATCCATGGATACTGGAATTCTGTGTAAAGAGGAGCTAAGAGCTGGAGAAGGATACTCCATTCAATTTTATATTCTTATGTTCATAGATTTGTTTCCATTTGGTATCTTAAATAAAAAAAAAATTTCCTCATAAAATCTACTTGAATATCTGTCAGAAACATGAAAATTATTTATCCTAATTGTTTTATTTTTAAGATTTTTTTGGGGGGTGTGCGTTGGATAATTAACCTCACTGGCTGAGGGGGAAATTACCAGGAGACCCATGAAATTGCTTCATATTTGAGAACTGAACCATTGAAAGGTAGCTTACTAGGAGTGCATGATAACCAGAACCTCAAATGGTCAGGCATTAGATTTTGAGTGTTTCAGCATCTGAACAGGATGGCCCATTGATTGCCCACTCCTTGTGACAGCCCAGAGCCCCATGACTGACCAGCATCTGGTTAACTCAGTTGACCTGGATACTCAAGGCCCCAGTGATTGCTCCCTGAACCTTAAGCGGGGCTCGAACTGTCAAGGACTAGTCACTTGCCTGTTTTATTTTCAGAATTGTCATTGGCAGAAGAGAAGTCTCTCATCCACCTTTGTTCTTTCATAGTACCAGGCAAAAGAACCCCCTTGAAAACCAAAAGTGGTAAAAAAAATCAAACCAACCAGTCAGAGAAACACAAACAAACCAAACAGCAAACAAAAACCGAACAACGTTTTGGAAAGTTGGCTCCATTAAAGATGTGCTTTAGTGTATTTACCCTGGTGGGAAGGATAGAATAAAAACAATTCTGCTCCATTTATACAGCTGAGTTTATTTGATTTGTTGGTAATTTTAAAGGTGCTCTAAACCAGTAGTCCTCAAACGGTGGCCGTCAGAGCCACAACAGCAGCACCACAAGGAAATTCGTTAGAGATGCAGAGTCCTGGGTCCTGCCCGAGGCCTGCATAATCAAAAACTCGGGAGCCATGGCCTAGCAACCTGTCTTTTAACCAGCCTGCCAGGTGATCCTGATGCCTGCTCAAGTTGAGAACCAGTGCTCTGTTGGGATGGGGGTTTTGTTCACACAGTGACACATTTGACCCTGATTCTGTCTGCTGTCTTTCCTCATCCTTTCTTTCTGAGGCTTCTAGTTGGAAGAATCACTCCTCTCATTTCTTGGTTCCTCAAGGCCCTTGGGAGTCTCTCTTCCTGGAGCCTGAGTGAACCACCTAGTGTTGGGATATGCTGAGAACACTCTGTAACCTTATTAGAACTTAGTGAAACCAGAGCTTGCCACCTTGCTTTGTTCTGCAGCAGCACAGTTAACCCGTTAACCTTCTGGGCTGGCCTATGTTGCTGACCCTGTGTCCTTTCCCCCTTCAGATACTTTAACCACAAGGCAGGCTAACTATTGCCTTTATGTTCCTCTACATCATATGGGACAAAGAAGGGTCAACTCCTGTTTTAAACAGTAGCCCTGGATTTTTTAACCTTTCATTCTGAATGAAAGTTTCCACTTGTTTTCTCTGTGAATCTGGTGTGCTGTAAGTCCACAACAAACCTAGCATAAACAAAACAAAACAAAAAACTCTCTTTGGGAATGATCATTTTCTATTCTATATGTGAGATTTAGGGGCTCAGAAAAATTTCAGCTTGCAAAACTGCCTAAACATTACATCTCCTCCTTGATCAAAGGTTTTGAGATGGGTGCGGGGAAGCTAGAGATACAGACTTCTTGGTCCTAACAAACAAGGTTTACTGGAATCAGATATATCTTAGAAAAACACATTGGTGTTTTTCCCCTCTCTGGAGCTGCCCTTGATAAAATGTGGGTGTCATTTGAAAAGGGCATCATTTCCAATGAATTCTGAAAGTGTCACACAGGGTATTGATTGATCAGTCTTGCCGTCAGCATGACTGGGGCCAGCGTGGAACTGTCCCTGTGATCCAATTTTCAAAGCTCACAGACACCTTCACTCCCTGGCAAATAGCATCAGCAAGTGGCAAGACAGAAGGGGCCAGAAGGGTGGTTGTGGGACACATGAGTAGTCTGACAGAAAGGTGGTAAGAAGGAATGATTTTGTATCATGGTCAGCTTGTCTAACCAGTGTTTGTTGAAAGCTGCAAATATCATACCTCAGGTGCATTGGATGGTTTGGAGTCTGATTTACTTTCTTTAACAAGCAAAATTAAGCTGTGAGTAAGCCAAAGTAGCTTCTAACCAATGAGGAATACCAGTGGCAACATTGGTGAAATAATTTTAAGATAACTTTAGTTTCTACATTTGTATTTGTTTTGTCCCCATGTTTATATTCATGATACAGAGATAGGAGAGAAATACTCAGCTCAACCTCATTTCCTCCACAGTACAAAACATATATTATATCTAAGGTGCTTCTTAAAATGAAAATATACAATTTGATCCTTGCTCACTCTAGTGTTACTTGCATAAATGCATGAATGGATGCACGTGAGTAGATCACCAAGGCTTAGATCTTAAGGAATTTGGAGGTTGGCTGACGGGCCTTAGACAAGATATGATATCTCTATGGGCTCTAATTTTGTTTTTTAAGTAAAGACTGTACAATATGATCTCTAAGGTCTATGCTGGCTCTGACATTGCAGGACTTTTTCCCATAGCTTTCATGCAGGGGCAGCAAGATTGAGGCAGTGGGGCAAGGGGTAGGTTTGAGTAGAAAGGAAGTGGTTGAGTGCTCTTTGCCTCCTGAGAAAGTTGCTTCCTTGTGTGTGAACTCTGGAGTACTTGATGAGAAAATAAGCAGCACCAAGTTTGCAGCTAGATGGGCCAACTTTAGGACTCCTCCCCAGAACTTGCTTCTACCAACTCTGGGTTTTCTGAACCACAAGGGTGAGATGGAAAGCTTAAAGCCAGAGGAGTTGGGCACTCCTAAGTACTCCTAAGTTGAAGTACTCCTAAGAAGTGAAGGCACCTTGCTTCTCATCCAAGTCCCAAGAGAATTTGCTTCTCCTTAGTCCCTCTACCTGGGACCCTTAGGGCACATTGTTGTGGGAAACATAAAAATGTATTTTTTTCTCCTTTTGCAAGAGAATAGCATGCTGTGATATAGATCTACTCCAATTTTTATATACTCTCTCATCTTTGTGGGGCTTCCTCATTCTCTGCCTATTTTATCCTCTCTCTTGGGATATTTGGTTATTCAAACGTGGATAGAGGCAACTCCTTAAGTCATGATCAAATATTTTCCTCAGTCTGACAGTCTATTTCCAATTACAGACTGCTATATTTTCACCTAGTAAGACATCACAGGGTTTCTTTGAGATTAGATGTGGGGCTTAATTGGGAGCACTAGATCCGGAGAAAGACAGGCAATGTATAATACTTGGTTATTATTTAGTGGACTGAAAACTCCTCACAGACCAGGATTATGTCTCCTCTTCTTTTCAGGCCTTTATCACGTTGTGGAAACTTGATCCATGTTGGTTAAATAATGAATCAATTCAAGACTTTCCTCTGTAGTTCTTACAAGTGACTTGACCATCTGGACTCATAGGACACTCAGTGAAAAGTGATTCCCAGGTAGCAAATTCTGTTTACTGTTGATTTAACCTTGTTAAAAGTATGCCTAGCTTCAACCTTTGTTCTCTTGCTGTAACATCAGGGCTTACCGTTCATTCTTGTTTGTTCTTGTAGCCCAGGTCTCAGATATGCAGGTCAATGGACTGGCTCAGCTTGTCCTCCTGCCACTCCCCCGAGGGGGCCTGTGCCATTGGTCAGTGCTCCCCTCAGAAATAGTGAGGCTTATCATCAGCCTGCACAATTATCCTGTCATAGGGATGAGTGACATCGCTGCTGACACAATATTAGATGACAAAACTGAGGAGCTACTTCAGTCTAACCAGAAGAAGAGTAAAGAAAAATAAAATAGTTGTTATTTTAGAAGGAGGAGTGAGAGCTAGAACTGAATAACACCAGGTATTTTGCCATTTGCCCATGTTCCAACACTACTTTTTGTTTCATGATTTTTCCCATATTTTTATTGATATACTTTATTTACACATAATAGCTGCATTCATTGTTACATATTCATATATGCACACAATTATTTGGTCATGTTGTCCCCAGTATTCCCCCTGCTTCATCTCCCTGCTCCCTTCCTCTACTCTATTGGTCTCCCTTCTGTTTTCATGAGATCCACAGGCTGCCACCTTTCCCCTCCTTCTTTCTCTCTAGCTTTCACATATGAGAGAAAACAGGACCCTTGACTTTCTGAGTTTGGTTTCTACGTAACATAATGTTCTCAAGTTCCATCCATTTTCTTGAAAAGGACATAATTATAGTTTTCTTTATGTCTGAATAAAACTCCAATGTGTATACATACATTTTCTTTATCCATTCATCCATTGACAGACACCTAGGGGGTCCCATAGTTTGGCTATTGTGAAATGTGCTGCTATAAACATGGATATGCATGTATCACCGCATAGTAGGTATGATGACTTTAATTCATTAGGGTAAATCAAGGAGTGGTATAGCTGGGTCATATCATGGTTCCATTCCTAGTCTTTTGAGGAACCTCTATATCATTTTCCAGTGTGATGGTACTAATTTACAATCCTACCAACAGTGTAAAAGTGTTCCTTTCCCCCCGACATTCTGTCCAGCTTTCATTATTTTTTACATTCTTGATGACTGCCATTCTAATAGGAGTGAGATGAAATCTCATTGCAGTTTTTTTTCTTATTTATTTGTTTATTTATATGTAACAGCGGAATGCATTACAATTCTTATTACATATATAGAGCACAATTTTTCATATCTCTGGTTGTATACATAGTATATTCACGCCAATTTGTGTCTCAGTACAGTTTTTGATTTGCATTTCCTAATTGCTAATGATGTTGAACTTTTTTTTTTCATATATTTGTTGGTCTTTTGCATTTCTTCTTTTTTTTTGTGGTGCTTCAGATTGAACCCAGGACCTTGCACATGCAAGGCAAGCACTCTACCAAGTGAGCTATATCTCCAGCCCTGCATTTCTTTTTCTTTTTATTTTTTTGAGAAATTTCTGTTTAGTTCATTTGCCACCTATTTAATTTTTCTGGTGTAGTTTTTTGAGTATATATATACATATATATATGTATATATATACATATATTCTGGATATTAATCCTATGACAGAAAAGTAGTTTGCAAAGATTTTCTCCTATTCTATAGGATCTCTCTCACATTCTTAATTGTTTCCTTTGCTGTGCAGAAACTTTAATTTTATGTCATCCTATTTATTAATTCTTGGTATTATTTTCTGAGCTTTAGGAGTCTTATTGAGGAAGCTGTTTCTTGCATCTATGTGTTAGTGTTGACCCTACATTTTCTTCTAGCAGTTGCAAAGTTTCTCATCTAATCCTAGGTCTTTGATCCAGTTAAATTTTGTGCATGGTGAAAGATATGGATCTACGCTCATTCCTCTATAAGTAGATAACCAGTTTTCCTTGCACTTTTTGTTAAAAAAGGTGTTAAAAACACCTTTTTCAATGATCAGATAACTGTGGGTTTGTTTGGTTTACATGGCTGTTTTTATACCAACACTATGCAATTTTTGTTACTATAGCTCTATAGATTAATTTGAAACCAGGGAATTGCGCTTTTTTTTTTTTTTTTTTTTTTTTAGTAAAATAGTCATTTCAATAATGATTCTGCCCATCCTTGAACATAGGAGTTCTTTCCATCTTCTAGTGTCTTTTTCATTTTCCTACTTCAGTGTTCTATAATTTTCCTTGTTAGGAGTCTTTTACCTCCTTGGTTAGATTTATTTCTAGATATTATATTTTGGGATGGGGATATTGTGAATGGGGCTGTTTTCCTGAGTTCCTTTTCAATTAACTCATTATTGATATATAGGAAAGCTATTGATTTTTGTATATTGATTTTGTATTCTTCATTTTAAAAGTAAATTTTTACTTTACATTATTTATTGAATTTTTTTCTCTGTTTAAGCCTTATCTTTAATACACAAACTTCCAGAGGAAAGTACAAACACAGTTCCCACAAATTACGGAGTCAGATTTCCTGCATTTAGGGAAATTTCAGGGAACAGAACATCTGGAGTGCAATAGATAAGTCTCATCCTGGGAAATCCACCTTCATGATCATGGTATGTCCTCAACAAGGTATTTTTAAAAATTGGAATAAGAGTTGTGTTTGTGGGATACAATGTGATGTTTTGATCTATGACTACTTTATAGAAATATTTAATCAAGATAACTAACACATCCATATTCCTAATGTTAAAAACATTAAATATTTATTACTTTAACTATTTTGAAATATAAAATACATTGCTGGGTGTTGTATGTGCCTGTTATTCTAATGGCTCTGGAGGCTGGGGCAGAAGGATTGCAAAATTCAAAGCCAGCCTTAGCAATTAGTGAGGCCCTGAACAACTTAGTGAAACCCTGTCTCAAAATAAAAAATAAAAAGGGCTGGGGATGTGGCTCAGTTAAATGAGCCTGGGCTGAATCCTTGATATAAAAAAAGAAAAGAAATATAAAATACATTATTATCTGCTATGGTAACTAGGAAATGTAATAGATTACTAAAACTTACTCTACTAGTCTAAAACTTTTTACCATTTTATTAATATTTCCCATTTCCCCATCCCTCTTTTCCTCCTAAATCTATAGTAAACACCTTTCTACTCTGTATGGTTCTATGAGATCTATCAGTGAGGGCAATTAGATAAGAATACAAATAAAAAGCACTGATACTGGAAACAAAGAAATGAAATCACTGTTTGCTGATTACATGATCTTATATATAGAAACTGCTAATAACGCCACAAAAAACCTGGTGAAGTCACAAAATCAGTAGCAAGTCTTTATACTAACAATAAACTATCCAAACAAAAAATTAAGAAAACAATCTCACAATAGCACATAAAATACTTAGGAATGAGTTTAATCAAAGAAGGGAAATGTATATATTCTGTAAATTATAAAAAATTGATGAAAGAAATTTAAGAAGACTAATAGAAGATATTTCATGTTCATGGAATCAAAGACTTAATGTTATTAAACTGCCTATATTATGTAAATTTATTTACAGATTCAAGCAATTTCTACCAAAATTTCAAATCCATTTTTCACAGAAGTAGCAAAAATATCCTAAAGTTTATGTTATCAGAAAAGACCGTGGATAACCAAAGCAATCTTGAGCAAAAAGATAAAACTGGAGGCATCACACTCTTGATTTCAAAATAAAACTATCATAATCAAAATAGCATAAAACAGGATAGAAAGCCTGGAAATAAACCAAAGTATTTATGATCAATTGGTTTTTGACAAAAGTGCAAAATCACACAATAGGGAAAGAATAATTTCTTCAACAAATGATGTTGGAAATACTGGATATCTACATGTAGAAGAATGAAACTGGACTGTTTTCTCACACCATATATAAAAATCAATTCAAAATGGATAAGAGACTTAAACATAAGACTGGGAACTGTAAAGCTATTAGCCAAAAATAAATAAATAAATAAATAAAGGAAAAGTTTCATGACATTTTTCTGGGCAATAATTTCTTGGATAGGACTACAAAAACACAGGAAATAAAAGCAAAATTAGACAAAAAAGGTTGCATCAAACGAAAAAGCTTCTTCACAGCAAATGAAGCAATTAATAGAGTAAAGAGACAAACAAGGGATGTGAGAAATATTTACAGACCACATGTCATTTAAGTAACTGATTCCAAAACATATAAGGAACTTGATTCATAGCAAGAAGATAAGCAATTTGATTCAAAGTGGGCAACAGATTTGAACACACATTTCTCAAAAGAGGAGATATGAATGACCAAGATACATATGAAAAAAATGGTCATCATCTCTAATTATCAGGGAAATGAAAATCAAAGCCACTTATGAGGTACAACTTTATATCTGTTACAATGTCTGTTGCAAAAAGATGAATGGTAAGTGTTGGTGAGCATGTGAAGAACTCTTGTATACTGTTGGGGTGTTATGGTCTGGATGTGAAATGTCCCCCAAAAGCTCATATGTAAGACAATGCAAGATGATTAAGAGGAGAAATGATTGGGTTATGAGAGTCTTAACCCTATCAGTAAATTAATAGCCTGATATGGATTAACTGAGTGATGACTGAAGGTAAGTAGGGTGTGGCTGGAGGAAGTGGGTCTCTGAGGGTGTGCCCTTCAGGTATATATTTTGTATCTGGCTAGTGGAGTCTGTCTCTGCTTTCTGATTATCATGTGAGCTTCTTGCATGTGCCAAACTCTTCCACCATGATGTTCTGCCTCACCTTGAGCCCTGTGGAATGGAGCCAGCCTTCTATGGTCTGAGACCTCTGAAATTGTAAGCCTTCAAATAGACTTTTGCTCCTCTACAATTGTTCTGGTCAGATTTTTCAGTCACAGCAGTGAAAAAAGCTGACTAAAACATGATGTGAATGTAAATTGATACTGTCATCTTGTAAATAGTATGGCGATTCATAAAAAAGCCTAAAAATAGAATTACATATGGTCTAGCATTCCCATTTTGGGGTATATATCTGAAGGAGCTGAAATTGGTATGTTGAGGATATATATTCACTCCAATTTTCATTGCTGTGTTATTCACAACAGTCAAGACAGGACCTGAGTATCCAACAACAGATGCATGGATAAAGAAAATGTGTTATATATATGCAATGGAATACTTTACAGATGTAAGAAAGAAGGAAACTCCATCATTACAACACTACTTGGCTGGAACTGGAAAATATTATGCTAAGCAAATCAAGTCAGGTTCAAGAAAGACACAACTGAATAATTTCATGTGTATGTGGAACCTAAATGTGTTTTTTTTTTCTGTTTAAATGGAAAAATTATCAAAGTATGAAATTGAGTGATTTCTTTCCCCCAATCAGTTAATGGCAGTTCTGTACTGGGTTTAGAATCCATAGTGTTTATAAAAATCCCTTTCTCATATACCATACCATCTCAATGAATCTACTCATTCCTGTCTCATTGTTGATTTGTTCACTGTCCCATGCTGAAAAACCTTCTATTGCTATGGGAAAAAATTCCAACTGTTTTCAAAACCATTTTATCAAAGCAAATACCTCTAGTCCCTCCCTGTGCTCCATAGGTGACTTCTCAGTAAGGAAAATAAAAATATTAACTTTAATTATTTTATTTATTTGAAAGCCATTCCAAATGATTTTAAGGACAAGTTGATGTTCTACATTTTCCAAGTTTTTGATTTATCTTTATTAGAAATGCTATGCATGGAAGTTGGGGCTGGGGATGTGGCTCAAGCGGTAGCGCGCTCGCCTGGCCCGGGTTCGAACCTCAGCACCACATACAAAACAAAGATGTTGTGTCCGCCGATAACTGAGAAATAAATATTAAAAATTCTCCCTCTCTCTCTCCCCCTCTCTCACTCTCTCTTTAAAAAAAAAAAGAAAAAAAGAAATGCTATGCATGGAAGTTGAGAGAACATTTGGGTAAGTTAAAAATATTATGATAATCTCATGATTCCAACTTGACATTATTACTGGCATCTGGAGAACTTTTTTTCTAATGTATTTTCTCTGTGACTATTTTGTTCTATGTAGTATTAATTATATTGTTGATAATATTTGGTAATATCCACTACTTAATATTGTAGTTGGGAAATTATTCCTTCTTTACTGTTTTCATTGTTTATACATCCAGGCTCATTACATTGAGTGCATATGCCACAACTTAATCCTTCTATATTTTTGAAAATTATTTCCTCTTTTGTTCTATTTTCATGTACCACTGCTATGGACTTCTTTAAGCATAATTGTTTTTCATTATTTAAAAGTATTTATTTAGGTTAAATCAATAGATGTATGTAAACAGTGTATATTTTAAGAACTAAAGTTATATGCTATTTGATTATTTTTCAAAATGGCTTTACCAATTGACACTATCTACATGTTTATTTTATTAATTTGATAAACTGTCATTTTGTTTTGCTAATTAATAGGTAGAAAATGGTAATGTTTTAATTTAAATTTTAAATAATTTATTTTTAATTGTCTTTCCCTACTTCAGTTATTTACTACTGGAATCTTGAGGCCCTTTAAAAATTTAAAAATTATTCAATGCAGGTAATTAAAAAAATCACAAAATCTGTAAGACACTTATATGATTAAGTCAGCAAATGGAAACATAGAAAACTATCTTGTATCAGTCAACTTGGGTCTCTCGGACAATTGGTGGAAGACTTTTTAGGAAGGGAGATTAAAATGAGGCTATGCAGCCACCAGGGGCTGAAATCACTCCATATGCATAAAGGAATTTCTAGGACTCTGAGGCTGGATGACAGTTCTTTATGGCAGCCTGTCCCCCAGTTTGTCTATTTGGAAAACTCCACTTTTAGGAGGATTTATTCATTTCAACCAAAAAAAAAATTGCTATCATTTTTTGAGAAAATATATTTGTGAATAAAACGTGACCTGAGTATCTAATGCCCAGATCAATGAAATATTTTTCTCATAGGATACCACAGACCTCATTCCATCTAGTTCCTATAAGGAGATAAATGATTCCTTTCTCTGAAATTCCAAAGGTAGTGAAGAAATGTGGGATGCAGAAGGGTGACTTGTAGATCCATCTGAGATGGGCTCTAAGTAATTAATGTTAAGCATAACTGTGTGGTCTGCTTACAAGAGACATTAACTGCTGGTTTTTATTGTTGCACCTTATACACCATCGATGTGTGGTTGTTTATGAGGATTTCATGTCTCTGTCTCTCCTTTGAAAGAAGGGATTTGCTTCATAGGCACTTTTCTTAATCTTGCACTGCAGATTAGAAAGCTTAAAGGACCACACAGATCTCATGGCTCCCGAATGCTCATTCATTAAATTCCAGTAAGGATAAGTATTCTGAAAAAAATATTTGTTTTTCAGAAGAGACAGCAGTGCAATCAGAACAACCCAGAACTGAATTATAAATGATTTGAGGCAATCAAACATTGCTTAATTTAAAAAATTGGAAGGTGAGGAGGGACTCTTGTTTTTGGAAATAAAGTGCTCTCTTTCCACAATGGAATATGACAGTAAAAGGACAATAGGGGAAAAGGAGTATGTCAGTTCTAACTCCTCTCTCTTTTTGGTCTATGTTTTATTTAAGAAAGACCTTAAGGTAAGGGGAAGAAAGGTCTCACTGGACAAAACAAGAGAGAGGGGTTAGTATTCAGAGTTTGGGACAGAATGAAAAGAGAAAGGAAAAATAGACCAACCAACAGGAGCAGGCACATTCACGACCAGTAAATTGGGCTCCTGCATGCTCTAATTCCTGCCGCATCCTGGACCACTAACACGCCTGGATAAAAAGGAGAAAAGAGAAGAGGGGGAAAAATCCATGTGGGAGGCTGTGAGTGCACAGAGTCTCTTCCAAGCTCCCTCCACAGGCGGACACCGATCAATAAATCAATGAGGAATGTTCACTGGCTGTAAAATGGGTAGAGAATCTAGTGTCAAGCTGCTCCAAGATGGATGGACAGCGGCTTGCTGTCTGCTGAAAGGCCAGAGGTGACTATCACCTAGAGATGAGATCGGTGACCAAGAGCCTAACAGCCCTTTGAACTCTGAGTCTATGATTGAGGACCTGGGCATGGCTTAAAACAGTCCCAGTGCGACCCAGGTGACCTCCCTCTCTGCTCTGCACATCACCTCCCAGCACTCACACCTCTTGGCAGGGCTGATGGTTTGCCATGCGGAGCCTGGCCGCCGCCTGCCCCTGGCCTGCTGTGCCCTGTCATTGAAGTAAAGGCTACAGGAGACTGAATCAGAAATTACTAGATGCCCTAGTGGTAGGAAGCATCGATCGGAAAGGGTAGGGATTTTCTGCACAACAGTTGGATTTTTCCTTTTATATGAAGGGGGTTTAACATAATGCAGGCGGTGCTTTCACTGCACAGCACTGTATGTTAACCCTTGCTTTCGTGGACTTAGCCTAAGGCTGCCGCGAGGGTGGCTACAATCAGTCGCTCTGAAATTCAGAAAAGCACTTTCTGTTTGAAGGGCGTTTAGGTCAGGTCAGCCTGGCGGTGTGGGGCGGCCGCTGCTGCCCTTGCGGCTGTGTGCTGGCTCCACTGGAGCGGTGGGCGGCTTCTCTGGAGCTGCTGCTCCGGCCGCTCGCTGCTGCGTGGCCGGTTTAAACGCAGAAGGGAAGCTCCTGGCTCTGGAGCCCCTGCTGCTGAGGCTGGCAGGGAGCAGTGTGTTCCTCTTCTTCTCTGTGACCCCCCCGACGTATCTCGCTGCTTTTAAGGGGACAAGACTCCTAACTTCTGGGATCAAGTTCTCACTTTGAATTGAGAGAATAAGCCATCAACCTGCTTAGTCCTCAGAATGGGCTCCCAGAAGGTGCAAAAGGCTCATTGCAGAGAAAACCTAAAACCAAATTTCTGAGTAACATTTGAATTTATCCTTCGGACCATTTCCCAATATCTGCCCACATGGACATGTGTTATTCTTTTATTCAATGAATGCCTTTGAGTTCCTATTACTTGCTATTCTCCTTATGTGCTAGGCAATACACAAAAAAAACCCAAGAATATATGGTCCTAGCCCTTGAAGAATTAGAGGTCCCCAAAAATGACTTATAAAACTTCTGTTTCTAATATGTCTAGGAGCTTTTATTTCATATATATATATATATATATATATATATATATATATATATATGTTTTTCATCAATTGTTTTGATGAACAAAAAAGATAATTTGGAGGGATAGATACAAAAATCAAAAGATGTGCCAGAAAAATAAATGAAGTCTATGCATTATATTGGGAAGAATAGAAGGATTCATTCATTCCCTTACTAGTTCCCAAATTTATTCCACAAATGTTTATAGACTATTCTATGCCTGGCAAGCTATTGATATTTTATATGGTCCTGGGGGAGAGCAGGCATTCAGCATGGAATACTAGAAACAATTGTACAAAGAATACAATACTTATGAGGGTGAGTAGGAGGAGGATCTAATTTAGATGGGGGTGGAAGTCAGGAAAGGCTTTAAGGTGAGAGCTGAAGAAGGAGCAGAATTTAGTGTGGATAAAAGTGAGGACTCAGCCTGAGCCTGACATCCTGGTCCTGCCACCAATTAGACTTGTGAGCACAGGCAAGATCCCTGTCTTCCTAGGCTTATGTTTCTCTGTGAATTAAGAGTTCTGGACCAGCTAATATGTAAGAATACTTTGGCTCTAAAGCATTATGTTTCTTTAAAATGATCTATTTGCATGAAGGCTAAGTCTAATAGAAATAGCATTCTCAGGAGTGATTAAGATTATTTCAAAAATACAATAGAGTTGTTGGTACTATAGAATCACATTGCAACCAGTCATATGCAAAATTGGCCTAGTGTTATTTACTGTGGCTCTCAGTCCTTCTGTTCAGAACAGGGCCCTTGGACTGTAGTGGATTAAATTGTGTATGATTCAGACCCATGCCATGCTTTGATTACTACACTTTGATTTCTGGATTTTTTTTTAAAAGGCAATAGGCTGCATTCATAAATGTTAACAGATTTCTTATTTATCAAAAATGAATTGAGGGGGCTGGGGATGTGGCTCAAGCGGTAGCGCGCTCGCCTGGCATGCGTGCGGCCCGGGTTCGATCCTCAGCACCACATACAAACAAAGATGTTGTGCCTGCCAAAAAACTAAAAAAATAAATATTTAAAAAAAAAATTCTCTCTCACTCTCTCTCTCCACTCTCTCTTAAAAAAAAAAAAACGAATTGAGTATCTAGGTGTATCAGATAATGAGCTTGGTAGGTGAGGGAAGGAAAGATGAATCAGATTTGGATTTTATCCACATACAGTTATTTAACTGAATTTAGAAAAAGAATTTGTATTTAAAAATTTAAATAATTATAGGTATTTGATTTAACATTTTAGATACTGAGCAACCCACATAAAGATTTACATAAAGATGTCAAGATGCTGTTGGCTTGTTTCATCTCATTATGGTTATCTGTCTCTACTTACTTTTTGTATAGATGGAGACCTACTTGTTCAAGTTTAGAAGCTGGAATGTACTAGTTTCTTCACTGGAATCAAATGTTAACTTGCATCTCTAACTAAAATTCTGTCTTCTGATTCCCCCAAGTATTCTGTAGATTGGGACAATTATTCTATTTAGGTTAGGATGAGCAGGAAGGTGGGAGCTTACAGGTGAAGAGCACATACATGTGAGAAGCTGCTGGGGAAATGCCATTTTGAACCCTTACCTATCTCCCTGCTTCCTTCCAATCCCAGCTGATCCAAGATGTCACAAACTCTGAATAACTCCCAGTCACAACCAATATTAAAGGCGGTGACCTAGAAACCAACAGTCCCCAGGATACGATGATATTAGGAGGTCTGCACCAGGATCTCTTGAGAAGGGTGATAAATGGAGTCACCTTGAAGCATGTCCTGACTAGCTTTGTGGGAGCTATCGGTGTGTCTGGGAAGCCCTTTAAACAGTGCCTTCTTTTAATCTGGGTTGTCTTTGATGCTAGGGATGTTTCTGGGGTTATTCTACCAAACATAGGATTTTCGATCGATTTTTCTTTTTAGTTGGGCTAACTGCTTGTAGGTCTATATCTGGGTAACCTGAGTGTTGCAGATGCCCCTGGCAAGGAGGCTCTTGAATTATCACATAATTACCTGGAAAGTCCTCACCTTTTGGCTTTGCATGATCTTCCTTCTTGCAAACACCCACAGAATGGCCCAGTGCTTCGGAGTTTGGGCTTTGGTTCTACAGAGACTGGGTCTCAGGTCCTGACTTCCCACTTGATAGCTCTGCCAACTTGTGAAAGATTATTATAATCCTTCAAAATCTCAAGTTCCTTATTCAGGAAATATATTTTTTATTTTTTGGTGAGAATTTTATGAGATAATGCTCTTAAAGATTCTGGCAAATAAAAAGCACACACAAGTTTAACTTAACTCTTAATAATAATAATAATATCAGCAACAACAACTGCAGTTTAAAATAACATTATTGCAGATGAAAGCATCCTATACATGGAAAACTATAAATGTAACAGAAAACAACTGTTAGCACTACTAAATGAATTCAGCAAATTTCCAGGAAACAAAATCAACCCTCAAAAATTAGTTATGTTTCTATCCACTTAGAGCCAATCTCCACAAAGAACTTAAGAGAACAGTTCTATTTACAACAGCATTAAAAAGAATAAAATTCTTAGGAATAAACTTAACCAAGAAGATGAAAGACTTGTACATTGAAAACTATAATACACTGATGAAAGAAATTAAAAGAGAAATAAACAAATAAGTGGAAAACTATCTCAAGTTAATGTCTTGGAAGAATGAATATTGTTAAAATATCTGTACTATCCAAAGTGATTTATTGACTTGAGACTATCTTCATCAAAATCTCAATGGCACTTTTTACATAAACAGAAAAAACACTTATAAAATATATATAGAATCACTAATGCCCCTGAACAGCCACAGTGTTCTTGAGAAAGAAGACCAAAATTGGAGGCATCACATGTCCTAATTTAAAAATACATTGCAAAGTTACAGTAATTAAAGCAATATGGTACAAGCATGCAGTTATAGAAAACAAGCAAACAGAATAGAGAGGACGTAAATAAACCCAGGTGTATGCTAATCTTTGACAAAGGCATCAAAAATACAAAATGGGAAAAGAATATTCTCATTAACAAATGGTGAATCTTTTATCTTACAATAATCATGTAATGCAATACTCAAGCCCCAATGGATTAAGGACTCAAACATAAGACTTGAAGCAGTAAAACTCTTGGGGGGAAAAAAGGAAAATTGACATTGGTTGTGCAAAGGATTTCTTTTATAGGACACCAAAATCACAAGTGATAGAAGCAAAAATAGACAAGTGGAAATACATGAAACATTTTAGTTTTCGAACAATAAACAATCACCAATGTGAAAAGGCAATTTATAGAATGGGAGAAAATACTTGCAAATTACATATCTGGGTAAAAAGTTAATATCCAAAATATATAAGGAATCCATACAATCACTAGCAGAAAATTTTAAGAAATCCCACAAAACTAAAACAGTCACCCCAAACACCCAAGGTAATGATTGGAGTTTAAAAGCAAACCTGATTTCCCGTTAGTCAGCAGCTTCTACCTCATGTGGGCCTTGTGTCCTCTCTGTCTGACCACTGCAGCCTCAACAACTTTTCCTGTGTCTTGAACCTACCACCACCTTCTCCCTGTGTTTCCCAGCCTGGCCTCTCCTTGCTAAGGGACCCCGTCTCCATGGCGTTAGAAGGATAGGTTGCTGAGTCCTGGGAGCCTGACCCAAAGCCACAGCTACCTCTCTGACTTCTTATTCATCTTCTGTTTCTATGAGATCCGTTCATACTGATGTTTTAGATGAACTTGTTTCTGCTCAGTCCTTACAGGCTCCTTGCAAGGTGGGCAACCTCCAGAATGCCTACAGCAAAAACAGGTATTTTCTGATGGCACTGAACTCAACTGTCCTCACTTTATCTGAGAATATCACAACTTCTCATCTTGCTTTGAGTCTTGGAGAGGGGGTGCCTCTCCTTTGTCTGCCTTGCTCTGGACTGTCTCTTCTTCCTCCTGGGAGATCCATTTCAGTCATCCCACCTTTCCTTCATCTTCAGTTTTTCTCTTCCCATCATCTCACTCTTTTTTTTTTTTTTTTTTTGTATCAGGAATTGAACTCAGGGGCACTCGACCACGGAACCACATCATCAGCCCTATTTTTTATTTTATTTAGACACAGGATCACACTGAGTTGCTTAGTGCCTTACTGTTGCTGAGGCTGGCTTTGAACTCTAGATCCTCCTGTCTCAACCTTCTGAGCTGCTGGGATTACAGGCTGTGCCACTGTGCCGGCTCATCTCATTCTTTTTACTTAAGATTCCCACAGGCCTGCTAGCCCCCGTGAGAAAACACAAATACCCACCAAACCTCAAAGTTTTTGTCTGACCTTTTTGCCTATACAGACTTCCTTTTGAAATTGCTTTCCCTCAGAAAGATGTTCTAGATCTTTATTTTAAACTGGTCTTACCCAGAGGGTAGAAAAAGTGAGGGTTTCCAGTGCTTTTCCTGGTACTACAACTCCCTAGGCTACCAAAATCAGTCTCTAAAGTCCAATTGTTTTTTCATAGTTTCTTCATCTGTCTTAGTCCTCTATTTCTGCTTCTTCCCTCACTGCCTTGGTCCAAGTCTCTATCACCTCAAACTTGAGATATTGCCTGAGCTTTCTAACCAGCCTCTCCAATCTTTGCCCATGTTACAACTAACTGATCTTTGTAAAACAGCACTTTGGTCATGCTGTACCTCTGCTAACAAAATAAGGATGATTTTCTATCACTCGTAGGATAAAGTACAAACTCTTATGTCTTCCACAGGCAGAGCCCCAACAATCAGACTCTCTTCTCTTACCAATCTCATTTCTTTCAAAGGTCAAATTCCTCTTCAACTTCTTGTCATGAAAATCCACCTCATATATCCAGTGTTCATGCTATTTTGGATCTTGTATTATGGTTTATATAAGATGTGTCCCCTGAAAGCTCATATTTGAAATAATACAAGGATGTTAGGAGGTAAAATGATTACATTTTGAGAGATGCAACCTAATCAGAGGATTAATTCACTGATATGGATTAAATGGGTGGTACCTGTAGGCAGTTAAGATGTGGCTGGGAGCATGACTTTGGGGTTTATGTTTTGTTCCTGGCAGCCAAGCTCTTGCTCTGTGTCCTGGTTGCCATGTCCTGAGATGTTTTCCTCCTCCACATCTACCATGATGTTCTGCCTTATCTTGGATCCAGAGCTATGGAGTCAATTGACCATGGACTGAACCCTGCAACCATGAACTAAAATAAACTTTTCTTCCTGTAAGTTGTTCTTGTCAGGTATTTTGTTCACAAGGATGCAGAAGTTGACTGAAACATTTTCTATCTTTTGAAGCAAATTTTCCTTCCTGTTTACTTGTGGAAAGTGCACAGGCCTGTCTCCAGCCACAATAGTTCTCCTCTAACTTTACATCTGGACACAACCTCTCTCTTACCATTGTATGCTGTGTTTCTCAGACACACCTTGTGTCCAAAGTAGAAAGGGAAATTTTATTCACTTTACTAGTGAATTTAAGGTAAGATACATTTACACTAAAAATTCACCATTTCACTATGCACATTTGAATTCTAAACATTTCCTTTCCATCCTTCACCTCAAAAAAAAATTTTCAGGCACTAATAATATCATTCAACTTGAAGAAATTCTGGAAATAATGACAAGTAAGACAAAAAAGCTTTGAATCATAGAGATGACTGTTGTTAATATTTTGGTGTCTACCTTTCCAGTCTTTTTCATGGCATATTTCTGATTCATTTGTCAGATATTTCTAGTCATCTATGTGCTGATTACTAGGGATAAAATGATGAATCAGATATACATGTATTCTGCCACGTTGTGATTATATTCTATTATATTTAATGTATAAAGATTTGTGTAAGACATATAAATGTAATATAGGCAGTAGATATATACAAATACATATTGCACATGCATACATATATTTATTTACAAAAGTGACATATTATACATTCTATTTCACCTTTCTTTTTGTAACAAAATAATCAACAATATGTATTCACATATCATTTTTTATACTATCTGAATCAGCTGTATGTATACAGTGTAGTAGTGTTAAGCATATGTAGCTCATTAAGCAAAAAAAAAAAAAATCACTAGAACTTTTTTATCTTTCAAAATTGAAATTCTACTCCCGTTGAACATAAACTCCTCTTTTCTTCTCCCCTCCAGCCTTTGGCAAGTACTATCTTACTTTCTGTTTCTAAGAGTTGGACTAATTTATTTTTTTTTGTGATTGTCTTATTTTGCTTAGCATTATGTCCTTTAGGTTCATTCATATTATAGCATGTGTCAGAATTTCCTTCATTCATGTGACTGAATAATATTTCATTGCATGTATATACCACATTTTCTTTACTCATTTACCTGTTAGTGGACACTTGGATTATGTCCATACCTTCAGTTTTGTGAATAATGTAATAGACATAGCTGTGCAAATGTCTTTTCAAGATCCTGTTTTGAATTTTTTTTTTTTGGATATTTTTCCAGAAGTGAGATCACATGAAAAATCACCTGGTAATTCTATTTTTAATTTTTTGAAGAAACTCTGTACTGTTTTTCATAGTAGTTATACAATTTTACATTCCTACCAGTAGTATGTAAGGGTTCCAGTTTCTCCACATCCTCAGCAACACTTCTTATTTTCTTCTTTTTTTTTTTCTTTTAGGGGTCATGAGGGAAAATTTATGTGAAGGAATGGTACAAATTAAAAAATTTAGTAGGTGTTTGGGGTCCAGTTTATAGAAAAGGCATAGGTATGATTTTATGAATTCTAATAGTCATCCTGATGGGTATGAGATGATATCTCTGTGTTTCTTTTTAGAGGAAGAAATGTTTATTTGGGGCTCACAGGTACTTCTTGGTTACTTATTTCTGTTTTAGTCAGCCTTTTTGCTATTGTAACCAAAAAACCTAACAAGGAAAACAGAGGAAGACAATTTATTTGACTCATGGTTTCAGAGGTCTCAGTCCATAGATGGCCAACTCCATAGCTCTGGGCCAGAGATGAGGCAGAGCATCAAGGTGTGATGGAGAAAAGCAGCTCAGGATGGGGCAACAAGGAAGCAGAGCTCTTTCAGGTTTTGATTTGCATTTACCTAATGAATAGTGTTGTTGAACATCTTTTTCCATGCTTGTTAGTCATTTGATTTTCTTCTTTCAAGAAATGTTAGTCCAGGCCCTTTGCCATTTTGGCTTTTGTTACTGTTAAGTTGTAGAAGGTCTTCATATATACTAGACATTAACCCCTTTTTAAATAATATGGCTTGATAATAGTTTCTTCCAGTTCATAAGTTGCCTTTTTCTTCTGTTGGTTATTTCCTTTCTTCATGAGAGATTTTAGGGTTCATGCATTCCTTTGCCTATTCTTGTTACTTGTGCTTTTGTATGATAGCCAGCAAATCATTACCACATCTGGGGTTGAGAAACTATTTTCCTGTCCCCCCCCCCAGGAGTTTTAGATATTATGCTTAAGTCTATTGATTTTGATTTTTTTAATATTGTATTAGGTGATGTTCCAACTTCATTTTTTTTTTTTTGGTGCATATGAGTATTGAGTTTTCCCAGCACAGTTTGTTGGAGAGATTATTTTCCCTTATTGTATGGAAACTTGGCACTTTTGTCAAAGATTATTGTTATGGTTTAGATGTGAGGTGTCTACCAAAAACTTGTGTGTGAAACAATGCAAGAAGTTTACAGGTGAAATGATTGGGTTAGAAGAAATTAAAAGCAATCAGTGAATTAATCCCTTGATAGGGATTAATAGAGTAGCAACCGAAGGTAGGTAGGATGTGACTGGAGAAGATGGGTCATTGGGGGTGGACCTTTGGGGTATATATTTTGTGAGCTGAGCTTAGTTTCTCCCTGTTTCCTGAAGTGATGTCTTGAACTGCTTCCCTCTGTTATATTCTTCCACCATAATATTCTGCCTCATTTAGAGCCCAGAGGAACAGAGCTAGCTGTCTCTGAATTGAGACCTCTGAAACTATGAGCCCAGAGTAAACTTTTCCTCCTCTAAAATTGTTCTTGTCAGGTCTTTTGGTCACAGTAGTGAAAAAACTGACTAAAAAAATTATTTGATCACATATATGAGGGTTTATTTCTGGACTGTATTGTGTTTCATTGGTTTATATATTTGTCTTTGTAAGTACCGTACTATTTTGATTACTATAGCTGTGTAATATAATTTGAAGTGAGGAAGTGAGAGGCCTTCAGCTTTGATTTTCTTCCTCAAGGGAGCTTTGGCTATTCATAGTCCTTTGAGATTCCATGTGATGGGTATAAATATGCATTTGAATGTATTTGTGTGTATATATATGTGTATATGTGATATATATGTACACATATACATGTATATTTGGAGCAGTTTATGAAGGATTGGTGTTACTTCTCATTTAAATATTCAGTAGAGTTTACCTCCACCTGGGAAGTCATCTGGTCCTGAACATTTCTTTTTTTTGGAAGTTATTTTATGTTTATCACTGATTCAATATTTTTAGTAGTTATAATGTCTGTTCAGATTTCTTAGTTTTCATGGTTCAGCCTTGGTAGGTTGTATGTTTCTACAAATTCATTCATTTCTTACAGGTTATCCAATGGCATGAACTTATTCTTAGTAGTCTCTCATGATGATTTTTATCTCATAGTCAGTTATATAGTCTTTTCCATTTATAATTTTTGTTATTTGAGTCATCTCTTTTTTCTTAGTTGTTTTGGTTAATGCTTTGACAATTTTGTTGTTCTTTTAAAAAAAAAACCAACCCAGAAATCTGATTTTATTTGATTTTTATTCTCCATTTCTTTATTTCTTATATAATCTTTATGATTCCCTTTCTTCTTCTGACTTTGGGTTTATTTGTTCTTTTTCTTTCTAGTTCTCTAAAGTGTAAGTACATTATCTTTTTAATGATATTAGATGCTCTCTGATATGAATGTGCCACATTTATAAATTCTCCATTGGTTTGAGTACCAAAAAACTGTGCCAAAACATGGTCAATCAGGGCTTCATAAATGACTTTTCTGACCAAATATTCTAGGAGCTGAGCTCTGGAGGATGGCTCATTCATTCTTCCTGTGCAGATTACTCTCCCTGCTTCTGGTTGGTGATCTTAAGATTGTCCCTTAGCTGATTTGGCATATGTGATATGGTAAAATATAATTAATGCTCTCAAAAATGCTCCTGTTATATCTCTTAAAAGATAACATTGACTATTGTGACAGGAAGCACACTTTGAGTAGAAAATAAGAAGAAATATCTAAGGTGCAGTTTATAGTTCTTTTTCTTTTTCTATTTCTTTTTTTGGGGGGGGTAAATGGTGAAGAAATTGTTCTCCTCATTTCTTTACAGGCAGAGATATGTCCTCAAGTAAGTGAGATGCACATTTGGCTTCATGCAAATGGTACATCTGGCTTTGTCATCCAGAACAAATAAGGAACATCAAAAAGATGAACGTAAAAAAAAAAAATGAACTAGTCACTTCTCAAAAGAGAGCATATATGTGGTCAACAAATGCATGAAAAGTGTTCAGTTTTACCAGAGAAATGCAACTCAAAACTAGAATGAGATAACATTTCACCCAAGTTGGAATGGCCCTTATCAAAAAGATAAGAAATAGCAAATGCTGGCAAGGATGTGGAGGAAAGGGACCTCTTTCTTAAATGCTGCTGGTGGGAATGTAAATTAGTAAAGTCATTATGGAAAAATGTATGAAGATTCCTTAAAAAGAACTACCATATAACCCAGCAATTCCACTACTGGGTATAAACCCAAAGGAGTTGAAATCTTTATACCAAAAAGATTCTTGCATCTCCATATTTATTGTAGCACTGTTCATGATAGCCAAAATATGGAATCAATCTATATGCCCTTCGGCAGATAGATAGATAAAGAAAACGTGGTATATTTACACAATTGAATACTACTTATCCATTAAAAAAATGAAATCCATATTTGCAGTGAAAAAGTTGCCAGTGGAGAAACTTATGTTGAGTAAAACAAGGTAGACAGTGAAAGACAAATGCCACATGGTCTCATTCATATAAGGAAATCAGCAAGTTCATCTTGTAGAAGTACAGAATGGAGTAGTGGTCACTAGAGACAGGGAAGGGCAAAGGGAAGAGGGTACAGAAATAAATTAAGAGGGACTCTTAGAAACTGGAGAGGATGCTTGGGGGAAAAGGAGAAAAGAATAGAAGGGTGGTTGGACACGATCAATTCATGATGCACACATGTATGGAACTATCACAGTGAATCACATCAATTTGTTCAATTAAAGTGTTAATAATCATAATAGAAAAAAATGAAAAAGAGTTGGCAATACCAATTACCCTGAATTTATTAGTACACATTTTATTCATGTATTGAATATTACACTAAACCCCCCAAATATGCTCAATTATTATGTGTTAATCAAAAACAAAAGATAAATATAAAACAAAACAAACAAAACAACAACAAAAAACTAAAGTGTAAAGTTGGTAACTCATACTTTATGTGGCAGAGATAGTTAGCAATCTACCCAAAAGTCAAACTGTCTTGTTCCCCTTTCACAATGTAAAATTGTTCCTGAGAAACTTCTGAGAAATCAAGGACTATATATCCCAAACCCCCGACTCTACATCTTGTTGGGGCCATATGACTTGTTTTTACCTATGAAAATGTGAATAGAAGTGATACACGTGTTAGTTCTGGGTTGAGATGTGCCTGCTGTACCGTGTGTCTCCCACTGTCTGCCCACTAGATGTTGAGACCCAGGGTGAGCTTGGAAACTGCCTGTGGAAGATGGCAGAGCCATTGGCTGCCCACATCCCCAAATGACTGCATAGAGCCCAGCATCCATCTACCTATTCTTCTCTAACCTGCACCTACATGGATTGCTGTAAGATCAAGAAATGGATCTGCCAAGTTAATCCAAACTTTGAGATTTGTAGGTCCCAGCTTCTGGCCTATCACACATGATACAGGACATATACAGAAATAATGTGAGTGGGAATATGGGACGTGAGGTTTGGAGCTGGTTTGCCTCAGGTATTTTAGATCAAGTTGCCTTCATTATTATAAGAACTACAGAGGTTGTTGAGAAAGGACTTCCATTGCCTGTATGATATTGAGTGTGTACATTGATAAACAGGTATCTTGATGGCTCACACTCAAGTGGTTTTATAGCAAGAACTAAAATCAAAATTGCAACTGATTTTGGCTCTTTCTACCTTGCATGGAAAAAAAAGTGTTAATGCTAGGACTATTCAGCCATATGGCATTTTCATACACGTGACTTTCATCTTCTGCACAACCATGTGAGGTGATTTTATTTGCATCCTATTGTTTTGGAGCTCAGAGATATTTAGTGAGTTGTTCAAGGCTGCATAGCCCTAGGATTCAGATTTTCTGAATCCTAGGCTCTTGACACCTTGTTTGCAAACACCCTGTATGTCTCCCTTTTCTCTAAGGAAAAAGCAATCTGAAGAAACTTACAGAATTAGGAAAAAGCAACATTCCCCTCATCCAGGTTATCCTTTGCAAAGATAAAAAGGAAGGCTGAAAGCCTTTCCAGCTCAGGCCACACTGATCAGGTAAGGCCTTCGCACAGGCAGGAATCTCAGCCCATGCTTTCGTATGAAAGAAAGTGCCCACTTCTTCATTTACTTCAACTCAGATGAAATCTAGCTCAGAAGCTCCATTTTGATTGGCCACTGAGAACTTTAGCCTTAATCATTGCCTGGGCCTCTTCTCTCCCCAAGTAACCTAGAAGGCTTATGTAGCATGTGGAAAATAGGACCAGAGTCCTTTACATTCAGTCCACCCTTGTTGCCCCAGACCCAGCAAGTTCCCAGGTCAGATGGCTTTGACTTGCTGCCTCATTTGGGGTATCCATTATTGTGATTTCACCTCCTTACATATACCTTGAAGACAACTGAGTTCTTGCTAACTTCATAGGATGTGAGCCTCAGCTTTCTCCTTTCCAGCATAGATGCCAGAGGGAAATTTCCACCTCTGCAACTGTTTTAAGAGTAAACAAATTCTCAGTATAGAACCTCTTTGTTGACTTCAGAATTTTTCCATAGAAGAGAAGAGCCAGTATCTTAGTGCATTTTGAAATTTTGCAAAAGCCCCTGAGACAAGGACTAACAAAGATTATATATCCTGTGTAGTCCATGGGAACATGAGTATATGGCAAGCACAGTCATAATAACTCAATAACTAACTGTTGACATCCATATGGACCTTTAGAGAGAGATGAGCTTTTCAACAAGGAGAAGCTTCTGATGGATGGTTGTTGGAAAGTTGCCTCTTTGGGTCTTTACTGTGGCTCAGTGACCCCCAGGACATACCTTTTTGAGGATGAAAGGTGGGCTATGGATGCAACTGTCTTTGAAGCTGGAAGTTGGTTCACACCCCATGGCCCAGAAAAAGTACAGTGTTTTCAAGGCCTGTGATGGGTGCTGAGCAGGTGAGCCAAAAACAAAGACACTGTTCCCAAGGATGTTTATGTATAGCAGGGTTTCTCAGCCTTGCACTAATGACATTTTTTGGCAGGATACTTTTCCGGTGTGTGCTGCCTTGAGCACTGTACACTGGTAGCAGTATCATCACCAGTATTCACTCACTGAGGTGCCCCTAGTACTCTCTCTACTTTCCCTGGTTGTAACAACCAAAAATGTCTCCAGGCATGACATATGTTCCCTGAGAGGCAAAATCATCTGGGTTAAGAAGCATTGGCCTAGTGGGAAAGAGAGGGTCCTATAGCTGAAAATAAATATTTATTAAAGGGCATAAAAAATACAAAAATGAATTGTGTTCAAGATGGAGATGTTGTCCAGAGGAAGGAATGATTAATTCTGTCTGATTTAGAAATGATTTATAGAAGTCTTCACAGAGGTAGTAAACCACTGGAGGAAGTTTTGAAGGATAAGTAGGAGATCTACAGAAGAATATGACAGAGAAGTCATGGGCATGTGACAGAATTTGGTAAAAGTCTCAGTGTTGTACAGAATGGAATATGAAAGAAGACCGGCAGGAGCACTGTAGAGGCAGAGGTTTGATCCCCACTCCCATGTGCATCCAATAAGGAGGGTTTTACTTAGACATGTTTGAAAACTGAGTAGATTATCAGGTGGAGGTACAAAGCATTCCAGAGGGAATATGTGAAAAGGCAAAGAATAGGCAGGTAGCCCAGGAGCAGAGAATCTGTACTGCTAAGACTGTATCTCTATGTCTGTGTATTTAAGTGACCTGTAATGAAGAATTTGGTATTTGATCTTTTAAAGAATCATGCTATTGCTGTGTGATAGGTGAAGTTGGGACTTCCCTGATGCCTAGTTGGTTTAATACAAAGTCTGAATCAGGGCCAGTTTTCCACCACTGCACTGGAGATCCATTCATTCAACAAATATTGAATTTCTTACCTTTGTCAGGCTGTGATCCAGACAGTGGAGATAAGATGGTGAACCTGGAACTTGTGGTCTACAGGGATAACTTCTGATAGTGATAGGTGCTTTGAAAATAAAATAAAAGAATAAAGAGTGAGAGAGGTGGCGGAGTGGAGGGACTTCTCTGCAGAGATATGTTTGAGCAGAGACCTGGATAATGAATGGCCATGAAAAGATTCATAGGTAGTAAATTCCAGGCAGCGACCACACAGCTACCACGGCCCTCAAGCCATGGGAGGAAATCTGGATTTGATTCCAGTTCCACAAGTTAGATTGGAGGGCTTGAGGAAAATTCAACACAGGCTAGACTTGGTGCATCAACTTCCTACCTCAGTATCCCTCTCAAGAACCTGGGATTCAACTGGCAGGTGAGCCCAAAACAAGGCAGAATTCTATTTAGTTGGCTAGGTTAATTGATTTTGCTAAGAAAAGTTGGGCCTCCACTGGAAATAAAATATTTTGGGCATCATAACAGTCAGTGATCACTGAGTCTGTGATGTCTTCCCATTCTGAAAACATCTTGGGATTCACATTCACATATCTTGTTTTCCTTGCAAATGATGGAGAAACAGACTATCTAGTTGAAGTTATAGAGGGTCATTCTGGTTTTTTTTTCTTTTCACACTGTTGGTAACTTCCCAACTGTAAATAATGGATTTTTTTTTTGATAGATCTTTTGGCAGTGACTTGACATGTGTTCGTTAGCTAATTCAAGCAGTCATCACACTTCCCTGGGCATGTTGAAAGCTTTCAACATCATAATTACCTATTCATTTCAATCACTAGTGCTTCAACAATCAACCACCATGGTAAATAATTCCAGGGAATTTTTAAAAGATGAAGCATATGTCCAAAGTCCTCCGGGCACTTTGCTAAAAGAACTGAACAAATGGGCAACATGAAGCATGGCATTTTATTGACATCGGTTTTTGAGAAATGTGTGAAATATGGCAATTCAATATTGCAAGACTATCTTGCAAAATTCTAAGGAAATGAGTCTTCATTGGTAACATATATTGCACCCTTGGTTTGGCATCTCAAACGCTTATGAAGTATACATAGAAGGTGCTTGTAAAGTATTTATGATGCATTGATGTTCCACTGTATGAGAGCAGGTGTTTTCTTTTTTTTTTTTTTTACCATGAGAACTATTGGGAATTTATTAGTAAACTGTACCCACACAAATATCTTAGAAGTAAAGATGGCAGTTATGTAAAAACATGGATGTGTAACCGATGTGATTCTGCAATCTGTATACGAGGGGAAAATGGGAGTTCATAACCCACTTGAATCAAATGTATGAAATATGATATGTCAAGAGCTATGTAATGTTTTGAACAACTAATAATAATAAAAAACACAGTTTTTTAAAAGACAAAAAAAGTAAAGATGCTTAATACATTCATTATCATTAATGATAAATTAAAAGTGACTTTCATGCCTGTTTGAATATGGCAGACTGGTTTGTGAACTAAAACTTGATGCAGTATAACTTTCTGGTTATTTCTAATGACTATAGATAGTAATTCTGATCAGCTTTGTTCCAGTTGGGTGGAGATATCATTGATGAATGAGATGGTTGTGTAGACATCAGAATCAGACAGAAATTGGTTTATACCCTGTTTCTACCACTTAGCTGGTGTAGTCTTGAGCATTTACTTCATCTTCCTAAATATTTTTCTGGTCTGTAATTTGAGATTAATATTCCTTATGTTGTAGGCTTGTTCTGAGATTAAATGAAATCAGATTTGTAAAAACACTAAATGCAAAGAGCTCAGTGTATAATAAATGCTCAGGAAAGAGAAGTGTTGTATGATTTTTATTAATAGAGATAGAGAGGTACGTTGTTCCTAATTACAAAAGTGTGAGTAGATCAAAGTATATTTGAGGAGCTGGTGAAGTGAAGGTAGTTATATCCCCTGAAGTTTTCTATCACTTGGGTGAATAGAACCCACGTGTACAAGGCTTATGGGATCTTATGGAAGAGTCCATGGGAATTGGACTGTCCAGATTTCTTCACCCTGCCAGAACAATTGCCATTGTATACTCTGTGTTGATCTTGACAACAAAGTTACTTAGTAACATTGTAAAAGTTGGCCAATCAAAGAGCTTTTGAATGGCTGCTTTGACTGCCAAAATATATAATGTCAAACCATTGGTTTGGCAGTCTTTTCTATTGAATTGACTGATTTCTGTGGGTTGAATTGGCTGCTATTACATGAATGAAGCCATTAGCCTGACTATGTATTTATATAAAAAATGTATATTTAAACTTCTGGTGAAAGGAAAAATAAGGAATCGTAGTAAAATGATAGTCATTAAGTTTACTTCACATGTTATCAAATAACAGATGGGTCATTGATATTTGGGGGGAAAAGGAAATGCAGTGATAAATAAAATTGGTCACCACTATTCCAACTATCAGTCTATTGGATTTATATAGATTTTTGAATCCCATATATCTATCTACCAATTATTGTTACTGAGATAAACAATTCAAAATGTTAATCAATTGTTGAGACTGTTCTCTATGCTCAAGATTTTCTTGTACAAAAATAAACAGAATTGTGAGATAATTCCTATTTTTTTTTAATTCAGGGTCTCATGTTTCTGTATCATTTTTATTCAATTGAGGAAAAATGTGAAATAATTTTTGGAAATACAGCAGGCTCAGGCTACGTCCGAAAATAAATTACTGCTTAAGGGGCAGAAGACAAGGTGATATTATGTGTTTAATTTGCTCAGTTATGAAAGGACCTCAAGGGTACTGGGTTATGAAAAACAATGGATATTTCGAGAGAAAATGGAGCTAAATTGGGTGGATTTTAAACACTTTCTGACGTGTGCAGCATTGGATGCGATCTCCAGGCCGGGGTGGGGGCAGGGGCTCTGTGGCTCCATTGTTCGCTCTCTCCACTTTGGGGAAATGCTCTTTCCTTCGACTCTGTTCAGAACGTGGGCATTTCTCTAGATTGCTTTCTTGAAAATGGCAACAGAGAATGGTAGCAATAATAGGTTTTAAGTTGCGTGGTGGTGAATCAGGCCATTTTATAAATTCATCTCCTTAGACTTTATTTCCTTGCTGTGAGGTAATTTAGACGAATGTCAGTGAGGGGAAGAGAAAGTGATTGGTGATTCCACCTCACCCAATAAAGCAAATTCCTAATTTTCTGTCTTTTATCTTTTGCCATTCTTTTGTGCTCCTCTTTGGCCTTGTCAAAACATATCGTTCAGTTAGAGACTAAAAATATTTTCTCATCGATTGGGGTTATTGATTTTTTTTAATCTGTACTTTGGCTTGAAGAGCGCGGGTGAAGGGTGAAAGTTCACCAGCTTAGTCTGCCGTTTTATCTGGACAGCAAAAGAATGTATTGGCAGCAGATTTGATTTACCTTGTTGGTCAGTTGTAGACACTTCAGCCACCGAAGATGACTCTCCAGCATGTCCTGCTGCTGCTTTTTCTTTCTTTCTTTCTTTCTTTTTTTTTTTTTTTTTTTTTTTTAGGGGGTACTCTTGAAAGATCCACCTTCCTATTGACTTCATCTCTCTGTTTTTCTTCACCCCCTCTCTCTTTTGGATTCCAAATTAGACATGTAAGAGAAGTCACAGTACTTTCTGGATTCATGGCAAATCAAGTCAGAATGTGTGCGCCTGCTGGGTTTGGCTGCTCTTCCCATTTGGTTTGTGGTTTGGGATCAGCTCCATCCATACTGTCACAGAGGAATCTGATGTAACTGGATCAAATTTACTGATACCTCCCTACCTCCCTTATCACAGCTGGTCAGGCGCATGTGCGCAGGGTAGTATTTGGATTCCAGTAGGAATTCCAAGACGGTACCTAAAGCTCCCTAACAAGTTAGGAATGTGAAAGATGATAACATTGATATTGTCAGAGAGGACAGTCAGTGTCATATCTAAGAGTGTGACCTGTGGGGAAACACTTTCTGGGTTAGAATCTGAGTTTTTGCACTAGCCAGCCATGGGACCCTGGGAAAATTGTCTAATCTCTTGCTAATTTAACTTTCTCATCTGTGAAGTGGGGATAGAAATTGTACCTATTTCATCAAGTGGTTGTAGGATCACACAAACACATGTGAAAGTCCAAGATCAGGGTCTGGCATATTGGAGTTCTCTGTAAATGACAGCTGTTATAATTATAGAAAAGGAAACTGAGACTGTAAGGAGTGGCAGTTAAGAAACAAAGAGAAGTTCACACCAAGGAAGAAAGAACTGACCCTCAGTGTTAGGGATTTTAGGTCTCACGTCATAGTTGGTTGCCTGGTTGCTACCTCAATTTTGACCACTTGGCATTTGACTGGTGGGTTGGGTCCTTCTTGGATTGGATGTAGAAGCTCTAGAGTACAATCGGAGCCTGCTGATGGGGGAGGCTGCTGGACTCACCGAGCTCTGTGAGAGTTCTGTCTGAATTCTTGCACCTGCCTTTTTATAGTGGAAGCTTTCAGCCCACTTGTTGCTCAGCCCAACCAGAACCTAGGATGTTTATTCAAACTGAGGCAAATGTTCTTAATGCCCACATGGGGCTTAACATGGAGACACCAACCTCATTGCTCCAATGGGACAATGTGGTGAATGTACTAGCTCATTCCCACAAAGTTCTGGTCCCTTTAGTTTTGATGTCTGGATGTGGTCCGTGTTCCTAAGATCTGATTCTGTGAATACACAAGGCTCCTCCTTGGACTGAGGCCATCCTGGGAGGCAAGATCCTCTATACTTTTCCCAGAGGATAGGCCTCCCTCAGAGAGGGAATGATTCAAGAAATTTTGGAAATACAGAATCACTTAAGGAAAAACTGTTTTAAGAGTGCAGGGTCTGTGCTTTTAATATTCATATCAGGTGACTTCTAAGTGGATAGTCCCAGTCTACAGGTTGAGAAACACTGATGTAGTAGAAAAAATATGGGCTCCAAACACGGACGGAAGTGGGTTTGAATTTATTTTGTCAGCTATGTTTATATAGGCAAGGTGTTTAATCTCTCTGAGTCTCAACTATATTATAGGCCTGTGAATTAATAATAAAGTTCAAATCACAGTGCCTGACATATACTATGTGTGCTATATATGCAAATGTTCCCATGCTATTCCCTGATTTTATTTACTTGGATTCCAGAGAATTTTACATTCTGTTGGAATCACCTTGTTTTGACTCTTCCTTCCTCAGCCATGCACATTGTTATTTCCTGTCTGAGCTACACCCACACTTTCTTGTTTAGATAACTTGACCTTATTCCTACAAGCCTTTGCTTGTTCTCTTGAGTTATGTGTCCCAAATGATATTGGTGATATTCCTACAATTGGGTCAGTCCTTTGTGCAGTTTTGCAGAATACAGTTCCTCTTATCCCTCCTTGATAAGTAAGATTGCAGGTCTAATAATGCTGGAGACCATATCTCATCTCTTTTTAAAAAATATTTGTTTTTTAATTGTAGTTGGACACAATACCTTTATTTTACTTGTTTATTTTTATGTGGTGCTGAGGATCGAACCCAGGGCCTCACATGAGCTAGGTGAGTGCTCTACCACTAAGCCACAACCCCAGTCCTCATCTCTTGTTTTATGGTACAGAAAAGCATCTCTTTTCTCAGACCCTATTTGTTTCTCAATGTTGGCTTTTTCTTGTCTACTAGGTGTGGCTGTGGCTGACTGATAGAGGACAAATTGGCTATCACCCTTAGTTAGCTGATGTATCACTGGTCAACAGAATTTTATTACCATTTGTATTTAAATCCAGCTAGTTGGTCAAGGCTGTGTTTAATGTGAACTAGAGGCATTGAATCCAATTGATGTCCAAACATTTGTTCAGCTTGGTCTCTTCACTCAAGCACACAATCCATCATGAGGGTAGGGAAATACCATATCAGTTATTTGGTCAATTCAGTCCAGATGCTAATTTTCCGTAAACACAGTCTTTAGCTTTAATGGACCTAAAGACCTAACTGGCCCAAGAAAAGCAAGAGGAATATTAGTATTTTCAGCAGATACTCATGTGGGAATTCCACTGACATGTCAGCTAGGAAAGAAAATGAAAGACACAAGCAAAGGTTTGTAGGAATGAGGTCAACACCAGTGAAACAGGAACTGTCAACTTGCAAAAAATGAATGAAGATGAGAAAAATATGATAGAAATATGTTTATCATAAGGCATAGATGAAAGAATATGCTTTTTACTTTATATTAGAAGGATAGATAATGTTCTTAATAAATAAATGGATTTAGGAAGCAATCTAAATATAGGATGATTTAATCATGAGTTTCTTAAGTAGTTACAACTTTGAAGACTCCAATTCTGAATAAGGTCACATTCTTAAGTTCTGTGTGGACATGAATTTGAGGGGTGCAGTATTTAGCTTATTATAGTGCACATGGTGATTTTCACCACTCCTAGAGATGATGAAAATCTAGAAACTGGGCAGCGTGAGGCATCTCTTTCTGCCTTTGTTCCATTTTACTATGAGAGTCTTAAAGGTAGACACTCATGCAAAGTGCCTTGTGTGAAAGTGTAAACTAAGATTGTCAGGTAAAACCAACAGAAAGATCTGTAAAGATGAAGCCATTCTCAGCCATTTCCATCTCTTCCATCACCATTTAAATGCTGTGAATAGTCAAAAGTAAGAGACTACATTTGTATTTGGGATCCTTTTAAATCACAAATATTTAGTTCACTACAAAAACAATTGCCTTGTTGTAGGCAGACAAAAACATAATTTATGCAGTGTGGTGGCTGCATGAAGTTTGGTGGTACTCTGAGAAAAAGAGAAAATTCAGATGGTACGTTAGTGAAAATCTGCATCAAAACACTATTGACATATTCAAGATGATGAGTTTTGTGTCAGGGAGCAGAAAAAGAACTTTGTAATTGGTCAAACTCATAACCAATTTAGGGATTGGGAGTGGTTAGGAAGGTGGTTGAAAATGAATAAATTAATTCACTGGGTTAACCCCTTAAAAACAAGATAGATTTACTCACATTGAGAGGTTTAAGGCTACAGTCACAAAGTGACAAACAGTTGTGTACAAATGGGTTCAGTCCATTTGGGTATGGACCCTCTTACTAGTCCCAGAAAATTGACCTATTTTATTGCATCCTTTTTACAACCAATTCCAGGTGGCTGAATTGAGAATATTTTTCATTCTGACTTGTTGACTTCTGGCCCATTAAGGCAGCCAATCCAATTAGGCAGGGCTTTCTCTGGCTTTGCCTTCTGACAGAGCATCTGATTGGCTCACAGCTCCTGCTAAGTGACAGGCCTTCTGCAACTGTGGGTTATCTTTCTTAAAGAGATCTTATCTCCTGTTCTCTCTTTAAAATGCTTTTTTTTTTTTGGTTGTTGTTATGCTTAGGCTTAGATTTTAGGGTATTTCTCTTCCATGACCTTGAGTTTGGGTGTTTGAGTATAGAATTTGGGCTGATGATGAGTCAGCTGGGTTGGTAGGGTGACTATTTTGACAAAGTCTTTGGATTACTAACTGCAGTAGGCAGCCTAGTGGTGCCCTAAGGGACAAACATATCCTAATCCTTGGAACCTGTAAATGTTCCCTTTTACCGAAAAAACAGACCTGGGTATTAATGACTAACTGAAAGATCTTAAGAAGGGAAGATTATTCATGAAGGCTCTAAATGTAATCACATGTATCCTTAGAAGAGGGAAATTTGATCCAGAAACACAAAAGAAGAAAACCACATAAAGGAAGTAGAGGAAGAAGGGTCAGGAGGAGGAGATGTCAGGCAACTGGCCTTGCAGAGAGCAAAAGGGGCCCGAAGCCAAGGGGTGCAGTTCTAGGAGCCGGAAAAAAGCGGGAAAACACTTTTTTCCCTAAGAACACATTGGTTTTGGCTCAGTGCTTCTGGCCTTCAGACCTGTGAAAGAATAAATTCTACTGCATTGAACTTGTAATTTGTTAGAGCAGTCACAGGCAGCTAAAAGATCAACTAAGACCATCCCTGACAGGACTGAATCCCTGCTTCTGAGAAATACTCTGTGTAGTGGATTGACACTTTGCTATTATTACATGTATTTGTCTATAATTGTATTTTTAAGGATTGTATTTGAAACGGTTTTTGGCTCTTAACCTTCAACTGAGATATCGTCTAAGAATATTTGATGCAATTTGCTGGATTAAAAAGAAAGACTTTATAACACCTCTATTCATCAATTTAGTTTTCTTGATCAATTAAAGCTTTTTATATCAAGGCCACCCAACCCTAAGTTTTCTTACTGATCTCGTTTTCATTTACCTATATGGACAGTTAGCGTATCTCTCAACTCCTTCTAGAAATTCTCTCTTCTCTTGCAGCATGGGTAGCCAATATAGAATATATTGGAATATAGAGTTCCAATCTAAAGGCTGGAAGGCTCAAGACTCAGAAAGAGCCAGAGTTTCAGTTTGAATCCAAGGATAGATGTTGAGATGCCAAGCTCAAGACAGTTAGGCTAGAAGAATTTCCTCTGATCTGCGGTAAGGCCAGCCTCAATTCTATTGAGGCCTTCTACTGATTGGATGAGGCCCACCCACATTATGGAGGGCAATCTGCTTTACTCAGCCTAATGATTCCATTAGTGATTACTAGATAACGTTCCTGGAGTAACTGACCAAATGTCTAGATTATTATAAACAAACGTCTCTTGGGAGACTGAGGCGGGAGGTTTACAAATTCGATGCCAGTCTCAGCAACTTAGCAAAGCCCTAAGCATTTTAGTAAGGCCCTGTCTCTTAATAAAAAATAAAAAGTGCTGAGGATGTGGCTCGGTGGTTAAGTGCCTCTGGGTTTAATCCCTGGCACCAACATAAATAAATTAAATAAAATAAAAACAAATGTCTCAGAATTGTATCAAATTTCTTCTTCACTCACCATCATTCTAGCAATGGTATTGATATTGTTCCATGTCAAACCATGATGGCAACATTGAATCTGTTTGTTTTCTGCCTTTTTCATAGACAAAACAAATTCTTATTTGGAAGTTCATTTCATGGGTGCTCATGACTTTCCTTCCTTCCCATTCCTCCTGCCCACAGGGTAATGGCAGTCTGCTGTCCTTGGCTATGTTGCTACCATTCAGATTTCATTTAATAAGCACTTCCTCTGTGAGGCGCTGTCCTAGCCACTTTACATATTATCTCATTTATTTACCTTCCAATTACTTTAAAGCAGATATTATTATCCCCAGTTTTTCAGGTGAGAAATTGAAATTTAAGAGAGGTTCAAGAGTGCATACATTTCCTAGCTGGTGAGTGGCAGAATGAGAATTCAAACCCAGGCCTGAGCCCTCAGAGTGCAACCTTAGAAACCATTTTGTGTTGTTTCCCTGAACTTGTATAAAACTTCTTCCCATTCATTTCTGGAGCCATTCTTAGTTCCATATTTTCCCTATAATCACTGACCATAAAAACACAGACAGGACATGTGATAATTGTCAATTTCTTTTCCTGTTTAAAAGTTTTATATTTTTTGCAGTACCAGGGATTAAACCCAGGGCTTCACACATGCTAGGCAAGCATTCTGTCACTAAGCTATATCCATCCCAGTGCTTTCTTTACCTGCTTCAGAACCTTGGGTAGTTCTCAAATGCATAGAGAAATCCATTCCAAAGGCTTTTTTAGAAAGACTTATCCCCTCACCCTCTTCTGCTTTACTACTTATCCACATTCGACTTAATTTTGTGTACATACTTGTATTTATTGGTGTATTTTTCCTTCCATCTGGTGGAGTCTTCTGTACCTGTCCCACTGGAAACACTCCAATGCATTCTTCCACATCCAGTTCCTATGTGCTCAACCTAGAAAAACACCCCAGAACCTCTGTACTACCATTTCTCCAATTATAGAACTAACACTTGGTCCCAAAACTTTGGCGAGCATTTGACTTATTTTGTTAAAGTTATTTAGTCACCAGCCTATCTTCCCTGTTAGAGTACATTTTTCATTCTGACTGTTGACAGGTGTGAGTTCGACAAGGATAGAGGTGGCATCTTATTCTCCCTGAATTGTACCTTCAAATGTCCTCCTCTCTCCTTGGGCACTCAATCAGTCATTCCCCCAAATGCCAAGAGTGTTTGGAACTGGCAGCTCCCAGCTAATTCCCCCTTCTCCAATTGTCTCTAACAGAAGAGAGCAGCCCAAATCCAAATGGTCAATATGGGAATATAAAAATCTTGTCCCTTGCTTTAAGCCTGAAGGGCCATCCAGTTCCAGAGCTCCCCATGGAATTGGCTGCATCCTTCATTGTGCAGGCATCACCTCCTCCTCTGTCTAGTCCTGCTTGCATTCCCCTTCTCCACAGGTGTTGCTCTTGAAAGCATTTTCAGTACACTTCTTGCACACAAATCTTCGCGTCAGCATTTGTCTCCCAGGGAACCTGACCTGTGACAGAGAGGTCTGTGCTTGGCTGTCAGCAGCACCTCAGTTGAGTGGCATGGGAGGCTGGGGGCTTACTGTTCAGGGTGTAAGCTTTCCTTATTTTCCTCTGCTGTTACTGCAATGCTCTTGCTTCACCCCTGTGTCAAAAGTTTGGATTTGCTTTGGTTCATTTCCACAGACTAAATCTCTTGGTGGGGTAGGAGAGGGCTGGCTGCTTGACTGCTTGGGAGGGAATCAGAGAAACTGAATTCTTTGCTGCATTCATCCGATGTTACCTTTCCTTTTCTCTCATGATGCTGAGAGTCTCTAATCCCTGGGTCTTCTCAGGATGCTGTTGGGGCAACTGGCTTATTTCCTTATTTATTCTTCTTTGCAGGTATTTAGTTGTCAACTTTTTTTTTATCACTGTTATTTCACAACTACTTTTGCGATTTTTTATTTTTATTTTTTTGGTACCAAGGACTGAACCCAGGAGCATTCAACCACTGAGCCACATCTCCAGATCTTTTTATTTTGAGACAAGATCTTGCTAAGTTGCTTAGGGCCTCACTAAGTTGCTAAGTTGCTGAGACTGGCTTTGAACTTGTGATCTTCCTGCCTCAGTCTCCCTAGCCTCTGGGATAACAGGCATGTTCTACTGTGCCTGGCTCCTCCAGCTACTTTCTGACTTCAAAAAATGTGTTGCTCTCTATCTCCCATTTGCAATTGTTATCTTCTCATTTTCTTATACTTGAAGATTTATTGTTTTTTCATTCTTTTATCCTTATTTGAGTGGAGTTTCTAGAAGAACAAAAGTCAAGCACAGGTGTATAGTAAGCTGGGCTTCCATCTGAGGAATATGGAAGTCTTATGTTTTATTGCCAGCTTTGGAGCATTTTATTTTAAAAGTAAGGCAACCATTTCTTAAACATGTATGACATTTTATTTGAAAATATGCTCATTTCTTAAGGGCGAATATGGATGCTCTGTAGAGTGGTAGGTGAAAGCATATTTTAATTCATATTTAATTAATCATGTAAAGGGTACCCTCACCCGTGTCTAACCCAGACAAATTCAGGACTAGGTTCCTGAGCAGGGAAGGAGGCTTCCTTTCAGTATGCCTTAGCAACCAGAGAAAGGTGAAGCCTTTGATCAGTCATCCAAATGTTTTGTTTGTGTGCTAAGGACTATCTAGAAGCCCCAAGTATCTTAATGATGGTGCTTTGTAGACAATGTATCTGTATGGCTCCCTGAACTTCCCCCATTGAATTTTGATGTTTGGCCTGGTGGAGATGCAGTCAAAGGCTGACCAGCTGCATCACTGGATGTGTCAATTACAGAAGGATATGAGGGCTATAAATTAAAGATCATGCTTTTTTTTTTTTTTTCTCCCCAGGCTGTGTTTGATGCTCACAGCCATGTTTTGGTGCATACAGAGTGTTTTTGAAAAGATAAGGGCTAATTTCTGGAGAGTGGGCATGTGTACTAGAGGTGGTCTGCAGTGCTGCAGTCTGCCAATCAAAATCTGCCATCAATGTCATTCAAGGTCAGAGACCCAATGAACCGCCAATCAAAGTCGGCAGAGCTGTTCATGTTCGCTTGTCAGTGTTGGAAAGAGGTCACTCTCTCAGTGGTGTGGCTGGTGTGTAAACAATGAGCGTATTTCAGTGGTCAGAAGCACATTCTGCTGCCCAGCCCCTGGCAATTTCAGGATGTTTGCCTAGGTTTTCCCTATCCTACAGGGACAGAAGGCAGGGTAGTAGAAAAATAACAACAGTATTTTTAAGAAAATGAGTTAGGCATTGTGAATTCTAAAAGCAAATATGGCAGGTAATTTAGTCCATAGCTTTGTTAAATAATATTTGCTTAGACTCTCTGTCTATAGAAAAGGATAATGTAAAAAAAATTAGAAATACAACTTTAGATACTCCCCCCTGCAAAAATAGCTCCTTTAAACATTTTGTACTTGGTGTTCAGTTTGCTTTCTTGCCTTAATTCAGGTAATTATTATCTTCTTTAATTTTCACCAGTAAAGATAAACTTTACATTTTTGGAAAAAATGCCAACTTTTTGGATCAGCTAAAATCACAGAATAAATCTTCGAAAATTTCAGTTTCTTGGTCGGGAAGACTGGAAGACAAAGATGATGGAAACATTAAGTTCTGTATTTCAGCAAGATAGGGATGGAGTTTCAAAAGTGAGCTCTCTCTGGGGGTAAAGGGATAATTCATCATCATCAAGAATATTTGCCATCCAAAATTATTTCAGCAGCAGCTAATTCTGGCGTGAGCAGATGTTCAAAGCTCAATCAGAGACTATCTCCCTGATGGCAAAACTTCCAAATGACTCATGGGCTGGGTGTTTTGCTTATCCCCATGATAGGTACCTGGGTATTTCTATATATCTACATGCTTTGCATTATAAACCCATCTATTTGGCTAAAACTTTCAGAATTCACTTGAACATCATAATAATGTCTTTATTATTATGTGCAAGAAACTGCTTTAGTTATATTCTTATTTAATTATTAAAATATATGAACAATAGCATGTTGAAAGTCCACAGAACTCAAAGGCTAACATGCGACAAAGGTATGAATGCTAGATGTGAGCATTAAGTAGATATTTTTAAAAATTTGTAGAATAGTGAACAGGAAAAGCATATTTAGAATGGGTCCACAGGGCAGAGGACTTGGGGTCGGAAAGGCCTTGGGGGGTCCAAGTTTCTTGTTTTGTGGGTGGTGGCACTGGAGGGCCCTGAGGAGGAGGCACAGATGGTAAGTCGTGCAGCCAGCTCCTCAGAGGACCTGCCGTTGAGTCCTGACTTCCTCCTCTACAGGGTTGTGGGAGCCCTGTCTCTTTTCGAATCTACTTGGCATGACTTAGGATAGATATGGGTTTTCTGAAGTTGCTTAAGAGATGAAAGAAAGAGGAATAAGGAACTGGAAGGAAAGTGGACACAGAGAGTAAATGCTCAGCAGAGGCCAAGGCCATCCAGGTGGGGGGATCACTGGGTTTGGCAGGGACTTAGGGTGGTACAGAAAGGGTGATGAGAAAAGAGAAGACGCTTCAAATAGCACAGCAAAACAAAGTGTTCTCTTTAAGCAAGCTGTCCCTGATCTCAAGTTTGGATTAGAAATATTCTTGGCTCTCAGTAGCAAGAACTTTTAATGGGTAAGTCAATGTTTTGAGGGTGACATACTCTAGATATGGAAAATGCCCAACTCCAGCTTTAAACCTTGGCTGGCTCATCTGATAATAGAATATGGTCGTGAGGGGTGTGAGCAAGGGAATACACATCATATTTTCCTTCCCTTTCTCTGATATCCTGATAAACACCCCTAGGCTTGGAGGAAAGATTAAAATCCACGAAGACAAAAGAGGAGTGATTCAAGCGTGACTGGTTTCTTTCACAGATGTGAAGGGGCTGGCCAAGAGGCACAAGGCAGCCAATTTTCAGCTCTGACAGCTGCCGAGGTCATCAGCTTCCTAACAGCACCCTTAATTCCTCAGAGGCCAGTGTGTCCTTTGAACTCAGTGGTTGTTACACTTCCAAAGCTAAGCTGAGAGGGAAGAAACCTGAAAATTTTGCTGGCCCCTGCATACACAATTACCTAACTATTAAGACCTTAAACTGAGGATGTAGGGTTCTCTCACCTTCTCTGACCTACAAACCAGTAGTTTCTCCTAGATGCCTTATACACACATACATACTCCATACTCACATATAATGTGTGTATTGTGTATGTACATGTGTATGTATATTTAGTTATTCATTAATATACTCATGAGAGAAAAAAGGAGAGGTATTCACAAGCAAGAGTTTTTAGGGTGGCAGTAGAACTTTTCTGAGAAAGCCTAATGTCCTAGCTCAGAGAATGTTCCTATGGAATAAGGATGATTGACTGAGAAGAGTTGTCTGTGGGGTCTTTGTTATGGCCAGATTTAAGGGCTGGGCAAGTGCAAGGAGGCTAAAAAATACAGAAAGCCTTGCAATCTGCTTTCAGAGGTTTCAGGTTTGGGGGATTCATTGGTCTGGTGTTTGTGAAGCTTCAGCTTCAGTGGAGAAGTTTGTCCTTACTGCTCCATACCCAAGTCCCTTGGCATGAAGGAATGATGGGGTGGGGAACTCAGACCTGGAAACCCCTGACAAAGGCACTGGAAAATTTTGGTAGGATTGGGCATGGTCTGCTATCTGGAAACTATATATAGAAAAACATCAGCAATAATTCCTCATTATAGTGAGGAACATATGAATGGGGCTTATGATGGTCATAGGGCATTCAATGAACATGAAATAAAATTTTCAAAATCCTTCACCTGCTAAGAGTAATTTAGCTTAAGTGCTAGGTAGTACATGTAATAGATACAAAACAAAAACATTAAATGGAACTTTTATTTTTTCTTTTTCTTTGTGAATGATTGTTAATTAGTTGTAATTTCAGATGCAATTTAATTCTTATCCTATACAAGAGATACACCCTGGACTCACTTGCAACTAGTGAGAGACAAAAGGTCCTACCTTAATTACAACAGCTGTTTGCTTTTACCTTTACTTCATGGTCCAGGAGCGCTGAGATTCTTTTCATTCTTTGCTCCTGATGTGACTGCAAAGAGGATGGAATATAGCAAATGGAACATCATAAGAGCCACCTGTGTCACACTATGCTTTAGGCAATGTGAAGGTTCCTTTTTTTTAAATGAATGGCATTATTTATTAAATCCCATTCATAGAACCACATGACCTAACCTAGAGACACACTATATATTGTAATGTGGAAGAAGTAAATTACAGAGCAATACAAGAGATTTCATTTTTAAATGTTTTTATTAGTGCATTATAGTTATACATAATGGTGGAATTCATTTAGACATAACCATAAATATGTGGAATATGCTATGCTCCATTTCAGTCCCCAGTACTTCTTCTTTCCATCCTACTCTAGCGGTCTTCCTTCTTTTTATTTATTGGTTTTTTTAATTGGTGCTTTATAAATATACATAAAGGTGGAAGACATGGATAGCATAATTTGGTTGATTTCATTCCACAGTTCCTCTCTTTTCATGTCCCTCATCCCTCCCCCTCAATCCCTTCCTCTACTCCATTGATCTCCCTTCTATTTTCATGAGATTTCCAACTTTCCCCCCTATTTTGCTCTAGTTTCTGCATATAAAACAGGGCATTTGATCCTTGACATTTTGGCTTATTTCACTGGGCATGATGTTTTCCAGTTCCATCCATTTACCAGCAAATGCCATAATTTCCTTCTTCTTTATAGCTGAGTAACACTTCATTGTGTATATACATACACCATATTTTCTTTATATATTCATCTGTTGATAGGCACCTAGGTTGGTTCCATAACTTGGCCATTGTGAACTGTGCTGCTATAAACATTGATGTGCCTGTATCACTGTCATATGTTGATTTTAGTTCTTTTGGGTAAATACCAAGGGGTGGGAGAGTTCTGAGTCTTATGGTCATCCCATTTCTAGTTTTTTGATGAAATCTCCATACTGCTTTCCAAAATGGTTGTACTAACTTGCAATCCCACCCAAAATGTATGAGTGTACTTCTTCCCCCATATCATGAGGTTTTCTTTTTATTATTTACTTATTTTTTGCTGCTAGGGATTGAACCCATGTATCACTGAGTCACATCCCTAGCCTTCTTTTTAAATTTTGAGATAGGGTCTTAATAAGTTGCTGAGTCTGGCTTTGAACTAGGAATCTTCCTTCTTTGGCCTCCAGAGCCAACTGGGATTACAGGTAGGCACCACAGTGCACAACTATTGGGTTTCCTTTTGGGGAGAGGCTGCTATCTTGAGAAATGATAGTTCTTCCCTCCCATGCATTCTCTTGTCAAGTCTGGGTCTATGACCCTCTTCTCAGCACAGGAAATCAGGGACCTAATAGGAAACATACCAGGTTAAGGAGTATCCTGGGATTCTTCAGGTATTAAAGGTTAGGTTAGGAAGAGAAAAGGAGACAGTGAACTAAATCCAGTGAAGTCAGGACAGAAAGTTATCTGGAGAAGAACTCAAATGAGCAGAGGCTGCTGGTGCAGGAGTAGGGATGGTTATCAGAGATCAAGAATTTAATCTGCTGAAGTGGCAGATCAGAAATGGCCTGAGCAGAGAACTCTTCTAGGTTAGGAATGAAAACAGCCCCCTCAGTCCAGGACCCTGGACAGCACCTGGGTGCATGTCTCCAGGCAGCTTTCTTGGCAGTTAAATTCTCCTGATTGTTAAAGAGGCTTTGTGCCATAATTCTTGTCTATACAAGGGGTTGCCTTCAGAGAATCACTCTCATTGAGAGATATGACCTGGAAGAAAGATCTTCTGATTTGACAGAGCTCTCTCCACTTTGTTTTCTCCTTCCTCCATTCAATTATCCAGTAAAAATATTAAATACTATGCACCAGGTGTTCTCCTCAATGCAAAAGACATAACAATGAGTGAGACATAATCTTTTTCACAGAAGCTGACAGTTATTCATAAAGGCAGACATCTAAAATAAATGAAAATTCACACGGTGAATGCAGTGATGAAGATGTACATACATTTTAGGAGCATTTGGAGTCATGGATGTCTTCCTGGAGGGGGTGATTCCTGAGGGGAGTGTCTTAAAGAATAAGAGGGGATTAACTAGAGAAAAGTAAGGTGAATAGTAATTAGGGAGGGAAGGTCAGGGCATTGCAGTCAGGGGGGCCAAGCTAAGCAGAGGCTAATAAAGCAGGGAGTGGATATAAGGTAGCATTGAAGCAAGACTTACAAGATATAGAGGGCTTCATGAGCTCATCTTAGCAGCCAGGAATATCTGTTCTTATAATTAATGGTGTGCTCACCTGCTCTGGAATCATGCTTAGCCTGAGACCAAGGCATCAACATTTCATTAGGGACATGTGAAAACCTTTCAAATCCAGATGAGATGGTGAGACAGACTGAGTCCTCCTGGGTGACTCTCATTTGCCCCAGCATCAAAACGAACAGAAACTGCTCACAAGGATCAGGGAGTAATTCCTGCTGAAGGCCCTATTGACTTCTTTCATCACTGTCAGGCTCTTGGAAGCCTCATTGCCCTGATCTTGGTATTGCAGAGAAGGAATAAGATTCTAGCTAGACTTTGGTATGGTTTTTGACTGTGGGTGAGAAAAATAAGGGCTTTAAGGGACATATATGAACAAAAGAGAAATTGTAGATAAAATAAAGTATATGGATAGTGAGTTTATTGGGCTGGAGTGCAAGGAAAGCTTATCTCACATTTTTGGGGCAGAGAAAATAGAAAGATGGGTTGGTACCAGATGACTGTGAGCCACCCTTGCCAGATAGTCTTGAGGACATTAGTGAAAGTCAATTGCTGTGCGGTCTAAACAGCCTTCTGATTTGTAGTAATATTATTTTACTTCTTGTGATATTTCTTTCCTTATTCCCTATCAAAGCACCTAGGTTCTTTCAGTTATTCATTAATTCATTTATCTGTTTGTTTACTTAGTTTCTGTGGAGTGCTATTTTACATGTCAGAGAAAACCATTGAAGGGGAGATAGTGAACTCTACCTGTTCACCCATTTTTCTTTTTTTTTTTTTTTAAAGAGCAGCACTTATGTTATTTTGATAACTTATTCTTATATAAAGCTCTGTAGGAGATCTCAGTTTACCTATTCTCCTTAGTATGAAGGCAATTCGAATTTGAGTCCATGAGCTAGGCAGAGCAGCAGATCTTTTTTCTATAGTGTTTTATATCAACCAAATCCCAATTAATTGGTCAGCTGTGCAGGCAGACAATATCATGCCACTGTCAAATACAAGAGCTCTGGTCTGAAATATACCTTTTCTTCTTACTTTATCTGTGATCTTGGGCAATATTTCCTGAGCATCAGAACCCCAGTCCAACATTATGAGGTCACTATGAGACTTTAATGAGATAATGTACATTAGATATTTAACCTATTTGCTTACCATATAATAAGTATTCAATAAATAATGGCTATTTATATTATCATCAAAAATGGGCCACTGAGCACAGTCATAGAACAGAACTTAGAGAAACCTTGAAGTTGGTTAATGTAGAGGCAGATTAAGGATTGGAAACTGTGAACAAGATCACCTGCCCTCCAGTGCAGAGCTTTCTTAATTTACACTCTTTCCCCACAGCCTCATTTTTGTCAAGATTTCGGCATTGACTGTCAGTAAGGTAGGGAAAGCACCTCTATCATACACAGAGGAGAGCAAATGTGTACTTAAGGCACCAAAATATGTATAGTTAATCCAGTCTTCAAACTTAAGGAGAAAGTACAAATAAAAACATACCATTATAGAGATTTATAAATAACAAAAATCTCTTCAATAGGCTTTCATTTAAAAGTTCTCAATTTATCCTAGTGATTCCACAATTGTCATTATGGAGGGTGAAAGAACATTTGAAAATAGTTGCGTTTAAATTAGAGAGATAAGGGAATGTTTGCCAGTGTTTCCTTCATGGTTTTTCTCCTCACCCTCCCATCTGTCTGTCCATTCATCTGTCTGTCCAGTTGTTCATCAGTCATCTCCAATCCCCAGTTGCCCAGCTATGTAGTTATAGAGTGAGCATATTTCTCCCACCACATGCTTTTTTGAGAGGTTAAATAATATGGGAAACCACTATTTGATTTCAAGTTGTTTTCTAGGTAAACTTGTTCTTGAGCTAAGGCCACAAATTCTAAAGCTGAGGCTGCTCTATCCTTGAGCAGTGAAATGTTACCTTGCATGGAAGCAATCATGCTTTCTGTGATCCTAATTGTTTGATCAGGTGGTCTTCCTTCAAGCATTCAGTTCTTGTTCTCACAAAGGAACCCAAGCTCTTGAAAACCACAGACCTTCTCGGATCTTACCTCCATTGCCTAATTCAATGTCTTATGTATGTGGGCTCACTACTTGGAACTTTTACTTAATTCAGGACACTTGACATTGTTAACCATACACACAGAACCAAAGGGCAAACATGAGTGTGTTGTATTGCATTTCTTTCACTTCCCACCCTGGAGAAACATTTTCTCATCAAAACAGAAGAGTTCATCCAGTTTGTGTAGGGGAATCAGTTCTGTCTAGTGAGGAATATGCTCGTGCTATGTCCTTTCTATCCATCTTGTTAAGTAACAATCTTATTTATAATGATGCCCAATGATAGATAAAATTCATCATGTGCCCCTTTCTCTTTCAGGATGTTCACATTTTATCTGGTGAAGAAGATTCTGTTAAGTTCAGGCAAAAGGAATGGAGCGATAATTCTGGGAATTTCAGGCATCGGCATCGGCAGAGGCAAAGTTGTGTGTTTGTGTGTGAGTTTATGTGCGTGTTTGTGTGTGTGTTTTGCAGGAGAAGAAAGGCTGTTTTACAGGGTGCTCAGGGAAAGGAACTTTTTGCAACTTTTGAATTCCTACCTATAGGTAACCACTTCCTCTGTCAATATATCCAGGACACTTTTCCAATCATACCATGAATTTCCTTTCATTTGGCAGTCTCATCTCTTGCAATTAATTTTTTTTTGTCCTTTTATTGGCTAAGTAAGGGATTGAGTGGAAAACATAGGGTGCAGTTTTACTTCAGTGTCTGTGATTATGTTTTCTTTCCTGGGGCACTAAAAGAAGACTCCACCCTCTGCTTCTCATTTAATTTCTTCCTTCAGCCAGCTTTTGGCTGCCTTGTTCTTTTCATGTCACGATGCTTCTGGGGCAGGTCGGAGAGCACTTGATTAGGTCTAAGATAGCAGTTGGCAAAGCACCCTAAGCATAGTCAGTTTATTTTAGAGTTTGAGTTATTTTGTTACCCACTCTGGGCCCTGTCTTCTTCTCGAAGGAGTTCACGATCTCTATTCACTGACTTGACATTTCCTTGCCCTTTCCTTCATTCCCAGCTCTTCTTTCTGTCATTCATAACTCTGATTCCAGAGTGACCTACTGTGTTTGGGTTTTTATTCTTGCACACTTTACAGTGACATCTTTTATTTTGATATATGGAATCATCTTTATCTTTAAAGGATTTCTCTAACATGCCCTGCATCTTCTGTGGAATATAATTCTCTAGACTACCTCCTCCCCTTCTCTTCACAAAGGCTCTTTCGTGGGGCTGTCAGGAACCTTTTGCATTTACCTGACTGCTGACCACATTTTCACCTTATTACTGGATCCTTCTCATCTCTCTTCTCTCAATGGGAACCATACTCCTGTCATTCTGAATTATTCAGGGTTCCTTGGAAATATCATGCCCTTTCATGCCCCTGAACAGGTTGTCTGTCTGCCTGGAAATCCTTCTAGCCCCCACTTCTTCCTTTGTTTTGCAGACATAACTGCCCTGCCTTACATCACTGGTTGAATTGCCCATCCTTCTGTGAATTCCTGTGCAACCTGCAAGTTACTTAGATGGTTGTTTCCTCTACTTCTTTACCATCTTCCTTATATCATGCTGTTTCCTTAACCCTTGATCCTTGGTGGGATATATCTCTACTAGCACTTGTCATCAGACATTTTAATTATTTATGTACTGTCTGCTTGTAGAATAAATAACTTTGCCTTTTTTCTCCTCTGTACCTACAAAGCTGTGCCATTCAATTCCCCAAAAGAACAAAAGAATGAATGAATAAAGCTATCTTGATGACTTCTTGTGTAAGAAGGAAGTCTTGAGCCCTGGCTCAACTTGTATTAGTTCCATGTTAGTTTTTCTCTAGGGCAAGAAACAAAAGACTCCATTTTTGGAAAAAAAAGTGTATTTGTTGAAAATGCATTGGACAATCATCTGGGTAAAATATTAAAATTTCAATCCATTGGCGTTTTATGTCGATAAGATTTTGTGCATCAGGGAGATAATATTGCAACATTCATATGCTTTAAAGTATTATTATCTATATCCAGATTTTTTTAGGGATTAAGGGGCAGTTTTGCACACCTTGATGAATTTTTACAATGTGTTTCACTGTTCAAATCCTTCTTGGGCTCAGTCAAATTATCAATATATAATCTAGTGGTTGGAAGCATTGGGACCATTCCTTTTGCACTATTTCTTTTGAGAAATTAAATTTGAGCCATAGGCAAGAGTTAAATAATTAAAAACATTTCAAAATGAATGGAGATATTGTGTTTGATTGAAAATAAAAAGTTTTAAATGTTCAAATATGAAAAGTAAGAATATGGGTGAGATAGCTTGGGTCCTGATTGAGCCATTTCCACGATGGACCTTGTGGCATCTTCTGAAACTCAAGAGCTTTGGGAAACCTAGAGCTTTGAAAACCAGTAACCACACTTACCACTCTGATTTTCTAGATGCAAAACCCAGGACCCAAAAAGGCAATTCAGTTATTAACAACTCAATGATTTTCATCTTTAAATGGATGATAGAAGAAGGAAGAAAAAATGCAGTACTTTTACCACTGTGATAGAGTAGGAGTGACATTACACTTGTCCAGGGATTGTTCTGGTCAATTTAAAGCTCAGAGTAGGTGGTCATTCTGAATTATCATTGTGGAAACAGGGGAATCCCTATTATTGAGAATCCACACACACCATTTGGTTTTTAAGCTCCATAACCCTGTAAAGTCATGTGAGTCATTTCATCTGTTTGAGTCTCAAGGTCTTCATTAATAAAAGGTTGGAAGACATTGTTAGTGTGCCCTCTGAATTTGACATTCTGTGCTATTGGAGGGCATGTGAAACTTTCTGTAGATAAGTGCTCTCTTCACAGGGTTCCATTCCATTTTTCTAGCATAGAGAGAGAGGCATAGTCAATTTTCCCAGTCTAGACTATCTTACATGGATATATGATACTTCATATGATTTTAATGAAGATTAGGAAAAGTTTATTAATGAAGTAAGTATGAGTTTATTTTTTGTCTTAGGCGTAATAGAGAGTTCTCTGGAATGTGAATAATGCCTTCATTCATTCAATGTATGTAGAGTAGCTGATTGTGTTAGGTTCTGAGCCACAGATAAGGCATTAAAGAAGTCAATAAGACTTGGCTCTTGGCCTCACTGAGTTCATGTTCTTGTGGGAGAAAGATGCTTAGAAAGAAATATAATCCTTACAACCAGGATAAGATTTTTTTTTTCATAAAATAGTGATAAAAATAACCAAGTACCTTATGTGTATTCTCTCTTCAAGTCTTCCCAACCATTATACCCATTTAATAGTTGAGATAGATGAGGAAGTTAGGGATCAGAGATATTAGAGACTTTCTGAAGATCATTATCATTATCAGAAATGGATTAAATAAGGTAGAGTTTAGGCACTGTGTTCCTAGTAAGGGTATTATTGCAAAGGTCTAGATAAGTGATGATATGGGTTTGAAATGAGCTGACACCATAAGCATGATTGATAGGTAAAACCTCAATATGCTGCCTTGTCTATATTTTCTCTTTAAAGAGCTCCTTTAAATTTAAAATGTATGTCTTCTACATAAGTCATTATATTGACAGAAACTGTTATTATTGAATCCAAATGGGTGTTTGATCTAAGAATAGCTCATCTATAGACCAATGGGATGGTATGGCACAAAAGATGTAGCCAGCGGGGATGATTGAACAATTAGATCTTGTGACTGGGATTATTTGAAATTGTATTTGGTTGAACTTGAGACTCAGAGAAAGAGTTAAATAGAAGTCAGAGTGAAAGGTCAGAGAAAAGCATAGAATGAACTCTCTATGTTAGACACAGGCTGTGATTAATAAACTCTGGATGGCAAGATATCTTGAGTGTCAGAGCCATATTGGATCCTGAATGAACTTCAAGTTCCTCAAGCAGGTTCTGATCATTTTGAACCTGTGGTATAGCCAAGTCTGCATGGTCAAGAGTCTCATCATCTTTATTCCTCAATAAGAAAATGAAATGAAATGCTGTTCCATGTAGGCAAAATAGATCTAAAGTTGAGGCCAAGAGTAGGGGCCAGATGTAGGAAATTTTCCTGAGGAAAAAAGCCAATAGGATTTGACCAATTTTATTATTATTTTTTTCTCAAAAGCTAGAACTTTTGGGAGAGAGAGGACTGCTGCATTTTACAACAAACCCACACAAAACCCAAATCTGACAAATGTGGTTTCCAGCTATTCAGAGTCTGAATTTCCAACAAAATTAAGGAGGCAAAAGGCTGGAGAAGCGATCAGAGGATATAACAACCAGAAACAACATAAAATGGAAAATGCATCATGAGAAATTAAAGAACCGGTATGGTTTGGAGTAAACACAACTGAATGCTGCAGGAGCTGCTTTTGTTTCTCTGCCTTACCATGTATTTGTTACTGCAGATTAATAGCCTCCATTCAGGGAAGAAATGGCCCCAGATCAGTGTTCCATCCTCGGAACCATAGGTGCTGTTGTACACATTCTGTTTCCAACCTTAGGAGTGAGTGAAAAATGAAGTCTACCCAAGAAACCAGCAACCACAGACCAGAATGAGCTTTGCCAACATTTCCTTCCTAATCATTCCTAAACAATCAGACACATAATAGTGTGACCATGAACACCATGTTCCACCATCTATGTGGAATGCCAATTTTAAATGGAAGTGAGGACTTGAGTGTGCATGTGCACACGTACACGAAAAGGAATTTTTAAAAAATGTGACTGATCTACTCATGTCTTGCATATCAAATAACCTTCAGAATCCACCTCATTGAAGGGGCCACTAGTTTTGAAGAATGTAGATTAATAAGTCTCCTTGCTTAAAAAATGAGCTTCAATATTTGTGCGAATCATAGAGTCAAAAGAAAAAATCGATGGGCTATCGACTACTGGGGATGATCACATTCATTTTGCCCTTTGTGGTTGGTGAAATCCATGCTGCAATTACAGAGACAGGCTGGCAGCAAAGAGCCTCAGTCGGGCTTTCAGCTCCACATTAATCCAAAACTCCCATTTTAATGCAGATATAGATTGCCATGAGTCAATAGCTGACTACTTGAATTGTGAAGCAGCAGCTCCACGCGGCACTGGCAGGCTGGAGCTTTACAGTATTCAAGAATTTCAAAGCTTTGCTGTGTGAACCAGTGTAGCCAAAGCTCGGGGGTGTGTGGTTGTGCTGATGCTGTTGAAAAGATCTGTCTTTGGGATCTGAAACCCAGATTATAGCAAATTCAAGGTGGGTGGTTTATGGAACATAGATTGTAGAGCAGAAAAGGACCTCAGAGGTCACCAGTACCGGCTCCTTCCTTAAGAATGAGGAAATTGAGGTCCTTCGAGGTTAACTAACTTGCATGTGGTTACATGGCTAGTCAGCAGAAGACCTCATGCTAAGGAGATACGTCATCCTGGGCTTTCCACTACTTTACATAGGTTATGAAAATCAGAAATTGCTCTGTTTACTAGATCACATGCTTGGGCATGCACAATGACAAAACCACTTCAGAATAGGTTTTATTTAATTCACTTTTAGTATTCAGTGATCTATGACATGGGGTGGTGAGGAACGTCTTTCATCCTTGGAAGTATGTATGCAGTGATATCAATACAAAAAATAATCAATAACATCTTACACCTGAAAGAAAGGTGAGATCCTGTGTTAGAGGTTTTCAGTGGGATAAGATTTGGAAAAAAATGCTTTGTAAGTGATAAAGCCCTCTCCTTATATTAGGGTTGAGTGTTATTTTAAGGCATACGTTTGGGGGAAAGATTTCTATTTCATAAAGTTTTTAGTTGTTACTATATTGAACTAAACTGGGATTCTTTGATGATAAGGAGCAATGAGAAGCAGTATATTTCATGCTTCCATCATCAGTGAATATAGCACGTGGCACATAGTAGGTGCTCAGTATTTGCTGTATGTTGAATGTGGATCTAATTCCATGTAATAAGCTCTTGGTCTGTGGTCTAGTAGCATCAATATCACTTGGGGATTGGTTGAAAATGCAGAATCTGAGACCCTGCCTCTGACTTACTAACTCAAACAGAACCTACCTTTGAGAACGTTTCCTAGTGTTTAACAGCTCATGAAAATTTGAGACGCCTCTAATCTCTTAAAACCTATTACAATGAGTTTAAGTGTACAAAGAGTGACAGTTGTGAGTGATCAAAATCATCCCTGAATGGCTCTGAGTTCATCCACAAAGTAGTAGATGTTTTTCTGGTGGGGGGGAATGATCGGGGCTCACTATCTCATTTCCCAAGTAGGGTATGTGTTTTAGCAGAAAGGCACCATTTAAATAATCATTTCTCTTTTTCTCCAACTCACCTAGTATAACTTAAGTTAAATCCACTTATGATGGACTCTCCACACTGTCCATGAAAAATATTTTCTTTTAAGTACAGTGATGTACTTCTTTCTATTATAACCAAAATACATTTGCCCAGTTAACCAACTAGTTACAACAACTAGTCATGTTGAAATCAAAGGTTTTAGCCATGCTATACTTTACTGAAATATTAGGCTCTGAACATATTTTTTCAATTGGGATTTTGAAACAGGATGATGAGACATGAATCATCAGACTCTTATAACACCCTTAATACCAGTGGGATTTGTGGTTATTTGTGGCTTGAGTAACTTCCTGGATGTCACACATATCTCAAAAAAGGCTTTGGCCTGTGGAGCTGACTCTAAACTCATGCTTCCTTCTGCATGGATCTGCATGGATGCCTGAATGACCAAATCTGGGCTCTGGCAAACACTTATCATCAGGTTTTCTCTCTGTCTCTCTATTTGTGATCCCCAAGAGAAAATGCAATTTCAAACAAGGCTGAATCAGGCCTATATGGAGCAAGGGAATCCCAAGTAGGGCATGTGAGAACCAGTAGCCTTGTTCTTGCCTTGGGTGATCTTGAACTCTACCGATTTTAGCTTCTGACCTCTGTGTGACCTGAAATACTAGAGAAGACAGACATAGTTTAGGGGTGGGGTGGATTTGCCTGTCTCAGCAATGGAATGGTCAGAACTCAGTCTTTTAAAAGGGACACCTTGGTAGCAACCAGCCCACTTTTACTAGGTTGTAAAATGAACTCCAGAACTCTCTGGGCTTCCGTGGAGAGAAGTGGGCTTGCACCGCAGAGAAAGCACTCAAAGGATGGATCAAGAATGAAAATGATTCTCCAAGAATATGTCTGATCCCTGCGGCTATTGCTCTGTGTTTCATTCCAGGCTTAGCATTCCCTCTTTGCCCTTCTCTCTGCTGAGCCTTTTTCTTTTTCAGGCTCAATCACTTTGTAAAGTCTCCCTCTTGTCATCCCTTCTCATGCCTGTCTCTTTAATTCTCTAATAAAAGATTTGTGTAGTCCAGACTTTGCATGCTCAGTATTCACAGGTGGATTGTGGTTGGAGGGAAATAGCTACAGTAGTGTCCCTCTGTGGTGTGTCTGTTGTTTATATGAGTAACTCACCAGATCAGCAAACAGTTCAGCTGGAAACTTCTTGCCTTATGACAGAAAAATCAGTTCAAACCAAATGTTTCCTGGAACACACTGCTGGGCAGCACAGTTCAGTTGTGAAGAAAGCTGCTTCTGATCCCTGGAGCTGACCAGCTCATCTCAATGGTTTGCCTTTAGACACCAGAATATATCCTGAAAAAAGGAAAAAAAAATGGAGTTGACCTATACTGTTCTAGCTTTTAACCAACCATGGTTCTGTGAGTAGGTAGTTTGAGGGAAAGTTTCCCTCAAGCAGAATTTAGATGCTTTTTTTTTTCTTGAAGAAAAGGCAACACTACATAATAACATAGCCACAATTTACATTTTTGACTGTAGTTCCCATAAATGAGATCAATACCAGTACCATTTTTTAATCTTGTTTTCCTTATACCATTCTTGTAAAACTATGGTTAAAAAGCTGTTTGAGATGGAGACGTGAGTCTGTTATTTAATTCCTCCAATCCCAAATTCCTTAGGTTATGGCCTAAGGAATCTAAATATGTTAGGGCAGGTAGGTGGAAGAGGCAGCTGATACCAGAATTGGAAGTAAGAAAAAAAATAGAAACTTTATGAGTTTCTTCAAGTCAGGTTGCTATTTCTGAATTGAAGGGAAGAATGATCAATCTGCAGATGGCCTGGGAAATAATTGGCAGGGACCCTCTAGAAGAGTGTCCCTGGAACATGCATCTCTGAGAGGCAGAGACAGCAGGTGAAGGTGAGCTGGGGCAGTTGTCAGGGATCTTGATTCTAAAAGCATCTTGGAGAAAGGCATGATGTTCTGGGGTCTAGAGTAGGGACGCTGAGGACCATGCCACATTCATGGAGTTCTGTTTGACATTGCTGGGGTAGGGAGAAGCAGTGGAATATCTTGAAGGCTCTACTGAGGGCAGAGAAGCCAGGGGAAGTGGAGAATACATATGTATTTCCTCTCTTCACGGGCACTGGACTGCTAATATAACAGTAAAATCACAAAATTTCTAAAGTTTCCCCCATTCTCTCATCTGGACCTGAAACATCAAATAAAAGCCAACATCGTTTCTGCCAGACTCCAAGTCAACTCCTAAGTTTAGACAAATGTATCTCCCAATGGCTTAAAAATGATCAAATCAAAAAAGCTATTACAAAAATGAAAAGGTCTGGTAATACAATAGCTAACACTCACTGAGTACCAACTGGATGCTAAGCACTTGACATAAAATGCCTGGTCGAATCCTGGCAATATCTCTAAACTCTGGGAATTTTATGCATATCACATACAAGAAAAGAGAGGCCCACTGAGTTTAAAAAGCTTACTCAAGTAAGTAGCAGAATAGAAATTGGAGCCCAGTTCTAACTCTAAAACTCATATTCTAAACAAATAAATGATTAGAAACAGAAAAATTATCCCCTCAATAAAGAGAGCTTCAGAAAAAAAAAAAAAAAAACCTTTAGAAAATCTCTTTTCGGCATATCAGTGACATTTAACAATGGCCTTTCAAAGATGAAATAATACCAGATCAAGGATGTTGTGAGATAATAGAAAACAAAGTACCAAGTGAAAAATACAAAGGGATGTGAGAATTGCAGATTGGTTACAATTAAAAACAAAACAAAACATTGCATCAGTGAAGGTGGAAATAAGTTCAAGAAATTTTCCAAGATTTTGATGAAAGAATATAATTAATACAAACAGAATAAAGAAATGAAGGATGAGTCCCAGGATTTATATATACACATAATAAGGATTCTAGAAGGATGGAATGGAACAGATGGAGAAGGTACAATAAAAAATAATGGAAAAACTTATAACACCAAAAAATACATGAATGTTTGGGGGTTGTGCTTCTCAAGTACCAGGCAAAACTGGGGCATCTCTTGGTTAATTTTCTTAATTTAAAGGGAATAAAATGTTTGTATAAGAACCTAGGAATTAAGAACAGGTTATTGAATACGGAAATTTTTTGAGTGAGGCGAGACAATGATCCAAGAATTCTATGCTCAGTCACCCTTATGCTCAACCTGCAAAGGCAACAAGAAGACATTTCCAGGCATTCAAGATTTTGGAAGTATGTGAAGTTTGTATTCTTTTTGATATAATCCCTTGAAGAAATGCTTGAAGTGAATGAAAAATTATAAATAAAAATATCAACAACAGAGGACATGTGATATGTAAGAAGTGCTTTGATCCGTAAGGCCTCCAGAATCCAATGCTACTCATTTATAGCTTATAGTTTATAGTTTATGCTACTCTAATAGCTTTTGTTTATACAAATCAGTGAAAATACCAATAATAAATTCTTTAAATCAGCACCATCCAGTAGAACTTTCTGAGATAAATGTTCTTTGCAGTGTTTCACAGGGTAGATGTTATCCATATGTGACTTTTGAGTTCACATGTCACTAGTGTAACTTAAAACTGACTTTCTCATTACATTTAGCTTTAGTTAATATAAATTCAAATATCCACATGTGGTTAGGGGCTACCCAACTGAATAGCATGACTCTAAAAGCAGAAATATAACATGAAAATTAAGGACAGCAAGGATGAGGGCCTGGACAGATAGATCTTCTCCCAAAGGAGCAACAGTATTGCCTCACTGGGTCCTTCATATATCTGATAAGGGACTCCTATTCAGAATTTATAAAGAAATCCTAGAATTCAATAATAGGAGAAAAATTCAAACAAAAATGGGCAAAAATATATGAATAGACATTTCACCAAAGAAGACAGGCAAAGATGCTCAACATTATTAATCACTAGCAAAATGATTCACACCTACTAGAAGAACTATATTAAAGAAGAAGAGAATAATATATGTAGGTAAGAATATATAGAATAGGAACCCTCCTATGTAGTTGTGGGGAACATAAAATGGTACATTCATAGTGATTTTCTTAAGATGTTAAATATAAAAGTATCATATGACCCAGTATTTCCACTCATAGGCATGTCCCCAAGAAAAATGAAAATGTTCATAGTGGCATGCTAATCAGAAATTCAAACGGGAATCAATCTAAATGTCTACCAATTGGTAGATGAATAAAATGTGGGATATTCACACAATAGAATACTATTTAACAATAAAAGGAAGCAAACTACTAGTAAGTGTCATACCATGGATAAAAATCAAAATTTTATATTAAGTAAAAGAAACAAACTAGAAGACACCATGCATTCTGTTTCCATTTATATAAATGTCCAGAAAAGACAAACTTACAGAGTCAGAAAGTGTAGAAGTGATTGTTCAGGGCTGGAATTGCAACAAGAATTAATTGTAATTGAGAACATGGAATCTTTTTGTGGGGATGGTGGGGTGGGGAATAGCAATGGGTTCATGGCAATGGTTGTCCCACTCAATAAGATGATTATAAATCATTGAATTAAGCACCTAAAGTGGTTGAATTTTATATATAAAATAGATCTCAATAAAAATTTTAAATATGTTAGGTTGTGTGGATAGAGAGAAAAGATGACAGATGAGTCTGTATTTGGGAGGAGCAGTACACGTTGTGGCCTGGGAAGGGGATATATCTGTAAGAGCAAGAAAGAATGAAAGAAAACCAACAGCCACAAAATTAGAAAAAATAACCCTTCTTGATATAATTCAATCAAGTGTATATATCCAAGATCTTACAAAGGACAAAGGATGGCCAAACTTAGAAGTGAGGTTTGTACTCTGCAGGGTACTCAAAAAGCTAGAAATAGAACTACCACACGATCTAGCAATCACACATCTCTGTATATATTCAAAGGAATTGAAACCAGTGTGTTGAAGAAACAACTGCACTCCAATGTTCTCCCGAAGGAGCAACAGTATTGCCTCACCAGATTCTTCATATATCTGATAAGGGACTCATATTCAGAATTTATAAAGAAATCCTAGAATTCAATAATAGGAGAAACATTCAAACAAAAATGGGAAAACATATATGAATAGACATTTCACCAAACAAGCCAGGCTATCCCCAAAGACAAAAAATGGAATCAACCCAGGTGCACATCAAGATGAACAGATTAAGAAAATGTGGAATATATATATACAATGAAATATCATTCAACCATGAAAAAGAGTGAGATTCTGTCAGTTGAGGCAATCTCAGTGAATCTAAAGGACATTATGTGAAGAAAAATAAGTGAGGCCACAGAAAGACAGATATTACCTGTTCTCAATTATGTATAAAAGCTAAAAAGTTGATCTCATAAAAGTAGAGAATGGAATAGTGGTTATCAGAGTCTGGGAAAGGGGTGGAGGCAGAGGGGTGGAAAGAGGATGGGTAATGGGCACAGAGATGTACCTGGGTAGGAGGAATAACTCCTAATGTTCTATAGAACATTAACTACATGAAAACAATTCATTGAATATTTCAAAATACCCAAACAGAGAGGATTTTTAATTTTTTCAGCAAAAGTAATGATAGATGTCTGAGGTGATAGATGTGCTTATTACCCTGTTTTCATCATTGCATACTGCATACATACATTGAAATGTCACATTACCTCCCATAACTACATACAATTATTGTCAATCAAAAGTAGAAATTATTAATAATAATAAAAACAAAAATGAGTTCTGAGTCCACTTAAATTTAGAACCAAGATTACGCAGCAGTGAGAATTTTGACTCTTGAACAGGATGTTCCTATTATAAACCATGGATGATGAAAAATTATAACTAACAGAAATCAAAGGATTGGGTATATGGAGGGTGGAGGAAAGTATAGGTGTGATTATTCCTTCATCTTTCATATCAATTACTATGTAAAGTTGAAATGTGTTAAAAACAAACAATGGCAACTTCAAACCTTGGAAACTAGGATTTTCAGAAGGTGATAAAGAACCATTACTCTAAATGCTGCAATTTCCTTGGTCTTATTTCAGGCAGTTTTTTTTTATTCAAATAATATCAAGTACAAGTGTGTCTGTCCCTCTTACTTTGTATTTACCTACTAAGGGCTGTAATAAATTTCACTCTAGGTTAATGATAGGTGTCTTTCTTGATGGTGACATTTCAGATGATTTATAAGGTTGAAATGTTTTCCAGTATGGCTTAATTTTTTAAAAACAATGAGTAGACATTTTTTTCCAAGACATAATTTTTTAGGGTAGTTTTAGGTTCATGGCAAAATTTAGAGGAAGGGAGAGAGATTTCCCCTCTACCCTCTGCCACCTCACATACACAGCATTCTACCTTATCACCATCCTCCACTGGAAATGCATTTGCTACAACCGATGAGCTACACTGACACATCCCAACCACCCAAAGTCAGGTCTGCAGTAGGGTTAGCTTATTATACAGTCTATGGGTTTAAACAAATGTGCAATGACCTGCATCTATAGTATGATACAGAATACATTCACTGAAGATCTTCTGTGCCTTCCTCAACCCATATAAGTACTGCTCTTTTTATTGTCTCCATAGTTTTGCCTTTTCCAGAAGAATATATAGTTGGGGGTCAGACAGTGTGTAGCCTTTTCATATTAGCTTTATTTTACTTGGTAATACATATTTAAGCTTCCCCGAACTTTGTCATGGCTTGATAACTCATTTGTTTTAGTGCTGAATACTATTCCAATGTCTGGATGTGTAGCTTATGTACCCATTAGCCTACTGAATGAACATCCTAATTTCTTCCAAGTTTTGTCAATCATGAATAAAACTGCTGTAAACATCACTATGTAGGGTTGTGTATGGACAAGAATTTTCAAATATTGAGAGTTAATACCAAAGAATGCATTCTGGATCATGTAGGAAGCCTATGTCTGGTTTCATAAGAAACTGCCCAACTGTATTCCCAAAGAGGTTGGCACCATTTCATATCCCTCCAGCGTGAGAGTTTTTTTTAACTCCACATCCATGAAGAAGTAGTAGGCACATAGTAGGTTCTCAAGAACTGTTAGAAGCTGTTGATTTCCTTTGAGGAAGGGGATCTGGAGTATAGTATAGAGACCATCAGCTCAGAGGACTGGGTTCTAGGCAAAATGGGAAGAGTGGAGTAAATAATCCTAAGGACCTCCTAAATCAGTTGCTCTGAGTTTGTGATCAGGAGAGTTAGTTCAGTTAGTTGGTTAAAAGAAATTCAGGTTGAAAATGATTGACTTAAATTATCCTGTTTGTGTTATTACCTTCCCTATTGGTGTCCCAGAATGACTATTCTCTGTTGAATTTGACCTTAACTTGGCCTAAAAAATGGATTTTTCTCTCTCTGTTCATTTTACCCTTCCATAACCTCTATCAGGTTTTTCTGACCTGTTCATTTCATGTTCTGATCTTCTGAATTAGGATGAAATTTTATTACTCTAAAACCGTTTTTTTTTCCAATATGGTTTACAATAGAATCCACCAGTTTTAACAATCCCCGATTGGAATAAGAAGATCTTCATAAACCCACCTTCTTAGAGTGTATACATGGGACCTCATTCTGTAGATTTTCATTACTCCTTGTTGTGATTTTTTTTATTATTAGTTTAAAAAAACAGGAAGAGAAAGAGAAAATTGTTATCATCCCCTCAGGCATTTCTTAGATATGGGAATGGAAGTTTAACTATTGGTGGAGACTCCATGGGAATTTGAAATAGTTTTACTGTTTATCCAAACTACTTTCTATCGAAAAAGATAACCTTTGCCACTGATTTAATAACAGTTGTTCAACTCAATTATGTAAACACTTGGCACTTTTGATTCTTCTGGAGTATTATTAAATTTTAAAAATGCCCTTTAGCATACTAAGGATAAAATTTATCCTGTCTATCTAGAAGTATATTATAATATGAGAGTAAGAAATGTTGAAAAGGCCTTTTTTCTTTGAGATATGTTAAACTATCTAACTTTCCCCTTCTTTTATCAATTAAATGTGCACAATAGTGAATTCAACCACCTGGTCTACCTTTGCTTGGGTTTCACTTTGTTGCCTGGGTCTGTTTTAGCCTCTATTCTCTCTTGGTGCTTTATTTCTCCATTTGTAATTTAGATTTTTTTTTTTAAATTGCAAGGTCAAAATTGTATGTTGATGATCTACAGGGTGATACGCACACACACACACATTGTAGATGTCTAAATCAAGGTATTTAACATATGTATTAACTCACTTGTTGTAAGAAGTCTTAAACATTTTTTATGGGTTCTTTTTAGTTACAGATGATGGTAGAATCCATTTTGACACAATTATACAAGCATTTAATACATCTTGTTTGAATTTAGACCCCAGTACCTTTCCTTCCCTTTCTTTTCCCCACCTCCTACTCTCTTCTGTCTGTTGATCTTTCTGCCATTTACCCATTTTTTTTGATTAATTTCTTGTGGGTGTATAGATGGTGAGATTCACTGTGGTGTCTTCATATATGTACATAAGAAAGTTATGTCAGATCCAGTCCACTGTCTTTTAAAGGCAATTTTCCAATATACAATATATTGATTTTAACTATCACCTGAATGTTCAACAGCTCTCTTGAGCCTATACCACCTAACTAAAATTTTTGTCTTTAACCAACATCTCCTAATTTCCTTATTCCCCATCCTCAGGTGATCGCCACTTTAGCCCCTCTCTGTGGGTTGGAATTTTTCATTCTGTACATGCCTTGAGATCCATCATGCAGTAGTATTGTTCTGCTTCTGGTTGACTTTACTTAGCCTAGCATCCTGCAGGTTTACCTATGTTTTCCCAAATGACAAGACTTCCTTCTTTTTAAAGGCTGAGTAGCATTACATGGTGTGATGCACCACATTTTCTTTATCTCTACATCCACTGATGGATGCTTAGATTGAATATATACCTTGACAATTGGGAGTAACGCTGCAATGAACATAGGTGTGCGGACACCTTCTGACAGACTGCTTCCTTTTCCACTGGATATACATCCAGATGTGTGATTGCTGGATGATGTGGTAGTTCTAGTTTTAATTTTTTGAGGAACCTCTACACTTGTTTTCATAATGATTATACTAGTTGATTCCCATCAAGAGTAAATAGAAGTTTCTTTTTATCTACATACTCACCAACACATATCATTAGACTTTTTACAACAGTCATTTCAATACATGTAATTATGCTGTAGTTGTGTTTTTTGTATTTTTGCTGATCCAGGATGTTGAAAATCTTTACATATATCTACCAGTCATTTGCATATTTTCTTTTGAGAAATGTCTATTTAGGTCCTTTGCTCATTTATATTTTTAAAAGTTTATTATAAGAGAATATTAATTGTACCAAATAATGAATTTGTGACATTTTCATACATGCATATAATGTACTTTGATTTTTTCCTGTTACCCTGTCTTAACCATGCCCCTGATTCCTTTCCTATTTCCAAATGGTCCCCCTTCTATTTTCATGTTGTCTTGAGTCTGGATAATTTTACTTAACATGATGATCTCCAGTTTTATCCATTTTCCTGAAAATTACATGACTCTTCTTTTTATGCTGATTAATACTCCATTGTGAATGTATACCATATTTTCTTTATCCATTTATCCATTGATAGGCACCTGGGTTAATTCCATTGGCTGTTTGTAAATAGTGCTGCAATAAACATGGGTATTCAGGTATCTTTAAAACATGATGATTTTGATTCTTTTGGATTTATACCAAAGAGCAGCATAACTGGATCATATAGTAGTTCTATTTTTAGTTTTGTGAAGAACTTCCATATTGATTTCTGAAGAGTCTGTACTAATTTATATTTCTATGAACAGTGTATAAGTGTTTCTTTTCTCCTGCATTCTTACCAGCATTTGTTATTTTTTTATTTTCTTGATAATAGGCATACTGATTGGGATGAGATGGAATCTCAATGTCATTTTGATTTGTATTTCCCTATTGGCTGAAGATGTTGAACATTTTTCTTTACATGATTGTTGGTTATTTGTTTTTTTTTTTTTTGAGAAATATCTTTTCATCTCATTTCCCTATTTATTGATTGAATTACTTGTTCTTTTGTTGTTAAATTTTTGTGTTCTTTATTTATACTGGACATTAACCCTCTGTCAGATGAATAGCTGGCAAAGATTTTCTCCTACTCTATAGGGTGTCTCTTCACTCTGTTGATTGATTCTTTTGCTAAGCAGAAGATTTTAAATTTGTTGTAATTCCATTTGACAATTCTTGCCATTTTTGAGCTGATTTTTATACAGGCTGAGTGACAGGGATTAGTTTCAATGTTCTACCTGCAGATATCCAATTTCCCCAGCATCATGTGTTGAAGTGGCTGTTCTCCAAAATTATGATTTTGGCTTCTTTTTAGAGAATCAGAAGGCTGCAGATGTGTGGGTTCATTACTGGGTGCTCTATTGTATTCCATTGTTTTTTTGTGTCTATTTTTTTTTTACACCAATACCATGCCGTTTTTGTCACAATGGAGTTATATTATAATATCAGGTATTGTGAGGGTTCCAGCATTGCTCTGTTTGCTTAGGGTTACTTTGGCTATTTGAGGTCTTTTGTGCCTCTATATGAATTTTAGGACTATTTTTTCTAGTTCTGTGAAGAGTGCCATTGGTATTCTATTAGGAATCTGTAGGTCACTTTTGATAGTATGGCCCTTTTAATAACATTAATTCTCTCAATCTAAGAACATGTGATGTCTTTCCATCTCTTAGTATCATCTTACATTTTTTTCTTAAGTGTTTTGTAATTTCTGTTGTAGAGATTTTTCACCTCACTAGCTAGGTTTATTCTTAGGCATTTTTTGAGATTATTGTTAATGGGATTGTTTCTGTTTCCTTTCTCAGTGAGTTCATGTTGGTGTATAGAAAAGCTACCAATTTTTATATGTTGATTTTGTGTCTTGTTACTTTTCTGAAATTGTTTATGAGCTCTAGGAAATTTCTGGTGAATTCTTTAGGGTTTTCTAGATATAAATGTTATCATCTGCAAACAAGGATAATTTGTTCATCATTTCCTATTCATATTTCTTTTCTTTCTCTTTTGTTATTTCTCTGGCTAAAATTTTCTATTATATTGAATAAGAGTAGTGACAGTGAACATTCTTGTCTCTGTCCTCATTTTAGAGAAAATGCTTTTGGTTTTCCCCCATTTGGTGTGATGTTGGTATGGGTTTGTCATAAAAAGGCACTTTATGTTGGAGTACATTCCCTTTTTTTTTTCTAAATGTTTCCTTGCATTTTTAAAAAATTTTTATTGTTGGTTGTTCAAAACATTACATAGTTCTTGATATATCATATTTCACACTTTGATTCAAGTGGGTTATGAACTCCCATTTTTACCCTGGATACAGATTGCAGACTCGCATCAGTTACACATCCATTGATTTACATATTGCCATACTAGTGTCTGTTGTATTCTGCTGCCTTTCCTATCCTCTACTATCCCCCCCATTCCTTATATACTTAATTTGTTCAGAGATTTTTTCATAAAGGATGTTGAGTTTTGTTAAAGGTTTTTCTGCATCTATTAAGATGATAATGTGATTTTTTAAATCCTTGATTCCATTTTGTGGCAAAGTACATGTATTGATTTGCATATGTTGAAGTAATCTTACATCTCTGGAATGACATCAACTTGTTCATGATGTATCATCTTTTTAGTGTAATGTTGAATTCAATTAGTAAGCATTTTATTGAGAATTTCTGAATCTGTGTTCATCCAGAATATTGGTCTATAGTTTTCTTCTTTTGTTGTGTCCTTATCTGGTTTTGGTGCCAGGGTAATACTGGTTCTGTGGAATGAATTTAGAAGAGTTCCTTCTCTTTTTATTTTATGGGAAAGTTTGATAAGCATTGGTATTAGCTCTTTAAAAGTTTGATAGAATTTAGCAGTGAATGTGTCCAGCACTAGGCTTTTCTCTATTGGAAGACATATTATTGCTTCAATTTTATTGCTTCATATTGATTATTTGGTTCAATTTTAGTGAGTTACATGTGTTTTGAAATTTGTACATTTCTTCTAGATTTTCCATTTTAGGGGAATTTTTATTTTTAAAAGTATTCCCCAAATATCCTCAGGATTTTAGTGTTATTTATTGTAATATCCCTTTTTTCATCTCTAATTTTATGAATCTGGGTTTTCTCTCTCTTTTGGTGTTTCATTAAGGACTTGTTAAGTTTGTCTTTTTTAAAAAAATGAATTCTTTGTTTCATTGATCCTTTGTATTGTTCTTTTGGTCACTATTCCATTTATTTTTACTCTTTATTATTTATTTTCTCTTATTAACTTTAGTGTTGGTTTGTTCTTTTCTAAAGTCTTCAGATGCATCACTAGGTTTTTTTTTGAGATCTGTTTTTCTAATATTGGTATTTATAGCTATAAACTTTCCTCTTATAACTGCTTTTGTTGTGTTCCATAGTTTTTGGTAGGTTGTATTTTCATTTATATTTGATTTAAGTAATTTTTAAAGCCTCTCCCCCTGATTTCTTCAATTGCCCATTGATCATTCAAAAGTGTGTTGTTTGATCTCCTTGTGTTTGTATATTTGCTGTGGTTTCTTTTTCTGTTGATTTCCACTTCCATTCTGTTTTGTCTGAGAAGATGCAGAAAAACAAAACTGTTTTAAAAAATTATTTTGTATTTGTTAATTTTTTCCATGGCCTAAAATCTGATATATTTTGGAAAAATTGTGTGCTGATGAAAACAATGTCTATTCTGAAGTTGTTGGATGATATTCTGTAGATGTCTAGTAAGTCCTTTTGATTTATAGTGTAATTTAACTCTGATGTTTCTTGTTGATTTTTTTGTCTGCAAGATCTATCTACTGGTGAAAGTAGGGTATTAAAGTCACTATTATTGTAGTGGGGCTTATTTCTTTTTTATGTCCTATAGTGTTGGTTTGATAAAATTGGATGCTCTGATATTTGGTCCATATATATTTATAATTTTTATGTCTTCTTGATAAATTATTCCTTTTATCAATATGTAGTGACCTTATTTTTCTCTTTTGACTATTTTTGGGTTGAAGTTCATTTTGCTGGATATGAGTATAACTACTTCTGCTTAGTTGGGAGTCCTATTTGATTAGAATATCATTCTCCATCATTTTAAAAAAATATTTTTAATTTTTAGAAAAAAAATTATAATACATTGTAGTTTTATACATTATATTGGGGTTTGTTTTGACACAATTATACAAGCATACAGTATAACTCACTCCAATTCAGTCCTTACCGCTTTTCTCTCCTTTATGCTCCTGTTCCCCTTTCTATCAGTCTTTTTTGTATTTATTTCTATTTTTTAAAAAATCAGTGCACAACAGATAAATATAGAAGTGAACTTCACTATGGTATATTCATATATTCAGAGGATAATTTGGTCAGTTTCATTCTACTGTTCTCACCTTTCTCATTTCTTCTTCCTCCTTGTCAATTCTCTTTTTTTATTCCACTAATTGCTGTCTGTTTTCATCAAATGACACCCCTTTCCCTTATTTTGGGGCTTCTGAATATAAAAGAAAACCTTTGACCCTTGATTTTCTAGGTCTGGTTCATTTCACTTAGCATGATGTTCTCCACCTCATTCATTTACCTGCAAATGCTATAATTTCATTCTTCTTTATGGCTGAGTAAAACTCCACTGTTTATATTTTCTTTTGAGATTTTTTTCTCATTCATGAAGAACATCATTGGTATTTTGATGGGGATTGCACTGAATCTATATGATATTTTTGGTAGTATGGCTATACTGATATCAATTCTGTGTATCCAAGAACATGGGAAATCTTTATAGCTTTTAAGTTCTTTAATTTCTTTCTTTGGTGTTCTATAGTTTTCATTGTAGAGGTCTTTTACTTCCCTGATTAGATTTATTCCCAAGTATTGTTTTTTTTTTTCTTAGATGATCGTGAATGGAATAGTTTCCTAATTTTTTTTCAGTAGGTTCACTATTGGAGTATAGATGAGTGCAATCATGAGTCAATTTACTAGTGTTGATCTGGTATCCCGCTACATTGCCAAATTTATTAGCTCTAGAAGTCCTCTGGTGAACTGTGTTTGGGGCGGGGGGAAGAGTCATGGGTCTTCTAAAAGAATCTACATCTTTTTGCTTTCAATCTGTGAATGTGTTTGCCCGTGAGGTGAGTTTCTTGCAGGCAGCAAACAATTTGTCCTCCTTCCCTCCTTCTTCCCCCTCTTTTAAATCCAATCAGCAAGACTGTGTTTAAAAGACTGGAGAATTTAGAACATTTATTTTCAGACCGATAGTAGTAATATAGGAAGTTATGTTTTTTTTCAGGGTTTAAAACACATCATTCCATTCTGGGCTGGCCTTTAGAGGTTCTGTTAGGAAATCTTCTGTTAATCTGATGGGTTTGCCTTTAAAAGTGACTAAGAATCTTGGTGCTTCTCTTTTGCAGCTTTCAATATTCTCTGTTTTCTTTTGTATTTTTGGCGGTTTAACCATAATATGATGTGGAGAGGTACTTTTCTGGTCATGTCTATTTCTGGTTCTAAATACCTCTTGTTCCTGGCTGTCCATATTTCCCCCAAGATTTGGGAAATTTTCTGCTATTATTCCATTGAATACATTTTTAAAAATGCTTAATGTAGCTTGTACCTCAGCTCTTTAGTCTAAGCCTGTTATTCATAGGTTTGGTCTCTTAATCATGTCCTAGAAGTCTTGTATATTATGTTTGTAAGTTCTTTTTTTTCCCTTTATTATTCCTGAATGTGACAATTCATCAGCCTTGTCTTCAAGCCCTGATAGTCTTTATTCCACTTGACCTAGTCTAATGGTGAGGCTTTCAACTGAGTTTTTATTTGACTCATTGAACTTTTCAATTGTAAGATTTCTGTTTGATTATTTTAGAGAAAACCTCTTTATCAAATTGATCTTTTATCGCCTATGTTGTCTTCCTTAATTCAAGTCAAGTCTCTAGACTGTTGATTGTTTCCTTTGCTTTGTAGAAGTTCTGTAGTTGGATGCCAACTTGTTTGCCTGTTTCTGCTTTGTTGCTCTCATCAGAATCCTGCTTGCCCATGACCTTGAGCTTCCAGTCTCTAGAACTGAGAGGAAATGAATTTTGTTATTTAAGTCACCTAGTCTTTGATATTTTGTTATGGCAGCCTTAGGTGGCTAGTATGACATGCATATGCAAAAATACCTCCATGTGACCAGCACTCTGATCAGGAAAAGGAACACCTCAGTGTCCGTGAAGCATCTCCTTGGGCTTGCTTCCAGTTTCTATCTCTCAGGGTAAACACAGTAATGATTTTTAACTCCATCACGAATGATCAGACTTGCCTGGCTTTGCATTTCATAGAAATAGAAGCCTAAGGAAAAATACTAAGACAATGATATTCTAACTTAATGCTTTGTTTTTAGTAGTAAACGAGGTAATATAATTGCATCTAGACTAGTACTTGGCAAGTGTTAGATGTTGAAATATTGCATCTCTTCTCCTTCCCTTTCCTAGTTAAAGAAGATACTTTCATATTTAATGTGTCAAGTGGGTTAATGAAGCAAGTTCTGTCCATATGACCTCCACTTAAAACTGAACAATCTACCTCATCTGCCACCCCAGCCTGGCCGACTGATCTGTGTACTGGGTGTTTGAGATGTTGCCAGGACAGCTGTTTGCCTTGAGTGAAATGTCCATTCTCCATTCAGATATTTAGACTTTGGTTAGACACCCACTAAATGAGGCATATGTATGTGAAAGCCTTCCAAACTGAGCAGATATAAAGAAATATTATCCCTTAGAACCCAGTTGATCCCCTTTTTTAACCCAAGAAAACATAAATGCAACAATAGATCAATTTGACTGTAAATATTATCTAAGTATGTCCTTTAAAAGCCAAAGGAATGTCAGATACAATTTATTTCCCACCAGTGCAAGCTGAGACATTAAGTGGCAATTCTACTTCCATTAGCTAAATCTGGCAAATATGCAACTGTTTAAAGGCATTGTCGATAGCCATTGCACAATTAAGTATTTGTACTGATGCCTTATTAAATTACCCTTTTCAAGTAGGCATAATAAACTAGGAGTTCACTGTACAGATTTTCATGGGAAAAGTCAGATCAGGATGCGATTTATTTAGAGAGAATTTAGTGCACCACCTAACGAAGTAAATGTCAAATGTTTTGACTAAATGCATCTTAATTTTCCTAAAACTTTCTTTTGAGCATCAAGAAACAACAACATAAAAATCCCTGTGAGTATAATTGTCACGATTTGTAACATTATTGAAACCACTTTAAAATTTTGATTGTCTTTTTGATAACAAAATCTATTTTGCTTTCAACTGAGGGCATTGCTCAAAATAAGGGATTTATAATCTTTCTGTAAAATGTTGATATTTCTTCCAAGCTTTAAGATTGCTTATGGAGGCTGGAAAATAAATAGGTGAATGAGGAGGGGGAATGGATGGGAAAAATGATGGAAGAAAGAAGGCTATGGAGGATATTGTTAAACAACCAGCCAAAGAAGACATTGAGATCTACGGGGGATCATAATTAGGATGGGCTCTTCTGCATCTTGTATGAAGAGCAACATTGACTGGCAAGTTCTCTATTTTGCCATGTATTCATCTTTCTTTGTCATTAGCGATTGTACAGAGTTCTTATTACCTAACTCGTAAGCAATGGTTATGTCCTTCTGAATCTGGTTCCATTTTAGTTTCTATGTAAAAATAATTTCACTCCCATTTTCTTCTTCCTCCATCCTTGCACCAAACTTAAAATGTTTGGCTTCTGGTTGGCCTTAAATTGCTGGGTCTTACCAAATTTGGTAAGCTGATTCAGTCTGAATAAAATAAGTGCATTAGAAAATTCTTTTTTTTTTTTAAAGAGAGAGAGAGAATTTTTAATATTTATTTATTTATTTATTTTAGTTTTTGGCGGACACAACATGTTTGTTTGTATGTGGTGCTGAAGATCGAACCCGGGCCGCACACATGCCAGGCGAGCGCGATACCGCTTGAGCCACAACCCCAGCCCCAAGAAAATTCTTATCAAGTGTTACCAGTTGATATAGTTTACACCAACTGTGGGGATATGTGGATAGATTTCTTTGTTGCTTTCATCTAGCTGTTTGATATGACATAAAGACAGTCTCTGTGTCATTATTTTTGCTACAATTGTTTAGAAAATATATTTGATATGTTTGCTATCTACTTTGCCATCATGTAAAATATAATCTTGGGAATAGTTGCTCAAAAGAATATCTTTATAAGATAAATCTTATTTTAGATATTTCTGGGTACTTCTTCAAGGAGTTGTTAGAGATCTTTTAGTAATAGAATCACTTCAATTTACCTCTCTTGAAAACTTTTGATTGTCATATAATGAGCTCGTTGTAAGTGAGAGCATGTTTGTATTTTGAATTTTTTGAATGATAATTATTAAAAAAAACAGATACCAAACCTGGATTAGAAATCAAGACTTCCTAGTTTAAAGCCACAAAATAGACACCTTCATTCCCTATGGACTATGTTTCAAAAACAAAAACAAAAGCAAGCAAGCAAACAGAAAAACAAATCCCTGTTTTCTTTGAGTAAGAGTAACATCTGTTTAGCATCTTATATAGAATTTTGTAATTAAAAAATGTTTTATAAATTTATAAAGATCCAAGTTTTATTATTCCTGACACTTCTTGCCTTATTCAGAATATCTTAGAGAAGGAAGGTGGCATGTATAGAGGAGAGAACTAGAAATAGGTATGCATGTTCTAGTTATGATTCACCAATCATTAACTCTGAGCTTGAGCAAACCACTTACTCTCTCTGGCCTTGAGGGATTGAAATGAATAATATGTTAAGAACAAGAATAGGGTTAAATTATTATTTTTTTTGTTTTGTTTTGCTTTATGGTTTTCTTTTCTTTTTTCCCCCAGTATGTTCTGGAACCAGGGACACAGATTCACTAATCATGGGCAAGTGTTAAAATGAAAAACAAGGAAAAAAACCCAAAACACCACAACAATCTTCTTGAAAATAGGGACAGAGGACCATCTTTCAAATAACACAAGTCCGTGAGTCTTGTCATTTGCAGTCAGAACTTTCTAGCAGGGAATGGAGTTGAGGTGAGTTCATAATCCTAACAAGTACCAATGCTCATTGAAATTTAAGAACCACTTCTGTGAGATGAATCTATCTGTTTTCATCTCTCTGATGACATTTTTTAAAAGCTACATTCAAAATTTAGTCTTTCTTACAGAAAATACTAGCATAATGTCTAAATCTTTTTAGATTGCTAATGGTTAGGGAGTTATGAAGGTAGCATGGATTATGAGGTCAGGCCAGCCATGGTGACCAGGGATATTATAGACCTCTGAGATGTATCATCCCAGGAGAGCTCCCTGAGGATTCTGACCAAATCTTCCAAAGGTTGTAGCTTGCTCTGAAAGTGTTGGGCCTGAGACTGGCTCTTGGAAATAATCTTTGAGGAGAGTACAGTGTCTCTCTCAATACGGAGGTTAACAGGGAAGGTTGAGGTGTGCACCTGCATTAGAGAGGCTGAGGAAGACAACCTAGGCTGGAGTCATGGAGAACAGAGGGAAGAGCCATGCCTGTAGCAGCTTATGTCTTTCCTGTAGATAGAACTGGCAAATCTGTGGCCTATTAGTGAGTACTGGGGCACTCAGGCACACTGCAGCCAGCCAACCCAAATGGATCCTGCAAATAGCATTTGTCAAGGAGCCCTTAGCACAAGACACTCTGTGTTCACATCATGTGACGTTTGATCTCAGTTCTTTTCCCACCGTTAGACGCACAGGGTTGCCACTAGATACTGTTTTAGACCTTCCCAGTGAGTTCCCTTTGTGGGTTTTTATGACATTCAGATTAAGTGATAGCCCTCATGTCATGTAGATCAGTGATCTCTGAAACTAGGTGGTCCTCAAAATAAAATAAAAAACAGAAAACAAAAACCAAGTTCCTGCAGAAGGGTCCCACTCAGGGAGGCTTCACATTTAGCATCCTGCTAGATGCATATCAGCAGAAGCCCTTTACTCCATGACAGTCTATAAGAAGTAGCTTCAGGGTAGTAGGAAAGAGTCTGGAGCTGTCCAGGCCCAGAGGAATTATCGTTAGTTCAACTGTGAGAAATTCCAGAAAGTTTCAGCAGGACACATACAAGTGAGGATCTCTGTGGGTAGCCTAAGGCTGTAAAAAGCAGGAGATAATCAGGGGACCACGCTTTCCACTTTTTGTTTTCTCAAGTCATTGCCTATGAGAGAAAGTAAAGGAGAACAGCAGAGGTATTATGACACTTAACCAGAATCTAGATGCAACCCTGTGAATCTAAACCAGAATCATGGCTTTCTCTCTGGGTTAAGGAAGCCTGCCTTCCCTCTGTCTTTATTGGTAGCACCATAAAGCGCTAGGCTGAAGTCTACTATTGATTCTCAGATAGTACAGCCAGGCTCCCAGCTGTCCTGACAGTTGCCTCTGCTCAGAGCCCCAGGAGTAGGGCGAACATTTCTGCCTTGGTGTTCTCTGGGAAAGGCTCTTGTTCACACAGACACTACGCAGTGTGGAGTGAGAGAAAAAATGGCTGCTTGCAACTGTGGGAGGAGTGAGAGGAGGGAGGAACAGCGGCCATCTTATCCAGGGTAAATGAATTTAGGATTTATTTGAACCACTTAGATTTCTCTTGTCTACATGATCTTCTGTCACAATGAAAGAAACGGATGCTTATTAATTCCAACAAATGTTCTTGACTTTAAATCAAAGAATTCACAGAGCACCTATCCATTTATTCGGAGGCTTTATTTTTTATTCCAGACAATGTATTCTGATAAGATCCATATCTATAATCTCTATATTTATGTATTTAAAATTATAACTTGGTATATTTGCTTGGTTTTTGTTACATTTGGCATTTAAAGTGGAATTCATTTCATTGACATACTATAATGCCCCCCTAATATTCTTGTTATCGATTTTAGTATTTCAGAAGTATTATTCATGGTGACACCTACTGGGAAGCAAATTTCAGTTATATCAATAGATATTATTATAATATAGAAAACATTAATATTTGATGGTGACATAAGTATGACACAAAGGCAATAAACTCATTAATAAACGTGCACCTATCATTAATAAAGCATTCTAAGAATTTTCAGCTCTTGTTCCTAAAGTTCACAATTCATTTACCAAGTGTATTTGCTACTGTTCACAAAAATTATTATTAATTAATGAAAATAATTCTCCTTTAATATAGAGCTTGAAAATAATTATAATGATAATATTAGTATCACATCCCTGAAATTTTTTTAAAAAGAGATTTATCAAAACATAACAATGTTTCCCTCCTTTTTTCCTTTTCTTTTTTTCCTTTTTTTTGGGGGGGGGGTGTGGTTGTGTGTGTGTGTGTGTGTGTGTGTGTGTGTTGCTTGGCAACCAACATTGATCTGTTTCAAAAAAAAATCACATGACTTAGAAATTGCTAGTGGCAATATTACTCTGTCATTTTTCTTTCTTATACCAAGCTGATGAAGGTATTACTAACTGGAACAGTTATTAATTGTTTCTTCTTTTTTTCTTCAAAGTTTGATTTCCTTATATACCAAACATTGAGAATGGTTTTTGCTAAAAACAGTGGCTTAGGAGAAATGGCTTGGAAGAGCTGAGTGAGAAAGACTTCTTTTTGAGATAAAAGAGGGAAGTAGCACGTTTAATTTTTTATTCATGATTCATCAGGTCAATCTCACCTTCTCCAAATACCAGTCATGATAAAACCTAATGTCAGCTTCCCTTTCCTCTCACTTTCATTTTGGAACTACAGCCTCAAGAGACTGATGGGTGTGTATGTTTCTGTGCTTGTTAAAACCATCCTGATTTGCTCCAGCATCAATGTGTATACCTCGGATCTTCCTATTAGTCTGGTGTACCCTATTCCTGCCCATGTTGTTCAGTGTCCTGTTTAATGTCCCCCTCCCTTGCATGAGGCCCTCTGTTCTCAAGTAAAATCTTTGGCCTGTAGAATGCTTTCTTGGTTTTTAAACAAATTGAATACTTTGTGGCTACCCGTTCATTGCTGTTAGATATTTTATTTATTTGTTTACTTATTTATGTTTAGAATTAAACAAAACCCAGACCATGGCCACTGGGAATTTCACTGAATTTTAGAAAATATTTCAGTGAAGTATTTTTCTGTAAAAGAAATAGCCTTGAAGAAATTGTGCTTTGTTTGCCAAGTCTGCAGGTAGGGGACAAATGGCAACACTGACATGTGAATCAAATGGTAAAAAAAATGTGCCACAAGTAAATATAAAATGTTTTCCATTCAAAATCCTTTGCATTTTATCTATGGCTACTCACTCATTTTGAAAGCTGTGAAACCTATCGGCCATCTGAAGTATGTTCAGTTCCCCATACCTCCATGTTACATACTCAAGCTTATAGAATAGGTGCTATTTTCTTGTATTGCTTTTGTGGCTTCTCCCACCCGACCCCATGTGTGTCTAACCAGGCAGAAGCTGCAGACACTCTCTTCTAGCTAATACTGACTCTCTCACTCACATTAAGCTACGAGTGACCATTTTCAAGGTAAAAGGTCATCCCCGTCCCCATCCCTTTGGAACCAATGTGCATCAACCTTCTAACCTCTGCCTCAGAGAGATGATGGCTGTTTGGGCTGCAATACCTTCATTACAGATGGTCCATATTTTATATTTAGTGTTGGAGGTCAAATTTAGGAAAGCAATTTCTCTTAAAGCTAAGACTTCCAATAATCCAACATCTTCTATTGGTTTATGGGTGAGTGTGCAGTAATGGGTTTATGGGAAGTGCCTGTTGGTCTCTCTTTTCCAGGGAGGGGATTATTCCTGTCAATCTAAATTTTTAGAACTGGTGGGCTCCCATTGTTTATTATTCAGCAAGCTTTTATTAGATTGTCTCTGAGCACAAAGCAGCAAGTGGAGCATCCTTCTGAGCAGGCTAGCAGGCTGGATCAATATCTCTGGGCATTTAAAATCTTGGATAAAATAATGTTACATTTTCATCTTGGCTCCAGAGGAGGAGTCCTGCATGTAGTTCTGTCTCAGGAAGAAGGTATAGAAAGACCCAAGACGACATTAGCATGGACAATAATTGTCTAATGATGATAGAATCCATGGTACATTTTTGGGGTGAAGGAATATTTGAGTCAGTATTTTATTCTTTTTTTGACAGTTGAGCCTAAATCTATTAAAATAGCAATACTGTGCTGTATAACTGCCTTTATTGTGCTAAGTTTAAATGAAACACCAAGGGAAGAGTGCATAATTTTAAACATTCAACAGTGTAAATGAAATTTTATCTATTACTACATATATGTGTGGAATGAGACAGAGAGTAAATTAACTCATTTGCGTGTAGCAGATGAATCAAATTAAACACTGTGACTTGGGGCCTAAGACAAGTCACATGACCCCAGGGCCTTGGGTTTTGCAAGCCCCAGAAGATCAGAGTATCCTAAGAAAATGTGAGCAGGTGAGATAGGCCACAATTTCCATGTCTAGATAGAGTATTGACAACTTTGATGAGCTCTAGAATCTAGGCCAGCACTCTAGGGTTTTGTATTTAGACATCAAACTTTAAAAGCCCTTTTTCTGGTTTTCCAATTTATCTGATTGGAAACAAGGCTAGGGATAGAACAGAATCTAGGAAGGAAAGTTTTCTGAGACTTTAAATCTGCTCCCCTACCTTCTGCCCATTCCTACCTCTAGGCATAAAGACAGATGTGTCTGTGTGTATCACAGGGAAAATTTGAATCAGGCCATCAGGTTGTTGGTGTCTTGAAGACACTTTCCTGAAAATAATAATTACACTAGGTAATAATGTGATGGCAGTTAGCAGCATTGTTATCTTTATTTTTAATCATTGCTTTAGGAATTTTCACAGCATTTGTTCCAAAGTCCCTTTGAAACAAAATATTCTTATTACCTAGTTATTTTCCAGTCAGAAAGCTAAGATTCAGGAAGGCAGTGAAGTTTGTAGACTACTTCCTTTGTCAAGCAATATGATGGAATTTTATTCTTAAAACTGTTTATATAAGGTATATATTAATAGTAATTTCACAAGTGAGGAATATGAGACTCTGAAAGGTTAAATAATTTTACTCAAGTTCACAAAACTAGTATGTGGTAGAATTGAGTTCCAAGTTCTCAAGCATGTGCTGTCTTCACTCTACTATGCTGCTGATCAGAGAGAGTAACATGGGGCTGGGGATGTGGCTCAAGTGGTAGTGCGCTCGCCTGGCATGTGTGCGGCCTGGGTTCGATCCTCAACACCGCATACAAACAAACATGTTGTGTCCGTGGAAAACTAAAAATAAATAAATATTAAAATTCTCTCTCTCTCTCTCTCTCTCTCTCTCTCTCTCCCTCTCCTCCTCTCTCTTTAAAAAAAAAAAAAGAATAACACTTGCATATTAGGGACATTGCCTTATTCTCCAGGGGTGTTTGTCTCACCCCCACCTTATTTGGACCTGAGAGCATTGGGCATAGAGAAATGTGAGGGCTCATGATTTGAAGTTCAACGTCATTACTTTCGGGCTTACATAGTATCTGAAAGTTCCCAGGGTACCTGCAGTGACAATTCACTGTATTCCATGAGAGGCCCTGCTACTTACTCATGGGCAATGTCTCCTCTTTTGGAAGAAACTGTTCAGGAACTATAAAAGATTCCACAAAAAAGCAGAAGAGATGGCTGTCTTTATGTCTACATCTTCTGTTATTTTCCAGTGATTTTTTTTTGACTCATGTTTAACTTTCTCAAGAAACCCTTCTTAAAATGTTAATATATCTGGAAGAGAACAATTTTCACTTTTAGCACCAAATATCTTAATAATATTGTATTATCTTAGAAGAAGAAACTATTAAAGAGACTTATGGTGCACAAAGAAGTTTGTTAGAACAGAGGAAGATACAGTGAAACCCAAATACTGGAATCCAAAGAGAGAAACGAGAAATGTCACGGAGGTGGTTTAATTCCAAAGACTCAGAAACTAACTGACTCTTTAAATCTATGCTGTTAACACATGGATCCAGAGTACTTATTCAACACTAAGCTCAATTAATTCTGTTTTTTACAGAACATTCAAAGATTTTGCTTCTCAGTTCTGACTATAATCTTTCAATTGCACCCAGAATTGCAAAAAGTTACCTAGGAGTCTGAAAAAGAGACAAATGTGAGGAGGCAGACAAATCTATCCTCACTGTGGGTATCCACCCTGCCCCCCCCCCCCCCCAAGTCTCCTGTTTGAGCAGCCTGAGAAGTAAGTCATCACAGGATTTCTATGGGTCTCTCATACCTCATTTCTTTCTTTTTTTCCTCAACAACCATTAAATTTTCTTTACATGCAAAATAGAATGATGACATGGTGATCACGTGACTTGATCTTGCTGATTAAAAATAACCTGCAAACACAGCAGTGGGAGAAAACACCCAGGTGTCTGCTGAGAAACATTGGTCTGCATTAAACATTCCTTAAAATGTTCAGGAAAACAGACAAACAAACAAAAAACCAAACAGGATCTAGCAAAAGCAGGCAGCAAAATGCTGAAGCCACAGCCCTTGAGCAACTATTGAACGTAAACCCTGTACTAGATGCTGTGTCTTACCTCTAGGGACAGAGGGAGGGAGACACACTCAGGGAAAGTGCCTCAGAGAATCTGACCTCAGGGACACAGCGCTTCTCTCTGCACTCTTTCCTTCTCCTCTCTATAAGAATGCAGGAGCCTACATCCCATATTGCCTTTCTCTGAATGATCTTGATAGAAGCCTCTCTTTAATTCCATGTCCTAGAAGGACATCTTCCATGAGAATAGCAAAAGATAGCCACCCAAAGGGAAGTGAAAACTTAGTCAATCAGCACCTAACCCTTTGATTAGCTGTAAACAGGTTGACTGATAAGGAACTGGAATCCAGCCTCCTAAGGGGTCCAGGATGAAGGGCTTACCATGAACACAAAGGCAGCTGAAGCGTGGGAGTCTGTGGAAGAGCACAAACATCTAGAGTCACTGCAGTGAGGATGTGGCTATGGCATGGACCGTGGAGTCCTGGAGGCATGGCCTGAAATTTTGGCCTTGCTGTTTTCTGGGGCAAGCGATTCAAGTTGAAGTTTCCTTAGTTCGCATCACATAGGGTTTGAAGATTAAACAAGGAACTGCATTGAGCCTAGTTCCCAGAACATACTAAAACTCCCTACCTGAAAGTTTTACTAATTATCGTTATTCTAATGATTACTGTTATGCTAAGAAAAGATCTAGGGAGAGAAGGTTAGGCTAAGCATAATGAACAAAAGTCGAGGGCGGCCAGGAAATATGTGTATGTTTCAAAATTTGATTCTTTTTAAGATATCAAAGAATATTTTGCAATTATTTGTAATGAGAGATTCATTACATTTTACATTATGTGTAGAAAAGCATTAAATGAAATGGGCGTTATTCTTCCTTGCTTTGTCTGTCATTAGTGTTTGGTAATTTCATAGGAAAGATCAGAGTAATTAGATTATAAAGAAGCATTTCCCAAAATGTAGGTTCAGAACACAAGTCCCTTGGTCCCTTGATATGTCCATCTGAGATTCTCAGTGAACACTATCACATTAAAGGCTCTGATAAGTCCCTGAGTAACTTAATCTGCTTAATTTGTTCAACTTATTTTCAAACCTATTTGATCACAGGTGGCTTTTCCACACTTCATCTGTAAACATCCCTGAAGCAATTTGGGACAAGTTGATTGAAGGCAAAGCAACCCTTTTGCTCCTGGGGAGAATATACTAGACTTGTAGGGATAGAACCTAGGAGAGATGACTAAATTTTTGTAGAACTGGAACTAAAAACCCCAGACTTAAATTGCCATAAAAATCTTTGCTAATGACCCCTAGGAATGCCATGCCAGTTTTCCATATCAAAAATGGGCATTGTCAGTAAATGGATGGATCTGGAGAAATATCATGCTAAGTGAAATAGGCCAATCCCACAAAACCAAAGGCCGAATGTTTTCTCTAATATGTTGATTCTAATTCACAATAAGGTGAAGAGAAGAATAGAATCATCTTAGATTAGGTAGAGGGAAGTGATGGGAGGGGAGAGGAGGGGAGGAGATGTGAGGAAAGGAAAGACAGTAGAATGAAACAGACATTATTACTGTATGTATATATTGGCTTCATGAACAATATGATTCTACAACATGTACACTCAGAAAAATGAGAAATTATATCCCACTTATGTATGATATATAAAAGTGCATAAATGCATTCTACTGTCATGTATAACTAATTAAAGCAAATAAAAATTAATAAAAAAAGAAAATGGGCATTGCCTATCAAAGCATCATTTAATGAGTACCTACATATTTACTAAATGTTTAGGCTTGATAAATATTTCTGGATGCTCAGAGTCTGTTATGGTTTGGATATGAGGTGTCCTTCCAAAGCTACTGTTAATTCAGGAGGCAAAATGATTATTTTACGAGAGCTATAATCTGATCAGTGGATTAATCCATTTGGCAGATTAATAATATGAAAGGACTACTCTACTGGGTGGTAACTGTAGACAGGTGAGACATTGCCTGGAAAAGGTCAGTCACTGGGGCTGTGCCCGTGGGGATTATATATTTTGTCCCTGATTCCTCTCACTTCTCTCTTCTTTCTGGCTTCCAAGAGCTGAATAGCTTTCCTCTGCTGTGCTCTTCTGCCATGAAGCTCTGCCTCACCTCAGGCTCAGAGCAATGGAGTTAATCAACCATGGACTGAAACTCTGAAACCATGATCTCTAAATAAACTTTCCCTACTGTTAAGTTGTTCTGGTCTGGTATTTTGGTAACAACAATGAAAATATAACTAATGTAGAGTCCACATTTGACAGTGCCATAGGACTACTTGTTAAATTTGATGACTCATTCTTCTGAGAGATAATCATGATTTTGCAAGGAAAAAAATAATTAAAAGTCAGTGAAGCATGGGCTAGCATGGGAGGAAAAGGGAAACATTTCCATGGAGCAGCTTTCTTTTTTCCCCTTTGCCTGGACTTAAGAAGTGCTTGTGAAGGACAAGGAATCTCATTATTTTGTTATTGAAAAAGGCAGAAAAAGCTCTACCTTTCTTTTAGAGCCCCAGAACTTGAAGCTGTGACGTGCTCATTGTGCTTTTATCAATGCCCACTCCATATTCAGGTTATCTTGTAAATTAGATTTTTTTCCCCTCCATAAATAAGTTTTTACAGGCACTTCACCCCTATGCTATATCACAAAAAGTCTATTTTAGCTATATTCTCCTTGAACTGTCTGGACCCCTAACTCTGGTAGTAGAAGTGACAATTTCCCCCGTTTATCCAGACAACAAATATTTCATGACTTGCATTGTTCTGGGATGCAATGATGAAAAAATCACCGTAAGCTGCTGATCTGGCAGACTATACAAGACATAAACCAATAATCACCGGACATTGTAGTTCTGGATGAGAGAAGTGGAAATGAAGTATTGAAAGTATTTCTGGTTGGGATGATAAAAGCTTCATGGAGGTGGCACTGAAGTTGTGCCCTGCAGAATGGGTAGGAGTGTAACAGAGAAAAGGGGCTGAGCACTCAAGAGAGAGGACCCTATTAAAAACTGTCCAGCAGGAGCCTGGAAAATGCTGCACGGTGTCCTCATGCCAGGGTCTGCAGAGATGAGATGAGGTCTGAGAGGCTGGCATGGAAGCTTGCTCCCTCAGTGGGGCGTGAGTAGCAGAACTACAGTTAACAAGTCTTTGCGGTCTCAGAGAGAAATTGATATTTGATGATTGCTTTGTGCTGAACTGAAATTACAAGAGTGCATTAAAATCCTTTGTAAAGGAGTTTGAAGGCATTACAAAAATGCCTGGGCATCTCAGGCATTAATATTTGATTCAATGTCTTTTAGTTGCATATGGCATATTTTGATGGAAGAGGCGTGTATAGATATAAATACAAATTGGAGAACCACCAAGGCGAGAGCTAGCTGTCAGGAAAACTCCTGACTGGCGGGATCCACTTGGCCTCACCCTACACACAGACCCTTTGAGGCCAAATCCTAAAGTAAAAAGAATCAAGAGAAGGTTTTTCCTCCTTCCTCCACTGTTTATAAAAGGAAACTCTCACCACTTCTCAGGAGGGGCTGGGAACTGCTTGCAACCAACAACCACACCCCATCAATAAAGACTATTATCGCATCTATTAAGTTCAAAACCCTGTTAGACTGACATGAGGACCAGGAGACAAGCACAGCTTTCATGCTTAAGGTGCTTAGAGTCTATGGGTGGCCAGGCATGTAAATGGCCACTGGTCATGAAAACAGCAAAATAAGCACTTGGGGAAGAAAGGAAAGAAGGATGAGATTTTGCAAGGGTCCATCATAGAGCAACTTCCATTTCACTTCATTGAAAATGTTCTCTATTTCCAAACATAAACCATCTGCTTGGGTGTTTGTTGGTGTTAGGATATGGATAGATTGTATTTTACTTGAGAAAAAGTAAGAACTTTCAGGGATGAAATGATTAAATTACGAGAGTTATAACCTAATCAGTGGATTGATCTACTGATAAGAATTAGCTAGGTGGTCTCTAGCAATCAGAGAAATGCAAATTAAAACTACTCTAAGATACTATCTCACTCCAGTCAGAATGGCAGGCATTATGAAGTCAAACAACAACAAGTGCTGGTGAGGATGGGGGGGAGGTACACTTATATATTGTTGGTGGGACTGCAAATTGGTGCAGCCAATTTGGAAAGCTGTATGGAGATTCCTTGGAAAGCTGGAAATGGAACCACCATTTGACCCAGCTATTCCTCTTCTTGGACTGTAAAAACAGCATACTACAGGGACACAGCCACATCAAAGTTTATAGCAGCACAATTCACAATAGCTAGACTGTGGAACCAACCTAGATGCCCTTCAATGGATAATGGATTAAAAAAATGTAGCATGTATACACAATGGAATATTACTCAGCACTAAAAAATAACAAGATCATGACATTTGCAGGGAAATGGATGGCATTAGAGTAGATTATGCTAAGTGAAGTTAGCCAATCCCTAAAAAACAAATGCCAAATGTCTTCTCTGATATAAGGGGGGTGACTCAAAATGAAGTAGGGGGAGAAGACCATGAGAAGAAGATTACCACTAAATAGGGAAGAGAGGTGGGAGGGAAAGGGAGGGAGAAGGGGAATTGCACGGAAGATGGAAGGAGACCCTCATCATTATACAGAATACATGTATGATGATGTGAGGAAAAGGGGAAAAAGTGTGTTAGATTAGGTAGAGAGAAGTGATGGGAGGGGAGGGGAGCGGGGGAAGGAAGGACAGCGGAATAGAATAGACATTATTACTGCTGTGTGTTTATACATGACTGCATGACCAATGTGATTCTGCAACCTGTACACTCAGAAAAATGATAAAATATACCCCATCTGATTCAAATGTATGATATGTCAAGATCATTGTACTGTCATGTGTAACTAATTAAAACAAATTAAAAAAAAAGAATTAGCTAGGTGCTAACTGTAGGCAGGTAAGGCGTGGCTGAGGGAGGTAGGTCACTGGGAGAGGTAGGGGCATGCCTTTGGGATTTATATTTTATCCCTGGTGAAAGGAGAGGCTCTCTCTGCTTCTTATTGCCTGTCCTGAGCTGCTTTCCTCTGCCAGGCCCTTCTGCCTGATTTTCTGCCTCACCTTGGGCCTAGGGCTATAGAGGCAGCCAACTATGGTCTGAGACCTCTGCAATGGTGAGCCCCAAATAAACTTTTCCTTCTCTACATTCCTTCTGACATTTTTGTTAGGTCTTTTGATCACAGTGACACAAAAGCTGACTAAAGCAGTTGCCTACTGAAAACACATTTTCTTTTTTGCTTATCTCTTGTTCAGCTCAGCCCTGCTGGAGCGGCTCTCTTTACTGGTGTGTAAGAGGCTTTCCTTACCCTTTATATCAAGCAGGATTCAACTGCAGTCCACAGAGCCATCTTAAGTCAGGTGAGCAGAAAAGGCTTTATTACAGGGTACTGGGAAGCCCAAGATTCTGGGTGACAGTGAGAGAACCAAGTATGAATGACACACAGCAGAAATGAGTGGCCAGGAGAAATGCCCAATTACTACATGGGGCTGTTCTAGTAGAAAGTGCAGTGTTATTGCCACCTGTCACTTGATGCTCATGAAACAGCCAACTGCTATGGCTGCTGCAGGTGAACTTAACACCTTTATGACCATGATTTCCAGAAGAGGCTTAGACTTCATAGATTTTACTTTGCTCCTTAAAATCTCACAGGTGGATTCTCCTTGGTTGAAATTAGTCACATGTGGTGGAGTTTGGGGCAAGGCTCACCTTTGGAAAAACCACAAGTAATTATGCAGAAAAAACACAGGAAATCTTGCAGCTACCAAAATGTGCTGAGCAACATCAATGGCAGCATTGTCACTTAGACTTTTGCCCTTAGAATGTTTAACCCTAGGTTTTTTAAAAATTGTTTTAAAAATTTATATAAAACCACAAATTTATATATATATATATAATGGAGCACCCTGTACTATGTTTATATGTGTATGCATTACGTCATGCTTAAGTGAGGTTAAACATTTATCTCCTACATTATTGTTACCTACCTGACTGTGTAATAGTACACCAGAACTTCTTGACCCTATTTAACTGTAACCACAGATTAACCTCTCCTATCCACCCTCCAGCTCCATTCTTCTTGGCTTCTGGTAACCAACATTCTATTATCAACTTCCATGAGATTAAGGTTTTTAGTTTCTACATATAAGTGATACCATGTGGTACTTGTCTTTCTGTGCTTGGTTTATTTCATTTGATGTGATGATGTGATCCCAAATGACAGGATTTCATTTTTTTTTATGGCCGAATAGTATTTCATTGTGTATATGTGAAATGTTTTCTCTATAGAAAGAAGAGTCCATTAGCTGATGAACACTTAGGTTGTTTCTCTTTCTTGGCTATTGTGAATAGTGCTGCAAGGAACACTGGAGCATCTCTTCAACATCCTGGTTTCATTTCATTTGAATATATACCAAGAGGTGGAATTGCTGGATCATATGGTAGCTCTGTCTTTAATTTTTTTCCTGTTTTCCAAAATGGCTGAACTAATTAACATTTTGAAAAAGAGTATGCAAAGGTCCTCCTTTCTCCATGTCCTTGCCAGCACGTGCTATCTTTAGTCTTTTTGATTGTAGCCATTCTTAATGGGTTGTTTTTTTAGTCAGATTTTCATTGCTATGACCAAAGTATGTGACAAGAACAACTTAAAGGAGGGCAAGTTGATTTGGGGCTCAAGGTTTGAGAGGTCTCAGTCCATGGTCAGTGGACTCCATTGCTCAGGGTCTGAGGTGAGGCAGCACATCATGGTGGAAGGGTGTGGTGTGTTAGAGTCTGTAAACAAGTCAGGATGGTGCCTGGCATTTTGCCAGAGAAATGTTAGGATCTGTAAACAAGTCTGGATGGCGCCTGGCAAAATGCCAGGGGGAGTGGTTTGTGAGGTGGCGCCAGCGAGCCATTAAGTGTGGAGATTCCTTATTGGTTGACTGCTGTATCTAGTTTATGTTAATTAAGACAAGCTGTGTGGAATGTATAAATACCTCTGTTCTACAATAAACGGCTCCCACTCCTGCTGTATCAATTTACACAAGTTGCTCCTCACCCTCCAGTTATTTTGCTGCAGCCGGACTGCGACGGTGGTGAAGGAAAGCTATCAGCTCATAGCAGCCAGGAAGGAAAGACAGAGTAAAAGAAGCCATGGACAAAATACATCCCCAATGGCATACCCCTGTGACCTACTCTCTCCAGCCACACCCCACCTACCTACACTTACCACCCAGGGGTCCATTCAAATTATGAATCCATCAAGTGGATTAATCCACTGATAGAGTTATAGCACCATAATCTAAGAATTTCACCTGTGAACACTGCTATGTTGCTTAACACATGAACTTTTCAGAGGACACCTAAGATTTAAGCAATAACAGGTGAGGTGATATTTCATGTGGTTTTGATTTGCATTTCCCTGATATTAGTGATGTTGAACTTTTTTTTTTCATATACCTCTTGGCCATTTGTATATCTTCTTTTAAGAAACATCTGTTTAGATCGATTGCACACTTTATAATATTGTTATGGTTTGGATTTTAAATGTCCCCAAAGGCTGTCTGCTAAAGGCTTGAATGCCAGCCTGTGGTGCTCTTCAGAGGTGGTGCAACCTTCAGGAGATGGGGCCTAGAGAAGGGATGCCCTTAACGGGAACACGGGGACCTCGGCCCCTCTTTCTCTCTCTTTTTACTTTTTGACTGCCATGAGGTAAGCAGCTTATTTCTAACACAAGTTCCCCACCATGATGCTCTATCTCATCACAGGCCTAAAGGCAACAGGGTCAAGAGATCATGGGCTGAAACCTCCAAAAGTATCATCCAAAAGAATGTTTTTCTCCTTACAAATTGATTTTCTTAGTAATATCATGACAGAGACAGAAAGCTAACATAGCTATTGAATTTTAGAATTCCTTACGTATCTGTGATAAATCGACTCCTTGTCAGATGTATAGTTTGCAAATGTTTTCTTTCATTCTGTAGGTTGTCTCTTCACTGTTGATTGTTTCCTTGACTGTGCAGAAGCTTTTTAGTTTGATGCATCTATACTTGTCTATTTTTGCTCATGCTTCCTGTGCTTTGGTGTGTGTGGGGGGGCTCTTTCTTGGAAAATGTCAAAAAAGCAAAGATGGTCAGTATGTGGGCACCTTGTTTGCTTTCCTTCTGACTTTGTCCCTTTTGACATCAGAGTCCCTATGCCAGACACTATAATCCTGAGTTACTTATAATGTGCACATTCCTCTCTGAAGGCTTGTAATGAGATAGCCTCCATTATGCTCAGATAGTACATCACTCTTCTCTGAATGAATCAGGTAGGAATAGAAATTAAAATTAAACATTTTAGACATTAGAATTTCCCTGAATCAAGGAGCACAAACCCTCTACATATCCTAAACTTAAAGAAATTAGATTATGATGATGCCAAGTATTTTTTGCACACCCAGGTCTCTGAAATGGTAAGACCAAGACAGCAGAAGTTTGAGGGTTTCCTACCAGTATAACTCCACTGAATGTTTCTTTCTTTCTATTCTGCCACCACCTATTTCCAGGATAGAAAAATAACTGGCTTACGTTGTGCTAAGTCACAGGTTGTGCTATATCAGAGGTTGTTAACCAGCCTTAGGAAGCCCCTGCTTTGGGTCAGGTGTTTATCACCAATCCAACAACTGCCATGGCTTGGAGAGTGGATCACATAATCTTCTGCCTTCTTATCTAAGACTGTGGCATCAGATTCTCTGAGAAGGAGATTACAAACAGTGCATTCCATCAAAGCCTCTCTGACATAGTCATACAAGGATCTTGAGTTAGCCATTGCATAAATCTGATGGACTGATGGGTTCTCTTTGTAAGAGAATCTAAAGAATTAACAGAGAGCTTTCCCAATGGCAAGAGGGAATTGAGCATGTGGCACCTGAGAAGGTTGTGGTGATTGGAGGGGCCAACTGTGTAGTGACTATCAAACACATTATTCTGTCTTGTTGGGTCAGGCTTCTATTGGAAAAGAAGGTAAGAGGTGAACTTTGAAAGAGCCATTTGATTCAGGTGGTCATATTTTGATCAATGACAGACTGTATATATGATAGTGGTCTCAGGAGATTATAATGGAACTGAAAATTTCCTGTAGCTTGGTGAACAGATAGTTGAAGAAGAGACAAGAGAAAAGAAAACTGTAGGAGAAAGAAAGAAGAACTCCCAAGAATATTCCTAGGGAAGAGTTTAGTAGAAGCTTTTTCAGACTTCAATAAATTGCTTAAATAGTTTGAAAACATGAACTCAAAACAACAAAAGGTTCTCATTAATAGGAATGTTCATTGTGTATTCTCTTCTTACAAGCAAATTTATGATGACAAAAAGAAACTATCCAAGCAAACTTCCAGGACATATTTCTGAAAAGAGTGACACCATCCCTAGAAGAGGCTCAGGAAGGTCCTTTCCGGGTATTCCAGAAGAGACCATCACCATAGGAGGTGGCAGCTCCTGTGTGTTCTTGCCCTGAAGACCTTCCAGTGGGGCCAGATACAGAAGAAAGTGGTATAGAGGATCCTGACCCTGTGTAGATTCCTGCTAGTGTGTGTTTGTATCTTGGTTTTTAATAACAAAGTTTAACTGGTTCTTAGTAAAAAAGTTTAAAAAGTAAAATAAAATAAAATTAAAAAGAGCTTATAAAATATAAAGATACAAAGAAGGAAAGTAGTTTTGTACAGCTATACAATGTGTTTGTGTGTTAAGCTAAGTGTTATTATTATAAGAGTCAAAAAGTTTTAAAGAATAAAAGTTTATAAAGTCTGAAGTCATGGACAGCACCATCCCAGGACTTCACATTCCCTCACCACTCACCTACTTACCAGAGCAAGCTCCATTTATGGTAAATGTCCTATACTAATTTTAAAAAATCTTTCATACTATATTTTTACTATGTCTTTTCTTTCTTTCTTTCTTTTTTTTTTTTTTTAGTAATGGGGATTAAACTCAGGGGTATTCAATCACTGAGCCACATCCCCAGCCCCATTTTGTATTTTATTTAAAGACAATGTCTCACTGAGTTGCTCAGTGCCTCACCATTGTTAAGGATGGCTTTAAACTTGCGATCCTCCTGCCTCAGGCTCCTGAGTCACTGGGATTACAGGGGTACACCACCACGCCTGGCTGCTATGTCTTTTCTATGTGTAGATATACAAATGCTTGTTGTGTACAGTTGCCTACAGTGTTCAGCACAGTATCATGTTGTACAGGTTTGAAGCATAAGAATCACAGGCTCTACCCTCTAGCTCAGGTATGCAGTAGAACTTCATCTAGGTTTGTGTTCAGTATCCTCTATAATGTTTGAACATCAACAAAATTGCCTATGGGGCATTTCTCCGAAAGCATCCCTGTGGTTAAGTAATTCATCACTGTAGGTAGAAGGGAAAATCACAGTGGCTCTGTGGTCTTCATGAAGATCAACTGTTGCCACGTTAGGATAAGAAGTCCACTTAATCTTAGGAGATCCATGGGGTTCCAGTGAAACCCAGGAGACTTGCCAGGAGCTGGATTTCATGACAAGTTGGAAGCAAGAGCCAGTGACATACGGGCGTTATCATTCATGCAGTCCCACTTACGTCTGTAAGCTGACAAGGCTAGCCATTTGTAGAGAAATGTCTAATACAAAATTAGTTAAATTTGGTTATAATCATACACAATTTAAATTCTTATTTGTTTCAGATAAGTTTATTTTATAATTTTACTTGTTACTCATAAATTATATACCTGAAGTGAATTTGCATATTATTAAATATTTTAGAAGCTCAATTTATTGAAGCACAGGAATGACCATCTCATAGAAACTATATATACACTGCTAATTAACGAACCTTATTTAAAATTTTTGTACCAAGGATGAAATCCAGGGGCCCACTTAACCACTGAGCTACATACCCATCTCTTTTTATTTTATTTTATTTTTTAAATTTAGAGACAGGGTATCACTAAGTTGATTAGGGTCTCACTAAATTTCTGAGGCTGGCTTTGAACTAGCAAACTCCTGCCTTGGTCTCCTAAGCTGCTGCGATTATAGGCATGCACCATGGTATCTGGCCTAATTAACTAACTTTTAGAAGCTGTGGATAGAGAGTTTGGATTTCTTTTTTTATAGTCATTTGTACTTGGCTTCTTTAGGGTTGCACACATAGCTGGTCACAGCCTTTGTCCAGGACCTCCAAACAGCATTCTCCTCCAGTTCTTCTGATCACAGCCTCCCATCCTGACCCTGGTTAAGAACAACCACCTAAGTCCTAAATTCTTTCTCCTGAAAACGAAGCATTAAGATGATGATCAGAAAACAGCAGCATGAACCACAAACCACTAATTCACATGAGCAGAGCCCTTGGGACTTCCAGTCTTCTCCCAGTGATTGCCCGTCAGCTCTTCAGAGTGAATATTTTTCAGTGGGTTTGGTTAACTTCTGATCTGTGAACCTATCAGAATTTGACATGTTTCTCTTTCAAAACCTTATGTATTTGTAAATGGGTTGACACAAGTCGTTGTGAGAAGGGAAAGGATTTAAGGGTTTTTGCCATAAAATTCTCATCTTTAGAATTAGGATTAAGTCTTCCAAGGTAGATAAGTGCATTTTGTGCTCGAAATCAAGATCTAATTTTTTTCTAAGCATCTCCCTTTTCCTTCTTTTATTTTTTCTGTTCTTATATTTATTTTCTTTATGTCCTCTATTTTCTTTGCCTCTCTATCTTCCTGCTTCTTTCCTACTTGTTTCCTATTTCCTTCCCTCTGTCCTTCCCTGCTTCTCATTGTTCCTGATTTCTTTTCTCTTCCCTAGAACTTCTTCTAGGGGTGGTGAATTCAGATTTGGGAGCCTGGAACACTTGGTCAAGGGTAAGCACACTTAATGGTTTGTCTAAACAGAAAAAGGCAGAGACTGAGAAGGGCCTCTAAGATAGGGAGACCAGTTCTTCCCGATTTCCTTGAGGCTTTCCTGGTGTTTGCATTGGAAGAAAAGAGAAAATGAGCAGAACTTAGGAGTACAGAGGACACCTTTTAGTTCTTGCTCTGCTTGGACTAGATTTCTGACTGGCCCTTTAATTTAACTCTTTGTCTACCTTAGTGAGTACAAGTTTTATGTACATAAACCCACATCTATGTTGGCAGCAATGATTATACCTTTCAATAGACAGAAAAACCCATTAAAGCTGTATATGTGAAAAAGAGAGCTTTCTCTTGATTTCATTATTTTTTCAGGATGTGCATGTGGAAGATGATATGCAAAGAAACATCAACATGGACTAAGATAATTATGGTAGAAATTTTTGTCTAGGAATTTTATAGGGTGGGTAAGATTACATAGTCTCTGGTTTACTGTGACAGTTGTGACAGATAGGTTTAAAGGATTAGAGATCAAATTAATAAAGAGAACAAGGAAGTCTATAAATATCTGGTCTTATTGTAATTGAGATGGTTAACCATAAAGCTATGAAAGAAAACCCATAGAAAACATTTAGTTCACCATGGCAAAAATGGTTAAAATGTACATTGGTATAGGCAGGGAAATACTTGTAGTGTACCAGTTAAAATAACTATCTAACTGTGGACCAAAAACCTAGACGCCATTACACACACGATGTGAATATTAGTGGCCCAATTTATCTGGGTCACTTGACCATAAGCAGACAGGGGAAGAGGGGAAATTGACATCTCAAATTTATTTCCTTCCCAGATTACAAAACAGAAGAACTACTAGCCAGGTTGTAACCTAACTAAATTGGTCAGTAAAACCAATCACAGTTTTATAGAGTCTACACTAAAGTTGGGGAAGATCTACTACGATTCAGCAGAAAATTTACCAACATGCCAGTGTTAAATAAGAAAAAGAAGTTGCATGATACTTACTAGTAACAACTAACCTTAATAAAATTGGACATAGCAGTGAAGATGCCCAGGTTAGCTATTACCAGGGGCCCTTGGGCAGGTGATGCACAGGGCTAGTGTAGGGAGCAGCTGTAGCACCAGGTTTATACCCCTCTGGTCCTTAGCTTTTTCTGGGCCCTAAGAGTAACACCCAGAAAACTAGAAAACTTGAGCCCAGCCAATTCAGTTGAGCCCAAGAACTTGGATTGCATGGATATGCTGACTCCCTTTTACCAGTCTTCTCGCAATCTGCTGCCTCCATGTTTCTCTGGGGCATCATCTTCCCTGACTTCCATCCTCAGCCCAGATCTTTCTCTCCGTCTTTTGTACTGTGTCTCTGGTACCTCAGTCTCTTTTCACAGTGCTCCTGGCCCTAACCAGGCCATATTTCTCATCTGGAGATGTAACGTATCCTGTATCACTCTAATTGAGTTTGCTTTTCTCCCCTGCCGTGGCACCTCCTGTTTCCCACAGCCTCTTTGATTCTATTTCTCTTTGTTCTGAAAAGATTGTGATATTCCTCTCCATACCCTATTGCCATTACCTCCTTCACCTCTGATGTAAGTGAGCTGGAGATTTTTCTTCTCTCAACTTCTGTCATCACCTGAGTGAATTTTTACATCATATAAGCAAAGCATTTATCATCCTATTTCCAATTTCTCAACCTTGTCAATGCCATTGGCTTTCCTCTTGAGTCCACATCAGTTCTCCTCTATAGCAATCTTGACATCAGGGGACTGTCACACTTGAAGTCGCAAGCTCAACAATTCTTCCTGTGACACAACCTCCCATCCTTCCTGCTCTCTCTCACCAACACAGTGATTGCTCCTCAAACTTCTCAGTTTGTGAGCCTTCTGATTTTTTTTGGTACCTCCCTAAATTACAATGTCTCTCTCATCTCTATATCTCTCTCCTGCCTTTGCTTTTGTTGTTGTTGTTGTTTGTTTTTTAATGATGTAGATTAAATTCCAGGCTGTAGGCTGCTAAACATGTGCTCCACCACTGAGCTCCACCCCGAGAACCCCAGCTTATGTTTTTGATGTGTTTCCTGCACACTTCTAGCTGAACAGCCAATTAGTGAATACTGATGGAGACAGTCCCAAATTCATGCATGTATGTATCAGTACAAATTCATGACTTCTAATAGCTGTTGGGCCTTAAAATCCTCTAGGACTAAACTTTCTTTTCTGGTTAGTGCTTCCATTTCCCGAAACAGCTCTGTTTTCCAGTGCAATGCCTGTCAGAATCCTCAGTAGAGGGGCCATCTCATCTACCTACCTTAAATCATGTACGGGACATAATGATGTTTGCATAAAAAGAAGAGCTTTGGCTTCTATTTATGAGTGGTTAGAGATGATTCATCAAGAACTCCTTAATTTCTGGGCTGGGATTTTGGCTCAGCGGTATAGCTCTTGCCTTGCATGTGTGAGGCACTGGGTTTACTCCTTAGCACCACATAAAAAAATAAATAAAATAAAGTTATCGTGTCCATCTACAACTAAAAGTATTTTTTAAAAAAGAACTCCTTAATTTCTGATTTCCATTTTGATCTCATCTAAACCTTTACCATTCTCTAGACCCAAGGAAGTACCTTCCCTGACCTGTTCTTCCTCGCTCACCTGGAACCCCGCTGTATTAGTTATCTCCCTTTTCTACCATGTCTTGCTGGCTCTTCCTTCAGTCTGGCATATGATCAAGTTCTTCAATTCTACCAAAAACAGAAAAATCTCTTCCCTTTACTTTATAATGATTCTAAGCTTTTGGATAATCTCCCCGCCATCCACCACCACTTATAGCTCATTCTTTTCATGCTTCAACATCTTATTTACTAAACTCTTTTGCATCCCGGCCTTAATCACTGACAGTGTTCTAACTAAGATCACTGGGTGGAGTATTCTATCCTTGTTTCTTGTCACCCTCTCTTCAGATCTTGACATTGGGGCTCACAGTGATTTTTAAGTCTCCCTTATCTCCTTTTACATCACTTCAGTGATGTGATGAGATGACCCTAGTGACTTCAGTGATGGCACACATCTTTGCCTTGCACATGCCCTTCCCTGTCCTTGGAATGTCTTTCTCTCCATTCCCCTCTGCCTTCTCTGCCTGGAAATATTTATCTTTCAAATTCCAGCCACTTTCTATATGCTGCCTCTACAGATTAATTTTTCAACCTTGCCCTCTTTTTGTTAAGTCAACCTTAGCTAAAGATCTTTTTCCCCTAGTTGGGCTTCCAAAACAATCTTTCAGTCACAAAATCTCCTATTTAAAATCGGAAACAGGACAACAGAGGAAATCCCCTATCTTCTTCATTGCTCTAAAAAACTTCATTGCATGTATTATTCTATTTGCATATGACAGCAGATTCAATAGTCCACTAGGCAACCCTCTCTCTACCTTCTGTCTTCTTTAACTTTTCCCTCCATTTTAATGCATTTTTAATTAGCATTGACCTTGGCTAATTAGCATTGATTTCTAGCATTGAAGCTGGTCTAGTATAGAGGTGTTCACAATGTTTGTTTAAAGACTCAAACTAAATTTTTAATTTTTTCGACTTGAGTTATAAGAAGATCACTGGTTCTTTCTTTAACAAATAGAATCATTTTTAAAAGATTTGCTTTTTCTTATAGCCAGGTATAGGATGTTTTGTAGAAGAAGTATATAGGCTGTGGTTTTAAGTTCAAACATAAACATTAATTATATTGTTAGAAAATAAAAGGAGAACAACATTGTCATTTTCACGACCAATAATTAATTGTCAAATATTAATTACTGTTTGACCCTATTGAATGCCATTACATCAAGCATCATATGTTAAGTTTTAATTTATAATTTTCAGATAGAAGTATTAACTAAGAAAATGAACTGTTTTGAAACTGAGTCCTGTCTTTAATAGGAAAGATCTCTCCAGCTGTGGCTCTGGACTGGACTGTATTTTTTTCTGCTGCTTATGTGTTAATGGCACTGGTGTCACTGATACTTCTGTGCCCCATCACCATGCAGATTGATGGCAAAAACAGTTCTGGACAATATGGCTTTTAGATGTCGCCTGTCTAGACACAGTCGGGATTACTGGAAACCTGTCTCTTTTCTTTATTTCATGGATACGTTACCCTTTTGCACTTAAACCTCAGTCTCCAAGGGGACAGACATATCTTTTCAGCTTTGATATTTCACAGGGATGATAGGTTTTGTTTTATGTTTTTATGCTTAGCTACAACTGGCCCCTACTCTCTCTTCCCTATATGCGCTTTGGTTAGTGGAATGTTTGTCCAAGTGACTGTGAAGGTTGCCCGGGCGTATTTAACATATTATCTTGCATAACAGGTATAAGACTCTTGAAGCAGTATCTTTTGTGCTCTTTTATCAGATTTCTACCTTCTTACACTCCTCAGCCACTCTGGTTAGGGCAGGAGAGTCTAGTGTGTATACTTACTGGGAAAGGAGGAGAGTGGGACACGGATGTTGATACCATCAGGGAGAGTGGGGAGAAAGTCCACTGCTCCTGGATCCAGAGAAATCGCGGGAGGTGTGGGAGTCTGAGGTGGAAGGGAGGAGTCAGCATGTTCTTGCCCTTCACAGTGAGGAACACCCACAAGGGCTGTTGGGATAAAGCTGTGTGGATCTAAACTGCCTGTTTCCTCTCTGCAGTTAGCATTCCCTGTATACCTAAAGGCCATTTTGAGGAAGAGCAGGAAGAATTTAAAATACTGAGTCTTTAAGCCAAATAAGATGACTAGTTAACTAAAGCAATGTTTAAATTATTATAATTCTCAAATTTCAGGAGATTGTATCAAATTTAACCATTCAGCTGCCCTAGATTCTGTAGGTTTGGGAAGAAGATTAGTTCAAATACAAAAGCAAAGAAATTACATTTTTCTTTGTACACATGAGTATATTTTTAGTACATGTGGGATCCTGTTTATATATAGATAAGATACTTTAATGTCCTAAGACCAACAGTTAATGACTGTGTAGTCAGTGGCATGAAGGTAGGTTGGGACATGGAACAGGAAGCTCATGCCCCCAGTTGAGGTTGGTCAACACACTTTGAAAATGGAAAAAAAGCCCTCTGCACATTAAGGATGGGGGCAACATCTGACGGAGGCAAGGTCTCTGAGTGATTTTTCTTTGTGGAGTGACCCTGTCTAGGAAGGGTATGGAAGCTGCTCCTGCTGTTCTCCCTATTAGTCTGGGTGGGCACTGGTTTCCCCCTCTACCTCCATTCCATACCCACTGCTTATGACAGCCAATTATGGTATTTCTGGTCTCATTTTCATTTATTGGTTGAGGAAGGAATAAGCTTCCACTTATTTGAGCCAGTGAAAGGCAAGAAAAAGTTTTCTGGGCTCTTAAAAAGAAATTTCTGCACTTAAAGAGGGTTAACTTAATGATGTGGATTCCAAAGTGGGAAGATGATGAAACTGGTCTTAAATGGAAGGATGGACCCTTAGATCAACTGCACCGGAAGCCTGCCTCACTTTGGGACTTCCCCTCAGATGTGCTAATGTAGTTACTTAAAGTTCGAGTCACTTGGAGTTCAGATGCAGTTATTTTTGATGCCAAGCATCTTCACTGACTCACAGACCATTGGTATTTTTCTCTATAGCAAATAATGGAATGATTCAGAAAAACAGACTAGTTTCATCACTGCTTTGATGCCAAGGGTATGGTTCCACAAGGTGTTTTCTAACCATCTATTTAGTATGCTTCCAAGTAAATTTATTATCATGGGAATTCTGGACATCTGACTCCCTCCCTGGTTCTTCTAGTAACTACGAGGACAAATGTTGACTTCTTTGGCATTCAATTTTCTCAATTGTGAAAAGAGGTGTTAGACATCAATCCCATTGGTCCTTAAAGATTAGTGCACATTTTTTTTTAAAGTGTGGAAAGAGTACTTAAAATGCAGATTTTTGCAACTCTCTTAAAGATGTTGATTAATTTTTAACAACAAGTACCATACCATAGATAATTCTAAGACAAATAGTTTAAAAACCACACTGAGTAAATTTTACTGAAGACAGAGTAAGATCTTTTCAAATTAGCCTGGTGCCTGATTTGTCTTACCCATCAATGATTCTTACCTGTACTATTCCTGCTTTTTATTCTTCCCAGTTGCAAAGAGACCATGGGTTCTAACAATGAAGCTTTATTGGGATGGATGACCCAGTGGAAGGGTTATAGAGTCATCCAGCAGGAAGGAACCACAAGAGGTCAATGCCACTCACCTCCTACCTTCTGGATTAGACTTTATCAAAAGTGCCCAGACAAATTGTTTTCTACCTCTCTTCACAGAGATCTCAAGAAAGTGACGCTCCATTTACTCTGGGTGGTTGCATCACGTAAATGCTTCATGAGACAGGTCAGGAAATAAGATAGTCTGACTAATCATCTATGCTCATTAAACAATTTTCATATTAGCCTGTTTTGAGTGTCTGTCAAAGAATCAGGAAGAAAAATGCAACATTTGAAGCTAATACTATCCTGCATACCTTTTAATCACTGGTGATTCAAAAAGGGAATTCTTGAGCTAATTAGGAATAATGTTTGAACTGGCAAAATAAAGGGGCCTGAATAAAATAAAATTCATAATTGATAGAATGCTTATTAATGGATGCTCTTCCTGAAAGTTGGTTTAATTTCCCCCTGCTGCAATTTAGGCTGGTTTTATTTAGCATTTTTCTCTGTGGAGTGGGAATAAACTCTGATTACCATTGTCTCCATCATAATCCTTCATTCTTTACAAGAGTTGTTAAATTCCCCTTCAGACTTCTCTATTTAAGTCTAAAAAATTCTACTTGTTTTAACCTTTCCTCATATGTTCCATTTTCTAAACATTAATAATTTTTATTATGTATCTCTGAAACTGCTCCAAATTTCCCACATCTTTAAGTGGTAGTGTTGTAAATAGTATGAAAATAATCACTCTGGCCATGACACTCCGGTGCTGTTTCATGACACTTGTTTTGTTTAGAGAATTGGTGCAGTGCTGTGGGCCAGAGCCTGATCTCTGGTGTCAGTCGACCTGGGTTCAAACCCCATCTCTCTACCTCATCGGGAGGTTATTTAATCCACAGGACTCAATTGTCTTGGCTGTGAAATGGGTATAGTAACCGTATCTTGCCTGGTAGAGTCTTTTTAGGAGAATTACATGAGTCAATAAACATAAAGAACTCACAAAAGCACTTGGTATAGAGCTATTATCATAGAAGGGTAACTCATGCAAAGAGGAATTGCAGAAAGAGTATCAGCTTTCTAACAAACCTCATTTTATTTATACAGAGGTCAAGTTATCTGTAAATGGTTTAAGGATCACCAGCTATGGAAAAAGAACTCTGACTTTGTTGTTGTTTGCAGTGAAAACCTTTAATGGTGCATATGCTGCTAGCTTCCAGGAACAAGCAGCAGAACACCAGGTGTCAGTCCCTTCTCTGTGACTCATTAGGGATGTGACTTAGGAGGTTCCTTTAAGTGTCTGGGGACTCAGTAATGCATCCACAAAACAAGAATAACAACAACTCATCCTCCAGAACTATGTGACGCTTCCAGTCTCTTGAGTTCATAGCATGTCAGTTTCTAATGCTGAGGGTTAGTTAACAGGGGGTGGGAGGTTGGAAAAGCAAAGACATGAGTGATAACAAGTAACAATCTGCAGAAAAAGTGGGAGAAGGATGATAATCAATGAGCCTCCTCTCTAAATACCAAATCCAGTGGTAGGCTTTGAAGTTAGGTTAGCTTTAAAAGTATAATTTCTTGTCTCACTTTTTTTGGGGGGTACGAATGGTTACACTTAGGGGCACTTGACCACCGAGCCACATCCCCAGACCTATTTGTATTTTATTTAGCAGGATCTCAATGAGTTGCTTCGAACCTAACTCTTGTTGAGATTAGCTTTGAACTCGTGATCCTCCTGCCTCAGCCTCCCAAGATGCTGAGATTACAGGTGTGCCGCAGCACACCCAGCTCATTTGGAGATAATAAAGTGCAGTAGTTTAGAGTATAGGTACTGGCATTGACTAAAATTTAGATTTCAACTATGGAATGCTAGTCAGAATTGGCCTCAAATAGTTTATCTGTAAAATGGGGCTGTTTATGCCTATCTTGCAGGATTGTTTTAAGAATTAAAAACAAGGTAAAATATATGAAACACTTAGCAGAACTGTAGACCATCAGGAGTACTCAATACATTGTACGTGGTAGAACAATTCTCTCTTTGGAGGATGCACCAAGAAAAACTCACAAAACTGTCTAAATATTGTGCCTGGAATACACACGTTGTACCTCAGTTTTGAAGAAATGTGGGTTCAAATGATTCAGTGTGAATAGATAGTAGGAGGGCAACGACTCCTTTCCAAATTTGAGTGGATTTATTTAGATGAGAAGTTGGTGGGGGATGGAGGGCAGTCCTAGAGGAGAACTGGGAGGTGGGCTGGGAGGCAAAATGTGAAGCCACATATGATAATGCAAACCACATTTCCTGACTTGACCACTTAGTTCTTTCCCTTGGGAAATTTTTACTGGTATTTTGCCTTACTGTGAGTCTTTGCACTTCCTGTTATGAACTGGTTAAGAAGATAATTATAACATGATTATGGGAAATGGTAATGAAATATACCTCACTATACAGCAAGAAGAGAATGAGATCCTTGCCATTTAGGAGATACGGTAAAAGCATGTTATTATTATTGTTATTTAGTAATAGTAGTTGTCGTGACACATATTATTTTTTAAATGATAAATTAAACTCTTTTACTTTTTTTGAAAACACAGAAATGTAAGAACTATAGAAATGGCAAATGTTTCCACTTTAATTATTCATATTTTGTCAATTTTTTCTTTTTCTCAATCTCTTTGTGATTTTATATGTACTTATACTGTATATGCAACATATGATATTAAAACATTTTATGTAATATTAAGGGAAATATGCATGAAAACAGTGTCTATCTATCTATCTATATCTATCTATACACACACACACACTCACATATAAAAATTTTCACACTAATTTTAGAAATATTGTATGGTAAACATTTCTTCCCTTAATTATTTATTTTTAAAAAGCATATAACATTGCATTTTGTATTTAATGTAACTTATGTAGTCAGACTGATATTTATGTTATTTCCAATTTTCTGATGTAATAAAGGAAGCTGTAGAAAATGGTCTTTTACAGAATTTCCTGTGCATATTTGTGGTTAATTCTTAGAGTTAAATTTCTTTCCAAGTGTATTAAAATTCCATGCACATTGCCAAGTTAGAATCTAGGAAGATGGTAGCATGTTAAGGCATGAAATTTCTTATTTTAACAGATGCAATGTATGAGAATTCTTATTTTAATTCATTGTCACCAAATTAATAATAAACTGTTGAATCTTGGTTAGTTTGCCACATAAATAGTTTTTTTTTTTACTGTTTTTGATGTGTACATCTGTGCATGTGTGTACTTTTTAATAAAATAGGGGACTTTGAATAGATATTAGCCATTTGTATTTATTTAATTTGCTAATTACTATTAATGTCTTTTGACTAAAAATTGGATTTTTTTTTACTGATTTTGTTATAAGAATCTCTCTATATATCATGTACACATGTTTATGTTTAAATGTGTATTAAGGTATGTTACTTGTCATGTTATAAACATTTCCTGCTAATTTGTCATTTAAATTTGCATTTGTGTAAGTATTATTTGATAGAGCTTTTTCAAAGTTAGTATGTTCAACTCTATCAATTCTTTTATTGGAACTTTTAATGTTCACGAATTCCTGAGGTCAATGTTTACTCTTTTTTAAAAAATGCCCTTGTTAAATGGTTTCTAATGTTATACATAACTAAAAGGAACAAATAATAATAATAATAATAATAATAATATAACCCAAAATTTATGAACCCATTAAACATCAAAGCAAACAAACAAGACTGCATTTGTATGGTTTAGTTTTTATTTGTAAAATAGAACCCTTTAATCCTTCCAGAACTTATTTTGATATGGTGTATAAGATATTGTGCAAATTCCTAATCCTTCTGCATAAATCTAAAGTTTTTCTTTTTGGTAAGAAACAAAGATTGCCTTAAGCCAAGCTCAGACTGCAGAGGCAAAACAATCTGTCTCCTAGTTGCTGCTGCAGGCCATATGAGATGGAACCGAAAGGGTGGGTCCCTGGCCCCTGACTCTGGGGGAGTCCTAACCAAGGGCCAGTGTTGCTGGGCAGAGCTGACCTGTTTCTGTCTTGAGAAGCATTTAGACGCTTATGCTCTCAAGGTTCCAAGTAAAGTCATAGAGGCAACAATCTTCTGTTGATTGAATTTTAACTTAATTTAATTTAATTTCCTTGGCAATCACAGATGGTGTCATCCAGCAGCTAGAGGCTAAAAAGGGGCACTCTACAACCTGAATGAAAACATATTGAGTTATAATCAGAAGCACAAGCAAATGGAAGCAAAAGTGTGAATATCAACACTGAGGTTCTCCGGAAAGGCCTGGCCTGGTTTCCAAATGCTTTGTGCAAGTTGAAGCAGGAACAGTAATGTCATCCAGGGAGACCATTCTCAGGGTTAGAATCTAGTAGAGAGGGTTCAAAAACATGAAACAAAATGTTGCAGGAAAAATATCAGAATGTTCTTAAATGGATACAACCAATACTATTTAAATTACATTTTGTTAGAATCACCAGAAACATTTTTAGCTAAGACTAGAGTTATATCTCTGTGCAAAGCAGCGAGAGACAAATACTTTGGCTTTGTTGTTTGTTCTTTGGTTTAAACATAGTAAAATATTTATTACAAAAAAATGGTGGGTTGGATGTTTGATGTTTCTTATTGCCGGAAGTTACAGGGCTGTCTGATGAAAAGATGAGGGTTGTGATGAGCTGTCCTGCAAGGGGGAGAAGGCCCTCATGCCACCAAGTTGTGTGAGAAAACCCAAGGGGAAGCAGCTCTGAGTCATCGTGGGATCTCTGCCTCCAGATGTGATATTTATTCATCCAGTTAACAGTGGTTTCCTGTAATCGGTGAAAGCTCCCGGTGAAGATGGAGCCAAGAGGTGTCTGGCCAGGGCTACTTCTGTGTCACTTCTGATCTATACACCCAAGGGATGGGTGGGGGAATCGGCTCCTTTCGGCTCAGCTGGAGACAACCAACCCCTAGCTCTCACCCGAGCTGCTGCGGTCATCTTTATTGTGGGCTGTAGAGGCTCAAGCCCTGTGCCATTTTCTGATGCAACACTGATATGATGCTTCTCTCTTTCTGTCAGTCTGTGCTGTAGATTTTGATGTTCTCAGCCATATTCAATGGGATACGAATGCACCATTGTTCATTTTTTTCCAATTTTGGCAAATAAATGGTATACTTTCATGAAAAATTTGTTAAAACGCAACCTCGATAAGCAAGTGGATCTAAAGGTGGCTGTCAAATATCCCTTTTTAAAAAATAGAAAACCATCACTTTGAAATGCTCAAATTGTACTATTTTCTATACCCTTGTAACAGGTCAGGTGCCAAAGCTTGATGAACGAGATAGAGTCGCACAATGGGATCAAAGGGACAGCCAGCCCAGTCTATTTCCAGAGGAAAAGCTTACCAGGACACAAAGGAGAAAAAAGAACTCGGCTTGAAACCAATTCTTTGCTGAAGTACAAATGTAACAGGGGCAGTGACGTCTTTTTGGCTGAGGCAGACCTGGAAGCCCGGCTGGCAGAAGCGAGTTATTCTGTGAAATATAAGCAGATCATTTGGATTAAAGGAAGCCCTCACCCAAAATATTTCTTTAAAATTATCTGGATAATTCAGGTGAAAAGCAGCCTTCTTTCTCTGCTGAATTATTTAAGTAATTGATTATGTCCATCTGCTCCTCCTCAGAGAACCCAAGGACCAAATGCTTTTCCAGGGCTTCCTTTTCTATCTTTCCCTTTCATGTGACTCACTCCTGTCTGAATCAGGAGTTTCTGTGAATAATCACCTGGCAAGTGTCTCCAGTTCTCTTCTCCCCTGTTCTGTCTGTATCCGAGTCATCCCAACCTGCTGGGGTAACATTCCTCAACTGGCTGAGGGTGCATAAGTGGTCCTTCACCTCAGAGATTATCCTGTCATTGGCCACTTTAAAATCTGTGATTAGTCTGCCTTTGGGGTAGGTGAAATCTAATTGGAGGTACAATTAGAATTTTATTCATCGGAGAGAGCTTGTTACAGGGCCGGTTGTCCTGACACGTGGAAAGTTAGGAATCTTTTTGGAGTCTCCTCCCTGTGTGGTGAGTCTGACCTGCACCATCATTTGTTTTCAAGTGGTTTGCTTGATTTTCTTTGTGGCTATTTTTTGCCTGCTGGCTTTGGTCCTGTCCCTTGTGACGATGGAGCACCTCAAACTCCAGAGATCAAATGAAAAGGGTGTAAGCTGTGGTTCTTGGGAAGGCTGCTCCCAGAAGCTGAAGCCAAACCTGTGAACCTGCATGTTGCATGAAGGATCCTCAGCTGGGGACAGAAGGAGATGCAGGGAGAGCCTGAAAGTATTCATTTTAATTAAATCAAATATTTCAACCGAAATTCTAAGTTGTGTTATATGTAAATAGGAGATCTCTAAACCCGAGACCTAAGCATTGGCTTCAGGTTCCCCTTGATATTCACTGGGCTCGTGGCCTTGGAAAAAACCTTAAGCTCTCCAAGTCACAGAGCTCCATCTGTAAAATGGGAATAAATGGCACCTTCCAGACATCCCTGGGTTGTCCTGAGATTTGAATGAGAACCTGCAAGCACATAGTGAGTTTTAAACAAGCTAGGGAACTCCATGATAAACAAATACATTGTTTAGAATAATAATGATGTGCTCTGAGCACCTATCAAGTGCCCCGCATCTTCTAACTATTCTGCATCAGTCACTTGGTTGTCATAACCTCAAGAGATGGGGACCATTATTGTTCATTCCACTTTTTGGATGGAGAAACTAAGGATTAGTTTCTAAGAGAAGTTAAGTAACATATCTAAGATGACTCAACAAAGAACCAGCCTGACTCTGGAGTTGGAGCTCTTAACTTCTATATATACAGTGCCTTTCTGGGAGCAGCATGTGTTGGTTAAAGGATGGGGATCTTTGAGAAGTGTCAGTCTAGTCCTTGTTTTGGCTAAATTGGCTAACAGAGACCTTTTCCCTTAGGGGATACCCAAGGCTTCAAACAGGTGGACCCATAGGGCATGGGAGCTGCTGCCAAGGTCAGTGTATCACTGAGTACCCCCTCAGCTTCTCATTCGATTTTTTGGTTCTTCCCTGGAATCGTGGTGCAAAAATAGAAGGCTTGGGGGGGGGGGTGGATGTGGAGAGCACAGACAAGGAATTCTGGGGGTCTTTTTAAAATTAGTCCTTCTTTCTGGTTTTCAGCACCTTCAGAGGGAACAGGATTGAATATATCTTGCTGAATTCCACTTGTGTTCCTACCACCCTCCTGTGTCTTCATGAGTTCCAAGGCATTCTCCTGGTCAAATGCATGCCTTCCTATTAGGAATTTTCAGCTCCAATCCATGAGTTGCATGATTGACTCTCTTTGGTCTACCTTTCTCAGCAGGAACAGACAAATCATCTAGAATTTCAAGCACATGTCTCTAAAACCTATGTTCATTTGCTGCTTGCTATACATGGTGAAATTTCACGTGATGAATCATGAGATCCTGGCAGGACTTTGCTCATTTGCCAATGAATTTTGATTTGGCTTTAGAGCAGTGGGAAGTGCAAATACAATTAGATTTGAAAATTATTCAAGAATCATTTTAATGCTCCCCAGAGATTTCTCTGCTAACCCACATGGATTTCTTCTCCCTATCTGAATTCAACCACTTCAGGACAGCTTTTGATTAGAAAGAAGATGTAAAATCTTTTAGATGGGTATAATTTGTGAACTGACATAAATTATTGGACAGTTGCACATATCTGCTTAATGTTTGGAGAGCTATACAAGGATAGATCAGATTTAACATTTCATGTAATGTGACATCAGACAGTTGTTTTGTATGGAAGATTTTTACCTCATTATAAAAATAATAGTGAATAATAATGGCCATAACTGTTAGCTACCTTTTATGTACTAGTCGCTTTTTACAACCTTTGCTATTTTCCCTGGAAATTTTTGCAAAGTACAGATTATAGTTCTATTTATTTATTTATTTATTTTAAAATCCCCCAAAACTTTGTTTTCTTTAAATTTATTTTTATGTGGTGCTGAGGATTGAACCCAGTGCCTAATATGTGCTAGGCAAGTGCTCTACCCTGAGCCACAGCCCCAAGCCTGAGATTATAGTTTTAATTGTTTTTCTGAGATATATATATATATATATATATATATATATATATATATATCGGAAAATGTCTCTTCTCAGAGACATTAAGTAGTTTGCACAGTAACATGGAGTTGGTTTTCAAACTGGAATTTGAGCCTCATCATTGTGACTCCAGCCCCACAGCATCTTAGACCTACTGGCTCCTCAGAAGGAAGGGAAAGGCCAGGGACTTCAGGCTCACGCCTTCTCTGGCATCACTAGTTACTGACTCTGAAACCACACCATCAGCCTGTACTTGGCCAAGGGTAGTCAGGAACGGTCAGGAATCTTAAATACCCTCAAGAGAGAAATTCTAAATAGGCTTCTTTCATTCTAGGTTATAAAAAATCAGATCATTGGCTCATTTGAAGGTGGGATAATAGAGCTTTTTCAGGTGTTTGGAGTTGTCCAGAGTTGGTTCAATTTCCAGCTTTACAAATCTGGATGAATTTCTTATGTCTCTGAATTTAAGTTTTGGTTATAAACTGAGTGTAACCATGGCATAGATCTTGCAAAAATTAGAAAAAGATTGTAGGTAAAGAATTGAACTAATGTCTGGCATGGTGAGCTGAATATGGTGTTCTGTCATCTGTTATTATTGGTATTTGTTCTGTAGAGGAGTAAAGGCTCATGGTTGGCAGAGGTCATCTCCTTTATTCAGATTAGAGCCTTTTCACATCTTGTCCTTGTTTCTCCTAGGAGTAAAAGCCCCTTAAAGAGTAAATCTGGAAAACTTGAAGAAGAGGAAAGTGGATTTTATCTTATATATGTGTAGTTTTTATGAAATACTCTCAAATATCAATGACATTAGGATATCTAAAGCAGGTATCATGTTCCCAATTTCACAGATAAGGAGGCCAGGGGATTCCTTAAAATAATTCATTTGAGACCTCTCCCTAACTAATAGCAGAATCAAAAAGGAAGACACAGGTCTCTATTTATTTGTTTTGGTAATAGGGATTGAACCTAGGGGCGCTTAACTACGGAGCCATACATCGAATTCTTTTTTATGTTTTATTTAGAGATAGGATCTTGCTGAATTGCTAAGGGCCTCCCTAAATTGCTAAGATTGGCTTTGAACTCATGATCCTCCTGCTTCAGCCTCCTGAACCACTGGTATTATGGATGTGCACCACCATGCCCAGCTAAGACCAAGGTCTTTAGACTCCACTCCCAAGGTTCTGTTTAGCTCACAAGGGCAGGGTTTTGGGGAACCCTCTGAATGTCTGGGATCACCCCCAGTATCATGACAACAAACATTTACAATGTATTTGTTGAACTGAACACTTGACACACAGCATCTGACTTAGTCCTCAACACAACCTACGAATTAGATATCTCTGGACGGATGAGGAAATTGATGCTTGGAGAGGTTAAGAAGCCTCAGGTCAGGAATTGCATGAATACAATGCCAAGATCCAAACTGCTTGTCTGTTTTTGTACTGAGATCTCAAAGTGCTATACCCTTTCTGGTATAATTTTTTTCTGGAATCAATAAACCCATAAATCAGAGGAACAGCCACTGAAGTAATCACTGAGACCTCCAAGATGGTCTCACTGAGGCTGCTAGGGCCATGGCTTCTCCAACTAAGGACATGAAGCTCTGGAGGGGCATAGTTGGTGGACTATGGGAATTACATAAGAGAAACCTGTTCTTTTCATTCTTTTATATGAAAGCATAAGTGGTAATACTGTGGAATAAGATGCTAAAGTTACATAAATCCTAAAGAATGAATGGAAGTCTTCGACTACAACTTGATTACATTTTGAAATCCCGAGAGAACTCAAGCTTACTGGCTACTGTTGTCTGGGACACTAAGTGATAAAGTTTTAGAAATCCTGACTCAACCAGTGCACAAAGTCCACTTCCTGCTCTGGAGAATGATGAACATTATGATCACTGGGCTCCTAATGCTTTTTGTAACTCGTGGCAGCAAGAAGCTGTGGGCCATTGATTAGCAATGGGCACATTTTTCACCAAAGGCTTTGCCCTCCCCTTGCTCTGCTAATCCTGTTTGCAAGCATTTCCCCACAGAGATCGCTACTTCCTAATAATGAATAAGCTTGCACTTGTGAGTTCAAACTGGCAAATTGCCACCAGACATTTATTAGCTCTGGATTAATGGATCAAGACTCAAACTTTCTAGTTAAAAGAACAAGACAAGCCCTCAGGATTCAAGACTCTTAAAAAAAAATCCCCATTCACTTGGCATTACCATTTCTTGCAATTCTAGGAGTTTTTTTCCTTTTTCCCCCCTCCCTTACAGAGTTCGATTTGTAAGTAAAACAATAAGGAAGACTTACTTTTAAGCCATTTTGGAGCAGGAAAAATTGTCGATTCCAGACTATGTTCATGCTGTCGTCCCGGGAATTTTGAACAGGACTGGTATTCTGGCAGACGTTACTGGTTATTGCACAGGGCACTGGAATATTTAGGTGGAAGGAGACTAACATGGCCACTACTTTATGGACTCGAAGTGCAGGTGGAGTCAAGGTGTGTGTGGGGGGGTTGGGCTGGAGATGAAAAGACTTGAGGGGCTCTGTGAATTGTCTGAGGATTGCTGGCAGACTGATCTGGAGGAAAAAAAGATCACTGTTATTCTTACTGCCCCAGAGAAACTGTTCTGGGGCCATGGGAAACCTTGAGAAATAATTTTTCATTAAAAAAAAAATGGGGTTTCTAGAATAGTTGGAGATCCTCAAAGTTAGAATGACTACTTTGGGAAGCATTAGCTCCTCATTATTGGAGAGAAAGGGAAGAGAGAGAGAGAGGGAGAAGCTTGCTTTAGTGAGTACATGGTATGAGCTGGGCCTTTGCTAGTTACCTCTTTTCATCTTCTCCCTGACTCTGTGCAAACTCTGTGCCACTATTCTTATCACACACAGAAAGGAAAGACTCCCCAAGTGTCGCAATGAGGGTGGAGGCTTAATCTACTTGGCTGAGAAGAGAGAAGCAGATTCATGGCTTGACAGGGAGGTGGCTGGATGTGAGAAGAGGACATGCGGCATTCCAGATTTTCAAAAGGGACAGGTTAGTTAATAGGACTAAGTGAGGATTTCTAGACTTGCCTATTGGCAGCTTCAGTGACATAAACTTGGAGACTGTTTAAGGCTTGAGTAACCAAATAGCTGTGAGTCAGAGCCATCTGTGTGGATGCCATCAAGAAAGGTCCAGAGAATTATGAGATCAGAGCTAGAACCATAAAGAACAAGGTTCTATCCTGAAAGCTTCAAGGGCTGAAGGAGAGAAGTGGATAGTGCTGGCTTCATAAGAAGAGATTTTACTGATGTTTGGTAGAGAAGCAATGATCTGGAAACCTTAAATGTTTAATAATAAGCTGTCTTCCACGTACTCACATCCTAAGCATTAATTAGCATAGTGTGCAGAATTATCATGTTTAAAGTCAATGCAGGATAAAAAAAAGGGGCAGGCTATAACTTCTGTTCTTAAGGGTTTTGAGTTCTGCTTGGGTAGATAAGACACATACAAAGCAAAGGACAATCATGGGGGCTCTTAGGTGTAGAGCAGCTTTTTGTGCTTTTGAGTTTGGGTTTTGAAAGAACAGCCAAGGATTTACCTGAAGGCAATGGCTTGAGTGATCAGGGAGTGATCAGCAAGACATGCACAGAGGATGCTTCAGTGGGCTTCTCTGGAGCAGAAGGAAACTAGTTGGTGGTCTCAAGGGAGGGACTTGAGCCCTCCTCAAACGAAGCCAAGAGGTTGAATTGAATCCTGGTTCTGTAGTAACTGTTCCAAGTGAGGGGGAGAAAAAAATGACAAGATCTTAATCAAAGGATAATTGTTCATCCGGATGCAATTTAAAGGAAGATTCATCTTCTCTCAGTGTTCAGCTTCTACTTTATGGTAGGTAATTTTCAAATGTGTATTGTTAATGCCCACGTTTCCCTCCTAGCCTTTCCCAGCTGTTTCAATGACACCACCTAGCCAAGACAAATACCAAAAGTCTTATAACCCTTCCCCATAACCACTTCTTCTACGGCCTTTTGTCAGCGGCATTGCTGCGCCCAAATACTCTTTAATCACCTGAGGTGATCCCCAATCTCCCTTCCTTCCTGCTATTGATATTTAGTGGTTGATCATTTTGTGTCAGGCACTATGTTAGGGGAACAAAGTGGAATTAGTCTTGATACATGTCCTAGAGGAGCTCATGGGAGAGACAGAAGCAAAATGGGATGTGCACATGGTTACATGATACAAGACCACTGGGTGGTCCCTGGCAGCCTGGGCTGAGGAAGGCAGGAAAGGCCACCTGAAGGTGGTATCCAGAGCCTGATAAGATCTATCTACTTCTCATATGTTATCTTGCCAAACCTGAATTATCTTATGATTGAGGTATCCCAGAAACACACATTTAAATAATGCTTTGGCACATTTTTAATATTTAGTTCTTAAGGCATCAAATAATATTACTGAAGAGTCCCAAATCTATTTTGAACTATATATAACTTCACATTATTGCTCAAGACACTTTGCAGAGATTCCCTCCTGCCCCCTACTCTGTGCCTTATTTAGTTGTCAGCCTTATTCCTGGTTGGAGAGGACCTCGGTGAGACTCTCTCTCGTCCCTGACCCTATACCTGCAGCATCCACATCTAGGCTCTCATGCAGGACCTTGATGGTCCCTTCTTTCTGGCACTTTCCAACCCCAGGGGAGTCTCCCTCCTTTTACTCACTGCTTCTGCCTAGAATGCGTTCCTGCTCTGTGATTTTACTTCACTGAAAATGAATTTAAAATATCTGAAGAAATAATGTTTCTTTTTTGACACTACAGAAGAAAATATCCATATTACTTAATGTTGCTCATGTAATATTCACATAGAAAAGTCCTTTGAGAAATGTTGTCGGGAAAATGTATGTCTTTCTTAAAAAAAAAATCAGATAATGAGATAGTTTGTCTTTTATCTTTCTGTTTCCTTCCTGGAAGCTCAGACTTAAGTTTAATGTTTAACTGTAGTAACCATATTAGCCAAAGATTTTGGTATGGAGATTACTTTCCCCTTTTAATGCAAAGCATTTAAAATATAATGTTCCAATTTTATATTTTTTACATAGAAATACCTCAGTTTGCTTCATTCATTTATTTGTTTATTCAACAAATATTTATTCTATCACCTCTATGTTTAGGTCCTGTGGTAGGTTCAGGGTTGGGGTGCACTTGATTTCTGCACAACAGGAATCATCATCATCAAAATCATAATTGACAACTTCTTATTGCAATTTCTCTGTGACAAACCTTAGGTAATTAGGTAATTATGACATTAATAATTTTTAATATTAGGTAATTATGACATTAATAATTTTTCACTCATGTAAACAGGGGACCCACATATGGCAAGAGAATGAGGAAATTGCTACTAACCACAGAGGAGAGTTGGAAAAGCCTTCATTGCAAAGAAGTCACTCAAACTGGTCTTTACAAGTGAATAGGTGTTTGTCTTTTATGGAAAGGGGATGACATGTACAAAGGTGAGGACCCTCTCTGGGGCTGGTCTTCTTAGGGAAGAGGGAGAGGGTCCGTGTAACTGTCATAGTTGTATTAAGATGACAGACAAGAGGATGACTCTGGAGTAAAAAATTTCGAGTCAGACAGCCACATTCCTTATAAGCCAAGCTAAAGAATTTTTCTGTCATTAGAAAAATTTTTAAGGGAGGTTAGTTTTTTTGTGGGGGTATTACTATTCAGGGAACAATGCAGAGCAGAGATTGGAGCAGAGAGAGGGTGATAATGGGGAATGGATGATCCTGGTAAGAACTGATTCTGTGGCAATGGAAATGGAAAGGAAGGATTAAATCAGTGATTGGAATAAGAATGGCATAATTCCATTATTTTGATCAGTTATGATCAGAGAGGAAAATGTTAAGGATACTTGAAATTTCTCATATGGCTTTAAGGTGTTTTGGGTGTGTGTGTGTGTGTGTGTGTGTGTTTCTCTTTTCCTCAATTGTAGTCAAATTTCATGTGTGTGGAGATCACGGAGATCACCTCTTACATTTCTCTTCTTTCTCCCACACATCCAGGACAGTGGTCATTATAAGATGGATAATTAACATTTATTGGGTCCTTGGTATTATGTTCAGCCCAGACCTATGTGCCACATATCTAGTAACCCATTTAATATTCCCATTAAAACTTCGAGGTTGGTGTTATTTTTGCCCTCATTTTAATTGAAGAAATGAAAGCCAGGGAAGTTAAATGGTTCATCTAATTTCCCCCATTACTTAAAACCTGGAGCTAGGATTCAAGGCCAGGCAGTCTCCCTCCCAGAGTTGTTCTGCTTTTCCCACCAAGCTTCACTGCCTCTGCCGTTTAGAATCAGTGGGCCAGTTTACTGGGCACATTGGAATTCTGTTAACCTCATCTCAAAGTCAAATTTCTAGGAATGCTGCCAAAAGACATGTTTGTAGTGGGTCAGATGCGAAGGATAAAAGAAAATGGCAAAGACTTCAGAAGGGAGAAAATAAATATGTAATTTATTTTTGAGATTATATATGGAGACAGACAGTAATTGATGAATGAATAGGTAAGCAGGCTGAGGATAAAGTTTGTGTAATTTTTAGAAAAGTATGATTTTTTTTTTAAATTAGAAAAGCCCTAAATGTTACAGGCAATGTTTCAATGTGATTAAGAAAGAAGGTGTGAAAAGGGAGGGAGTTGGGTGGGAGAGTGGGTTAGTGAGGGAAGGAAGCCCCAGATGAGCTACCTGTCTAAGCAGTTTACTTGTGAGCAGAGAGAGAGTGTGTTCCCTGCTCATTAAATAAAAAGCATTCAGTTAGCTCCTGCTCAGGGCATGCAGTGAGGGGCCTGGGCAACAGGGGTACAATGCCTGGGATATACTAATATGCAGTGTGTTTCTTCTGAATCCCACAGCCTTTGTGAGGCAAGGAGGGCATAACAATTATTATACTCAAAGCTGGCAATTGGGAATAGAAGTTAAAAAATAAGTTGTTTGGGACTTCTGTGGAAATGTTTATACTCCTCAATGTTGAAAGGGTCAGTTTTAAATCAATGCTAGGCTGTAACAGAAAGCTAGATTTTTAGCTCAGTATGGTTATAAAGAACTTTCTAAAACGTGATGCTCTTCAGCAAAGGAGCAGACTATCCAAAAATGAGCTTCCTGTCATCAGAACTTGCAAACTGGGTTGGAGGACCGAATGTCAGAAGGTTTTTCTACTGTGCTTTATACTTGAATGTCTTCAACAGGAGCTACCAAGAGGTGGAGTTACTGCTAAAGTGGTAAGCAATGGAGTTGAGATTCCAACTCATGCAACATGGCCCTTTTATTCTGTCTCTTTAACTTCTAGGGCATCTTCCTGTCCCAGGTGATCAATGAGAAGGATCTGAAAGTTTTAATGAGATGAAATAAAAACCATCCAAAGCAAAAGTTTTTAAAAAATATAGTCATCTCCTCATTTAATGATAGAGGTATTAAGTGGGAATTGTGTCGTCAAGTGTTTTTGTTGTGTGAACATCATAGTGTGTGCCCACACAAACTAAGATGGCTATGATGTCACTAGGTGATATAACGTCACCATCAAATGCGCGGTCTCATTGACCAAACTGTTGTTAAGTGGTGCATGACTATACTGTGATTTCCACTTCCTGTCTTATATCTGATATGATTAATCAAGCACTGATTTATAAGATGATCCCTAATGATATATCGAGAGTTTCTATATCATAAATGAAATGCCTGCTTTTGCAGTCTACCATAGTTACAGGTTTCATTTTATAAGTCAAATCATGAAAGTGCATTTCCCACATTAATCCATTCAATTTGTTTGGCAAACATGAAGAACTTTCTATGCTCACTTCGGCAGCACATATACTGAAACTAATGATGCAGAGAAGATTAGCATAGCCCCTGTGCAAGGATGACACCCAAATTCATGAAATGTTCCATATTTTTCTAGAAAAGCTATGGGAGATGAGACAGGTGCTAAAGTTGAACAGGCTGATGGATATGAACCATGGGTTCAAGAATCTGTTTAAAATTCAGATTTTTAATAGTGACCAATAAAAAGCCCTATTAGTGGGGGAAAAAACATGAAAAACTTTCTACATACCAGAAACTGTTGTAACATCAAGAATGCAGCAGTGACCCAAATCAACCAATATGTGTGTGTGTATGGATTTTATTTTATTTTATTTTTTTGGTTATTCAAAACATTACAAAGATTGCAGAATCACATTGGTTACACATCCACATTTTTACATAATGCCATAATAGTAACTGGATTGCGAAGAGGTGGGCCATAAATATTACACATGACAAAATAGCTGACATGAATACTGAGTTGGCAGGATAGGCCTTATGGAGAAGGTGACTGTTCAGTAAAGACTCGAGGAAACTGAAGGAGTACATTAGCTATGTGGACACGTGGATAAGATGCTCTAGGCAAAAGGCATAGCCAGTGCAAAGGCCCTGAGGTCAAAGTACAACTGTGTGTTTGAGAAACATTAAGGAAGTTAGTGTGGCTTTATCAGAATGAATATGAGGAAGAAGAGGTAGAAGATGAGGTCAGAGGAATAACAGCCCCAATAATTCAGCATCTTATAAGCCATCTTCAGGATAAATTTTATTCTGAGTGAAATGGGGATCCCTCAAAGGATTGAGCAGAAACATGACAAGATTGCTTTCTGGCTACCAAGTCGAGAATAGATTGTTAGGAACCAAGGTAGAAGCAGTTAGCAGGTTCTTGCAGTAATTTGGGAGAGGTGATAGTGGCTGCAACGTGAGGCATTAGAAGCACCCATGTTGGATAAACTGTGGAGTTGACAGAATTTCATGACGAACTGGAGAAGAATGCCAAGTGAGGAATACTATTAATATTGGCTGGGGCAGAAGACGATGAAGAATGTGTTTTTAGACATTTTGACTTTTGAAATATCTATTACTTCAAGTAGGCAGTTGATGTTGAGTCTGGAGTCCAATAGTTGTTAGCAATCGATTGTATATAAAGACATAGGATTTGATATCATCACCAAGGAAGTGAATGTGGATAGAGAATAGGAAAGAAGTTAAGTCACTTTAACATTAAAAGTTTGGGAAGAACTGAGAAGGAGCCACCAGTGGAACTGAGAGAAAACCATGAATGTAGTGTTCTGGAAAAAAAATGAATATATCGTGTCAAGTACTGGTGATAGAGCAAGATGACCACTGGCATTACCAACAGGATCATCAGTGACTTGGGCAAAAATGTAGGGGGAAAATGATGTATAATGGAAACAGAGTCAGGCAAGACTCTTTAACCCTTAATGTATATATAAAGTATAGTACTTGAATGCTCCTTGTATAAAATTTTCTTAGGGAATCTATGCTCACCAATAAAATGACCAAGTATTTATCCACCATTACTTTGTGTTTACCATTTTGTGGAGTACTGCTGGGGGATTCAGAAGATATGTCTTCTAGCACACTATACCACGGAGATTAGTGGGAGTCATGACTTAGTTGAAAATACTGGAAGAATGTGAACTATTATGAGACTAGAGAAATGAAGAATCCAGTCTCGGCTCCGAGGTGTGAATGCCAATGAACCTGGGAAGATAAGGAAGCCTAAAGACATGTTTTCCCACCGTCTTGTTATGCACTTACCTCTCCAAGGAAACATATCTGAACAGTGAATGGACAACTTTAATAAAACATTTGACCTCCTGGAGGTCTTCTTGGCTGTTTAAACACAGCCAGGCAGCTTCTTTTTTCTTGATGTGGTTGTGTCATGTCATGGCCAGTGGTAGAGGCAGCGATTGGGAATGCCAGAAGAAGGAAGACTAGGGGTGGCTCACAGTGAAAGGTAGGTACCCATGTTATTCCCCAGCAGGAGAGATCCCTAGGCAGAAATCCAATCAGGCATTTCAGGCTATGTCGGGAAGTTTTGATAATCAGCAAAAGCAAATGTTTCTGAAAAAAATGAAGTGATAATAGTAGCATGTGTGACACTACGTATCAGGCACTACACTAAGTTTTTTTAACCTTTTAATGCACTTCATACTCATGATATTAGTTCTATGAAGTAGCCATATTTAATATTCCAGTTTTCAGATGAGGAAACTATGGTCTCAAGTGACTTATCTAAGGTTGCAGAACTATCAAGTGTAAGAGTCAAAATTTAAACCCAGATGTTCTTATTTCAGGTTATCGGAAGTCTTGCCACCATTCTGTATTGTCTCAAGAAAGTACTTGGCAAAAAATGTCAACAAAATAATATCATAACATTATTTAGTTTTCAAATACATCTTCTCTCTTTTTAATGAAAGAGGAAATTGAGGTTCAACTCCTCATCTGAAGTCACATAGCAGATAGGACAGAGAGCAGCCATGAACCAATATCAGCATGGCTCCAAAGTCTGTGAATGTGAAGGGCTCTCTAAGATGCTTCCAGTAAAATAACTGATTTTGGAGTTTGGGGCATTGAGCCTGTCTATGGAGATGAGTGGCCAACTGTGAAAGAGAGAGTCTCATGAATCAGACTATCTGGCTGTAAGTCCCTGAACTATTCCTCTCTGAAGACCTGCCCTTGAGCGCCTTAACCTCTAAGGACCTGGAAGAAGTCCTAGATAACATGGAAACGAAGTACCCACATTCTAACACTTTTGGTGCAGATTAAATGAACTTTACACCATGTATACAGTCAAAATTTCCTCAATGGTGGTGGATGTTCTTATTTTATAGCTGCACTATAAAGATGGTCACACCTTTCAGATGAAACCAAATTTTAAGAATAAAACCCACAGCATTTTCGGGAATATCCTTCTTTATAAGCAAACTTGATGTAATTGCTATGCTTTCTTCGGTTTATGCCCATTAGCTTCAAACTTCAAATGCTAAGAATGGAAACATTCTCTGAAGAAGAAAGAGAGGGGAAGAAAAGCCCTTCGGTTGTTTTGTTTTTCTGAAGGCCTCTTGTGAATTTCAAAATAGAACATATCATTTGCCAAGAGAGACACCAAAGTAAAACTGCAATGATTACTGGCTCAGTGAGTAAAATATCAATTGATTGTTTTTTGTAACCAACCTCTAATTGATGAAAAATTATAGGTTCCAATATCAGAAGGGAATATGATCTTCCTAGCATTAAGCAGTGTTAATCTGCTCCATGCGGGAGACCAGGGAATTGCCAATTCCATAGAGACTTTGCTTCTAGAAGCCATGATGTAGTTGAACTGGAGTCAGTATGGGCAAACAAGGGATTTATGGAAGGGGATATTATCCCCTTTAAAGTGTTCTTGTATTGTCACAATATTTACTATTGTATTGTAAATACAAAATGTTGTTCCCAGTACAAAAATCTTTATCCCCAGGATAAAGATCAGTGGAAGTTTGCATGCTCCAATAGCTGCCTGCGTTTGGGAAAGTCACTTTGTTTCTGTGCACCTCAATTTCCTCATGTCAAAGTGGTTTCCCAACACAGAATAGCCAGCATTTAACTAGTGCTTGCTTACTTTATACCAGGAACTACTCTGAATAGTTTATATGTATTGCTTGTTTAATCCTCAATTACTTGTTTAATAGCCCAATGAGACAGATACAGTTTTCACCCCCATTTTAATTATTTCAATTCTAATTTGATGTTCTTACTTGTGGCTTATTTAACCTTAGGGAGCTCTGTAGACAATAGAATTGCTTAGTCCAGAAAGGAGTCTGTGGTCCACAAGTAACATTTCCCATCTCAGCATTGACAACCCTCCATGCTCACGTCCATGTTTCTTGTGGAAGAGACTTAGCTCCAGCCCTCTGCATTTTAGTTTTGCTTTTATGCAGAGATAGTTTATCTTTAATTCAATGTGTATTCGAATAATGGCCACAGTAATGTTCCTTTTCAATACATGCTTTTTACTAATCAATAAGAGGGCTGAATTTTAGAAATTGTAGCTGAAGTGTTTACATTTTAACTTACTAACTATAAAATAGATCTATTTCCCTTAATTAATAAAAAGATTTGGTGAAATGTGTTCCATTTTTGCACAAAACGGAAAGGCTTTAATTATGCCAATATTTTTATAATCATCACCTTAATTGTGCTCATTTGAGTATACTTTGAGTATTCACTTTGTTATCACATATTTATTGGTGTCTACTGACAAAAGGGCAGAAACTGGAGTTACAAGAATTAGCAGTAATAGCAGTCATTATATAAAGATAAGAGGTATTCACATAAGTGTTCTTATGGTGGCCAACTTTGGGTTCAGAGTTCTGAACCCATTATTCAGTTTAATTTACCTCTCCAAATGATCCTCCAAGGTCCTATTATCACCTCCATTTTATGAATGAGAAACTGAGTCTCCAAGACATCATGTGGCCAGGTTCATGCACATATTCATCTATGAGCACCTGGTGTATACTATAAGCTCCTGCTTCCTGTTCTCAGTGCCAACCCTTACCCCCCGCCACCCCCGTGCCCCAGCCATGTCATTATTTTCATCAACTCCATGATCAGGTTATAACTGTGCCCTGTGCTTCTCAACAGATGGCTTTACTTGCTGCTCCCTCCCCTGGAAAGCCCTTTCTTTCCCTCTTCAATTATCAAAATTCTTATTTATTCTTTAGAATCTACCCCAAATATCAATGTCTTCTAAGTATTCTTGGTTCTCCAATTGGGTATAATCTCCCCTTTTATTTACTTCTTATGGTACTTTGCCCTCATCTAACATAACGAAATAGTAATGACGATAGGAGGGAGAGGGAAGAAAAAGGGATGGACAAAAAAAAGGAAGGATATGGAGATGGAGTAAAAGAAGACAAAGAGGAGGAGGGGAGGGGAACTATGACACTTCATGAGCTTCACATGTTATCTCATTTTATCTTCACCACCACACTATGTGTTACATTATGTTGTCACACTTTACAGATGTTAAAAGATTGAGGCTTGGCTGGACCATGTGAATGTCCACGTCTGATCCCATTTAGTAGATGGTTCTTTCTGACCATAGGAAGTAGGAAGTCTTTACTCAGGGTCCCCTCAGTGTGTCTCACAGTACCAGTAGGTTGTCAATGAATAGTTTTAAATTGATAGTAACAAAGGTAATTGGTCAATTAACTAACAAATTCTATATCTCCTATACTTTTTAAAAATTTTATTTGTTTTAATTAGTTATACATGACAGTAGAATGCACTTATATCCTTTGATATATCATACATAGATGGGATATAATTTCTCATTTTTCTGAGTGTACATATTGTAGAATCACATTGGTCATACAGTCACATATATACATACAGTAATAATGTCTGTTTCATTCTACTATCTTTCTTATCTCCACATCCCTGCCCTCCCCTCCTTTCACTTCCCTCTAACTAATCTAAGGTAACACTATTTTTTTTGCATTATAATTCTTAATACACATATATAGCACAATTTTTGCATCTCTGTTTATATATAAAGTATGTTGACACCCAATTCAAGTCTTCATACATGTACTTTGTATAATGATATCCATCACATTCCACCATCCTTGCTAATCCCCTGACCCCTCCCTTTCCCTCCCACCCCTCTTCCCTATCTAGAATTCATCTATTCCTCCCATGTTCTCCCTCCCAGTCCCACTATGAGTCAACCTCCTTATATCAGAGAAAGCATTCGATGTATTTTTTTTTTTTTTTTGGATTGGCTGACTTCACTTAGCATTATCTTCTTCAACGTCATCCATTTACCTGCAAATGCTAAGGTTTTGTTCTTTTTTAATGCTGAGTAAAATTCCATTGTGTATATATGCCACTTTTTAAAATCCATTCATCCATTGAAGGACATCTAGGTTGGCTCCACCGTTTAGCTATTGTGAATTGTGCTGCTTAAACATTGATGTGGCTGTGTCCCTGTAGTATGCTGTTTGGGGATAGACCAAGGAGAGGGATAGCTGGGTCAAATGTGGTTCCATACCCAGTTTTTCAAGGAATCTCCATACTGCTTTCCATTTGGCTGTACCAATTTGCAGTTCCACCAGCTTGCATTCTGACTGGAGTCAGATGAAATCTTAGAGTGGTTTTGATTTACATTTCTCTGATTGCTAGAGATGATGAGTATTTTTCATATATTTATTGATTGATTGTATATCCTCTTCTGAGATGTGTCTGTTCAGGTCCTTAGGCAATTTGTTGATTGGGTTATTTGTTTTTTTTGGTGTTTAGCTTTTTGAGTTCTTTATATACCCTAGAGATTAGTGCTCTAACTGATGTGTGAGGGGTAAAGATTTGATCCCAGGACATAGGCTCTCTGTTCACCTCACAGATTGTTTCTTTTGCTGAAAAGAAACTTTTTAGTTTGATTCCATTCCATTTATTGATTTTTGGTTTTAATTTTTGCACTAGAGGAATCTTATTAAGGAAGTTCGGGCCTAAACCCACATGATGATTAGGGCCTACTTTTTAATGCTGAGTAAAATTTCATTGTGTATATATGCCACTGCCATAAGACACAGAGTCTCTGGTTTAATTCCTATGTTCTTGATACATTTTGAGTTAAGTTTTGTGCATGGTAAGAGATAGGGGTTTAATTTAATTTTGTTGCATATGGACTTCCAATTTTCCCAGCACCATTTGTTGAAGATGCTATCTCTACTCCAGTGCATGTTTTTGGCACCTTTGTCTAATATAAGATAATTTTAATTTTGTGGAATATAGTCTTTATGTCCTCTATTCTGTACCACTGATGTACTGGCCTATTTTGTTGCCAATACCATGCTGTTTTTGTTACTATTGCTCTGTATAAGGTCTGGTATAGTGATACCATCTGCTTCACTCTTCCTGGTTAGGATTGCTTTAGCAATTCTGGGTCTCTTATTTTTCCAGATGAATTTCATGATTGTTTTTTCTATTTCTATGTGGAATGCCATTGGGATTTTGATTGGAATTGCATTAAATCTGTATAGTGCTTTTGGTAATATAGTCATTTTAATAATATTAATTCTGCCTATCCAGGAGCAAGGTGATCCTTCCATCTTCTAAGGTCTTCTTTGATTTCTTTCTTTAGCATTCTGTAATTTTAAATGTAGAGGTCTTTCACCTCTTTTGTTAGGTTGATTCCCAAATATCTTATTTTTTTTTTGAGGATATTGTGAATGGGGTAGTTTTCCTCATTTCCTTCTCAGAGGATTTGTCACTGATATACAGAAATGCCTTTGATTTATGGATGTTGATTTTATATCCTGCTACTTTGCTGAATTAATTTACTAGTTCAAGAAGTTTTCTAGCGGAGTTTTTTGGGTCTTCTAGGTATAGAATCATATTGTCAGCAAATAGAGATAATTTAAGTTCTTGTTTACCTATACATATCCCTTTAATTTCTTTCATCTGTCTAATTGCTTTGGCCAGTGTTTCAAGAAATGTTGAATGGAAGTGGTGAAAGAGGGCATTCCTGTCTTGTTCTAGGTTTTAGAGGGAATGCCTTCATTTTTTCTCCGTTTAGAATGATGGTGGCCTGAGGCTTAGTGTAGATAGCTTTTATAATGTTAAGATATGTTCCTGTTATCCCTAGTTTTTCTAGTGTTTTGAATATGAAAGGGTGCTGTATTTTGTCAAATGCTTTTTCTGCATCCTATCGAGATGATCAGATGATTCTTATCTTTAAGTCTATTGATGTGATGAATTACATTTATTGATTTCCATATGTTGAACCAACCTTGCATCCCTGGGATGAATCCCACTTGATCATGGTGCACAACCTTTTTGATATGTTTTTGTATTCAATTTGTCAGAATTTTATTGAGAATTTTTGAATATGTTCATTAGAGATATTGGTCTGAAGTTTTCTTTGAAGTGTCTGTATCTGGTTTTGGAATCAGGGTGATATTGGCCTCATAGAATGAGTTTGGAAATGCTCCCTCTTTTTCTCTTTCCTAAATAAATTTATGAGTATTGGTATTAGTTCTTTAAAGGTCTTGAAGAACTCAGCTGTGTATCTATCCAGTCCTGGGATTTTCTTGGTTGGTAATCTTTTGATGGCTTCTTCTATTTCCTCACTTGATATTGGTCTGTTTAAGTCGTGTATATCTTCCTGACTCAATCTGGGCAGATTATATGACTTAAGAAATTTGTCAGTGCCTTCAATGTCTTCTATTTTATTGGAGTATAAGGTTTTAAAATAATTTCTAATTATCTTCCATATTTCTGTAGTGTCTGTTTGATATCGCCTTTTTTATCACTCATGCTGGTAATTTGAGTTCTCTCTCTCCTTCTCTTTGTTAGTGTGCCTAAAGGTCTGTCAACTTTATCAATGTTTTTCAAAGAACCAACTTTTAGTTTTGTCAATTTTTTCAATTGTTTCTTTTGTTTCAATTTCATTGATTTCTGCTCTAATTTTAATTATTTCTTCCCTTCTACTACTTTTGCTGTTGATTTGTTCTTCTTTTTTAGGGATTTGAGTGTAGTGTGAGGTCATTTATTTTTGACCTTTTTCTTCTTTTAAGGAATGAACTCCATGTAATGAATTTCCCTCTTAGTACTGCTTTCATAGTGTTCCAGAGATTTCAATATGTTGTATCTGTGTTCTCATTTACCTCTAAAAATTTTTTAATCTCGTCTTTGATGTCTTCTGCAACCCATTGTTCATTCAGTAGCATATTGTTCAGTCTCCATGGTGATTCATAAATTTTTATTTTTTATTTTGTCATTGATTTCCAATTTCATTCCATTATGATCTGATAAAATACATGGTAGTATCTCTACTTTTTTGTCTTTTCTAAGAGTTGTTTTGTGGCATAGTATATGGTCTATTTTAGAGAAGGATCCATGTGCTGCTGAGAAGAAAGTGTATCTGCTTGATTCACGATGAAATATTCTATATATGTCAGTTAAGTCTAAGTTATTACTTGTGTTATTGAGCTCTATAGTTTCTTTATTCAACTTTTGTTTGGAAGATTTATCCAGTGGTGAGAGAGATGTGTTAAAGTCACCCATGATTATTGTGTTGTGGTCAGTTTGACTCTTGAACTTGAGAAGAGTTTGTTTGATGAACATAGCTATACCATTGTTTGGGGCATATATATTTATGATTGTTATGTCTTGTTGGTGTATGGTTCCCTTGAGTAGTATGTAATGTCCATTTTTATCCCTTTTGATTAACTTTGGCTTAAAGTCTACTTTATTTGATATGAGTATGGAAACCTCTACTTGCTTCCGTAGTCCATGTGAATGATATGATTTTTCCCAACCTTTCACCTCAGTCTGGGTTTCTTTTCCAAACAGATGGGTCTCCTGTAGGCATCGTTTTTTGGATTTTTAAAAATCCAATCTGCTAGCCTATGTCTTTTGATTGGTGAGTTTAAGCCGTTAACATTTAGGGTTACTATTGAGACATGGTTTGTATTTCCAGCCATATTTGTTTATTTTTGTTATTTTACTTGAATTGTTTTTCCTCGTTGATTAGTTTTTCTTTTAGTGTGCTACCTCCCTCTGCTGATTTTCATTGTTGTTTTTTGTTTCTCTTCATTAAATATTTTGCCAAGGATGTTTTGTAGTGCTGGTTTTCTAGCTATAAATTCTTTTAACTTTTGTTTATCATGGAAAGTTTTTATTTCATCTTCAAATTTGAAGCTTAATTTTGCTAGGTACAAGATTCTTGGTTGGCGCCCATGATCTTTCAGAGCTTTAAATATGTTGTTCCAGGATATTCTAGCTTTCAGGGTCTGTGTTGAAAATTCTGCTGTTATCCTAATTGGTTTATCCCTATATGTAATCTAATTCCTTCCTCTTGTGGCTTTCAAAATTCTCTCCTTATTCTGTATGTTGGGCATTTTCATTATAGTGTGTCTTGGTGTGAATCTGTTGTGATTTTCCACATTCGGCGTCCTGTAGGCTTCTTGGATATGGATTTCTGTTTCATTCTTCACATCTGCAAAGTGTTTTGATATTATTTCATTGAACAGATTGCTCTTTCCTTTGGTTTGGACCTCTATGCCTTCCTCTATCCCCAAAATTCTTAAATTTGGTCTTTTTATGCTATCCCATATTTCTTGGAAGTTCTGTTCGTGGTTTCTTATCATTTTCACTATATTGTCTACGTTTTTTTCAAGATGATATACTTTATCTTCATTGTCTGATGTCCTATCTTCCAAGTGGTCTACTCTATTGGTGATGCTCTCGTTTGAGTGTTTAATTTGGTTTATTGGTTTTTTTTTTTCATTTTAAGGATTTTTTTTTTTTTTTGTATAACCTCTATCTCCCTGTTGAGTTGATCTTTTGCTTCTTAGATTTGTTTATGTAGCTCATTGTGAAAGTGATCTTTCACTGCCTTTTGTTTGTTGTATAATGTCTTCTTTGAGATCCCAAGTCATTTTGTCATGCATATCTTGAAAACTTTATCTGTCATTTTTTCTGCATCAGCTGTCAATTCTTCTAATGATGTGTTGTCTTGAATTGTTTGTGGTACTTTCTTCCCTTTCTTTTCATGTTGCTCACATTTCTTTTTTCCAGTTCTAGGTGACTGATGTGTTATTGTTTTTACCCTATAGATTTGTAGTGCTCTTGTATGGTTCCAAGATCCTTCCTTTGTGGGGAAGGACAATGTTAACAGATCCTAATATCAACAGTACATCACTTATGAACAAATTATTGTTATTAAGACATTTATAGTTTGTCTCAATGTCCAGAAATTTTGGATTCAATTATTACTTAAAATAGTAGTTTCCTAAAAGGTGTACAGTTTCTGGTGGTGGACAGTGAACTGGGGGTTGGGCGTAGGGCAATATGCTATGGGGAAAGATGTGAGGATATGGGGTTAATATATCTTAGGATATTTGAAGGAGAACACTAATGAAGAGGGTTAGAAGCAGGGGAATAGACAGGAGGTAATTTAGGTTAGACAAGTATGTGGGAGGACAGTAGAGTATATAAAAACAGATACACATTTGTATTTAGAAAATTGCAGGATGTTAAAATAGTAAAATTTGGAGGGTGCGAGAAGAAGAAAGAAAAAAAGGTAAAAAAAGAAAAAAGAGAGAGAGAAAGAGAAAAAAAGAAAAAAAGAATAAAAAATACAGTGGGTGGCCTTATGAAATTTCTCTATATTATATTATTCATGTGACTCAGTTCTCATAGTCCTAATTCATGTGAAGTTCTTGGTTTCACATATGTTGGGGGTTGTGAGGGCCAGAGGATAGAAGGGCAGAGGAGGAAGAATAAGGATAAGATGGAAAAACAACAAAACCCTTAGAATTATGTTTCATTTCTGCTTCTCTTCTCTTCCAGTAGGTGGAGTTGTCTTAACCAGGGTGAGAAGACTTGAGCCCTGCTGGATCATCTCCCTCTCCTGCCTGGAGCTTCCTAATCCTGGCCTCTCTGATTTGCTTCAGGTTTTTCACTCTTTCGTCACTAGACCCCTCTTCTCCTTGCTTATCAGGTCCCAACTTCAGGACCTCTCACCCTTAGGCTCCTGCCAGGTGGGCAGTGCCCTTGTTGCATTGTGCTCCCATTCCCGTTCAGCTGAGAGCAGTTTTGTGTTGGGGAGTCACTGTGCCAAGTAATCGCAGCTGGGGTCAGGGGAGGGGGAAGAAGTTCGAAACCAGGAACCTGTTCAAAGGGAGGTCCACACTGATAGCCACGGCCACCAAAAAATGGTGAGAGAGGTTTTCCAAGATGCAATTGGTCTGTTTCCAGAGCTGGGATGTCTGGTGAGTTGGGGGGAGCTGGGATGGCTTTGTGCTGTGGCTAGATTGCAGCTGTGTGGCCTTCATGGGAAAGAAGCTCAGCTGATTAGGTGACTCTGGTATGCTGCTTGAGAGCCATGTGCACGCTAGAACTGTGGGCTTTGGGTCCGGAATCTGGAGTCTTACTGGAACACAGAGGCTCTGATTTCTGCACAGGTGACTGCAGCTCTAATGATATTATTTCTGTGAAAATCCGCTGTATAGGGGTCCTGTCGCACGCTCTGAGATGTTGTATTCCGTCTAGGTGAGACCTTGTGGAGTCGCTGCCTGATTTTTCTTTGTTTAATTCCACAAAGCAGCCAGAAACAGGACCTCCTCTATTCCGCCATCTTGGATCCCTATATCTCCTATACTTAAGTTAGAGGTTGCTCTTCCATGTTCTCTCTTGATCTTTATCTATTGGCTTTGCTGGTGCAGCAGAGCCAATGCCATGTGTTCATATAGGAAGACTGCATGTCACACATCTCTTGCTTTGAATGAGGTCATGTGACTTCCTTCTTCATGATGGAAATTGGGTGGTTATGTTGGGCAACATTTCCAAGCCTGACCTCTGAAACTCAACTAGATCCCTCCCACTCCACCACTTCCTGAATTCCCAGCATCCAACAGAGAGTCCTGAGGCCTTGAGGACAAAATAGCCTGGATCTCTGACTACCACGTGAAGCTGAAGCCTTCTTACCAACATTCTTGACTGACCTGCACTGGACTGGGCTTGAAATAGATTTAATCTATTTTTATGTGAAGAAATTGAGATTTTGGGGGTTATTACAGGAGCTGCCATAGCCTGTCCTAATTAATAATGCAGCTGACATGCACTCTAGGTATATAGGGTGGCAAATGTGCTCTACACAGACCTCTTGTTTTCCATGAAACCTGCTGGATCTAGGTGTGGTAAGAGTAAGCATTCTCCAAGTAGTAGCAATCATCTGCATGTGACCCTGCAAAGGGTGTTTGTCTTATTAGCTCAGATTCTGACTTAGGGAAGAGATCCAAAGGAAGATTTTTCAAATGTCTGTGTAGTGACATAAATATTTTTCAGATAAGACAATGTTAACAACAAAGAAACAAAAATACTTACCTAAGGCTTTTCCTCTTGTTCACCATTCTGCTCTGATTTTTCCAGATTAGATTTTTTTCTTTCCAAACTGTTTATGATGCTGAAAAATTCTCTATGGCTTCCCTGGATGACTCCAATATCTAAAGATGTCCCTCACCTCTGGATTTATTACTGGGCTACTCTGAGTGGGGTCAAAGGGCATCCCAAGCCCCATATTCCGAGCCTCCTCCTTTCCTTATGTGCTCCATAACTCTCCTTTGCCATTTATTGACATTTGAGACACTTGATCTATGACTGCCTTTCTCTCCCTCCCCCCTGTATCCATGCCTGGGTTTCTAGGGACAGCAGGAATATATTATTTCAAGAGTGAGGATAGGGCCAACTTATTTAGGCTCTGTGAGTGAATTACTGGATAGAATTTTGCATAAGTTGACATTATATTTAAGACTAAAGGTTCAACGTGGCACTAAACACATTTTTAAGATTCTAGATCTAGTAACTTAAGACTAGAATCAGAAATGAATTAAGATTCATGCTGTGCTTCTCTAATTTCTTGGCTTGCCTTTTCATCATCTCACTGGTCCTGGGAGTTAGGGGCCATCTCTATGTTATGAAGTTGCACAACCATGATCCAGATAGAATTGGAAATGGGGCTGGATGTTCTGGCTCTTTCCCTCGCACTGTATCAAACTGTCCCTTTATAAAGAACTACTCAAAATGTGTGTCATTTATGTAGAGCATAAATTAGGAAATGTTTTGAAAAGAAGACTGGTTTTGAAATTTCTGTTTCATAGAAAATCAACTTGGCCTTATTGCCAGGAGTACCTATGGGCTCACATTTGGGTGGCTTCTTGAGGGATGTTGGCCTTATTCATCAAAGGTCATAGCCTGGGTCACCTATGTGCTGGACCAGAAGGGGCTGTAGGGATTTAGGGGCTATGAAGGCTTTGATTTCTTTATTCTCTTTTCAAATCAACCTTTAATTTTACAAAATGACTTAGAATATTGACTTCAAAAATCATCAGTTCCTGGGCATTAGGGAACTGCAATGATATTAGTAATAGAGTAACTTAGTTCTATGGTTGCCAAATTCTGATTTTCGGAGGGTGCCTGTCCAAAAAGGATTTTCTATCTGTGCAGAATAAGTGAGAAAAAGAGGACAATAGTGTGTTTTCTTAATATAGCTATTTGATTTCAATTTAAAGGCCTCCCCTTTGTTACAAGATCATATTTTTTTCTCCTTTTGGTGGTAAAATTGAGGTGAGGATAGATCTTATTTTTAAACTCTTAATCAGCAAAATAAAAATTACACTCTCAATATAATTAAGAATGACAACAGAGTGTAATATACATAACCCTGGTCCATGCATCAAAAGTTGGGAAACTACTAGCTTAGCAGATTTTTCCAGATGTAGTAACCTCTGTCATTTGGTGGTGGGGGGATGGTTCTTTTGATATGTTGTTAGTCTTGGGCAATCTGTCTTTATTTTATCTGAGCAAAATAAAAATTTTATCTTCACCTTCATATCAATCAATTCATGTGTGGAGGAGCTTTGATTTCTTTTGGCTGGCTAGAGGCACTTTAAACCTCTCCCCCTTTCCCTCTTTCTCTTTTTCTTCCCTCTATCTTTCTCTTTGTGTCTGTTTTAGGAGACCAGAATTGGTCTTAAAAGGACATGTCATAGGAAGTGACTTAGGGCAGTTATGGTTTGGTGACACAAAAGAATTAATAGATTTGCTTGCTGTCAGCTAAAATTGATATTGGATCAATTTTATTTTTATACTTAATGTAATATTTTTAGTAAAGTAATTAATAAATTATTATGGAACAAGATAGCAGGATTTACAATGCTACCTTCATAGATACCCTTTATTAATAAGTTATATCAGGTATGTCAAGAGTAAAAAATAATATTTATTTCTAAATTATAAATATTTTTATTTTAATTAAAGATTTAGGACTAATTGTTAAAGGATTGGTAGAGTTCCAGTCAGGAAGGTGCTGTTAGTTTTCTGTTGATTGCTGTCAATCTGAGTAATAAAATTGAGTTGGAGAGCTGGATCGTACAATTATGCACTGTTGTTAAAATAAAGTATCACTAACACACATTTCCTTAAAGCTCACTATGGTCTTTCTCTGACATACAGGCACAATTGGGAGCATTTTGGTCTTTATTTATTGGGGCTGCATAATCTAATTATCTCTCATTAGTCCACAGCTGATTATTTCATTTATCTTTGTAAATGTGACAACAAAAGGCTCACTTTAATTAAGCAGATCAGCAATTAGCTCTTGTTTTATAGGAGTTTTAAACATCCCTGTACTAATAGCAGGCAGCATGATTATAATCAGAAGCCCAGGGAAGAATGGTGGCAGAGGACAGTTTGATTTAGAGCCCCATTTAAGTGAAAGCTACGGAGGCAAAGTGGCTCTCCAACGACAAAGGTCCAGAATGGGCTGACCAAACCCAATGATAGACTTGAGTGGGCCAGGCCAAGACCTTCACACCTTCATTACCATAGAAGCAGTGACTTCATTCTTTTTTCAAAAAATTTCATTCATTTGTAATAGTAATGTTATTATCAATCACCTTATATACCCCAGGCTTTGTATCAATTATTTTAGCTATCTATTTAAAGTCTCATGATAGTTATTTGAGGTGGGTATTATTAACTTATCCCTATTTCATAGATAAACTAACTAAGGGTTAAAGAGATTAACTCACTTGTCTACATTTATACAGCAAGGATTAGAACCCTTACCTACTTTGCAAATTAGTTTCTTCTCCTCTTTTAAAGTATATATAAATAGCTTCTGCTCCTCCATCTCCCTCCTTTCTCCTTCCTTCCTTCTTTCGTTTTCCTTCTGTCTTTCACTCATTGCCTAGTGATATGCAAGGCATCATATCCTTCCCTGGAGATATTAAGGTGGGTGGACATAGCCAGTACTTTTGAGAAGTGAACAGTGTAATGGAGGCAGACACATGAACCAACCATTGCAAAGCCTGAGTCAATATGAGGACAAAGCAAGATAGAAAGGGCATGATCTACCATGATTGTCATATTGGGTCTTAATCAATACTTGCCTGGCCCCTTTCATTTTTTGTATGTTATGGTTTCTCTTTCTTTTCCTATTAAGAAACTCCTTCTAACTTCCCAGAAGTTTTCTGTATTACCCACATCGGTTAGACTCTAATGTTTAATGTAAATGGAACTTAACCTTTATGCAGAAGTCTGATGTGGTCTGTTATGGTTTGAATATGAGATGTTCTCCTAAAACCTCATGTGATAATTAAGGAATATTCAGAGGCGAATGATTAGATTATGACAGCTGTAACCTAATCAGTGGATAAATCCATTTGATGGATTAATAATTTGAATGGATTACAGGGTGGTAACTGTAGGCAAATGGGGCATGGCTGGAGGAGATAGTTCACTAGGAGTGCCCTTGGGGATTGTATATCTTGTTCTAGCTTATCCTTCTCTCTGCTTTCCAGCTGACATGAGCTGAGAAGTTTTCTTCAGTCATGACCTTCCATCACGATGCTCTACCTGACTTCAGACTCAGAGCAATGGAGTTGGCCATGCATGGATTGAAAACTCTGAAACTGTGAGTCCAAAATAAACTTTTCCTCTAAGTTGTTCTTGTCAGGTATTTTGATCACAACAATGACAAGCTGACGGACACAGTCTAACATATGCTAACTTGCAGTCTTTTATAGGCTTTCAAAATTAGTTGGAGGAAAAATGAGGTAGAGCTGGATTTTTCAGAACAGATAGGAAATGGGAAAATAGAAGGAGACATGGATTGAAAGAGGGGAAACTCTACAAGCTTGGATAAAAGAGTGGAAATAATGAGATGGGAGGCTGGAGGGTGGTTTCCTGCTTTTCTTGGGGATGGGGCTGGTGAACAGCAGTACAGCTTTTCAGCTGAGTTATTACAGTGATGGGCTCTGGTTCTTTGTAAGAGCCTCACAGGGTCTGATTATGTCTCCTTGGAAACATGGGCAGTGCTGCCATCTCTATCCCATACCTGTTACTACCAACCATCTTCTCCTAAATATCATTATTTCTGTTAATAGTTTAAATTACTGAATTTTTCAGTATTGCAGAATACTTTGGACAGATGATGCAATTTTTTTTTTTTACAATTCCATAGTGAAATTGGTATTATGCTCTTCACTGTACAAATAAGAGAACTGGGGCACATACAGGTATATGTGAATACACTGTATTCACATAGTAGTATAGGCTAGACTTGAGTCTGTGATCTTAACGGATATGTAATATCTGTCATCTCTCTTTGGACTTTCTGACCCTCCAAGAGCAGCTGGTCTTCAGAAGTTATAAAATTTTATTTTTTTTATTGTTTCTGAAAACCCTTTTTTAAATATACTTAAAATAAGTCACACATTAAAGATCCTTACTGTAAGCAATAAAGTACCACTGATGGATCTAGACTAGGGTATGCTATGATCAAAACCATGTTTTAGGAAGTGTAGATGATGATTTAGAAAGAAATAATCCTGGAGTTAATGATGTTGATTAAGGTAGTACTGTAACAATCGAGTCACAGAAGGATGACAATGGGAATGGGGAAAAAAAGCATAGGTGTGAGAAAGATTACAAAGAATGATTGGCAGGCTTCAGGGCTCATAATCATAGGACAGAAAGATAAGGACAAGAAAAAGATTACTCTCTTTTTCATTTGCATGACTAATAGAAATACAGAGGTCACATGCAGTTGAGTAGATAAACTACAGAAATTGACGAACGTGGTCATAGCTATTTGGTGACTAAAAATGATGAATTCAATAGAGATAGAAACTAATTTAGAGAGACTTAAAGAGACTGGATGGTAAGAGGCTGGTAGAGAGCATGCAGGATGGTTGTTAGACCAGGGAAGTCATGTCTAATTTAAGGTAGAGAATGCCTGATCCTTCACTTAGCCAACTCTGCCTGAAGAAGGACCAATTATGTGATAGCCATCCACTCCTTCCATCCTGCTCATGAGACTGGTATACAACATGATAGAAGTGATCTGCTTTGTTTTGTTTATTTCTGCATTCCTTACACCCCAAAGAGGTCCTGAATCAGAGTAGGTGCTCAGTAATTGTTGACCAACTGAAAAACAAGTGAGACCAGGACTTCTGATCTTGACTGATCTTGGGTGTTAGGGGCATGAAGAAAGAGAGGTCAAGAGGATTATGTAGGGCATCTGGAGTGGGGAAAACCAAGAGACAACAGGTAAAGAGAGAGTTAAATTTGGGGCAGGTGAGCATTGTAAAGGGAAAACCAAACAGGAGCTAAAGTTTTGTGATATCGGTGGTTTTGTTAAGAAAAATATTCCTGTTCTAAGGCCATATTGATTGAGTATCTGTGGTTTGGCAAATGGATGGGATAAAGCTAGAAGCAGATTCTCCTGTCTAAATGAGAGGTTTTAAGGAGTCTAAATGAGAGGTTTTATACAATGGAATATTACTCAGCATTAAAAGAGAATAAAATTATGGCATTTGCAAGTAAATGGATAGAGGTGGAGAATATTATTCTAAGTGAAATAAGCCATTCTCAAAAACCCAGGGGCCTAATGTTTTCTCTGATAAGTAGATGCTAATCCATATTGGGGGTGGGGCACATGGGACGAGTGGAAGAACTTTGGATGGCGCAAAGGGGAGAGGGGGAGGAAGCAAAGGGGTAGGAAAGACAGTGGAATGAGATGAACACATTATCCTAGGTACATATACGATTGCACGATTGGTGTGACTCTACTTCATGCACAACCAGAGAAGTGCAAAATTCTGCTCCATTTGTGTACAATGAATTGAAGAGCTTTCTATTGTCATGTATAACTGAGTAGAACTGGTAATAAAAATAAATAAATAAACAAGAGGTTTTAGTGGGGAGAGAGATAGGGAAGAGGACAGGAGAGCGGAGGAGAAAGGAGGAGAGGGGAGGAGAGGGGAAGGGAGGAAAGGAGAGGAGACTGAGGTTTGAAAGGTCTGAGAAAATAATAGGCCAATGTAACAGCCCAGTCCTCTTCCCCGCAGAGGACCATGGAGAAAAGGTGGCAATGCGGTGGAGTTGAGGGCCGTGGGTCCTTGCCAGTGTGAAGAACAGACAGTGTATTTCCTGCCACTTCAAGGAGGGTTTGGAGTAGGGTTGGGGGGGACCATTCTGGCATTCTCTGAGTACCCAGGGCATCTGGGCCTTTTTTGCCTAAGAAAGTCTGATGTTTTAAAGCAAGAACGTTTTGATTTAAGGAGGTATTCTGGAGCCCTGGAGGCCTGGGTACCTCTTACCGACACAGTAGTTCCATACGTTTACAGGTACAGATTTGGTGGCATCAGAGGGGAAAGGAGTCAGTGAAGTAGAAGAGATTTAATATACTAGCTGGAGAGAGGATAATTGAAGGTACAAACCATAGAATTGAAGAATGTCACATTTGGAAGAGATCCCCTACCTTGTGGACAAATACCCGTAAAATTTTCTAGAAAAATAAAAATTTGTACAGGAGCTGAGAAGGAATGGGGTCAGGAGACATGGAGTGGCATTTCATTCCATTCTAGAAAGGGATAGCTGCTTCTCTGATAAAGAGTGGTGGTGAGAGGATAGGCATCCACACACATTATTCTGAAGTAGAGAGAAGGTATATTAGATCATTTATATTAAGAAGTAACAGTTTTACTTCTTCCCTTGCAAATATCAGTTATTTCCCTCTTTTGCGCAGGGAGATTGAATGGCATGGGGCCAGTGCAGATATTCACTTGCTCCAATTCACCTCTAATGCCTTGCCACTCACAAGAGTGGGCTTCTGGGCCACAGCTAAACCAAAGGTGCTTTACCATTGTGACATGGAAACTTGAAAGGAAATCCTAATTGGAAACAGTTTTGAAGCACTTGAACAATAATTCTTTTTCAAAAAAGAGAAAACTCTTAGGTCTCCATGAAACAGTTCAGGTAATTTTTACTATTCCAAAAAAAGAAAAAACGAAAAGTTAAATGTATACATACATGGTAATCCTGAGTTGATTTAAAAATCTTTGTTTATATCAAAATATAAAGGTAGTACAGAGAACTGTTCTCAGAAAAAAAAAAAATTGGGGGCACAAAGTTAGGGTGTAAAGTCTTCCTGGAATGATGGAAGTATTTAGGTATTTGGACACTGTAAGGACAACATCTCCCAGACCAGAAGTTCAGTGTTGGCCTGTGATCTGGTTGAGAATAATTGGCATGGAGGAAACACGTGTCATGAGTAGGGAGAGGTGGGGCATTGAGCTGGAAGATTAGAAGCCTGCTCCCTGCCAGGAGGTAGGTGTTCTACTTCAGCCCACAACCACATGAAGCCATACAGAGATTTTAGATGAAGTTTGATATGGTTATATGTCTTGCGGGGAGGTCACATGGCTTCAAAATGGAGGAACATGGAACTCCCAGAACTCAAGCTGTCTCCTCTTCACCAAGCGGCTAGAAAGCTCTGTCCTGGCAGCCTGGCCTCCAGGGACTTGGGGACCGACCCTTTAAAAACACTGTCTGGCCTTCCTGCTGGCTTTTGTTCCTTTGGTTACTTCTCTCCAGATTAGTTTTTCAGCTTAATTGGTTTTGGCTTTGAGGCTTTTTATAAAACCAGTTATTCTCCCTATCTTGCTTAAGAAATCGTATTCCATTTGATATTTTCTGACCTTACTCTTGGGTGGAGGAATAATAGAGTATTTTACACAAGAATGAATTGTGATGTCGTAGGTGAATGTGTGGGAGCTCATAAATCAACAGTGATCCCCTGGGGACTGCTGAGGGCCTCCTGGCCCTGGCCAGTGCTCTTTAGACCTCTTTATGCTAATAAAACAGAGATTTCTCTCTGAAGGGCTCCACCTTTGCAAATGACACTCATAATAAGCTTGGAGCCGGGTTGTAGTGAAGGGCTGTTTACCTGCTGGTAATTGATAATTTAGCCAGTGTAAAGGGGCTAATGGTCCGTCTTCTCCACATGGAGAATTAAGAAGTCAATTTTTTTTCAAATAAACTGCATTTGTCTATGGAAGGCCCTGGAGGGAGATAAGGACAGGTAGTATGTTTTGCAAGGTTATCCTGGCTGAAAATACAGATGTGTCCATAACTTACGGAAGGAACAGAATTCACACATCTGTGTGGTGTGAAGATGTTTGGAACTATTCCAGATTTCTATGTGAATTACTTGAGTTTCTGTGAAGACCCTTTATTATTTATTTATCTAGCCATCTTGGTAAATTGGATAGGGGGCAATTTAACAAAATGGCAAAGAATAGATCCTGATTTCTGGTTATAGTAATTATGGCATGGAGCAATAAATGCTAGTGGAAGAGTAGTATGATTATTGAAAACTTTCTTATTTTAGTCTACTAGGGTTAATGTGAATTTTTTTTTGAGGGTCTGCATGTGGGAAGAGAAATGAAATAAAAGAATGTTATTTTTCTGAACTAAGTGATCAGAATTAGGGATTTTAAAAAGTGATGACATGTCCACTCAATGAAGAACTATAGAGGCATTAAGATAATTATGAAATTATATTGAATAAGGAAAATGTGTTTGACTTGCAAATAGTTTAAAAACAGGGCAAAAATTGTGTGTTTTCTGATGAGATGTATGTAAAATGATTGTATAAATGAACAAATGTTGGGGATCAATTTGCAAATATGAAAATACTTGAGAGAATGTGGGTTTGTCAATCTATAGAAAAGTGCAAAGAATCATTTGTATCAGATTCATTTTGGCCAATGGGACTCAATGTGTGTGTTAATTTATTTTACTATTAATAATAACAACCAGATGTCTAGTCAGACAAAAATCTTGGACTTACTTCATTCTAACAGTAGGATTCATATAGACCAGTATAATCACAGACTGCCAGAATAGTGTTTTGAGAGTGCTGAGAAGGGACCATTTCCTTCTGCCAGGGCTTCATATAACATAATGCAAGGAACAGAAATCACATGTGGTGTGATGAGCTGGGCCAGGTGGTGATGGAGCTGAAGATTTTTCACATGCAAGAAGACTGCTACTGAAGGCCTGAGGTAGGAAAGTCCCAAGTCTGAAAATGCATGGAGAAGATATGATACTTGGATGGGCACAAAAGAGATGTTTTTAAGGGGTAAATCAAGGGCAGATTATGGATGGCCTTGAATGTCTTACTGAGTACTGTACAATCCCCCTTGCTCCCCTTCCCTGCTTTAGAAAAGATCTGTACCATCTCTCAAAATGCCAATTACTGAATAGCCTAAACATTTAGCAAGTCATTCTTCCTTGTACCCACTCTGCCCTGGTAGTAAGCAAAGACCTCTTGGAAATTGTATTATCTCATTCTGATCACCTTTTTGGTACATTTGCGAATGGAAACAGTTCATGCTTTGTGGTAGGCTGCAGGATCTAGTGGTTAGAAAAGGTGCTGGAACAATTGTATTTTGGACTGGACTAACAGTAACACTTTGGGCGCGTCCCTCATCCTGAGGCTGATCTTGTGTTCTCAAGTGGAGGACAGTACTTTTCCATTCCAGTGACAGCAACCCTTCCCTCAGCTTTGCAGACAAATCATCTGCTGAGAATTCCTTTCTCTCTACCTCAGTCCAAGCACTGCTTCTCCTCTGAAGTCACCTTCAGATGTGCCACCTTTCCAAGTCTTGCTGTTTCCCATTTCTCTGTTTTTTTTTTCTGCACACTATCTTTTGCCTGTTTCGCACAGTTGTCAGCTAAATTCTGTTTCACATTGTCCTGTACATTTCTTTTTTTATTGTTTTTTAAAAATTTATTTTAATTAGGTATTTATGACAGCAGAATGAATTTTGATTCATTGTACACAATTGCAGCACAACTTTACAGTTCTATGGTTGTAAATGATCTAGTGTCACATCATATGTGCAGTTATACATGTACCCATGGTAATCATGTCCATCTCATTTGACCATCTTTACTGCCCCCATGCCTCCCTCCCCTTTGTCCAATCAAAGTTCCTCCATTTTTCCCATGCCTCCCCACTGCCCATTATGGATCAGCATCCACTTATCAGAGAGAATATTTGGCCTTTGGTTTTGGGGGATTGGCTTAATTTGCTTAGCATGATATTCTTCAACTCCATCCATTTACCTGCAAATGCCATGATTTTGTTCTCTTTTAATGCTAAGTAATATTCCATTGTGTATTTAGACCACAGTTTCTTTATCCATTTATCTATTGAAGGGCATCTAGGATGCTTCCACAGTTTAGCTATTGTAGATTGGGCTGCTATGAACATTGATGTGGCTATGTTACTATAGTATGGTGATTTTAAGTCCTTTGGGTATAGACTGAGGGGTGGGTTAGCTGGGTCAAATGGTGGTTCCATTCCAAATTTTCTAAAGAATCTCTATACTGCTTTCCAGATTGGTTGCACCAATTTGCAGTCCCACCAGCAATATATGAGTGTGCCTTTTCCCCCACATCCTCGCCAACACTTATTGTTGTCTGTGTTCTTGAAAACTGCCATTCTGACTGGCATGAGAGGAAATCTTAGAGTACTTTTGATTTGCATTTCTCTAATTACTAGAGATGTTGAACATTTTTTTCCTATATTTGTTGATCGATTGTATATCTTCTTCTGAGAAGTGTCTGTTCAGCTACTTTAGCCCATTTATTGATTGGGGTTGTTTATTTTTTTGGTGTTAAGTTTTTTGAATTCTTTATATATTCTGGAGATTAGTGCTTTGACATGTATGTAGCAAAAATTTCACTTCACTTTTTAAGAACATTTTTAACTTTTTAAGGAACTGTAAAAATGACTTCTTTTTAAAAAATTTTTATTGTTGGTTGTTCAAAACATTACATAGTTCTTGACATATCATATTTCACACTTTGATTCAAGTGGGTTATGAACTCCCATTTTTACCCCATATACAGATTGCAGAATCACATTGGTTACACGTCCACTGTTTCACATATTGCCATACTAGTGTCTGTTGTATTCTGCTGCCTTTCCTATCCTCTACTATCCCCCCTCCCCTCCCCTCCCCTCCCATCTTCTCTCTCCACCCCATCTACTGTAATTCATTTCTCCCCCTTGTTTTTTCTCCCCTTTCCCCCTCACTTCCTCTTGTATGCAATTTTGTATAACCATGAGTGTCTCCTTCCATTTCCATGCAATTTCCCTTCTCTCTCCCTTTCCCTCCCACCTCTTGTCCCTGTTTAATGTTAATCTTCTTCTCATGCTCTTCCTCCCTACTCTGTTCTTAGTTGCTCTCCTTATATCAAAGAAGACATTTGACATTTGTTTTTTAGGGATTGGCTAGCTTCACTTAGCATAATATGCTCTAGTGCCATCTATTTCCCTGAAAATTCCATGATTTTGTCATTTTTTAATGCAGAGTAATACTCCATTGTGTATAAATGCCACATTTTTTTTATCCATTCATCTATTGAAGGGCATCTAGGTTGGTTCCACAGTCTTGCTATTGTGAATTGTGCTGCTATGAACATCGATGTAACAGTGTCCCTGTAGTATGCTCTTTTTAGGTCTTTAGGGAATAGACCGAGAAGGGGAATAGCTGGGTCAAATAGTGGTTCCATTCCCAGCTTTCCAAGAAATCTCCATACTGCTTTCATATTGGCCGCACCAATTTGCAGTCCCACCAGCAATGTACAAGTGTACGGTTTTCCCCACATCCTCGCCAGCACTTGTTGTTGTTTGACTTCATAATGGCTGCCAATCTTACTGGAGTGAGATGGTATCTTTGGGTGGTTTTGATTTGCATTTTTCTGACTGCTAGAGATGGTGAGCATTTTTTCATGTACTTATTGATTGATTGTATGTCCTCCCCTGAGAAGTGTCTGTTCAGGTCCTTGGCCCATTTGTTGATTGCGTTATTTGTTATCTTATTGTTTAATTTTTTGAGTTCTTTGTATACTCTGGATATTAGGGCTCTATCTGAAGTGTGAGGAGTAAAGATTTGTTTCCCCGGATGTAGGCTCCCTATTTACCTCTCTTATTGTTTCTCTTGCTGAGAAAAAACTTTTTAGTTTGAGTAAGTCCCATTTGTTGATTATAGTTATTAACTCTTGTGTTACGGGTGTCCTATTGAGGAATTTGGAGCCCGACCCCACAGTATGTAGATCAGAGCCAACTTTTTCTTGTATCAGATGCCGTGTCTCTGATTTGATATCAAGCTCCTTGATCCATTTTGAGTTAACTTTTGTGCATGGCAAGAGAAAGGGATTCAGTTTCATTTTGCTGCATATGGATTTCCAGTTTTCCCAGCACCATTTGTTGAAGATGCTATCCTTCCTCCATTTCATGCTTTTAGCCCCTTTATCAAATATAAGATAGTTGTAGTTTTGTGGATTGGTTTCTGTGTCCTCTATTCTGTACCATTGGTCCACCCGCCTGTTTTGGTACCAGTACCATGCTGTTTTTGTTACTATTGCTCTGTAGTATAGTTTGAGGTCTGGTATTGCTATACTGCCTGATTCACACTTCCTGCTTAGAGTTGTTTTTGCTATTCTGGGTCTTTTATTTTTCCATATGAATTTCATGATTGCTTTATCTATTTCTACAAGAAATGCCGTTGGGATTTTGATTGGCATTGAATTAAAACTATAGAGAACTTTTGGTAATATCGCCATTTTGATGATGTTAGTTCTGCCTATCCATGAACAGGGTATATTTTTCCATCTTCTAAGATCTTCTTCTGTTTCTCTCTTTAGGGTTCTGTAGTTTTCATTGTATAAGTCTTTCACCTCTTTTGTTAGGTTGATTCCCAAGTATTTTATTTTATTTTTTTGAGGATATTGTGAATGGAGTGGTTGTCCTGATTTCCATTTCAGAGGATTTGTCGCTGATATACAGGAATGCCTTTGATTTATGCGTGTTGATTTTTTATCCTGCCACTTTGCTGAATTCATTTATTAGCTCTAATAGTTTCTTTGTAGACCCTTTTGGGTCCGCTAGGTATAGAATCATGTCATCTGCAAATAGTGATAATTTAAGTACTTCTTTTCCTATTTTTATGCCTTTAATTTCTTTCGTCTGTCTAATTGCTCTGGCCAGTGTTTCGAGAACTATGTTGAACAGAAGTGGTGAGAGAGGGCATCCCTGTCTTGTTCCAGATTTTAGAGGGAATGCCTTCAATTTTTCTCCATTCAGAATGATGCTAGCCCGAGGCTTAGCATAGATTGCTTTTACAATATTGAGGTATGTTCCTGTTATCCCTAGTTTTTCTAGAGTTTTGAACATAAAGGGATGCTGTACTTTGTCGAATGCTTTTTCTGCATCTATTGAGATGATCATATGGTTCTTATCTTTAAGTCTATTGATGTGGTGAATAACATTTATTGATTTCCGTATATTGAGCCAGCCTTGCATCCCAGGGATGAATCCTACTTGATCATGGTGCACAATTTTTTTGATATGTTTTTGTATCCTATTCGCCAGAATTTTATTGAGGATTTTTGCATCTAGGTTCATTAGAGATATTGGTCTGTAGTTTTCTTTCTTTGAAGTGTCTTTGTCTGGTTTAGGAATCAGGGTGATTTTGGCCTCTTAGAATGAATTTGGAAGTTCTCCCTCTTTTTCTATTTCCTGAAATAGCTTGAAAAGTATTGGTATTAGTTCCTCTTTAAAGGTTTTGTAAAACTCTGCTATATACCTATCCAGTCCTGGGCTTTTCTTAGTTGGTAGTCTTTTGATGGTTTCTTCTATTTCCTCAATTGATATTGGTCTGTTTAGGTTGTCTATATCCTCCTGGCTCAATCTGGGCAGATCATATGACTTAAGAAATTTATCGATGCCTTTGCTATCTTCTATTTTATTGGAGTATAAGGATTCAAAATAATTTCTGATTATCTTCTGTATTTCTGAAGTGTCTGTTGTGATATTGCCTTTTTCATCCCATATGCTAGTAATTTGAGTTCTCTCTCTTCTCTTTGTTAGCATGGCTAAGGGTCTGTCGATTTTATTTATTTTTTCAAAGCCAACTTTTAGTTTTGTCAATTTTTTCAATTGTTTCTTTTGTTTCGATATCATTAATTTCAGCTCTGATTTTAATTATTTCTTGCCTTCTACTTCTTTTGCTGTTGTTTTGCTCTTCTTTTTCTAGGATTTTGAGATGAAGTATGAGGTCATTTATTTGTTGGTTTTTTCTTTTTTTAAGGAATGAACTCCAAGCAATGAATTTTCCTCTTAGAACTGCTTTCAATGTGTCTCATAGATTCCAATATGTTGTGTCTGTGTTTTCATTTATCTCTAAGAATTTTTAAATTTCCTCCTTGATGTCTTCTATAACCCATTGATCATTCAGTAACCTATTGTTCATTCTCCAAGTGATGCATGATTTTTCCTTACTTCTTTTATCGTTGATTTTCAGTTTCATTCCATTATGATCAGATAAGATGCATGGTATTATCTCTACTCCTTTATATTGTCTAAGAGTTGCCCTGTGACATAATCTATGATCTATTTTTGAGAAGGAACCATGTGCAGCTGAGAAAAAAGTGTAACTGCTTGATGTTGGGTGGTATATTCTATATATGTCAATTAAGTCTAGGTTATTAATTGTGTTATTGAGTTCTATAGTTTCCTTATTCAACTTTTGTTTGGAAGATCTGTCCAGTGGTGAGAGAGATGTGTTGAAGTCTCCCATGATTATTGTATGGTGGTCTATTAGACTTTTGAACTTGTGAAGAGTTTGTTTGTTGAACATAGCTGCACCATTGTTTGGGGCATATATATTTATGATTGTTATGTCTTGTTGGTGTATGGTTCCCTTGAGCAGTATGTAGTGTCCCTCTTTATCCCTTTTGATTAACTTTGGCTTGAAATCTATTTTATTTGATATGAGTATGGACACTCCTGCTTGTTTCCGAAGTCCATATGAGTGATATGATTTTTCCCAACCTTTCACCTTCAGTCTATGTATGTCTTTTCCTATCAAATGCGTCTCCTGTAGGCAGCATATTGTTGGGTCTTGTTTTGTGATCCATTCTACTAGCCTGTGTCTCTTAATTGGTGAGTTTAAGCCATTAACATTTAGGGTTATTATTGAGATATGGGTTGTTCTTCCACCCATATTTGTTTATTTATGTTACTAAACATGGTTTCTTTTCCTCTTTGATTTTTCCCCCCTCTACTGTACTACCTCCCACTGTTTGTTTTCATTGTTATTTTCCATTTTCTCTTCCTGTAATGTTTTGCCGAGGATGTTTTGAAGACATGGTTTTCTAGCTGCAAATTCTTTTAACTTTTGTTTATCGTGGAAGGTTTTAATTTCATCTTCCATCCTGACGCTTAATTTCGCTGGATACACAATTCTTGGTTGGAACCCATTTTCTTTCAGCGTTTGAAATATGTTATTCCAGGATCTTCTAGCTTTCAGAGTCTGTGTTGAAAGATCAGCTGTTATCCTGATTGGTTTACCCCTAAATGTAATCTGCTTCCTTTCTCTTATAGCTTTTAAAATTCTCTCCTTATTCTGTATGTTGGGCATCTTCATTATAATGTGTCTAGGTGTGGATCTCTTATGATTTTGCACATTCGGCGTCCTGTAGGCTTCTAGGATTTGGGATTCTGTCTCATTCTTCAAGTCTGGGAAGTTTTCTCGTATTATTTCGTTGAATAGTTTGCTCATTCCTTTGGTTTGGAGCTCTATACCTTCCTGTATCCCAATGACTCTTTAAGTTTGGTCTCTTTATGTTATCCCATATTTCTTAGATGTTCTGCTCATGGTTTCTTAACAGTCTTGATGAGCTGTCTATGTTCTTTTCAAGTTGAAATACTTTGTCTTCATTGTCTGATGTTCTATCTTCTAAGTGTTCTACTCTGCTGGTAGTATTCTCAATTGAGTTTTTAAGTTGGTTTATTGCTTCCTGCATTTCTAGGATTTCTGTTTGTTTGTTTTTTATAACCTCTATCTCCCTCTATAGTTGATCTTTTGCTTCTTGGATTTGTTTATGTAATTCATTGTCGAAGTGATCTTTCATTGTCTGATTTTGCTGTCTAATGTCTTCCTTGAGACTCCAGATCATCTGAAGCATGTATATCCTGAATTCTTTATCTGACATTCCATCTGCTGCAGCTATTACCTCTTCTAAAGTTGAGTTGACCTGCATTGCTTGTGGTCCTTTTTTTCCTTGTCTTTTCATACTGTTAGCGTTTCTTTCTGCTTGGTGAAACTGTTGTGTTATTCAATTTTCCCCCTATATATTTATATTGCTCTTGTATAGTTACAAAGTCTCCCTCGCAGGCGCGGGCGGCGGCTCTGCCCCTCCTCCAACTGGGGCAATGTGCCTACCACACAGGCAGGCCTCTGGGCCTGTTCTGTCAGTGGTCTCAGGTCCGCCTACCTTGCAGGAGTGGGGGGCAGCTCTGCCCCTCTGTGGGTTTTCTGGGCCTGTTCTGCTGGTGGGTCGCAGGTTTGTCTACCTTGCAGGCACGCGGCGGCTCTGCCCCCCCCCAACCGGGGCGATGTGTCTACCATGCTGGCGGGCCGCTGGGCCTGTTCTGTCGGTGGTCTCAGGTCCGCCTACCTTGCAGGCACAGGGGGCGGCTCTGCCCCTCCACGGTCCGCTGGGCCTGTTCCGTCTGTCGGTTGCAGGTCTGTCTACCTTGCAGGCATGGGTGGAGGCTCTGCCCCTCCCCCAACTGGGGCGATGTGTCTACCACGCTGGCATGCCGCTGGGCCTTTTCTGCCGGTGGGTCGCAGGTCCGCCTACCTTGCAGGCGTCAAAATCATCTTTATTTTACACAATTTTGATGGCAAATGAAAAAGGAATTTGCCCAATTCATTTTATGAATCTAATAATTCCTTTATTCCATAACCAAGAAAGAGCTATAAAGTGGGGCAGGGGTGGGGAGGAATATGCATCAGTTTCACTTACAGAAATAGACATCAAAACTTGAATAAAATTTAGTTAAATAAAACAAAAATATATTACTTCTAACATATCATAATTAAATATAATTTATTCCTTCTGAATTCAATATCAGTTTACTACATTAATGAGCCAAAAGAAAAAAAATCATGTGAACATCTCTTAGAAGTAGAAAAACTATTTATGATTTAAAACAAAAACTAAACTAGGTGAGAGGAAATCATCCCCTTAATCTGATAAAGGCCATTTGAAACCCTACAGCAATAGCAATAATAAGCCATAAAAAACTGAGAAATATTAAATGCTTTTTGAAGTCCAGAAAGAGGACATTAGGTAATAATTACAGCCCAATCTAGTATTGTTGGTTCCCAGGCAATCTGGTAAAAGAGAAAAAAGTAAGTGATGCGAGTATTAAAAGGAAATAGGCAATTTTTGTGTCATTTATAGATATGATTATTTACATTTAAAAGAATAAACTATCTATTAGAATTAATCAGACAGTTGATCCAAGTTTCTGGATGTAAGATTAATATATAAAAATCAAAAGCTTCCCTCTACTTCATCAATAAATACTTAGAAAATAGGAAAAAAAATGAGCTACCAAAGCAATCAATGCAATAATGAATCTAGAAATTAACCTACTCAAGAATTTACAATCTTTATGTTAAAAGAAAATCTGAAAAGGGGGAAATATTACTCTATCAATGAATGAGATAGTGACACATTATAAAAGTATGAATTTATCTACATTCATTTATAAATTTAATATAATCCCATTCATAATTCAGAAAGGGGGTGGGGTAGGGACAAAAATGAAAAAATGTACATGAAATTGACATGGAAAAACCAGGTCTTCAACTAGCTAATAAATGTCTGGAAAAAAAAACAGAGAGGCAAGAGATAGAACACTATCCTTCAGGTATTAGAGCAATTACATGCTATTAGTATTTTGTTAGTGTTGTTGCAAGAAGATAAATAAAATTGTCTTAAAATGATGGAGAGATCAGAAATTGAGCTTTATCTATATGGAAACTCGCTGTATGTTAGAAATGGCATAAAATCAGTAGGGAACAGATGAACTCTATTTAGTAAATAGAATTGGAATAACTGGCTCACCTTATAGAAAAATCCAAAGGTTGGTTTCCTACTTTAACATTCACACAAAAATAAACTCCATATGGAGTAGGTACCTAAAGGATGAATGCAAAATTAAGTTAGTATAAGGAAATGTCGGGAATACTAAAAAACAAAACAAAACAAAAAAAGAACAACCATGAACAGAAGAATTGCTACAGAAGAATTGGCCTACAGTGAAGTTGAGATTGTTTTTCACACCATAGACATATCTAACAGATGAGTGATTGAAGTATATTAAATGTTCATAACCAATGCAGATGTAATATCTGGAGTAAACAACAAACAAAAACAAGTAAGACTTGCCCCCAAAATAGATAAGAAATGCTATAGAAAAAACAAGTAATATATATGTTTGCTTTATGAAAAGATGCTGTGTCTCACAAATAATCAGAGAAATATAAATCAAAACAAATATATTACTTATGGCCATTAGACTGAAAAAATTAGAAGATAGGGAATAAAAAACCTCATACACTTCTGGTGGGAATATTAACTGGTGCCGGCACAATTGGGAGAAAAGCATTCATTTATTTAAAAAAAAAAAGTTTTTGTAAACGTTTTGTCAAGTAACCATTAGAAGAACAGCCTAGAAGCAGCACTAAACAGTATAAAGACAACAATAAACATGGCAGAAGAGAAGTCCATGTTCCAGATCTGCACTCTCCAATATAGGAGCCAATAGCCACCAGGGACTATAGAACACTTAACATGTGACTAGTGTAGATTGAGGCATTCTGTAAACAAAAAAGCACATGGAAGACCCAGTTCAGAAAAATTAATGTGGAAGTATTTCATTACTATTGTTTTAGATCAATTACTTATTGTCATAATATTTTAGGTATATTGGGTTAAATAAAGTCTATTAGTAAAATTACTCTCACTTTATTCTTTTTACTTTCTTTTATTGGACTTTTTTGGTACATTTTAGATATAAATGGCAATAGAGTATACTTTGACATGTTATATACACATACAGTATAACTTATTCTAATTAGAATTGCATTCTGTGGCTACTGGGAAATTTAAAATTATATCTGTGGCTTTCAATCTTTCCCTCGGTCTGTGTGCTCTTGAAGATACTCATCTCAGGGCTGTGCCACCTGGTTGCCCATCACTAAAGAATGGAGAAGGAAAGGAGAAAATATACATAGGATGTATTTCTCTGCAAAAGAAATATACAAGGTTTGCAAAAAAAAACAACAACAACAAAAAAAACAGATTTCCAAAACAAAAATGGAAAAAAACCCCCAGGAATTATAACAAAATGTATAGCTTAACATTGAATTAATTTTTTTTTTAAAAGAGAGAGAGAGAGAGAGAGAGAGAGAGAGAGAGAATTTTATTATTTATTTTTTAGTTTTCGGCGGACCCAACATCTTTGTTTGTATGTGGTGCTGAGGCTCGAACCCCGGCCCCACGCATGCCAGGCAAGCGTGCTACTGCTTGAGCCACATCCCCAGCCCCTTAACATTGAATTAATTTTAAAACTCAGACATAAAACAACACTATATACACAGCAAATATATGTTACAGGTACATATAATGAAACAAAAGCTTGTTGGCAAACACTAAAAATTGAAATGTGGTTGTCTACACAACAGTGTGGGATTTGGATTAGAAATAATTGATAAAGAAAATATATAATACAAAATAAAATAAAAAATAACAGAGCATTGTGTGGGTCAATGCTGATAGCCTGCCATGAACTGTATTCTATGTACTTATCAACCCTTGTATAGTCACTTGAGTTGTAAAAAGAAAATTTAAACATAAATCTCTTTAAAAATGGATCAATTAACTGAAATCAATTGAATTTGCCAATGCTGAATATATAAAATTACATATGCTGCTATGTGTCCAGAATAAATTATACACACACACACACGTGTGAATATATATATATATATATATATATATATATATATATATATATATATATATTTTTTTTTAAGACTACTTCATCTTATCTGAGCCACACGCACAAACCAAAAGATGCCAGTCCTCATGAAATGTACAGGACAGTGCTCGCTTCGGCAGCACATATACTAAAATTGAAACAATACAGAGAAGATTAGCATGGCCCCTGCGCAAAGATGACACGTTCCATATTTTTTAGAAAAGCCCAGGACCGGATGGGTATACAGCAGAGTTTTACAAAACCTTTAAAGAACTAATACCAATACTTTTCAAGCTATTTCAGGAAATAGAAAAAGAGGGAGAACTTCCAACTAAGAACAAGAACAGAGTTGGGAGGAAGAGCATGAGAAGATTAACATTAAACAGGGGTGAGAGGTGGGAGGGAAAAGGAAAGAGAAGGGAAATTGCATGGAAATGGAAGGAGACCCTCATGGTTATACAAAATTACATACAAGAGGAAGTGAGGGGAAAGGGAAAAAAAAAACAAGGGGGAGAAATAAATTACAGTAGATGGGGTAGAGAGAGAAGATGGGAGGGGAGGGGATGGGGGATAGTAGAGGATAGGAAAGGTAGCAGAATACAACAGACACTAGTATGGCAATATGTAAAACAGTGGATGTGTTACTGATGTGATGCTGCAATCTGTATACAGGGTAAAAATGGGAGTTCATAACCCACTTGAATTAAAGTGTGAAAAATGATATGTCAAGAACTATGTAATGTTTTGAACAACCAACAATAAAAATTAAAGGAAAAAAAATCAAAATTATAAATAGAAAAAAGTGCCCTATAAAAAAAAAGATGATTTACTTTGCTACAACATACTTTAAGAATCATCTATCAGGCGTTTTTAATGGGAGAGAAGAGGGTAAATGGCAGATTTTAATGACTGATCTTATGTTCTTTATTGGCATTTCCAAGTGTTCATATTTTTCTATTCTAATGTTGGTATTTTATAATTTTATGAAATTATCTCCCTTATATCCAGGTTTTCAAACTTTCTAGTATATGCATTTGTTAATAACATTCTTTTATTTCTTTTTTTCTCTCTGAATTTTATTGTTCTCTTTCTTTTGTTTTCTAGCAGTTTGTCTTTCCATCTTCTCTAATAAACCATTTTAATGATTTATTAATCACCTTTACTAATTTCTGGTTTTTTTATTTAATTGGTTTTTGTTTTATCTTTCCTATTACTTTTTTCTGAGTTCATTTTGCTGCTACTTTTCTAGATTTTATGTGATTTTAATTTATTTTCATTTCTTCTACAAAAATATAACCAAGACTGTAACTCTTCTCTTTTCATTGTTTTAACTGAAAAGCAATACATTTGGGTATTAATGCTTTTGTGTAACTCATAATTTCTCTTATAATTTCTTCTTTATCCTGTGGAGTATTTAATACAAAAGTATTTAGATTTTTAGACTTAAATATTTTAGGTTATGATTTTGTTATACATGTTTTATTACACTGTAGACAAAGAACACATTGTATATGATGCCAGTCATTACAATTTATTGAAGTTTTCCTTGTGATTTACTACATGATTAATTTTTGTGATGTCTTATATATATGCTTTTCATAAGAATTATTTCTATGCTTCTTCGCTATGAAGTTCATATATTTAGGTCAAATTTATTAATTTGTTAATTTGGATTTATCAGTTCTGGAGAGGAGCTGATTTTACATTTCTTCTGATAATTCTAACAGTTGTTATTTTGATGCTGTTAATGAGTATTGCTGTAGGTTGAGTATCTGGTAACTCCCCCACCACAATCATATGCTGAAATCCTAACCCCTAAGGTGATGGTATTTGGAGGTGGTTCTTTTAGGATGTGCCTACGTTATGAGGGCAAATCACTTCTGGACGGGATTAGTGCCTCTATAGAAGAGGTCCTTGCCCATTCCACCATGGGAGAACCCAGCAAAAAGATGATCATTTATGCACCAGGTTGATGACATTGCAATCAGCTACATCTAGGGCTTCCTTCCTCCAGAACTCAATAGGCCCAACAGATTGAGACAAGCACATTTTTACTCATGATATATATATATTTTCATTTTATTATTTCTTTACTATAAAATGATGCTGTTTCTTATGGTGCTTTTTCATTATTCATTTTGACTTTCTTTTGATTTTTAGTTTCTTATCTTTTTTTAAACTTTATTTTCTATTTTCTTTGCATTTATGTTTTAAAATGCTGTTTGTGGACAATATCTTAAAAATTCAATCTAAGAGATTTTTGACTAGTGAGTGCAACTCATTTACATTTATGGTAACCACTAGTTTTTATTTTGGCCAAGTGGTTTCATGTTTTCTATTTGCTATGCTTTCCTTCATTTCATTTTGTTTTTATTTTGTTTAATCTCCCTACGCATACCCATTGCATACCCATCCAGTGGATCAGTTGAATTTTATTTTGCTGGTTTGAGTTATGCTGCCAAACCATATTCTGACTTCTGTTTTCTATCTTAGCAAATACTTGTTTATACTAAAAATTCAAATTGATTCTATTCTGTTTTTTGGCTTCATGTTTCTGATAGTTTTTATAAACTCCCTGAGATTTTTCATAATGCATATTTTAATCTCTCATTTTGCTTCCCTTAGTTATGTTTCCTCTGATAAAAGTTCATCCATGGGTCACTTCTCAGATTCTTATCACTTGTCCATTTTAGCTCATTTTTATCATCTCAGGATGTCAGTTAACTTGAATGGTAATGTCCTCCTGTGAAGGGCAAAAGAATCTAGGCCTTAACCAAGTCTTCTTAGATGAGTTTAGGGGATCATGGTTGTGCCTTAGGGAGAAGAGCCTTAAGTGTTCCCATACAGGTGTAGCCCCTTCCTGTGTCTTCCCCAGGTATTGCTCTTATCTACCAGTGGACCTCTGTGAATGAATGAGGTGGAAAAATAGAGGAAGGAAACTCCCCTGCTTCTCTAGATGATGCAGCTACTTCATCATCAGGGCCCTGAGAGAGTAAGTAGCAATTACTGGAGTCCAGTGAGTTCATTCATGTTCATTCAGGTATGGTTTTTGTTGCATTTTTGGGGGCGGGTATGGAATGCAAGTCTCTATGTTGCTGCACTCTTCTTGTCATGTCCTGGATTTGCCCAAAGTGAAATAATGGGACAGGAGCAAAGTAGGATAGAACAAAAATGGGATGTCAGGGCAGTAGTGTCAGGAAAGCCACATTCTAGCTTTTACAACCAAGAGCTAGTTTTTCAGTTCATCTCTGTAGAGGAGGATTTCTACAGCAATTAGTCTTAGAAGATGTGACAGATATAATGATCTGTGTTCCCTATATATTCTTTCCTTCCTGTTACCCCAAATTCACAATGCATATCAGCAATAGTAATTCCTAGAGGATCAAACTTGCTGCATTTTTATTTAACCCAGAGTTAAACTCACAGTTTAACTCACAATCCTGTCACTGAGGAAAGCATATTATATATGGGCCAACTATGAGTTCTGTGAAAGGTGATCTAAGTGAACTATATATTGTTCCTATTGGTTATTCCCTATTACTTTCTTCAGACTTATTCAGTGTTCTTTTGCCATGTCATTTCTCCTTTCAATATTCCAGTTCTTTAGGTAAATTGTAGCTGCAGATGGGTTACAGTGTTAGCCCCAGACCCCTGCATAACTGATATTTTTAATTTGGTGAAGTTTTGAGTATCAGAAAAATTTCAAAACACAACTCAAAGAAGTGCTTTGCTAAGGGTAGAATTTCAGGCACCATGGCAAGTGCTTGACAAATGTTTTTTGAATCTGTGGGCCTTTCTCGTTGTCCTTCCAATAATGTCATCTATTTAGCTACTTCCTCATATGACCAGTACTATTTTGCTCTAAGTGAAGGGGCAAGAAGTTAGCAGCCTCCAGTTACTGATTCTTTCTTTGAACCCCTTAATGGATATAAAAGCTCAACTTTACAAGAGAAACAGTTGTTATTTCCTCGCTGGATAATGATTTCTTTATCCAAAATGTCCCCTTTGTATCTTTATGACAATAAAATGGGGAAAATGGATTTTTCAAAAAAGTAATTACACAATTGAAGATGTGATAAATCCACTTAATAGGCAAGAATTATTTGCTTTTGGCTGCCTTCATGGCCCAAATTCACCAAGCAATTCATAACTCATTCACTGGAATTTGGCTTTATTTCCTAACATGGAACTTATAATGAAACAAACTTAAATCCAGCAGTATGACTTTTCTGGGAAAGACAGCCACACAGGCTTATGAGAAATCGGGTTCTCTGATTACCTGCCTGGTGCCACAATGCAGGAAGTGAGATCCACCCTCTCTGGGAAGGACATCTCTGACCTTTGCAAGTGGGTGAGAATGTGGATCAAACACTCATGAGTCTGGCTATGCCAGGCATAGTGAGAGGGTCTTATTAGATGGAGAGGTTGGATTTGATACTTAGGTGAAACACTTTGTCTTTCTCATTGGTCAGCCAGACCTCCATCCAAAACAAATGTCTTAACTCTTGTTGATTGTTTGCTTCTGCCTGTTTAGGTAAAAGTAAGTTGTCATTGTTATCACTACTTGATGGAGGAAAAACTTATTCTTGTCAATGGATTGTTAGGAAACAATGAGACACCAGGATAACAGATAGATGTGGGAGTCAGAGGGAAGTCACCATTGAACAGGAACATGTTTCTTGCTTGAAGTTGTACAGGAACCTTTAGGGCCACCAAATCACTGATCTGTTAATATGACTCTGCCTTCCTATGTTACATATACATTTCCTATACCATATTCATTTTCTGCTGGGGAGAATCTTTAAGTGATTAGACTTGTCTGAAACTCAGTGTGTTTTTAGGAAAAATGGGGATAATAATACTGAGTGTTGTTGTAAGAATGTAATTGACAATTGGTTGTGAGGGAATTTAAGACACAAACCACTTATCACAGTCTGTCACATAGTAGGCACTCAAGATATGGGGGCGATGGCTTTAATTATATTAAACTGTTATGTTTCTGGGTATTAATGGAACTTGTTTCTTGGTTTCTCTTTTTGGTTTTTAGTTGTTTTGTCATTTTTCTATTTTTATTAAGTTGTCTCAAATCCTTGCTTTGAAAGCAGTTGGGATAGTGCAAAACATTCTTAAGAGGTATAGTAGAATAATACTTGGCATACTATATTGAACTTCTGTTTTTTATTCTCAATACTTCCTTTTATTCTGTGGCCCTGCTCTTACCCAAACAGCAGCCAGAGCATTCTAGGGCTTATTGCTTCAGGGAAGGGATGATGCAGTTGAATAAAAGCCAAATTCTTGTTTTTGAGTTTCAAACGCTGAGATCCTGGCATAAATAATAGATTTAGGACAGTAAGTGATCAGTCAGTGCCCATTTGTCCCAGATGAGAGGAAATGAAGGTTCTCTGGCAGGGAGAGGAGCCAGAGTGGAGTTGGGCTGCTGGGGGACCCTTGGGAAGGGCTAGTATCCTGCTGTTTCCGCCTGGCTCTGCTGGGGAAGGGGAGGCTAGGCAAATGGATCCAAGATACATTTGCACAGTGCCTTCCTTCTTGGGCATGTTTGAGAAGGCTGTGAGGTTTGCATACCTTGCTGGGTAGCCAGTATGGTATGGTGATTGCAGAATAGGAATAGCCCTCTCCGATGTCCAGGACAACTTCAAGAGGCACTGTGCTCTCCAGTAGTGGCTAAGGGAGCAGCACAATGTTTTCCTATGTGACGGACAGAACTAGTGAATCTAAACAGGCCCTTGTGGCTGGACTGAGGTGAACACAGTTGCATCTGTATAACTTACACCTGACTCTAAACAGACCCAACAGGGTGAATGCCACTAAGGGCAGATGACAGTCAAGGGTCAGGAGGGTTCTTGTTCCTTCCCATCCCATTGGTATTCACATGTATCACCTTGAGGAACAGCTTGCTGTAGTACCACGAGAGGATCCTGATTGTTGTAGGTCAAACATGGAACTCCTATTCTCATCCTAGAACCTAAAATAAACTCAACTCAGGAATGACATTCCACTTGGTAACTATTATTCGTCTGAAGGTGGGCATACAAACTAAGATAGCTCAAAAAAAGTAAACAAAAAATTTTATGTTCCTGGAATGAGAAAGGCTTCTGTCTTTCCCTTAGATGGACCCAAGGAAGCAGACTGCTGCTGGTGTTCCATCCCAAGTCCATGGATCAAGTTTCCCCAGGGAAGAAGCTGAAGTTGATAGACTTGCTGTCAAGAAGAACAGGATTCCTTTCATCTGCCTGACCTGTTATTAAGATAAATTTTTTTTTTCTTATTCACACCAATTTGACCAGAACTTCCTATTTCTTATAGCTATAATGCCCCTGTTCTGCTGGTTGTAGCTGTAACAACTCTACTACCTTATTACATAGTTTCAGAAGATGCCTATTGTAGTAATGAAACTCAATTTTATCTTGTAGATGATAAGGTAATTTAACTACTCTTGTTAGCTCTTTTTTAGAGAGAGAGAGAGAGAGAGAGAGAGAGAGAGAGAGAATTTTAATATTTATTTTTAGGTTTCGGCAGACACATCTTTGTTTGTATGTGGTGCTGAGGATTGAACCCCAGACGCACGCATGCCAGGTGAGCATGCTACCGCTTGAGCCACATCCCCAGCCCTCTTATTAGCTCTTGATTACAATATTCTCTTACTTACAGAACCTATGAAAGAGAATCCTTATAGCAAAGAATTACTTTACCATCAAAATGTAAGAAAACAAATGGAATGTTTTATTTCTAAATTCATGTCTATAATACTCAGTTGTTTTTTTAACTGGTGCTGATCATAATCCTAAAAGACACAATCCCAATGCCATAATCCAAAATTTGAAATCCCCAAAGAGCAAAATTGCCAATTGTCTAAAATCCCCCAAATTTCAATCCCAAGTGATTAAAAATCCAGAGGGGAGGGGACGGGGAGGGGATAGGAAGGGCAGCAGAATACAATAGACACTAGTACTTCTGTATGTATATATGTGGCTGTATAACCAATGTGATCCTGTAACCTGTACACATGGAAAAATGAGAACTCATACCCCCTTTGAATCAAATGTATGATATGTCAAGATCATTGTATTGTCATGAGCAACTAATAAAAAAAATCCGAATGTAGAAATCCTTAAAGTCAAAATACTGAAAAGCACACTCTCCATTGAAAGAAAAGACTACATAGGGAGTAGAAAGCTGAATTCTGGGGAAGGGATCAGTATGTGTTCAGTTGTATGTGATATAGTTGTGTCATATTAAGTAGAACAGATATCAGGAAATAAGGCATTATTTTGGGGTCTCGAGAGACACCAGAGATTAGTGTGAGTCTGAGTGGACCAGATGGGGGTGATGTAGCCTAGTATGAGGCCAGGAGGGAACAAATGCAGAAGCTGAATTGGCCTCTCTTGAGAGCCTCTCTCCACCACCAAGGACACCCAAACTCCAGGCTCTTCAGCCTCTGGACTCCAGGGTTTATATTCACTGCCCCTACCACCCACTCCACATCCTCAGATTTTGGCCTCAGACTGAACATTACACCCTTGACATCTGTCTTCGAGGCCTTTGAACTCAGACCAAGGCACTTTACCAACATTCTAGGGACTCCAGCTTGCAGGTGGAGTTTTTTTTTTTTTTTTTTTTTGGTTAATTTCATCAAAAACTTAGATTGTTCATCTCAGTATTTCAGATGACTGTATTTACAAAGCTTGGTGAACACAATAACCAACAATGATATATATTTCATTTTGTGACCTATTTTTTTAATGAATAAACTGCACATAATTGTTAAACCCATGTGGCTTCCATTAGTATACTTGAGTGTTTATGCTTATAAAAATATGTATGTATGTTGTAGTTGTCTATTTTATTATATAAAGTGACCTATGATATATTCTGTTGTGTTTTAGTTCCTCAGAAAATCCTTTTTAAAAAAGGAAAGCAAATGTCTTTTAAAGAACTTTTCAAAGAAACTTCCCCAGAATTCCATTTTGGGGATTTTGATCTTTCAGGATTTTAGACTTTAAGGATTTTCATCTTTTGGGATTTCAAAATTTGGGATTATGGCTCAACCTCTCCCCAATAATTCATCAGCAAGAAATTTTTAACAGTTCTTGGTCTCATGCTATTTGGGCTATGTAAGTTTTGCAGGAGTATGGACACTGGATTGAACTAAAAGAATGTAAAGAAAGGTTCTTCAACATCATCAAAATGGTGATATTACCCAAAGTTCTCTACAGGTTCAACGCAATGCCAATCAAAATCCCAATGGCATTTCTTGTAGAAATAGATAAAGCTATCATGAAATTCATATGGAAAAACAAAAGACCCAGAATAGCAAAAGCAACTCTAAGCAGGAAGTGTGAATCTGGAGATATAGCGATACCAGATTTCAAACTGTACTACAGAGCAATAGTAACAAAAACAGCATGGTACTGGTACCAAAACAGGCGGGTGGACCAATGGTACAGAATAGAGGACACAGAAACCAATCCATAAAATTACAACTTTCTTATATTTGATAAAGGGGCTAAAAACATGCAATGGAGGAAGGATAGCATCTTCAACAAATGGTGCTGGGAAAACTGGAAATCCATATGCAACAAAATGAAACTGAATCCCCTCCTCTCGCCATGCACAAAAGTTAACTCAAAATGGATCAAAGAGCTTGGTATCAAATCAGAGACTCTGCGCCTGATAGAAGAAAAAGTTGGCTCCGATCTACATATTGTGGGGTCGGGCTCTAAATTCCTTAATAGGACGCCCATAGCCCAAGAGTTAAATACAAGAATAAACAAATGGGACTTACTTAAACTAAAAAGTTTTTTCTCAGCAAGAGAAACAATAAGAGAGGTAAATAGGGAACCTACATCCTGGGAACAAATTTTTTACTCCTCACACTTCAGATAGAGCCCTAATATCCAGAATATACAAAGAACTCAAAAAATTAAACAATAAGATAACAAATAACGCAATCAACAAATGGGTCAAGGACCTGAACAGACACTTCTCAGAGGAGGACATACAATCAATCAATAAGTACATGAAAAAATGCTCACCATATCTAGCAGTCAGAGAAATGCAAATCAAAACCACCCTAAGATACCATCTCACTCCAGTAAGATTGGCAGCCATTATGAAGTCAAACAACAACAAGTGCTGGCGAGGATGTGGGGAAAAGGGTACACTTGTACATTGCTGGTGGGACTGCAAATTGATGTGGCCAATCTGGAAAGCAGTATGGAGATTTCTTGGAAAGCTGGGAATGGAACCACCATTTGACCCAGCTATCGCCCTTCTAGGACTATTCCCTGAGGACCTTAAAAGAGCATACTATAGGGATACTGCCACATCAATGATCATAGCAGCACAATTCACAATAGCTAGACTCTGGAATCAACCTAGATGCCCTTCAATAGATGAATGGATAAAAAAAATGTGGCATTTATACACAATGGAGTATTACTCTGCATTAAAAAATGACAAAATCATGGAATTTGCAGGGAAATGGATGGCATTAGAGCAGATTATGCTAAGTGAAGCTAGCCAATCCTTAAAAAACAAATGCCAAATGTCTTCTTTGATATAAGGAGAGCAACTAAGAACAGAGCAGGGAGGAAGAGCATGAGGAAAAGACTAACATTAAACAGAGACGAGTGGTGGGAGGGAAAGGGAGAGAGAAGGGAAACTGTATGGAAATGGAAGGAGACCCTCATTGTTACACAAAATTACATATAAGAGTTGGTGAGGGGAAAGGGGAAAAAGAAAAAAAACAAGGGAGAGAATTGAATAACAGCAGATGGGATAGAGAGGGAAGATGGGATGGAAGGGGAGGGGGGATAGTAGGCGATAGGAAAGGTAGCAGAATACAACAGTCACTAATATGCCATTATGTAAAAATGTGGATGTGTAACCGATGTGATTCTGCAACTTGTATTTGGGGTAAAAATGGGAGTTCATAACCCACTTAAATCAAATGTATGAAAGATGATACGTCATGAGCTTTGTATTGTTTTGAACAACCAATAAAAAAAAAAAAGAAAGAAAGGTTCTTTTTGCATGAGTCTCATCTTGTGAGCAGCTGTTGAAATGCCTGTTTCCCTTTCCTGGGAAGTGTCCCTTCTACTTCATCTACATAACACAGTAATATCCTTTCTGTACAGTGGGCTCCTCCATCTGATTGGTCACTGGTTGGCTTATAGTAAATCCCTTCTGGGCAATTTACGGAGTGGGAGAGAGAGAGAGAACAGCAACAGCAGAATTTGGGGGCAGAGCACAAATAAGAAAGATAATGTCTTGATGTTCCTTTTAATTCTTTTATTTTGAAGACTTTTAGCTTTACCCAAGAGTTGTAAAATCAGTATGAAAACTACCCTTCACGCTGCTTCTTCTAATATTAACATCTTCCATAACCATTATCCATTTAGTCAAACCTAAGAAATTGAGATATTAATTAACAATTCAGTTTTAGATTCTTCCAACTTATCTAGTGTTTTCTGTCCTGGAATCCAGGTTAGCTTACCACATTACATTGTGTCATCATTTGTCCTTAGTCTTCTCCAATCTCTGACAGGTTTTAAAATTTTTCCTCTTCTTTCACAATCCTGATACTTTTTTGAAGATTATTGGCCAGGTTTTTGGTAGAGTGCTTTATGCTTTGGGTTTGCTGGAGGTGTTCCTCCTAACTTGACTGGGGTTACAATTTTGGTAGAAGAACCCCACAGGGTTGAAGCGCCCTTCTCACTGCCTCCTGTGAGGCTGCATGCTAGCAGCATGACTTTTCATTGGTAATGTCAGTCTTGATCACTTCCTTAGATAGAATCTGCCAGGTCTCTCCATTGTCAAGTTACAAATATTCTCTTATTTTATACATTAGAAGCAAGTCACTAAGTCCAATCTACACTCAAGAGGAGAGGAATTAACCTTGATATCCTGGAAGGAGGAGTATCAAATATGTTGCAGACACATGTTCAAGCCACATCAATAACTAATAATCTTTGGCCTGGGAGAGATACTCGGAGGCTATGTGCATACTTTCTCCAGCTGGCTCTGAGTCTCCAGTTTTAATTGTTCCTCCAGTCGATTGCCATCTTCTCTGTACTGGCACCTTTGTTTGTTTTTCAGATTTACTCTTCTCCCTTTTCTACCTTCCTCTTTGCCCCACAGAACTTTCCTGTGCCTTTGGCTTGTGGTTGGGGATCAGAGATCTGAGGACAGGAGGAGGAGAGTGGGGTCAGGGAATTTGGTCCTTGCTTCCTCCTTGTCATCTCGGGCTCTTTGTGTCCTTGAAAGAAGGCAACTAGATACGCATTGCTCCCGGCTTCGGGCTCTGGGATCCTCACCTCTTATCTTTCTGTGACAACTCTGCTGTTGGCCAAGGTCCTATCCTGTCCCTTTTAGTTTTTCACATCCTGCCTACACCTTTATTATTTGTCCCTTTGAAATAGCTCTCCTTGAACTATCTTCTATTGGGTGTGCCATCTGTTTCCTGTCAGGATCCTTCTGGTTTCTACATTGATCATAGTTTCCTCCATTATCCTTTTTAATGAGTTCTGTTTTGAAAAACCATTTTGTTTCCAAAGTTACTTTAAATTGAGTTTCATTTCTCACAACCAAAAGCATGCTGTGTCAGAGACTAAATGCTATTTTCTATAATTGCGATAATAAAATCTAACTTTTAATTTTACATTTATTATATATTTTTATTCAGTTTGTACCTTTATTTATTATTTATTTATTTAAAAATGAATAAAGTTGTATTTTTTATGGTGTGTAATATAATGTTTTGATATTTGTGTATGTCTCTGAATGATTAAATCAAGCTAATTAAAATATCTATTACCTCACCTTTACCTTCTTTCTTCTCAGTAAGAATATTCAAAATCTATTCTCTTAGCAAATGCATTCTAACTAGCTTTATACAGCACTGCACTTTATTGAAGGCTTTTAACATCCATGCTTCCATCTGAGTCTTGTATTAATCTATAAAGTATCAATCAGGGATATATGTGCCTACTTGGCTAATGAGGAAACTGAGGAATAAAGAAGTCTAGTGACTGATTTAAGACCACATAATTGGTATCTAGCAGGGCAGAGACTGGACCCCAGGTTATCTGATGACAGTTCTGACTTCTCAGAGCATCAGCAAGCACCCTCTTATGTACATATTCTCCACAATTCTGTCTGAGTTGTCATGGTCCCACAAGCCATAGCTGAGGCCTGTATTCCCATCGCTTTCAGAAGTGAAGAATTGAAGTCCAAGGCCTAGAGTGGAACAGAAAGAAGGAACATTAGATTTTAACTTTATAATTCTACCAGACATAGATGACTTATACTAAAATATACACTATTATTTTCCAAATGTTTTGTGAGGAAAACTAAGTTCCCCAAAATATCCCTTTCATGGAAAAGCTTCTTGACGATCACTGTTCACTGTGTTACATTAGATGCTCCAGGGACATCTGCAGCTATTAGCTGATTTCCTTATGTTTAACCCTGTTCTTTCCTAACTTCTTTTCAATAGAATTCCTTTGCTGTGTGTATGTACCTTAGGGGCATGGGAATAAAACACGAGTCTTAAATAGAAGAGAAAATTGATATTTTAATGATAAAATATCATTCAAGTTGAATTTTCCTTTTCAGTCGCATGGGATTTATAATATCCTACAGTGTTGTCTACCTTATATCATATAAACAACTCCCTGCCATGCTGGCAAGAGAGAGGGAATGGTGAATTATCTATTTGGCTAAATCTACTGCCCAAAGTCACTGTATAACCCTAGACTTGACTTTGGCTCTGTGCAGACTTGTCTCCAACATAATAACTCCTAAGTTGCAGAGTGATTTAGAGGTAGATTAGGTTTCTTTTTATCCCATGACTTGGTGTTTCAACCTTGACCTAGTAAAATTGCCCTTTTTCAGAGGGAATTGGTAATGAAATCAGTGCCATCACTCAATTGCATATCCTTCAAAAAGTCAAAGAAAAAATAAGGAGTTTCTACGAAAGAAATTCCAGTGCAATATTTTAAGCCACAGCAAGTCAAGGAATGGAATAATTTTTTTTAAAAAATCACCATAAAAATATGGACTATGGAACTTTTATTAATCCAAATTTCAATGACAATACTATATATAACTTAGAAAATTCCATTTTGAGAATTAGAGCATGAAAAAAGCCTCACAGTTCCTGGGCCTTTCTCTGGGCAATTGTTTTTCTGTATAACATGATCAGGGGCCCAGAGGAACCTGGAAGTGTTGGGCTTGTGCTACTTTCATTCTGAAAAAAACTCAAATTTTTTCCCAAAATATATTTTTAAAATAAGATTGTTTTAAAAATCGATTATTTTCAAATGGGAGTGATTTTTATCCCCAGGGGGTATCTGGTAATATCCAGAGACACTTTTGGTTGTCATAACTTGATGAGGGGATGTTATTGGTATTTAAGGCCAACTATTCTGCTAAACATCCTACAATGTGCAGGATAACTCCACAAATGAGCTGATCCAAAATGTCAACAGTGATGAGGTTGAGAAGCCCTACTATTCTAAATGGTGTATTGCTCATATTGGTATCTCTTAAAAGAAACACTAGTCTTGAGAATGCATTTGCTAATTAAAACATCTGCATTTTGTTTGATGTTTGAAGATAAGGACTTGAAATTTTATCATCTCAAGTAGTTTTGGAATTGTATTCACGTAAAATGAGTGTAAGTATCATTTCATGATTAATTTTGTTAATTTTTCAGAGACAAAAGAAGTCTCCTCAAAAGGATATAAAAAAGCCACTGACTAAATAAAACATAAGTGATGTTCTTGATCCATGGATACTAAACCCTCAGCCTTCATTTTCCCCATAAAATTAATGTCTGGTAATGGTTCCAAAGGAAGCACACACAACCAGGTGAACATGTGCTTCCACAGGCGCACACACACACACACACACACACACACACACACACACTCATCCGCAACAGTGCAGTTCATGCTGTGCCTAAATTGTTTGCAAAGCATGGGAAGCAATTACAGAACAAATTCCGATTCTCAATCTGCCTCCATAAAAGACATCCCAACCTGAGAAGCTCCTCTGTTATTTATGGCTGGAGCAAACAGAATGCTTAACTATGCAGATAAACTTCTCATTCTTTTATATGAGGCAGCAAAGTAAACACCTTAACAGTTCATGGTTTCCAGAATGCATTAGTTAATCGGTCCAATATCATTCTAATTCTCCTCGTAGCTCATTGAGTCGGAGCCTGTGAGCAGATAAAATGTATCTTTAGCTACCATGTACTTAGTCCAATGACTCTGGTTGATGGATGACTTTCTGATTTTTTGAAACAATGCCAGCTCAGAGCCTTGTGGCGGCTGCACAGTGCCCGAGATCTCTTGTTGTGCTTTGGGGCACAGGCAGGGAGGGGATGAGGAGGGAGGGAGGAAGGGGGCTCTGCAGTACGAGGTCTGGCTCAGTCATTTTTAAAATCAATACTTGCTCTCCAAGCCTTAGATAATTTAGAGAACATAATTCAGAATTCTCCCTTTCAGCATGTATCCTCCATCAAAGGGGTGTTTTCATCCAGAGTCAGCACAATGCTTGTGTGACCCAGGAATGCACAGATAAGGTTAAAAAGAAAGAAAGAAAAAGTGCATTTATTCTCTATCTCTTTCTCCAAACATCTTTTTGGATCCAGGGTATGTGTGTCTGTGTGGCACATTGTGAATATCTCTACTTAGAACAGAGAACTTAAATTACGGTGGCACATGGTATTATTTCATATTTAAGGCTTTTTGGGGTTGTTTTCCATTATAAACCCTTAGCCTAAGGGATGTCAGCCTCAGATAATTTATTCCCAGCAGGTCAGATATAGGATACAAAAATTTCAGCCCAAGGGCTGTTAAATCCTGCTTTTCACCTCATTTCAGAAAGTGCCATCAATAGTAGTGTTTTGTTGTAAGGATAAAAATTTTTGTGTTCTTTTGCAGGGAAACAACAGGCTTCATTTGCTTAAAAACCAGCATGACACCTATTATTTAATCCTTCAGAATCTATTCACTAGCTTGCTCTAAAAAAGGAGCCCCAGTGGAAAACATCTTGGTCATTTAAGTACAAAGAGTCTGAGATTTTACAGCAATTTTCCAATACTAATTACATTTCATACTATCTATCATATGCACGGCTTGCAAAACCCTATTGATTTTAATGGATACTACTGCATTGGGAACAGGTTATTTTATGACATGTTGTGTTATAAGACCTCTATGAAATACCTAGATCTTAAAATGTGGGCACAGATATACTCTCAATTATCCACAAGTGGATTATCCCTTGGTCTATTACCCACAACATATTTTAAATTAAAGCTGCTGTCATTAGGTGACTCAGTAGCCCTAGGCCAATCTCTATCATCAGATTTTTGTGCAACTGGAAATGCAAATTAATTTTGATAGCTTTTGCTAACATAGTTAGTTGGCCTTTCTACTGGAGTTGGTCCCCAAAATGTAAAGATAAAAGACTTGAATATTATGTCTTGTCTTGAATTATTCTTGTCACAAATTCCTTGTTTTTGCAAGAGAAATCAAGAAAGCGACTATAAACATTGGCTCATTAACGTGCTGTAAATACATAAAGTATCCCAAGAAATAAGCATTGCTTGGAACTCTCTCTAAATGATTGGCAAAATAATATGGGCTGAAATGCTACTCGCTTTGTGAAGCCTTCTGGTATTCTGCCTTTCAGAATTGTTCACTTATTTTTCTGGGGCAGGCTTGAGTAGTGAAACAGGAGTGTGGTCTTTGGAATCAGAAAGACTTGGACCTAATTCTGTTTCTACTACTTACTAGCTGAGTGATTTGGAAAAAGTACTTCACCTTGAGACTTCCTTTCCTTATAGGTAGAGATTGCTGCACTAATATCTATGAAAAAACAATACAAGCACAATTCATAGCTCAGTGTTTGGCAAATAACATGCACTGAACATAAGCGCATGTCTTTTCCTTTCCCTTCTCATATCTAATTTTCATTAGATTCTTGGTTCTTTGAAAACCATGCTTCATTTGTAATTCTTGCTTGAGACTCCTGGTATTCAGTTGATTACCTTATATATAGGATTTATAATAGTTTGCTCAATGAAAGTGTGAATTAATTTTTTTTGTTTTATATCTGAAATAAACTAGAAGTTTTTAATTTTTTACAAATTTTAAAAAATTATTTTGCTATTCATTTCATAGAAAGAATGAAAGCTGGTCAATGTTTTTATATGTAAATACTAGAAACCAGTCATAGGCTTTTCTTAAGTAAACAAATTTATCCTTAAGAATATTAACATATGTGTATAATGTGTGTGTTATATATGCATGAAGATTAAATACCAAGATTAGCCCCAAGAAAGACTCCTTACCAAATTCATAAATTGTTTTATTTCCTTTAGAGATATTCTCTAGGCTAAATTATTGAAATAAAATTTCTTGCCATGATTAATATAACATATATTTTAAATTTATAATATTTAAACCAAATTTAGTTAGGAATACACCTCAACAAAGCTTCCAGAGACTTACAATTTTAATGAAAGCAGAAGTCCTTACTGTAATAAACAACCCTGGGAAGTCAGAGATTTTTTTCATTGTGTTTCTTAGCTGTAAAATACTCCTTTCTTTCTTCATGTGTCTATTTGAATTAAGATATTAATTTTGTGCCTTCCCTGTCCATGGTACTGACTGGATCTTGTGGTAATAATCAAATATTGCCGTGAAGCCAAGCTAGGATAACTATTCTTGCATCCCTAGTGTAGGCTTAGATGACTGGCAGTGTAATAGCAATATCATTCTTATCAATGTATTTGCTTAATTTGTGGACTGCATATCAATTTTACTTAAAAACCATAATTACAAAAGTAATACATGCTTATATAATATCATAAAAGCATATATTCTAAAAAGTTTGTCCTTCATTTAAGCAGGCATACTTTCACTTACAGCTCTTTGATGCTAAAAGCATATGGATCTAGAAAACTCGTGGGCTTAATCTATTTTAAGTCTGTAATTATATTGTGCAAACATTTATGGACACATCTTTGGAAAGAAGCATTCATTCTTTCATCTTTTCCCAACATCTGTGTATTTAAATCAACAACAAAATCACCAGACATTTGGATTTTTTCTACTGGAATGTCTCTGATTAACTCTGACAGCTTGAGTAATTCAATCAAAGACATCGCTCCTCTTTATTTCAGTAATGAGAGAGACTCACTTATCTGAAACCTGTGTTACAGTCATCTCACAACACAGTACTAATGAAAAAGACAAATAAATGGGTCTTTCTTGGTTGCCTGCATGCAACAGCTTAAATACATAAGTGCATAGCAACAATATGTGAATAACATATCAAAAATAAATATGTTCAAGTGCAGCAGGATGAGTGGGTTATGTGGGGTCAGTGTGGTGAATGGGGGTTAATTTCTGTTCAGTCAGGTGAGGTACAAATGCATCAACTTTGCTGGAAAATGGCTCCAATTGTGGCTGAATGGTCTAGTTTCCTGCGGGATACAAGCAGCCTATTATTTCATGTTTTTAAAAGGCTTGTTCAGTTTTGACCATTTGGATGGGAATCAATACAATCGAGGATGGGGACAAATATTAGAGATAACACCATGCACATCACTGAGACCAGGTTTTTGTGCCCATAATTTCTCCCATAATCCCAGGGACAAACCCCTTTTGGTCTGGAAGTGCCAGGAGCTAGACGGTCTACTTTATTATTACAGACCTCACTTCATTACTGATAAGATGATTTAGGGTGAAAACCAGAGCCTGTAGTCCTTTGGCTACCTAACTTAAGCCATGATTGAAGTGAATCAGTCAAGAGGAAACAGAGTTGTTCCATGGTGAATTTGAGCTAACCAGAATAGCTGTCTGGAAAAGACAAGCTACCACATGAATTTTTTGTAAATGATGTAGATTTCCTACAAAATCTGCTAAAATTAGTCAGAAATACGAAGGATCTTTATGTTGCATAGTAGGTAAGGTGGAGCTATAAATAGATGAACCAGGTTTTCCATTGTGGTTTGTGAAAATGACTTCTAGCTCATCTATTTGTAAATTTATTTATAATGAGTTATTTAAGTCCTACAGGCATTTGCAGAACATTATGATACCCACAAAATAGGAATGTTACTTCAGACACTTCAGGAAATGTCCCAAATCACAGGTATTGGATTACTGGGATTTCACTTGGTAAGGTATGTGTCTGAATCATTTGAATTTAAAGATAGGACTATACTGGTCAAGTTTCCTTTGAACAAAATAAGAGAGACATGGTAATTTTGCTATTATATTTAGGTTTCGCAAAACACCAAATATAATTTAGTAACATACTTCATGGTATGATTTTTTGGTACTTGAATTTGCCAGGCAGTTGCTTCATTTTCTACATTACTCACTACAAAATCAGTGCAATAAAATCATCAAACTTGACAGACTGCAATCTGAGTTGATGCTAGGTCCCCTAGCTTGAATAGTTTGGTTTCTATTTTTTATTTTTTGGTTCCATGAAATTGCACACCACAGCAGCCTCACACAAACCTAGCCTCCAGCTCCTCCTATAGCATATCAAAATGAGCTTTGCTGCAATAGGGATCTTTGTCCATTTGCCTGAAATGACTGCCATCTCTGAGCTGAAGAGCCATAGAAAGATGATCTAGAGAACATGAGTAAGTATTTCTGATCTGGTCTTCTTTTGGCAACTGCAAACAGAGAAATCCTGGACAGTTGACCAAAAATTTTACCTGTACATGAATCTAGTATAGGGATTACAACTGCTGGCAGGGGCAGGAAGGGAGGCAGATAGACCATTCCTACAAAGCTGCTAGGACCATCTTTCTAGGAAAATCAATCATCTTTGAAAATAGTATTATAAAATACTTTTAAAAAGAAGAAATTTAAAACGTAGCCTGTGAAGTGTTTACTTATGAGAGTCATAGAGAAGCAAGACATGGAAAACACAACTAGTATCTTTATAAGAATGAATCAGGAACTCTATGAGAAATTGGGAAGTAAATAATTACTAAATTAAGAAGACCAAATTTATTAAATTTTGCTGAATTGTCTAAAACATCTTGTATATAGGGACTAAATAGGACCATCTGCATAAAACTGGCATTAAGAAAAAAACTAAGAGTTTTTTTTTTTTTTTGGTGTATTGTAATTAAAAAAAGCATTCAATATTCTACTCTTACCAAAATTCATCTGCAGTAATTGTGTGAGATGATAATTTAAGATTATTTTAAAGAACTAGAAATTTTCATATTCTTCTCTTGGAGGCTACTTTGCATCTTAGACAACTCCAGTATTTTTCCTTAAACGAATCTACAATCCTTACATTCAAGTAGGAAATGCTTCTAAGCCCGTTTTGTGCTATAGGAAAAATTGAAATGCTTTCTGGTGTCCATCCCACCCTCCCCCACAAACCAAGTCACTTTGTGGGCCTCATATCTCTTAAACCACCTGCTAATCATAACAATTGCTAATTTGAGCCCTTTTTAAAAAAGTCACTTCTGGTGACACTGACAATGCCATCTAGTTTGCGAAGGCCATGTGGCCAGCCCCCCACCCATCCTAGCAGGCTGCTGCTGTGCCTTTAGCTGGGGTCTCCATTGTTCTCTGGGCCTCTGCTGACCATAAGCAATTCCTTCTTCCCTAATCTCAGGGGATCTGCTTCTTTCACAATGGGGGCAGGGCCGTTTGCTTTGTGTGAAAGATAATCTTCCATAGAATTGTTCACATATGCAAACATACACATTAAAAAACCCTGACCTCTCTGAATGTGTAAGGATATATATATCTTTATGTGGGTACACATATTCGCACACAGAAACATTTTACTATTAGGACTAACATTGGTTTATTGGTCCTGCATCATACCTAGAGAATCGGCTTTAAAAATTTGTTAGCCTTGATATCTTTAAAAAATGATTTAGGTTTCTTCTTACCTTGTTTTTACATTATGATTTTGTTCTTCCTAGACATGGTGTGTCTGAGTTCTCCTTCACCTAAGCTTCCGGAAGCCTCAGTCTACTCTGCCATGCATTAGAAAAGCATTTGGGAAAGGAATGTGAGATGGAGGTAGATGCATGTCCCTGCCCTGGATAATGATTGGAATTGAGGAATTGATCATCTAAACTCGGCAGGGCTGTGCTCTGCTTGGGGGCCTCCCTTGGCTGAAGAGCAGATAAAATTTACTGGATTTCCATGTCTGAACCTTTGTAGTCACACTCCACTCTACTTTGATGGATTTAAAGCTGGTCATTATGTTATGGGGCAAGTTAGAGCAGGAATAAAAGGGGGTCGTTCCAACCAGCCATTTTAATCAGGAGACGGTGCTATTCTGTTACCATTAAAGCTTGCCATATGCCATAGAAAGGGATAGAAACATACTCTGGACATTTAGGGCAGATTGAAAAAAAAAAAGTTTGATTTTGTAGGGAGGCAGGAGGAGGTCATCCAAAACTATATTTAAAATATATATATATATATATATATCTGCCTTAGAAGCAGGACAGTTTTTGTAAGCCCCCTTTAGAATTACATCTCTCTTTTCCCCTAAATGTTGAAGTAAATTAAAAAGAGAAAAACCCTCTGCTCTCATTTTGATAGTTTTGCCGGGAGCTGCGGTGCTCTGGGGCTACCAAGCACGCTGAGAGCGCCCCCTAGGCGTTACCACGTGGCACTGCAGGAGGAAGCTGCCGCGGATCGATCAGGCTTCGCTCGGTAGGAGTCCAAACCCACGCACAGAGCCCTGGCAGCCCCAAGACTAGAGGCTTCTCTCTAACCCCCAGGCGAAGATGAGCTCGCAAGCGTCTCCTCCTATTTCAGTAATTTTAGATCAAGCCATTTCTGGGTGACTTTCTTTGTGTACTTATGACAAAGCTGTTTTGGAGACCGACGTTGAAATAAAAATTAAATATGCTGGCTTCCAGAGGTCCTTGCTGATGTCCTTACTGAGGCTTAAGGCACCTATTCTGTGGTTTGTCCTGTGTCTCCTGGTGCTGTGAGATTTGACTGGCACTGCCCTTGCCTGGGAGGGAGAGCCCCACTCTGGGTATCTTGGTGATGACAAGGTTGCCTCCACCTTGCAGAAGGGATGCCTCTTTAAGCTTGTGGGCAAGCACCCAGGGAAGTCACCTGGACCTATGTAAATGGTCACCATACTTAGTCACCAAAGGCTTCAGTTTTCATTCTGGCTCTGTTGCTTAAGAGCTTTTTGATTTTGAGTTAGTCACTCCACCTCTCAGAGCTTCAGGCTAAATTCTATATAAATGGAAACAATTTGATCAGATATTCTCAATGGTTATTCTCAGTTATAAAGCATATCTTTAACCATAATACTGAAAATTTTCGTTTTAAAAATTGGTAACCAAGTTAATAAAATACTTCATTGGAAGGTCCCAAGTGGTTAAAAAGAATAGAGGGAATTTGTTGGAGGTGGGTGTATCTATTGGCTTTAACCAGCAAAAAGCCTATTTGACTCACTCTATGGCGTCTTCATAACTAACCTGAATTCCCATTTGATGTTGCTCTTCAAAGGTGAGCCAAACTGTCCAAATTGAGTGATGTTTCCACAATCTGGTGCTCACTTTCTGGCCACACTGATCAACAGTCACGTTGATCCAACTGGTGGTCTCTCATACCCTCTTTCCTTCCTGCCAGTTGGTTGCTTGATCACTGATGGATAAATGGCCTTCCAGTGACAGGGTCACTGTGGGCAGTTTCTCTGGGATGGAAGCCCTGGAGACACTTTTTCTTAAGACCAGCTCATCTGCAGCAACTTGTCTATCTAGCTGACTGGAAAAGACTTACTTGTTTTTACATTTGTGAAAGCTGCTCTAAGCAATTGAAGGAGAGGAGTCTATGTGCCTGCCTGAGTGGGGATAATAGGGAATTTCCCAGAGGTGAGGTTTGTGATGGGGTCAAGGCTGCAGGTCACAGATGTTGGGATTTAGGTGTTCAGGTAAGAGCAGAGCCCAATGCCTCAATAATACGACCAATTTGGATTTTTGGAAAATCCAGGTAGCCATTCACTTAGTTAAGGGTTGTAATTTGCCTATCCATAATAATGATAGTACTGCTGAGCACTTTCCCTTTCTTAGTTAAAACACCATTGTTCTCTTTACACTGGGTGCCTTTGCCCAAGCTTTCTCTTTCCCTAAAAGTCCTCTTTGAACTTGTTCAGAGGCAAGGTCTCAGACCAAAATCTTCTGTACCACCTAGGTGTTCTGAGCACTCTGAGTCTCCTCTGATATTATAATGATATTTTGTTCTGTAGTAAGCATTGGTAGCCAGGTGATATACACAAGTATGGCTCTACAGTTGCTTCAGTATTGAAATGTTTGTATTATGCAGTCCTAGCCCCTAGGATGCTCCCCATTGCCCTCCCTCACCCTTTCCCAAGCCTCCCTAAGTTCCAGTTAGGACTTGCCTCTAGGGGAGGGGACTCAAAGCCACAGTCAGCCTCTGCTGATTGGCTGGAGCCTGAATTTTATAAGTTTTTGATTATTGTTAACATTACCTCAATTAGAATTATTATTTGTTTATTCCATTAGACTACTATTCCTAGGACCAAAACCATGAAAAATCTGAAACTTTGGTGGCTGATGGAATGGATATTCAACTGCCCTTTTATGTATCAGGTTCCAGCTAGGTGATCTGCATATATTACAGGAAGTTGATAGTAATATTATTTTCTATTTCGTATCATTGTTGGAGAAGTTTCAAGGAAGGATGTCAACCAACTGAGTCTTATATTGTAGAGGTCAAGATTTTGACAATGAAGTTGGATAGTCCTAGAAGAGAATGGGCTCCAGGAGATGAAGGAAGAAATGATATAACTAGGGGCAGGCACTTGTGTTTGTATGGTTTTGGTGAGTAGCAAGTTGTCTCTCTCTCCTCCCATGCAGCATCCCTAGTGGATAGGCTTTCCAAGGAGTTTACCTCCATCTTGGCAGGTGGGCCAACTGTGCATGATTTTAAACCTCTAAGTGCTATGACTTTTGTAATGAGAAGTCTGGGAGACCTCACATGGCACCAAGGAAGGAAAGCCTACTATCTTTAGTTCCCTTTCATGGTCTTCGGGACCCTCTGTGTTGATGTACATGGGCCAAGGTTAAAAGCCCTGCCCTTGTTTTTTGATACCACAAATGCTCCAAATTGTTTCCTAATCCCATAGAGAAATTGGAGAGAGAGCATTAATAATACCAGAAGTTGAATATCTTTCCCACTGTGGTACACAGTAGAAACTTATAGCCAGATTTAAGATTTGACTTAGAAAAGCAGAGCAATATGACATTGTTTTTATGAGTATGGTAAATTCACACTATTAACATATATTGTTTCAACAAATAAGTGATTAGACATGAAATATATAGCTCATTTGCAATCATTGTATATTATGAACATAAGCTAACTCTTTTCCCATAACTCTTTATGGGAAGATTTTTGGTTAACTAGGTTTTTGGGACTAGATCTTCAATTTTTGTGGTTCATACTTGGAAGAGTATCATGTGCTTCTATATTCTGTATTTTCTTCAAATATTAAAGCAAATTATTGTAAATCTCTTAATTAGATGCAGTTGTTTCATATGTCTCAAGAATCTAGTATTTTATCAGAAAATTTGATTTAGAGACAGTAATTTCTTGTCATGTGTTGAGGGAAAATTATTTAAACTTAGAAGCAAAATAATTTTTTGGAACCATATGTCAGTTAAATAGACAATCTTCTTGGTTATTTGTTTATGCCTTTAGTTTGGTTCAGTTTGACTCAAAATATGAGGATGGATACAATCATTTCGGAAAGTATATATGGCTCAACATATCTTGTTCTTTTGGAATTAACAATCTATCAGAAGTAAAGTGATAAATTTGGGATGCCTATAAAGTTGCTGAAAGCTTTCTTTACTTCAATTAATAATACCTCATGTAAGAGCCCCTTAAAGTTCCTAAAAACCTCCACAGTAATCCAGAGAAGTAATCATTAAAGGTAACATTGTACCCATTTCTCAGGCAAGAAAACATAAATTCAGTAGGTTAATTGATTTTGGATAACACAGGGTTAAACAGTAGAAAGGCTGAGATCAAGTGTGGCTTCATTATTCTTCCTTTGGTGCACTGTCTTTGGGCGACTTGTATGGAAGCTAACAATCATATTGGATTGGCAAAAAAGGGTGACAAATTGGGGCCATCTAAGCTCCATGCAAGCCATTGAGAACTTTTCCAGGCATAGGCTCAGGAAGGTAGCAACCTGGGGGATGCTAGAACTCATTTGCAACATAAATTGAGAAGTGTTCAACACACCTGGACCAACCCAGTATGCATGTGATAAAGTAAATTACACTCTTTTCCAGATTTCATTGCTTTCAGTACATGTTTCAGTAAATCTCTGTTGCTCATGTGTTTCTTCATCTTCCTTCAGCTTCAGTCATTTCCTCAGACTCTCCACAGAGAGGATTCTAGGCCAGGAAGGAACAACTTATGTGCAGTATAGAAAAGATGAAGAAACATGATTTAGTTAGAGTGCACAACTGGGGCTGGGGTGCTGCTAGAAGTCACACGGAGGTGACTACCTGTTCCTCTCATGTGCTCATACACATACTCTTTGTGTCGAAGACTCAAGTGCAGCTTCAGAAGTCACCACTCAGATACCAGCCCTCAGCGCTCTGAAGGAAGAACTGAAACAACCCAATATGGTCACAGCTATTCTTGATAGGAAATCTGCCATTGGTCAACAAAGAAACATAAGCTTAGCTATGCAATGGTAGAACAAGGATCTTGGAGGCTCTGTGGAACGAAGGCCCAGGGTTTTTAGGCACATAGCCCTGGATTCAAAATCCTGTTGTGGCATATGGTAGCTCTGTGATGTTAGGCAAGTTCCTAGGACTTTGTTGTGTCACTTTCCTTATCTGTAAATAAGGATAATAATGACTACTTCACAAAGTTGGTGGGTGGGGGTTAAATGAGGAAATGTATGTATATGGCATTGTGCTTGGCATGTAAGAGCTCATAAAAAGAAAGGATTATCATCACTGCAAAAGAGTTTTGTTTGCTGTGGAATTGGCATTGAGAGTAGCATTGGTTCAAGATGCTCCTAGATTATAATTAAGGTGGTTACAAGGAAGGGGAAAAAGAAGAAAGAAAGCATAGATGGCGGACAGAAGAAAGAAGGAAGAATATAGCTACAAACTATTCTCCATACTATATTCACCTTTTTAAATACACACACACACACACACACACATATAATGGTGAATTGAATCCATCCTTATACCAGCTGAGATGCTTTAAGTTTTGATAATTTCTGTTAATAAAGATGATGATGGGAATGAGTCTATGGTTCTACCTGACTTGGGCATGAGTTAGAATTTGCTGGAATTCTTTCATCTTCACTTGAATCCACATGTACAAAGGCATCCCCCAAAGACTATATATATGATCTTTTCACATTTACAAAGCTCCTTTAGAATTAACAAAGCACCATGAGAAATAAACAGAAGAAGCATCACTGTTTGCATTTTATGCATGGGGAAACTGATTCTCAAAGAGACAAAAACATGGGAAGGCTGATGCGTTGCCTAGCACACAGCCGATACTGACTTCCTTTGTCTTCACTCTTCAAAGAGCTAGTTCATTCTTGGGTCCCCTGGCTCTAGATGTTTTAACTTTGTGTTAGGACAGTGCTATTTTCAATAATATATCGTTATTCATATGGAAGTCCTTCTGGCATTTGGGGGTTCAAACCCTCTTCAGGCCCTTTGCTTACCAGGCCCAAGTTGCCTGTGGAATCTGGAGTCCCTGGAGCTGGCTAAACACTGTTGCCGGCTAAACACTGTTGCCTTTGTTGTGACGGGAGGTATACCTCTGCTTTTTCTGACTTTGGACTGGCAAAAGACCTGCATGAGATTTCTCACCCAATTGCCAAATACTTCAGAACCTGACACAAACTCTTTGGAAATGCCTTCAATCTGAATGCCATAGTGTGGGCAGCCACAGAGTCTGATGTGAGCTGGAGGTTACGCCAAGGGAGTGGATGAGCTGGATTGCTCTGACTTGGCTGTGTAGACAATGTCATCCAGTTTTCCCCTGCAGATAGGCTCCAATTTATTCTAATTACTCTCCCCCACCTCCTCCACCTCCCACTAATACATTAGACACTGGATTTATATTTTTTTCTTCTCACCTTGAAATTTTCAACTACAGAGGAGACAAAAAAAAAATCACAAAACAATATAAGCCTTAGAAATCTATGTTTAGTTTGTAGTGATGAATCCTAAGTACTTTCCTGCACTTGGAGATCTGTTGCTAAAAGAAAGGGTTACCTAAAAATAGACTTCTTCTTGGAAACTGACTTAAAAGTTGTGTCAGGCTTCCTTTTTGCACAGGTCAGATTTCCACAGTCAGACAATTTTCCAGACAAGGCAGCACTCACCCTCCTTCTCGCTGGGTATTTTCTGTGGCCTGGCCAGTCAGATAACTGCTTTTATTCTCCAATCCCCTCTGGCCTCTGGATTGTTTCAGGGAGAAGCTCTCATTTGGATAGCAAGCATCTGAGGTTGCACTGGTGAGGAAAGGGCACGCTCTGCATTAGTCCTTTATGGAATCTCAGTGCATGCTGGGGGCTGGCTCTGCCTTAGTTATACAAGCCATTGCTTTTGAAAGGGAGGTGGAGCCTTCGTTTACTTTCCTTCTTGCAACATAATGCTCATGCATTTATTCACTTGTCTGCACATTGACTCTTCAAATATATACATATGTATGTATGTATATATAAAGCTAAATTCCGAGGCTGAATTCCTGCATTCAAAGAGCTTGAAATAATGCTCAGTACATTATGGGACTCACTCCTCCCTTCACAGTAGGGAGAAACTGTATCAAGAAACATATTTCCCTAATTTTAGGCTTTTATCCCTTCTCTCCCAACTCTCTCCTTACCTCACACATGGCCAGATCTCTCACAGCCTCCAAAACTAAGCTCTTCATGGCCCTTCTTCCGGGCAGCTTTTCATGATCACCCTCACCCAGCACCTTCCTCTGAATGCCCGTAATGTTCTTTCTTCACATGGATTTTATTTCTACATTTTTCATATGGTTATTTTACATATATGGCAATAATTCTAATCTAAATTGAAATTTTAGGCAATAGGTGCTTAATAAATATTTGTTGAATGTTGAATGAATGTTTCTTTTCTACTTCTTTAAAAGCAACTTTCAGCTGAAGAGAGGTTGAATTGCTGCCAGAGAAAGACACATTAAATTATTCCAAGGTTAGTGAAACAAAAATGTTGGGATGACAGCGTCATGCCCTTTTGGGACTATGTTGCCAGTCCTGTGAACAAAAATAATGGTATTATGTTGCATCCTGGTGACTGAAAAGGAGAAGGAGATAAAGAAGATTTTAATATGTAAATGCATTTTTCATGTCCCCTGGAGGAAAAAAAAACCAAAAAACTGGGTATATAAATACAATAAAATTAGGCAAACAGTCTTTTGATAAAAGTTAAGCAAAATATCCCTTTTTGTTTCACTTCCTTTGTTAAGTCAGCCAAAATGTTTACTTCTGTGGTTCATGAGATATATTAGAGGGGCAATGCTGATGACTGAGATCTTACAGTACCTTGACTCATCGTTTTAGACTTTAGTTACAATAGTGCTACATCATAGGCATGGGTATAAAAGGTATAGGGTTTTCAGTTGCATTTATTTTAATCCCAAGCTAAATCTGTTCAGATTTTCTTTTTTTGATGAAAGTCTCTGATATTATCTTTTTCATTTTGTGAGTGAATTTACTACAAGAGTACTTCTTATTAGAATATTGAAAGAATAGGCTTTGAGTCTTAGCTCCTCCTTTTTTATAAAGATTTGGACATCTTTAATGTCAGTTTTCTCATCTGTAAATGGGAACAATAATGATCACATTAGTTTTTATAGGTTATTGTATGGACTAGATAAGATGCTATAGAAATCATATAGCACATCCTGGCATAGAAGGCTCAATAAATATTAGTTTAGATGGTGGTAGTGATAATGAGAAGAATATAGTCTGTATTAGTTTCCAATAGCTGCTGTAACAAATTGCCATGGACTGTATGACTTAACAAATTTATTCTTTCACAGTTCAGGAGGCCAGAAGTCTGACAACAAAATATCAGCAGGGTTCATGACTTTTGGAGGCTCTGAGCAAGAAGCCATTCCACACTTCTCCTCTAGATTCTGGTAGTTGCTAACAATTCTTGGCATTCTTTCCCTGATAGATTCATCTTCCCAATCTCTGTCTCCATCCCTGCATGGCAGTTTCTTTTCAGTATCTCTCTCTGCGCCTTATCCTCTTCTTAAAAGGTCACCAGTCATTGGATTTAGGTTCTACCCTAATCCAGTATGACCTCATCTTATCTTAATTACATCCTCAAAAAACTCATTTCCAAATAAGGTCACATTCTGACATTTTGAGTAGAGACGAATTTTGAAGGACATTGCTCCTCCCACTGCATAATTATAAAAACAAAATGAGGAAACATTTCTAAAACAAAATCCTAAGTATATTTAACAAATCAAAGATTATAATTAGATAGGTCATAGGCAATATAGGTTTTATTGACAAGGTCTAGCTCTTCATTTTTTTTTCTCTTTGGGTAGGTCTGTATAAAAAAAAAGTAGATAATTTTTAACAAAAATGGTGTTTTTCTGTTTCACTCAGGTTATAATTTGGCCTTGTTATTCAACTTACTAGGCCAGATCTTTATTCAGTATCACCCAAGAAATCATTAGATAGTTTTGTCTAATCAAAGCCTCTTGTTAATGGATAGTATTCATGCATCACACGCTTTCATGAATTCATGACCAATTCAGGAAGAATTTTAAGGGCTGTGAAATCCACAATACATGGGCACATTGATGAATGCAATATGGTTCTGCTTTAGTGATTCAGAAATGTGTCAGAGCTATGCATTTCAGATTAGAAGGAAATAGCTGTTCTCTTTACTTTAAAGTTAATAAATGATTTGGGGCAGTAACTGGGTTCACCCATTTACTTTATACTTTTACATTTCTCTACATAATCATGGTTCCCGGCAGGGGTTCAGTACATTATATCAGAGACCAGGGGAGGAGTCTCAAATGGCTTGGATTCAGAGCACTCTAGGCATTGTCCTTTCCGTGTGATCTCCAAAGAAGATATACTCATTCCAGGGGGAGAAGAAAATCACTTTCTATAGAGATATAAAATTTAATGATTTAATGTGTACACAGTGATTGAGATGCTTAGATGAAATGCAAAACAATGCTTACTGGAATTTCAAATCATTCCCCTCTTCCTTTTTGTTTTCCCCCAACTACTTTATATTTATTGGTCAAGTCCTATTGGGACCATTAGAGTGATTGCATCATGTTTCCATTTTAAATCTCTATTTTCAAGTATTTTTGACATATGATGTATGTTTCAAAGCCAGAGGAGATTTTATCTTAAACAAAATATGAGAGAAAAAAAATACAGTTGTATATATTTTACTTAAGGGAACAAAATAAAATAAAGCAAAAGAAGTTCCTGCTCTCAGATAGTATTTTTTTACCTCTATAACTTAAAAATAAGATTTGTTTTAAAAGCAGGATTTTGTTGATTTTCACAGTATCATTCATTTGTATTAGGATTGGGCACTCAAAAGCAAAGAAGGGATTGGTTATTCAGAGAGGGAACAAGAGTCAATAGCAATGACTAGTTGGGAATAATCAATGTTGCCACAGAGACAATGTGTTGAAAAGGTCTCAGTGCTGGTTCCTAGTGCTACCACCATTTAGTTACACAGGCTTTTGGTCCATAGATTTCCTTATGGCTATTCCATTTTTTTGTTACCTCTGCTTGTTATTATTAAGAAAAGCTAAGGAGCCCCAGAAGAAATCCAGTAACCTGGAAATTTTCAGTTTGAATTTAGCACACTCCAAAGGAAAGGCAAACTATTTTCTCAAAATATTCTTCACAAATTTAGGTTCGATTTTTTTCCCTTCAGAACTACATAAAAATATGAAATAAGTCTATAAAATATAAATATAGGATGTCATCTAAAAATGGCTAGATTCTCCACATCTTACCACAGCCTTAAAATTTGGACACAAGGTGTGTGTGGGGGGGGCGGTATCTTACAAACTTAGACTGGTGATAATTTGCCTATGTTGCTAACCCCTCTGCCCTAAGTAATCCCACAGAGATGAACTTACACACCCTTCAAATATAGGGAAAAACATGTTCATTAAATTTTAATCGTCGACATGCTGTATCTCATTATAATGTATTTTGTCTTGACTCATGACTGCTGTATAATAATAAATGCAATTACTTTGGTTTCCTTTTTTGTTTATATAAACCGATTTCCAGTGAAAGTGGAGTTGCAAACTCCCATGAATGAAGGCAGTGAGTAAACCTTAATTTCCTCATCATGACCTCATCAGAATGTGTGTGTGTGTGTGTGTGTGTGTGTGTGTGTGTAAAATTTGTTATTCTATGGAGGAAGAGAGCAACCCTTTTATAATTAGACCCCCCTTGGGCCTCAAGGGTGTCCCAATAAAGAAAATTTCATACCCTGATGTGCTTCCCACCTCTTCATTTCTTTGTTCTATCACCCTGTTGTTAATAACACCCTGCAGCAAAAAAATGTTTGTGAAGCTAAGAGCTGTCCAGATAAGAGAAAAGGTCATGATCCCCCTCCTGTGTGTTCATCAGCCAACAAACACCAATCTGAAAGTAAGAGGATGCCTGTCAATATGGAGTGGGCAGGCGGCAGCTTACCATCAAATTGAAGGCAGCAAATGCTCACACAGTTGTACTGGGCTCCAACCCTAACCAAAAATCAATAATCAACAACGTATTACAATATGAAGGGACTGAATCATAGAAGGCAGGGGTGGAGGGAGAGAACACATGGGCAAAGCTTTGTAAATGTTAAGAATGAGGAATGTGGGATATTTCCCACCAGCTTCAGATTTCCAAGATGAGTGTGTTATAGACCACGAAGTGAATAAAATAGAGTTGGAGAGCCCAAGGCACACACCATTATTTTGTTTATGTACAGCATGGCAGATTTCTTAAATAACCCTGTATAACTAATAAAATGGAAAAAGTAAAGATGCTTACTTGATTTCAGGCCTAAATTTTAAGACCAACGAATATTATTAAGTCGTGTGTATTTTGTAATCATTGACTTAGATCATTGTGCAAACAGTGATGGTCACAGGATAAATGGCATCCTTAGGATGAGGTGGTAAAAAGATCCTTTTAGATAAGATTTTAAAGGATTGAGTGAAGAGTCATAGTTTTTCCCATATTAGTTCAAACAAAGCCCTTTTCTTCTTTCCCTGGAGTATGGCTCTGAGGAATCACTCACATGATGAGAAAATGCTCTTTCAGAAAGCTATCAGACCCTGTGGGGTTAAGAGTTTCCTCATCTGCAGGCCCGAGAACTAATTCCCACCAAGCATGAGGAGCTAACCAAAGAGGAAAATGGATTTGTAAACTATAAAATTTCAAAGGGAAATTATATAAAACTTCTTTATTTGTATATATGAGTTGCTTCCTATAACTATGTCTGTCACTCTGTTCTTTAATAACCCTTAAATAACATTTCTTTTGGGGGAAGAAATAATTGTAGTAACAAAACTATAAGACACCTTGGAGTAAATGTGTTTGGTAATAACAGGAATTTTATTTTGCACTCTCTTCTAAAAGAATAAGAAAATATTTTTTTCCATTTCTAGTAGTTTCTTGATTTCGTTCTTTCTATTTCATCAGAGAGAGAGAGAGAGAGAGAGAGAGAGAGAGAGAGAAGACCAACCAAACCAAAGCATCTAACAGAGAAGCTAGTGGAGGAATGAGGCTTGGGGACCTTCCTGGGTTTCTGCATCATCTTCTTTGAAGTATATGTGCTGCCTTGGAGGCCTGGAGCTCAGCAAGAGTGCTGAATCCACTCTTTCCAGCTCTCTCTCTCTCTCTCTCTCTCTCTCTCTTTCCCTCGCTGCCTCCTTTACTTTCTCTCAAACACAAGAGCCCTACTGCAGAGACAGAAGAAAGGGCAAAAAAAAAATGTCGACACTCTCATATTATGAACGAGCATGTCTATTAGTGATTTTGCTATGATTTTCAGGGAGAAATAAAAATATTAATTAAAAAGGCTGGGTGAGATTAAATGTTCAAGTTTTAAGGTTAACAAATTGAAAATGAATGACATAAGAGAATAACTATAGTTTTACCTTTATTGCATGCTACAAAGTATTTTTTTTTTTTAATCCTGCATAGCATAGTTTCTTAGCCTATGGTTCAGGATGCAGGGTCTTTCTCACATCTGGGGACAAACTACATAGTGAAGCAGGTAAAGAAATGTGCAGCACCCTGAGGAACCCTGGCAGCTCCCATGAAGTTGAGTGGAAGGTGCCAGGAATGGAGTTTTCTCTTTCGATTAACAGCTGCTTAAGCAGCTATCTGGAGAAAGCTTTTACAGAAAACTGCAGGTCAACTTATACCAGGTCAACTCCATGCCTTGAAGAGTAAGTATACAGCATTCCCATTCAGCACATAATACAATGCTCTTCACACAGAAATAAATCAATAAATGCTGTTGACTGGTGACTGACTTTACTTAATGCCTACCCTTTGTGAGCCTCACACGGCTAGCACAGTGTTCATTCACTGAGTTTTTGAGCAACCCTGTAAAGTGCAAAATCTCTCGCCATTCCCCATCATTACACAAATGAGGCTAAGGGTTAGGAGACTGTGGTCCAACTTGGTCTCTCTTCCTCACGAACATGGGCCAAGTCATATCCCTTTTATGGAGCACAATTCCTTTTCTGTGAAACAATGCATTTAACCAAGAAAGTCAAGGTTTCTGCCAGTTCGAAAACATACCTCTGAGAGCTGATGGCAATCTTGCTGCAAGAGAAGGAGCAACATCCCTCTACATTGTTAATATGGCACCATGACCATTACTGTCAGCAGGAAGTTCCACATTGCTGAGCGCTTTCATACATGATTGCTTTTGATCCTTACACTGAACATATGAGGGAGTAGCTATTTACCTCCATGTTATAAATGAGGAAACATGTGGAGACAACTAAATAACTTGCTGAGGTCACACAGCTGTGAGTGGGGTGTGGGGATATTAATTATTTCCAGTTTAAATAGATTGCAAACTCTTAGGGTTATTTTCTCTCCTTTTTTTTTCCTCCTGTAGTCTCACATTCCTCCAACTAATCAACATATATACACATGCACACGCATGTACACACCCACACACATGCACATACACAACACAGCCTGGTTCATGTAAGATCCTTGAATCATTTCCCATACTGTACCCACAAAACTTTAAAAATAAAATCAAACCTAAGCTATTAATTTATAGGAACAGTGAATTCAACCAGACTCAATATTAATTTATCCTGAGATAGAACCCATCACAAAATTTTTCTTTTTTCCCTCCCAAAGTGTTCCAATTTATATAAATGACAAGGTCTCAAATTATATAAGTGTCTGGAATTATATAAATGACAAGGTTGATTTTCATGTGTGACAAGTGGAATCAGTATCATTACTTTATAGTCACACCTCACGTTTTCCTAAATTACTGAGCCAGGAGAAGATGAGAACATCAAATTATTCTCTGAAGGGAACCTCATCTGAGTCGATATTTTATTTTGTTGGAGTCTCTGATAAGTATTGATTCATGGATTAATAGACTGATTTGAATCTGAGCCTATACCAGACTCATTAAAACATACTTCTTCCTTAAACTTTTGGGGGATCAGAAGAGTTTCTTTTTTGAATTAATATTAATAAATGATGCTCAGAATAGAAAACTTAGAAGCAGGTTTTTTTAAAAATAAAATTTGATGCCAATGTAAACTTATGATACTTATCTCAATGCCAATGCTCTATTAATGTATATAAGTAAATGGGTCCCAAAATATTCCAATTTTATTTCTAACCTAAAGGCCTGTTTCAGTGCCTTTGCATTCTTATTTCCACCAGGACTAGGTTTCCTAGTGTTGCCTCTTCATTGTAGGATCAGCAGTCTGGGTGGAATTGACCTTCCCTGACCTTCTCCCTAACATAAACCTTAGAAAATGAAAATCGGAAGAGTTCTGGGCAGGCCACTCAACTTTCAGTAATCATGCAGAGCTAAAGCCTCTTCTTGCTCACTGCTTGAGGAAATTAGACCCCCAATACACTGTGGACTACATTTTCATAAGCACTGGTTTCTTTGTAAAAACATTTTTTTACTTGTAGATGAACACAATATTTTTATTTATTTATTTTTATGTGGTGCTGAAGATCAAACCCAGGGCCTCACATGAGCATGTGAGACAAGCGCTCTACCACTGAGCTACAGTTCATAAGCACTGTTTTTTTAGGGAACAAACAGACAAACAAAAAATTTGGACCATCAACATCTTGGAGCTCAACCTGCTGAGTACCCAAGAGTTCCAGCCTAGAGCAAAGAAGAGGTTGGAGGGAATAGCAGCAGAGGATCCCTCTGAGAGGTATAAAATACAGTCTCTCCAACGGAGCATGTCTCCTACTGTCCCTTAGATTGGGAACGGGAGGTGGCAGTGCCTGAGGGAAACATAGGGAATAGACCTATGAGTGCTGATTAATTGTCAGAGTCTCACTTTTGTTTTCTATACCCTTCTAAGTCTAACACATTTTCTTATCCTGTAGGGGAGGCTTACCTGGCACGGATGAATACTGAAAAATGGTCTCATCAGCAAGTCAGCGAGTTATTACCTTGTTAATTAGGGTCACTGCTCACTAATAATTTAGCCAAGAGCATGGTATTTTTTAACAAGGCATTTAATGCATTTATTTCCTTTGGCAAGAGCTATAATAAATATAGTGAAGTTTATTAATTTATGAAGCTTTTATCTAATACAAATGCATTTGCCATGGTCTTAAATTTCCTTCAAGTCTTCATATCTATATTCTATTGCTGTCATGTTTTCCTAGCTCTGACTTGCTTGCTTTTCCTGCCCAAAGTAGCTTCATCTGTAGCAACACCTATCTCATAGGATGCCTTAAAAATGAAAAGAGATAATACATAGGAAATTGACCTAGATATATATAAGAATTTGGCAATGGAGAAAAATAAATTATTCAGTACATACTGTTCAAACACTAGAAAAACTATCTGAAAAAAAGTTAAATTGTACTTTTACTTAAACTTATAAATTTCAGATGATTTAAATACTTACACATTCACATACATATGAATACCACAAACGTACTATTAGAAAAAAGGAGTACAAGCTGGGTCTTTGTAAGCATAATCCAGACATACTAACAAAAAGGAAAGTTTGAAAACAACAATGACAATAAGTTAGAATAAAAGTATCTGGGCAACAAAACATCATAAAAAGGTTTAAAGAAAAACTAAGGAAGATCTCTTTAATTTTATCATAAAAGTATACTATTTTTTATTTTATTATATTTCTGATTCCAACGAATCAGAAAGATAAAGACCAATGACCCAAAATAAAAATGGGCAAATAATAAGAACAAATAGCTCAGAGAAAAGAAGAAAACAAATGGCTCGCAACATGTCAAACCTTGCTCTACAGAGAAAATGGCAGATTAAGTTAGAAGTTTTGCAAAAACTATGTTTACCAATTGATATCATATGCTTAATAGATGAGTTAGCTATATATATGCACAGGATCAATGCAGATATACAAATATACAGATACATGTTGATATATATTATATATGATGCTGTGAAGGATCATACATTGCTTTAGTTGTCATTTATCTTTAGTCTCCTTTCATCTGGGAAAAATTCTTCAGTCTTTTAGAAATCTTTTTTAACTTTTTGAAGAGTGAAAGATAACAAGTCCCACAAAAATCAAGCCTGTATAAGAGAATCCAGAGTTTTTGTTCCCATTTCTATCCCTTTATCATATTTTCATTAGGTTTAGGGTTAGGCGCCATTTTAAAATTTTATGATGTATTCTTCCCATGTTTTTTTTCAAGTGTAATAATAGAGGTAGATGATGGATAAATATAGATATACTTCCTGTTTTTTTCAAATACAGAAAGTAGTATACTGTACCACACTTTTTTGTGCCCTGCTTTTTAACTTAACAATATATTCATATCAGTATATAGAGATTATCCTCATCCTTTTGGGTGGTGGTGTAGTACATGCAACATAGTTTTTTCAACCAAAATCTAATAGTAGGCATGCAGGTTATTTGCAATATTTTGCTGTTGCAAAATGCTATAATGAATAAGTTATTTCATATGTTGCTATAGAAGTTGGTCTTTAGGGTAAACTATTCATTTTTGAGGCATATTAATGTTTCCATTGAAGTGTCACTTGTGTGTATCATGATATTTTTATGTGCGGCATATATTGATAGCAACCTGTATAACTAAATGAGTTATGATATATCAGGCAATATGATTTTATATTTATACTAGCTCTGCTAAAATATTATAGATATGTTATTTTATTAAGCCACAGAAACAAACATAAGAGTAGAGTACACCATTAACCTCGTCTTCTTTCAGATTTTCTGTTAGTTTGATATTTGTTGAAAACTAGAACATATTTATGCTCTTATGCTTAAAAGCAAGTGGTAGCTATTGTTTAGAAGTAATATACAAACAAGGTCAGCTCAATCATTAGGGGCTTATCCAAGAGAAATGCAAGGACTTTGACGCAGTGCAGAAATTGTCCTATTCTCCTCATTTACCTTCCCTCCAAACATTTGCCAAAGGAGAATTCTAAACGATCTGACTTGCAGCATTATTACTTACTGGAGGGCCACAGAATAGCAGGAGCTTTATTTTAGTGTTTTCTAAACCTCTTATGTCCATCATTCATCTCTTCTCCTTGGCCATTCCTCATCCCAAAGCTCAAAGCTGGAGTTTTGGAGACAAACAGAGCTGAAACTAAATCTTGCTCTGCAAGAAAAAGGATTTCATTCTCACTTTTAGCATCTCTAAAATGGGGAAAAGTATGCCTGTCTGCTAGATTCTTGATTAGGATTCAATTAGGTATTTACAGGGCTTAGAGCAGTGTAGATACTCACCTTCTCACCTCTGCCTTCTGGCCTCCTCTTGCACTTTCCCCACATATGTATTCTCTCCTCAAATATTATCATTAACCATCATAAAGGAGATTAAAAATAGAATCCAGGCTAACACCCCACACTCCCATAACCATCTTATTATCTTCATTCTCTGTTTCAATTCTGTTTAGCCCTGAAGGATCGCCATAGTCTTTAGTGAAAAGAGCTTCCTTGAATGAACTTTCATATTAAAGCCATTCAATATTCTTTCAGAGCGTCTGAAAAAAAATTCCCTGTTTTCACTTTTAAATCTTTAGATGGAGGGTTTGGGGTGAAGTCTGTTAAGGTAAAGATGAGTAGAGAGGGAAGAAGAACAGAGAAGATGAAATGGGGTGATGGGGGAAAAGAGAGTTGTAAGGATAAAGGATGGAGGTTATGACTTGTCTTGTAGAGTAGAACCCAGGAAAACCACTCTCCAAGATTTCCTCCCCACCCCCCTCTTTTTTAACTAAGATAAATTTTCTTTTCAGATTGTGATTATAGATTAATTTATGACTTTCCTTAATTGTCTGAGCAATGCAGGGTTAATGTCCTGGTAAGGACAAGTTCTCTTTTACTTTATGAGAGCAATCACTTAACGAAAATTAGGCTATTACTTTTTATCTCCCTCTCCTTGGCAATGCCTGATACCACAGGGCACTTCTGCAAATTTCCCTCCCCTTGTCCTGCGCTAGGGAATAGATCTTTATTTGGCTTTGACATTTTGAAGATTTCCTGATACTTGATAATAAGATTGAACTCCAGAACTGCCATCTGGTGGATCAGGTTGTTGCAGTTGATTATTCCAGGGAGGTGAAGCCTTATTTATTTATTTATTTATTTATTTTAATGAATGTTGATTCTAGGAGAAGCTATTACTAGGAGAGAATTTAGTATGCAAAGAGACCCAAGAACTATGACAGCATCTCCTTCTGTTTCTCAAAGCATTGAAACAGGGCTAAGAAAAACAGAGTTTTGCTTTTTAGGGCCACAAGTCAGCCTGGAATTGGTTTCTGGCTTTCCCAAGTATTAACAGTGGGAATTAGAGCAAGCTATTTGCTCTTAATCTTGGTTTCCTCATCTGTCATATGGAGATGGGATTCTATTCTGTTTTAGATACATTACTGTTTATTCAGCAGGTGTCTTGAGTTGCGCTTCCAGAGGAATGCTTCCAGGGGAAACCTGTCACGGAGTGGTTGAAGCATTAGAGAGAAGAAGTCAAGCAAGAGTGCAACTTCAGGCAAAGTCCCTCAGCAAGTGGTTAGCTTAATGCTGCAGAGGGTCCCTGGAGTATGTGTTAGCCTGCAACATTTGTTCTGACTTATGGCAAAGGGAACTGGGCTTTCATATTCTAGTTCCAATCAGTAAGTGGCTAAGAGCAGTCCCATGGATAAAAGGTGAACATAAATTCCAGACATTTCCAACTCTGTCGATGCAAGAAAAATAGCTTCATTTCCTTAAGTTTAGCCCTCCATTAGAGTTGTGAACATAGAAACTGAGGCAGAGAAGGGAAAGCCAGAAATGGTAAAGGACCTCAATGTTCCCTACCTGAGATAGAGTTGGGAACAAAGTAAACATGATCTCTGACCTCACAGGTTTTCTGCTCTTAGCAGGAGATGCAGACAAGTAAACAGGCAAGGCAGTGCTATGAGTGTTATAAAGGAAGTCAAGGTGCTATGGGAGCACAAGGAAGGAAAACTGAGAAAGGATCAGAAGCCTCCCAAAGGAAGTGAGTTCTACTTGCTGAGTAGGACTCACTCAGGCAGAGTGGAGATAAGGGGTCTTATAGGAACACGGTCTGCATACCTGTGGTTCAGAACTAAGAGAGTATGGCATGAGTGAAGGACTGTCTGAAGTCTGATCCTGGCTGTAATGTTCAGTGGGGCATGAGGAAAAGACAGGTGTAGAAATGATGTGATAGCACAGAGCCTGCAGGGCTGGGTGGGGATTAGAAGATTATAGATGTGTGTCAGGCATATGCTCCACAAATAGTAGTAAGCATTTGAAGTAGCACTGTGAAGTAGAAGTAGTAATTATTAGCGGTATCACTACTACTACTGCCACCTCTATTATTCTCTTGCAACAATTACTATTAACTTGGGACAAGAATAAAGGCCTGGCTACATTGGACTACTTATTTATTTATTTATATCTCTCCACACAGTTTATAAGTTCCACAAGGATGGGACTGTGTGTGCCCTGTCCAATCATTTGTATATTTATCATAACATTTTTAAGCAAGTAAACAAATGCTTTTGAGCCTTAGTGTGTGTGTAGGGGAGCACTTAAAATGATAGTGAACACAATCTCTGTTCTCAGAGGTGCATTCATTTCTTTATTCAGTGACTATTCATTGAACATGTTTAGTAGTGCATACTAACCCTCTGCTAGGTGGTAGGGTTACAGCTATGAGCAAAACTCAAAGACATAAAATCCTTGTCCTCCTGAAACTTGCTATCTAGCTTCGTGGTTCTCTGTGGGCAGGGTTCTCCAAAGGCAGAATTTGGAACTTTGTGGGGGATGTTTTGGGTTATTGCAATGTTGGGAATCATGCTGCATTGGGTCGGCAGGGTGAGTGGAAGGTGTCTTGCAACATGCAGGACAGGTCCACATGACGGAGAATTGCTTTTTATCTCACACGACTTTGAAACATCTTGAAGAATATGCATGTAGGTGAAAAAAAGCCTTTATACAATTACCCTAGGACCAAACTCTTTTTATACAAACACCATATATGTTTTTGGTAAGAATTTAGTGTGCTCATTTTTATTACAGTAAAATGCATCATCATAACACACATTAACAGTAGATAATTCAGTAATGTTAAGTTTATCATAATGTTGTGAAATAGATTTCCATAACTTTCTTATCCTGCAAAATTATACTCTATACCTGTGTATGTGTGTGTGTGTGTGTGTGTTTGTGTGTGTATGTTTGTGAGTGGGGGGTATTAGGAATTGTGCTCAGGATGCTCTGCCACTGAACTGCATCCAAAGCCTTTTTTATTTTTCTTTTTGAGACAGGTTTCCTTAAGTCGCTGAGGTTGGCCTCAAACTTGGGATTCTCCTGCATCAGCCTCCAGAGTTGCAGGGATTACAGGAATGCCCCATTGTTCCCAGCTCTAAACCTTTTAAACAACAGCTCCCCATCCCCTGGCAACCACAATTCTATTTCCTGCCTTTATGAATTTGACCGCTGATTAGTTTCTACAAGTGGAATTATATGCGGTCTTTTTGTGTCTGATTTATTTCACTTAGCATAATGTTTTCAAGATTTGTCCATGTAGCATGTTTCAGAATTTCCTTCCTTCTTAAGGCTGAATAATATTCTACTGCATGTATTTACCACATTTTGCATATCCATTCATCTGTCAACGGAACTCGGGTTGCTTCCACCTCTTGACATCATGTGTAGTGCTGCTATGAACATAGGCATATAAATGTCTCCTTGAGAGAGATCCTGCACTCAGTTCTTTTCATTATATACTCAGAAGTGGAATTGCTGGGTTATATGATAATTCAATTTTTAATTCCATACTGATTTTTTTTCTTCAAAAATGCAATGGTAAATAAAGGAAAAATCGAACTTTATTTTGTTTTTAAATTTACCAAGAGATGTTCACCATTTGGAAAAATCATGCTGACAATGGGAATGTTCCCCAAGGTGCTTGAAAGTCACCAGCTCAATACCCCTTTGCAGATATGTATTTGCAGATATGTATTTACAGCATTCCTATGTACAACATAAATTTAGATTATTTGGTTGTATCATTTAGTATGATTGTGCCTAAGCATCTGTGTAATAATGTACATACGTATAATCTTGTTACAAATTCTTTCCCCTTTGTATTATATTAATGCTAGAGAACATTATATTGATTTTTTGAAATATACATATGGTAGGTTATATTATCGACAAATTTCATTTTCAGGATGGTAAAGGAAATTTACAAAATTCTGTTTTAAAATGGAAACTTTGCTTCTGGTTGACTTAAATGTTCTAAACTTTTAAGATGAACCATATTCTAGAAAGAATGAATTTAAAATATGGTATTTTTTACACACTAAAACAAAAGCTTGAAAGCTGCTCTCATTCTGTAGGTCAGGCTGGCTAGATGTGGATATATTTCTGTAGACATCTAAAAAGTAGGGCATGTATTTGCCTGCATCAGGTAAACTCTTTCTACCTTCAATTTCTATAATTTGTTTGAATGGCTGAAAATGGTGGCTCTGCCATGGTTTTATGCTTTCAAACATCTGCCAGTATTAGGTTTTCTTGGAACTTGTCTGCATGGGCAAATTACCAGTGGATTTGAAGAAGAAGTTTCACCATTTTGGAAAATGGCATTACGATGAGTGCTCATAGCACTCAGGCCTTTGAAAGGTCCTGTCTATCACCGTCTGTGTCAGTAGCATCACGTTCATAGTGACTCTACCTATGGGGCAAGCAGCTGACTTCTCCCTCATTAGGTTTCCTAATGTAGTCATACCAGAGCATTCATATATTGAAATATGTACTACTTTATTATAACTTACCTTCCTTTTATTTCTTTTTCATTTTACAGTTGGGGCATTATATTGATTTTTTAAAAAAATATGTTTATAGGCAGGTTATATTATCCATTAATTTAATTTCAAGCTAGTAAAAGGAGGTAATAGAAAATATTTGTCATAAACAGGGAATTTGGACCTGGTAGCTTTGAGAACCATAGAACTCATAAATAAATAATTATACCAACAACTAATCAGTTATATTTGTGGTGAGAGCTTCTCGGGGGAAGCACATAGTGACATAGCTTAGACTTCTATTTGGGACTCATGCCATGTTTCCTGAAATGGTGATTTCTGAAAGTCCTCTGGCTAGCCGGGGTGCCACATGGCACGCACCATGCCAAATGAATCTCCTCATCCTTGCAAAGAGTGTGAGATGAGGCAGCGGGTGGGGAAGAACATGATATCTGTTGAAGGCTAGGTAGGGGTCTGACTGTAGCATTGAGGCCTAGATAAGTGTGTATGGTGGGATTTGAGGACGATGAAACAGGATTCCTGGGTTTGTGAACTAGATGGAAAAAAGAAAATGCCACGCCCTAAGGAAAATGTCATTCATTTATTCATCTAACGTATTTATGAAGTACTTTCTATGTGCCAAGTACTTTTGGAGATATTGTAGGGAATAAAACAGTCAAGAATCTTTGTCTTTCTGAAACTTAACTTGTTGTCAGGGCAGCCAGTGGTAAACAAATAAACAAGTGAATGTATCTAGTACATTAAATAGTGATAAAAACTGTGGAGAAAGATGAAGCAGTATCAATGGCATCGGGATGCTGGGGATGGGATGGGAAGGCTCCTTTATATCAGGAGGTAAAACAAGATGGCACATGAGCAAAACTGCAGAGTGCTTTTCATACAGCCAGAGCAAAGCAGGCCATGGGGCTCCCACATCAAGTTCCTCTTCAGTCTCCACCTCCTACTGACATTCCTCCTGTTACTCTTGTTTCAGCCCTAGCACCTCATTCTGAGATAAGTATTGCTGGTTTCATCCTTTTTCCTGCTTTTCCATCCAACCATCTCCTCTTATATTATAAGTGCAGCACATTTTGGACAGATTGTTCTAAAATGTAGTTCAAAATACACGTCTTCTCAAAAACCTTTTGAGACCTTAAGTTTTATGAATAAAAGTTTCAGGATGCTGAGTGTGGCATTCAAAGTCTTTCAGGTTCAAATTTCCACTAGCCTTTTCAGCTTTCTCTTGTACTATTAACTTTAACAGACTCCACTCTCCTGTGAAACTAAACCCCTGCCCACCAAGTTTGACGGTGTTTTCTTCTCTATCCAGTGGGCCATTTCTCTCTCATTCCCCTTCCCTAGAACCCCCTCCCTTCAAATTCCTCCTTTAAAATTCCTGGCTTTTCAGCCCCATACCTTTCTATATTCTAGAATGACCTCCCCACCTAAGAATATCTACAGACTTCTTTTTCATTTTATATTGTGGCTTATTCTCTATTAAAATTTAACCATGAGTCAAAATAGCCTATTGTAGGGTGTATCAGGGCAGCAAAGTCAACTGCCACTGGGGAGTCAGGCAGATAGCATACAGGAGTTTCCTAGTGTGAGATGGAATCAAGCTGACATGGACTTAAATTCCGGATGTGTTACACATTAGGTAGGCAAATTTGGACAGGCCATTGAACTCATTTGATTATCTATTTCTTCATTTCTAGCTTAGGGATATAAGTATCTCTTTGAAGTATTAATGAGGGCTATATAAAATGTCCGACATATAGTAGGTATTCAAGCATACTGCCAGCCCCACAGTAGTTCTCCGTAACTGCTTGATGAATTAGACTGTTCTCTATAAGAAGTGAGGGGAGAAGAGGCAGTTGAGGGATTGTTCCGGTCATAGCTTATAAGAGTATTAAGAGGGAGAATTGAGTGTGGCCTGGAGGGCTCAGGGGAGTCAGGTTTGTGCTTGGCTCTAAGACTGAGTAGGTTTAAATGAGCAACTGGAGATGGGGCAGGGAGAAAGTGGAAGGGCATGAATGAAGGCTCAGGAGTGAGTGAGTGTGAGGAAGTGACCATCTTGCTCCTTTGGTGGGCAATTTTGTGAAAACAACATGGCTAGTGTGTAGGATTAGATTGAAAAGATTACCAAAATCCCCTTCCCTTTAGCATGAGGGGTAAGTGCTCGCCCCTGAAGCCTTCAACCATCAAATCACATGGACTCAAGCATTGCTTTGTGTAAATGTGCGCGTGTGTGTGTGTGTGTGTGTGTTTACGTATGTGCTATATATGTATATAAAGTCTACAACCTCTGTGATCTAATTTTATGTATGTGTGTCTATCTGCAGACGGCTATTTTCTTTAAGTAGCATTTGATGAAGCCTCTTGGTTCCAGTCTTGCTGGTGTAGGATGTAGTTCACAGAATAATGAGTCATTATTATTGAATAGGCCCATGTAATTAATCTAGGAAAATCATGTACTGATGTACTATACTACTGAGTAGAGTGAATAGTGAGAGTCTTGTGTCCTAGGGGAATGTACACTTCTTTCAAAGCATTTTTAAAATGCAGATTTCCTTTGCTCAGGTCTGGATTGCTCATTTTTCATCTGTCTGCTTCTTCACCTCAACTGAGAACAATGTACTTCTTTTCAGTTCAACAAAGAAATAGATGTTTAAAGATAGTAGGCCAAGAAGGTCACTGCAATCATGTAAATATTTCTTCTATGCAAATATTTTTGTGTAATATTTATTGGTGTCTATATGTGTATGTGTATATATGTATATAAAGTTTACAACATCTGTGATCTAATTTTTTGAAAGGCACTTGGATAAATCAGAACATAATTACATTTTTTCAAATACTATATTTTCTATAGAAAGTGAAGAGAACACATGCAATTTTTCAGATAATTTAAGAAGTGTAAACACTCATCATATGTATATATACATATACAGATATCTATGTGTATACATGTAAATGTAGATAAATTGAAAGTGAGTAAAATAGTCTGGCGTGATTTCCCTAACAAATAATAAAATTGATTCCTAAACAGTGTGGGTATTGCATTACCTACAAAAGTGAAGTCTATTGATAAGGCAGCTTTGATGTATAATCCAAGTATTGAACATATTCATCTTAAATAATTGGAAAATGGAGGCAAAAGTTGACAAGTAATCATAGATAGCTTTTGAAATTTTTTAAAAACAAATTTTGACCCTCATTTGAAATACAGGAGGATTTTTAATAAATCTTATTAAATATTCACTGTCAGTTTTTTTAAAAGCAATATCTTGATCAAGAAAAAAATGGATTGTTACCTAAAAGTTGAAAATTATTATAAGGAAAAAGCAAAGTGGTATGTATTTTAAAGTGTGTGGTAGTTAGCTGGCATATCAAAAGTTTGCACAAAATGGAATGGAAAGAGCCTATGATAGCTCCCATTTGTTGGAAGCATAAGATGATCTATTCTGAAAACAATGTGGTAAAGAATCTTTTAAAAAGTTTCAAATGAAACTTGAAATGTTTAATTATATAAATTGAATGATTTTTGCTGCATGGTCCAACTTACTGAGCCGAAACTGTTGGTTATGGTATTAGCTTGCCATTTAAATCTTTACATGTATCTTTGTACCTTTACCTTACAAATGACAGAAGCCTTCCACATTTTATTCCTGTTTCCATTTATATTGAAAAATTTTTAAAATAGTTTATGTGAAATAATATTAAAATTGATATTATTTTGACTAATTTTAGGGAAGCTTTTAAAAATTCATCATTGTTTCCTATGAAATGAAAACCCGTACCACAAAATTACTAGTCCTAATGCCCTCCATCCCCAATGGATGAATTCAATAGACATAACCAATTTGGTCTAATTACAATATTCAATTTAAAAATTTCTTCCAAATTACTGTAAGAACTTACCACATGACCAGGGGGTTCAAGCATTCAGCAACCTTTTTGGAATCTGTGATGTTATTCACAGTGTTTGTCACCCACAGGCAATAATGGTTAGATGCAGAAGATTTCCATTGTGTAAAAGTAGACTTAAATAAAAAGCGGGTTTTGATTCTTCAGATTTCTGTACTGTACGGTCAAAACTGGATAAAAATGGACAATGAAAATGTTTACTACCTCTAGCTGGACATGAGCACAATTGTCAGAAAGCAGATTTCTCTCATCATGCCTCGTCATCTATTGAGCTCATTGAAGATGTAATTGGAAAACAAATGCAGCAACACCATTGTCAGGACAGACTCGGACACTTGTCCTGGGAATAAGGTACTGTATTATGCTAGAATTTATTTCCACTGACACTCCTCATTCTTATCTAATAAAGTACAATGCTGCACTTTTTGTACCCCTATCACAATAATTAAAATGGAGATGCTGCCATGGTATAAGCTTCTAAGGGATATTTTAACCACAATTAAGTGCAAAAATGATACCAGGTCTGGGAAGTAGGTCCTGCTCATTACCATAATTATATGCTGAGTTGCTTCATTCAGGAACTAGCCAGAGGCAACATCAAAGCAGAGGGTTTGAGACAAAAACTACCCACCCTCCCCCCCCCCAGAACTGACTTTTGGCAGATTCTTCCCACATACCTCTCCTTAGTGTTCATCAGAAATAAAAATAAAAACTAAACCCCTCTTCAATGTGCAGTGGAAAAATTATTAAAAAAAGGAAACTCCTACTAAAGTCAGAGAAGTGCCATTGGGCAAGATTTTAAGATGCCTTCTGTGTTGGCAGCAGAATGGAAATGCTTGGCTCGCTGGGATTGTGGCTCAGCAGTAGCATGCTCGCCTAGCACAAGCAAGGCCATGGGTTCGATCCTCTAGCACCACATTAAAAATAAATAAATAAAATAAAGGTGTTGTATCCAACTACCACTAAAAAGTGAATAAGTAAAAAAAAGAAAGTAACTTTGTCCATGGCCAAGTTATTATATGAACTCCAGCTTCCTCATTCATACAATGTTAATAAGGCATCCTTTGTAAACTTGTTGAGATTATCAGTTGAGAAATTCCACGACAAGTGGCTGGCCATTTATTATGATCAAAACATAGTTTTTTAAGAACTAACTATATAGGATGCCAACTGAAAAAATACTTGCTTTGTTTTTGCCACCAGGGCAGCTTGTCTACTGACAAGCTTCATCTTATGTTTTAGCAATCTTTTATTGTACAACAGTGTTGCAGCAAAGCATCATATGAGGCTGTGGAAAGAGCTCAATGGGAGAATTCATCTCAACAACTGATCAATGGACAACTGGAGAAGTCACTGTTGTTCCAGAGCATCCGACCCCTTCAACAAATATGTATTAAGCACCTACTATGCACCAGAGAACCAGACATGAGCTTCATTAGACTAGGGGCCCCATGTATGCTTAAGACACTCTCTAGAAAGATTGGGGAGACCATTGTACGAGCAAGTAAAGACAATTTGGTGTGATAAAAGCAGTCCTCAAGCTACTTGTGATGTATCAGGAGCACCGGTCCTATCCTGGCATTGGAGAAGGCTCCATGAAGGGACTGACATTTGAATTGGGCCTGAAGAATGAGTGGAATCCAGGGAGCAAGTCATGAGATGAGTTAGAAAGTGCAAATGAGTACAGTGTGCTTGGAAACTTTTTTATTTTTTAATGTATTTTAAAAAATTTTTAGAGTGTCTGAAACAGAAAATATGGTAGACAAATCATGGGTCCTGATATAAAGAGCTCCTTTTTGCCCTTTGTCTAGTAGATACCATTTGGAAAGTTTTTGGAGCATTGTGATGTTTTTAAGCAAGAAGATTACTCAAGAAGCTTTCAGGAATAGTCAAACAAAAGATTGTGAGGGATGAGACCAAGACAGAGATCAGTAGTATTTGCCGTAGGGAGTGAAGGACAGAGAAGAACCGAAGACCAACCTGACCTTTCTAACTTGAGCTTCAGCGTGATAATGCCAGTCATTTTCCTTGACTGACCAGCTGCCACTACCCGCAGGTTCCTACCCACTTGAGTATCTTTTCTGTTTCCAAAGCAACTTTTGCAGTCCCTGTGTCTAAGAGCAGGCTTGGCTCTTTCAAGTGTCTCAAAAGAAAAGGATTAGAGTAGAGCAACTCTTATCATTCTCTGGGTCAACCCCACGGTTACCCCAGCTAGTGATTTTTGTGCAGTCTGTGGATTCTAAGGGTTCACAAGACTCTTTCGGGGAATTCACTATCTCATAACTATTCTTGTGATAATACTAAGATATTTGCTGGGTTTGCTCTCCGTTTCTCACAGGTTTTCAGGCATGAGATGACATCATTGCTGGCTACTGGAACATGTGCTTATGTTTTTTTGTGCTTTCCAAAATTTTCTAAGCTAGTATGTTCAGGGTAAATTGTGAGCATTGTTAGAGATTAAATCGGGGTATTTTCAGTGTTTCTATCATAACTTTAAGAGCAATTACACCTGCAGTAATCTCTGTAACTTCATTCTTGTCCACTGGATTATTATTTTGAAGTTTTCTTTTCACCTATGTGAAAATACAGTAAGAAGTATACTGTTGTGATTTGGATACGAAGTGTCCCTCAGATCTTCATGTGTTGAAGAACTGGGCCCTAAAGCAGCAATGGCAAGAGGTAGAGCTTTTGGGAAGTGCTCTGACCTCATAAGTGGATGAATGGACTACTGAAGGTGGTGAAAGCATAGCCAGGTGGGGCAGAGTTGGAGGAAGTAGGTTACTGGGAGTGTGACTTTGGAGACTACATCTTGTCTTTGGCCCCTTCCTCTCTCTCAGTCTCTCTCTGCTCCCTGACTACCATGAACTGAGAAGCTTTTCTTTACCAAGTCCGTTCACCATGATGTTCTGCCTTGCCTCAGGCCCAGAGCAATGAAGCTGGCCAACATGGACCTCTGAAACCTTGAGCCAAATAAATATTTTCTTCTTTAAATTGTTTGTGTCAGGTATTTTTACAATCCAGCAATGACTAGTACATACAATTTATAGTCTTGTTTTGAAAAAAAAATTATTTTTGATACCTCAGGGGTACCAAAACTCAGGGGTACTCAGCCACTGAGCCACATCCTATTTTGTATTTTGTTTAGAGACAGGGTCTCACTGAGTTGCTTAGCGCCTCGTAGTTGCTGAGGTTGACTTTGAACTCACGATCTTCCTGTCTCAGTCTCCCTAGCTGCTGAAATTACAGGAATGCATCACTGTGCCTGGCTTGAAATATTTTTTAAAAATGTAAAAAAATATTTGAAATGTACATTCAACAAATTTAAAAGCATCAATATTTTACCCAAAATTTATTTTATAATTTAAAGTTTATTTTAAAATAAAAAATTTGTAGTGATTTCTTATTTTATTTATGCTGATTTAAGAATGCTGTTGGACTAAAAAATGGAAGATTAGAAGAATAACCAGAATAGTTTTTTCAGCCCACAGCTGAACTGTACATATCTACAATATAAAAAAATATGAAACTGACTCTCAAGAGTTTTGTGATTCATGGAAGGGAGAAATATGTATGACACGATAAATAGTAAAGAAAAGCATGATGAACTCTCTCTCTCTTTGTCTTGGCTCCAGTGATATTAATAATTAACCTTATTTTGTCATAGGCATAATATTTTAAAATAGTATTATATTTTAAAACATAACATTTTAAAAAGTATTATAGTGCCACCTGTGACCCCATTTTGAGATAAATATTTCAGAGTTTAAAGATAAAGAAACTAAATATCAATGTAGCTATGAACGTTTCTTTAAAAAAAAATAATAAGCATTTTTGTCACAACTTTTCAAATGAAGCATTTTCCAGGTAAATTATTTTATTGCATTGGCTGGAGCAGTGCTCATAAGAGTTGAGAGTCTAATAAAGCTGTGTATGTATAATTGAAGATTAAATTAATGTCTAATCAGAAAATGTGTACTTCTGCCTGACAACTGGTAAGTCTAAGTAAGCTCCTATCCATCCAGCATCAGCAACAAGGAATCATCAAAGATGATCTTCTTTCATGTGAAACCTTGGCAACAAACACAAGTGGTGCTGAAATATTTAAAAGTATTGAATAACCTTTTTTGAATCTCATGGTGTATCTTGGAACAACTGTGTTGACATATACTGATGGTGCAAAGCAATGGTGGGTAAAACTGCAGCCTCTTAGCATGAGTGACAGCAAAGCCACCACAGGGCCTCTGTGTACATTGTGTTCCCTACCATGCATTTGCAATTAAAAAAATTTTTTTTTTTTAGTTGTAGATGGATACACAATATCTTATTTATTAATTTATATTTTATGTGGTGCTGAGGACCAAACCAGTGCCTCACACATGCTAGGCAAGTGCTTTGCCACTGAAGTACAGCCCCGGCCCAGCATTTGCAATTTTTAATAAGCCAGATTTGTTTAAAAGTTTCCTTGCTAAAGCTGTAAAAATCAATTAATTGTATGAAGTTTTAACCCTTGAGTGTTTTTTAAAAACATATTCTGTATGATAACATTGGAAGTATGGGTAAAGCACTTTGCTACATTCTGAAGTAGTACAGTTGTCTCAAGATAAAGCATACACGATTATGTAATTTGGGGTATCTGGCCAATTTTGTATGGGACTTCATTTTTACTTGGAAGAATGACTTGGTAGATGAACTATGGGTATTTAGACATTTTCTCCAAAATGAATGATATGCTTGTCATATCAAGGAAAAATATTATGAATGCTATTCTTCCTTTGGCTTTGGTGATGTTAATTTGTTGCACTGTTTCACGTGAAAGAAAGCATTTTTAATAATATTGCAGCGCCAGGAGTGGCATAATTTTGAGACCAATCTTTTAGAGTTTAAAGAAAAATAATTGAATACTTTAAATGTAGATGTGAAAGCTTACAATAGTTGTTGCCAATGAGACAAAGTTTAAAATTTTCAAGCAAAGATTAAAATTTTGGAAAGTTTGTGTCTACCACCATAAAATTAAGAGCTTCCTACTACTTAAGTTCTCTGATAAGGCAGATAATGACATTAAGGAATATGATCTAAAGTTTAACTTATGTGGCGTAATTTACATACAGTAAAATTGCTCATTTTAGGCATGCAGTTCAATGAGTTTTGGCAAAGATATATAGTCACATAGCCACCACCACAAATAAGATTAAATATTTCCATCCACCTGAAAAGCTTCCAGGTGTTGATAGTCAATAGTCTCCCTGCTCCCCCACTGCAACCCTGGCTACCCAGAAATGACTTCTATTCCTGTAATTTCACTTTTTCCCAGTATACCATAATACATGGAATTGCAAATGCATAGCATATCGTCTCTGACTTCTTTCACTTTTCATATTGTTTTTTGAGACAAATATGATTTTTTCTGTTACACAATAAAATTTGTCAACATTTTATTTACATAGCTCTGTGAACAATAAGTTCTGAATGCCCAGTCACACTAAAAGGACAAAAGACCCACTTATAATGCAAGAAAAACCAATAGATGTTAATGTACCAATTATGAAAAGATCATCAATAATGTTTCAGATCTTTTGCTATATCACTACTTGCTCAGTGTGGAAGTAGCATCAGAATGTTCACAATTATCTGAAAAGGCTGATATAATACTTCTCTCTTCAAATACATTTATACTGTATGAAGCCAAATTTTCATATAATTCAACCCAAATCACATGCAACAACAGACTGAATACAGAAGCAGATATGAGAATCCAACTGTTTTCTAGTGAGCCTGACAAGGAGATTTGTAAAATTGTAAAATTATAGCACCCATTTTGCTAAATTTTTGTTTGAGAAAATGTATTTTTAGGAATATAAGTCATTTATGTTCATATTTAATGGATCTACAGGCTATTTTACAAAAAAATAATACATACTTTTACATTTTCTTTGTTTCCTCCTAATATACTAAGTATTAATAAGTAATTACATCATAAACAAAAGATTTTTTTGGTTCTTAATGATTTTCAATTGAGTAAAAGGCCCTGAAACCAAACAGTTTGAGGACCACTGATCTAGAAAAATTGGCAGGTGCCACTTGAGAATGAAAACATTTGGGGAGGAAGAAGTTAGGAAGCAAATTTCATCTCTGATTCTTTTGGTTCATAGTAAGATCTCAATATGTGGTTGTGGGATAAATGAAAGTCAGGCCATAAGCCAATATAGTCAGGCTAATCAATTCAAGAGAATGAAGTCTCTGAAATGAATAGATTATTTTATCAAGGGCCCATCATCCTGGCTCAGAGAGGCATCCAGGTTGGTCTAGCTGCTGACATAATTGATCGGCAAGAGACTAAGGGTGAGCTGAGGTTGGAGCTGATGGTTGAGTTGAGAGTATAAGCAAATCCTTCAGACACATGCAGAAATATCAGATGCTAGCAGAGGAGCAGAGCACAGGATCTGTGGCAGAGGTGGCCGGGTAGAGGGAGTGGATGGGAAGAATGGGAGGAGTTCGAATGGGGAGAGAGAACCAGGGAGACCTGACCATGTAGTATGACGACCATCTGATCTGGATTTGGTTTGGGTCAAATGGATGTTTCTTCTAAGGTTGAAAATCAGGTCCTATGATGGAGAAATCTGAGTGGGTTTCTTCTGGGGAAGAGAAGTGGGCGCAGGGAGCTGGTGGTAGTGAGCCTGGGGGAGGGATTGAGCTGTGCATGTTAGGTGTTGTAGGATGTTGAATATGGGGTTTCCCTTCATTTTTCCCTTCTCACTTTACCTTTAGCCCAGTCTATAGACTGAGTCTTACAGTCTTTGATCTTCACCAGAGACTGGGAGTTGTGTTTTGTTGGGTAGGGTTGGGATGGGACTGAACAGAGTGTCTCAGCACAAATTAGCTGGTCTGTTTCCCAGCCTCCTGACTTGCTCTCGCATAACACTTATTGTTTAGTTATTATCCCGAGGGGCACCGGGTTTATTTTGAAACAGAAAATTTAAAAAATTCTATGCCCAGTGCCACTGTCAAAATCATATTAACAACCTTTTGTCCTGAAAATGCAATAAACTTTTCTCCAATCCAGCATAGTCAGAGCTTTTAAATGTGTTTTGTTAAAATCAAAGGTTAAATTTTAAGAGATTAAGCACAGGCTAACCTAGATTCTTTATTAATATTGTATTTGTGGTGACAGTGCATTATACATAATTCTATGGGAATTCTATTCTAATTTAGTAATAATTCATGTCCATGTATTCAGTGTGACAGCATCATTAATTATGTCGCAATGAGTATGGAAAACATATAAACTGCTAATGCTAAGTATTATTAGAGGTTCTATCAAATTTTGCACACCACTGAGAATGAATTGTAACATCAACACCTCATCTTTAATAAACCCAAGGAGTACTCTAAATTCACACTTTTCTCTTACAATGTGTGTTGATAAAATAATATTTCATATAGGACATGCAAAGTATATAATTCGTCAAGAAAGAATTTAGCTTTCTTAGCAGGAGCCTGAATATTTTGTTACCTTCTGCTGTTTGCTTCCTGTCTGCAAAGTGCAGTCCTTTCCCCCTCCTTCTGCCTAATATCCTGTGAAGGTGCCAATTACCCTGCTGCTTATCAGTTGCAAACTAGGCTTGGTGCAAAGGGAGCATCAATTATTTGTGAGCAGAGAGCTAAGGCTGCTGGAATCATAATAAAGGATGCTGGAGCTTCCAGCTAATAGACTATATCAAAAGGCAATGTGTAGACCAAAGACAGCACATTTGAGAAGTCTATGCCTCAAAGATAAAATTAGGCCAGATTTGCTGACTTCAATGCTATGTAGGTTACATAAGAATTCACTAATGTTAATGAAGAAAGCTGGTAGGACATTTTCCTTTTATCCACACAGCCTTTAACACACACTGCAAATTTATTAATACTATTGACTTTTCCTTGCTGAATCTGGGGTATGTGCGTGCGTGCATGTGTGCGTGTGTGTGTGTGTGTGTTTGGCTTATTTCTAAATGGTAGCAAATATAAGGTGAAGTTAGCCCCAAGCTTTCCTCAAATCCTTTGTCTTTAACCATGAGCTTATAAGGATGAGTTTGTAAATGTGCTGTGATTGTTATTGCCTTGCAATTTCAAGTTGAACTTCTTTGCTTTCATTTTTAAAGAGGCATTTGGAAGTTAGATGGGTGTGGAAATGTCTGCATCAGTCAACTTGGTTTGGACATCACATTTCCAATCTCATGAATAGGGTTTCCAACTGTCAAGAAAAGCTCACACTTTTCTCTCTTGATATCTGTATAAAATAATCCAACGGGCCCACTAAAACTTCCTGGTTAATGGTATAAGGATACTTACAAAAAGTTAAAAGTACTTGAATATACTTTTAAAAATGAAGATTCTCCTTTTCAGCAGAAGGATGATTCTAAATCTAATTGATAACCTGTTTGTGTGGGTAGGGAATAATGATAGAAATCTTCAATTTGGTAGATGGTTCTTGCTTAGGTAAATGAAGATTACCTATTGACTTGCTTTTTAAGTAAAACTTTTATTTCAGAATAGTTTTAGATGTAGAAGAAAGTTGCAAAGACAGAAGGGAGAATTCCATAGTTCCTTCAGCTCATGCCCTATTGTTAACATCTGGAATTACCATGGTACATTTGTTATAGCAAGGGAATCAGTGTTGGCACCTTATCACCTACTGATTTTTAATTTCACCCACATATTTATTATTTGTAGGCCACAGCTCCAATATTAGGAATTGCTCCCATATTTACTTATTCTTATTTTAATTTTGAAAATCAATTATATTTTACATACCAGCATATTGCATCCAAATTGATGGTGGTTTGCCCTTGATGGTATTGTACCAGTTGGCATTCAAACTGCAACCATGTTCCTGTGTTTTTCTCAGCACCTTAGCTTTGAGGTACATGCAGGGATGGACAGACACACTGAGTGATGTTTCAGATCCAGAATGAGACGACCACTAATCAGAAAAGGTACTTCAAAATTTGCGCCATTTAATTCACATATTTTATTAGAGGAGAAAACAGAGATCCTTTGAGATGAGGTGACTCAACCAAGGTCACACAGGGTTGGTGGCAGGGCTGGACTGAAGCCCAGACTCTAAATTCCTCTATGCTTATTGCCTCTGGTAAAATTTTCACAGTGACGCTTTTATTCTATTTATTATTTATACACTGCCTATTTTAAAAAAAGAATTGGAGCCAGCTGCTCTGTGATTTACTTTGCTTTGAACACAATATAGATCACTGGATCCTGCATGATTTAAGTGGATTTTTAAAGAAATGAATAATGCTCTCATTTATTATTATTTCATGAATAGTTTTTACTGTTTAATAGTCACACTATTGATGCTTTGCACATAGTAGGAACTCAATAAATACCAGTAAGATAAAAATGAATAATGCTAGCTTGGATTCATAGACAAAAGAGCTCACAGCACAAGCAGGGAGAGTGTTTGCAGGGTTCCATGAGTGGGAAGAAATATAATTGGTTCTTGGCTATGGAAAAAGGAAGGCTGGGGGAGGTACTGAGGGATGAATACTTACTTTGACTTGTAATTCCCTTATACAATTAGATTAGCTACAAAAGTGGTTCATTTGGTGGAAAACATTCTAGGTCCCAAATATGACTGGGCAGGTTGCTTGCCTTCTTTGAACCTTGAGCTCCTTACCTGTAAGGATGTGAATATCTACCTCTTGGATTTGTTACCACTGTTAAGTGAGACATTGATATGGAAGTGGTTTGCAAGCCCTAACATCTGGCATAGGCATTGCTTATTGATATCTAGGGTCACTTAGAAGGAAATTAGCACTTAGAGCAAAATCTAAAAAGTACCTTAAGCCTCCTTTCCTGCTTTTCAAGCTACCCAAGCCTAGTGACAGTATTAAATAAATGAATATTCAGAATTGAAAACAAGTAAATACATATCAGGACAAAATGGTTTTATAACTTGACCATGTGAATGAGAAATTTTAAAAAAATGGCATGCATTGGGGCTTACCACCTGCCAAACAGGGAGAGGGGGAACTGAGCCAGGCCAGAGGGTTCTGTTATTTCCTGGGCTCCATTGGCTCAAGTTTTATCACTGTTAGTAGGGAGAAGTGGAGAAACCCTGGTACACCCATAGGTTAGTTGCCTGTGGTATATATTAAAAGAAAACATTTCCAATCAAAATCCTCAAAAAGAGTCTGCATTTCTGAGCTATAACTCTGGAGGGCAAGACAAAACCAAGGCCAAATAAAAACTAATAGCAGTGGCATAGAATAGCCACCTACGTACGATATCACAAATATGCCTCTCTGAGGGATCTTTGCTCTCACTGGCTGGGACTTAGCTCAGTCAATGTTATGCTGCTCTGGGCAAGACGGAGAGGTGATGGTGGTTTATCCTTCCTTCTGAAATCTCCTTCAGTGAACCTTCTTCTCCCACACCTGGGGCCTATGGCTGTTGGCTCTAGTTGGCACTAGTTCTACCTGCTGCAGAAAGATGTTCTTATTTCTGCCTCATCTCCCTTATTCTTTTATTCGTGTTTCATGCTATTTAAATGTGACTGGCCTAATACTTCATTCTTTCAGGGCCTATTCCATGCTCCATAACCTTAAAAACTGAACACATGTCCATATATAAAAGAGTTAATGGACTATTTATTAACCTGGGTAGTAGAATGTTCAGAGAATTGATCTGAGGTAAAAGCTGAGTTTGGACTTGGACAGGGTTGTATATCTAGGATTTCCATGCAGATCTCTCCTTAAGTAAGATACAGACTTATGATCAGGAAAGAGGCCTGGGTGGGGGATGTAAATTTTAGGATGATGTAGTAGATGAGAGATTAGACTGACTGTATGACCCTTGGGGGTGGAAGGCAGCAGTATTTGACAAGTGATGAGATTTTGGGCATGGCAGGTGATGTTTCTGCATCTCCATTTGGTCTTATAGTTTGGTTGATATAATGCAGTTGATTTTTAAAGATTGTTTTTTTTCCCAAAGACCTAAAAGGATGAGGTTTTTGGAAGAACATCCCTTCTATAAAATGATGAGTTTTAAAATATTTTGAAATTTTCTTTTAAAGTGGCAGAAAGAAAAAAGAATCCTTGGTCAATCACTTTCACATATTCATTCACTCATCCATTCAACTAACAAATATTTGCCATGTGTTTGCTATTTGCCAGACACTGTTCTAGAACTTGAGATAAAGCAGATAGAGTCACGGACTTTATGGAATTTACACTAATGGGAGGAGACGGGCAATCAAAAGGCAGTAGAATAGATGACTAAGTGTATGTCAAGAGGTGATAAGTGCCAATAAAGTAGTGTGACAGGAATAGGCTGGGCTGGGAGTCCTAGTTTATGTAGGTGGTTTGGATGGCTTCTCTCCTGGGGTGAAATTTATCTAGGACCTAGTGAAATTAGGATTGGGATTGTATAATCTCCTATCTTTCATTAGCCAGCCAGCTCAGGACATCCTTCCAGAGGCTATGCCTTTGAACTCTGAAGTCTAAGAACTGGGCTTTTCCTCCCCTGTAGATTTGAAGCATCCTCTTGCTCACAGTTGCTCATTCTTCCCCATTGGAGAAAAATAGAGGCCCTTCTCTTCAGAGGCAATTGAGTTGGAATAAATCTGTGGCTTCATTTAGGAAGAGAATATCATTTAGTAACCCTCTGTTCCTCTAGGAAATACATATACCATTTTATAGAAGGGATGTTCTTCCAAAAACCTCATCCTTTTAGTTTCTGAATTTAACTCAATAGAATTAAATATTTCAAGACAAGATCATATATACATCAGATTTTAAAAATACCTTGTTGGGTATTTTATTTAATTTATTTATACTGGAACTTATTTCTTTTCTTTCCTCCTTCTCCTCCTCCTCCTCCTCCTCCTCCTCCTCCTCCTTCTCCTTCTCCTTCTCCTTCTTCTTCTTCGGATTGAACCCAAGAGTGCTTAATCACTGAGCCACATCACTAGCCATTTTTAAAATATTTTATTTCAAGACAGGGTCTCACTAAGTAGCTTAGGGCCTCACTAAGTTGCTGAGGCAAGCTTTGAACTCATGATCCTTCTGCCTCAGCCTCCTGAGAAACTGGGATTACAGGTGTGTGCCACTGTGCCCATCTTTGGAACTTATTTCAAAGAAATTTTGCCATACAATAAAATATGTATTTATTTTACATATGAAAAAGCTTACATATGCTATACAAACAATAAAATATCAAAATGCAAAAATCTGGACAAAAATATTATACCTGGAAAGTCATATTTCAAGGGGGGGGGGGGGCAGGATCAAGAATGAAATGGCTGGCAAGGTCTTTTGTGGTTTTTATAGTAAGACTGAAATTTAGTTCCAAGCTTCCTGGTGGTCAAAGTGACAAGGAAAAAAGGCAGTCCTATCATGCTCCACTTGTCAGAAAAAGAAAAATTACACCACATCCTTAAGGAAAGAGAAACATCTAGCACTTACTCTCAAACAATCTCTCGTGTTGAATATAATTTAAGTCCTTTGTATTAAGTTTACCAACATATATGAGCACTCCACACATGACTGAAGTGGTTTAAATAGTTTACATACATCATCTCATTAGACCTGTCTACAATCTGTTGAGGGAGAAAAAATTACTCTTCCCATTCTATAGATAAGAACACCAAGGCACACAAGGGTTATCTCATGTATCAATGTGTCACATCTGTACACAAAGACCAGGCATTGTGATTGTAGGATGTGCACAAGGTATCATCTGGTTACTTCTGAAAGCTTCATATCCCTCTTGCTCCTTCTATTCTGTATGGTTGCAATCTCCAATGAGCAAGTTTCCAACAAGTGAGACTGAGCTGTGTGACTGGACCATTTAGGGTCAGCTGGCTAGCAGACTTTGTTTGATGAGAAAAGAAGCTGAGATGCTGTTTGAGAGGTACTGAACTTCTTTCTAAGGGCTAGCCCTGTCCCTCTGAATTGTAGTATCTAAATATCAATCTCCAATCTTCTACTTTTTCACTTTTTTGATATAGGTCTGTAGATGAGAGTTTCTCTAACTATAAAAATTTAAGATTGTACAGTCTTTACAAAATTGAGAAGAGAAAAATATAAAAACATTTAAAATACAGATTTTTCCATTCTGAATAGGAATTATCGTATTATTTGAGAAGGCTTTTATAAATGGAAAGTTGAACAGTTCCAATTTACTAAATGAATCCATTTATTTTAAAATGTTCTTCTTCCCACTTCATATATATTTTTTCTATTATATAAAATGTCTTTTGTGTATTAATATTTCTTGACCATAATTTTAGTATCCTTTCTGATATTGCATTCTGTCTGCCATGCAGAATTGACAAGCAGCTCAAGTGCACAGCAGAATCCTCTACCTAAATTTAGAAGCTGGTAAATACACCAAAGATAGGAGCCTCCAAGTCTGTGAAAGTACAGCTGATAATCATGTTGGCTTTTAAACAAACATAAATACACTAAAACTTGCTCTTAGCAAGTAACTTCATAATTAAGTTAATGTAATAGCACTTTGTTCTTAGTATCACATTTCGGTTGAAGACATAGAAGGGATTTTAACAAATGTGAATGCTTTTTACCTTGGTTCTTATAAAAAAAAGGAGGTTCATTATGCTCATGTGGTCATAAATCACATAAAGGCCATTAAGGACAGTGGGTTGGGCATTGTATTAACATTCTTCAGAGAAGCAAAACCAATAAGATACACGTATATATGTTATGCATGTATGTGTGGGTGTATTTGTTATAAGGCACTGCCTCATGTGATTAGACAGGCCAATAAGTCCTACAATCTGCTGTCTGCAAGCTGGAGACCCAAGAAAACTGGTGAATACATAAAAGTCCTGAGAGCTGGAAAGTCAGTAGAATAGATTCCAGGTCAAGTCTGAAGGCCTAAGAACCAGGAATGCTGATGGGAGAAGATTGATTTTTAGCTCAAGCAGTCGGGCTGAGAGAAAGTTCAACACTCCGCTGTCTTCTTATTCTATCAGAACCCTCAATGGATTGGAGGAGGCCTATCAACACAAGGAAGAACAATATGCTTTACTCAGTTCATCAAATCAAATTTGCGCAGACATCTGAACATCCTCCAACCCAGTCGGATTGACACATTAACTTAACCAAAACAAGCGTGGATTACCACCATAGGCCAAACACAGGTGGATTTAACATAATGAAACATCTTGGCCTTTTGATCAAGTCCAGTATTACCTAATAAAAATAATTCATGGACTGGTACTAATATATAGAGGTTTACTGCCCACGTTCTACATGGGCAATGGAAATAGGGGTACTCTCTGGTAGAATGGGCTGGCTGAGAAATAAAAGCTAAGAAAAATAGAAGGACGAAATAACCACAGAGCACAGAAAGTAGTTTCAAAGCGGGGGCAGGACAGGCAAGCTGCCAGCTGGGCCCACCTTCTAACAAAGAAAGGAGCCTGTGTTTGCTTTATTTATATTGGAAAACATCAAAGGCTTTCCATAGAAAGTTCATTAAAATAGGATAAAAGTGAGGGCAGGTAGGCTGCTCAGTTCCTAATGGGTTATTCCCATCTCTGGTACTACTATGCAGGACCTTTCTAGCAGAGTGGAGGGGAATGTCAAGTGCATTGGGCAGTATATTTCAGTGGGAGTGCCACAGGAAGTTCCCGATGCCAGACCTATCCCTTCCCTGGCTGCGATGCTGAAAAAAGGTCCTCACACATTTTATGGATGGCTTCCTGCAGAGGTTAATATTCATACCTTTGAAAGATTCCTCACCTGTATATTGGGGTTCTGTCTTGACCTTAATAGGTACTTTGAGGATTCAGGCATGTCTATGAATACAGGATGAACTGTATGAACTGGTAAAAAGAGAAATTCAGGTGCTCAATCAGATTAAATTGGTATGCAAGCAAACAAGGGGGTTTTACTATGAAAAAGAAGGAAGAAAGTGAGGATGTGTAGGCACGCATGGTGTCTCTCTTCATTACTGATTTATCATCTGCTTTTAAGTCTCTGCGTCTTGTGATGAATGAAGTTGCTTTCAGAAATAGAGAAGCTAACCAGGTGCTATGGTGCACACCTGTAATCCCAGAGAGTTGGGAGATTGAGGGACAAGGATCACAAGTTCAAGACTAGTTTGGACAACTTAGAGAGACCCTGTCTAAAATAAAAACTGAAAAGACTTGGAGGTAGAGCACTACTGGGTTCAATTTCCAGTAGAAAAAAAGAAATAGAGAAGCTATTTTCACAGGCAACACAGTAAGATGCAGAGGCATTAGGAATATTGCTTTGGTACTCCATGGTAATGTGGGACTCAGAGTGGGTGTATACAAAATGCTCCTGGCACCTCTTGGGGTATTGTCTTAGAAAGAACAAGAAATAGTGCATTTAGCATGTATATCTGTATATAGGTGGAAGCTGTGGCAAAAGGATCTATTCAATGAACTTCTCACCAGGGAAGCTGGTGGTGGGTCAGAGCAGAAAGAGATACTAGGAGATGTTCTGAACACCTGTGAGATACCCCTGGTGACTTTTAAATGTAAAAGGCTGAGACTTGAATGGGCAGGTAAAGTCTCATGTGAACAGGCAGAAGCAAGAACTAGAGAAGCAGTCTCCACCTGCTGTTATTCTGAGTCCACTATTTGAATTCACGTGCAGGTGAGGTTTAGAGAAACTCAGGTCTCACCTGGTAAAATTAATATGTCAGAAGAGATGCCTTTGGTCATGTTTGGCTCAGACTTTTGGTTTATAAACACAGCAATGGAAGGCTTCTATTAAAAGAGAGGTGATTGAGTATACGAGGTTTACTAAAACAGAGCATTTCCAAATTTATTCTTTAGTACTGATGGCAATCTGCCCATTTCCTCACAAAAAGCAGCCCATCATGGGCTGGGCATAGCCAGGGCATAAATGGTAAATCCAACTCATGTTTGCTCTACCTAAAGGTTTTGCTTTGGCATTAGTGAACTGAGACATTTACTTACCAGGACATAAGTTAGACTATACCAGAGGGTTTTATAAAGCCCTGGCTAAGTGTAATCACAGCTCCCTGTGCCTCTAGGTGGCCAGCACATCGGGTATCCCACTGACAGGCACAGAGAGGGAATTTGAACCCCAGGGATCTGGCCAAAGCTTTCCAGGGAATCTTTCAAGTTTCCACTTTTATCTTAAATGTACTTATAGAATTTTCATTTTACTCTATGATATGTTTGTTTTCGTATAAAGTTATGTCTTAAGTTGCTTGATTTGGGTAAAATTGGTGTTCTAGAAAACTACTTATTCAGTCACCTAGCAAAGCCCTTGGCAAATCCCCAGTTACCTCTGGTGATTGAGAGAGAGAGAGAGAGAGAGAGAGAGAGAGAGAGAGCATTTTTATACATATCTTGCATATCTCTGCAAAATGTACATACACATATGCTAAAACTATGTTTGCATCTATTTTTTTTCCTAGTAGCTACAGTGAATGGCAGAGGCATTGCTGAGAATAAGGGTACTTCATGAGTGGGGAAGGGAAGAAGCTTCTGGAAATCACAGCTCAGGCTCCTGGGGATGACGTGGGGTATAAGGAAGAGTGACAGAAACAGTTCTGGCTGCCCCTGGCAGTGGTATGTTTTAACTATGGGGTCTGGCTAGACCAAAGTCCCCAAAGGAGGATGCCACCAGCATTACAAGATTTCATGAGACTAGGTGTTTGGCTGACCACTCTTCTTATGATTGCTTTCCCAGTGCAGACAGAAGTGGGCACCCAGAGAGCAGCAGCAAATAAAACAAAACATGCAAGAGAAAACAGCCTGCCCAAACTTTCTAACTAAAGGAGACTCTCAGGGATCCATCTGCCTGACAAAAAAAATCTAGACTCTGACCACCTGAGTTTAATCTTAAAATTTTGGTTTTTTGGTGGTGAAGGTCTGTTACAGAGATGTTGTGAGGGCTTTGGAGAGACTGTACTTGAAAATTAGACTTACTCTTTAAAGTATTTTATATATTGCTCTAAGAATGTTGAAACAACAGTGAAAGGAGACTCTCACACCCATGTGATGCTATCTTACTGCGTTACTTATAGTGAATTTTGTGTTTCTTTTCACTGTGTAGATTCATCTACTAAGGGAAATAATGGTTGCTTCCAGTTTGGGGAAATTATAAATAAAGTTGCTATAAACAATCCTGTGCAAGTTTTTGAGTAAACATAAATTTTCAACTCCTTTGAAATACTCCTTTGTAAATCCTGAGGATTGCTATTGCTGGTGCAGAGGATAAGCATATGTTTAGTTTTGTAAGAAACTACTAGACTATCTGCAAAAAAAGGTTTCTATCATTTTACATTTTGTGTTACCACCAGCAATGAGTGGTTCCTGTTGCTCCACATCTTTCTCAGCATTTGGTGCTGTCAGTGTTATGCATTTTGATCATTCTAACAGGTGTGTAGTGGTGTACCATTTCATTTTAAATTTGTTATTAATGAAAATTTTAAAATAAATTTCTGAACCCACTTATAAAATTTATGCACATTAGTGACTAAGATAGCTAAGATTGAAATAATGAAGAATTATAATAAAAATGAATTTGCTGATCTTTATTTGTGTCAGTTAACTTCTTAACATGGTCTGAGTATTTTGAACCTCTGATTTATTGTCAATTCATAGTTTTCTTTTTCTTCTAAGTTTCTTCCATGAATGCTCACCTAAATGTCAGAGGAAAATAGGAAAGTGGTTTATTTCTAAATATTTTAACGCATAATCATATGTCAGGTAACATGACTCATGAAATCAGCCCAGTTCCCATTCAAATGGGGTTGGTTTGAAAGAAAAAAAAAATTATCTTGTTTTTCTCCCCCCTCATTTTAACATTAACACAAAAACATGTAACACATAGGTCACACACACACACACACACACACACACACACACACACATACACACACACACCATCCTTTGATCTGAATGGACCACAAAGATTTGGGTAACAATCTCAGTTCTTGCTGTTGCATTTAGTGATAAGTTGGAATCCTCTGGGCATCTTTTCTCATTGTTATAACAGAAAAAAACCACCTGCCTCGCCAGGTTGTTGTGTTGATTATGTGATGTGCTACAAGTGCCTACAGTGGTTCTCAACTCTGGTTATACAACCACAAACATTTATAGAACTCTAGCATGACAATGACAGGAAGGAGACCTTGGAGACTTAGAGTCTCACTATTGCTCATGGGCTGAGGTCTCAATACTTGGACAAAGACCTGTAGGCGGTTCTGATGCTCCTCCAGAATTGAGTCTCTGGTCAACACAGTATCTCAGCTTTGGATTTCATTCTTCTTTCATCTCCCTGCAGGGTTCCTTGACAAGTGTATCTCTTGCCTAGGAGGAAAGAAACACATTCATATTAAAACATTGGATCAAAATGTGTTACATGTTTTTTTTCAGGAAGAAAAGGAAGGAGATCTATTGTTTCTGGAGTCAAAGGTGCAAGTGGCTCAGACGAGGGTCCTGAATTTCAGACTCAGACTGAGTTTGACAGATTCTCTCAAGAGCAACCTGCTCTTCTCCCAGCCTCTAAGCAAAGTGCTGCTGCCCATCAAACCCAAACCATAGTTTTTCAGAAGAAGAGGTTTCAAAACTTCCCTCAGTAAACTGCTTCTGCGTTTAGGAATTTTGCTTGAAATATCTCCCTTAAGACAATGTTGAACCCCTTCAAAATATTTTCATCCCTTAGGTAAAAATATGAGAAGTTTATTATTAAATATATATCACCCTTCTTTATCCTAATCTAGTTGTTCACAAAATGAGGCCCCTGGAGCAGCAGGTCAGTTCTTGGTCAGTCAACTCCATTGCTCTAGACTTGGGGTGAGGCAGTACATCTACTAAATAAATAGCTCTGCTTTTCTTTGCCAACAACCCATATATTTACCAGCCCTTGGGTGGGTTTGATGCATACTCATGTTTGATAATCCAATCGACATGAATGATATGGATAGAAGTGGCAGCATTTGTATAATACTCCCAGGCTTATCTACCTTCTCCTCCCTTCCTATTCCTGTTGTTCCTGAACAAAGAGAGTAGGCTTGGGTATTCCTTGTGATCTTAGAATAATGGGTAGAGTTACAGAAGCAGAAGGTTCAAAGAAAGAATTAAAGCAGTTTCTCAATAGAGCACTATTGACCTATTAGACTAGCTGATGCTGGTTTTTGTACTATGCATTGTAGGATGTTTATCATCATATATAGCCTCTACTTACTAGATGCCAGTGGCCACTCTCCTCCAAATTATGACAACCCACAATCTTCCCAGGTATTGATATCTATCTATCTCTTCCCCTAAGGGACAGGCACAATTGACCATAGTTGAGAGTCATTGAGCTAAAATACTAGTTCTCTAATTTGGTTATTATGATTTGAATTGTGTTTCCCCCCAAATTTACATATTAAAGGCTTAACCTCAGTATTATTACATTTACAAATGGGGCTTTTAAGGATGTAATTAAGGTTAAGTGAGATCTTAAGGGTAGTGTCCTAATCTGATAACATAAGGTAGCATTATAAAAAGAGGAAGAGAGAGGGAGAACAGCAATGTGACAGAATCTGCAATCAACAAAGAGAGGCCTCACCAGAAACCAATGGTGCTGATGCCTTGATAATAGACTTCCCAGCCTCCCAACCAAAAGAAAAACAAATTTCCGTTGTTCAAGCCACATAGTCCATGGAAATGTTGTGGCACCCTGAGCAGGCTAATGATGGGTATGAGTATCAGAAACACTGGAGGAGACAATAAAGAACTCTGTGTTAGTCATCTTTTTGTCACTGTGATCAAAATATCTGACAAGCAAAATTTAGAGGAGGAAAAAATTCATTTGGTCTCAGTTTCAGAAGCCTAAGTTCTTGGTCAGTCAACTCCATTGCTCTGGACTTGGGGTGAGGCAGAACATCATGGCAGAAAGATATAATAGACCAGATATAATCCCCAAAGGCACATCACCAGTGACCTACTTACTCCAGCCACACCACACCTACCAATAGTTACCACCAAATAGTCCATTCAGATTATTCACTCATTAAGTGGATTAATCCACTGATGTGGTTATAGCTCTCATCATTGCCTTAAAGACCCACTCTGAATGTAGCTGACCATGCTTCCAAGATATGAATTTTTCAAGGGAAATTTGTTCATCCAAACCATAACAAACACAGAGTTGTTAAAATAATATTGGGCTTAGTTTTTTGTGTTTTGACCTAATTCCCCATGAGATTCTGATACCAAAGTTTGAGAATCTTTGGCCCAGAACAAGTGATAGAAAAATGGGATCAAAGGTGAGAACAAAAGGGGTAGTAAGTGGGGAGGAGGGCAGGCATATTGGCTGGAGTCTGGAAAGGATGGAGGCATTCTGCATAGCAATAATCAATTGAACGACATTTCAGAGACTGGCAGAGTGGAGCATTTTGCTTTCTTTGTAATAGTATGTGTGCTTTTTCAAGAGGCTGCACTTCAGATTTAGATTCCTTCTGGCCAATTTGGGATGCTATTGAATTTTTTCTTCTTTTTTAATTAAAAAACTTTTTTCTTTTTAGTTCTACATGACAGTAGAGTATATTCTGACATATTTATATAAAATGGAGTATATCTTACTTTAATCAGGATCCCAGTCTTGTGCTTGTACATGATGTCATGATTGTTTCTGATATGTTTATATATGTACATAGGAAAGTTAAGTTGGATTCATTCCATTGTCTTTATTATTCCTGTCCCTCCCCGACTTCCCTTCATTCTCCTTTGTCTAATCTATGTAACTTCTATTCCCAGCTTATTCTGTGTTAGCATTCACATATCAGAGTGTACATTTAACCTTTAGTTTTGGGGGGATTGGCTTATTTGACTTAGCATAATAATCTCCACATCCATCAATTTACTTGCAAAGGTCATAAAGTCATTCTTTTTATGGCTGAGTAATATTCCATTTGTGTATATATACCACATTTTCCTTATCCATTCTTCAGTTGAATGGTACCTCAGTTGGTTTCATAGCTTAGCTATTATGAATTGGCCGCTATAAATATTGATGTGGCTGCATCACTGTAGTATGCTGATTTTAAGTCCTTTGGGTACATACATACCAAGGAGTGGGATAATTGGGTCAAATGGGGGTTCCATTCCAAGTTTTGTGAGGAAGCTCCATATTGCTTTCTACAGTGGTTGTACCAATTTGCAGTCCCACCAGCAATGTATGAGTGTACCTTTTGCCCCACATCCTTGCCAACATTTATTGTTACTTTTATTCTTGGTTCTTGCCATTCTGCCTGGAGTAGGATGAAATATCAGTATAGTTTTAACTTGCATTTCTCTAACTGCTAGAGATATTGAACATTTTTTCATATACTTGTCAACCATTCATATTTCTTCTTTTGTGAAGTGTCTGTTTAGTTCCTTTGCCAATTTATTGATGTATTATTTGGGTTTTTTGGTGTTAAGCTTTTTGAGATCTTTATATATTCTGGAGACTAATGCTCTATCTGAGGGGCGGGTGGCAAAGATTTTCTCTCATTCTGATGGCTTCTCTTCATGCTCTTGAATATTTCCTTTGCTGTGAAAAAATTTTTAGTTTGATATCATCCCATTTATTGATTCTTGATTTTACTTCTTGTGCTTTAAGAGTCTTTTAAGAGGAAGTCAGTTCCTAAGCCAACATGCTGGAGTGTGGGGCCTACATTTTCTTCTAGTAGGTGTAGCATTTCTGTTCTAATACCTGGGTCTTTGATCCATTTTGAGTCATGTTTTGTGTGGTGTGCATTCTGCTGCATTTGAATTTCCAGTTTTCCCAGCATCACTTGTTGAAGAAGCTATCTTTTCTCCAATATATGTTTATGGTGCCTTTGTCTAGTATGACACCATTGTATTTATGTGGGTTTGTTTCTGTGTCTTCTATTCTGTTCCATGAGTCTTCATGTCTGTTTTGATACCAATACCATGCTGTTTTGTTATTATATTTTGTTATTATAATTTAAGGTCTGGTATTGTGATGACTCCAGTTTTACTTTTCTCATTAAGGATTGCTTTGGCTACTCTGGGCCTCTTATTTTCCCAAATTAATTTCATAATTGCTTTTTCTATTTCTATGAAGAATTTATTGAAATTTTAATGGGCATTGTATTAATTCTGTATAGTTCTTTGGGTAGTATGGCTATTTTGACAATATTAATTCAGCCTATCCAAAAACATGGGAATTATTTGTATCTTCTAAGGTTTTCTTCAATTTTTTTCTTTAGTGTTCTGTGATTCTCATTGTAGATGTCTTTCACCTCTTTTGTTAGATTGATTCCTGTGTGTGTGTGTGTGTGTGTGTGTGTGTATTATTGTGAATGGGATAGTTTTCCTAATTTGTCTTTCAGCTGATTCATTATTGGTGTATAGGAATGCGTTTGATTTATGTGAGTTATTTTAATGAATGAGCTCAGTGCTATGAACTTTCCTTTTAGTACTTCCTTCATAGTGTCCCAGAGATTTTGATATGTTGTGTCATTATTCTCGTTTACTTCTTAAGTATTTTTAAATTTCATCTCTGATTTCTTCTGCTATCCATTGATCATTCATTAGTGTATTATTTAGTCTCCAGAGTATCTTCTATTTATTTTTTATTATATCATTGATTTCTAATTTCATTCCCTTATGATCTGATAGAATGTAAGGTATTATCTTTATTTTTTTGTATTTGTTAAGCATTGCCTTGTGGCCTAAGATGTGGTCTATTTTAGAAAATCTATCTGTGTGCTTCTGAGAAGAAAGTGTATTTAGTTATTGATCGATGAACTATTCCATACATGTCTGTTAAGTTTTAATTATTAATTGTATTTTTTAGTTCTATAGCTTTTTTGTTTAATTTTTATTTGGACAATCTATCCAGTGATGATAGAGGCCTGTTAAAGTTACCTAGTATTATTGTGTTGTGGTCTATTTGATTCTTGAAGTTGATGTGGATTTATTTGATGTATGTCAATGCTCCATTGTTAGGGGAATAAATATTTATGATTGTTATTTCTTGTTGTTGTACAATTCCCTTAAGCAGTATGAAATGACTTTCTTTGTCTTTTCTGATTAACTTTGACTTGAAGTCCTCTTTATCTGATATGAAGATAGAAACTGCTGCTTCTTTATGAGATCCATGTGAATGATCTGTTTTTTCCCATACTTTTACTTTCAGTCTGTGCATGTCTTTTCCTATGAGATGAGTCTCTTTGAGACAGAATATTGTTGGGTCTTGTTTTTTAATCCAATCTGCCAGTCTATGTCTTTTGATTGATGAGTTTAGGCCATTTACATTCAATGTTATTATTGAGAAATAATTTTTAGTCCCTTTGTCTTGATTTATTTCTGGGTTTTAATTTGAATTAATTTCTCCTTTGGTTGACAATTGTTCTAGTGAAATTTCCCCCTTTGTTGGTTTTCAATATTATTTTTTATTTCTTCTTCACAATATATTTAATTGAGTATGTTTTGTAGTACATACTTTCTAGTTGTAAATTCTTTTAACTTTCATTTATTGTGGAAGGTTTTTAGTTTATCATCAAATATGAAGCTTAATTTTTCTGGATATAGTATTCTTGGTTTGTATCCATTTTCTTTTGGGGCTTGGTATATATTATTCCAAGACCTCTGAGCTTTTAGGGTCTGGGTTGAGAAATCAGCTATGATATGGGTTGGTTTCCCTCTGAATGTTACTTGTTGATTTTTATCTAACAGCCTTTAAAATTCTATCCTTATTCTTTATGTATGTTGAGCATTTTCATAATGATATGCCTTGGTGTAGGTCTTTTATAATTTTGTATATTTTGAATCCGAAAAAACCTCCTGTGTTTGATTTTCCATTTCAATCTTAATGTTTGGAGAATTTTCTGAAATTATTTTATTGAAAAGATTGTGCTTTCCTTTGGTTTATATTTCTGAGATTTCATCTATCCTGATAGATCTTAAATTGGTCTTTTCATGTTTTCCCATATTACTTGAAAGTTTTGTTCATGAACTTAACATCATTTCTCCATGGTTAACTTTATTTTTCACATCATACATTTTGTCTTTGTTGCCTGAAACTCCTATCTTCCAAGCAGTCTAGTTTGCTGGTAATGCTTTCAATTGAGCTTTTAATTTGGCTTATCGATTCCTTCATTTCAAGAATTTTCAATTGAGTCTTCTTCAGGATTTCTATCTCCTTATTGAAATGATATTTCACTTCTTGGATTTTCTCTCTAATTTAACTCCTTACATGATTATTTAACTCACAAATCAGTTTAACTGTGAGCTTTCTAAATTCCTTTTCTGATATTTCCTCCACTACAAAGTCATTGGATACTGTTAATGAGATATTTTGATTTGTTTGGGATGGTTTTTTTCCTTCATTTTTCATGTTGTTTGTATGTATACACATTTATCAGTAAAAATTTGGGGTAGCAGAGTTTCTACCCTATGAATTTTGGGTGTTCCTGAAGTTTTCTAATTCTTCACGGTTTAGAGAGAGATAAATAACAACCCCCACCAAATGAAATCAATATACAGCATGTAACTAAATACTTAGTTTCTATTTTGGCAAATGTCATGTTAATTGGCACTATAAACAGAAATGGCATGGTAAGCAATTGCCAACAGTAGAGGTATTATGTTTGCAAAAGGGTTTGCTATTTAAAAAAGGTGAAGAGGGAGAATGCAGAGTAGATGTAGGATATAATAACTGAGAAAAGAATGAAAGACAGTAGTAATAAAGAGTTAAAGGAAGAATGAAAGATAAAACAATAGAATTTGGCTGTTTCTGAAAGAAAAGAGAGGAAGATAATCAAAGGAAATAGGAGAAAAACAATATAAAACAGAACCAAAATATACTAATCAAAAACATTGTCCTCAAAACACAGAGTCAAGAAAATAACTACCTTCAAGAAATGAGAAGAGTGAAACAACTATGTGTATTTACAAATGTCCATGGACCATTCAGCACACAAAAAATTATTTTAAAACAAAAGGAAAAAGGTTCTTGATGAAAGATTAAGAATTGTTTTTGTTGTGATGGTCAAAAAATTATCGATAATATTGTATGTTGGTGGTCAGTTCCCAATTGTCTTTCTTCTCAGTTTTTCTTGAGATAGGTATTGTGAGCAAGTAGCAGTGGTGAGCTGTCAATTCCTTCTTCTTTTTATGGCGCTAAGTCAGATTGTTTCTTCTCAGCTTCCCTTCTTGGCAGTATGAGTGAGGTGGGTAGGAGGGTGTTGTCTACTCCACTCACAGCAAAGGGTTGCTGTAGAGTTCTGTGAAAAGGGTTCCCAGAGATGGAGCTCTTAGAGGCAGGATTTAGGTCTAGCTAGTCCCCCTGTGCTTTGTTGAATGACTTGGTCTGAAGCTTTTAGATCTTCACGTCTCTGGCAGCCCAGCTGTTTTGGCACTGGGAGTCTGTACCACTGGAAACTTCCCTGGATTCCACTGGAACAACAGAGGAGCCAGTTCTTCGCACCTCCTCCACCTCCTGCTCCTGTGTCTCAGCCTCATGGGCTCAAGTCCCAAAGTGCCCATTTACTCCCCAAGCCTGATCAAGTTCCCAGTGTTCCCCAGTAAGTCCTGCAAACCTCGAGACTCATCTCTTGGTCTGAGAGTCCTGAATTCCCCTGAATGTGCCTGAATTTCACCTAGTTTTCTAGTCACACTCTGGATTGAGTGGTGGGCCTCGTTGATGGGTCAGGTTTTCAGATCCAGATGGAATTACACAGGTCTGGGAACATGGGATTGGGCCTACACCCACCAGCCTCTGTCCCACAGTGGGAAAAAAATGACAGCTGTCAGCGCTCTGTGGCTACTGAGGGATGCCCAGAGTCTTTCCCACATGAAAATAAAGTGTAGCTCACCTACTGGGTCAACTTGACAATGTCCTTGACCACTGATTTCTCTGTTTCAAGACATGCCATGGTGCCATCTGAAATGCAGGTTGTCTTAGTCCTCTCTCCAATTTCCTTTGGTGGTTCTGCCTGGGCAGCCACCAGTGCCGGCAGTGGGTTTTTTCTTTCTTTTTAAAATTTTATTCTATCCAAATTTATGGAGTCTCTAGGCTGTTATGAGAGTCCAGTATTAAATCCCAAGGAACCACTGTGCCATGGAGCAGCTTGGAAAGTAACCTCCTTGACTCCACCATCTTACCTGCCCTGATTCTTTTTAACAGGACAACAAACAGACATGAATTGTGCTATGAGCTAAATATTTGTGCCCCTCTCCCCAATTCAAATGTTGAAGCTCTTACCTTCAGTGTGGCATTTGGAGATGTGGCCTCTGAGAGATTAATTAAGGTTAAATGAGGTCATAAGGGAGAGTCAGTCTCTGATCCAATAGAATTAGTGTCCTCATAAAACAGTCTCTTTCTTTCTCCCTCTTCTCCCTCCTTCTGTATCTCCTTCTCTTCCTCTATCTCTCTTCCTTTCACTCTATTTCTCTTTTCTTTTCCCTCTTCCTTTCCCTCCCCTACCTCTCCTGTCTATGCACAAAGGAAAGGTTATCTGAGGACTTAGAGAGAGGGCAGCCATCTATAAGCCAGGAAAAGAGCCCACAGGGGAAACCAAACATGCTGGCACCTCCATTACAGACATCCAGCCTCCAGAATCATGAGAAAATAAATACCTCCTGCTTAAGCTAAAATCTGCTGGTGCTATTTTGCATGCCAACCCGAGTAGTCCAATTTCAGTCTAAGTAACAAAGTTATTTCAATATGGTCTTATTAGTGACCTCTGTTTAGGTTTCCATCCAGCTTTTCAACCTCAAGTGCTTGCTACTCACTGATTTCTATCTCTAAATGCACAGTCTGGAGGATACCTTCAGATCCCTTTATTTCCAGCCACTTTTCATGCTTCAACTTCCCTCTACCTACTCTCCCCACCATACATGCTGAGCTTGATGAAAGTAGGTGTAAATTTCTGTTTAATTTGTCTAACAACAAATTCTTGGCCTTCCAACACTTCCTTTGGTGCCAGGCTGAGTAGTACTCTCCTGAATCGAGTTCCTCAGGCTCTTCAGACAGTGAATCACCCAGCCCCTAGCAACTGATAAATGTGAGGACTACTCTCTTGTTCTAAATCCTTTTCTCTCTCTTCCCCTCTGTCCTTTCTTGTCAGTCACCTCTGATGCAGCCTCCATCAGTCAGTTTGTGGGGTTGGTTCTGAGCCCTTTAAGCAGCACTTAACAAAGAGAGCATGGAAGGCAACATGATGACCACAAAAAGAGATATCAGGTACCGAAACACTTTTTTTTTTTTTTGTAATCCTAGAGAATGACAGAATATTTCAGAATTTCAGCCACAGCGATATTTTTGTGATTCTTGGTCTCAGTTCCCTAAATGGGTAAAGATGGACTTTTCCAGAAGAGAACTATGCTATCATGAAGGTGAGAGAAGATTAAAAGAAAAATCAACACTACAGTCCTGCCACTCAAGTGTGTGTTGCTAGGGCCGTCAGAGCCTCCTGCCGCCAAGTCTGCTTAAGCATTCTCTGCAGCTTGGCTCCTTCCCTCCCAGAAGCAGACCTTTTCCTCTGTCATTGCTGCCTTTGATCCAGAGTGGATTCATGTCCTTTGCCCATTTTGGGGAGGGGAGGACACCTGTAGCTGAGGTGCTGAGAGTACCCCTCCCCCCAGACGCCTAGCCTCCCTGCCTCTGGAAGAAGATAGTGCCTCCTTCTGAGCACATCTCAGAAGTAACGCATGTGGGGATTTAGACCATCACACCACTGGGAGTGAGGTGTTGGGGTGTAAGGGAGTGGGGCTTGGGGGGATCTACATCACAGCACCCATTGATGGAGCTGACCCTAGGTGACTGTTGGGTGACTTCTGAGATAAACAAGGGGCTTCCAGAACTGTACAAGACCCCACCTTTTCCTTCTCAGATATGGGTTATCTCTTCTGTAAAGAATTCCTTTTAAAATCAGACAGATCCCTTGCCAGGCAAGGTGGCATATGCCTGTAATCCAGGCAACACAGGAGGCTGGGGCAGGAGGATTGCAAATTCAAGGCCAGCCTCAACTGAACAAGGCCCTAAGCAACTTAGTGAGTCCCTGTCTCAAAATAAAAAATAAAAAAAGGGCTGGGGATGTGGCTCAGTGGTTAAGTTATCCTGGGTTCAATTCCAGGTACCAAAAGATAAATGAATAAATAAATAAATAAATAAATAAATAAATAAAAATAAAATCAGACAAATCCTAACAGTTTCATGAGGTAAGCATCATCCCAAGTTGACTGATAGAATAGATTTAGGAAGGTTTTATACCACACTCAGAACTAATAAATGAAAGGTGAGTACTGAAAACCAATTTTGTTAGATCCCAAATCCATGTACCTTTTCTTAAAACAAAAATAGGACAGAAATTTTCACTAAAACTCTCTAAAATGTTAAAGAAATCTCACCATTTCTCTAGAGCATGTAAACCTATAGGTAGAAAACAGAGCTTTAACTACAATGCACATATTATTACTCCAGTTAAACCTTGACCAGGATCCATTGCACAGCCCCCTCTCTCTCCTTTTCCCTCATTATTTCTAGCCAACCTCAGTAAGTGTTTTACTTGCATATCACAAACATGCTCTTCCTGGTTCCTTTTAGAATCCACCATTTTCCATTCTTACACTTGAGTATTAAGGTCTTCTTCCTAGGCCTTGGACTGAATCATAGCCATTGTAAGGGTGCCACAGATTCATTATCATCCTGCTGCATGGATACAATGAAGTCCTGCTGAAGGCAGACTTTTTCTTTAGGGCAAATCCCACTGGATGTGCAGGCAGTGGGGACAGAGAGCTGGAAGAGATACACCACAGAGACGGTGCTGGGCACAGTCCCAAGGATGCTGCACCTTGCAAGACAAGCTAGAAAGCAATCTGTGTTTCCAATAATTGAGGGTTTAAGCAAATGTGTCTTTTAGAATTTGCTTTCTCCTAATTATCTCTTCCTGGACACAGATGCAAGAATATGGATTCAGGCCCCAAAGTGGAGGTTCAACAAACAAAAGAGAAAAAATATGTACTAGAGAAAGAAACCTTTCTTAAGAAATTATATTTTACTTCTGTTGGGTACCATATTGTCTGAATAAACTGATGTTGAAGGAATGCAAAATTTTGCTGACATGTCCCAGGAGATTATCATTGTAATTAAACAAATTTATGGTTTCTACACTGTTACCAGTATCCTATGTTTGGCATCAAGAATGAATCTGGTAAATTAAGAAAAAAATCCACAGGACAAGTGAGTTGTAGTGATACAGCTGGATCTAGTAGTCAAGAAATCTGTGTTCTAGGCTGACTTTGGTCACCCCCATGCTGTCTGGCTTTGGGTAGGTCATTGAAACACTTAAGTCTTCAATTTGCTCATCTGTAAAATAGCAGCTATCTGCCCTCCCTTTCTGAATCTGATGTGGATTAGATGAGATGAAAGATGTTTGAAATTGGATGAGATGAAAAATGTTGGACACATAAAAATAAAACCTCAAAGGACAACCAAAGGACTCCTTTAAGGGATGAAGGCTGGGCTTGGTGGGGGATGAGCACATGTGTGGTCATGGGTGGAAATTGTCCTTGCGGTTGAAAGTGTTCCGGTTTACTCAGGCTTAGGGATGTGCTGGAGAGGGAACTTTCTTATCCATCTGAGCATGGCCATTTGAATTCTCACCCCTCATTTAAGCAGGGCCAGGGTTTGAATATGCATACTGGGAGTAACTGGAAACCAGTGAGAGGCTAAACTGCAGGGAATAGATGGGTAGTTTGCTTTCCCTTCAGCCAGAACTCAGGGTGTTTGATTTAAATTTCTCAGAAAATGGATAATATCAATCCTTCTGTTTCCAAAGAGTGTGTCACTTGTGTTTACCAGTGATTTCCTAACTCTTGTGTCTTTATTTGCACTTGATTTTTAGATTCATTTCTTTCCTTTTAAAATACTCTCTGGGCCAGGGGCACAGTGGCACAAGCCTATTATCCCAGAAACTTGGGAGGCTGAGGTAGGAGGATCATGAGTTCAAATCCAGCTTCAGCAGATTATTGAGGTGTTAGCAACTCAGTGAGACCCTGTCTCTAAAATATTAAAAAGGGCTGGGGAGAACTGGGGCTATAGCTCAGTGGCAGAGTGCCTGCCTAGCATGTGTCCGTGGCACTGGGTTTGATCCTTAGCAGCACATATAAACAAACCAAATAAAGGCATGCTGTTCATATACAACTCCAAAAAAATTAAAATAATAATAAAAAAAAGGGCTGGGGATATTGCTCAGTGGTTAAGCGCCCTTGGGTTCAGTCCCTGGTACCCCACCCCCCCAAAAACATCCCCAAACAAAAAACTATCTGGAATTTGTGTGTGTGTATATATATATATAATTTCTTCTTCTTTCTCTTCCTCTTCCTCCTCCTCTCTCCTCCTCCTCTTCTTTTCCTTCTCTTTCTCCTCCTCTTTCTCCCCCTTTTTTAAATGAAAAGGAGCTAGCAAAGCTTTGTTTCTAAAAAAGCATTTTGAGATGATTTCTTCAGATCAGATAATTGAAAGTGCCCCGGGGTTACACAACCCCAGGCCTGGAAATGACTGTGTAAAGCAATGTCACTGACGATCAGCAGTGCCAGGTCATGTTTCAAATGAAGACAGACAAGGGGAGAATCACAGGGAATATATCCAGGAAGGCTGATTTCTAACCCTGTGCCCATCAGCTTGACCACTGGCTTCCACAGCCTGGGACTACTGACCCACGTACAGTGTGAGACCCAACACCCCTGCCTTCCAATGAGAATTCCTTAATGGTTTCCAAGTCTTAAGGCATTGAAGCAGGACACCATGGAGTCCTGTTACTCTTCACTGGTAGGAAAGATGCTCCCCACCCAGAACTGTGAGTGCCGGTTCATGCCCAGTGCTACTTTTTCCCCAGCTGATAGCTACAGGAGAGTCCTGATATTTGGACATGATTACCTCCTTGTAAGCACTATACCAGACAGTCTGAAATTCCAATCCTGGTTATATCCTGACTATAGACAACACTGAAATTAGTATGAGTTTTATTTCCTTATCTGTAAAAAAAAAAAGTGCTCATGAGAACCATCTCACTATTATGAATTTTAAATGAAATAACCTATAAAAAATGTCTTGTGTAGTGCTTGGTTCAGAATAGCCATTTGATAAATGAGAATGATTATTAGGGGAAGAATAAGGCTCTAAGAGACAGGAAGTGTGGGATCTATGTTTAGTTCAGCCTCTAATGAGTTTTGTGAGTTTAGACAAGTCACTTAGCTGCTCTGTGCTTCAATTTACCCATCTATCAAATTGTCAACTGGTATTTGATGGTTTACCTATCATGGTAGAGAGGATAAGATCGCCTTGCAAATATTAGCAGCTAAACACATATTTGTCAAAGAGTCAAATAGGTATAGAAAGGACTTCAAAAAGTTAAAATGACTATATGGATATGCATTTAAGCACACTTCAAAATATAATCATATGCTACATTCTCAAGAATGAACAAATTCTAAAGTAATTAAGAAAACATCTAAGTTTGACAGAAAATTTTCTTTATCTGAAAGGTGGTGATTCTATTCTTATTATAGCAGCATATTGAAAATAACAGACTTATTTGGCAAAACCACACACAAACTTTACGGAGTTTGCAGATAGCCCCTAGTACATTCCACTAAGGACACTAAGATGAATGCCAAGAAGGATTTTTTTTTAATCTTTCCTTCTTCCCCTTCCTACACTCTGAAACAATCATCAATTACCCTTATCCACCGGCACCATCTCATCTAAGTTCATTTTCAAGATGAAGTTTCCTCGTTGGATGGTGGCTGTCCAATCCTCCTTCTGTCCATCACTGACTGCCTCAGAGCTGTCCCCAGATTGACAGTTTGAGAGCGAATCAATAATAATTATCTGGCTGCAGCCATGGCGAGCTGTGTAATTCTGCCACGGGACAGCATTGTGCAAACAGAGCTGCATCTCTGGCTGCAGGTTTAAATATGCAGGTTGGGGCTGTCCATTTAGGTGTGCTGATCATGTGATTACTGGGAGGTAGTGCTTCTTCCCTGCTACATTAAAACCCTTTCAAATGATACACTCACCTTTGGGGACTGGCTGCTGGCGAGCATTGCACTATGTAAAATGCTGTCTTCAGGGCCTTGGAACATAAATCAGTGATTTAAAGGCACAAGGCTGGGAGAGGAGACACATTCTGCTTTAGTTCTTTATGTAGACTTGGAGAGGAACCACAATGGAGAATGTGTAAGCACAAAGAAGAGAATGAGATCTCAAATATATTTGAGCCTGTATTTATTTTACCTTGTCCTAGCCAGAGAAGAGAATTGCTTTCTGAAATTATTTGTATTGCAATTGAAAAGCAAAATTACTTCAGTATAACAATGTTGATTTGAGAGGTACAAGCTCAGCATTTTCCACTCGAACAAGAAAATGTCTGCTTTATTGGGTTGTGTATAACTTTTCTCTAAAGCAACTTTAGCATATTTGAATAGATGTCGCTGATGTATTTATTCTAATGAATAAGCAACATCATTTTATTGGTCATATTGATGGCATTTGAATATTGACTGCAGTGGTGTGTCCTTGTTGGTGGTGGTTTTTTCCCCAATGGGAATCTACTTCTGATAAGAAATTAGGAGAGGGGAAGATCGCGGAAGGGAATAGCACTATTTTACAAGAAGTGAGTAAAAGCTAGGCATGCAACCCCAAATCACTTCCCTCCCTCCCTCCCTCCTTTCCTTTCTGCCTTCTTTCCTTCCTCTACTCTTTGCTTGCTTCCTTCCTTCCTTGCTTGCATTTTGTCAGTAAACCAATCAACCAGATAGTCAACCAAACCACCTGTGTTTATTCACCCCCTTCTTTTAGTGGGCATACATGTGAATCAAATCAGAATCTTGTCCTTGGAGAACTTGCAGACTAGTAGGAGAGATAAGTCATGGGGATACTAATTAGAGCCTTTTGACCCAGGGGGGAAAGTACTAATTGACAAAGAAAAAAAATCAGAGAAAGTGGCAAAGGGTTTCAGAGCCTGGGCAGAAGATTTCCAGCTAGGGGGTCATATTTGTAGCTAAACCATCCTGTGATCAAAGTGTACACCTGCTATTTTGCAATGAGTTCATTAACTGTTAAGACACTAGGGAGGCAATTAAAACACTAAGGAAAAATAAAGCAGTGGTGAGTTAAACAAACAAACTAAATGTATTAAATACTGGGCATCATGGGGACAATTTTCAGTGGTCTTGAAAAGGTTTGAAAAGTCTATAAAAATTGAAACACATAATAAAATAGGAGTTTGGGAAGGTAAGGGAGAAAACGACGTGATTCCATAGAGAAAAATATTCTCTGAGATTTGCAGACTGTTGTTGAGTTGAAGGCAGGTATCATTCTATTCTGATTTATGAAACTGAGACTTTTAATCCCCATCTCCTCCATGAAGAGCTTCAGATTTCTTAAATTCCTTCTTCAGTCTTCCTCTGAATTCTTCATAGCCTCTGCTGATGGACTTGTCCTCCAGCACGAGCTGCCTTGTGCAACTGGAGGATCCTTTAGGTGATCAACAGGCTTTGCTTTGTGTCTTCCAGAGAACCATGAAAACCAAGAGCTACCATAAGCACACTCATTAGGAAGATTAGCACATCCCTCTCATTTAGCTGGATAATCAACTTTCAAAGAAAATCCAGAAAGCTTTTTAACAGAGGTGGGCTGCTTTGTGGGATCTGTAGTTTCTTGGCAAATTATCAGGGAATTTCATGCAAAATAACATATACTCTGGTAAAAAGGACCAAAGTAAGTTGTGGCTACTGTGATAATAATAGTAAGACTTAGATTGCCTGTAGCTATTTTTTTCTGGCTTCCCCTTCCCCTCACCCTCACCCTCACTTCCCTTAGCTGAGGGGGAAGGGGGACAAATGGCATGCAGATGGGAAGAGGGCTGAAGGATGGAGTTAGATTACTCTGAGCTCTGAAAACCAGACATGCAAGGCTGCCTATTCAACCCATTGTGAAAAGAAGAAAGGAATACAGAAAATAGTTAATTGGAAAAGTTGGGACAGGGGCTCAGTAGGACACAGAGGGAGCAGGTGTGGCCTGTAGGAATTGTTGGGGCAGGCAGCTGGTTCAGGAAGAGGAGTCAGCCCTGGGGCGGCCAAAATACATAACACAGAAGCAGAACCAACATTGGTACAGAGCACAAAACAATGACCTGTTCCTCAAGCACTCACCCAGGGCCTGCCCTTGGAAGGGCCCCTTGCTTGGTTTAAGAAGCTAATGCTCTATGTTAGAATTCTTAGTAATTTTTCAAAAGGAATCTAGTAGCTAAAATTTGCACTGGAGCCTGAAAATTACAATCATACTTAATATGATCTGCATTTGGTATTGCACAGGGTTGTTCAGGTGGGATGTGACAAAAGGTGTTGGCCATGTTTCAGGAGGGAAAGTTCACTGTCTAAATGAAGGACATTTAAAACCCATGCCCTCAGGGCCTGGTCTCTCCCATGGAACTGAATTCTTTTAACAGCAAGGCCTGTTCCTGAATCATCCATAATTTCCAGAGTATATATCCTGATGCACGTTTCAATAAGTATGCTGATTGATTGATCAAAGAACCAAATGGAAATTTGTTTACTAATATTATTGCCATTGGAATTATAAAGCATTATTATTACTTATGTGGTTTTGTGATTCTTTAGTAAGCTCAAAGAGAACGTGCATGCTTTAAATATTTCGCATGGAAAAAGGATGAATGCAAGAAAAGCACAAAGAAAACCACATTAAAAGGGGGCAGTATGGTGAAATGACTGCTTCCTGTGTGCTTTCAACAGTCTACACAATCTGTCCCATAGTATGTTCCTGAGAGGAAAAAGAAACGGACCCTTAGGGCCAGTGGACTGAACTTCGGTGGCATATTTGGTGCTTATAAGTGCTCACCTTCGTGTCACATAGTCTGGTATCAAAACCTTGCTTTCCTGCTCACTCACTGTACAAACTTGGGTATATCATTAGCCATTCCGTGCTTTGGTTTCCTCATTTCTAATCTGAGAATAAGCATTGTAACTACTCCACACAGTTGTAAAGATTAATAAGATGATGTATTTTGCAGTTTGTATTTTAAATATCCCCCAAAGGCCTATGTGCTAAATAAAGGCTTTGTTGCCAAACTGTGGTGCTATTGGGAGGTAACAGAACCTTCAGGAGGTGGGGCCTAGTGGAAGGAAGTTAGGAGATTAGGGGCGTGTCCTGGAAGGGGATACCAGGACCCAGCCCCTTCCTCCCTTTCTCTTTGCTTCCCAACCTCCATGAAGTGAGCAGCTTTGCTCTCTACATACTCCCTGCCATGATGTGCTGCCTTGCCACAGTTCCAAAAGAGCAAACGGGGCCAAGTGGCCATGACTGAAACCACTGAACCGGAGTCAAAATCAATCTTCACTTCCTTTTGGCCGCTTATCAGGCATCTTGTTACAGTGACAGACAGTTGACTAACACATAACTCTTTTCATACATAGTATAGTACCGAAAACACAAAAAATACACAATAAATATTTGTGATAATGAGGTGATTCTCAGCAGAAAACAAGGGGAGCAGAGAATCCAAGCCAGTGAGAGGAGAGGGTGGAGATGATTGGGAAAAGCAATTTTGTGCATGCAAACATTCATCTCCTATTCAGCCATGTAAGAATGGACCATGGTCGTGGAATGCTTTCTTACCAAGAGGTAAAGGGCCCACACAGCCTGTGCCAGGCTTAGCAACCTGTGTGAGTGTATCTTTATCTGTTTTAAACTCAGTGGCTCTCAAGTAGGTCTCTAGCTTTCTGTGCTTTAGACCCCACATGGAAAGTGCTGGGGTACTTCCTTTGTAGCACTGTGGAGTGAGTGTAGACACTGATCCTGTCAGCTTGGAGTGGATCTGCTGGCCTTGGCAAACTGATCCTTGCAAGGGGCTGGATCGTTGCATAATCTGACTCCCCTGGCTGTATGTAAACCAGGTGCGATCTGAGCATGGTATGCATACAGACTGTTCTCAGTGAACTTAGGTCATGCATTATTGGTCTCTTCCCGGGGAAGCACTTTTCTGTCATTTAACTATGGCCACATAGACTTGTCACCCAGCAAATTGTAAAGCACTTAGATTTGACCTTATGGCACTACTGAAGGTCAGCAGGAATCTTCCTCAAATGCCTTCTAGGATTTGTCCCATGTTCCTTGAAGGAGGGTACCATAAAACTGAGAAGAGCAATTTTTTCATTTTGGAGGCCAGTAGAGGAACTGGGCAGCAGCAACGATGGCAGCATTGTCATAAACCATGTTGATCATGGTTAAATTGGTGCTAGCAGCAGGGAGATGTACTATTTGCAACAGTAATAACCCATATAATATGATCTTGGGGAACTTAATCCAACTTCTTTGTGCATAATTGTAAAAGAACTGACCTCATCTATAAAAGAAATAGTAAAAGTGTCTACTAATGGAAATGTTGGGAGGGTTAACTGAGTTGAGATGATTAAATGAAATAATATACATTAAGCAGTTAGCGTAGTGCCTTGGGCTCAATGAGGAGTGGTCATTATTGCCATTAGTATTTCTGTAGAGAATAGTAGGACCACCAGTGTTGAGAGCAATGGGAAATGACGATGTAGCATTAACTACAAAATGAGCTCTGTTTGGAGTTTTAGTACTCTAGGTCACGTTCTGGCCTAGCACTTTCTCCACAGGCTTGACCTGTCTGTGGTGTGACCATACCTTCTTCAGTTTGAGTGACCATTTATCATGACGTTTAAGTGAGAAAATAATCTGAACTATAGCTAAGACCTCTGTTACTAGGAGATGCAGAGTCAGAATTAAGAGAAAACCTTGGATCAATCTCTGTGTGACTATAAGAAATTTAATGAACCCTTCCCATGTTCCCATTTTTTTTTAATTTTTCAATTTGCAAAGTGGAGGTCAATGGCACCTGTTATTCAGTTGATGTAAAAGTTAAGGAAGGTAGTGTAAAGCAAAGGTCCTTTCTGGGTTTGAAATAATATAAAGTATTTCCTATATTTCACACTAACTACCATGTGGGACACAATTAGGCAGCTAATATTTTCCTCATTTTATAAACAAGGAACTAAATCTAGAGGAATTAGTTTTCTCAGAACCAATTACAGGTAAATTACATAGGACTTGAAATCCTTCTTTCTGAGACTAAACTCTTCATTTCTGAAGACTTGACACCCTTCCACCATATTAAATCATCAGCCAAATGTAATATGTAAAACTTATCCAGAGAAAGCTACTCCCCTGCCTCCTCTCAGTCCTGTCATTGGCCCCCAAGGCTCTGAGGAGCCCAGTTTGCGAACCTTAGTCTGTTGCAGGGAGAGTCCCTAGGGAGTGGAGCGCTCATTCTACCACCCTCCCAGGGCCAGTTGCTGAGGTCAGGTGTCATTCTGATCTGGGAGGATGTTGAACCAGGAGACCTCTTGGGTCTCTGACTCTGGGCTCCAGCTCCTCAGAGCTCAAGGGGTTGTGGAAATGCATAGCTGAGACCTGAGCCATCCTGGTGATGCTGTCTCTGGCCCTGGAAAGCTGCTTGTGCTGCTTCTCTTTGGTACTCATGTCTTTCAACTTTCTGAAGAGCTGAGATTGTTTCTGGTTTCTAGGACAAATGGAGAACTTGGATAATTATTGCCTGGTAAGCAATCAGAAAAGAAACCAGGGTTCAGAAATAGCTTAGTGCTTCCAAGGATGGTGGGGAAAAAAAAAAAGAAAAGAAAAAACTCCCAGTCAGGCAAATAGCTCAAGGTCAGGATGTGGCATCTAGCATTTCTCACTGCAGGGCTGGAGGCCTGCAGCCTCAGGAAGGGTGTGCATGCTCAGTGGTGGCTTTAGTGGTGGAAATGCTGTTATAGCCCTGACCTTTGCTATAGGCTCATAAAAAGCAGATTTATTGGTTTTTAGAACTGTATCTGTTTGTGGAACAATATTAGGCATAAGGAAATAGCATTTCCTGAGATCAGCAAACTCCTGTCAGAATACCATGGGGAGAGAGTTTTGGGGATAGTCTGATATACATTCCCTGAAGCTTTTTGTTTTTCCTTTAGACCTTGGTGAAGATGTTGGGAAGGTGGTAGGTCTGCTTGAGGAGTCCATACCAGGAGATTATATGAGGATCATGCTTTAGTGGCTTATGGGGAAGATAGCGGGGAGGAAATACCCCATCTTAGTTCTCTGTGGCCTTTGGTGGGGCCATATGGGTGGTAAGGCTCCTCATGCAAGAGAATGAAGTTGGAAGTATGAGCCAGAGGGTAGCCCAGGCCGGGTAAGGGGAAACCCAACCAGGGGCATACTGAAATGTGGGGATCCAGAGGAAGCTGCTGTTGTTCTGCAGGTCTTCTGCTAAGGGGGTTGCTGCAGGGAAAACTAGACACTGCTTGCATGAATCATATGCATCTCCAAATGCTGGTCACCACACAACAGAGGCCCCCAGCTTCCAAAGGAAATGCCTGAGCAGGGATGGGACAAAGGAAAGGCAAGGGAGGAGCCTGGGTACAACATGTAAGGAGATGCTCACTTCCAGGGCTGGGCAAGTGCAGAGTGGGGCTTCCCTTGCCTCCCTTTGGTCCTGGTTGAACCAGAGTAAACTAGAAGTTTCTGCCTCTACTTCTTCCAGCTCCACCACATGGCTGCAGTCTCAGGGAAGGGGGCTAGATCTTGGAAACAAACCTGTTTCCCTCTTCTATCCTCCTGGGGTCACAATTCTAGTCTGTGTAGGCTAGAGCTTTAAACTGGGTATGAGGGTGATGGTTTTAATTGCATTGGACTACATTTTAATAACAGAAAGGGTCTGAGTAATTGTGGAATTGGACTAAGATATCATCAAAGAAGTCACTATCAAATAAATAATGGGGAATTGATAACACATAATTGCAATGTTGGCATTACAAAAGAGCAGATTTACATTATAAAAGCTTGAGACTTAAACAAACAGTTATCTAATTTGGTGATTTTGGAGAGGAAAAAAGGGAAAGGCAGGGTACAAAAGGGGTCAGGTGGAAGACTCAATTATCTGCTTTTTAAAGTTAGTGGTCTTGTTGTGGGATAGGATATGTGGCAGGGCTGGGTTTGAATTCCAGCTTTATTCTGTATAGATATGGGATTTATTCTGTATATATATATAGAGAGTACTCAAGCCTTTGTGTCATGTTTTTGAAGTAGAAATAAGAAAACTCTTACTCTACAGTAGTATTGTGAGGACACAATGACATAGGATAAGGTACCTGGAGTTAGGCTTAACACCTAGAAGATGGTCAATAAAAGCTAGCTGTTTCCATTGGCCTCACAACTACCTCACTGTAGGAAAGGGGCCTTCCACAGTGTATGTGTCTGAGCATCTGTGAGTGTTGGCTGGGGTGTGTGCAGGCTGGAGAGCAAACTGCTAGAGAGATGATTTTGGAAAATACTGGAAATGGATGAATAAGGAGCTTTTAACATAGAAAGAACAACAATAGGCCTCTAGTCTGTGTAGAGATAGATACATACATCTGTTTGTAAAGTCAATAAGTATTGGAATGGAGGGCTTATGTTTAAGGGTCACTGAAACTGTGGCAGCATCATGAAGCCTGACAAAAGTCATGTTGGGCACACAAAAAGGAATATTAGTTTTCAGTGAGTGACAGTATATGGATAAGATAGATAAGTAGCTCTCAAGATGTGTGGATATAATTGTGGAGGTTAGAAATGGAGCTGGTTCTTCTTTTTTTTTTTTAAAGAGTGAGAGAGAGAGAATTTTAATATTTATTTTTTTTTAGTATTTGGCGGACACAACATCTTTGTCTGTATGTGGTGCTGAGGATCAAACCCGGGCCGCACGCATGCCAGGCGAGCGCGCTACCGCTTGAGCCACATCCCCAGCCCCTGGAGCTGGTTCTTAAAGAAACTAGTGGTGCATAGAGTAGAAATCTTATATTTGGAAGTTGATGTCATGAAGGTCATTCTTACTTTCCTACCAGGTGGGTCTCAGGGAGATTATCAGAGACAAATTCCTGGACCTATTATCCCAAGGGAATAGCCCCTTATGGTATTTAAAAATAATAGTCAGTGCCTAATAAAATTCAAGGTTTTCTTTGTGCAGATTCTGGAAGGAAGCACTTAAACAGTTGTTTTTAGTTTTTTTTTTTTTTTTTTTTTGAGTAAAGAAAAATAAAATGGAAAGAAATTATCCAGAGACATGATAATTATACTGACCATGTGAGGGGAATACACACAGGAGTGACTTGTGTTTAAAATGAATCATGTTTGGGCTTGTCACAACATGAAAAGATGTGATATCATCTTGTTTACTTGAACAGAGAAATTAATTTATTTTTTCTGGAAATTTTTATTAGAATTTGTCCCATCTTTTCCTTTTTTAATATTTTAAATATTTATTTTGGAAGAAGGGTAAGTTAATATATTGGTCTTTCTTGGAAATCGGATACAGTTTTCATTATCATAATTGTGGTATTTATGCTTTGATATCAATGGATGTCTCCCCTTGCCCTCCAAGAGTGAAGATTTCATTTTAAAGCTATTTGTTAGGATTCAATAACAAATATTTTTCCAAAACTGGGTGTGGGAGATTTGAATTCTAGATTTTTGGGGAAAAAGGTTATAATTCCTTATAGTTATAGTGGAATACAGAAATGAGTATTCAATAGACACATTTAAAAAACAAAAACTTTAGTATTCATATCAAGTAAGTATTTTTTTTAATTGGTATCAGGGATTAAATACAGGGGTACTTCACCACTGAACCACAGCCCCAGCCCTTTTTATTTTTAATTTTGAGACAGGGTCTCACTAAGTTGTTAGGGCCTCCCTAAGTTGCTGAGTCTGATTTTGAACCTTTTATCCTCCTACCTCTGCCTCCCAAGCCACTGGGATTACAGGTATACACTACCACGTATGATTGGTCTTTTTTAAGTAAGAAAAAAATATAAATATATATGTATATGTGTATAAATAATTACATATATTCATCTATATGTATATATGTATTGCTTCAGGTTTAGTTGGGAATTGCATCATATCTACTTTATCCAATGTACTATTCCTCATAATTCATGGGAATTAATAAGTTTATGGGTTAATCTGTCTAGTGTTTTCTAAATTAAAAACAATTTGCCTACATAATAATTGTAGAGAAGGTATGTAGTTTTAACTGGGTGTATGTGAGTAATAAATAGACATCAAATTCAAAACAGAATCAGACAATCGGGAGATCTAATCAATGCATGAGTGAAATCAAAAGGTCTCTCTGTACTGTTTCTTTCCTAGAATGTGATTGGCAGCGAGACCTCTTGGCTTAGTACACAAACAGAGGAGATGGAGAAGAGGAAAGCTGGCATTTTACACAGTTTATCTTCCATTATTGTCTTTAACTTTTAAAAGGACATGTAAACCCTTGGGGAATCCTACCATGGTCTGAAATTCTGCTATCAATTCTACATTTTATTTCTAGTTGATAATAGTGATAAAATTTAATATGCCCTAAAATAAAAATAATATCGAAAACTCACAAGGACAAGCATCTCTTGATAAATGGAAGAGATACACTCCTGGAAAAGAAAGTCTCTATGTTTAACTCTTTGAAAACATCATAATTATGATAACTAGAATCTAGTTATTGTACTAGGATTGTGCTCACAATACAATTCCTGAGATCAGGGATGGAGGGGATCTCTTAGCATTGACGGGCTTGTGCATGGGGAGAAGTCATGTCTGCTTGGGTACGGGAGGCAAACTGGCAACATATATATATAAGAATTGGGAGTTGGGGGAGGGAGGGGACTCTTCTATGTATACCTCAGTCTTAACCACTCCAGTCTTGGAATCAGCAGGGTCTTCCACACTCTCCCTACTCAGAAAACATCTTCCCCAAATTCATACATCCATTCTCACTGATGGTTCCAATGTTGGATACTCCTAAGAAAAAGAGTGACATGGAAAGAAATGTCTACATTTATTTCTCTACTTGGCTTAGTATGGTTAAGCATGAAAATGTCTTGTACTGCAAATAAATCTTTGCTGACTGGCAATAGAAACTTCATTCCAGAACATACCAAAACACAGCAGGGTTTATGGCCTGGATCTCTTAATCTTTTTCACCTACTTCTTAGAAACTTTCTCTCTAATAGCCCCTAATGCATTTTTTGAATTTCTATAAGATCAAACAGAAAATGTCCTACACTTTATTCAAACTCCAATTCCCGCTTTTTAAAATAAATCCCAATACTATCAAGTGTCCAAAAGCATGCTCTTGCTCTTGCTAGGTTTTTTTTTTTTTTTTTTTTTTTTTTTTTGTGTGTGTGTGTGTGTGTATTTGTAGACATGCGCATGTGCTGAAGATTGAACCCAGAGCATCATGGGTGCTAAGCAAGCACACTAACCACAGAGCTTCACACTCAGTCTCCTCATGCTGGTATTTAAGCACTGGTAAATCAAAATAGGCCTTCTGTGGATGCTGTCCAGCACAAGCATCTTGACATGGCATTTGTTCTTCTAGCTTTTTGCTTTGAAAAAATTTGTCATAATTATACTGTAAAAAATCTGAATAGAACAACTAAAAAGTATATCAGATGAACTATACAACTTATGCATTTTGATCCTATTATGGCTTTCCTATCGTTTCCATCTCTTACCTGAGACACAGTTAGCAGACTTAACTAGGTGTGGTATAAGAATTAGGAATGTGGCAAAAGTTCTGATGGTCTGCAGGAGGCCTGTTTCCCACATATCTTTGATATAACTCTCTCACATTTTGAAGAATGTAGTCTGCAGTGCAAGTCTGTTAACACTTTTGGCCACAAATCACTGGAAGATTTTCAAGCAGAATGTACTTTAGTGGAAAAACAATTTACTAAGGAGGGTGGTTTAAATCTTATTATGATTAATGGGGTCTGATCTTTTTGATCTGCTCATAGCAATGAACTCTTCAGGAACTAAATATCCTGGGTGATCTCAAACTGTGTTTTACCTGTAAGAAGGGGAAAAAAAAATCTTCCACTGAGTGTAAACATCCATTAGGAATATAAATTTCCTGGACAGTCTAGAAACACTTTAGATGAATATTCCTTTTAAATCACTGTTTGTCTCTTTATATTCTGTGAGAAAATTGCATAGGATTGTCACTTCTGTGAATATTTCTGCGGACATTAATTAGCCACCAGCTAAATAAGTTAGAAACCTTATCTACAAGAATACCCTTCCTTTAAAAAAGCCATTAACAATGTAAAGCATGGTAAAGCATAGTTGTGTTTGGCTGCTATTTTTTAAACATTTATATTTAATGATGATTTACTTCTTACATTACTAAAGAGAATTCACAATTCACATTATCATTCTACAGACTCTTAAAATTTTGCAGTAAAGAAGCCTATTAACTTCTGATTATCCCAGGGCTTCCCAATATGGTTGACCATAGAAAAGTTTCAGTGCCTTGGTCACATTTAGATTCCATGGTCATTTCCCAATGTGGGAAGTGCTAATCTAAAGTGATGTTTAATAAAGAGTGGATGTGTCTGATGCCTTCCATCTGATAGCGTGATACCACTTTTAGCTAAAGTAATGAACAGGATAGGGTAACTGCATGGCAAATCTTCAACAGAACTTTCTAACTCTGAAGTCTGGCTCCAGGAAAAACACAAAAGAAATTACTGTTAGACAAGACATGCCTATCTGTATTCTGGCTTTTATCTTAGATTGATCATTTCATCATTTCTGTGTATTTATCTAATAAATGCATAGGGTAGTTATGTGCTAGGCAAATCTAGTCACTATAGAAACATCAATGACATATATTCATATTAATGCTATTGGGTAGATATATCTGAAATTCATAGATGAGGAACTAAAACATGAAAGGTTAAGTAACTCATTTAAGCCAAAGTAGTGAACGATAAAGCTGGGTTTTCACCACATGCAATGGAAAAACAGTGTGTATTCTTCCCCACAATGTCATACTGGCACCCTTTGGTGTTTCCCTCAGATGGCTAACACTTCTCCCAGCTTCCCCTCTGAGACCAGGAGGAGCAAGTCAGCAATCTTCCGCATAAGAGGAAGGAAGTCTGAGGCAAACTCAGCATAGGCCTCACATCTCTCACCTTGATGAAGTTGTCACCTCTATGGTGGCATTTACCAATCTTGGCCACTTTTTCCTATTGAAAAAATTATTCCCATTTTCTCCCTGAAGCCTAAATATGGATCATATTCTGCCTCTTTCTATCCAATTAGCTAGAGAGGAAGGGAGGTCATGTAGTAAGGATTAAAATTTATTGAGCCAAGTTTTAATTCTTGGTCTGCCACTAATAAGGTAAATGACCTAAGATCAGCTACATATCCTGTCTGAACCTCATTTGTAATATAAGAGAACTGAGTTAAATAACCTTCAAGACTGTGCACAAAGTTTTAACTAAATTCATGTCATTTACTATCAAGTGGCTTCCTTTATTAAAGATGATAACTAGAAGATTAGAGTCATGGAATGATGTGATTTTTCCTTTGAGTTTGTTCTTACACTCCTTGGAGTGGATATAGTGGGAAACTCTTATTTCTCTTCTATTCACATGCAGAATTTCTGATCACAAACTGTGAAGATCTACCCCCTTCCCATGCACTGACCAGTTCTCCAACATTAACTGGGTGTTCCACAGGTTAACTCACTTGTAACACTAACTGCCAATGTTAAGTGTAGATACCATAGGATAAGAGCTCAGTCCCACAAGACTGCCTGCACTTCAGATGGCAGTTGCAAGAGGTGGCTTCCAGGTTACCCATGACTTCTTTTGGACTTGACTACAAATAAGATACTTATCACCCATCCTCAGGCCCAATCATTCACTAGAATAGCTCACAGAACTCAGAAAAATTTTAGTTACTCTATTATGGGTTTATTATAAAAAAGATACAACACAAGAACAGCCAGATGTAAGAGATTCATAGGGAAGGGCATGGAGGGAACAGTGTGAAGTTTCCATGTCCTCTCCAAGATGCACCAGCCTCCCAGCACCTCCATGTGTTCACCGACCTGGAAACTCTCCCACCACAGAGTTAGGGATTTTTTTTTTTTTAAATGGAGGCTTCATTGTGTGGACATGACCAATTTTTAACTTAATCTGCAGACTTTAGGAGTTAGGAATGAAGGTTCATGCTTCTAATCATGAGTTGGTTGTTGTGGTGATCAGACCCCATTCAGAAGTCTACCAAGAGCTACCTTACGAGGACAACAGCAGATGCTCCAGTTACTCAGGAATTAGGAGCTCTGTGTTAGGAATCAGGGCCCAAGACTGTAGGAACCACCCCATCTGCTAGGAAAGTATAAAGGTTTTAGGAGAGCTGTGCCAGAGACTGGGTGCATAGAGCAAATGTATGCATCTTATTGTGTCACAAATGGATAGAAGAATTCTACAGTTAAGGAAATGTCCTTAATAAGGAGGCTGTGATAACTCTGAAGATCCTTGCTCCTTTCTTTCTTACAAACAAACTTCTTCACTGTTTTTTAACTATTCATGACAAATACAAATCCAGGAACATTCAAGATGTCAAGTTTAGAATCTCCCCAAGCTGTGAGCCATGGATGAAGGCCTATATATTATTCATCCATACATCACCAGTTGTACCTTGGACAGTGTGCTATACATAGTCAGGATGTAACAATAGTGGTGGAACGAAAGTGAACTCAACTTGGGAGACTTGCTTGATTAAGCATTTAGTTAGCTGGTGATATTTATTGGGAATCCAACAGCGTGGGCAGCAGCAAGCAGTCAGGGAAGTGATATAAAAAAAAAGTCCTGTTGACATCCTTAGAGTTTGATGGGCTATTTTTTGAAGAGTTTGTTCATGTCTGATACAAAATTTACTGAACATGTGGTGTATTTTCATTTTCTCCTTAAAAAAATCCACCAAAAAAAAAAAGAAAGAAAGAAAGAAAGAAAAGAAATCAAACTCTTGGTAAGGTTGTCAAATGTTTAAAAGAAAGACTGTGAATATGACATTAGAAGGTCAGGATGGAATAGCTACATGTGCCAAGACTCAAGCTCCAGTGTATGACAAGAGTGATGGGATCAAGCCCCAGGAATTCCTGATGATCAAAACACACAGCCCCGATTGGTGTACTCCCTCCATCAGGCCTTGCTAAGACTGAAGGGACCATAGTGTATAACAGGGTCTCATGATAATAATGAACAAAAATCTGATACTATCCTCAGAGACATAAAACTTAAGTGTTTGGGGTTTATTCTCACAGAAAATTTAGCTAAGTCAAAACCTGAAAATTAAAAACAATAACAACAACAAAAAAGAGTTTGGAAATGGTGCGAGGGTCTCATTCAAAGTAAAAGAAACTGTTAATCTACATTTTCTTGGTGAAAATTGGAGTTTATTAGTATAATTCATCAAATTAGAAAGCAAAGTTGATTAGAACTTATTTGATTGAGACTACACTGATGAAAAAAAAAGCTATAAATCTAATCAAGGAAAAACATCCTTCCACAAGGGGAAAGTACTGGGTTGACATTTAGAAGACAGTAGCTTTTATAGCAGCTTTCATTTAATAATCAAAATTACGAAAATGTAGCAAACTTCGAATTAAGCATAACACTTGAAAAATCTATCATAATTGCATTCAGAAAAGAATGCTAGTAGTTTCCTAGGAAAATGAAAATGGATGAAGTGAAGTGGAAGAATAATCTGGGCACTTGCTCAAGTTAGATATTTAATTTGAATAATTCAAGGCAAGAATCATCCCACTGTGATCTCAATAATGCTGTGGTTATCCCTCCTTTCAGCACCTCCCCATGTGCAGATACAGCTTTTATGGATGAGGGATGATGGAGCATTTGTTTTTAGAAAATAAAATGCTGCCCTTTCACTCAAAACATTTTCCCCTGGAGAGCCTCTACAGATCAAACATATTCTTTTTCACAATTGAACCAATCCTTGCAAAAGCTGTGACCACAGTTTTTGATTTATTTTGGCCTGTGATGAAAGGCAAGCACTTTCAAAATGATTCCACCAATGGTTCTCACTAGGGAGAGCACCCCGGGTGGAAATGCAGAAAACATTTGGAAGGATGGAAAGGTGCAAATATGTTCTCTGTTAAAATGCACTTTCTGTTGGAATTCTACTGTATGAAAACACTTGCAATGTCTTGCAGAATTTAAAAATATTTACAGTCTTTATATATTTAGTCATACTATGTGGTCAGCTACTTTCTGGAGCTCTGAAAACTACTTAGAGTCATATCTTCTAATTCAGGCTGGGAATTATTCTTATGAAGGCAGGGACTTTTCCTTACTATTATATCAACATATATATTAGTTATGTTTTTAATTACTATAATAAAATGCCTGATGAATGATATTTTATAAAGAAAAGAGGTTTATTTGGATCATGGTTCTGGAGGTCCAAAGTCAAGAACTCAAAACTGGTAATGGCTTTCTTGCTGGCAGAGTTCCCGAGGCTGTATAGAATATCACATGGCAGGGCAGTAAGTGTATATGTGTATATGTCTCTTCTGGTCTCTCCCTTTCTTATAAAGCCATTAAGATTTAATCATGGGGACTTCACTATGATGTTCAAGTTAGATATTTAATTTGAATAATTAGATATAGTCTATCTAATCCTAATCACCTGCTTCTAAACACCATAGTCAAATTTCTACTCTATTAAGACCTCACAATAGAGGATAAACTTCAAGATGAGAATTACCGATCTTGGCAAAATATTTATTTTAATCTGTCTTTATATTTATACTGAGTTTCTTACTTTTTTAACCAATCTATACATCTACTTAATTGATGTTTACAACATTTAATTTTGATGCCATTTTAAATATAGCTGGATTTAAATCTACGCTTTTCTCTTGTTCTTTCTCTTCATCATTCTTTTATCCCTTATTTCCTGCATGCTTTTGGATTAATGGCATATTTACTATTCCATTTTTCCTCATTATTTCTTTATTAATTTTAACCTCTTTCAAAATAGTGACTTTCTGAAGGCATACAATTGATATCTTTAATTTATGGAGTTCTGCCTTTAAATAATATTATTCCACTTATCGTATAGTCTAAGGGCCTTACGATAGGATGCTTTATCTCCTTGTTTTTTTTTTTTCTTTTTTTTTTTTTTTGCATTATTGTTGTACAATTTACTTTTACTTACATTATAAACCATACAATGTATTGTACTATGTTTGCTTTATTTAATTATTTATTTATTTTTAGTTGTAGTTGGACACAATACCTCTATTTTGTTTATTTATGTTTATGTGGTGCTGAGGATCAAACCCAGGGCCCCACATGTGCGAGGCGAGCGCTCTACTGCTGAGCCATAACCCCAGCCTTCTTTAGGAATTCTTCTTTAGGAATGATTGAAATGAGGAGAAAACCTCTTGTATTTACCTTCACTTTTACAGTTACAGTTCTTTCTTTATATAGATTCAAGTCTCTGCCTCATATCATTCGTCCTGAAGAAGAACTTCTCTTAAATTTTCTTACATTGCAAGTCTGCCTGCAATGAATTCTCTTATTTTCTGCTTGTCCAAAAGAAGTGCTTATTTATGAAGCCATCATTATTGAGAGGTGTTTTCCACTGGGCTTTGCATTGTGGGTTGGTACATTTTTTTTTTTTAATACTTGGAAGATGTCGTTCTATTGACTTTTTGTTTATATAATTTCTGATGAGAATCCTGTTGTAAACTCCATGTTTATACCTCTGTAGATAATAGTCTGTCTCTCTGGCTGCCTTAAAGTTTTCTCTTTACCTTTAAGCTTCAGCAGTTGCATATGAACGTGGCTTATTTATTTTTGGTTTGTTTTTATCTTGCTTTGAATTCTCTAAGCGTCTTGGAACTTCAGTTTAATCTTTATTTTTGGAAAATTCTCAGGCAGATTTCTCTTCAAATATTTATTTTTCCCTATTCTCTTTTTCTTCTCCTTTTGGGACTCAAATTGCAGGTATATGTTATATGTCAAATATAATGCACAGTTTTTGAATACTCAGTTTTGTCTTATTCAATTTTCTCTTTGTGCTTCAGTTTGCCTCATTTCTACTGACCCATCTTTAAGCTCATGAGTTTTTCCTCAGCTATGTCCAGTATACTATAAACCTTCATCTCTGACATTGTGCTTTTATTTCTAGCATTTCCATTTTGCTTTTTTAATAGTTGCTCCCTCTTAGTTAAAAATTTCTACATGCTTGTGCGTATTGTCCATCTTTTCCACTGGATTCTTTAAAAGATTATTCCACTAACTTTAAACTCATTTTTTTGTGAATTAACATCTGGGTGGTCTCTGAGTTCAGTTGTATTGACTTGTCTTTTGGTAACTGATTGTTTTCTTGCCTTTATGTGTCTCACAGTTTTGATTAATTCACTTATAGAAAAGTACAGGCATAGAGAAACATTTATGCCTGGAAGGGGGCTAGCCTCTTTTTCTGCCAAACCATTTGTGTTTATGTGTGTTGCAGAGAAGCAGAGTTGAGTCAGTGTAGCCAGAAGCTCAGCACGTCTGGTTTTTGTTGTGGCTCTTACTGCCCTCAGTGTACCGGGGGCTGCAGATCTCTCCAGCACTGGGCTACTGTTTCCCTGTGCTTTCCCTGTCAGAGTTTGGGGACCCAGAGGGTTTTGTCAGCATTAGTGCTTCCCCTTCAGCTTTCAGCCATCTCTGCATGCCTGGGAACTCCAGGGAGTCACCCCTTGCCCCGTGCTCTGGCTCCTCCTGCAGTGGCAGATGGCTGTCGCTGGCCACTTGGTGCTTTCTAGTTTGATGGCAGCTGGCATAAGTGTTTGCTGACGTCCTTCCTGGTAAAGCCTCTTGATCAGAGAGCCTGTCTCAGGAGTTCAGTTTTCTCATCCCTGTCCTTCCTCAGTGTGGCAGCCAAGTCTGTCTTGCATTTGTGGTAGGTCCTTGGCTGGGGAGTGGTTCTCCTGTGGGAGAGCAGCAGAACTCTGAAGATACTGACACCAGAGCCTGAATCCTGGATTCTTTCTGCCCTTCCCCCAGGAAATTATTATTTTTTCTTCTTCTAACATGTCTTTACCTCTGGAAGATGTCGTTTGTCATTTGTGCCCCTCTCCCAGTGGATAAAGGCTTTTTTTTTTTTTTTTTTTCTGTATGAGAAAAATATTCCCTGCAGGAGGACAGAGTGTATTCCTGCAGTGGCCCTTGCATTATTGTTCCAGTGCACCCAGGATCTTTCCCTCGCTCCCCTCTGAGTTCCCTTTCTCTGTCTCTCTGATTCACATCTCATGTTTCAAAATCAAATTTCCTTCAAGGTCAGGCCCTTGCATCTATCTCTGTCTGTTTTTTTCTCTCTGGGACAGTTTAGCCATTCTCAAGACTTCAACTACCATCTCCACACTGATTGCCTGGAACATCCATTTCAGTTTTTGTTTCTAGTCTAGACACCATCTTTTCACCTAGTAATTAAATCACTTGAGAGGAATATAACTTTGTCTTTTTTTTTTTTTGTACTGGGCATTGAACCTAGAGCTCTTTAACCGCAGAGCCACATCCCCAGCTCTTTTTATATTTTATTTAGAGACAAGGTCTTGTTAAGTTGCTTAGGGACTTGCTAAATTGCTAAGGCTGGTTTGAACTTGAGATTCTCCTGCCTCAGCCTCCCAAGGCCCTGGGATTACAGGCATGTGCTACCACACCAGGCTTAACAGTGTCTTTTCAAATTTAGCAACTATTGAAACAAAATATTAACCTCATAATTTTCTTGCCTTTCCTCCACCTCCCACCTTCTAAGTCAGTGCTCTTTGCCAAATCCCCTTTTCCTCTTCCCTCTTGGTCCTTTGGTATTGAAATTTAGGATACAGGTTGTTAACTGTCTGCATATAAATACCTGCTAATCCTGATTTGCCTTTATCATTCCTTTCTCTCTGCCTGATTATGTATCACTGCCTGTGTCCTCCATTCCTTCCCATCCAACTCCTGTTTCCTTACTCTCCCCTTCCCCCATTGCTAAGCATCCACAATATATAAATCTTCCTGAATCACAGCTTTTATCTCATCACTCCTCAGTTTAAGAATCCATAATTGCTCAATGTCATTTTATGGAAAAAATCCAAATACCTCATATTTTAGAATTCAGGACCAACTACCAATACCAAGTCACTTCTATCAATCAAATGTCACTTTTATTATGCTTATTGGAGTCACTTTAAAGTCTACTTTTCTGAACTCTCCCTCATCCCCTCTGTGCATATACATATATGATAAGTGGACAAATAAGTGCTTACAGAGTTATTGTTGGCTCACACAATTACTGAAAATGAACAGCTTCAATTAGCCAGTTTACTGAATGTGTCCACAATGTGTGTGTAACATGAGTGTAAGGACATTTTCCTTTCTTGAACCGGAATGATGACAACAATGTGATTTCTTTGTTATGGAAATACCATAGAAGAGAGTAGTTAGTATTGGGGGAAAATTTCAGAAGGAAGAGCTCCTTATCTTCAAGTGAAGAACAATAAGCTTGGTGATTAGATTTAAGACTTTGCTACATTTGATAGCTGATTTACGAAGTCCTTTCTTAAGTACACCATTTTTAAATGAAAAATAGATAAAGGAAATAATTCCCAAATGGAAGACACTCTTTAATTTTTTTTAATCATTTGAATGAAAATTGTGCACCAAGATGCAGGATGTCAAAGATTATTTGAAACATGTCAAAAAAAAAAATTACTGGGTGTTTGAGACTTTTCGTTTTCTGGATGACTTAGAGTGAGGGCATAGGGCCTGGTGGTAAATCTTGGCTTGTTTGATAACTTGATTCTTTATATATTATTCCAGATGTCTACTCCTCTGAATTATTTTATATACAGAGGGATGGAGAGAAAAAAGCAGTGATGAAACTAGATGGGATTGTTTAGATAGAAAGAATTCCATTTAAGTGTAATTCCCCTGATAGCATTAATTTGGTAAAAACCCTGGTACATGACCTGCTCCTAACCTTATATTGAGCAGTCAAAGATAGCTTTTAAAAAAAGCATTGTCAATTCTAAACTGCAATAGCTCTCGTTTGCCACCAACAATAGCACCTCCTATCCTGTGTGCAAAGTAACTAATAAGGGCCTGATTGAAGTTTTGACTTCTATTACTCCAGCCTTGGTGGAGTCCCCTGAGGATGAGTAGGAAATGCCACTAGACCCCAGATGCTCTGGGCCTGATTTCTGAATTCGGAGCCAAACCACCCCAGCAGCACCACTGCTGCTCAGATTCTAATAATGTTTGTGTATGTCAGTACCTGTCTCCAGTAACGACCGGCATTACACAGAAATGGCATGGAGAAGTTCACATTAATCATTGCAGGGCTGTGCTAGCAAACATTGGTAATTCATTTTTTATTTCCTCTCCCCCTTTTGATTTATTTTCCTTCCTTCCTTCCTTCCTTCCTTCCTTCCTTCCTTCCTTCCTTCCTTCCTTCCTTCCTTCCTGTCTTCTTTCTCTCCTTTCTGATTCCCATCCTCTTTATTCCTACCTGCCTTTTCCCCTTTCTCCTTTTCACAAAGAGGTTAGAGAAATGAAGTCCCTCGTTTTGCTTTAAATCAGCAGTCTCACCCATGATTAAAAAGTGGATCCCTGTCCCTCTTGTTGCCTTCATTCTTTCCTCTTTTCAAGCCTCTCTTGAAAGTGAAGTTGCTTAAATGAAGAAGAAAGGGGGAAATCAGAGGTGAGTAGCGGAGAATGAATCAATGAAGATGGTAACACAGAGATTAATTGAGAGGAATACCATCTCAGGAGGAGAAGGGAAATGTAAATGGAAGTTGTAAAGAAGCAGGAATGTTGAATGAGTGGGAAAGTTCATCCAGTGGTTTATGATAAGGCCTCCTAATATCCTGAGACTTGAACTTGTTTTTCTGTAAAATGGGAGTGCTGATCATTCTCAGCAAAATACCCTTTGAAATCTGTGTATTATAGTCTTTACTAGCAAACAATTAAGCTTCCTTGAAAACAGAAACAGACAGATTTCTAGTCAATGCCAATATCAGTTACTTACTCTCTATTAGCTGAAGTGTATATTGGAAAATATTGATTATTCAGAAACCACCTTGGGTCTTTCTGGGCAATTCTAGATAATACACCCCCCCCCCACACACACACACCTTAACATCTAAGGTTATAAGTTGAGAAGTAGACAGATATTAACAATGTGCCTCTTGCCCCTTTGCCATCAAACTTTAGGGTGTATGGTAAAGCATTTTAGGGTCATTTGATTTTTAGAAAATCATTAAAATATTGTTAAAAGTCAGTCATTTTATTTTCCTTTATAAGTTAACTTGAAAGTAGAGGTTTGGATCATCTACCTGGAGGTCAGTTTTATGAACTTATAAACCAAATTTTTAAATTTTGTCTTTCCAGTGTGGTCCAATCCTGTCTCACTAATTTGCTAAGAAGATAATCTGTAAAAGCTCTGTAGAGGACCCAATTTGTGGTCCAGCTCTAGAGTACTGCTTCTCCTTCTTATTGTCTTATATTATGTGAAGAAAGATTCTAGAAAGGGGATGAGTTATTCCTGTACAGCTGCTTTTCTCTTAATATATTCCATATTCAACCTCTTGGCCTATACATTACTGCATTTTATATTACTTCATTACTGTACATTTTGTTATTGATTTTGATTAAATCCATTTGGAAGTCAATATTCACAACAGTAAAAACAGAGGCTATGTTAGACTATTATATACAGTACATTTATCCTCCTTATCATACCCCTGAATGTGCATTAAAGATCTGGGAGTCTCGGGCCTCTTCAGTAAATCTCACTGTGGGGTGCTTCTGAAGCCAGAAATCACATCCAGAGTGTTAATTATTGGTACATTCCATGTATATAAAGCTGGAAGGCCTTCAGTGTTTATAAAGTATTCTAACAGCCTCAGCCCCAAACTGTTCTCCCCACCCCCACACCTCAATCACGTCACCAGCTGGGTGAGGGTTCGAGTTTATTATTGACCCTGTGTTGGAAGTGCTCTGCTTATGAGAAACCTCCTTTGCTGGCCCTGCTGTTCCTTAGGCAGAGGGAGGCTTCAGGAGTCATGGGGAAAGTGACACCTTTGCTGTGAGCTTGGGAGAGGTAGAGGGCCAGAGAATGCAGCCTTTCTCCAGCTGGCTGAGATCAGTCAGCTGTGATGAAGACAGAGTAGCTCACCAATAGTGAAAATAGCCAATCAGCTGGAAACAGGCTTCCGAAGCTTTCAAAACACGGTCACCTGCCAGCTGAGCAGCAGCAGCAGCTCCCCAGCTCCCCATCTATTGTTGTGGGAGAGAACAAAGATCAAGTGTTAGTGTGTGCTCTTAAAAAGCTGCCAATAATGACTCCTCCCCACCCCCACATTTGGGGTTCCAACTTGGATTATTCTATTATTCATTGGTGAGTAGAACTATCTCAAATGTGGAGAAACAAAGACCCCCTTTAAAAATAAAATCCTGTTTTTGATGTTTGGGTCATCATGAAATGTTTGTGCCAATTTTGATTTTTAAAAACATTTTATTACATATGACAGTAGGATCTTGATTACTGAGTGTTTTGACACCTCAGATTTTGTGAGGTGAACGCTTCTGTCCCTCAGCCTAGCATACTGAAAGCCACATCTGCACACTGCATCATCTTGAGACAAACATTGTAGCCATTTTATAGATGATAACTGAGGCTGATGAAAGCTAAATTTCATTTCTGAGGATACTCAGAAAGACGGAAGAAAGGAATCTAGAACTCTGCTTTTCTGAATCCTATTCTGGTATTCATTTAATTTTGGAAATCCCATGTCATTCCACTTGGCACAAAAAGTAAACCAATCATCAATCACCAAAACAACCATGTGTCACTTTACTATAAAGCTCATATTTGCACTGACTCCTTAAGACAAGATAATATTCAGATGGCAGAGCATTCCCTCCTATAAAATAAGAATTCAGGGGCTATGTAAATTAAATAACTTGACCAGAGCCACACAGAAAAGAAATGACAGAATATGAACTTAAACCCAGGTTTCCTGAGTTTGAATTTTATACCATTTTAGATCTCAGGCAGGGAAAGAGTTTGTTTAACAAAACAGGAAAGGTGTTGACAATAATATAAATTTGCTCATATTAACATTAACATCTTGGCGAACTTTAAAAGTCAAGTTACAAATAAGGGAGACATTTCAATATATATAAATTCCAATATATATAAATTTCAAGAGACTAGTAGAAAAAATATGTAAGGAAATTTATAAGTGAATAAATAAAATGAATAGAAAAATAGACAAAGGTCTGGATACATATGAAAGGACTTTCAATATTGTAAGTTATTGGGGAAATGGAAATTAAATCCATAATGAGAAACCATTTTATATTGGCTTAGTCAACAAAGTGTTAACATGTCTTGCCCTCTCTCCAGTGTTGGAGAGGAAATGGATCAATTAGAATGCTTATACCATGCTGGTGGGAGTAAAATGTGGTACATTTAATTTGTAAAGCAGTCTGAAATTATCTTCTGAAGCTGATCTGTACACACCCTATGAACTCAGAAATTTCGCTTTTAGATATAGTCTCAAAATAAATTCCTGTACTTCCATAACAGGAGTCACATATACACACTATACACACACATACCTACATGTACTCATTTGTACATGTGTAGGAGCATAGCTTTGGAGAATCATTCACTATTTTATTCAACAGTTTTAATTGAGCATCTATTATATAAAAATCATGTTTGTTAACCCTTTTTAAATTATAAAAATGAACAAAATGTAGAATTTGCCTTGAGGAATATTCAATATGGTCAGAAAGATACATATAAATAATACTTGCAGTCTAATGTGGTATTTTTACAGAATTATAAGTAAAGTGCTTTGAAAGCCCAGAAGAGGAAGGAAGGAATTCTGGAGACAAAACTGTAGGACAGGAAATTCAAAATAAGGAAAGAAATAGCTGAGGCAGTGAGGTTGTCTAAAGCTCCTTACCAAAGCTAAAATGTGAACTTGGCCCAGAAGCCTGGCTAGGACTAGAGTGGTGAGCAGGATGGGCAACTGGGAGGGAAGGGGGAGGCATAGAAAAGAGTGAGGTCACGGAGCACATGCCTGGATGGAGAAGAATGAGAAATAGGTGAGTCCTGATTGGGTGGGTTATATTTAAAGAGACCACAGACCTCTAATGAGGACTCCCGACTTAATGGGACACAGAGGGGAGAGCATTTTGGATATCCAAGGGCGTAACATAAAGGTTCCTTTTCAGGTCCTTGCCAGTGAGTGGCTTCCTGTCTATGAGGGTAGCCAAGCTGTGTCAATGGGAGTCAAGTAGCCAGGGTGATTTTCAGGGAGGAAGGATGATGATCATGTCTCCGGTTACAGCCAAGTCGAGGTCTTTCCCCACAATGCACATTGGAGGTGGAGGAGGGTTAGCACAAGGCAGATCTGGGTAGATCAAAGAACACGAGAGCATCAGCCTTCAGAAAAAGAAGCGAGGCTCCAAACTCTCAGAGATGGCAGACCCCAGACTAGAGCAGGTGAAGGAGAAGTAGATGAGAATGGAGGCCATTCCTGTGGGCAGTAGCGGGATAATAACAATTATGATGCTCAGTTAATACCTTGGACTTGCTGGTCCCTTTTGGCACTGTATCATTAAAAATGATTCCACTGGAGGGTCAGCTTCACAGATCTTGAACCTGATCTGGATCTGAGATCTCAACTGAAAAGAGGAAAAAGAAGTTCAACAGACATTTGATGGAGGGCTTCCTTTAAGAAGACAAAAGAAACTTGATGGTTAATTGTGAAAGCAAACAGATGAGTTGCCCCAAATTATTAAGAATTAAAGTGGGGTCATATACTTTGATGGTATGCTCTTTTATTACCCTAAGAAATTATCTCGGGGAGTTTGGGGGCCAAAATCCTAGCACCAAGGAGTTTCAGAATCTGAAAGAACTTTTGGTATTCTCTTCTAAGCCTCCTACGGCCCTGTAGTACATTAAATCTTCTACACTTATATTTCAGTGCCTATTCACAGCAAATATAAAGCAACACATTTGCCATTTAATCCTTGGAGTATTTTATAAACCTGGGTAATGCAGTCCTGCTTAAAATCGACAGTTATAGATGGTTTCATCTGTAGCCCACGTCTCCATGACCTCAATTACCACATTAAAATATTGTTAGCAAATTAAGATTCAAATAGCATTTATTATACAAGATCAAGTTCACTTTACAAGTAATTTACATATTGTCACTGACTCTGTGCCAATTGCTTACAATTTTGACATTGTTTGTGGGAGAGCAGCCAGCACTAATGCACAGGATTGAGACATAATTCATTATGAGGCTCTTTCTCCCTATTGTAGAATATTTAGGGAAATAGTGTAGCATAGTGTGAGTCAATGCAGAGAGTCAGCATGGCTCTTTGGATTATCCTAATTTATGAAATGGTAATGCAGTAATGGCTCTATATGCTCAGCTTCTGGAGCACAGAGTCCAGTACCAACATGAGCTCAGGGATATAGGAAGGAAGAAGGTGGTTTTATAGTTGATAACTTGAACCATTCGCGTACTCACCTTCGACCTCCATCTGTGTTTCTCAATCTTATCCCTCTGTGCTGCAGACAGCATGACGGTTAAGAACAAAGGCGTTGAACAAGTCTGGGTTCAAATCCTGGCTCTGCTGCATTTTAGCTGTGTGACATTGTGTTCATTTAACCTTTCTGTGCCTCAGTTTTCTTTTCTTTTCTTTTGGTACTGGGGATTGAACTCAGGAGCACTTAACCACTGTGCCACATTCCCAGCACTGTTTTTGTATTTTAGAGACAGGGTCTCTCTGAGTTGCTTAGGGCCTCACTAAGTTGCTGACTTTGAATTCCCCATCCTCCTGCCTCAGCTTCTTGAGTTGCTGGGATTACAGGCATGTGCCACTGGGCCCAGGTCTTCAATTTTCTTCTATAAAATGAAAAGAGTCATAATGTTTATCTCATAATGTTGTTTTTGAGGATTAAATGAGAGGGCCACACTTACAGTAATACCACCAAAGCTTTAGTTAGCAGGGAATGGTGGTGGACCCCTATAATCCCAGCAGTTTGGGAGGCTGAGGCAGGAGGTTGCAAATTCCAAGCCAGCCTCAACAAAAGCAAGGCACTAAGCAACTCATTGGGACCCTGTCTCTAAATAGAATACAAAATAGGGCTGGGGATATGGCTCAGTGGTTAGGTACCCCTGAGTTCACTCCACAGTAACTCCCCCACTCCTGCCAAAAAAAAAAAAAAAGGAAAAAAAAAGCTTTGGCTATTATTCTTAGTCTTTCTGGCATATGTTTTTGTATTCCCTTCATATTTTTCTTTCTATTATAGCATTAATGTTAGGTCTTTTCTTTCTAAACATGCTAGTCATTTTTAGGAATGAGTATGTAATTTCCAAAGTGGTTCTTTTTTTTAATATAGCATCTGCAAAAGAAAACTTTTGAATTCTGGCAGAACTCAGGTGGTTGGAGACCTTGAGAATTCCTGTCTTCTGCCCTCTGTCCCATCATTGCCTTTCAGCTCATCTCATGGTTGCTCTGGGTTTCTCCAGTGAGAATCAGGATTTCAGAAGACATGACTTCAGTCTTCCCCTGTGTAGGGGTGGCAGGTGAGAGTAGTTCATTTCTGTACAGTCCCCAAGAAGTCCTCAGAGATAGCCACGCTCAAGAACACATAGACGACTTTTTTTCCTGCTGTAATTCTGATTATAGCAAGGATAATTACTCAAAAGTAGTGGTTCTGTAAGTGTAGTTTCAGGCCTGAAGTTGTATTTACAGAAATGTAAATTCTTGGCCTCCCCCAGACCTAATGAATCAGAAGCTCTGGTGGTGGAGTGCAGTGACCTCTTGTTTTTACAGGACTTCCCAGGGATTGTGCTGCATGTCGAAGTTTGAGAAACACTGCTGAGCTCAAAGGGTCGTAGTTCTCTAGCTGCAGATCATTAATAGCATTGACTACTCCAGATGTGGAACAGAGGTGTAGCTGCCATTGCGGCCAATTGAGAGCTACCACACAAACTATTGTGGAGTGAGGGGTCTGAGCAAGCATGATGGTAGATGATTTGGTTTATTTGATTTTAACCAACGTCTCCTTAAAAATGGTGTCTTTCTTCTCTGTACTTTTCTTAAATAATACTTATTTCAGATAAATACTTTTTGTTGTTTTTCAGAACGCTGTGTATTTCTGTGTATGTGTTTGTGAGTATTGTAGCTAAATTCTGCATTTCAGTAATGTGAATCAGCTCTTTCACTATTTCATTTCAGCCAATAATTGTTGAGAAACTTTTGTGTGCCTAGTATTGTAAAGACATACACAAAAGTGCTCACACTGGCATTGTTAACCTCAAGGTGACTATGCACACAGCTGCCTGGGATCCTAAACTCTATAGAGAAAACCTAAACATTTAAAAAAAATACACACACACATATAAAATATATAGATAATAATTCATATTTATTTATATTTCTATGAATAATTTATATATATTTATGTGTGTATATATATATGTATATATATATATACATATATATATATACCCATTTACACACATAATACATTACATTAGGATTAGATACTGAGATAATGAGCTGCTTCTTCATAGGTAATCATAGCAGTTAATGTTGAGATTAACATTGCTGACTAATGTTTATATTAACTAGCTCAAAGCATGGCTTGAGACAGGGGGAAGTGAGCAGCAAGGTTAGAATATAGAGTTTCACCCACATGTTTATAAAAATGTTCATTTCTCCACAAACATTTGTTGAAGGTTTCTGTGTGTCCTGCACTTTTCAAGGTGCCACATGTGATAAGAAAGAACCAGAAAACAAAGTCCTTGCTCTCAAGAAGTCAGCAAAGGGACTTTGTCCTTTGGCTTGCCCTTCTGTTATCAAGATCAATCACTTGTTTTAAAATAAAATGTTCTTCTCCACTCAAGGCTATTAGTGATCATTCTCATATAAAAATGATTTGGTTTCATACCAACATCTTTGAATTTTATTTAATATCTAGGGGTCTCAGCTCAGCCAACTTCCTTTATTTCTTTTTAAACATCAAATCTGCAATAAAAGCACACAGTCTTATCTAAGGTAACAAATGCTTGACTTTTAATTCATTGTATAAATTGATGAGGACTATGAAAAGCAAAAATGAAAGAGAGTTCTTTTTCTAAGTGAAGTCACAGACAGGCTTGCAAACAAATTATTATCATGACAAAGATACATAGTACTATGAGTATGTTCAACTAATGGTCATCAAGAAAAAAACAATAGATTTGCATGACAAATTGCTTCATGGATTAGATAATCAAGAAGAGTTTTAAAGAGTGATTTCCTTACATCTGTGTCGATGTAAGGAAAGGAATTTTAAGCATAGGAAACAAAGGCATAGGTTCATGAACTGCATGATATATTAAGAAAACCATGGTTAGAGTTTAGGTAATTTAGAAAGAAATTAAGAGAAGAGAAAAATTTTGAATATCATCTTCAAGAACTTAAAGCTCATTTGGTGGGCAATGACAACTCCTGCAAGATGTAAAACAAGGTCAGACAATCTTTAAGTAAGAAAAAAAAAGTTCCTATCTGCATCCAGAAGTTCTGCAGCTCTGCACTGTGAAGAGTGACTTGAATTAGTTTAGAGCAGATAATAAGGAATGAAGAAGGAGTGTATTCTTGACAGTACTTAATAATTCAATGTGTGAGTTAAAGAGTATTCGGCCACCAAATATAAAAAATATGCTTCATTCACACATTGTGTGTGTGTGCTGATCTGTATTTAGTCTTTGTTAGAAGTGAATACTATTTGTACTAATTGTGAGCTCGAGTGTGATTGCAAAGACCAATGTGTGGCCTATTGGCCTTTTCAAAGGAAGAAATTGCAAAGGCTATCCCTTGCTTTGGAGGACCACTTTCCACAGGAGTTTTCAAGAGCCTGTTTTGAGGCTGAGCCTGTGTTGCCTGAAGCCACCACTTGCATACTGATCATGAAGCCATCAACCCAAACAGCAAATGATTCATCTAATTCTTCATGCTTGTTGCCCATGCATCCTGACTGTTCAGCTACTCTGGGTGGAGGCAGAAACAACTCATGTACATTCTAATCAGGTTAGTTTCAGATGGCATCTAGATGTGGCCTTGGACTCCTAGCCATCCTCACCCTGTTGTAAATCTCGTCCTCTTTCCCCTTTAGATTCTTTGCTACTCATTCTCCTGTCACTTCTACCACATTTACACATGTGCCTGATTATAAATTTTAGGACAGCCAGATTTTTGTCATGGTCATTTTTCTGTTAACTTCACAATGAAGCCAGATTAATGCAATCAATAGAAATAAGAAGAAAAAAAAAGGACAACTTTTCTTGAAATGAAAAACCACACCAGAGGTAGATCTCACACCTCTAAGTCATGTGTTTAGCATATATGCATAATTCTTTTTCAAAATATTAGTAATGGCTCCATGAGATACAGAGTAAGACATTTTCAATACAATAAAGATATGGTTTATATCTTCAGGAAGAGCATTAATTGACATGTCATCAGAGATAAATTGGGTGGGGGTTGCTATAAATTCCCTACAGTGGATCTCTAGATTCACATGACTGAACTATCAACTCTGCCTGGAACACATTAGGCTTTACATAAAGAGTTTTCTATATCAGAGATATATGTTACATTTAAGATACTTCTCTGTTATCAATGAAAAAGACACAATGGAACAGGAGTTTGGAACTCTTTGTCATCCCAGCCTCACACTAGCTGGCTGGGTGTCCTTGTGCAAATCATCCTTTTGTTAGACCTTGGTTTCTTTCTTGAGTTGGACCAGGTGATCCTGATGTTTTTCAGCTCTAACTTTGTAACTCTATGATGCTGTGAAGGGCTCCAGATCCCCTAATGGAGTTTTTGGCTGGATAATTTACAGAGTCTTGAAATAACACACTGCAATGATTTCTTTAAATTTTATTTTTAAAAATTTAAATGAGTGATAAGTCTATGAATTTAATTGACTAACACAATCAACTAACCAAAGTAAACAGAAAATTAGATGACTGAAGAAGACCTTACTAATGTTCTGAGATAATCTTTGCATTTGATCTAGTCTTACCACACTAGGGCTGTTTGTCATATATATAAAAAAAATAGTACGATACCTAGGAGCTCCAGAGTCTGAAGCAGGAAGATGGTGAGCTCAAAGCCAGCCTCAGCGTCAGCAACTTAGTGAGGCCCTGTCTCAAAATAAAAAATATAAAGGTCTGGGGATGTGGTTCAGTTATTAAGAGCCCCAGGGTATCTGAGTGAAACCCCACTGGAAGTTGAATGTTGTAAAATAACATGATAAAACAAAAACAAACCATGGTCCAGGCAATCAGATCGCTCATTATCTAGACAAGTTAAAATACTCTGGGAAGAAATTAAAATTAGTAAACATAAAAATTGCAAATTATCCTAGGTTCAGATTTTAAATCAGCATCATAAAAATAATAGCATACTGTAAAGCCAGGAAAAGAGCAACCGTTAACAACAAAATATCTCTCTTTCTTACTCAAATGGTTGTTTCATTGGGGATTTTTAATTCATTAGTTGGAACCTTCTGAATGGAAGATTAAAAAGTTCACATGAGAAATTAATGAAGCAAAATGAGAGAAGCCCAAGTTCAGAAAATAAGAGACTAGGATGCTCATTCTGGCAGTAGCACTAATTGAGTGGCCCAGAGAGAGCCGGGTACTTTTCTTTGGACCTCAGTTTCCTTATCTGTAAAGTGAGGAAATTGGATTTGGCCAGTGTTTCTTCATTTTAAGATTTTATGACTTCTGTGAACATTTCCACAGAGCTCAGGGGTCCATGGATCCTCATGTGAGAAATACTGCTTCAAATGATTGATTACTTGGCATGCCGTGTTTAGCCAAATACGTACGAAATCAGGTCAAATACTGCTATGAAATCCTGAGACTGCTCTGTTATGCAGTGGTCATCTAACTGACTTAAAATTTGCTCAGCTTAATGAGTGCATTCAATAAAGAAGTACCTCCTTTGGGCAGGTGCTGTTGTGAGCATGTAAGATACAACCAAGAGCTTAATAGACAAGATCATTGCTCTCATAGAGCAGGGAGAAATAGACCATGGACAATAATTGACATAACAAGTAAATTAGTTTTGGACCAAAATATCAAAACATTTTCCCAGGGATTTAAAGGTCCCCTACAAATGCATCTGTGGGTCACAGTTTGAGAAACATCTGACTAGAAGATTCCTTGAGGTTAGTTCAGTGCCTTCCAAGCACCCTGTTCAGGGTGAACAGAAAAGTGAGCCTAGAGCTTCCCCATCCTGCAGCCTAACTGAACAGAGACCACCTAAATAGAAAATGCACCAGATTCCAGAAGTGATGAGGGATTTTCCTTGCTATCAGTTTGGCTTGTGCCTCACCCGGTTTTGAAACATCATGGAGGCATTTCTAGGCACAGTGCCAAAACTTCATGGAGGGTTCCAAGAGAGCACAACTCTGGAGAAAAATCATTAAATTAGGCAAAGATCCAATAGACTTAAATTTTCTGTTTTTGATTGCTTGCTGTGAGGAACACTATGACATGATTTAAAATGATGATTTAATGTAGCAAGAGGAGAGGGACTCTAAAAACCAAATAGTGCAGTCACATAGTTCTAATAAAATTAGTCTATTATGTGCAAATTGATTGCTGGTGCCTAGATTTACATGATGTTTATGATATCAGAGTATCTGACAAAAATTGATGTCAATATTTATGCCTCTATAAATTACTCATACAGCACTATTATGATAGCTTCTAATTAAAGTGCTACCAAACTAATTGACCTTTAAATTCAAAGGACTTTGTAACCCAAACACTCATCCACACTGGGATGGCAGGCTGCTCTCCTGTGGGAAGAAAGAGAACTTTTGGGCATTGTGAGGCTCTGCTATGAAAAAACAATTACACATTCTGCAAAAGCTGGTTCCATTAAAAAAAAGAATTTTAGAGTTTATTCAACCTCTGTGCAGTTTCATGGCAACCATGGCTGTGGCCACTCCTGGTGCATTTGAGTCATTCCTTCCTCTCTTTCTTTCCTTCTTTCTTTCCTTCCTTCCTTCCTTCCTTCCTTCCTTCCTTCCTCTCTTCCCTCCCTCCTCTACCCATGCCTTCCCCTCCCTCCCTCCCTTCTTTCCTTCCTCCCTCCCTTCCTTCCTTCCTTCCTTCCTTCCTTCCTTCCTTCCTTCCTTCCTTCCTTCCTTCCTTCCTTCCTTCCTTTCATTCTTTCTTTTTGCCAGCCAATAATACCTGCTGTTTTGCTTTTAGCAGATCAAATTAGATAACTGATCAAACTTAAGGACCTCTTTTTTATTAAGATTTTTTATTTTGAAATAATTTTATATTTATCAAAAAGCTATAGACTAGATTTTGTGCTTCTTGAGGGTAGGAATTACTTGTAATTAATTTTTCAAATAATCTCACTTAATACCTAGCACAGGGTCTGATATAAAGCAGCGGTACATAGGATTAGTTTTTTTTTTTTTTTTCCCTAGGAACAAGATCAAAGAGTAGAAGTGAATAGAGGCCCTGGTGTTTTATGACCTGTAATGTTTCATTGTTATTCCTGATGAAGCTCGACCTTGGCTTTCTCTGTTCTTCTGTTACTAACAACCCAATTATGTTTTGACTAATTTATTTAAAGTCTAATAAATTCATATATTATACTTTGAATACATATTATTAGAAACACTAATAAAAGTGATTAATTGGGGAAATTTGAGTAACCTTAGGGGAAGAAAACTGGTGATTTGTTGGGGTCAGAATATCATGATTCTTGTCTTGTTTCTGGCTCAAACTTGCCATGTCCTTGAGCAAACTAGCTCTGGCTAAAGCTCTTGCTTCCTCAACTGTAAAATTAGGAAGGTGAACTCTCTAAGGTCCTTCCGGCTTGAAAATGCTATTGCTTCCTTTACACATCTGAAGGTGCATATGATTCCACTGAGTTGTGCCTTCTTTTTCTCTCTGCTTTCATTGTTTAACACTGAAATTATAAAAAGGGAAGGAGACGAGATGCAGTTATTACACACATTACTGTATATTGTGATTGATGCATTTAACTAAGGATTACTTGATATTCAAAGTTCATCAATCCTGGTTTTCATATCCATGCACATTTTCACCATTCAATTCCAAATTTTTCTTGTCTTTGTACTGAAAAGATTCCTATCTGCATTTCAGAGATGACTGCTCAGTTTTGTTATAAAACCTCATTACTTTTTTATTACAGACTTAGTGGAGCCTTCTCTGTTGAACTGAATCATAGGATTCACTATTAGCTGGACATTTAATACTATACCGTCTTTATATTGTTCGGTATTCTTCTCGCTTCTTTTATTTGCACTCTGGAAATATCTCAAGAGAAGATATTGAAAGATGATATTTCTTTCAAATAATTCTCCTCTGTCTCAGGAACGCAGCATTTTAAAGATAATTATTTAAGCAAAATATACTACCTTTTTCTAATTCTTATAAAACTCCCTATGATAGTCAATAGGGAAGACAAATAAATAATCCAGAAAAAATGATTTCTAAAAACTGAACACATTTTTTAAAAAAATCCTTCAAGATCATCTTCACATATTTGTGAAGTTTCCCTAAATTGCCCAATAACCTCTCTTATTCAACTTACTTAAGTCTTTTGTACTGCTCCTTATGAATACAAAATTCTGTCAGCTGATAGATGACAATGTTTGTTGAATGAAATAAAAGACCCTCAAGACATTTATACAATTATCTAACCAAAACTGCCTATGACTTGGTTAAATATTACCTTTGTGTGAAGTTTGCTTTTAGAAATGTATGCCTTATCTACATGAAAGTTTCTGTGACCTTAGTAGCTACTTCAGAATTAGATGGTATGGTACCCTACTTCTGGGTAACAAACTATCCAGTGTTCTCAGTGACTGAGAACAACAACCAACAATCATTTTGTTTTACTCACAATTTTCTGGGTGAAGAATTTGGAAAGGCTCACCTTTCCAAAGGGTGGTTCATCTCTGACCCACTAGCACCAGCCACAACCACAGAGGGAAGATCCACTTTTAATATGGCTTCATATTTTACATATGTCTTCTCCTTGGCCTCCCTCTCTTCCAACTCTGAAGTCCGTTCCTTCAAGGTCTTTCCATGTGGCTTGGGCTTCTTAAAGCCTGACAATTTAAAAATGATCATACTTCTTAAATGACAGCTTGCTTCCTCTGAGTGGACATTCCAGGAGGCCCAGTGTAAAGCTGCTAGGCTTCTTCTGACCTCAAAAGTACCAGAAAACTACTTCCATTCCATTCTATTGGTCAAGAAAGTCACTCAGGCTGCCCCAGGTGAAAAACTTATTAATTCTTCTGGAATAGATTCTGTCTTTCAATGAGAGAATGGAATGGGCAGATAGGGAATGAATTGATGATGGTTGTTATGTTGAAGAAAACAGTAGGAAAAAAGTCCTAGAGACAATATGATTCAAAATTCAACTACCTTTTAATGGTCATCTCATTGTCGTCAAATATTTATTGTTCATTTAGACTCCTCCATCTACCTACTGAAAACCTTTGGCTGAGTATGATCTTCTATAATGACAATAATAAAGGGATCCACCCTTCAGAATAGCATGCTGTTATCTTTGTTAAGAATTTATGCACCTACACCCAAACTATCATAAAGATGAGCTGGAAGGGCTCTTAATTCTGAATTTTTCTCTCTTGCAATAAAATCTATGAGGCTGAAAATGTGAATAATGTTGTTTTGAAGTCATTCCATTTCTTTATACATTATTTTAATGATGTTAGTACAAGAATCAAAAAGTACTTCATTCAAAGTTTAGAAAATCTCATTCATTTATATTCTAAGCCCATCTTCTTGAGATCTCATTCTTTGAACATTGCACAAAAGTCTCCTAAGCTCCTCCTCATACTATAGTCACTTAGGTCAATTATGGTTTACTTATTCTAATGATGTTTTTCTCATTATAATATAATTTATGTGAAAAACACCCCAGACCCAATGAAACTTGGAATGTATCCTTGGTACTTTTAGTCTTGGCTCAAACTTCTGATCCATTGAATTTTCAAGCTATTATCTTGGTTTTTATATTATAAGAATTAAAATAATCTGTCATCTTCTCATTATACCCATTTATTCCTACCTCAGGTATTTGGTTCTTACTGAACTCATAAGGCTAAAGCCTTCTCTTGTCATGTGCCCCTGTTCCAGTGTCATCTCATTGGAGAATCCTTTCCAGGTCATCCCTTCCAAGTCCTCTCTATAATAAACCTTTTTTTCTTTCAGAAACACTTATCCCTATCTGAGGTTACCTTTTGCATTTTCCCCCTTGTTTATTGTCTCTGATTTTCACTGTTGTACTTCCAGTTGCAAGTATGTGGTGCTAAGTATATGGGTACGTGTATGGTATCTATCTACTGAATAAATAAAACAACTACACAGATAACTGGAAAAAAATTGCCATTATATAATTGCCACTATAGTGATAAAGTCAAAGTGCATTTGATATGGAAAAACAACACAGAGAAAACATTAAAGCAAGGCTGTTTACTTCAGGGGGAAGATAGTTTTCTATGGAGAAATAAAATAATTAAACTGAATGTTTATTGTCTACTGTACAGGCAAGATTACTGGAGAATACAAGAAAGAACTGAAACATTTAATAACACTTTAAAATGATACTATTTCATGTTAAATAAGTATTCTCTTATACTATTGGTATGAGTATAAATTAATGAAAATACTTTGTTAATATGTAGCAAGAACAGTAAAGAGTACTTTCTTTTACTCAATAATTTTTCCCTGAGACTTGATTTTTAGGAAAAGTCTGAAACAGAATAATTGGTATGTATAATGGTGTACATCACAATATCAGACATAAAACTCTATATGCCTAACAGTCGTAGAGTGATTTAGTAAGATGTGACAAACCCACATAATAGGAATTATTTTCTCTATGAAAATTACATTTGCCAAGAGTGAATTAACATTGTAAACTACTTATGGTATAATTTCTGAATGTAAAAAGGCAGAATACAAAATTGAATCTATGATTTCTTTTCAACTATGCTGAAAAATACATGTAGGAAGAGTTTGAAATGAAATAGACCAGGAATTTTGACATTAGCTATTACTGAATGAAGTGATAGAAGTTATAAGATCTTTTGTCTTACTTATATATTTTGTATATTTTTCAAATCTGTTAAAAAGAGCATGTATTTTTTTTATAAACAAGACAAGAAAAGCTTTATAACAGATCTGTGCAAATATCATTGATCAAGACTCAGTAATTGTGACTTGTTAGGCAATTTCATGTCAAAAGGATCTAAAGTCTAGTCTAGACGGTAGGTTGAGTGACAGGAAAATGTAAAATGTCATTAGCAGCTGATTTCAGTCCATGAGGATCATTTTTTTTTCATTATGTATGTGTGTATTTACAAGAAAGTTAATAATTCTTTATTTCAACTTATTTATGTTGTGAAGAATTGAAGTCTCTTTGTTTTTATTTCAATAGGTACTAGTGAACTATACAAGTATGCCACTATTTTGCCTTTTTGATCTACAAAAACAGTATTTTCATGTGTTGGGCTTAAAACTATCTGTATCAACCACTGAGGTAACAGCAAGGCCCAGTGATTTCTGTAATAGTGTGTGCAGGCACATTTTTTTTTCTTTGCAAGTAATGTTGACATATGTCTTCAAATAAATGACTGTTCACATCTAGACTCATTTGGCAGAAACAATAAGTTTCCATGCCAATCTAGAGAGGGAGAGCGGTTCAGGAAGATATAAGGGGTGAGAAAGACACCTTACAATATATCAAATATGAATAATGATATCTCAGTGTGTACTTTAAAAAACATTGGTAATACTTAATCTTTTAATAACACTTTATTTCTTACAAAGCTTGCTTATATTCATTATTTGATTTAATCCTCAAAATCTAAGAGAGCGATAATTTTATTCTCATTTTATTCTTTCTTAGTGATTCCAATTTACAAAGTCAGGCAGCTAGAAAGTGGAGAAACTGGGACATGAATCTGGATTAACAGTACATATGATAGAAAAATATGCTGGTTAATGTATACATAAAAGGAAATCCTAATTTTGTAGAATTGAATTACAGCTAATAGTTGATGTTTGGATACCTAATAATTTCTAAAGATAACTTTTGTCAAAACCTCACCTTGTGTTTCTCTTAAATTATGCTTATATATATATAACATTATCTGAATTTTTTGTTTTAAATATTCTGTAATTATAAGTGGTGCATACACACACACACACACGCACACACACACACACACACACACACACCTTTGAATTAACAAAAAAGAAGAGAGTTCATTTTTAGGACCAGTGTTTCTGGCAAATGTAGAAATTGATTTGAAATTGAAATGCAATTGAAAATCTATACAGTAGTCTGTGGAGTATGGATTTTCAAAATGACCATTTTTCCAAAATGCATATTAGTATTTGAGGGAAGAAAGAATCTTCTATTCTTAGAAGTCCTTAGAAGAAACCTGCAGTTGAGAATTATTTCTTCTCTTTGAACCCAGCAACAATGTCATTTTAAATAAAATAACAACTCCAGGTAACATAGAATATACTGTGTAGCTTTTGCAGTCAGAGCAATACAGGGAGTCAGACTGAACAGTTTGCTTCTTGCCTAGAGAAAGAGGCATTTGTAAACAGAGTATGAAGAACAGGGACTAATTCCGATGGGGCTTTTCTGTTTGTCCTGTCAGTGGAGTCTTTCTTCAACTGATAAATAAAGCACTGCATTCCTCCTGCATTGAAATTTGCAGGTTTGAGATTTAAGAAAAACCTCACCAAAACTGTCCACATTTATGGAATTATGTTTGTTAGTTTTCTACTTGTTTTGGGTCATGTAAATAGCAAATAAATTTCAGCACTCATTTTTATAAATGCAACGAATTGCATCACCAGTAAGGATTATTAAAATCGCACTAGATTTTTCTGTGTAAAATTCCAATAGGATCATATGCCCTTAAGAAAATCACACCCCTTCACATACCTTATCTCTTGATCTCAAATGTGTTTGGGGGAAGGAAAATTTTATATTGAAAAATAATTTCCTCCTCTCTCTTTAAAATACCCTGTTATTTTCTGTGTAGAGAATGGATAGTGTATTTTAAAATGATCTACATGTGTCACTCAGTGTCTCCCTTACAATTGTTTGAGAAAATTCCCTTTATAAATCAACTTTTAAAGGAAATGTGTGAGAATGTTCCTGGGTCAACAGTAAATACATTCATCATCCATTACAACTGTAATTTTAAATGATCTGCTTAACCTTTGAAATTTTGAAAGGTCTTAATTCCTTATTCTATATGCTAGTTTTAATGATGCATGTTCTTCACCTGTAGAAAATATCCACCATTATGAATATTTCTTTCTTTTTTTCTTTTTTTTTTTAAATACTTAACAGTGTCCTGGTTTCATGTGTGGCTAAAGCAAACTCAATCTGGGAGCTGGAATGCATTGGACATTGTTTCTAGCAGGTCAATAAAATGACGGATGGATTCGAGCCAAGTTGTAGCAGAGGACACACATCCTCTGTTGAAATAGCTGAAAAGACAAATTAATATTGAAGTGTGGAATACTGAATTGGACTGTCTTTCAGTGCACAGAAATAGACTAAAGTAGATTACCAAAATGAGGCATGTGCACTTCAGGCAACTAAAGCAGACTTGCTATGCAAACATGAGGTGTAGATGAAGACTTGAATGTGATATTCAGAAAAAAAGGCCTCTATAGTAAGCAGTAGGGAATCACAGAAGCACTGCAAATTGTAGTACCTGTGAAAAGACCAGTTTGTACAGATTCACACTCACAGATCAGCAGCATTTCTCTGTGGTTCAATCTCCATGTTCCAACTCCCTACTAAAATCATCTTTGTCAGTTACTGTAAAAAAAATATGCATTTTTACAAGATATTTTCTAAAATATTTATGGTAAGGGGGGAGCATCAATTTCATCTAGTTATTTGTTAATGCAAGAGAGAGGGAAAAAAAAGAAACACAAAACTTTAAATGTCTAGCCCAAACCTGCATAATTTCTATTGTCTACAGACAACTTCAAATTCCTTTAATCTAACACCTATACTACTTTACCTTCAGGCTTATGTTTTATTTCTTATAACATCTGGATTAAATACTTGAAGAAAACTGTATCTTCCTTTTAACTAAACTTCAGCTGGGGTTTAGAGTTTTCTTTCATTATAAATGCAGGAAATCAAGCTTAGTAGTATTTGTAGTACCATGATTTTATCACCAACAAAATTGCAGATATTTTCATATAATGCTACAGTTATCTCTTTAAACATATTGTGCAGAGATTATTGTGACTTTGAAATTATATTTGTTATTATGCCCACTTGCATATTATTTGAACACAACACAAATTATATTTTTTAATATTATGATAACTCTATTTCATGCTATTTGGTTTCTTTTGGAATCCCAAGTTGTACTTAATGTATTGTAAACAAATACAGAAAGTGGTCCACAGGCTTCACTAGACTGCTAACGTGCACTGAACAAGAAAGATTTAATAATTTGTACTTTAGAAAGCCTGAATTTGTGATAAAACCCACTGCTGGGATTAGATTTTAATCCAGTTTCCTGTGCTCCTTCATACTCACCTTTGGGCCATTTGGGCAGGCAGTTCAGATGTTCAGATGGTACCACCTTCATGACTCTTCCCCAGGTCCCACCAGTCAGAATCAGTTGGTCTTTTTCTATATTCTCTCAAAATGCTTTTTTTTTTTTTTTTTTTTGCATTTTTTTGTTGATATTTACCCTGCCTTTCTTTCTCATTGGTTCTTTCTCTCTATGTCTCTAGCATATAAACTTTTTTGGGGCAGGGATATTGTCTTATTTAGTTATTGTTTGATTATTGAATCCAACTTAATCTCATTGTGTTGGACAATGTGTCCCTATACTGATACTTTGGAATGTATTGAAGCTTGCTTTGTGATTTAGTGCATGACTAGTTTTTGTAAATGTTCTATTTATCCTTAGAAATATGTTGTGATGTGAAAAGTAGATGAAGACTTGTTAATTGTTTGGCTCAAATCTATATATCTCTTCTGTTCTTTCTTCACTTCTTGATTTATTATTTACAGAGGTATGTTAAAGTCTCTTACACTATTCGTAGGTGTGTTAATTCTTCTTTTAGTTCTGAAATTTAACTTCATATATTTAAAATCAATATTATTAAGAATATGCAAATTTAGAACTAGTTTATCTTCCTAATACACTGGGCCAGTAATACACACTGATCATTTTATCTCTAGTAATTTTTTTCTTATATTTTCTCTGATAAATTTTTCTGTGCCATAATGTTTTTAAATGTGTCTGTTGAAAGTAAAAGTGCAGAATTTGATATTTAAAAATATCTGATGGGGTATAATATCTCATTTTTCTGAGTATACAGGTTTCAGAATCACATTGGTCATCATTGTACGGTCATGTGTAACTAATTAAAAAAATTTTAAAAAATAAAAATAAAAATATCTGAAAATTCTTGTCTTTTACCTGTATAGTCATTTTACTATATTTGTGATTACTGATATATTTTTATTAACTTCTAATATCTTCTTTTACACTTTACTTTTGCCTTGCCCTTTGTAGATGTCTGTTCCTTCTTTTAAAAAAAATTAAGAATAGAGTGAGATTATTTTCTTCCTTACTGTATTATTTCCTCTACTTTTCTGAAAGTTTTAAGTCTATTTATATTACCATAGTCATTCCTTAGAAGTTTTGCATTCATATTTTAAAGTCTAAAGTTTATCAATGTTTTCCCCTTCCTTCCAAAGGAAATAAATGTAATATAATAAAATGGAATATAAAAGGGTTTAAACCACTCTTCTCTTGCCTACTTATTTACTATTATTTTCTTTATAACCACAAATTTCCACATATTTGTAAATATATTTTTTTACTCTCATGTAAGACTTTTGTGTCATCTTAATTTTGTCTCTGGAATGTTCTTTACTCACATTTTTTTGGTAAAAGTTCAGATTTTATTTGTCATTTAAAAATTATCCCTTTTATCTTTTAAATAATTATCTGGATATAGAATTATAAGTTGAAAACAATTTTCCTTTAAGCACTCTGAGAATTTGGACTGCTATTTTACTAAATCATTTGTCATTCTGTCTTGTTTTTTAACTCTCCGTCGCTGCACTCCTTTCTCCAAATTACTTTTTAGCTCTGGTGTCTATAGTTTCAAACAGTGGGTCTAGATGTGGATTACTTTTTAAATTTTGGTTTGGATATGTTGATATTCCTAAGTTGAGGATTTGATATCTTGCCTCACATCTGAAAAATTCTCAGTCATTATTATATTGAAAATTTCATTGCCCCTTTCTAATTAAATTTCTAATTTCAGTCATATTGAAATTAGAAATTTCACATATAGAAATTAAAATCTGGATTCTTTTCAAATCTGCCTAATATATTTATGATTTCATTTCTTTGTTGTACTTATTTCTTCAAATATACCAATTTTATTTTATGTTGTGCTTTCATTAAGTCCAATATCTGTTATATTTTCAATATGATATCATAGTGTATTATTTCTACAGATTCTTTCTAATGACAGTTTCCTCTAATATAATAATATATAAAATATTATGAGTTACATTTTTTGGACTTTTATTCCTTAGAGTTTCTTTTTGCTGCTACAACAAATTATCATAAGTATGGTGGGTTAAAATAGCAAATATTTATTCTCCTACTATTCTGAATATTAGAAGTCAGAAAGGAGGTTTCATTAGAATAAAACCAAGTGCTGACAAGGCAGTACCTCCTCTGAAGGTTGCAGAGGATGATCAGTTACCTTAACTTTTTCTGCTTTTAGAACAATAATCTTGCTGGTTTTTTTTTTTTTTTTTTTTTCAGTATTGGAGATTGAACCCAGGGCCGCTTAACCACTGAGCCACATTCCCAGCCCTTTTTCTTTTTAGTTATAGATGAACACAATACCCTTGTTTTATTTTTATTTTTTAATGTGGTGCTGAGACTCTAACCCAGTGCTTCACATGTGCTAGGCAGGCACTCTACTTCTGAGCCACAACCCCAATCCTCCCCAGCCCTTTTTATTTTTTATTTTGAGACAGGTTCTCACTAAGTTGCTGAGGACCTCGCTGAGTTACTGAGTCTGGCTTTGAACTTGTGATCCTTCTGTCTCAGCCTCCTGAACCATTGGGATTACAAGTGTATGCTAAGGCATCGGCATATTTCTTGACTCGTGGTCTTGTCTTCCATCTTTAGGTCTGGAAGTGTGGCATCCTCAAGTCACTCCCTGCAACGTCTTCACATCATCTTCTCCTCTGTGTCAAATCTTCTCTGTCTCTCTCTTATCAGGACAACTGTAATTACCATTAAGGCCCACTCAGATCATCTAGGATAATCTCTGCTCATCACGATCCCTAATTTAATCACATCTGCAAAGTCTGGTTTGCTATTTAAGGTGACATTCACAGGTTCTAGAGATTAGAACATGGACATCTTATGGGGCCATTATTCAGCCTACCACAAACTATCCATGGAGATTATTTGAGACCTGGTTTCAAAGTATACTCCATTAAATACCTGTGATTCTACCAGTTTTGCTGGGTACTAACAAACCAGGACTAAATTAAAAAATGTTATTGGGGTGGGGGAGTGTCACATAGTATACATTTCAGCCGAGACCTTCTAGAATGCAACTTACAGGAAAATTCCTCACTCCTCTATCCTCCTCAGTTATCTAGTGCCAAAGCCAAATCAAACATGTACCCTAAACTATTTTCTTCTAATGGGAGATTTTTTTTTCTATTTTTCCCATGGAGGATGCTACTCCTAAAAATCCTAGCTGTAGGTGGCTCTTCAGTCTACCTTCTTATTTTACTGAGGCTATGAGCTATGTGTCCTGTTTTCTGAGAGGTCTATCAAAATTCTGATTACAACCAGAACTGACATATAGCTCCAGTCCAAATGCTGGTTCCAACCCTCATTCCTATGCATGAACAGTCTATATTTTCTTTCTGATCTACAAGACATTCTCTTACTTTTCTGTCATACAGTCAATGCTTTAATTTTTAAAAATATTTTATTCAGAAGTTTTAATTGTGCTGCATTTGCAGAGTATTCTCTGAACTGAGGTTGCGGTTGCAATGTTGTCAGAAACAGAAATCATATATTGAAAGAGTGTCTAATTTATCCCTCCCTACAGCGCCTAAAACACTGGCTTCCAAACTGTGAATGATAAAAAGTTAAATTAAATAGAAACATAGCAGACAGGAGCTTGAAGGGACATTAAAGTTGAATAGTTGTGACAGAGGCTGTATGGCCTGCAAAACCCACAGTATTTATTATCTGGCTGTTATAGAGTTTGGTGAGCCCTTTTCTAGAGTCATTTTTGACCCCTTCACAAAGTCAATAGGCATAGCAAGAAGATCATCTTCAGAATCTCTCTGTCCTGGAAGGGTGTGCTTTGTCTTGGTTATAAAGAACCACTGGGTCTCCGAAGAGCTTATTGAGCCTCATGAAGCCCAGGGCTTCCCTGCCATGTCTTTCTTTTGTACAATCACTGATATAGAAAATGTCCAAAGAGCCAGCATGCAGACTATCTTTCAGTGAGGATTCTTTCCTTTCCTTTGGGTCAACCTGACTCATGAGTTATTGAAGTGATAACTTATGGTGTCATGTTGACTTGCAGAGTTAGAATATTTAAAAAAGAAAGAACAGATGTTTGAGGTGTCACCTTGTCACTGCTGCTAATTATCCATGGGGATTTGGAGAAGACTCATTATGTTATGTTCCTCATCTAATGAGAGAAAGATAAATTCAGTGACCGCAAGTTCCCTCCTATGCCAATGTTCCCTTTCTAACATCAGAACAAACATTTTTATCTCCTTTTTCTAAGGTATATACCCTTCATCCTTCACAAAGATTAGGTGTGCACACATCCTTATAAAGTCCTGAAAATTGGACTTGTCCTAAAATACATGCTTAATGAATATTAGTTATTATATTGTTGTTAAGATATTACCCAAAGTTTATGATCTTTAATCATTTCTTTGTGAATAGTATTTTCTCATGTTCATGGTGAGGATTTGGGTATTAGAGTTTCAGAATTCTGAAAACAAATTCTAATCTGCATAAAACAGCATCTCAATGTTGTATTTGCTTTCAGAGGGATTGATTAACCTTACCACTAATGCTGACTATATCACCAGCAGGTGAACCACAAGCCACAGAGCATTGACCAAAATCTGCATCTGCAGAAGAGAGAAAAAAGTCTCAACTTTGCAACCACAGGCTGGGCCTAGTACTCCGGATGCCTACACCCTGAATCAGAGGAAGGTAAAGTTATTGTGATGGATATGGTAGGAGTGTAGCTTGTTTATTGCAGAGGTAAGGATGATTCCCAGCCTCTTACTTTAGCTAGAAATCTGATGTCCCATATGAATTCTGTATCAACCAGGGTTCAAGAAGGAAATTATGCAGATAACTCATATGAAGGGATAATAATGTGAGAAAGCAAGGGTAAGGTAAGTTTGCAAGAACCATGAAAGTATATTGAAGCAGCCAGAGACTAGAAATGATGGAATGAGTTGTCACTGCTAATACTGAAGGGACGAGGGGACAACAGAGGGTGACTGTGTCCCAGAGATAGCAGGAGCCAAGGAGGAAGGACGGCCTGGCAGGGGGCAATAATGGGGATGTTGCTATTACCAGAGAATCAGGAAAGCAACAAGGAGGTGACACTGTAGTTACTGTTCCTCCCACTCTCTGATTTCTTGTGGTGCCTCCTGTTGGCTTAATTTAGTTGAAAACCAGCCAGGAAGGGATCCTAGGAAATTCTCCTGTGTAAGCTGAGTGAGCAGAGAGAATGGTGGAAGTGTGAAGGGGTGCAGACCGAGACCCTTTTCCTCCTGAGTTGTGCTCTACTGACTCTCAGCTGGACATTTACCTAGTGTGTTTGACATGTGGTCTTCTATTGGGGTTTGTGGATGAGTATGTGTTGCCGTTGCCTACTCTGTGTGGTATCATGAAGCACACACCCAATTTGAACCAGTGTGCCAAAATTTTGATTTGTTAAAACACCTCATTAACGTGATAAAGCACACTTAATTCAGGACTACTGCAATAGATATGTAGACCACTCTAATTTCTTTTTTTTTTTAAAGAACTAGTTCTCAACTCTGAATAAAAGGGAAAAAATGAGCATTTAGAGCCAGGGTTGAAGGGGGATGTGGAGTTGGTGGATAGAAAATTCCTAAGAAATCGCATCACATATGGGGGAATTCTGAATAAACCAGCCTAAGAAGATTCTTATTAAAAGCAGTCCATTAGACATCTTCTGGGGTTTGGAGTGAAGAATTTGGTCATATAGCAAAGACAGGGGATTCCAATTAAACGACTCTGGGGGGTTCTTGTTAAAATGGACTTTTGTGGACATGTCCAAGGACAGTGCTCTCAGAAGAAACTGTCAAGAGTTTAATCCAGGAGATTCTTTGTCACGTTTCAGTTATACCAAAAACTTGGGTAAAATTAGGCAAATCCCTTAACCTCTCAAGGTCTTATTTTTTTATCTGTAAAATTGCAGCAGTAAAATGTGTCCAGTATTTCTCAATGAAATTTAAGGATCAACTAGAATAATGGTTAGATACAAGCTTCCAGGATAGTTCCTGAGGTCGAGGGTGGAAGCCAAAGGCTCTGCCTTTCTTTGGGGACTTTGAGGTTCTCATGCACATGTACTGTGGCTTAGAGATCTGGGTGGTAGCACATAGAATAATGTGCCAGAGCTTGCTGGCTACCTATCAAAACCATTCTCCCCTATACTGCAGCCTTTGAATAATAATTTGGCATGTCTCCCTCGCTGGGTGTAGCCACGTAAATGCATTTTCTCCAGTGGAATTTGAGCAGAAGTGATGCGTGCCACTTCCATTCCTATCCTTCTTGTATTCTCTCCTCTATGCTCCTACATTGTTCAGGGAAGGAGACAACAGAGTGATCTAGAAGCCATGTATTGATGGCAGAACTACCATTATCTAGGGGAATTTAAAGACTGTGAAGAACCGAGCCTTCCATCCTCAAATCTTTCCCATTACACTCACTTTTGACATCATGTATGAGAAAAATAAACTTCTATATTCTTTTAAGCCCCTGAATGGTGGAGCCTCACTTAGCCTTTTCTACTACAGGGAACAGGATATTTCTCGAAGTTCAGCTCAGAACACAACTTGGTTCTGTCAGTATGATGATGGCGATGAGCAGCAAGGCTACTGGGGGTGGCTTTTGAGATAGAAAAGTGATGTCTTCCCATAAGTCTTTGGCAGGTACTTCCATCTAGCAATGGCAGGATCTCCCGATATCAGACTTACAGGTTGGAGCAGAAAAAGGTGGACTTACATGCTTTTAGTATAGGTGAGATGTTCTGAGATAATTTCAGAAATAAATGAGAGAAATGCAAGGTTTGGGGGAGAGCAGTTAGTTCCTCTCCTTCTCGTATTCTCTCCTCTATGCTCCTATATTGTTCGGGAAGGGAGACAACAGAGAGATCTGGAAGCCATGTATTGATGGCAGAACTATATAAGTAGAACACAGCTATTAGCTAGAAAATTTAATGTTTTAATATTTATCAATGAAACCTGATTTGCACATTGTATCAGAGTGCTTTGTTCTGCAAGAAACCATCTCCTTGAGTTTGTTAGTCTAAACAATATTTGCATGTATTGCTTTATCTAATAGAAAGTACCAACATAGAGGGGCTGGGGCTGTGGCTCAATGGTAGAGCACTTGTCCCGGATGTGTGAGGCCCTGGGTTCAATCCCCAGCACCACATAAATAAAATAAAAAGATATTGTGTCCACCTACAACTAAAAAAATTTTTAAAAAGAGAGAAAGTACCAAAGTGGAATGGATTCCAGGCAATTTACAATCAGAGATTTCTTCTGTTTTTCCTATGATTTTCTCAGCTCTGTTCTCTTCTGTGTGAATGCTTTGTTCTCAGGCCAGCTTTTAATCACCACAAAATGGCCATCAACAGCAATTGTTTCCATGTGCTCACTCATTCATCTCCAGTGAAAGAGGGAACAGAAAAGGAGGAAAAGGAAAAGAATGAAAGGAAAAAACAAGAGGGAGAATCTCTTTCCCAATCACAGGATAAGGGTATTCACTTTGGTCATACTGGATAAACTCAAGTCATGTGCTAGCCCTTGACTAGTAACTGTTCTTAGAGAAATGCCATGCTTTGATTAGCTTGAGCAGGGACACTTAAACATTGATGACAAAGAGTGTGGCATTGTCATGATAGCCTAGACCAACAGTCTGTAAACTATGGCCTGTGAGCCAAATCCAGCTTTCCGCTTTCTATTATGGCCCCAGAGCTAAGAAGAAGAATTTTTATTTTTTAAAATGGTTACATTTTAAATGATTATATAAATATTTAGATAATACTGTCAACATTGCCTGTTGGCCTGTGGAACCCAATATAGTTCCTATGGAGCCCTAGAAGACAAAGTTTGCTACCTCCTCATCACGACCAATCAGAATCTGTCTGTGGAGATGCGGATGATGGCCATCTTTGCTTGACATACATGCACTGTATCGGGGAGAGTCACCAAATGCTAGGGAAGCTGGTTTGAGAATGTGAAAATACAAACACCTAATGTGACAATGTTAAATATCATAAACTCGAGTTAACTGTGCCACTATCCCTGCTTTAGTGCATGTTTCCAGTCACTGTTGTATGTCTGTTATCTGCCGAGTTTTGTTCTAGGCACCAAGATAATGATCAGACCTTGCCTGTGATAGATTTCTCATCCCCATCTTCTTGGAACACATACTGATTTTTCTTTCCTCCTTTTGTTTTGTGTGGTGTGGAGGATGAGGGAAGGTAGGGTCTCAGGTAATACATCTGTAAAGTGGATTGTCAAGTTCTTAGGGCACCACACAAAATGATGGAAGGCACTAGAAGCAGCAAGGTCTCTCTCAGTGCAGACTGAGGTCACCCATAAATGCTGTTCACTTAAGCTAGCCAATATGCTTAAACAATAATGTAAAATGTGATTCTGTGTTTTGAATGTAGTTAGAGAAGTGTGCAATTTAGATTTTAAAAATCAATGTAAATTAGTCTTAACCTGAATTCACTTCAAGAGAAAAGCAGTAGTGCAGGAGATAGTATAATGAGGAAGAATCAATTTTACTGGTTTTATTTTTTCAGGGCCTCATGAGTTTGGTATCTAAAGCCAGCTCTACAACAAAGTTAAAAAAAAGGTAAAACACAGGGAGAACATGGTGGGTGAATTGGCCTTTCTCTATTCACTTAAGAGGCAGTCCAATAATGGTTTAGTTTTGGATTTATGGGTAAAGCTAATATTTGGAATGGAAATTCGGTTGTACAAACTATAATTGTTGCTCAAATATACAGGGACACAAAGATATTAACCAAGAAACAAGAAGAAAACATTTTAGGAAATTAGTGTCATCTACAGTGAGGTCTGCTGGTTCAGGAACAGTCTTGTCTGGGGTACTGATTTTGATCACCACTTAAAATATGACCTGGGACACTTTTGGTGAAAGAATCGTGTCAACCTCAAAGCTGTGTATAAGCTATAATATGCAGTTTCATCATTAGGCATTATGGTTATTCTTCTGTTTTACCCTTTCATTTTAGTTCCTCTGTCTCTCCATCTCTTATTCTGATTTTTGTCACTATTGCCATAATGCCTGAAAAGAATTACTTAAAGGTGGAAGAGTTTATTCTGGGCCCACCATTTCAGAGGTTCAGACCATGGCAAGCTGACTCCATTGCTCTGGGCCTTAGGTGAGGCTGAACATCATGGTGGAAGAGCATGGCAGAGGAAAGCTGCTCAGTTCATGGTAGCCAGGAAACAGAGCAAGAAGCCAGGGACAAAATGTAATCCCTGATGCTATGTCCCCAGTGACCCACCACCTCCAGCCATGCCCACCTGCCTACAATTACCATCCAGTAATCCATGCAAATTATTAACCCATCAAATGGATTAATCCACTGATGAGGTTGCAATCTCATAATCTAATTATTTCACTTCTGGAACAGTCCTGCATCAGCAACAGATGAGTTTGGGGGGGAATATCTTGTATCCAAACCATAATACCCTCAATACTCTTCAAATTAGTAGCTGGACCAATTACTTCGAAGAGAAGAAAGCCACACCCAAAGGCATGACTGTCTAAACCTGAGAACAACTAAGTGTGTTTGCGTTTACACATACACTTCTGTCATGAGTCACAAGGATTAGCTATTGATCAGATGGAATAATAAGAACCAAAATACTAGTTTCAATTTATTGAGAGCCTGTCATGAGGCAGTCGACATACATATTGTCTGTTTTTCTCACAGCTGCATTTGGGCGTATGCATTGTGCCTGGTCCTAAAGAAGGACAGGAGGACTGGAGAGGTATAGGTTGCCTAAGTTCACAGGTGGTGAGCAGCAGGGCCTGGACACAGGGCTGGGCACAGCTGACCAGGCTCCTTCCATAGGTCACAGAGCTCCCACTGTGGGGCAACTGTTGGCCTGAAATGTCTGTCTTCTACCAGGAAGAGAGGCATCAAAATTTCTCCTATCTATGTTTTCTGGGGATGCAAGATGTGAGAAGTGACTCCAGTTAGGAAACATGGGAGTCAGCTGGAACTCCCTCTGCAGTAAAATAACAGAAGTAGTAGTTCACACTTTTAAGAGATGACAGTGGATTACCCTGTGAGGCAAGTACTATTATTATCCTCATTCTAATTCTCCTTTGAACGGAATTTCAGAAAAGAAACTTGCCCAAGGTCACATAGACACTAGAGGCAGATCCGAGATTCACACTCAGATCATCTAAAATCACCATGCAGCTCTGAAATTCTGGAGTGGCAGATTTCCTGGGAAAACTTCCCCAGGAAAACCCAGCTCAACATGCAACTATCCACATCAGCGTGGCTCCATGTGAAGCTCCTTGAGTGGAGTCCTATCTTTAAAACAGGGATGAATATGGTCCTTGGAACCCTCTTCTGATTCCCCTTAGAAATAGAAAAATGCAGTGATTTGTAAAATAAAAGGCAGATTCTGCTCTCCACACAATCTTTTCTTTTCTGGTACTCTTTGCCCTGGGAATGCCTCGGTGTATGTAGCCCAGAAGAGAGGAGACAGGGAGTTCTACATTTTGGGTCCATTTTAGTTTGAAGAAAGAGAAGATCAAAAGAAGGATCCTTTTCTTTGCATCCACATTTTAATGAGCCACACATCATATTTCCTACACAGTGTTTCAAATCAGATCAGACACTGGTTTCAGGGACGGGGTGAGCCATTTTCCCAGAGCATCTGCCAATCTTGTATTAGGAAGTCAGTTGTTCCCAGCAGCTCTCTTACTGGGAAAGCCAAGTCCAAACAGTCAATGACAAGACCCGGTGCAGACTGGGGGTTGAAAGCACCAAGATGCCCCTGAGTGCACCCAGCTCACAGCTTGTGTACCCAGGCAGCCTCTGCTCCATGAGTCTATCAGCTTCAACATTGTTTTAGGCTCTACAGCTGTTCCAGCTCATCACATCCTATAGGAAGAAAGCTCCTATGACCTGTAGGCAGGGATGTTCAGGTGACCAAGGATCTGGTGTTCAACATTGCTCATCACTAGGCCCTGGTGAAAGCTGGTGAATGTCCCCAACTCACTCTATTATTATGAACACTTCATCTCTCTCAAAGACATTTTTTCCTGTTGTCATTTAGTCATTTTAAGTATAACATGACACACTGCTTTTAAATAAAGTTTGTAAACATCAAAACATTATATAGACACAAAAGAAATAGGCAAACTCCCTCACGCCCATTGCTTAAATACCATCTTGCCACAGGCCCAAATGTAGTAGGGTCAAGTGATCATGGACTGAAACATCTAAAACTATGAGCAAAAATAAATATTTCCCCTTTTTAGGTTGTTTATATCAGCAATTTTATCACAGTGACAGAAAGCTAGCAGTCCCTTAAATGCAAGCCATTCTTCACTGCTCAGCTTTGTACCCTGTGTGGACTATATATTCCAGGCACCTTCATGATTTTGTCAACATCTAACTCAGATGTTAGAATGAATTGTTCCGTCTTAGATTCAGATGAAATTAACCAACCCCAGTTTCATATGTTGTTTTAATGTCCTGAATGGGCTGTCATTATTTCATATTTTCCCCCATGTATGTAAGTCTTCCATTCCATTTATCTATGCCCACTCCACAAACACTCAATCATAAAGAGACTTTGGTTTATGTGTAATAGGCTTTACTGAATGAATGTTTGGAGAATGAGGCACAGTTTATATCACAGAAGGGCAAACAATTTAGAACTGGATACCAGATACTTGTGTTCTTGATTATTGTCCTTTATTTCTTTCCGCCAAATCAGGCTTTAGTCTTTCATGAACTTGTTCACCCTCTTCTTTCCTTGGCCCCTCTTTCCAAACCTAGCACTGACCTCCTTTTGTGCAACCTAAGCTTCTTTAAAGCTCTTCTATATAGTGAGCTGTATTGGCTAGTTCTACTTCTTCCTCCTTCTGCAGTGAGAAGGGAGCTACAGAGAAATAGTCCACATGACATGGATTGTGTCACCTCAACCCATGTCCTCCTCTGCTTCCACATTCAGCCCAAGTCACCCTTAAAATACAAAACCAGGCACAGAAGTTTGGGAATTAAATACCTATTCTCCATATACATCCTCCAAATTCCTGTTTGTATTGCTTTTCTTTCTTTCTTTCCCCATAGGTATGGAAAGGTCTTAAAGAGGCTGACCAAAAGAAAGGGGCCCAGGAGGCCTGGCTGTGGTAAAGACCGGGGGCCACCAGGGGCAAGCATAGTTGCTGACCACAAAGGGGTTCCCACTGGGGTTTGGGAACAAAGACAAGTTAATACTGAATTGCTATCAGCAGATGTATCTGTTCTCTGTGTAGAGATACCTATGGGTTTAACAGGGGTGTTCACCGTTTGGGAGTTCTGGATCCTAGCCATCTCTGTTTCTTTGTACCACAAAATTTAAATGATCAAAACAGACCACTACTGATTGCTGGAAAATCAATGCAAAACATATACCACACCCTTTGTAGTAGAACCACTTCATTTCTTCAATCCTTCCCATGAATGTTTTATTTTAGATCCTCACATCTCTTGCCTGGACCAAGGCTATCTCATTAGGTGTGCAGTTCTTTTTCTCTCTCGATGAAACAGAGTCAACCCCTTTGTATTTTATTTAAAAAATCATTACCTTTGTGGGTTTTATCATTAATGGTAGAAGTAATACATGTTCATTAAAAAATACAGGCAATAAATATTGACTTCTAACCTTACTCTATCCTCTCACTTAAGGTAGCCATAGTTCATGATTTATTTTGTATCCTTCCATACATTTTCCCATGTACATACAACCACATCCACAGATGTGAACACATGCACACATTCATATAAATACACATACACTTTTGGTACATAATATTTGGCAACTTGATCTTCTCAACAATACATGGAGAGATCTTTCCATGTTAACACACATCAGCCTACCTTTTAGTTTCAAAAACTGTTAAATAGTCCATTTATTTTATGTATTTACTGATATTATTTTACTAATCTTATTGATGAACATTTAATTTTTCACTGTTACTGACTTGGGCTTCAATGAATAGTCTTTTATGTGTATGTATATACACTATTTCGGGGCTTTTAAATGCTTGCTGACCATTATTGTCCGATCCATAATATTTAAAAGAATCTAAAAATATTTTCTAAATAACAAATGTATGGTGAGAAAAAAAAAACACCATAATTTTAGGTTACTAATGAAAAAGAGCAGTCCTGCTTCTCCACCCAGTACATTACTGGTTTTAGTTTCTCAGATACTACTTCTTTCAACTCTGTTATCTGTACTGTGATCTCATGTGTTGTACAATCATTGCTTTCTCTAGAATTATTGTTTTATTTGTTTGTTTTCTTGATTTTCCATGTATCACATATTCACTCCAAACTTACCAATAGAACTAAAATATCTTCTTTTTAAATTTTCAGACTCTTTGATCACCCCAACATTTATTTTTATTTTTTATGAAAACCACTTCTATAGAGATTTTTTTTTTTTTTTCTAGTCAAGAATCTTTACTTTTCCCCTAGTTTGGCTGCACAATTCTCGGTGGTCCTGTTGAAACTTTCATTCATATCAACCTCAGGAATCCTCTTGCTTTTTGTCAGTATTGCATTTCTCCTTCTTCAATTTTGTATTCTTTTCTCTTGATTATCATCATATTCATAGCATCTTAATACCTTCACAGAGTAGCATTCACGTATTTGTCAACTGAGAGAACAAATAAAAATGTAATTGAATTAACATCATACTTCAAGGCTAGACATTAGCTGAGTTTCAAAAAAAAAAAAAAATACACATTCACTAGGAATTCCATGAACCCCCCAGAGAATAACCTTGAGATACTGGTAACAAGGAAGCACACATGTGAGCGGCATAGTCTGGCTTAACAGTAGACTATATAGCAGTAGAAGTGTAACTGCTACTAACTGGTCTTTGCAGGAATTCGGCCTCCTGCCCTTGGCCTCATTAACTCCCTATTCTGTCCAACTGAGCCAACTAGCCATAGGCATGCAGCTCATGAAATAGCCTGGAAAGCTGGCCCCATATCATAGCCTCTGGCTTTAGGCCCTAATGAGGATTGCTATTGTCCTTGAATTTAGTCCAATTCCTCCCAGCAGGCTGCCCTTTAAGGACGTGTCTTATCAGCAGTCACTGACCCAACAAGGTAAGGGGGGGTCCTGCTATCATAAGGACTCTCTATATGTTTTGTCCAGACCAATTTACTATTGCAACCCACCTTCACTCAGTAGAGGTTTGCTCTAAGCTCCCAGAGGTTAAGGTCAAGCTTTCTTCAAAAGTCTTTCTTCCAAAACCTTAAATCATTTATTTGTTTGCCTTCCACTGCACTTTTTCAAGCTCAGTCAGCATTAGCCTTTCCTTGCCCACAGTTCAGAACTGCAGGGACCTTGCTGAGCACAGGCTGTGGAAGCCTTCCATTCCTTCTTTGACTCAGATTTTCATCAGCTAGCAGCTCCCAAGTAAAAGCTGTTCTCTCTGGCTGCCACTGTGTATTTCAGAATTTCTGGCTGTTGGGGTTGGCTGCTTTGGGTTACACGGACATGGAAAACACACAAGGGATAGGTAGAGACGAGAGGCATCTTTAACAAGGGCTGTAAGGAAAACTGTGAAGAGGTAGGAAGCAGCCTAGCGTGGGGACTGCTTGGAGTAGATTTGTCACCAGTTTCCAAGGTGGGAGATTTTCCATTAAAAATATGTTGACTTTTCCTTCCTGAGGACCTACTCTGTGTCGATCCTATGTATATATGATCTCATTGAACTTTTAATATAAACTCATAAGATGGGAAAACGAGGCATCAGAGGTTGACTGGCCCAAGGTCACATAACTAATAAGTGGCCTAGCTAGGATTTAAACTCAGATCTGACTCTCTCCAAGGGCCATATTTATTCTCAAATATGGCAGGTTGACCAGAGACAGGAAAAAAATCAATCCCTTCTGAAGTGGGGTCTAATTTCCTTCTTCCAGTGGTTAAATAAGGTACCTCATTGGGCCTCCCTTTTAGCAAGGGCTTGCTCCACAGTTGCTGCTTCTCCAAGGTCTGCCTTGGTGTCAAAACCTGAACTCCAGAGAGATGTGAAACCCACGGGTGGGACAGGTATTAGGAATAGGTCCTGGTTTTCCAAGAAGCTCCCAGAATGTGGGACCTGAAAGCGAAAACAAGGAAAGTCCTGGGAAAACCAGGGCAAGGTGATCACCCTGTGGCAAAATGAATGGGGTATACCACTCCACATATTCCCAGTGGGTGGGTCAGATCTTCCTTTGACCTCTGATCTGCATCATAGTCCCATTTCTCCCTCTGTCCAATCCTGATTTATTCCCTCCTTTTCATAGGTGGTGATAACCAATAAGAACCCTGCACACCAGATTCTACCTAACCTCTTCTTCTAGGGCCCTCCCTGCCAGTACCCCCCATCATAGCATTATAGTGCCCCGGAAGGATACAGAAGAATCTCAACAACAAGAGCCCTGGGTTGAAGGGAGAATGGTATATGGGAGAGGACTGGGGTGGGGGATTTGACATTTTCACTCTCAGACCCAGAGATTATCCAACTTTCCGAGGGCACAGGAACAGGCTGATGATATTCTGACTCACTAACCTCTCATTGGTTAAGAGAGAGGGGTAACCAGAGACTTCTGGAAGAGTGCCAGGAGATAGGCACCACCAATTTTGCAGTCATTTCTACAAAAATTTCTCTCTCTCCTTTGTGGGTATGTTCTTGTTACCCTCTAGCTTCAGGTGCTTGGCTGTGCTTTTCTTTTCTAATCCTTCCTGGGCTTTTCATTGTGGCTACATTTCAGTGAGGATATTTTATAACTGATTGAAAGGCTCTCTATATTCAGCTTCCTTAATTAAAATTGGATTTTGGTGAGGATGCACTTTTTTAGTTGAAAAGAAATCCTACTCCTAGATATGATCTTATTTTTAATTATAAAGAAAAGATGGTCCCTTTCCGCTAGGAAAATCCACCTTCAAGTTCCAGAGTGATCCTTATATATATATCCATCCTGCTCAGGTGTACATGGAGGGGGCACATGTCTCTTTACCTCTTCTTGAAGTTGCCAAGGCAAGATGGTTTAGGACGGGTGCTGGGACAGGAAGACAGATAGTAGTTGAGGAGTCATCTCTGATGGTCACAGTCCTCTGTATGTGACAGCTCTGTCACATTCACATCACATACTTCTTTACACTTCATCACACCTGTTCACACCTAGCAGCATTGATGAATCTATTAACAGCCTCCTTTTGGTGCTCACACATCTCTTTGCATCAAACTGGCCATTCTTTTGACAGGAGCTGACATTTACCATCCCTGTTGGATACTTTCCAAAGAATGAATCAAACTACAATCAAACTTGACTGCAAAATCATTGAGAAGATTAGTAGGGGCCACACACATTTCACATTGCAAGTAGAAGTAAAATCTCTGTTGTTTATTTGAATGTGACCGTACAGTGCACTGTGAGGGGTGCTGACTGCCACTGGCTAGGCATTGGGCCTTGGGAAAAGGAGACTCCCTCTAAATCGTGAGACATCATTAGAAGAATGCAGACAATAACACATGTTAGGATCTTCACCTCACAGGATTATTGAAGATCAAATGATTCGCTGTGTGTGAAAGCACATTGCCAAATGACACCCAGCTATTTCAATGCCCAATATTTTAACACACAGAATCATCATCACTATCACCACCATCACCACCACCATAAAACAGAGCAGAATCGACAATAATCAGTTGATGAAGAAACTCATCAGAAAAACTTACAAAATTTTTTAAAAACAGTGGTAAGGGCCATTATGTGTAACACAGTCAAATAGAAATGAGTTTTATGGAGAGATTATTCTATAAAGGGAACTCCTTACCTACTTTTGGACAATCCAGACCCCAAGAGCTTGGTTGAAATACTGGTACAGGAACCTGTTCTTAAAAACTGGTCCACAGGCTAATGGCATTCTGGCACTTCTTCAAAGTCTTTGGGGGAGTTATGGTCTTCAAACACTTAATTATGAAAAACTTCGAACATACAAAAAAGATGAAAGAGTTGCACAGTAGGCAGCCATAAGTTTGCCACCCAGATTTCCATTAATATTTTACCATACTTTGCATCAACTCATCTTAATTTATTAATACATTACACAGTCAGTTGTCAGCATCAGTATTTTTGTCCCCAGAATAGAGAACACAGAAATAGACCTATGAACTTTTGGACTAATATGTGTGTGATAAAGGTATAAAGGCAGATTGGTGGATAAAGCACAATTTTTAACATTGGTGCTAGAACAATTGGGTTTCTATATGATTAAAAAAAAAAAAAAAGAACATGTCAATCCTTACTTTGCACCACACAGAAATTAAGGTGGTGTGCGTTGTAAACCTAGGTATAAAATATAAAACAAAATCTTTTAGAGGAAAAAGTAAGTGAATATTTTTATGACTTGGATTAACAACGATTCCTTCGATATGGCACCAAAAGCATTGTCTGTAACATTAAACATTGATAAACAGGACTTCATGGAAAATTAAAACTCTTACTCTTTGAAAAATCCTGTCAGAAAATAAAACAAGAGGCCATAGGGGGAAAAAAATTCAAATCATAAATTTCATAAAGTATCTTTATTCAGGAAATATGGAGCTATTAAAAATCAACAATAAGAAAACAACCTAAATCAAACATAGCAAAGGAAATGGAAAATAAAACAAAAATGAACTAATACTTCAGACCTAGAGGGGACTAAAACTGAAAGAGTAACAATCTCAAAGGCTGGTGAGGATGTAGAGCAACAGGGGCTGTCATTCATTGCTGGTGGGAATGCAAAATGGTAGAGCCACTCTGGAGAATAATTTGGTAGTTATTTTTTTATGTAAACATAGGCTTACTTAATATATGACCCCAAACTGTACTCCCAGGTATTTATTCAATTGATTTGAAACTTGTGGCCACACACACACACACACACACACACACACAAACAAAAAAACCCTATATATGAGTGCTTTTAGTATATTTATCCATACTTGCTCAAAAATGAAAGCAACTAAGATATACTTCAACAGGTAAATAGATAAACAAATGGTAGTACATATGCATAATAATGAACTGTTAATCAGTAATAAGAAGAAGTGAACTCTCACACAACTTGAATGAATCATAAAACCATTTTACTAAGGTTAAAGAAGCAGCTTCCAAAGATTCTGTACTAGCCAAGGTTCTCCAAAGAAACAGAACCAGATTGATAAGCCATACACACACACACACACACACACACACACACACACACACACATTGGAGGGATGTATTATGATGTGATGGTTTGGATCTGAAATGTCCACCAAAGGCTCAAGTGTTGAAGGCTTGATTCCCCAGTGCAACAATGCTTAGAGGTGGGCTCTTGGGAAGTGATTGAATCATGATGGCTCTGACCTTGGGAATGGATTAATCCATTGATGGGTTTGTAGCTGATGCCATTCTTGGGAAGTGGTGGATACTTAGGAGGAAGGGCCTAGTTGGAAGAAATAGGTCATGGAGGTGTGCTCTGAAAAGGTATTTCTTGTCCCTGACTCCTTCCTCACACTCTTTCTCTCTTTCTTTTTGTTTCCTGGCCACCCTAATGTGAGCCACTTTGCTCTTCCATGCTTTCTGCCATGATGCTCTGTCTCCCCACAGGTCTGGAAACAATGGATTTTGTTGAGAGCCACAGCCAAGGGGCCCCAGCAAACTTTCAGACTGCCAGCTGATGATTGGCTCACAGCGGCCCCAGCAACATCTAGCTGATTGGCTCCTCTGCCGTGATGCTCATTGGGCTGTTTCCCTGCCCTTTCAGACCACGGAGCTGCTCATTGGGGGACTTTTTTGGCTCCGCCCATGCGACCCAGCCAATCGGCCTCAAGAGCAGGAGGATTGTGGGAGGAAGAGGCTGGGTGGGGTGTGTGGCTTGTGGGAAGCCAGTGGTGGCAGTTGGGCTCTGAGGGTTTTTTTTCCTGAGGAGCTGTTTTCTTTGGCTTGTGTGGTTCTAAAAATAAAGTTAGTTTCTTTTGACAAGTGGCTCCTGAATTGTGCCCAGCCAGACTGCGGCAGATTTAACTGACTATAGACTGAAACCTTGCAACTGTGAACCAAAATAAATCTTTCCTCCTCCAAGTTTATTTTCTCAGGTAGTTTGTCATAGTGCGAAAAACTAACATATATGAGAACCAACTCATGTAAGATTGGAGGCAAAGAAGTACCATGATATGCCATCTGTATGCTGGAGATCCAGGAAACTGGTGGTATAATCTTGTTCAAGTCCAAAAATCTGAGTACTAGGGGGAGTTGATGACATAACTTTCAGTCTGAGGCTGGAGGCCTGAGAACTGTGGGCAGGAGGACCATGGGTGTAAGACCCCCAAGTCCAAAGTGATGTCTGAGGGAATGGGAAAATAGATGTCTTGCTGAAAAAGAATGATTTCACCATTCTGCCTTGTTATCCTGTCTGTACCATCAATAGATTGGTACATATTGGTGAGGGTGATCTTTTATACTTAGTCTACTGATTCCAATGCTAATTTCTGCTAGAGAAACCCTCACAGGCACACTCAGAAATAAAGTTTTACCAGTAATCTGAGCATTCCTTTGCCCAGTTAAATTGAAGAAAAAATTAACCATCCATCTATCTAGTATATGATACCCTTCATTTGACATTCTGGAAAAGACTAAGAGAAGTAGCTTTTTTTAATATGTATTTTTTAGTTATAGATGGACACAATACCTTTGTTTTATTTTTATGTGGTGCTGAGGATCAAACCCAGGGCCTCATATGTGCCAGGTGAGTGCTCTACCACTGAACCCCAGTCCCAGCCTGAGAAGTAGCTTATTTGAGGTCACACAGCTAGCAAGTGTTAGAGCTGGGATTCAGGGCAGGCAGTTTGTCCCAACATTTAGACAGATACAATTTACTATGCTGCATCTAAGAGAAAGAAGGAGAGAAAATGAAAGAAAGTTGAGTGATTGACAGGCTAGAGCCTATGGAGCAAGAAAAAGAAAGTGTTGAGCAAAGAATGTGCTGTGACATGCAGCTCTGAGCATGGCAGGAAGCTGTGGGAAGGAGAGATGAGGGCATGGAACATCCCAATTTGGCAGGCAGTAGAGTGGAGAGGTGCAGCTTATTTTTAGCAAGAGTAGCTCAGCAGCAGCACAGACAGCAAAAGAAGAAATGCAAAAGTTGATACTGAGAGACAAGACCTAGATGTGGCTGATGGAGTGCAGACTATGATCACAGGTGTCTGAAAGCAAGAAGACCACTGCATATACTTCAGATTTTTTTAAAACGCAGCTTCATAGATTACTTAAGAACAGCAATACCACAGAAGTTTTGTCAAGTGGGAGACACAAACTTGCACTACTATTTCTGTGCAAAATTCTAACACTTGCTCTGAGACAGCCCTGAGTACCACCAAGGCAAGTTTGTGCTGCATAAACCACTGATAAGAGCCACTAAGGTGCAAAATCCAAATCACCTTTTGTCAGTAAAATGTCTTCCTTAGTACCTGTACAGGAAGAGGGCCTCCTCTGTATTCAACTATGTTTGTTTGAATCTAATGCTTTGTTTAAATTTAAGAGAAACATACAAATGGATTCTTCACCCTGCTATCTGCTCTAACTTTCCTTTGCTGCCTCCTCCCCTCCCTTAGGAATTGGCATGGAAGTTTGTTTAGATGAAAGTTTGTCATTCTATCTCAAGAATGAATTTCTGGGATAGGAAGGATTAGGAAGGATTTTGCATCCATCATCTTCTAAATTAGGGCTCCCTCTAGGCCTGTGGGGTAGGCATTTGGCCAGCTTTGCAACATCCTGTAATCCAGACCAGAGAGGGGGTCCCCTGTTGCACCTGGCAGGTAAAATTTTGAATACTGGAATGAACTAATATGTTTCTTTTCCCTTTCATTTGTCACCCTTCTCATTCTTTATTCCTTATTCTTCACATCTAGGCAGCCACAGGAAGAGGTCTCTTTCGGGTCACTATTGATTTCCAAATTCATCTACCTCCTCTTGGTCCTCAAGCTCTGTAATATCTAGGCTGTGCTTCCCACCAGCTTCTTTCTCTTTCATTTCTTTCCTCCTTCCTTTCTCTCTCTCTCTCTCTATTTTTGAAATTTTAAAAAATTATATTTATTTTCAACTGAGACAAAAAAATTATTCATATTTATGGGATGCCACATGATATTTTGGTACATATATCCATTGTGTAACATTTAAATCAAATTACATATATATATCTAGTTAAACACTTTTTTATTTATATATTTTTGCATTACAATTCTTTTTTTAAAACATTTATTTATTTATTTATTTAGTTTTTGGCGGACACAACATCTTTGTTTGTATGTGGTGCTGAGGATCGAACCCAGGCCGCATGCATGCCAGGCGAGCGCACTACCGCTTGAGCCACATCCCCAGCCCCAATTACAATTCTTAATACACCTTTATACCACAATTTATCATATCTCTGATTGTATATAAGGTATGTTGACACCAAATTCACATCTTCATATATGTATTTTGTATAATGATGAGAGTCTCCTTTCAACACCCACACTGTTCCCCTTCTCCCTTCCTTTCCCTCCCACCCCTATTCCCTATCTAGAGGCAATCTTCCTCCCTTGCCCTCCCTCCCAATCTCATTTTGAGTCACTCCCCCCTTATATCAGAGAAGACATTCGGCATTTGTTTTTATGGGATTGGCTAACACTTTTCTCGGAGTGCAGTTATCTGGTGTACTGATTTCATTTTCTTTTGTTCCATACATTATATGGAAGAGCTGGATCATATGGTAGTTCTATTTTTAATATTTTGAGGAATATTATGTACTGTTTTCCATAGTGGCCCTATAATCTGCTTTCCTACCAACAGTGTCCAAGGGTTCCCTTTTCTGTACATCTTGCCTAGACCTGTTATCTTTGGTCTTTTTCATTATAGGTATTGGAGTGAGGTGATAGTGCATTGGGGTTTTGTTCTGCATTTCCCTAATGATTAGTGATGATGATGTACCTCTTGACCATTTGTCTGTCTTCTCTTGAGAAATGTCTATTTAGGTCTAATGTCCATTTTAATATCAGGTCATTTGGGCTGGGGTTGTGGCTCAGTGGTGGAGCACTTGCCTAGCACATGTGAGTCACTAGGTTTGATTCTCAGTACCACATATAAATAAATGAATAAAATAAAGGTTCATCAACAACTAAAAAAATATTTAAAAAAATCAGGTCATTTGGTTTTGCTTTTGAATGTTTTGAGCCTTTTTTTTTAACATGTCTGGATACTAATCCTTTGTCAGCTGTATAGTTTACATGTATTTTCTCCCATTTTGTAGGTTGCCTCTGCATTTTCTTGTTTCTTTTGCCAAGCAGAAACTTTTTAGTTTGATGTAATTAATTCATCTAGTTTTACTTTTGTTTTCTAAGTTTGGGGATCTTGTCCAAAAAATTCTTTGCTCATTCCAAGATCCTGAAGCACTTCCTCTAATGTTTTTTTCTAATAGTTTCATGATTCCAGGACTTGTCTTTAAAACTTTAATCCACTTGGAGTTATTTTTGTAACTAGTGAGAGACTGTGTCTAGTTTCATTCTTCTGCAAAGGAGTATCCAATTTCCCTAACAACATTTATTTTAAAAAACTGTACGATCTCCAATGGGTGTTCTTAGAAAAGTTGTCAAAAATTAGTTGGGTATAGATGTATATGTTTATTTCTGAGCTCTCTATTCTGTTGCATTGGTGTATGTGTCTATTTTCATGTCAATACCATGCTGTATTGATTGCTACAGCTTTGTAGTATGTTTTGAAGGCAGTTAATGTAATGCCTCTTGCTTTGTCTTGTTATTCAAGGTGTGTGTGTGTGTGTGTTTATATACATTTTAGGATTGTTTTTTCAAGTTCCATGAAGTATGTCCTTGGTTTTTTAATAGGGGTTGCACTGAATTTGTACCTCACTTTCAGTAGTACGGACACATTAACAATATTGATTCTTCCAAACCATAACATGGACGTCTTTCATTTGTTGGTGTTCTCTTCAATTTAAAGGAAAATTAATACCAATTCTTCTTAAATTATTCCAAAAAGTTGAAGAAGAGAGTTCTGCCAAACTCATTCTATCAGGCCAGCATTATGCTGATACTGAAACCAGACAAACACACACACACACACACACACACACACCTCTTCAGGACAATATCATTGATGAGCACAGATACCAAAATCTTCAATAAAATACTAGCAAACTGAATATAATGGCACATTAAAAAGATTATTCAATAATGATCACCAGAAATATAAAGGCTTTCTACAATGAAAACTTCGAGCTCTTTCTTTTAAAACCATATTCCCCTGTGGCTTTCTTGATCCCACCTGGTCTGGGCTCTTCTCTTACCTCTTGGTCATGGTTGCTTTATCTCCTCTGCAGTCCTGCTATCCATCACTGGGTCCCATGCACAAGGCTTAGCTCTCAACTGAGTGAAGAGCTCAGCTGAGCAAATCAGCTGCTTCAGAGTAGGTTTCTGGGTGTCTAGGGCTGTTTGGAAAACTGAAGTAAGGGTCTTCTAATCAGAAATATAGGGCCATGCAGATAAATTTTGGTTTCTGGCACAATTTTACCTTTACTTGAAAGATCAGGCTCATTGCAAAACAGTTTTATTTTTGCTTGTTTTTCATAAGAGAAACTGCAAGATGTGACATAGAATTTTTCAATATTGTGGATGAAATCACAGGTTTCATAAGAATAGATTGTCATAAGAATAGATCTAGCAGCTAAAGTTCCATGATGCTTATGTTTCTAAATGTGTCTCATAGCCACACCTCTTCAACACAAGAATGCTGAGGAACAGAAGCCTTCATCTCTCTTGGGTGATCAGTTGATGTGGAATCATATTGTAAGAGACTTGGCACTTGCCTATAGTCATTCTGAATCAACATAACAAGGGTAAGTTCTAACACTGTTCCACAGGACAATGAAATCTGGTATGAGGTTTCCCACTGTTGCATCAAGAATGAAAGCAAATGAAATTTGGGTTAAGACTCAATAACCTTTTAATACACTGAATTAAGAATTTCCCAATTAGAGGTAAAAGGCAGATCCAGGAAGAGAAGTGTGTGAGTATTTACTTTCTGTTTAAAGACTTTTTGGATTAAAAGATATCGGAACGGATAACACCACAAAATTAGTTTTTGCTGTGATGGCAAGGTTAAGACTTCTGCTGTTGCTAGGATATAGGGCCCTATCACAGCTGATCTTGACGGTGAAAATTGGTGCCTTAATTTCCCAGTGGCCCGTGCTACTTCTGACTTAGGCCTCATTCTGGTTAATCACACTGTCATTCTCACTGCAGATTGCCTTTTGACATCTTCATCTGCAAAAGGATCCTGCCGCAAGGACTCTGTCTGTGGAGTCAATTCAACGACTCTTCTGTCCTCAAGACCCCTTCACCGGTGTCTGGGACCTGGTGCTGCTGGGGGCAGAGAGCAGCTCAGGAAGAATGTGCTCCACAGCTGGAAGCAAGGTTAGGAGAAAAATGGTCTTTCTCTTTGTGTAAATCGGACTGTGATAGGGAGCCAGGTGCAGATAAAATGGTGGAGACAATCGTAATTTGCAAAGTTAAAGTCTGCAACCTGTGAATTTTAGAGAAATAAATCTATCACATTTTAGAATCCAAAAAAAGGTGGGAAACAGACTTTCCTATGAACATAACTGAATAGAGCACAGTGAATCTCTCCATTATGTATATCTGCGAGATCTTAATTAGATAAAATAAATTCTACACTTGTAGAAAAATATAAAAATAGATTCTACTGTCATATAAAACGAAAAACAACCAATAAAAAAAAACCACAAAGAAGATAGGAAAATTAGTCATATTGTGTTTGAAAAATCTGGCTTTTATCAACCATCTATTTTATGTCTTTAACCAATGACAAAGGTTCTTTGCTTAAGCAAATTTTAGGCAGGCTCCTCCACCTTCTCCTAGGTCTATCTTCCTTTCAAAATCCAGTTTTAACAAGAACATTGCTAAGTCAATTTAGCAAGAGCACTTCACCCTCAATATCCTCCTTCTCTGCCATCTCTCATGTGATGTTTGATCTCCCTGGCCTGTTTCAGCAAGAATTTCATTAGGTCAGTTGAGTCTGTGTTCCCCCTTATCCCTGATGTTTCATCTTGATAATTTTTCATGCACTAACACCCCCAAATGATAAGTTCACACTTTTTCCATTTGTATTTGGAGTTCAGTTTACCTTTCCCCCACTGCAAAATCCCATTGCAGTGGTCCCTAAACCCATCACAGTAGCCCTGAATCAGGTCCTCCTTACTGTGCTTCAAAAAGTATCCAATTTAGTAATTTTTTTTTCTTGTATACCAGTGAGTCCATCAATTTAAAATATTTGAGCCAGTACTTTATGTCCTAAGTCTGCAATGGATCTTTCAACTATTTCCAAATTCCCAGGTATGTGTTATAATACTTAAAAATGTCAAAGATAGATATTTTTTATCAGAGTATTTTATCAATAGAAATCCCTAACTCAAATTATCATCAGCATTGATTCTGCATCCAGTTTAGGTCTAGTGTATAACAGATGTCCCTAAAACACTCAATCTCATAAAGCAGGTGTGATTCACAGCTGGAAGAACTGAGACTTGTAGATGTTAAGTCATTTGCCCAGAAACACAGAACTGGTAAGTGGCAGAACTAACTTAAACTCTCATCTCTTCAACCCGAAAGCCCTTGTTCTTTTTATTATAATATGCTATTCTGCCTGCTTACGAGACTGGAAGTTGTATCTTGTAGTTCTGAAAGCAATGACTTACACATATATTAGAAGTAATAATGATGGTAAAAATAGACTCAGGATATATTCATGTCATTTTACCATAATTTTTCCTTACAATTATATTATATTTAGAATCCTGGGCTAAAGTCACCTAAAGAAACTATAGCCTGGGAGTAAGAGGCAGCAAGTAGGGAGCAGAAGTGGGAGGTCATTTTGAAATTTGTCATCCCAAGAATAGGGTGGTCAAGACCATCTTTCCTAGAGATGCATAACCCTTACCTGGACATGATGTGCAGGATACTTATTAATGCAGGGATGTGTTGCTGTGCTAGGAAAATGAAACTCAATGTTCAGAGTTAATCAGCATTTCTGTGGGTGATCCAGAGGGCAGCTACAGGCAGCCTGGGGCACATGGCAGAGTCCATCACCCTGTTGAATCCCACAGCATTTTCACTGGATGCAAAGACAAGGATCAGTGTGGGAATACTGAAGCATCCCAGGTCTGCACCTGACCAAAGGCGAAATTCCCAGACTTGAGGAAAGAGTTTTCTAATGGGTTCTTGGTCCTACTTCTCAAACAAGGAACCAAAATTTTTATATGCTTTTTCCCTAGGGTATTTGAATATTTCCATAGTTAATTGACACACTATTTAATCCTTTCTTATTATTGGTATACTCTCTTTAAAGAGTCCTGGGAAATTACCTAGATGGAACAACAACAAAAAAATGTGGTTCAATCTACTAACTCTACATGCAACCCTGGACAAGTCACCCAACCTCTTCCAGGGTTTCCACAAATGAGTAGGTGGGACTTTATGTGCTCTAGGGTTCTGATCCAGTCAAAACTTACATGATTAAAACACTGGAGACCAGGCGTAGTGGTGCATACCTGAACATCCCAGTGGCTCGAGAGGCTGAGGCAGGAGGATCACGAGTTCAAAGGTCAGCCTTAGCAACTTAGCAAGAGCCTGAGCAACTCAGCGAGACCCTGTCTCAAGACGAAAAATAAAAAGGCTGAGGATGAAGCTCAGTGGTAAAGCGCCCCTGGGTTCAATCCCTGGTACCAAAAATCAAACAAACCAAAAACACTAGAGATTTGCGATGGTGATGTTTAGAAACTCCACATATTGGCCTGTCATGTCCATCCAATTCAAATTAGACTTCCTTTCCTTCTAACTAGCATAGCCTCACCATTAAGGAAACAGCTTCTTTGCAAAGAAACTATAGATTTATTAATGTAACAGGACAACTGCAAAGGGCATTATAGGTTCTCCTGAAGTTGTTTCTTTCCTTTCCTCAAACTGTGAGCACTTCCAGTGTTCATGCAATACTAAGAAGAACTCAGTTTTTGAACTTTTGGTATATACATTCTGTAAAATACTTTAACACAAATTGTCTCATGACATCGTAATCTTTATAGTAGGTACTGTTACCATTCCAGTGTACAAATGCAGAAACTGGGGTTCAGAAAATCAAAGAGATTGTACACAACGACAGTCAATAAGTGGCAGAGCCTGGATTTGAACTCCAGTCTCCCTGACCCCCAGCCTGGGACTTTTCCTCCAGAGCATTGCCTTCTAATTGATGACGAATGTACAACTGGCTTGATGACAATGACTCTAGGTTGAATTGATGTGTACATTTACTTTACAGATGCCAACAACTAAAGTATTCACCATAACCATCTTGATCTGCTTAATAGAGAATGAATTCTAAGAAGAAGAAAAAATCCTCTGCTATTTCTCTCTGGAATGCTAATGAGTCCTGCCTTTGGGACAGAGTGTGCATGGGGCCCTCGCCATGAAAAGACCTCACCGCTCACCACGCAGTGGGTCCCTCCCAGCTGCTTGTCCTCCTTCCTTATTGCCCTATCGATTGGCCTCTTTCCTTTACAAAGAATGCGGCACTTGAAGAAGAAGATAAATGGCTGTGAGTGTCGGCCCTGATTCTCTCCCTTACTTCCTGCTAATGATTGAAGAAACCTGAAATACTGGGTTTGGACCATCAGATAGATACACCTTCTGGTGCACAAAAACTAGGAGTCAAAATCAACAGAGAAGAAGAGACAAAAGCCCATCTGAGGGAGTCGCCACCTTTTCTTTTGCCTGCAGTTGAAGAAGCACCTCCTTCTGGCTTTATCATTTTTAAAGTCCAAATGGAGCTTCACAGGTATAAATAAAGGTAAATGGCTCAAATGTTCTCTTAAAATTAGCAGAGTGGGAACTCAAAAAAAATGCTATAAGGCACATTTCTTGTTAAATAAAAGGAAAATATTCTCCCAAACACATCATCCCTCATTCTTTATAAATCTTCTGTTTCTGAAAATATCTGTTAGGGACTCCAGAATGTATCAAATTTGACCCCCTTTCTTCTGCAGGGCCCAGTGGAGCATTTAACATGTGCTGTTCAGAGAAAATTGTTAACTCATCTGTAATAACCCCCAAAATAGCATGCACCGGTCATGCACTGATGAAGTTTGCATACAGCAAAGAGGAAACCATTTTAAAAGATGGTAAGAATGGGTGTCTTAACAAACAGCAGAAGAGACAGAAACAGCTGAAATTTCCTTAAAGAAATTTCAGAAGAGGATGCACGCTGGTCCTTGTCCAGGTGGTCGGTACACTGTCCTTTGTGAGTGGAGTTTGTCTGCTTTGGCACCATGATGAAGTATCCCACCCTAAATGAGCCTGTTTTTCACTGACACACATTTTATAAACTAGATTCAGTCTTTTTGGCCCTGGCAAATTTCAAGGACTGCTTCCAGCTAGCCATGTGTTTCCACGGTCATTGCCAGTCAGGTGGACAGAATCCGTTTTTCCGGTACATCCCACCCGTGTGCTCTTCAGCCTTTAATCCATGGATGCCCACAGAACCAGCTCCGTTAACTGTTTACAAACCACACACTCTGAATAGATGTAAGAGTTGGCATTGATCTCATTTTAAGCTTAGAGAGGGGTCACTTGCTTTGTCTGTAGTGAATGCTGCCCAGGATCCCAATTGTGGCAGAGCCATGCCCAGAGTTCTGGATGGCACAAGGCATCTGAAATAGCCAGAATCATCTAGAATGGAAATGAGTAGTTTATTTCTCCTTCACTCTTACTACAGGTTTCAACATTTTTGATCACTTTGTTATATCTCCATAGCAATCTATATAACAGATATTTTCTTCTGCATCTGTCCTTTCAAAGATATTTCAATATAGTATCAATAACACTGATATCTTGATAACATTTTTTTCAGAAAATAAAATATATTTACAAATATATTTTTCAGAAAATAAAATATTTCAGAATATAAAATGTATTTAAAATCCATTTGTAGACTCTTTGAATATCAAAGTATGCTTCTATATGTATGTGTGCATACTTTGATATTTTAAAAAATCTAATAGAACTTTTAACAAGCTTGTGGGGTAGAGAATTACATCCTCTAGCGGCAGAAGAGAAAACTGAGGCTCAGAGAAGTTGAGTGATTTATGCAAGGTCACACAGCTAATAAAGGGCAGACTTGAGACAAAATCAGGTCACTTAATTTCAGACTCAGGGCTGGTTCCATTATTCTGTTCTGCCTTCTAATAATGCCTTCAAGGAACAAATGTTTGCCTCTAAAACCCCATAATAGCTTTTTCAACATGCTGAAGTCCAAGTCAGAGGATCCGGGGTACATACCACCCAGGCCACATTCACAAAGAGCAGACGGCCACAGAGGAAGGTAGAGCATACAAACGGCTGCTGTAAAGCCCGGCCATCAATATAGATTACTGCACAGCTGATGGCGTCCAAGGAGAGCCGCATCAATTTAGCAACAGGCAGTGATGAACGGTGTGAGCTCTGCTGTGGTCCATTTTGCACACACCCAGAGGTGGGTAAACATTGGGCTTGAAAAATACCAGGGTACATAGCCCAGGCAGCTCCCCCGTAGCACAAGGAATCCTCCTCTCTGGTCTTTCCCACCGTTGCAGAGCGTTCAGGAAGCTTGGAATGGCTCTACAGGATTTGGGTCCTCGGGAAAGGGTCCTGGCCCTGCAGAACAGCTCGGCGTGGGCCAGCCTGCATCATCCCCGCATCTCCCTTCCCCATCCCCTCAGCCCTCCCTTCCCCATCCCCCACACCTGCCATGGAGCTGACAATAAAAAATGATGCCCTAGGCTGTCCTGTTTTTATTATTAGTTATATGGCATCATAAATGTACATAGAGATGTTCAGTAAATGAAATTGTGCCAAACACCAAACAGGGCCACTGCCCCAAAGATCTTTTGGCCTTAGGGCAACGGCAGAACAATATAAGAGAAACAAAAGGAGCCCAGAGCCAGACGAGGTGAGGTTTTAGTACCACTTGGCCTTTCAGAGGGGGTGGGACAGGCAGCCCGGCAGGCTGAGGGAAGAGGTGCAGCATATGAAATGCAGTCGCAAAGGGACTTGGAGGCCAACACTCGGCTCCCAGGAACGGGTTGGGATGATGACAAGAAGTCCAGGGAATCGGGCCCTCCTGTTATTTCATGAAATAATACAGGTGATGGGGGGGGGCACGGAGGGGGACAGGCGAGACTATTTGCTTTTGCTCATGAGCAATCTGACTTTGTTAGGAGAGGCATACACAGCCCACTCACCCTCTTTGTGAGTGTCCCTTCGGATTTCACCCAGGATTAAATTGCACCGACTCCTCCGGCAGATACATTGTGTAAATATAGGACGATAACTGGAAATTTATGAGGTTAAATACTGAGGAATTGCTGAGTAGTAAAATGAAGAGACATAAATTACAGGAAATGCTGCACTTCAATGAATACATTATGCATAATAATGAAACTTTTAAAAGGCAACAGTAACCAAATATCACCAGAGGGTCTGAAAGGAGAAAAGCCAAAGGAAGAACTGGGGCTAGGGCAGCCTAGAGTCGGAGGTGGTTTGTCACCTTCACAGGGCCCATTGGTCCCCTTGGAGTACTGTGGCACTTCTGGGAGGATGAGGTCGAATAAGCAATTAAAAGAAGTGGCCTGGTACAATCAGAAGAGTGCAGGGAGCACGGCCTGCAGAGTCATTGTGCCTCACTGCCCATTTGGCCTTGGCCAAGTTATTTAATCTACAGGAGCCTCCGTTTTTGTATCTGTAGAGTGATTTTGAAAAAAAAAAAAATCTATTGCATAGAACTGTGAGAATTTAGGAGAGATGCATAAGCCACTTATTCCACCTAAGACCTATACTAAAAGATAACCGTTACCAAAATATGGAGGAGGAAGATAGGTTCTGCTCAGAGAGATTGGAAAGCCTTAAGTGGGGTTTTGATGAAGATGTGGGAAGGATATGAATCAAGGCAAGGGGGAAAGAAAAAAACAAGGAGCACTCTGGTGTTGGAAAGCAGGGAAATTGAAGGGAACAATGAGACAGACATTGGACCTACATCCTGCAGTGTCATAAGCTGTCTGAGGGTTGCATGTGGGTCACTGTGCATGGAAGCCTCATGGATAGAGAATGGCCAGTGGACATTTCCTCTGGTCAACTGCCTAGGGACAATGTAAATCTCCTTTTTTCTCTTGCCCTGCCATGGCCCACACAGCACCTGAGATGGGTGTGACCTGCCAGGATGTCACTCTACCTGCTGACTGACGACATCACAAAACAAGACTCTGCCCTTGAAATCTTATCCTGCCTTTGATGTACCCCCTTAAATAAACCACCAGAGCCATTTTCCTTTTGTCTAGTTCCAGAACCCATGTGGATCAGATCTATCAGGGGTTAGCATTATATAACGAGAGTACTTGTGTTTTGTTACTTATTAATTATCTGAGGTTATAACTTTTAGGGTGGCTTGGATTCCCCTGGGCAGAAAGAACTCCACAAAGAGATGCTGACCATCGTTTTCCCCAAAACTGGAGGGTCTTGACTGACATGCTAAGTCACCTGGCATTCTACAGGCACTGAGCAGACATCAGGGGTGTAGGAACTGGAGTCAGATGAACAGAGAAGTATTTCAGGAAGATGTTTCTGGAACAGTGCAAAAAATACACTGAAGCTGGGAAGACTAGAGGCAGGAAGACCAAATTGTGTGGGGAGGGGTTACGACAGTAGTCGAGGCAAGCACTAAGGAGGGCCCGAGTTAGGACAAAGGCAGTGGTAATGGAAACAAGGGGACAAATCCAGGACACTGAGGAGGCCGCTGTAGAAGTCTTGGCTACTGACCAATTATGAAGAGAGGCACAGCAAAGAGTAAAAGGCTAGGAAGTCCCGAGCCCAAGGAACTAATGATCTGGTGATACCTTAACAAAATCAAAAATGATAGGCTAAGGAGGGAAAAGCAAGTTCACTTTGCATTTATTGAGTCTGGGTGTTCATAGCATTGGAAGAGGTCCCTGGAAATGCAGGTTTGTGTCTTGAGTCTGAACCAACACCTAGATGTGGGAGTCACTGACGCTGAAGTCCAAGTTAACACCAGTGATTGAGTCAACCAAAGGAAGAGACCAGGAGAGGGCAAGGAAGAACATAGAAAACACAGGGAGAAAACAAGGGCAAAAGCCTGAAAATACAGCTCTTTGGAGGAGGAAAAAATGAGACTGTAAAGGAGGTGGAGATAGAGTAACAGAGACATGGCCAAGGAGGAGGTTTGGGGGTGACAGAGCACCAGAAATCAGAATTGAGCTGAGATGAATAACAGCTAAGAAGTTTTACACCTCAGTGACTTCAGCACCGAATATTCATTCCTTGCTTTCTTCCAAAAGGTACTGAGAAGACTTAAAATTTACAACATACAACAGTGTTCAGTTTTCTAAGGAGTAAGAAGCACACATACTAACATGCAAAGGGATCTGAGGAGAAGGGGTAAGAAAAAAATAGGAAATAACAAGTACTGGCAACCTCTAAGACTGGCTCTGTGGTGCAGAGAGGAGCAAGGGGGACAATGTTGACATCTAGGTAAGACGTAGGTTATGGCGACAAAGATAAAAACGGTTAAACATGTATACTGTGCCAGGCACACGTGATAGATGCATATTCTTTCTACAGAAATATGCTCATTAAGAGATACAGAAATCAGAAAGAAACCTGTGTGAAAACTTCACCCAGAAAACAGACTCCCACTTAGACACAGTAAAGATATGTAACAAGGGCATTCCACTGGGAATGGAGGCTGGAGTGTGCAGAGCCAAGGAGCTGAGGTGGATAAAGCATGGTGCTCATAAGTGCTCGAAAGTGGCAGAGTCTGTTTCTCACATCCCATTTGATGATCTTCCTCTTATGTTCCACTCCCCACAAAGGTGTTCTAATTCCATGGGTGACAAAAAGTTGAGTGGAGACATTTCCCTGGTGCATCCCTGGGAAAATTTGTTCAAGGCTCTGAAGTTGGAGGATCCCAGCAGCTATGACATGGAAAGACATGGGGCAGCTGGGAGGACCCAGGGAAGGAACAGCCCTAGGGTTTCCCTACTAATGAAGGGGTACACCCCCCCAACAGGACTCACATCTTTTCACTCAAGCTCTCCTGCCAGGAGGCACAAGGTGTGGGGAATTGTGGGTGGGTACAAAACACCTTTTCCCTGAGCCTCCAGCTCCATCTTCCATTCCGTAAGACCTTGGCTGATGGTTTCCGACCAATTAATAACAAAGGACGCTTTCAGCTTTTATTGAGACTTCTTATAATTCCCAGGAAAATGACCTAAAATTTGTTATTATCCTTATTGTTAACTTTTAATTTGAAAATAAGGTTAAGCCATTAAAAAATAGCAAAGTGATTCATATAGGAAGGACGATCAATGGCCACTGTGTTTTTTTATTAAATGTTTTTATACAAATGTTTGATAATTTTGGGGAAAGTATTTTGGCATGGAAACCAGAATAGGTACTGTTACTTCTTTCTTTCTAATGGAGCCCTTGAGTATTTTACCAAAGAAAAGAAGGTTATAGGAAACTGAGGGATAAGAGAACTGACAGCTCTATGAATGTCTTCTATATGTTGGGTACTTGAAGAAGGGAACGTGAAATAATTTTTAATGGAGATGGAAGAATCTAAAAAGGGTTAATAAAAACAAAAATACAAATCATATGTTTTGAATCTGTTAATATTATTCAATTTTCAAATAACTTTCTAAAGTAGCTTATTTGAGTACAGACTCCAAGTGACACATCCAGCATTGGAATCAGGAGTTGAGTCCAGGAATAGGTAACTTGAACATTTTCCTTCTCCCTATTACATCACACTGACTGACTCCTAAGGACAAATAGAGATGGAGTCATGAACTGGGATGCTTCTTCTTTGAATTCCCCAAATGGTTCCTATGTGACTGAGCATCTGTGGAATGCCTATGGCTCAAAAAAGTGCATATGAGCATCCTCAATGAGAATTTTTGTTACCAAAAAAGTGTTATGCAGAATGTTAGACTCATTCTGCACACTGAACAGGTAGATCCTGGACTAATGGGACAGATTTTAGTTCAACATAAACAATAACTTGCTGACAGACTAGCCTATTGTGAAAGAAAAATCACAAATAGGGATGGGATATATGGTGTATATACCAAAGAGGTAAATAATAACAAACACTCTTACACCCCATTACGCACATGGGGATACTGAGCTATGTGCAGCCAGGCAACTTGCCCAAGAAGGAGCAGGGATTTTCCCAGTTTGGTTGGTTAATGGCTCCTTTTAGACAAAGAATAGGGTCAGTGAGGTGGGGCCTAGCAACTCCTACATATCAGTCTATCTTCTCCCATCCCATACCCAAATTCTAATACACAAACAAGACACTAGACTGGGACAAAAGGACAAATGGGCAAAGGCAATTTATCTCCTCTCACCATAGTCCCCGCATCAAGGTGTTGCATGGAGGATCTCTGAACCACGACCCAGCTCAAAATCTGGTGGTTTCTTCATGACCATTCCTGTGTCTCATTATTCATCACACAAACATTAATTGCATATCCGTCATTCTAAATATGAGACTGACCTCTGGAGACAGTGTTGACTGAGACATGGTTCCTTCCCTCAAAGGGCCCTCAGTTCCCACAGGAGGAAGTTAGATAAGACAGCAAGTAGTTATTACAGGTGGCTGATGAAATCCTAAAGGGAAGCAGACACAAACAAAACCCTACAGGATTTGAAGAAGGGAATCTGAAATAACTTTTAATGGAGAGGGAAGGATCTAAAAAGAGTTCATAAAAACAAAAACACAAATCATAGGATTTGAAGAATTTGTCCATTTTCAGTAGAGACAGGAAGGGATGCTCTGCTTCAAGTTCTTGGTAAATAAGTAAAAGGGTGTGCTGAGACCTAAAATGTGAAGGATATGCGAGTAGGGATGGTGTTTGCTGGACAGAGATGTGAGCCGGCTGGAATATTGTGGACTTTTAGCTTGATCTGGACAATGACAGGTGGTAATTACAAAAGAGCTCCCAGAAGCTGAGAAATTTATATACTGATAAATAGCAAACAGGTGAAAGGCATGGAAAGAAGGGCAGTCAGAAGGCTGCAGTGGTCACTCTAGAGCCAGACCCACTCTGAGGCCCACCTCCTCCATGATAGTTCTGCAGTTATGAGAAACTTACATCCTCTCCCTAGGCCTCAGTTTCCTCATCTGTATAAGTGGCAAAAATAACACTGTGTAAGTGGGTTGGGAGGACTTGATGAAATATTGTGTATAAAGCTCTTAGCAGATAATGAACACTCAATGAATAATATAGCAAAGTGAAAATTAGGAAACAACTTGCTGAATCAATGAGTCACACCTGCTCAACCAGCTTCTCTGGAAAACCTGTTAATTGCTTTGTGCTTGGATTTTTATTGTCTTTCCCCATGTTTGGGGTACTCTGAAGAAAATACCATCCCATAGCAGATTTGCTCCAGTTTCACACAGATAAGCATCAGGATATTGGCAGAGTTTGCCTGTGATGGGCTTTTTCTGTGGGCTCCCTTCGAACACTTCCCAAGCAGCAACCTTGCACACAGCCAGAAGGATTTCACAGGACCAACCTCAAGACCTTATCAGGGGCCCAAGGGAAATTCTAGAGGGTTGAGAAAGCAATTAACTGAATTGTGTTTAAGACAAAAATAATGTGAAGAAAGCCAACTTTAGCAAGTATTCATGAGTTGGCCTTAGGCATACTGACCAAGGCATCGTGCCTTCAAGGAAGACAGTGATGACTCTGTGATGTTTGTGCCTTTTTCAGATTTGGTGTGACTCATCAGTGCAGAGCCAAGCCTGTTACCTGTGCTTTCCTTCATATCCTGTGATTATGTGTTCAGTAAATTGCATCAAGACGGCGAAGACTTTGTTGTGAAATCAAGCAACATTAACTCATTAAGTCAATAATTCATGGACTGTTTTATCTAAAGTGGCAACATCACACCATCAATTCACAAAACAGCCACTTCTCTGAAGTGTATGTGATGATAATAATGGATTTTCTAACAATACCCTCTCAAAGCAAGGTCACTGCGCCTAGATGCTGAGGACATGCCCATCTGACCTAGGTCAGCAAAACAAGCTTTATTATTGAACCTAATTATGAACTATCAAGATAATGGTCTAGACTGAACTGTTTCCTCAGGGATTATTTAGAAACAAGCAAGCCATGCTTGGCAGTACCTGGGATCATGCAGGAAATGTTTTTCTGTATAAAATGGACCACGATTGACACAAATATTTTGGAATCTTAAGGCAGTGGTGATATTTTACAATGTTATGCTTTACTTGTGAATACTTTTTCCAGTTACAATTTTACTTATAAAATAACCATATAGGCGGCAGGTATAGCTCAGGCAATCATATATCAAAATAAAGATTGCAATTCTTAGTATTTGTTATCATTTCTGCAGTGTGACACACAGTGGTACATGGTTAGCTACAAGAAGTTTTAGTGTCTTAACTTGGGAACTGGTTTTGAAGATGTTTATTGAAAGGTTTTCTCCTGCTGTCAAATCGGTGGTTAATTTGTCTCTCCTTTTCCAATTTACAGAATAAACTTCATGCTTGCCTGACATTGGGTAATGTCGCCATGCTTACCTTGTCAGAAGAATTAACATTGAGAATGTGGTTCTGGGAAGGGGAGGAGCCAAAGAACACAGTATTCCCTGCTTTCAAACTGTACCACCAGGTTGAAAACAGTTTCAGGGAAAACCCCAACTTAAAGTAGGTAGTGATGATAAGATAAATGACCATATCTGAAATATGAAATTGAGGGAAAATACAAATTAGAATTGAGGAAATAAGATACATTTTATTTCACTGGTAAATTCCTGATAAAATTTTTCATCACATATGAACAAAGAAATGCATTTTCAGATATGATAATATAATGACCAATGAAACCAGTGCTTGGAGATTTCAGCCCAACATCTTCATCTCTTTGCCATTGAGTGAAATATTTTGAGGTCATTACAAGCTGTCTTTGGTGATATCTTTTGGTGAAATCAGGTAGGACATATATATCCTTTTTTGCTTTCCTGGCATTTTAAATGCAAGCCTTAAAGGTTATCTGAGAAAATGGGGTTCAACTGTTATTGCAATTAATCAGCATACTACAGTGATACAGCTACATCAATGTTTAGAACAGCTCAATTCACAATAGCTAAGCTATGGAGCCAACCTAGGTGCTCTTTAATAGATGAATGGGTAAATAAAATGTGTTATATATACACAATGGAGTATTACTCAGTCATTAAGGAAAATGGCTTTATGATATTTGCCAGTAAATGATGGATCTGGAAACAATTATGCTAAGTGAAATAAGTCAGTCCCCAAAAGCCAAGGGCCACATTTTTTTTTTTTCTGATATGTGGAAGCTAACCCACAATAAGTGGGGGAAGGGGAAGAAGAAATTTAGTAGATGAGACAAAGAGAAATGAAGGGAAGGGAGGGAGGATAGGAAAAGGAAAAAACAGGGGAATAAATATGATATAATATTCCTATGTACATATGAATACACCACAGTGAATCTCACCATCGTGTACATCCACAAGAATGGGGTCCTGATTAGAATAATATATATTCCATGCTTGTATAATTATACAAAAATAGATTCTAATGCCATGTATAACTAAAAAAAAACACTATTTAAAAGTTAAAAAAAGCAGTATCAACCTATAGAATTTCTGCCTTCTGACTTTTGGATGGAGTTTTGCAGTCATTTGCAAGCATGTTTGAATCTCTAAGACTGGAATTCAGGTGAGCAATATGGTAGTTGATAAAGTGGTCTCTGGAAAGCCAGAGGGCTTTGTGTCCTGCCTTGGTCTTGTATAGAAGCAGACAGGTTGCTTTACCTCTCTGTAATCTTCAGCACTCTCAACTTGGAAACTGCAAGAAAATAGAGCCCTATGTCAGATGTGATCATCTACAGGATTATTTCTTTGTGTAGTCTTAAAAGTTTTTCTCTTTACCTAGAACAACGAGAAAGTTTCCTACTATAGTTCTTTTTCTTTCAATCTACCACTTGTTTCCTCATTTCTTATGATTTTTAGATTTGACAGCACTATGAATCTGGACTTTAGTTTTCTTGTTTTCTGCCTTGCATCTCTTTATTTCCAATGTTAAAAAAATGTTACTAAATTATGTGGGGGTAGTGTTAGAAAACAAAACTGTATTTCTATTTGTGCTCGTGTGTGCATGTACTCACACACACACACACACACACACACACAGACAAGTTCACAATTTACACCCATTTAAATGACAGCGATTCTGCAGAATTTTGGGTCCTCCCCCAAAAGACTAAAACCTGATGACACTCTTATGTAGCAATGGATTTTGTTAAAATATTGCTTGCAGAGCATATTACTTTTTCCTATCTCATTCCACTTGTTTCCTCATTTCTTATGATTTTTAGGTTTGACAGCACTAAATTTGGTACAGGAAAGAAATGTTAATGGCACTTTCACAATAACTCAAATAATGACCCCAGCTAAAGTCTTAACCCCCATTCAAGTCATAATGAAAGGGTTTTACATAATTAGTACATTTACAATAGATGTTACCAGCCACACAGGTAGTTAAATTACATTAAATGTATTGAAAGATGAAAAAAAGATCAAATTTAAGTAAAATCATTTCATTTACATTCTATTCTAATTTTGAAAGAAATAAAATTGACTAATGCCTAAAACTAGGTCAGTGGAAATATGCCACTCTTTGTATTTATAATGTAAAATATTTTTGACATACTTTTAATCCCTGCATTTCAATTTTCTACAATAATAAATAATAAAAGTAATAATTACTATTGAAAAATGTCACTTGGCTTAATTGTTTGGAATTCTTCATTTCACATCGAGTAATCTTCTTGACACCCAATAAATAGAAAAAGACTTGGGATCAGGGAAGAATTCTTACTATACGGGTTTATCCCAAATAAATAGATCTTTCTATATTAAGAACTAATCAACCCCTCTGGAGTTAATCAGCAAATTTCCAAATAGTTTCCAGGGCATAATTAGCCACTGGCTTGTCTGACAGGCACTGGTCATGGGGAGGGTGCAAGGTTCAATTAGTGCCACTTTGCTCAGCAGGCAGCTTCCAGGCTGCACTTAAACAGCTAATCTGCAACATTGCTCTTGGCTTTGGTGGTGGCTGCCCACATGTAAGGGCTCCAGGACGGAGAAGATTAATTACTCAGACACGTAGTTCACTAGAGCCCAGGCCCCGGAAGCCTTGGTAACAAGGCGGCCAAAGATGGATTAATGGCAGCTCTGGCAGAAGGGTTTGGACTTCTGTAATGCCAATGTCAAAAGGGCATAAAGGAACGGAGCAAAGAAGCGCTCTGGAACCATGCAGGTGCAGAAGACCCTGGGCCACAGTGCAGGTTCCTTCTAAGTTCCTTCACTGAGATTTTCCCAGTTCTCACCTCAATTCTCCAGCTTCTGGTTGAAGTTCTGATTTTATTTTATTTTTTAATCTATGATTTGTGCACTTCAGGAAAAAGATCACATTTCTCACCAAAGTAAATGAGGCTAGTTAGAACATAATGGTTCCTAATTAGTAAGACAATGGACTCATCTAATTAGTGCTTAAAAGCACCAAGGAAGAACAAATGAATGAACAAATGAATGGATTAAATGTACAGACTGTTTTGCAATTTACTTACTTATTTTAGTCAGGCCTTTAAACCAGTGGCTTTGGTATTAGAATCTTCACTTTGCAGGTGAGGAAACAGGCTTTACTTAAAATGCCTTGCTCAGATACTTGTTCATGTAGCAAAGCCAAGGACAGGATTCAGAAATCCTAGTACTAATTTGATGCTCTTTCTGCTCTATTGGACCAAAGAGGCTAGGCAGAGAAAGGAAATGTAATCAGCAAAGACAACTAAGATCACAAAAAAGAAAAGCAGAGGAAAATGAGATAAAATAAAAATGGGAGCAGTAATTGGCTCTTTGCCCTATTTGGCTCTGTACCATAATATGTGCATTGATGATATAACAAGACAATATTAAACCAGGACGTTCACCCGTAAATGCATGGGGTCTCTTCAGGGTGGTCTCTTTGGGAAGAGAGATGATCATAGTTGAACTTGTATTTCAGAGAAAGAAGAAAATTAAATCCAACAAGGGTGAGATTACAAGTGTGATTAATTCAGAGGAAAATTCCTTTCTAGCTATGAACCTTTGAAACCATTCAGTTACTTGCTTCCAAAATCCAGTGATAGCACAGGCATAGAATAGACATTGTAACTCCAAAAGAGAGAAATAGGAAAGAAGGAAGGGCTGATAGGTCCCACGTAAGCCCCAAACCTAGCAAGACAAATTCCATTAGCTCCCACATCTTGGAAGAGACTCTCTATCACATAGCCCTGGCACTCGGGGGGTGATCCTGGCCACTGAAGCTAAAGAGAAAACAGGAGGAGGAACCAGAATTTGCAGCCCCAATGATCTTGGAATCTCCTTTGGGTCCTTCTTCCCTTTTCTTAGAGCGTAAAGAATTTTCACAGCCCAGTAGATCTATTTGTCCTGTAGAATCTCAGAAGACTGACAGTCTTCCTTTATGCCATTCCATCTCTACCTCATTCTGTTAAAATCGCTATATTTTTGTCACCATCTTTTTTATTAAATCATATCCAGCCATGTCCTTGTGTTCTCTTTTGAATACATTTTCTAAATTTTGGCACTATGGAGAAGGTTTTCAAACCTTTAAGTTCTGCTTCTGCTTTTGCTTAATAATTTCTTCATTAAATTACTCTCCTTTCACATTTTAACATTTTGTTTAGAAGTTTCCTTGGCTAAATATCCAATTTCATGTGTTACAATCATCTTCCAAAAATACTGGAACACAATTCTGCTAAGCTCTTTGCCTCTTTCTAAGAAGCATTACCATTCCTCCAATTTTTAATAACCAGCTCCTCATTTCCATCTGAGACCTCACCAGAATGGCTATTGACATCCATATTTCTACCAGAACTCTGTTCATGGTGATCTAAAATTTCAGTTTCAAAAAAATTTCAGTTTCAAAGCTGCTTCTACCTTTTTAGGTATTGTTATAGTAGTACTCCACTTTATGATACCAAAGTTTGCATTAGTCTTTTCAACCAGTCATAACAAAATAGCACAGATTGGGCAAATTAAACAACAGAAGTTTATTTTCTCACAGTTTTAGAGAAAGTCTGAGATCATGGTGCTAGCATGGTTGGTTTATGGTGAAGTCTGTCTTTCTGGTTTTTAGATGGCCGTCTCCTTTATGACCTCTTTAACTTTAATTACCATGTTATGGGCCCTATAATGTGACAAAGAGAGTCACATTACAAGTTAGATCTTCAACATATATATTTGGAGGCAGGAGATGCAATTAGTTCTGAGCAGTAGTTCACATTATTCAGGGAGCCTGGCTGTGCAGACACTGACTTCGGCTCTGCCATACCTTCTGAGCATGGCAGTAGATGATTTGCTACTTCTCTTTACATTTTCATGGTTCAGTGAAGTACATATATTATTTTTATTCTCATTTTATATATCAAAACAGAGAGGTTCAGAGAAGTTAAATAACTTATCTAAGATTACTCAGCTAATATGGGACAGGGTGTTAACATATTTTAAAATAACACATTTTATCCATTCAATATATAGTATCTTCTCTACTCCTGGCTGTGTTTGGAGGTAAAGTCAGAAATAAGACTAACAGAGCCCATGCCCTCATGAAGCTTTATGTTTCAAGCTTTTGATTATAAAACTTTTTTGAGCCACAACTATCTGAATTCTAGGCCTTCATCCCAGGGAATAATTTACTTTTATAATGTGTCTTTCTCCAGGCATCTTCTCTTTGCCTCTTACTCCTGAAAGGCAGGATTTTTTTTTTTTTTTCCGCTTGCCTTCATGGGTTATGAGGACTCGAGGACTAGTCCCAGCCCTCCAGCAGGGGCCCCTGACCAAGGACTTAGCGATCATAAGGAGAGGAGCATCTTCCTGTGTGCAGAGGAAGACACTGAAGGTGCATCTCCCTTCCAGGTCCAGGTGTGACCTTGCCTGACAACCACAACCACCACACTGCCGCTTCTCAAGTTTTTGCAGCAGCCCAACTCTGTGCTAAACAGATCGATTCATTGAATACTCACCATAACCTTCTGAGGCAGGCACTGCATTGTCCACTTGAGAGATCCGAGTTACCAAACATCCAGCCCAAGTCACGGCGTAGGGTAGACAACCAGTTTTTTCTGACTTCAGAGTTGGGCCCCAACAATAATGTTCTGTGATGTGGAGTTACACACTTCTCTGCAGCCCAACTAGTCTTGCTAAAGTGGCTTTCCTACTGCCCGTTTACCTATTGAATTAGACAAAGGGATGCAGTGCTCTATAAATTGTTGAAGATGAAGATTTTAAAAGTAATTCTGTAACACACAAGCATTCTTTTAAAGCCATATATGTAATTATTTTAAATTACTTTTCTTTGGAAATTTTAAGAGAAAGCAAATGATACAACTCCAGCTCAGCAGAGAATTTACATCCTTATATGTGTTCTATGTCTTCTCTTTATTTGTTAATTTATTTTTATTTTTCCATGTCTTCTTGACATGAGGGATTATGGGTTCCCTGAGAACATGGTTTCCTATGCATGGAAGGAAGAACTAAGCACAGGGCAACACAGGGTCAAAACAAATTTGTGGGGAATTTTATTGTAATGATGCCTCATTTGATGGACAAGAAAAATAAGCGAGACATTTTGGGGACAGTGAATAATCTTTCAGTGATACAGTGTATTGAAGTACTCTAGGAATTCAGTGACAGTATTTATTAAATTCCTTTTTTAAAAATCATAATTTTAGGACAGAACAATATGCTTTTAAAAATCATAGCTTTTATGAATATATTTCCTTGAAGGGAATATTTGTTGTTCTTATGGAATTCAGTTCTCCAAGGAATTTTGTGTAACTTTACACAATATGGACCATTTCCTGGCCAAAGCATAATGCCCTCTGGTCTTTCTTAGGTACATATGAGTGCTATCTATATAACCTGTGTATATTTTACTTGGTTTTGTGTCTACATGGGAAGGGGACTAATGGCACCAAAGGTAATTTAACACTCACTTGGTACGAACTCATCGATTTATTTAAACCAATCCTAGTAATTGTATCTCTGACTTAGCTTACCTAGAATGGTCTGCCCCTGCTGGCCCACCATCTTGGTTTCTTTTCTAGAAAAAGAAAGAAGAGGAAAATCTAAAATCAAAATTCAGAGCCTCTTCTACAGGTAAGACAATTATAATAATTATTTCCTGATCGCAGAGAAAAGTGAAAGATATTTTTCAGTTGGTAAGAATCACTATCTTTTAAAATTTTCTGTATTTAACCCCTCGGTATTTTGATGACCACATCTAAGAGCTTAAATGAAAAAGTCCCTAAAGACATTGAATCTGTAGAAGGGCTAGACAGGCATGAAAGCATCAGTCAAAGGAAACCAGATATCAAAGGCCAATTCAGAGAATTTGAGAATGAGGTGGTCACCTTCCAAATATGGCTGGACGGGTAAGGCTTGAGGGGGTTCCCCGTGTTGTGTGCGCTTCTAGAACTTCAGGAGTATTACTTCTCTTTCCTGGTACCTATCCAGTGTAGAGATTGAACAGTTGATTCAAATCTAGGTATTTTTCACAAGGATAAAAGTTGTAATGCTTGGTGAACACTTGCCAGTTCCTCTACACTTATCACTTCATTGGATTGCCACAACGGCCCTTCGAGGTAGACGATGCTGTCATGGTAATTATTACATGTGCTTCTTTGAAGCACATAAAGGTTTGTTGCTCACTCACTATCTTCAAAAAGTTCATCATCAGACCAGGATTCAAGCCCAGACATTGTCATGGTTCAACCGGGACTCACACCACTATCACCACAAGGCACCCTGGAGCAGATCTAATCTGGATGGGATTTTTAAAGTGTGATCTGAGAGTCAAAGATGTTATTTGGAAGAAACTCAGAGCCTCCAAGGGTAGGTGTTAAAGAGATTTTCTTAGATTCCTATAGTGATCACTTCTGTTACTTGCAGCTCTTCGGGTTTCTTTCTGCACTGTGCGATTTTTGCAGTGCACTCAGCATTTACCGTTCCCTTCTCAGGAGGAAGCTATAGCATCGTGTTCCAATCACAAGTGTAGCTCTATTTCTGTTCCTTGGCACATAAATGTGCTCTTCTCTTCTTCACTCTCATATATCGTTATAAGGGATTTACAGATTCTGCCTGCCTTTTCTCAGCACCCTTCATTATATTTCAGAGTCTTTACTACCGTGGCTGCAAATACCCTGAGATCTGTTCCACTGCAGCTCCTTGACTGTTTTTCTTCTCTGTTCTTATTTGTTCTTTGAATTCCACCTCTCTGTGCTTCATGCACACTGTCAGGTGGTCATTCTTATGAGATCCTCTCTGAGACTGAGTTGCTGCTTACTGGCTCTCAAGGTTTTGCTGTTTTAAAAACCTGTTTATTGCTATTTCTGTATTTTTATTCAATATATTATCATAATTATTAACACATTAATTGTGCAAATTTTTGTGATTGACTGTGCTATTTCTCTATATGCGTGTAGTTTGGATTAATTGTAACCCTCCTCCTGACCTCTACACTCTGCTCCCTTCCCAGGTCTTTGTAGTTCCTCTTCTATTTTCAAATTATCTTTTTGTTTTATTTCTTTTTCTAATTTTTTTCACACAAGAGAGAAAACATATGATACATGTCTTTCTGTGTGTAGTTTATTTCATTAAATGTGATGTTCTTCAGTTCCAACCATTTTCCTATAAATGACAGGATTTCATTCTTCATTATGGCTGAGTAATACTCTGTTGTGTAACTATTCATGAGTTGCAGAGCACCTAAGCTGATTGAATATCTTGCCTATTACAAATAGTGCCACAGTAAATATGGGTATGCTGCTGTCTCTTTTGTATGCTGACTTTATTTTCTTTGGAAAAAATGCCCAGGGGTAGGAGAGCTGGACCATTGGGTTGTTTATTTTCAATTTTTTGAGGAACCTCTATACTGTTTTCCACAGTGGCTCTCCCAATTCTGTCCACTAATCTTTTGCATTAGTAAGCTACAAGTAATAGAAAATTTAACCAACAAAAGCTTAAGAAGAGGAGAGAATGTTTTTACTGACATGCCATAAATTCAGAGGTAACAGTTGTTAGTATTGGTCAAACAGGTCATTGATGTCAAGATAGATGATTCTGTTCCTCTCTTGACCCTTCTTCATGTGCACAGTTTATTAGTAGCAGCCCCAATCATCATATCTAGTTTCTGGGCAAGAAGAATTAGGAAGGGCAGCTCCAGCTTTATCTACCCCCTTTGTTTATGAATTAAAGCTTTATCCAAAATCCCAGCAGCCTCCATTTTTGTTCTCTTTGGCCAGAACTGCACCACGCCATACAGCATCTCCTATCTGCATTAGAGACTGAAAAATAAGCAATTAGCTGGTATCATTATTTCTTTAAACAATAGCAGGGCTCTATTTACAAAAACAAAGGGTGGGGGAATAGAAAACCAGCAAACTGCCATGATAGATGGCAAATTGTTTCATTATGTTTGTTTTTGCTCCCTGCCATGGTAATAGACTGTTAGGTGGGCATATGATTACCTAACGAAAGACTCCATTTCCCTCTTTCCTTTGTTGCTTGATGTTGCTGTCTATTGTGCTCAGGCTGGTGGTATTCAGATAGCTAGGACTGGTTGTGCACTTACCTTTTTGTCTCCTCCTATTAGCAGAGAAATAACTTCCTGGTGTTAGTGCTGCAGATGGGAGAATTGACCAGTAGTTTTCTAGGGTTTTCCGCCTTTGGACCTATTGTGTGATAGAGAACTGGGGCATTTCTGGTTTTGGTGAGTTACTGTGTTTTCAGTCCTAATTTCAGCAGCTTGTACCCTAATTCTCACAGCAAATGATAATATCTACCACCTCATCCACAACTCTAAGACCATCACATGCTGTAAGAAACTCCACCTGGCCACTGGCCACCAGATAATGATTTCTCTGGTCATGCTGCTCACCAAAGCTATGGTGGTTGGGGGTTATGCTGGATCAGTAGGCGACCACATCTCACCATTTGACTCACACAGGAGCTTCCCAGGATCTGTTTAATTCAGCAGGGAAGATGTACTTTCATGGTTTGGGGAAAGGAAATGTAGTCACTAGGAGTTATTTACCCCTCTCAACCCAAACCCAAGAAGCAAAGAACTTATCTTTCTCAGAATTTTCCTGTTTCCCATTTTCAATACTACCTGTTTCTGAGAACAAAGAAAATAGGAGAAAACATAGTGCTTTGAAAGCTACCAACACAAGTCAAAGGGTGGCCACCCTGATGGAAAAACTTGGGGCCACTTATTTATTTGAGGGAGGGTGCTGGGGATTAAACTCAGGTGCACTCCACCACTGAGCCACATCTCCAGCCCTATTCTGTATTTGATTTAGAGACAGGGACTCACTGAGTTGTTTAGTGCCTCGCTTTTGCTGAGGCTGGCTTTGAACTCACCATACTCCTGCCTCATCTGCCTGAGCCACTGGGATTACAGGGTGTGCACCCCTGTGCCGGGCTTGGGGGGTACGTATAACCTTCAGACTCTTTCCCTTTGATTATCTTAAGCCATTTTCATCTTTCTTGGTCCTAAATTTTATTAGGATTTTATCTTTTAGTTTGATATTTGCTTTTTTCCCTTTTTCTTTTGAATTCTACCTAACAAATGTTAGGGAGAAAAATAATACAATTTGATATATAAATGGTATAAATTTTTAAAATGTGATTTGCATCTATCTTTTCCATACATATATTCTCTAAAATTAGTTTATGGGCCGGGTCAATCTTGTAAAACTGAAGAGTCAATAAACTTTGTCTCCTGTCTTTTTATCTTCTTACATTTTTCTGCCCTTTCAAACTTCTGTCATCTCTTTTTATTCCACAAGATTTCCAGTGTCATTATGCTTGCCTGATCTTTCTTGCTATTAAAAAGCACCTTCCTCAAAACTATCAAGGTCATCAAAAACAAGGACTTCTGAGAAACTGTCACAGGCTAGAGGAGGCCAAAAAGACATTGATGGTTAGATGTAAAATGGCATCCTGGATGCCTTACAGAAAAAGAGCATTAAGGGGAAAACTAGAGGACTGAAAATCAAGAGATCTCTTTTTCTAATACCAAGTTTCCCAATTTACTAGGCCACATGAATTTTCTTCCCAAGTAACATATTACTTCCTATGGAAATAAAATTCTTCAAATACACTTTGGGAAAGCTGCTGCAGAGAAAGTGCTCTTTTGCTTGGATGCTTTACTGGTAAAGTTTATGGGTGGCATTAGTCTCTGGGGGCAAAAACTTCACAGTACTGCTCACATACTGTTCCACCTAGCCACAAATGTGACTCCTCAGGGAATGCTCATCCTACAGGAAAATCACTAAGGTTTTATTATAGATACAAAGGATGCAAATTATACTTAGAAACACACAATGTCAGTCTCCTGACTCTGCTAATTGACTCCAACTTTAATGGTGCTAGGCTCATTATTCCCCTTTTAGCAGTGTCCAACATCAGCATTTGGGAGCCTTTGAAACCATATGCATCTTGAATAGGTTGCAGTTTGATCATTTAAAGCAGCAAAGATCAATTGTCCAGGCCCTAGCTATATGGGGCTGGCAAACCAGACTGCAGGATGGCTGATCCTCTTACCTCAGCGGCCTTCCAATTGATACTGATTGCTGCATCCACATCAATCGGTCAGTGATTCACATCAATTAAAACTGCTCAAAGGCACAGAGAGAAGTTGCTTTGTCCCACTTTGCTTTAGAAATATAAGAGCAGCTAAGGGGGGAAAGCCTTACGTGAGACATTTTTTTTAATTAGGAACATTTTTATGCATTTATTTATTATTCTAATTTGTTATGTATGACAGCAGAATGCATTACAATTCATACCACACTTACAGAGCACAATTTTTCATATCTCTGGTTGTATACAAAGTATATTTACACCATTTGTATCTTCATACATGTACTTAGGGTAATGATGTCCATCTCATTCCACCATCTTTTCTACCCCCATGACCCCTCCATTCCCTTCCCACCCCTTTTTGATGGAACATGAAGTGTGCTGACCCATCGTCCATCCACAGGCTGACTATGGGGAGGTTCTACTGAGCCACTCTCTGCCTTCCAGGAGAGGAGTAGATTTGTGTGGCTCTGTTCCTATGCCCCTACTCTTGTCCTCTTGTGCTGCACTGCAGTCCATTTGGGGGACCTTTGGAGGGATACTCCAATGGCTCTACCTAATTATACCTCATGAATTAGTTAATTAAGCAATATTTAATTTAAATAAATATTGATTAAATACTAACTCTAGATCAGGCACTATGCTAGAATATATCACTTAGCAAAATATAATCTTCACCCGTAGAAGAACTTCAACTCTGCTAGGAAACAGACAAGAAAACAGACTATCACAAAACCATATGATAGAAGCTGTTATAAAGGAAGATTCCAGGTGCTTTGGCAACAGGAGTCTCTGAGGAGGGACTTGTGACCTGCCCTGGAGGGGGTTAGGGGTGGAGGGGCTGTGAGAGAGGGACTAGAAGGAGCTTTCATTTAAGTGACTGACAGAGGCAGCATCTGTCTAGCAAAATAAATTGTTCTTTCACATGATCTTGTTTATCATTAAAATATGGAGGGACATAGTCTACAAAAAGGACATCTACCAAGTCATGGTGTTCTTGAGAGTGAAACAAAAGTGAGATATCATGAGGAAACTCTTGCATTTTGTTTATTTATTTTTTGAGTATCAAACACTTTATCTAGACTGAGCACCTCACATGTATAACAAGTGTGCCGAACAAGCACAACATCTGATGTAATTAACTATAACTTTGCTGCTGTATTCCCCATTGTTCTACTTAACCTTAATTCACTATGACTAATCTGTCCCTTCCCCAAAAGAAACTTGGGCAGTGTCTTGATCTTACAGCTCACTCTAAGGTAATAGAGAGTCCTACTGTCACTTTAAATCACAAAGACATTCTCAAATCAGAAATTAAAATGCCTGAAACCATAAAACAATAAAATCTACAAATAAGAATAAATAAATAAAATAAAACAATAAAATAAATCTACAACAAGAATCTGCATACTACAGTGATACAGCCACATCAATGTTTATAGCAGCTCAACTCTTAATAGCTAAACTATGGAACCAACCTAGGTGTCCTTCAATAGATGAATAGGTAAAGAAAATGTTGTATATATATTCAATGGAATGTTACTCAGCTTTAAAGAAGAATGAAATATGGCATTTGCCTGTAATATCATGCTAAGTGAAATAAGCCAATCCTCAAAAAATCAAAGGTTGAATGTTTAATATGTGGGTGCTAATTCACAATAAATGGGGAGCACTAAAGAAGAACAGAGTTGCCTTAGATTAGGTAGAGGGGAGTGAAGGGAGGGCATGTGGGGATAGGAAGAATAATAGGATGAAACAGACACTATTACTTTATGTATATATATGACTGTATGACCACTGTGATTCTATAATATGTACAATCAGAAAAATGAGAAATTATATCCCATCTGCGTATGATATGTCAAAATGCATAAATGCATTCTACTGTCATGTTATAACTAATTTTTAAAAAAGAATAAAATTTAAAAAATTAATTGTGAATTAAAATTGTGCATATTTCAATTGTGTAAATGCATGGGATACAGTGTGATGCAATTTAATACATGTACATAGTATGTGATGATCATGCTAGTTAATATTTCTATCTTCTTAAACATTTAAAAAATTTTTGATATCCACAACATATTCTCTCTCAAATTGGATGGTTAAAAAATAAGTTGAAATGTACCACAGTGGTTACTGGAGTTTGGGAATTTGGGTAACAGGGCCCCAAAATAGATAGAAAGAATAGTTCTTTTCAACAGAACAGTGTGGGGGGGGACTATATTTCACAGTAACCTAGTATATATTTTGTGAATAAGTAGAAAGTCTGAAGGTTCCAAAGACACAGTAATGCTGTGGAGATGGAAGCATTAGTTACCTGAATTGATCAGGACATGTTGTGCACATGGATTGACCATATTGACTCTTTGGAAGGAGCAATGGCAGGCTCTCTGAGGGTCCAGGTGAAACCCCTGTGTCCCATGGCCTGAGTCTGGTAGCTACAGCTCTATTTCAGCACATAGGCATCTGATGCTGTTTTCTAGCCCTTCAGTGTTGCCTAGGTGACTGCTTTCAGTGAGATCTGGATCCTCTGCTCCCAGGGAGATGCTCCCACAGCCCTCGGCCTGGCCTGGGGAGCCCTGAGAGAGCAGCCCCTCTGAAGCCAGTGCCATGAGCAACACCCTGGCTCTGTGGCCCACAGCCTCTTCAAACTCTAGATCTCAGGGTCTGAGTCACACTCTGTACCAAAGGCCCTTCAGATTTCTCAACTGAGGTTTCCAAATTATTAGGATGCTATTTCAAAAATTCTCTAAGTATCCTCTTCACTGGTCCAGAGGGTAAAAGATAGACAGCCCCATCCCCAACCTTGGGATGGCATAGGGAAGGTGGGACTTGCACTTCAGATTCTCTGAAGATAATCCCCTCATCAAATGCTCAATCTTCCCTCCCCTCTTTCCACCTCCACACTGTGACTTAAACAAACAAAAACAAAACAATGATCTCCTGAGAAGGTCTACAGTACCAAAACTTATATTTCAAATTTTGTTGGAAAATATTCATTTGAGGTCTGGCTTCACACTTTAGTATCTGAGCTCTATTGCACTGATGCGGAGGTAGGAAAAGTCTGATTTTACCTTCTCATCCTGTTATGTGTGTCAGAAAGCTATGAGTCCCTTTATCTCTGATGTGCAGTGTATCTCAAAGAGGCTTCAGTGTTCCTTTCCAGACACACAGACCTCAGAGGTTGATATTGTCACCTAAAGCCTCCAGAATGAGACCCCAAAGTAATGAAGTTATTTTCTTATGTTTTTGCAGACAGCAGAAAAGTATTTAATTCACTTTTTAAAAGTGGGTTAACCTGTTCTATTAAAGTTGTTTAAATCCACATGGAAATCCACATGGCTTAAATTGAGGATTTCATTAACAATTTTTTTTTTAAAAAAAAGCATTAAGACCATGAGCAGAAATTTGACTCCCTTTGAATGATCGTCATCTTATTCAAGTCTTCTTCAAAACTTTGCATTTGTACAGCTTTTATTTAAGTTTATTCACTAAATCCACAGAGATGTGTTCAATGCCTGTGATATGAGAGATGCTCTGGTAGGTGCTGAAAATTTAATAATTAACAGCAGAAGCCTATGTTCCTATGGAGGTTACTGGAAAGACGATGGAGGGGTGGAGACCAGTGATTGCTTTACTGGGCACATCTATAGCAAGTTGCAACTTGGACAGGGACTTAAATCCCAAGGGTAGGGTACCCTACAGTGGGGATTGATAGCCTTCTTCCATAAAGGGCCAGTTAATAAAAATTTAAGATTTGAGGACCTTATTGTCTCTGCTGCAACTAGTCTGTTCTGCCATTGTGGCACAAAAGCATTCTTAGGCAGTAAGTAATCCTACAAACACAGCTGTGTCCCAATACAATTTTACTTACAGAAATAGGCAATAGATAACCCAATTAAAGAATGGACAAAAGATCTGAATAGATCTTTATCAAAAGAAGACATATGAACCACTAATAATGGTATTTAACATCATTGATCATTAGTTAAATAAAAAACAAAAAATCACAATAAGATATCATCTTAAACCCACTATAATAGGTATGACAATAATAAAAGAGAAGACAGACAACCACATCATGGAACCGGTCTAGGTGTCCTCAATGGAAGAAAATGAGTAGATACACAATGAGATTTTACTTAGCCATAAAGAATGAAAATTTGTCATTTGTAGGAGGATGAATGGAATTGAAGAATATCATGCTAAGTGCTGAGTTACCTAGAAAGTCAAGGGTTGTATGTTTTCTCTCATATCCTAGAAAGAGCAAGACAAGGAAAGGGGACCTCATGAAAATGAAAATAGAAGGAAGACCAGTAGAATAGAGAAAGAAGATGGAGAGTGGGAGGGAGGAAGGGTGGGAAAGGGAAGAGTTGGGGAATAGAATAGATCAATTTATACCATGTGCATTATTCAAATATATCACAACCAATCCCACTATTATATATAATTACAATGCAGCGATAACAAATTAAAAAACATTATGGTAAATCAAAGAAGGAAGTCATGAGAGACCATGTCTCATATTTATTTGTGTAAGTTGTTCAGAATAAGAAATTTTATAGAGAAACAAGATAGGTAGCTTTACCTGGGGTAGAAGAGTAGGAAATGAAGAGTGTTTCCTTTGGCCTTTACTTCTCCTTGTCCATTTGGCCTCAACTCACCATCTCCTTTTATACTCCAACAACCCAAGAGAAAGTAAAATACACCATGCAAATCATAGTTTCATAGCTCCACACAATCTCTACTGCCAACCACTCTTTCTTTTCAATCAGTTCTGCTATTCCATGACATGTGTGTTCCTAAAACTCACTGTTATGCAAAATGGCATGATCTCTCCCATGAGGTTAGAAGTACAGCACTCAATTCCTAAGGGGCAAATAAAGATAAGATAGACTGTAATAAAAATGGTAGCAGTCTCATATAGGTGAAATGGTTCCCAAAAACACAAGTGCTATAATAAACATGCACTTCACTTTGAAAAAGACCTAAAATTTTCTTGTGTGGAAGTAGTTAGCAGAAGGGTTGCAGCCTGTGAGTGATTGTGAAGGAGTGGAAGTAGTGTTATGATAGATCAGATTGGGAGTTATAACACCAGATGTGGATGGCTTTGGCTCAGAACACCTGCATCGAACTGAATCAACTATTAAATGTTGGTGGCATGTGCACAGTACACAGGTTTTTTGGTTGTTTTTATGCAGCTCATTTCAGAAGGGTGCAGTTTTCTGTGTTCAGCTTAGTGTTTCTCATGCATAAACAAATACTAAATTGGGATCATGCTCCAATTATTCTCTAATGTATCAAGCATGCTGGGACAAATCCAAATCTTGAAAATAAGCCTTAGAATAAAATGGGGTATGTGCATCTTTCAAAAGATGGAAGAAGGGCAGGTAATATACAAAAAGAGTCCAGAGAATCTTGAAGTACTAGAAAGTAAGAAAGTGCTCAAATAAGAAAGGACTTTTCAATAGTGAGCATATGTCAAAGGCATATAGAAGCCAATGGAAAGAGTTCCCAGTGGCCAAAGCTAGAAAAATTTGATGCACAAAATAAGTTGTATTAGATTAAAACTCAAGGTATAAAATAAATACCCATAAGTTTACATTGCTATAAGTAAGTGACTGAATGAATAAGTGAATGAATGGGAAAGAAGAAACAGTTCTCTTGTGTAGAAGAGTGTCAAATCCTTAATGAAGATATTCCAACCTCCGGGAGGGGGAACGCAACTAACTCCCCATTTCCCACTCCTTAAGTGTGGTCTGTTCATCACATATTTGCCCCCAAAGTACAACACAGAAAGGCGTCTAGGGTTGGGGGTCAATGTTACACTACAAAAAAAATTTGATGAACACCACTGCAACCAGGTGACCAGGTGATCAAGGTCATCACTAACAGGGATGACCCACGATGAGTATGTGTATCTTGATTTTATGTTATGAAAGTAGTATTTTAATTCTGTGGTCTTTCTGCTTAAAACTGGTAATCTCACCCTAATCCTAAAAACATCTGACAAATCCCAGTGAGATACACTCTGTAAAATACTTCAATAGTACAGCTGAAAACCTCAAGAGCATCAAAAGCAAAGCCAGTCGTAGAGAGTGCCAGATCTGGGAGGAGCCTAAGGAGACATGACAACCAGACGTACTGCGGTATCCTGGATGGGATCCTGGAACAGAAAGAGCACATTATGCAAAAACAAAGAGAATATGAATAAATGATGGGCTTCAGTTAATTATAATATATTGATATTATTTTGTTAATTATAACCAAAGTCACATTAATATGAGGTATTAATAATGGAGGGAATGACATTACATAGTTCTTGATATATCATATTTCACACTTTGATTCAAGTGGGATATGAACTCCCATTTTTACCCCGTATACAGATTGCAGAATCATATCAGTTGCAGGAATGGTGTAGTTATATGGCAACTCTCTATGTCCTCTTCCCACTTGTCTTACTAATATAAAGTGGTTCTAAAAGCAAGTTTTCTTTTATTCTTTCACTCTTTTCTTTCTTTCTTTTTTAAAGAAAGCTAGAGGAGACAGCAGTGCACCTTCTACAAAACCCCTTAACAGACCCTAAGTTTCATCAGGTGGCTTTTTTTTCTTGACTCTACCCTTTCATATGTTTCACCACAGTGTAAAAAACCTTTTTCCTTCCCGATTAGACCATCGTGTCTTTAGGAAAATGAATCAGATTGGACTTAGTTCTGTGTGTCCCTGTGTACACGCCACATTTTAGGAGTGGTAAGTGGGGAGTTGCAGCCCCACACCTGGAGTGTGAGACACATTCACAAATTATTTGGCACTCTCCCACACAAGAAAACTGTTCTTCTTTCCCATTTATTTATTTGTCCAGTCATTTTTTATGTCAGTATGAACTTAAGGGTATTTATTCCATACTGAATTTTTTGTTGTTGTTGTTGTAGATGGACACAATACCTTTATCTTATTTATTTATTCTTTCTATGGTGCTGAGGATCAAACCCAGTGCCCCACACATGTTAGGTGAGCGCTGTACCACTGAGCCACAAACCCAGCTCTCATACCAAGTTTTAATCCAATACTTTTGTATATCCAGTACTTAGCTCAGCTGGTGTTAATAACAATTTCCCAATATGTATATACTGAAATGAGAAACTGTTAAATATGTGTGATGAGTCTACTTTCCCAGGCTTACATTTCCCTTGTCAGATATTAGTATGCCAGAGTTGATATGTATTAAATATGGCTGGATTTCTTTCTTTGACTCTTCAAAGTGCTTTTTTTCAAGTGGGGACCTGTGAGAAAAGAGAGCAAGCAGGTGAGCCATATTCCTCCATCGTAAATCCCCTCCCTACTGCCACTAAGCAATAGGTTTCTGATTTTGACACTTCCATCTGCCTTTTATCTGCATTTGCTTCGGTCTTCTGCAACATGATGTCAATCTAAGAAATCAAAGCTTTTCTAAGCAATCCATAGGCCTACAGCTAAGTAGTTCTTCCTCAGACTGATCTGCTTCATTTCCAAGGTCTCAGGACAAGCTTCAGGCAGGGAGTTTTAGGACTGTGCTGTTTTCCAAGGATCACTTCAGCTCCTTGCTGGCCTCAGGACTCCTCTCCTGGCTCATCTCTTGCCGCAGTCTGGCTGGGCACAAATCACGAGCCACTCAAGAGGAACAAACTTTATTTCTGAACTCCACCAGCACACTCCACACACGCTCCCCAGGAACTCTCCTGAACACCACGTGGCTCCTCCAGGAACCACCAACCGGAAATCTCTCCTCCGGCACCTCCCCAACCAATGCGAACTCTTCAGGAATCCCCGAGAGAGCTCAACCGGAACTCAACGGAACTCCGCGAGAACTCAAAAAGTCATCATCTTAATGGCTCGCTGGGGTCACCTCTCAACCACTACTTCTGGCAAAAATGCCATGCATCATCCTGACTCGGCTGTGGCCCTCAACAATCTGTGTTACTTATCTTTAATCCAAACTTCTCTCAGGACTTAGTGAATTCACCACACTCTCTGACAGTCGGAAGTCAGTGGTGATTCAAGCATAAGCACCCACTTTTCAATTGAAAGCATTTAATTTCAGGACGAAAACATTAGACCCTAAGTTTCATCAGGTGGCTTCTTTTTCTTGACTCTACCCTTTCATATGTTTCACCACAGTGTAAAAGTCCTTTTTCCTTCCCAATTAGACCATCGTGTAGTTGGACACTTTGCATTTGAAAACAGCCAATGAAACCAGAAACCCAAATTAAGACAGGTAGCTGGAAAGACAGATTCTTCTTTAATGGAAGTGACAGAAACTTCATAGTGAGGATATTATTTAACCAAAAAAAAGCAATTAATTTTAAAGTGAGTTTATGTCTTTGATGGGTTTCATATTTGGCAGAAATATCAAATCATAATGATGAGTCCCATAAGTATGCATAAGTGAATAATCTCATGCATAAGTGAATAATCTCCAATTGTCTCCAAAGGCTAATATGGCACAGAGAACTCAAATATAACATGACATGATTTTTTAAAATAGATCTCTTCCATCAAAGGAAGATGTGATTCTGAGATTCTGTATAATCTATATCTATAATATATCATTGTGTATGTATTAGTATCTGTGATGTGTGTGTCTCAGGAATCCTTGGAGAAACACAGCTGAGAGAGAGAGAGATTTTGAAAACTCATTCAATTATGGAGGCCAAGTCCCACGATCTGTCATCTCCAAGCCAGAGAATGATTAAAGCCAATGGAGTAACTAGTCCGAGTCCAAGGGGAGCTGATGGAGTAACTGTCACTCAGAGGCCTGATGGGAGGGAAAGGGATAGGAGGGTGGTAGTGGGGACCCCCATACAAGTCTGAGAGTTTAAAAGCCTGAGAATCTTGAACTCTGACGTCCAAAGGAAGAACAAGATAGATGTCCCAGCTGAAGGAGAAAAAAAAAATGTGCCTTTCCTTTTTTTTTTTTTTTTTTCCTCCCCTGGTCCTGACTGGATTGGGTGAGGCCTGCCCAAATTGATGAGGGCTGGAGGTCCTTCCTCAGTCTACTGATTCACATGCTAATCTCTTCTGGAAACACCCTCACAGACACATCCACAAATCATATTTTAGCATCAGCCATCAGAGCATTCCTTAGCCTAGTAAAGATGACATGTAGACTTGACCATCACAGTGTGACAGACACAAGAGTTGAGGTGAGGTCAGGAAAAGATCAGTTTGGAACTAAAATTAGTAAAAATTTTGAGCACATAGGTAAGAATGTCAGAGATCAGCAGAGGTGACCCTCATTAGAAGATTATTGATAGAGAAGCTCTGCACAGGGCCAGAAGCCAACATTACAAAGGAACCGTGTGCAGGAAATAGAAATGTATGTCCTGAACAAGAGACAAGTATGTTCTTAGGTGGACTATACTTGGGAAAAAAATACAACATTAATTTGATAAGCCTTCTTTGGCATTACACAAGGCAATGTAGGAATAAAGAAGACATAAAATCCCCAAGGCTATCCAATGATCCCTGCTCTAATTCCTTAACCAAGAAACAACATATTAATTAATTATTCTGTTAGTTGGACACCCTAATGCAGAAAATAAGGATGCTGTGAGGGATTGGTGCAAGGGCTGTGGTCCAAGAAGATATTCCATATCGTAAGCAATTTTGATTTATTAAGCAGCCACTAGTGAGTTTGGTTAACATGACACCAAAGATATGGTCATTCCTAATGGAACAGATTACGTTTTTGAAAATGAGGTTCACTCCTAGTGGAACAGATTAATTTTTTTTAAAATAAGGGCAGACTTTAGACCCATGCTGATCCCATGAAAGATATGTATGGGCACATCTGAAGCTCACCTAGGATTGGCAGCCTCATTTTACTCTTCAATACCACTGTCATATGGCATAATCAGCTTCATCGTCAATAGCACAATTAATCCCCAAACATTGCCTTTCTCCAATATGTCTATATTTGACTTTGGAACATATTAACATTCAGGGGAGCAGACTTTTCATCATGGTCTAAATTTATAGAGAAATTACTTTTCCATAATAACTATTATTGATTATTAATCAAGGAAAATGAGGAAATAAGACAGGAAATGGTGAGATCAGGGGATACTGGGGTGAAATCAGAATTCCATTCCAGATAAGCCACAAACTTGGTAACATTCACAAAGAGGGCCAGTAGGTCACTCAATCTTATCTATCTATCTATCATGTGCACTTGTGTTTTATTTAAACATATTTATTTTAGAGTTTATAGACTTCAAATTTTAGTTCAGAGATTCTGCTAGATCAATTACTAAAGCAGAAGATTCAAGAGCCAGATACTTTTTGGATACAGGAATGCATGTGTCCTGTCTTTTATATCTGATCCCCAAACTCTAAGTTCCTAACCATATGTCACTGTTCAACATTCTACAGAGGAGAAGAATAAATCCTAAACCTGTGTGACGTCACCCCTTCCAGACAATCTCTTTATCTTTCTGCACCTACATTATTTATTAAGGCAAGAAGCTCTCTGAGGAGTTCATGCAATTTTTTTTTTGCTGTTGTTTTTTGTTTTGGGGTTTTTGGGTTTTTTTTGCGATGATCTAGACAATGGTTCAGGAAAGAAAAAATGTCCTGTTGATTCAATAGAGGATGGATGAGTCCCTCTGAAATATGTTTGTCTCTCACTACTTGTCATTTTCTTCCAAGATCCTCACCATCAATAAGAATTATAATGGTCTGAAATGCTTTTTCCTAATGAAAAAGTATTTTCATTTTGATAATGTAGCATGTGATTGGACAGACTCTTTAATTGACTTGCTTTCTGGAGGTTTAAAATGATTTAATTTTTTTTTTCTCAGACAGGAGAGTTTCATTCATCAGAACAAAGATAGAATTGTCCTGTCCTGTGCAGGTTCAATCAGTTATCTGGTCACCTCACTCAGGGACTCCCTTTGTTATTTGTTTGGGCAAAGCCCTCCTTTGGGAAAATACCCTAAAAATTGTCTACAGGGAAAGCTACACTGGAGATTGCAGGCACTTATTATATTAGCTTCCAAGACCTGAGTATCTGTTATGCTCTAGGCACTCAGTAACCATTTCATATGAACTATCTTCCTTAGTCCTTGCAATAACCCTATGAAAATCATCCCCTTTTATAGGAAGAAAATCAAGTCTCAGAGAGTTTCAATGATTTGTCCAAAGTCTCATAGCTAATTAAAGATAAAGCCAGGATTTGAGCAGAGGTTAACTAGAATTCAAAACACCTACTCTCAGCCAATGTGCTGTACCTATTTTCAGCATATGGCAATGGGATAGAAGCATTTAGAAATTTGGAAAAGCAGTTTTGCTGCTCAAAGAATTTTCATTTTTCAATCTTTGACTCAGCCTTACTTTCTCCCTTGGGTCAATCAAATTAGGAGGTTACAGCATTTGTTTATTTGTTTTTCTTTCCTCCTCCTCCTCCTCCTCCTCCTCCTCCTCCTCCTTCTCCTCCTCCTCCTTCTTAGATTTGTACCTTACCAAAAAACAGAGATTTTCTTGGCAAAGACAAGTACCTGACAAGCAAGGACTTGTAAGTCACATACTTCATCAAACTAAAAATGCATTAATTCTTTGATTGCGAGATCCATCATCCATTTGTAAGAAATGAGAATTTTAAATATATATTAAAATTTATATATTATAATATATTATATTCTTATCATTATATATAAGAAAACATGACAAATAAACTGACAGTGTTTTCTTATCACTTAGAATTTTTATTTTTAACTTCTTATAGAAACCTCAAAATCTATTAAACTTTTTTTTTTTTTTTTTTTTTTTTTTAGTTTTTCATCTATAGAAAGAAAAGTATTTTAAGAAGTGGATATACTTCTAAAACTCCCTCACCTGTATAGAGCCTTACTCATTTGAAGCTTCTTTCTTTTTTCTTCATCACTATGATTTTCCATACAAAACCATCCTCTGCCCCATCAAGTGCATGGTACATGCAAAACTTCTTAAAGAAATTCATAAATAATCTGGTGCAGCAGCATACACCAAGAGTCCCAGAAAGTTGTGAGGCTGAGGCAGGAGGATCACAAGCTTGAGGCCAGCCTCAGCAATTGAGTGAGACCCTATCTCAAAAATTAACAAATAAAAATGAGAATGACAAGGGATGTAGCTCAATGTTAAAGTGTTCCTGGGTTCAATCCTATACCAAAAGAGAAAATAAATTCATAAATAGCTTAAGAGATAGCCTAGCTTTGGGACTGCTATTACACTTGTCTGCTTCTATCCTACTTCCTTCACAAAACCACTTGGCTTTTTAGAGGTTAAAAGGGTGCTCTGTGTTGTCTCCTAGATTTCCTTCCAAATCCCTGATACCTGTTGCAATGGCTAATTTTATGTGATGGTTAAGTTGACTGAGGTAAAGGGTACCCAGGTATCTGGTTAAGCATTATTTCTGAGGGGTAGGCAGTGTTTCTAGAAGTCATTGGCATTTGAACTGGCGACCCAAGTAAAGAGAACACTCTGCTCTGGGGTTGGGACTCTTCTGATTCCTTGAAGGCTTGGATAGAACAAAAGGTGGAAGAAGGATGAATTCCGATTCTCCTGACTGCATGAGTGAGAGCGTCCGTGTCTCCGGCTCTCAATCCCCTTAGTTCCTGGGCCTCAGACTCCAATGCAGTCTTTATCATCAGCTCCCCTTCTAACCACACCACCAGCTTTCCTGGGTCTTCAGCTTGTAGCCAGTGGATTGTGGGGTTGTGGAACTCCTGTAGGGGAAGTGGGGAGAATGAGAGAATGAGAATCAGATTGGTTCTGTTTCTCTGGAGAATACTCAGTAACACACCTATTATGTGGGTTTTGGTTTTGTGGTGTGTTTTTATGTTCTTTCAGACATGAAAGTCAGTAGATCTGAAATGAGTGTGTTTCAGAATCACCAGGTGGCTTATTAGAGCACAGATGATTAAATTAGATTTTCTGCTTCAGTAAGTGAGGGTGGGACCCAGGAATTTGCATTTTCATCAGCTTTCCAGGTGACATTGATATTGTTGGGGGGGGCAGAGGGACCAATTTTTAGAACCACTGGTGAAAGCAATCTCAACCCAACCACGGCTATGCTGACAGCTACTACTAGACTTCATTGATTTTAAGAGGCAGTCTAATTTCAAAGATATTAATATTTGAAAATAATACACAACTTTGAATTGATTAAATATGATAAATCCCATTTTCCTTTTAACTTGAGCTATGATATCATTTTCATTCTAATTGATTGTCAATTGACTTATATTTAATCTAGTCATTCATCTATTCATAATATTCTCTGCTTGTTCCGAAGATGAATTGAAATGCCCTCTATGATTTTAGCTAAATTTTCTCTCTTCTATTGTTTTAGGCAAGAAATGCTCTGTTTTAGCTCTTTGGTATAACCATAGAAGGCTCAGTCTACAGGTCAAATCCCTTCAGACTGACATGAGCCACGTCTGATGAGGAACTCACTGCTGCAAGATGGAGCCCTCTCCACTTCTGATTACTAGAAGGCACTTCTTTATATTCTCTGAAGGAAAAAGTACTCTGCCAACATTATAGGATGCCCTAACAAAGGGCCTGGTTCAATGCATGTCTGCACCTGCACATCACACACTTTTCTCATGCAGAAAACAAGAACTATTTTTTATCTGGTCCAATTATTTCTCCTAAATATATATATTTTTTATTTACAGGTAAATTTTCAGTTGATCATATTTTTCTTTTTGCCTTTATTTCCTGTATCTTAGAATTAAGTTTCTTACCAGCTTTTAACAACTAACTGGACTGTGTTCTCCTTCTACTCCTGAATTCCTGCGACCACTCAGATCTTCACTCTTTCCCCTCTCTACCTGCAGACCAGGCTGCTCACCATGGCAGAGATGTCATTTCCCATAGGTGAGGCTGAAGCTTTCTCAATGGGACTCCCTCCAGCAATCAGATTCCTAAAGAAAGCCTGGAATCACTCAATTCATATGAGCCTGAGACGTCCTGAGTGCAATCTTTGCAAGCTACATATGGTTTTCCGGGTGCTCACTGTCCAGCAGAAATGTGGTGGGCGCATTCTCTTTGCAGCTGTGAACTGGCTACACCCACCACGATTCACATTCCTAAATGCCAGGTGGCCACCCCCGGATCATAGGTCCCTCAGTTACCCATCTTCTGAGTACCTTCCCTGTTTCTTCTCCAGCCAAACTTTCCCTGTCCTAATCTTTCCATCTTGATCTCTGGAACCTTGTTCTTTGTTCTTTAACAAGCTCCTTTGATCCCTTCACTAAACATTTCTCTCACTTCCTTTCCCACCTCCTAGAAGACCTCACAGGCCCTCAGCCTCTTGGATGGGGGGGCAGCTTTTTCTCCCACTCCAATGCTCCAGAACCTGGAAACAGAGCCAGCATCTTTTGCCCATTTGTATATATGCTGCTTTGCTCAACCACTCTCTATATTCTGGGTTATTCTTACTTAGGTTTTTGTGCTGTTCTAATGTGGTATCAGTAGTTATGTGGCTTATAGACCATGGACATTTATTTCTCATAATTCTGCAGACTAAGAAGCCTGGTGGTCAAGGATCTGGCAGATCCTGTGTCGGGTGAGGGTGCTTCTCCTAGGTTCTGGATGGTTCTCGAGTGGTGGAAAAAAGAGCAAGAGGGCTAGTTCTCTGGGGTCTTTTATTAGGGCAACAGTTTTAATCACAACTCACCATGGCTCCACCCTCATGGTCTAATTATTTCCCAAAGGCCTGACTTCCTAACAGAATCACATTGGGGGTTAGAATTTCAACACATTCATTGGGGTGGGGCACTAACAATCCGTTCATAATACTATCTGGACAGAAGGCACACTGTATCCGGCCTTTTCTTTCCCTTCAACCCTCATATCCAATTAAATCACCAAGTTCGGTCAATTCTACATTCCACTCTGTCTCTCCATCTACTTTTCTCGGTCTCACTACCATCACCCATCTCTTGGGTCACTCCCAACAAGTTTCCATCTGGTTTCCTTTCCTTAATTTCCCCCATTTTTCAATCTAGTTTGGCTTCTGAAAACTAGAGAGACTGAGGTCTGAGGGCTTGCCTTTGAGTATGTTTATCAACTCCCCAAGTCACTGACTTTAAGATCTCATTCTTTGCACTTAGGCAAACAGGAACTTGAAGATCATAATTATTAGGATATCAATGGTGCCAGAAATAATAACTAACAGTGATAAAACGACAGCACTTACTCTCTGCCTAATGTCAGGCCTTGCCACATATTTCATCTTCAAACGTGTCATACCCACATTTCATAAATGTGGGCATCAAGGCTAGGTGTACTTGAATCACAGTTGAAGTTCACAATACAAGTAACTGATTAGGGATTTAGATTCTTCTATTTCCCAGTCATCTTTCTTACATTCATGCTACCACATAATAGGGATTGTGTTTTACATGGAAAATGCCAATGACTCAGCTCTTAGCTGAGAAAATTGTAGAAGCCCTCAGTAGCCTGCCCCATGCAAAGCCCTGCATGTGTCCATTTAAATCAGTGGAGGAAAGGATACTTTCTCTGATGGATTGGCTACTTAGATAAATGTGTTGAAGGTGTTAATATAGCATGGTTATGCAGTTTCACACCTGGAGAAGACAGAACATCAGTTCTGTCTATTGCAACACTATTTAGAAATAAAACAATAGCAGCCATCTTTCCTTCCTAGCAATATTTCTTTCTTTCTTATTTTTTTTTTAACCCCTGATTGTTAAGGAAGAAAACCAACTGGGCTCTTCTCATTTGTCTGTTTGTTTGAGATAGGAGTTGCTTGATTTTCAAAGTTACAATCAATAGTCTTCAAAATAGAAACAATACTTGTAACTGGCTGACATTTTTTATAGAGGTAAAGAAATCCAATGGCTGTATTCAAAGTTTAGTTCAGAGCAAGAAGTGATATTTATTTGTTCCTTTTCTCAGGAGACCTGGGCTCTCTCCCACTACCCAGGGTGCATCGTGGAGCTGACTGAGAGAACCGTCTGTATTTAATTGAGGAAGAAATGGTAACCTATTGCCTATCTGCTATAGGTGACATTTGCCCCGTTCACTAGGGAACAGCTCTTTAAAGGGTTGCAAGAAATAGCGGCCAACAGCCCTAATTTAGCAGCTGTGCTGAACTATGGGGGAGCATCCAGATGTGGAGCTCTGTGTGCAAAATAAAATTCAGCCAAAGGACAAGACTAATGGTTACCCTTGTCAGCTCAGTATTTCTAGACCTTAGAGAACACAGCATGTCCATCCAGACCAGCAGACATTTTCCCAGGTGAGAGTCATCTCATATTGTCTTGTCTTCTTTAAACTGTGGTTACTTGTCATATATATTAAGGGACAGGAGCATGCAGCACTAAAGTTTAATAATGAGATGAACTGGACTTTGTGTGAATGTTTTGACTTTCTCCTTTTTCTTTCTTCTGTTAGCTATCATTTCCACTAGAGTATCCGTCTTTGGGTTTTATTTATGCAAACTTATATTCTTTTGCCAGAAAACATAAGAACCAGATTTTATTAAAATCTCTCTATTTCCAAAAGTCATATTTTCCCCCTGCAATGATTTCAACACCAGAGCAGGTAAACGATGATTAAACAAAAAAAATGGTAGCAATGATCCCCCTTCTCTTTGCTGGTATGCATAAAATCTCAAAGAAGAACTGATTTTTTCAACCAGAAAAAACAAATCCAATTGACTCTGGATGACTCCTGGATTTGAAGGAAAGCAATTTATTTCCTGTGTACTTTAGATTTCACCTTCAGAGCTGCCATTTTTATTAATTGTACAATTCAGAATTAAAAGGTAGTATATTGTTCTTCCTAAAAATTCAAGGTAAACTAAAAAAATAAACAAAACAACCTCAGAAAATACCCATTGCTTCATGTGTCTAAAACACAAAATTTTTAAAGTGCCTTCTTTTGCGGCAACATAGAAAGACTACAACTGGCATGGTGGTACACCTTCAAATCCTAGCAACTCAGGAGGCTGAGGCAGAGGATTATAAGCTCAAGGCCAGTTTTGCCAACTTACTTCTGCCTCCAAAAAAAAATAAAAGGTACAGATAGAATATAAAGGACTTGGGATGTAGCTCGGTGGTAGAGCACTTTCCTAGCATGTTTGAGGCCCAGGGCTCAATCCCTAGTACTACAAATATATATACCATTTATCTCGCAACATAGAAGGACTAAAACTCTTGCTCCAGATAAAAAGCAAAATTTTAGAGATTCTTCTTGATTTTCCAGTATGGATTCACTTACACTTGCCTAACAAACTCTACAACATAAAAATGGTGGTTCTAATATGTATTCCTTCCTTCCTTCCTTCCTTCCTTCCTTCCTTCCTTCCTTCCTTCCTTCCTTCCTTCCTTCCTTCCTTCCTTTCTTTCTTTTACCAGAGTAGAACCCAGAGGTGCTTAACCCCTGAGCCACATGCCCAGTCCTTTTTATTTTGAGACAGGGTTTTCCTAAGTTGCATAAAGCCTCACTAAGTTGCTATGGTTGGCCTTGAACCTGTGATCCTCCTGTCTCAGCCTTCTGAGTCACTAGGATTACAGATATGCACCTCAGGGCCCAACTCTATGCATTTTACTTTTTATTAACAAGTTTTCAGGAGCAAGACTTGGGAGGAGCAGAAATATAAGAGCAAAATAAATGTAACCATGATATGAGAGAAAAATGCAGAGACTCAAGGGCCTGGAGACTGGATTTCAGCCCTAGTTCTACCTGGCCTCAGTTTCTCTATTAGCAAAATGAGGGATTTAGACCAGATGATAATAAGGTCCTACTGGCTCTGACATTCTAGATTTCTGTGGGGGACCAGCAATCCAGCATAAAACAGGTGATGATGGTAACTAACATGAAAGTCTGTCCTCAGAGTGAAATTGGGAATGCAAGTAACTAGCCCCAGAGAGGCTGCAGAGCTCTGGGGAAGTGACCATCTTATTAACTAGTGAATGGAAAGCTGGACTCTAGGGAATTGTCACTAACTTCAAACAAGCAACAGAACTTTAGGGAAGGAGAGCTAATCAGAAGAGACAGCTCTGGCAACTTGCAAGCAGATCAAGACCAAGGAGGCAGAAGGTCTGGGAGGAACACACCCACAAATACACAATCAGGAAGATCTCAGGCTTAGAATCAAACCTAATGTTCTTCCAGAATAGATTTTCCATGCTTCCTCAATAATTAGGAAATAGTTTTTTAGTCTCTAGTGTTAATTTCTTTACTTCCAGCATCCACACTCCACTTAAGGGCTGAAATTATTAAATGGCACTTGTAACTGGCGAGGAATCACACTTAGTGAGTTTCTAATTAGCATAAATGAACTTGTGATTGAATTAGAGGGGAATTATCAGGAAAAGAGCTACATGGTAAGATCCATAGTCACTCTAACCTGTTCTCCTGGATAGAATGGCTCACTGGTGACTCATTTTCACCTGATCTCCTCAAACCCCACGGGCCATATTTGTCCTAATGTTTCTTCCATCGCCTTTTGTCATTTTGAAAGATTATCCACGAAGTCTCACAGAATTCTTTTACTTCTTCATCTGTTCCGATCTAGGAAAGTATCTTTCTTTTTGAAACAGTAGCCACAGTTATAATATCGATTTTTTTTGGGGGGGGGTCAGGAATTTGTACAAGTGGATGTGCATGCTTGTTCTTGAAAGTCAAATTAAATTAAATAGTCAAATGTTTGCTTCTACTGGGTCTGCGCAAGGAGCAGGCAACTCTCACTCTCACCCCTTCCTGATTCCCTTTTCTTCCTCCCTGGGCTTTCCTTAGTCTCCTCCCTTTAACTTTGTGTGTGTGTGTGTGTGTGTGTGTGTGTGTATGTGTGGTGCTGGGAATAGAACCCAGGACCTTATGCATGCAAGGCAAGCACTCTACCAACTGAGCTATACCCACAGCCCCTCCTCCCTTCAACTTTAATACTCTGTTTCTTGAATAGAAACTTATAAATGTATCTAGATGGCCATATTACAAATCTTATTTATAAGGGGAATACAAACTAAAACCATAATTGGATAGTTGTATTACCCATTTCCCAATGGTTAAAATAAACATAATTGATAATAACAGTGTTAGTAAGTTAGTAAGCTAATGGAGAAAAAAATAGAACACTTGGAATATATATATATATATATATATACACACACACACACACATATACTGAGAGAGAAAGAGAGAGGCAGGTAAGTAGGTCTGGATGTTAGGTGTCCCCCAAAAGCTCATGTATGAGACAATGCAGGAAAGTTTTAGAGGTGAAATGATTGGGTTATGAGAGTCTTAACCTAATAAGTACGCTTATCTCCTGGTAGGGATTAACTGGGTGGTAACTATAGGCAGGTAGGGTCTGGAGAAAGTGATTCATTGGGGGCATGTCTTTGGGATATATATTTTGTAAGCTGAGCTTAGTGTACCCCACCCCCTCTCTCCTTTCCTGGTGCCATGTCCTGAACCACTCTCCTCCACCACACCACGATGCTGTGCCTCACCTTGGGCTCAGAGCAACAAAATCAGCTATCTCTGAGACCTCTGAAACCCTGAGCCCCCAAATAAAAATTTCCCCCTCTATTTTTTTCTTGTCAGGTCTTTTTGTCACAGCAGCGAAAAGCTGTACAAAACAATACATATATAAAATATAGATAAGGTGTATATAAGATATATATACTGTTTTAGTCAGCTTTTTCGGTGCTGTGACTAAAGGACCCAATCAGAAAAATTATAAAAGAGAAAGAGTTTATTTGAGGGCTTATGGTTTCAGAATTCTTAGTCCATAGAAGGCCAGCTCCACTTCTCAGGGCTGGAGGTGAGGCTGAACATCACTGAGAGAGAGCGTGGGAGAGGGAAGCAGCTCACATCATGATGATCCAGAAGCAGAGAGAGACTGAATTTGCCAGACATAAATACATACACCAAACCCATGCCCTAATTCCCACTTCCTCCAGCCACACCCTACCACTTTAGGTATCTACTCAGTTAATCCCTATGAGGGAATTTGATTAAGACTCTCAGAACCCAATAATTTCTCCTCTGAACCTTCTTGCATTGTCTCACACATGAGCTTTTGGGGGACACCTCAATCCAAACCATAACACATACATATACAAGATCTCTCTCTCTCTCTCTCTCTCTCTCTCTCTCTCTCTCTCTCTCACACACACACACACACACACACACACACATTTCCATAGCTCAGGACTCAGAAAAATTCCATGCCTGAAGACATACAGAGGAATTAATATTTTCACCAAAATATATGTATAAGAATGTTCATGGCAGCTTTATTTGTGATAGGCCCCAAATGGTAGAAATCTAGCTATCAGTAGCAGAAGAGGTTAGCTAGAGAATAGATCTTAAGTGATCTCGATTCACATACACAAACTTAAGTATGTGAGATGATAAATATATTAATTAGTTTGTTATGACAATCATACCATAATTTATATGTATATCAAAGCATCACATTATACACCTAAGTGTATATAATTTTTATTCATCAATTATATCTCAATAAAACTGAAAAAAAATCAATGAAGCAAACAAAAAGATTACATAAAATTTGAAGTTTGTGGATTCAAGGTTAAGGACTTCTACCATCTCTCATACATAGTTGATGAGAATGCAAATTAGTACAAAGTTCATACAGGGAAATTTGGCAAAGTTTATCAAAATTACAAAAATACACACCTTTTAACCCAGTACCTCCTCTTCTGAGAAATCATCCTTCAAATACATAGGTGAAATGATGTTTTGAGGAAGATAATAGCTGCAGCATTGTTTATTATAGAAAAATATCAGAAATAATCTGAATGTTCATCAATAGGAAATTGTTTAAGTAAATTTTAGCGTACCCATAAAAATAGTAGAAGAGGTATAAAATTTTGGCATATTCATTAGTAAAGTACTACGTACTAGTGAGAAAGAATTAACTTTATAACATGAATAAATCTTGCAGATGTTGAAAAAAGCCAGACATAAAAAAATACATACTGTTAATTAAGTTATATGAATTTTGAGAAAAGACAAAAACTATGGTGAAAAGAATCAGAATAGTGGTTTTTCTTTGGGGAGAAGGGTCATTATTGACTGTGAAGGAACACAGACTTCTGCAACGTTAGAAATATTCTCAATCTTGAGCCCTGTCTTAGTTTCCACAAGTATATTCATGTGTAAAAATTCATCCAATTAAACTATTAGTAGTGAATTTTATGGTTTATTGCACTGTACATCAATAGTGGAAAGGGGCAAAGAAATGATAGGACCAAGAAGTGAATGCGGAAGACCGTGGTCACTTTGCCAGCTCCTTCTGTTATTTGCAGGGGATTGGTTCCTGAACCACTCTCACCACCATTGAAACCACACTCTGTAGAGTTCAAGTTCCTTATATAAGATGGTGTAATATTTGTACATAATCTACACACATCCTCCTGTATACTTTAATTCATCTCTAGATTCCTAATACCTAATACAATGTAAATATTATATAAATAGTTGCTACACTGCATTGTTTAGGGAACAATGACAAGAATGTATGTTAGGTGTTACCTTTCAAAGACTTTGTGCGATGTCTCATGGGTCATATTTAGAAGTCCAGAGAAAATCTAGGGACAGGTCCTCTATCTATTAAGACATGCGTATGGCTTGCCTACTCAACAGAATGCCTGAGAGAATCTCCCCAAATGAATGAGCAGGAAGCTGGCTCAGCTTACAAATGAAAGAATGATTAATAAAGAAGCATTAGACAGTGAAATTAGACACATCAAATTAAATATTTACTATTACAGTAGAATGTGTTCTAGGAGCTGAGGTAGCTCGGGAAACTCACACACCCCTGCTCTCAAGATGCTTGCACTTGTTGGTCATGAGCGACAGTCTGCATGCAGCCAAATATCGTCTGAGTAAGAGAGGTGAGAGAGACGAGAGAGGCATAAAATAATACAAGAGCATCACAGAGAAAATAGGGAAGGCTTTCTGGATGGGCCATATTCTCCCAAACCTTGAAGGATGGGAAGGTATTTCACAGACTTGGAGGAAAATGAAAAGGATCGTTACAAAAGGAAAACAAAGCCAACTTTGGAGAACCATCCCTCAGCTACTCATATGAAAGCTCCCATCTTATAGCTTTTGTGCTAACAAGGGTGCTAAGCTGAACCTGGTGGCTGCTTTCCCACCAGAAGCCGCTGACCTCAGTCCTGCTGCTCCAGATGTTGACAGATGAGGGTTTTTAACCCAGGCAGTGATGGGGTGCTGTAGTGACACCTCATGCCTACAACAGATTAGTGACAAGGAGGCCTCTGAACAGGGACCCTTGGCACCTCTGCAGCCCTTAAGAGCCCTCCTTTTTCAGACTTGAAGATAACTTACTAAAAGGCCAGATGTAGGATTAATTTATTGCTAAACTGGTTTAAAAGTGGAGCAAAAACAGACTTTAACACTTTTTTTTTTTTTTTTCCTAATGTGCCATGAGGTTGAAGTCCATCTCTTGAAATAAGAAATCACTCTTTTGGACAACCGGAGTGAGAATCTCATCCAGGGTCACATTTTATGGGCTCCAAAGCACGAGATTAAGAGTAAGTCTTTCACCTTATCTTATTTGACCAAAAAGATATTAGATTGTTTTTTCAATCTCATGGCAAAGATGCCTAAATTTCTTATATTTTTAAAAGATCATAAAATGCACATGGATAAGGCTACTCTGAGTTATAAAGAGATCATTTAATTTCTCTCCTAGACAATGGTACATTTTACAAAATGTTTGGGGTTCAATTTGGGTGAGATGTCAGGACATAGTCATAAAATGGGACCATACTGGGCAAACTGGGAAATAAGGAGCTCTAATTATTATAGGGGGAAAAGTTTGAGAAAACGAATTTCCAAACCATGCTGAAAGTAAAAAAAAGCAACATCAGATTTGGAAATCACTGCTAGTTAGGTGTAGTAGTTCTGCAGTTATTGAAGAGGAGGAAGCAAACTTCATCTTATGTTATATTTCATTGAAGAGTTCGAATCTCATTTCCTATCCTTGGCATATTTTAGTATCTTCTTGACAATGAAATATGGGTGCAGCTCTGAAATTGTGATTTCTGGTGCTCTTTCTTTGCTCCCTGAAAGAAAACTCCTATCAATCAGCATGTTTTCTATCACAATGAGATTTGATGGAAGATAAAAAATGCAGGGCATCACCCTGCATTTTTCTAATACAAAAATCCATAACTTAGATACTTAAAATAATGAATGTTTGAATTAGTTTCATGCTACCTATTGTCATATCATAACCATGTTTTCTATGCTTTAGTTCATAATATTCCTAGTTTTTGAAATGTACTTTAAGTGTCTAGATGCATTCTCCAGCTCACAACTACACACACACACACACACACACAGTTGGTTGTGACAAGCAGGTAAATGTTCTTGGCATCATGGAGCACACCTGTAATCCCAGCAGCTCAGGAGGCTGAAACAGGAAGATCGCAAATTCAGCCATTCAGCAATATAAGGAGGCCCTCAGCAACTTAACAAGAAACTGTCTCAAAATAAAAAAATAAATAAATAAAAATGGCTGGGGATGTGGCTCAGTGGTTAAGTGCCCCTGAATTCAATACCCTGTATAAACAAAAAAAAAAAAAAAAACAAAAAAAAAAAAACAACAAACCAACCAACCAGATGAAGCGCTGTGGGTTATTTTGTCCATAGTAATGGTCCTGAGCCAACAGACTCCATTGATAATCTGAACTCTATAAGCCTTTCCTCTCACAGGCATCCCAGTATCTGGCATTTTGGACTTCTAGGAATTAGTGTCAATTCAGGGCTATTGTCCAATAATTCTTTCTTCAATACAGTTACTCTGGTAAATAGCCACAGCCCCTCTGGAGAAGACTTGAGGGGAAGATAGTAAAAATTGTTGCTGGTGTAATAAGGTCCTTCACCAATTCAAGGGGATTTGGATTCGTTCCGATCCTTGGAATTTGTAACTCTTTCTTAAGTAGTTCAATAATTCAAGTAAAATTCATCTTCACTAGACCTACAGATTTCCATGTACACAAATCAAGGAAGGCTTTAAGTTATCTACCCACTTATTTTAATTCTAGGAATATGATCTGTTATCCAACACTGAATCTCTGGGTCAAACAATTCTGATTACTGTTTTAACTCTGTCGCCTCTCTGGTAACCATGCTCAGATAGTCTTTTGGTGATTAAGTGCCACCAGGTAGCCTTTTACCTAGACACCCATCATCTCCATTGCAGTTAGAGATTTCAGTGTGTTAGTGACACTTCCCTTTGCCACACCTGAGCTACAGAGAAAGAACAACAGAACTCTTCAAAGACACTGAGGCCGATTTCATAAATAGTCCTCCGGCCATAGTAAAGGAAGAATACTCTGGAACTTCCCAAGTGGTGTAGTGAATGAGAGGGTGAGTGACAGTTCTTGCATGATGAATATATTCAGCATTCCAAAGGAAGTGCCCAGCATGGTGGCAAGGCCAGCCTCAGCACTTTAGTGAGACTCTGTATCAAAATAAAAAATAAAAATAAAAAAAAGGGCTGCCTCTGAGTTTTATCCCCAATACAAAACACCAAAAAAAAAAAAAAAAAAAAAATCACCAAGGTAGGTAAAAAGAAGGAAATCAAAAATAAATGCTTAGTGTAATATTAATATGCAATAAATAAACACTGAAATTAGAAACAAAAATGAGAAAATCAGCTACGGAGTAATAAACAACTGTAAAATGTAAAATGAATGCAGATTATTATTATTTACAACTATGGAATATTCTTTGGTAATTAAATAAGTCAAAGTGAAATATATTGGTAAGATAAATAAGTCAAGGTGAAAATGTGCATATATTATGCTACAATTCAAAAAGAAGTGTTTATAAAAATACAGAAATTTTTTAAAATATTTTTTAACACAGTGAAAGGACAAACTACTAAAAGTTGAAAAGGGGGAGAATAAGGTGAAACAGACAAGAACAAGAAGTAAATATTTTACAATATATCTTGCTGTAGGAATTGACTTTAGAATCTGGTAGTTTGCATAATTATAAAACATGATTATAGGAAATTCTGTTTTTAAAAACTTTAAACTGTTTAGTAATCTATTTTTTATTGAAAGTATTAGTATTAGTGTTTTTATTATTTAACTGCTTTATATGACATATTATCGTGGGATAAACCAAATGAGTAATTATCTTTTTTTTTTAAATTAGTTTTAATTAGTTACACATGACAGTACAAGGATCTTGACATATCATACATTTGAATCAGATGGGATATAATTTCTCATTTTTCTGAGTGTACAGGTTGCAGAATTACATTGGTCATGCAGTCACATATATACCCACAGCAATAATAATGTCTCTTTTATTCTGCTGTCCTTCCATTCCCCCCCTTCCCCTCCCCTCCCCTCCCATCACTTCTCTCTACCTAATCTAATGTGACCCACTGCTTCTTTTTTCCCCCTCACATTGTCATACCTGTATTCTGTATAACAAAGGGGGTCTCCTTCCCTCTTCCATGCAATTCCCATTCTCCCTCCCTTTCACTCCCACCTCTCTTCCCTATCTAGAGGTAATTTTCTTCTCATGCTCTTCCTCCCTACCCCATTTTGAGTCACCCCCCTTATATCAGAGAAGACATTCAGCATTTGTTTTTTTTGGGATTGGATAACTTCACTTAGCATAATCTGCTCTAATGCTATCCATTTCCCTGCGAATGCCATGATCTTGTTATTTTTTAGTGCTGAGTAATATTCCAATGTGTATATATGCCACATTTTTTTCTATCCATTCATACATTGAAGGCATCTAGGTTGGCTCCACAGTCTACCTATTATGAATTGTGTTGCTATAAACATTGATGTGGCTGTGTCCCTGTAGTATGCCGTTTTTAGGTCTTTTGAGTATAGACTGAGAAAAGGAATAGCTGAGTCAAATGGTGGTTCCAATTACCAGCTTTCCGAGGAATCTCCACACTGCTTTCCAAATTGGCTGCACCAATTTGCAGTCCCACCAGCAATGTATGAGCATACCTTTTTCTCGCATCCTCACCAGCACTTGTTGTTGTTTGACTTCAGAATGGCTGCCACTCTTACTGGAGTGGTATCTTAGTTTTGATTTGCATTTCTCTGATTGCTAGAGATGGTAAGCATTTTTTCATGTATTTGTCGATTGATTGTATATCCTCTTCTGAGAAGTGTCTGTTCAGGTCCTTGGCCCATTCGTTGATTGGGTTATTTGTGTTTTTTTTGTTGTTTAACTTTTTGAGTTCTTTGTATACTCTAGAGATTAGAGCTCTATCTGATGTGTGAGGGGTAAAAATTTGTTCCCAGGATGTAGGCTCCCTATTCACTTCACATATTATTTCTCTTTCTGAGAAAAAACTTTTTAGTTTGAATTTGTCCCATTTGTTGATTCTTGGTTTTAATTCTCGTGCTATAGGCATCTTATTAAGGAACTTGGGGCCTAACTCCACGTGATGGAGATTAGGGCCTACTTTTTCTTCTATTAGATGCAGAGTTTCTGGTTTGATTCCTAGATCCTTGATCCATTTTGAGTTAACTTTTGTGCATGGTGAGAGATAGGGATTCAATTTCATTTTGTGAGTAATTATCTTAATATTATAGAGAACAGTTATTTTGACATGAAAGAAAGAAGGTATTGATGCAAGATCAATGAATTTATGTAAAAGTACTGTTTTCTTGAATTTGAATTGAAAATATCAGTATGAATCTGTGATGCTTGTCAACTTTATTGAAAGATACGTATTTTTAAGTGACTGCCACTAATGGTGGATTCACTTGCCATGAATCATTTTTTTTAATCAATTACAGCTAGAAAAGTTGGAAAAAACAAAACAAAACAAAACACCAAAGCATGCATGTTAAGACATCAAGGAGCTTCCAAGTCTCCAGAATTTAAGAAGAATAAAAATTCAGAGAGTAGAAAAGCCTGAAGTGCAAAATATTGTTCTTGGTGAGGAATTTCCTAATTTGTAAAGGGTATGGGAGTGAGAGGAAAGGTGAGCAAAAAGTTACAACACAGTGGCTTAGGAAGCTGAGATATAGCTTTGTCAGTAATCATTGTCCTAGGGAAACAGAAATTAGAGCTCAAGAGAGGACAAGGGAGAGAAGCATTGTTAATAATTCTGGGCTCCCTGACATCATATTAAATAGAGAAAAACTGAAAATCTTTCTTTTAAAATGGGGAATAAGACAAGGATGTTCACCACTGCTATTCAATATAGCTCTTGAATCTACTGAGAAAAAAAAAAAAAAACGGAAAACTATCCCACTCACAATAACAACAACAGCAAACCCCCAAAACAACAGCAACAACAAAAATCACCTTGAGGATACATCTAACCAAGGAGGTGAAAGACCTCTACCATAAATATCATAGAACACTGAAGACAGAATTTGAAGAAAATGAACAGACCTCCCATGTTCTTAAGCAAAATTAATATTGTCAAAATGGCCATATTATCAAAAGCATTATACCAATTCAAGGTAATCCTCTTCAAAATACCAATGATATTCTTTACAGAACTAGGAAAAAAGTTCTAAAGTTCATTTAGAAGAATAAAACACCCAAAATAGAAAAAAAAATCTAAGAAAGAAGAGTGATGCTGGAGACATCACAATTCCTGATCTCAAAGTATACTGTAGAGTCATAGTGACATAAACAGCGTGGCATTGCATAAAAACAGACATGAAGACCCTGAAGAGATAAGCCCACATAATCATTGTCATCTGATATTTGACAAAGGTGCCAAAAGTATATGTTGGGGAAAAGATAGCCCTTTTAACAAATAGTACTGGGAAAACCAAATATCCATAGGAAAAAGAATAAAAATAGATCTCTCTCTCCTGCCCTGCAAAAAAAGTCAAATCAAAGTGAATCAAAGGCTTAGGAATTACATCAGAAAATTTGAAACTGCTGGGAGAAAATATAGACTCAACAGTACCACATATTGGCACAGGCACTAGTTTTCTTAACAAGACCCCTAAAGCTCAAGAAATAAAACCAAGAATCAATAAAGTGGGAAGGCATCAAATTAAAAATCCTCTGCACAGCAAAGGAAATGAATAAGAGCATGAAGAGGGAGCCTACAGAAGGGAAGAAAATCTTTTCCAGCTACTATTTTGTCAGAACTGGAAAAATTATACCAAGAGAACAAATAACCAAATAAATACTGGCAAGGATGTGGGGGGAAATGTATACTCATACATAGTTGGTAGAACCAAAAATCAGTACTACCAATTTTCAAAGCAGTATGAAGATACCGCAAAAGAATAAGAACAGAACCACCATATGACCCATCTATCCCACTCCTAAGTATTTATCCAAAAGAAGAAAAATCAGCATACTATATGATATAAATATATCATTGTTTATAGCAGCACAATTTACAATACCTAAGTTATGGAATCAGCCCAAGTGCCCGTCGACAGATGAATGGATTTTTTAAAAATGTGGTATATATACACAAAGGAGTATTACTCAGTCATAAAGAAACATTAAATTATGGCATTTGCCATTAAGTGGAGGGAAATGGACAACATCATGCTAAGTGAAATAAGCCAGACTCAGAAAGTCAAGGGTTAAATATTTTCTCTCAAATGCAGAAGCTAGAGTAAAGTAAGGGGAAAGGAGGGGAAATGGGTGCAGCGGGGGGGGGGGGGGGGGGGGGGCTCAGATCTTACAAGAATAGAGAGATCAGTGGCGTAGAAGGAAATTGAGGAGGAAGAAGGAGAAACTGGAAAGAGGAGGAAATGTGGAATAAATTTGACAAAATTACCCTATGCACATGTGTAAAAATGCCACAGTGAATTCCATCTTTATGTATTTCTGTACCACCAATTAAAAATAAATAGACAGATGGGTAGATAGAAGGCTAGTAGAGTAGGGGGAGAGGAATAGGAGGAGTAAGGAGGAGAGGGAAAGAGGAAGCACTAAGGACTGAAATGGAGCAAATTAGATTCCATGCATTTATGGTTGTCAAAATAAACCCAACTGTTAATGTTTAACTATAATTCTCTAATAAAAGCATTTAAAAATTAATTCTGGGCTTCCAGTTAAGAATTCTTAGAGTTACACCTTAGGAGTAAGGGCAGAAATAGATAAGCACACAAAAGACCATTACAGAAAAGGGTACAACCAAACTTCAGACAAGTTCAGTCCCAGGCAGAGTAAGGCTTGCTGCTCTTATTTACTTCCTCTCCAAAAGCACAAATCTTCTTGGAGAAAGATAACACAAGCTGTGAATCATGGCTAAAATTTTTATAGATTATGTCTGGTATTCAATAAAAGTAATAGGCATAGTAGAACACATGATCAAACTGATAGAAAATACCAGGTAATGGAACTAGATTTGTAAGTGATGGAGATATCGGCAAATTCAGACATAAACATTAACATAACATTAATAATTTAAGAGTAGAATGACAAGATAGAAAAATTCTCCAGAGAAGTTGATCTATTGAAAAATGAAAATTCTAGAATTAAAATATATAATAACCAAGCTGCATGTGGTAGGTACATACTTGTGATCCCATTTACTGGAGGCTGAGGTAGGAGGATCCCTGATTAATGGCCAGCCATGGCTATTTAAGGAGACCCCGTCTCAAAATTAAAAAAAAAAAAAAATTTAAAGGTTTGGGGTGAAGCACAGTGATAGAGCATTCCTAAGTTCAATCCCCAGTACAGAAAATAAATAAATAAATAAATAAATAAATAAATAAATAGATGAAATTAAGAACCCAATGGATGATTTTAATAGGAGATTAGACACAGAATTCAAATTAATGAAATCAGAAGGCATATCATTAGAAAATATCCAGATTTAAGAACAAATAGAGAAAAAATGGGTAAACCAGAAAGAGTTTAAAGAACATATGTCATAGTGTTTTTATCTAACAAATACAAATCTAAGCCTTACAATGAGAAGGAACAAAAGTGATATTGGTAAAGATACTAGACATGAATTTTCAAACACTGAAAGAGGTCAATTCCCAGATGCAACAAGTTCAACAAACTCCAAACATTCTAACTCCAAGAAAAGCATACCAAGATACTTGAAAGTTAAACTGCTGAAAAGCAATGTAAAAAAGAAGAATTAAAGCTACCCAAAGAAAAGAAAAAGATATTACTTTCTATGGAGCAACAATAAAACAGGTAGCTGACTTCTCAAAAGAGATCATGGAACAAGAAAATGTTTATAGTCCAGAGAGAAACTGCCAACTGAAAATTACATATCATACATCAATAAAGCTAATTTAAAAAGAAAAGGGAATACTAAAGAGAATTCTTTTGGTAGAAATAAAAAAGATCGCAGAAGAAAATGTAAAACTATAAGGAAAATATTAGAAAGTATATACTACAGAGGATTAATCTGTGGGGAAAGCTACATGAATGCTGATTTACAAAATAACATTTTTAAAGAATTCCAGAATTTAAAATATGTGTGGAATTGAAATACTTATAAACAAATACACAGAAAGTTCATGAATTAATATGAATGAAAAACATTATTTTCATAAAAATGGTGAAAGTAGTATGTTCCTATCAATCTCTATAAAGGATACTAGTATATTCTTTATGATAACTATTAAGAACAAATTAGAAAAACAGAATTAACATGCTAACATCTTTTTTTAAAACTTATATATGACAGCAGAATGCATTACAATTCTTATTACATATACAGAGCACAATTTTTCATATCTCTGATTGTATACATAGTATATTTACATCAATTCGTCTCTTCATACCTGTACTTTGGATAATAATGATCATCACATTCCACCATCACTAATAACCCTGTACCCCATCTCTTCCCCTCCAACCCCTCTGCCCTAACTAGAGTTCATCTATTCCTCTCATGCTCCCCCTCCCTATCCCACTATGAATCAGCCTCTTTATCTCAAAGAAAACATTCGGCATTTGGTTTTTTAATAAAATAGTATCATTTACTCCATTGAAGGATTTGAACATCTTTTGTTATCCTAGATATCTCATCTTATTTTGCTGCTACTCAGAGTTATATATTTTAAATGTATTATTTTTTACATATTGTTGCTGGCATATAAACAGCTAGTTATTTTTATATATACTAATTTGTATCTCTCTAACTATTTAAACAATATTTTGCACAATAACAATTTTTTAATTAGTTTTTTGGAGTTTCTAATATTAGCAATCATTAACTGTGCATGATGACTGTTTTTTATTTCTCATTCTTATACTCTATTTCCTTCTCTTATTTTATTGTGTTTGCTAGGATATTTAATTGGATGTTAAATAGGATCAGGGTCTCTGGATTCCAGTGTTGTATTTCTGACGTTCAAGAGCATCAAGTAGGATATTTAAAGTTTTTTGCTAATTAACTTGAAGAGGTTAATGAATTCTCTTTTATTTTTAATTAACTAAAAATAAGATTTTCAAGTATCTTGTAAAATAACTTTTATATATCTATTCAAGTCATTTTCTTACTTGTCTGTTAATGTAGTGAATTATATTAATAGATTTTCTAAAGTTAAACTAATAATAAATTATTGGAATGAAATTAATTTAGTAATGATACATTGTATTTTTATATATTGCTGAAATCCATTTGCTAGTATTTTGTTTAGGAGTCTTGCATCCATGTTTATAAATGAAATAAGCCTCTAGTCATTCTGTCTTGTGTTGTCCTTTTCTAGTTTTGTTATCAAGATGAAGAGATGGGGAATATTCGCTTTATTTTGTAATATCTAGAAGAATTTGCATATGGATGAAAGAATCTTGAAAGTTTTTAAAGCTTATTTGTTATGTTATCTTGGTCTGGCGTTTTCTTTTTTTGGAAGATTTTATATTAATCTTCTATCTTTTTAAATACATTTAGTAAATATGTTTTTTCTGGAAATTTCTTTGTGTTGTATAAATTTGTTTATATGAAACTCTTATTTTCTTTTGAAGACTTCATTTTCTTGTGGAGACAGTTTTCCCCATTGGCTCCTTTTGCACAGAAAAAAAGGAGATTTTTACCTAGCTGAGTCGGCAGCACATTCAAATGTTCAAGCTTTCTGTGGAATTTTCAGGTTCAGCTCCCCCTCGGCACGGGTCTTTGTCTTCCACTGCACACACTGCCATTATCCTCAGAGTTCCAGGGTCTGGTTAATGGTATTTTCCATCAGGTAATCCTTAGAGCTCTACTCACTTAACATTTGGTTTAAACTCTCTTTTCGGGATTTCCTTCACATTGTAGGGATTCCAGTAATGCACATGCATTTATGGATTCGTAGAGGAAAAGCTTTTCAAATATGGTCTACTATATTTTGAGAAGCTGAAGGCTAATTGTTCTGATTTTCTATCAGCCTTACTTAAGTGACTTCACTTCTGTGAGCCTCACTTTCCTCATCTTTAAAATGGGCATCTCTATTCTTATCTCCTGGACTAGACAAAGGATGTCACATAGTGAGCACTGAGTGAAGGCTAGTCCTGTAATTAGTGTTAACTGTTAATAAGAACTGCCCAGTGGTTATAGACTATCTAGTCCATGATGACTTATTTCTAAGATCTTAAACTTAGCTTTTGCATTTTCTCAGACGTTAGGTGGATAAATCTGGATTGCTTTTGACGGGGTATGTGTTTCCTTTCAAGGTGCTCTGGAACATGCAGGCTTCTTGATTCTCTAATCTGAAAGTCTCTGTCCATGTGTGTTATCAGCCAGGTCCTCTCAAATACAGCCATCATTCTTTCAGCACTGAGATTGAAAAGAGCATTTTAAAACTCTTTAGGCTAACAGAACTTCTGCTTAGAGTCCATGTATTGTCCCCCCTGGGGAAAGACTATGATAGTTTTTAACATTTAACCTGCCTGTGAGATACATAGGGGAAAATTATTACTTTCTCTTTACAGATGGAAAAGTTGAGGTGCAGAAAATTTAAGTTGTATACCTTGGGCTATTAGATTTGAAAAATGTCACCTTGATCTGGTCTGCGTGTGGTGGCTGAGGTCGTGTTTCTGGTTTTCCAGGTTGCTCTCCCCGGCCCCCCACAGGATCCAGGAGCATTTGCTGTAATTGTCCTGCAACTATGATAGATTTGAGGAAATTGGATGACTGGAGAGGAAGATTTGTACACTAATGAGGTATATGCAAATCTCTAAGTGCACAAATGATGATGGATAGAAGTTATTCTAATATGTGAATTAGCTGTAAATGTATTTTTGTGATTTAATTAGGCTGGAAGATCTAACCTTAGAGGTTCTAAGTAATGAGACATTAACGTCACTGCTATGTTTTCAAACCACCACAAAACCTAAGTATACGTCAAAAATGAATCAGCTAAGGATGGCTGTTTTATGGATGGTATTTCTAATATTATCATTGCCATTGCAAACCCAAGCAAAACAAATCTGGTTATTTCAGCAAAATCCCTGGTAAGCCTCAATGTCCATTCAGAGGCAAAGCTCACATCTTGGTAGGTGTGTTGTTAGCTGCTCAAATGAAGACTAAGTCTGTGTACTTAAATGACACTGGGAAATTTGCCTTTAGGATCCAGAGTGTTCCTGTACTATACTTCCCTGAAAAAAAGTACTCTGCTATTTCAAGGGTCAACTTTGAAGTTTTCTTTTTATTATCTGTCTTGTTGAACTTCATTTCTAGATCACTCTCTATGAGCATGCCTGTGTGCTTGTGTGGCATTTCCCATCAGGTAATCCTTGTTCATTTAACATCTGGTTACATGCAGTGATTTTTCAACCCTGGTTGCACATTAGGATCACCCACCCCAGCAATGTTACAGAGTTTCTGTTCAGTAGTGATAACATCGATAACAATGATAACATTGTTATTTTTTTCAAACCACCACAAAACAAAACAAAAAAGTCAAAAAATGAATCTGACTTAGGCCTGTGGTTTTCAAATTTTCATGTTTTAATGTAATGTCATTCATATATGTACGTGTGTGTGTGTGTGTGTGTGTGTGTGTGTGTGTGTGATCCAATCTTACACTGTCTTCCTGGTCCTGGCTCTGTACTCCTATAAAAACATGGTGTTAGTAACTATCTCCAAACCTCCCATTAAAACCTCAGGAAACAGGTTGCTCAATCAGGCTGCCACTCAGCAATTCTGCTTTAGCAGATCCACATAAGACCCAGCTCCCCTCTACCTGTTTGGTAAGAGGAGTAGGCTAGCAGACCCCCTTTTTTTCTCTCTGACTCCGTATTTAGCTAGTATCTTCTTTCCCCGTGCACATCTGCTACCATCAGAAGAACCGGTTCCTTTCAGGTCCACATAACTGGTAATTCTAAGCAGTATTTCTTCTTATTATTAGCTGGCAAGGAAACTATTACTTTCCTCTCCATAGATGCAGTGTTTTGAAAGATTTGTTTATCAAACTTTGTTATTAATTCACTTTCAGATTTGTTAAATACATATTCAAATGCCAATCATATTTCATCAGTGCGAGATAACCAGGTTACCATACTGACTGGAGACAATAATTCCAGCCAAAAGGAAAGAAATGAACTATAATCAGTCTTTGCTGTGTTATCAATATATTCCATTCAGCTTTTTAATATTGGAATCTTGCCTCATAATTTGCAGCTGATTATTGTTTCTCTTCTCAGAGGGTGTTCATCTGAATAGGGGGAAAAACTTGAAGCTAAAGAGATAAAATTCAAAAGGGAAAATATGGTAGTTGCTAAGGAAAGAGCTGCAGGGGCTTTAAAAATAGCTATAGATATAGGCGTCTGTGTATGTATATCTATATCTATCACCCAAGAAAAATAGAACAAGTTTCAGAAATATCATTGGATATTGATAATGTTGCCAATGGCACCTCTGGTGTAATCATAGTTAAGACAATGATGATATGACAGGTGAACAAAACAGTGACAGTGTTTAAGAGGTGAGTGCTGTTGAATAGAAATTCTGTTCTAATTAGTGGGGTGGCAGAGTAATGCATCAGAAGATCTCAGTGTGCAGCCAGGGTTCAAAGTCAAAGTTCTATAGGCCTGTGGTTCTCAAATTTTAATGTGTGTCAGAATCACATGGAAGACTTGTTAAACTACAATTATTGGGCCCCAACTATTGAGTTTCTCACTTGGCAGGATTGAAAAAGGAGCTAGCCTCTAACAAGCTCCCAGGTAATGCTGATGTAGTTGGTCTGAAGACTACATATTGGTACTACACCTGAGGTAGTAACTTCCATGCCCATCTCCCACTAGACTTCAAGCCCTATGATAGGTAGAAGCCCTATGTTGTTTGATTGGTAGTACAATGTTCAACACATACTGGACACTTAAGTGATGGTATTGTATTACAGATTAGTACTGATGCTTCTTGACCTGTGAGGGGACTATGTCCCCATAAAAACATCATATATACACAATGAAGTTATGATATTTGCTGGTAAACAGGTGGAACTGAACATTATCATGCTAAATGAAATAAACCAATCCCCCAAAACCAAAGGCAGAATGTTTCCTCTGATATGCGGATGCTAATACAAAATAAAGAGAGGTAGAAGTACTTTGGATTAGACAAAGGGCAATGAAAGGAAGAAAGGATGAATGAGATAGGAAAGATATTAGAATGAAACAGACATCACTATCCCATGTACATATATGATTACACAATTCTACCTCATGTACATCCAGAAGAATGAGAAGTTATACAGCATATATGCATAATATGTTCTACTATCATGTATAGCTAGTAAGAACAAATAAAAAGAATAACATACTTGGGACCAGAAAAAAAAATCATGTTAAAAATATAGCAAGTCAAAAATGCATTTAATACAGGTAACCTACCAAACATCATAGTTTAGCAACATGGTACAGTATGGAGTATTGGTTGTTTACCTTCATGATTGTGTAACTATTCACAAGCTGTGGCTCATTACCCAAGCAATATCATAAGAAAGTGTTGTACTGCATATCACTAGCCAGAAAAGATCAAAACTCAAAATTTGAAGGGCAATTTCTAACCTAATGCATATCATTCTTGTACAATCACATGTTGAACCATTGTAAGTCAGGGAACCTCTGTGTATTTGATTTCATATACAAAGGAGTGTTAGGTGAGTTTGATCACAAACACAAGTTCCAGGCCTCAATTATTCCTTTAGTGGCACCAAACTGAAGTTTCTAGACTTGCAAGGCTATTAGGAGACCAGGTCCTTAACCGGCTGTCGCACCTCTAAGGCTTTCAAGCAGAGTCCCATCCTCAAAAGACTCACCCTGAGAACCCTGAAGCTCTGTTTTCACTAAGCACACTGTACTTTCTATTTTGAAGACATCAAATATGTCTGTCTCAGCACTTTCTTACTAATTATTTCAGGAAAAATTTTTATATCTTACGTTTTTATTAATTAATTGGACAATGAGGTTCTAATGGTTTTTTAATCTATGGATGGAAGAAAATTGATCATGATTTAAAAAGTAGTTGCACCATCTAAAGGATAACATAAACATTCTTGCTTTCCTCTTTGCTGGGTCCAGTAAACACATTTTAAGAAGTTTACCAGAACAGTCTTCATTTAGCAAAGTATTACTGACCATGTAGAATCTGTGTAAAAGCAGCAGATGCGTCCAGTCCACCTGGCATCAGGTCAGGGAACACAGGGAGGAGCAAGATCCAGTCCCAGCCCTTCAAGAGCCCACAAGCCCAGGGTGACTATTTTTTCATCTGCATTGTCAGGAACAGCATGAAAGGGAAGCCCATGGTCCAGGTTAAGAGAGAAGGCAATAGCTGGTGTGTGTATGTTGGATAGGGGATCCAACCCAAAGAAAGAAGACATTTTTTACTACTTGCTTGGTATATCCTTATGAAATAAAATTTAAAAAATAAAATGGAGACCTCTTAGAACTCAAATGATGAGCAAGCTCCATTTAAGAAAAACACAGGGAATAGAATTCCATCATAAAATTAACCATTGTTTCAAGAGGATAAAATGCAAGAGTAGGATCCTCAGGATTTTTGTTGGTTGATGGGTGCTTCTCTCTCACCCCCCACATCCTCGCTACATCTATGCAAACACACACCCATCAAGTCTTCTCCTGCAATTTTTTTCAAGTGGATCCTTTGTTTGCTCTGCTGTATATCCCAGCGTCAGCCACTCTGACTCCCCTGCAGACATTAAGGATAAGGAAGCAATTACACTCTTGAAAAAGCACATTATAGACACTTTACATGTCCATTCAAACCCTTTCCCCTCACAAGTCTTGCCTTTGGCTGCTCTAGATAGGAGGCCATTTTAAAGCCATTATATGTGTGTGTGTATGTGTGTGTGTGTGTGTGTGTGTGTGTGTGTGCAATTGTAGCTTCAGAAAGCATTTATATAGTTAGAATCTTATTTTTGTCTTCTGCTACTATAACAACAAAAAGGATTATGATACTTTAAGTATGGGATATTACTTTTGAAAAACAAAAAAGATTTATCAACTCCCCAATTATAATTTATTGGGTTTTCATAGCCTAAAAAGAATAGATTCTCTTGTAAAACAAGTTTTTTTTTCTTTTCTTTTTTTTTAAACTTCATTGATTTTTAGATGGGCTTGTGGTTAGGGTACACACATTGATTTCTATTCAGGAATACCTCTGGAATTCTCTAAGAGGGACCAGTGTGCTTGTCTTACTAATAGAGTTATGGTGAAATAATTTTAATTTAAACAGGATATTTTTACTTTACTATTGAGCATGTTTTAGAATATATTTTTGGAACCATTTTTAATATTCAATGAAAGCAAGATGTGCATTTCTTTTTTTTTTGTTTGTTTGTTTCTAGACTAATTTTATACATCTTTTTTTTTTTTTTAATTTTGTACATCTTTTTCAGGAACTTGGTTTGAGAAAAAGCATTTTTCCCCTTTCTTTTTATATGTCTACAGAATTTTTGAAACTATTTTGTATATAATGCAGTGTCTCTGTATATGCCTGGTTTGGGCTTGACTTTCATCCCCAAATGAGCTCCATTTAAAAATAACTCATTTACCCTCTGAACAAAAACATGGCCTAGCAGCATGCAAAGCTACAGTGTTCATTCAACTCAAGAAGAACAAGAAATGAGAAGAGACAGCAACACAAGATGGACACGAGGTTATCTCAAGGCTTTTGTTTGGAGCAATGTAATGTAGAAGGATAATTTGCATCTATGTCCAAGGGTTGTTGTAAGAATTAAATTAATAACTTAATAATACATATAAAGAAACTATAAAAGTGCCAGCCCTATAAGTGCTCAATAATGGTTAGCTAGTGTTTTCACTATCTGAAAAAATAAAACTGAATTTAAAAATAGCATTTATACCCAAGGTTCTGAGATAGAAGAATCTGGCCAAGGATTGTCAACACCGATTTCAAGTTTATTTTAAATGCTCCACTCCCTTGCTTTTTAAACTTCCATCCTTGTAGGTAGAAGTCAATATATTTCTCCTGCTCAGTTGCTGTCCACATGGGAAATGGAACAGCCTCTCCCCCTCCCAACTGCCCACCCTATTAAGGAGATGGTGGCCTCCAAGGCACACACAAAACAAATAATGATAATAAAAAAATCCTTTCTCGAGGCCATTCTTTTATAAGCCCCGGTTTGTTGTTGACTGGTCAGTAGTTCATCAGTCAGAGGGTCCTGGGTTTGGGGCTACATAAGCAGGCCTCTCTCCAACAGTATGACTCTGCTAATTGGGATGAGAAGTTAATCTCTCTCAAACTGAACCCAGCTGAGTCTCTGAGAGCAATGATGTATTTAAAAGATCTCTAGCAGTCCAGGGCGTGTGGCACTAACCGGATTTAGCTCATTAGCAAATCCACAAGGCCCTGCTGACACTGCACCCAGAATAAAATACATGAGGCCAGCCCATACCCCGTGGGCACCTACAGCATGACTACATAATAAAAAGGCATTTATTAATAATCTCATTGGTCACACAATACAAAGGAAGGCTACAAGAAGTCAAATGCTGTCATTTGTCGTGACTAGAAAGGCATAATTAAAATAAGTGCCATGTGATTAACCTTTGAAAAATTAATCTGGTATTTAAAAAAAGGCACAAAAACAAGGAAGACAGGCTCTTAAAGTAAATTTAATACAATAGGCAGCTGTGGTATGAACTTGGATCAAATTCCATGTGCTTGTGAAATGTTAACATCGTTGACAGCAAAGAGCAATTAGCAAAGTTGGGAAGCAGGGTGTCTATTATTAAAGATAACAGCAGGCCACAGAAAGGCAGTGTGCATAGAGCTAAAGAGCTTAGTTAGGATTTGGTGTTACCCATCTGGGTTTGAGTTCAGATTCTTCCCTTTACTGCCTACATGTGCTTGAGGCGTTTTCTTACCTTCTTAGTAACTCCATTTCTGCATCTATAAACTGGGGATATTAGCACATTTCACGTGATTCTTGGATGATTAAATAAGATTGTAAGTATAAGGCTCTTAGCATACAGTGAGGCGCATTATAAATGCTCAAATAATCTTAGTGATGATGAAAATATTTGTTAATTTAGGTCCTTGTGATGCAACAATAAGATGCATGGAAAACATGGTGTGTACCCTCAGTACCAAGATACAAAATGCCTAACTGCTGTTCATGGTGTTTCTCCAGGGTTCAAAGGTGGCACATCAGTAACCCTGAATGAATGTTACAGGCTATGGCAAAACAAGTTAATGAAGGTCACAGATGAGCATTTATACACTCTCCGTTTGGTCTAGCCTAGAATGCTCAACTCACATGCCTACAGGAGCCAAGTAACTGACATGGCCAGGATGTGGGGGTGGAATATGTGTGTGTATGTGCAGGAAACAGGGGAGCATTGAAGGCAGCTGACACTCAGAGGAAGCCACTTTGTTGTTGTTGTTATGTGGAAAGGCAAATCCAACATTGCCAGATATTATTTTTACAAATGATGCCAGAAACACTAACTTGCATGAGGAATTCTGTTTTTAAGAACACTGTACTGTGTACTGGCTATGTCCATCCCTTTGTCCATGGCTGGGATCAGGAGACAAATGGCACCCACCTCAGTTGTAAAATTTAAGGGAATACCCTAAATTCTGCAATTGAGATAAATGGTATCTTAACACAGTATTTTAAAAATCAAAATTGAAGGGAAAAACTCAATTTGCAAGAATATTAAACTCTTATGTGAAGGTGGGGTCACTATTACAAAGTTTTCCTTTTGTCTCTGCCTCCAGTGTGGCTCTACACAGCATTGCCTTCGGCTTCCAGTTGGTGCCTCCAGTCTGGGCTTGAACATGCCATGGCCACTGTACTGCCAGGCTGAACCAGTTTTGCATTGGCTCAATTCAAGGAACAGCCAGGATGTGCCCTAAAACAAAACAGGTCAGTAAATTATCAACTAATATTAAGGACATTTTAAGCTCCATCTTTGAATACAACTCCACTAATGTCAACTAAGAAGGAATTTATGAAAAGTCTGGATTAATCTATATATTTATAAATAAAAATGTCTATTTCTTTCCAATACAGGGTTATCTAAAACACATATGACCAACAAAATAGTTTCACCTGGATGACCTAGTTTTATGAACAGAAAGGAAGAGATTTATAATTAGGCGCTAAGGGCAGGAGTTCTTGGGTGTAAAAATCTCTTGAAATCATACGCAACATTTTGAGTGGGTTGTTTATCACTTTTCCTCAGATTCTTAGAAGGGTCCAGGACCTTGGAATCTCAAGAGTCACTGTAATACAACATAAAGAGGAGAACACAGACTTTGGAGCCAGCCCAGACCCGACTTTTACCTGTTGTAATCCCTTGGACAGTTCTAATAATCACTTTGTTATTTTCCTTCTCTGTAAAATAGAACAATCTCAGAGGTTTGCTGTAGAGACAAAGTTGATGATACATCAGGTTCTCTCATCTCCTTGGTCTGGATGTGGACATCTCGTATGTGGGATCATTTGGCATATTCATTACAAAACACTCCCTGCCAACACCATTACAAAGATATGGTCACCTTTCAGTAAGTTAAGTATGTTCTTTTATTTATGCTATTAATTGACTTGGTTCATCTTTTCTTCAAAAACAGCAAGAAATGTAGCTTCACTTTGAAGACAATTAACAGAAATCCTGAATTCAGTAGGACTCAAATTAGAAAAATTTAACTATCCTTGAAATAGCAAGACTTTCTTTTAAATTTACTCTTTAGAAATAAACAGCATTAAAACAATAGACTGAACTTTTTATTACACACATGGCAGGAGAATAACTACTGACCAGTCAGCAGTTACAAGCAATAGCCCAGGGTGCTGCAGGATGAGGCCCAATAGAATCAGCAGTAAAATTCAACTTTAGCAGCCAGGTTTTCTGGTGCTAACTTTTACAATAATGTTCCCAATGTTCCTATATAATGCAGATGCTCCCAAAGTGACCAACAACATCGTAACTCAGTGGCTCTGGGTTCAAATCCCATTCCCACCACAAATCTGCAGAGTGACTCGGGGCAAGTTCAATTAACTTATCCAGGCCTTGGTTTCACCCGCTGTAAATTACTTCCCAGAGGGCTTCCCACTGGAGCCCTGTCATGTGCATTTAAGAAAAATGTGAAACTTGCATAGCTTTGCTATCCTCTGCAATACATCTTTATTTTATGTTCTTTTCCCTTCCTACTGTTCTTCTAAAAAGTGGCTAGGATTTCTTTTTTAATCAGGAAGCCATTTTTTATCATCAACCAAAGTGTAAAATCTCTATCAGTTAGAATTGGATATTTATGGCAGGTTCATCTGATTGGAACTTAACTCTATTTCATTAATATGGAGAAATGTCACCCTTTTAACTAATGAAATGTATCCATAATAGAGCTATATTTTTAAAGGTGTATCGTCAGAAATGGCCATACGCAGAGTGCCCTTCAGAGTGCCTGCAGATCTCTCCCAGCAGAGTCTCTCTTCTCCCTTGTCTCCATTCTTTCCCCAAGTGAAAATTTCAGTTTAATGAAAGAGGCTCTGTTTCAATGTGAAGAAAAACCATTTCCACTCCTTCCTCATCTGAGGAAACATTTTCTGTACTAGCCTACCTTTAACTAAATCACTTAACTAAATCGTTTAGTGCCCGCAGATGATAATCTTGAATACACCTTGGAGAAGAGCAGAGGATTTGTAAAAACATGGGAAGTCCGTTAATTTTGAGGTTGTTCAGCCCCACTCGCAGTTTCCTCTGCCATACCCCTTCTTCCCTTGTTATCAAGACTGCTAACCCTCTGTGCAAGCCTTCTAAAACATACACTGAATCTAGTCGAAAGGGTCCATCCCGTCTTCCACTTGGTAGCCAAGAAGACTTGACAGATGCAAACAGTAGAGGGTTCAAAAGAAACCACTGAACAGAACATAGCCTTGAAGTGGCCCTCTTAGTTCTGCAAATTCAGGCTGACTGGTTCAGTAAGTAGAGCCAAACCATGAGCACAGAGGCAGAATGCTCTATGGAGAAGTTGGTTTCTTCATCTTCCCTTCTTTCCTTTCTGTTCCTTCATTTTTTCCTTTTTTCTTCTCTCCCTACTTCCTCTACCTTTCCTCATTCACTTCATTTCCTTCTTAGGGTCCAAAATTTCCAAGCACAGTATTAGGCCCTGGGAATACAAACATTAATGTCCAGAGGGAGCCTCTGGTTTAGTGACAGGAGGTGGTCATACAGTAAATAAGCACAACAGTGGCACTCTCTATACAGATACTTTTCTGGTCCAAAGGTAAAGGGATCGCCTCTACTTACCTGAATAAAGGAAGCACGCAACTTCAAAAGTGGCTTGTGAAGGAGCAAGTATGAAACTCCTAGACCAATGCAGAGGAAGAGGACCCTGGAGGCAGAGGAGATGGCAGTGTTAGAAAATGATGGCAGGCAACCCAGAGGCAGCATTCTGCACCAGCCACCTTAAGTCAGTGGTATAGGAGAACTTGGGCATGGGGACAGAATTTAGAACTAGACAGAGAAGACACTGGAACCAGAGCAAGGGAAGGTACCAAAGTAGATTGGACAAATAGGTTTGAAGTCCAACTATGGGCCAGGGCTGGGATGCAGTCCATACTCCCATGAAGTTCGTATTATTTGATGAAAAGACAATGAAGAAGTAAACAAATAATCAGTCAGATCCCAACAAGTGCTATTAAGAAAATAAATCAGAACAAGATCGAATTGGAGAGAAAGCATTGGGATTATTCTCCTTCAGGCAAAGCAAGCAGGGATTGTCTCTATAAGGAGGTAGCATGCAAAAGAATATATACTTTTCCAAATAGTATTTCCAGGTGTGATCTAGACATCTGTGCTTTTTAAAAGCATCCCAGTATTTTCTTATGAAACTGGGCACAGAGGCCATTGAACATTTCACATGGAGCAGGGTAGCCTGGCTGAGGGCATGTCCTGTAAAAGTTTGTTCATGATGAGCAGCGCAGGCACATGCATTGGATGTGGAGACTAAAGCTTGGGGACTTTATACCAGAGGCAGGGAGCCCTTGTGGGAGGTTTGGCAGTGTGGAGTACTGGCAGGGGGAATTATATCTATGGTCTTCAGCCTGCAAAGGTAGAGACGACTTGCTGAACTGGCATCAATGGAGCTCAAAAAATTAGGAACCAAAAGTATGGAGGTAAAGATCCTAACAGTCAGCTAACACCACATATTCAAAGAAACCTTCTCCCAAAACATGGAATTCATTTTAGCTTTGCTAACGTGATGTAATCCAGGGTTCACCAGACTATTTCCATAAGAAGGACAAATAGCTAATATTTTAGGTTTTACAAGTCATACAGTCTCTGTCACAAGGACTCGACTTTGGCATTACAGCTCAAGGGCTACCAGTGACAGAATAAAAATGAGCAGGTGGGACTGTTTTTCAGTAAGACCTTATTGACAAAAATAAGCAACTGACAGGTTTGGCCCATGGGTGGTAGTTTGCCTGTCCCTGCTCTAATCTGTCTGGGAGATTCTTTTAATTGAGGAGCTCACATTCTCCCTTTCCAGTGTTAGGTCCCAAACACTCTTGGACACAGGCAGAGCTTCCGACCTGACAATATTTCCACACTTTTTCCCCTCTTAACTTACTACGCCCTTTTCTCCCTGTCCCTTGCTCTTAATTTCAGAGGTATTAGAAGTTCTCTGGGACCTTCTTACCATCCTCAGATAGAGTCAGTATTCACCAAACCAAATTTAGATCATATGGAACGAACTCAAGTCCCAGAGACATCAGGATGCAAATACTACTATTTGTAAGACAACAATTTGTGTTCTATCTCCCAAAAGTCCTGAGTAACAACCCAATATACCTAGTAATGGGGTAGATTCACCCTTCCCTAACTATGAACACGTACATTTCTTATTTATACACAAAGGGATATTTAAGTATTCAACTCTGATCGTATGGTATATTAGCCAGAACCCAGACTCTCTACTCAGATGGCCTGAGGAAAATACTGGTTCATATTCTTCTAGCTACTACTTAACCTCTCTGGACCTCAACTTTTTAATCTGTATAATGGGAATGAGGGTAGTATCTACCTATTCGAATGGTTGGGATAATCAACTAAAGTACCAGGTGCTCTGTAAATTCTCTATAACAACCAGCTATGATTGGTCATTCATTTGAAAAATATTTGTTGTGTTTGTCCTTTGTGTCTGTCACAGACATAGCTGATCAGAGTACAGCACTGTCCATTTATACTGTCTAAAGGGTGGACATAGATGAACAACAAATTCTATGATGGAGGATATTGTGATGGTCTCCATGAGTGTCACAGAAGTACAAAGGAGAAGAGAGGAAGTACATTGGGGCAGACAGGTCTTCCAGAAACTGGTGGTTTGTTCTTGACTAATATCTGCACACTGCATTGTTATGCTATGCAGAAAATACCCTGGTGAATATTTGTATTACAAGGTGTTTTCAACATAAAAATATTTAAAATGTACATCTTTCAAAATCCTGTTTATCCTTTTCAACTAAATTGTAAACAAACAGCACTTTCCTAAAGAAAAGGAGAGTGAACGGGCTTTTTGAAGAACAGGAAGGGAGGCTAAGTCCTGGTAGTGCACCTGGGCTGTGAAGAACCAGCGTTATCTTTGGGTCTTGGGGAGTGGCACGGTGTGAAGGGCACCTAATATCCCGAGCTGGTTTCCTAAGTCAATATCCCCACTGACAGGACGCTATGGACGCACCAAGTGAAGTTGCTGAAAATAGATTCCAGTCTGGGAAAAATTCACCGAAGAATCTGCAAACGTGCCTGGCTTGTCTTGGAAAGGCTGGGTTCTTTGCGATTCAACTAAGTAAGAGTTGGGGGCTGCCCCTCAAGACAAAGCCCTGGCCATGATAACCCCGTTCACCAGGTTCCAGATGCCCAGCACTTGGGGCAGAGTAGAGGGTGGTGAAAGGCAGGCCACACTAGTGTGCTCGGGGTCGGGATGGGCGGCTGTGGCTGGTTGGCCACACACACACACAAACACCCTCGCTAATTCCAGGCTCACCAGAAGCGTGACTCTGTAATGAGGGGCTGGTGGTGGCTCTGCCGCGTCCTTGCCCTCCTTTCTTGCTTAGTGGCTCATCACACTTTGATGGAGATGAACAATGGGGGGAGGGGCTAGGAGGCCAGTGGGTTAGACAAAGAATGAAACTGTGCCTTGGCCAGATCCACGCCAATTATGTCTGAATAAACGAATCCACAGTACAAGCTAAAGAACCGTCCCTTCCCTCACCCCATCCTACCCCACCTCATTTTATTTATTTTTGTCTTGGTCTGGAAAGTTGGACATATTCCCTGTAACGTCCTGGTACCCAGATGGCCTGTTTGAGTAAGCAGTGGGGAAGAAGGTCAATAATACATCAGCATGCAGAGTCTTGGCTAAGGTCAGTCCTGCATAAAATATACCATGACAACCTGAGGGCAAGTTTAAAATGGCGCTCCTCAACGGGAGTGGGGGTGGTACTGATGCCGCCTTTGCATAATTGCTACAAGACTGACTTCTGTCCCATCAAAGTATATTTTAATGGGTGGGTATAGTTAGGGTTTAGGAAAAGTTTTCTCCATAAATAGTGCTCAGGATCTAGGTGAGGAGGTTTTTAAGAGTTTCTTTTTTAAGAGGGTCTGTTGAGTTAGGGACTTTTTCTAAAATAATCAGTTCCAATTACCCCAAACAGGAACCCACTGGCTAAAATTCTAACCTATTAATTAATTTCTTTTTTCTCCAGGTGTGTTTGAACAGGATTCAAATTTGAATGCTGAACTAGGCAATACTTATGAATTTATAACTGCCCTAAGATGCATATTCTTGAGAGGCATGTCTCAATTATATTTTAATTATGGTTATATGACTAATGAAGAAAAACACAGAAAAATGCATGTAGAGTCACTTGAGATTTTGTAAGGGTTCTGCTTTTCTCTTCCTTTCCTGAGATTGGGAGGAAACTCAGCAGCACCCTTTTAATGTAAAAATAGAAGAAAATACCATTTCATGTTGGGAATTTATTCAAATTGAAGGTGAATACTGACAAAAATATTCTTGAAGATTGATCCAGTTTGAAGCATGTTGTGCATGGGTTGACTGTTCAACTTGCAAGTAATTTGTAAAGCCAGAGTCAGTCTTGACTATGAAACATTGTATCACTGTGATTGGAATCAATAGTTCTTGCACTGTCATTTGTCACATATTTACAAGCTTGAAAAATAGTTCATTTTGTCCTCATCCCATAACTCAAAAGATTGAATCAGAGCCCTGGAGGGATCTGCCAACAGGACACATTCATTACTGATCACTGGTCTTGGTGAGGCTATAATCACAACCTTACCAAAAATAGAATATAAATAAAAATTAAAGAACTACCCATTTGGCACACCCTTAAATATTTTTGGTTTCAAGTATTTCAAAATCTCCTGGGAGAATTCAATCACCTTGGTGACTTACCTCAGTGACCACAAAGAGAAAATTCATTGGAGCTGATTTTCCTATAATACTCTCAAAAAATATCAAACATATGGTTGTTTTTTTTTTAAATGAAGAAAAATTCAAACCTAGAGTTAATGGTCCAAAAACTTCATAAAGTATACTTCATCTGGTCACCTCACATATAGTACATAAATGCCCTCTATTCCCATGAAAGATTTGTAGAACACAGTTAAAATATAATGCCTTCAATTTTAAAATAAAAGATTTATGAATGATAGAACTTGTGTCTATGAAATCACTAATCCCAGCTCTCTAATATTTCAGATGGAGAGCTCCATAAAATGAAAAGACTGCTCATAAAGTTGTACTACACCTGCTGTCAAAGGCGATCAGTAATGGAATTGCAAAGTGAATATTGAAAAGGATATGAGATATGCATTTTGGGTAAGAGTAACGTGTTTTAAGTCCTCTCTCTCCTCCACTACTGTATTGATAAGGTAGTTAATGATCAAAGTGCTGAAGAACCAATTCAGTTTCTTTAGCGAAATCCTCAGATAGTAACAGAAGAACGCATTATTCATAAAATTTAGTTGCTTAAAATAACCCCAGACTCTAGGTTGACAGCTAGTTTTTTTCCAGGTATTTTCCTGACTAACTTCAACCTATGGAAGATCAATCCACTTCTTAAGGCTCAACCAGAAGCCATCTAAAAACTAAAAATTGCCTTCCAAATGTTCAGTTGAGTTGTTCTGTGTGGATAAGATCTAAAATTCCTTTTGCTAGAACAAAGCTGAAACTAGTGTCATGTAATCTTCATTTTCCCATGAAAATCCCTTTAATTTGCTAGATTCTATGACTCTACCATTCATTGTAAGAAGTGACCATATTTCCTCCATCAACATTGTCACTGAGAATGGCTAAAATTCATTAGAAGTCACGCTCAGATTTAAAATCTGATCTATTTGTGTGCTTTGGGAAATAGATGAGAAGGCAAAACTTCTCACAAAGAAGGAGACCTGATTTTGAATATATGGGCATCAGAGAGTTCTTTATTTCCCCTCATCTTCTTTAAGAAGGGATAGGAGGGGCCAATTCTTCACATGCAGCCAGTTAGACCCTCTATCACACTGGTTAGTGGCCTAGCACCCTGTGTCCTGCTTTGTCAAGATGAACTGGATAAATCAGACTTTCTCTCAAAAAATTTGAATTGAGGGACAGAATAAAAAGTTTTCAGTGGGGAGTTTGCTGGAGGCAAAAGGGTTTTTAAAGAATCCTGTTGGAAATACCATTACTGGCCATGTGCAAGATGAGAGAGCTTGCCATCAAACAAAGAAGACACTGCAATCACAGGCAGGAGATGCTGTAAGAGAAAGAGAGAAAAGAAGCTGGTCTTAGGAGTAGACTAGCTCCAGCCATTCCAGAAAGACAGTTGTTCAGCTTTGCTCAGGATTCCATGAATCCTCTCTGAAAATCCCTAAGTATTTGCTTTTGCTCAGAACTTCTGTCCCTTAGAACCGAGGAAAAAAACAAACAACAACAAAAAAAAAAAAAAAAAGGAAAAGATATTTAACATTGTGTTTAAGTCAGAGCTAACATCTCAAGATCTGGGACTTTGATGTCATTTATTTCAGGTATTACTGACAACATGATTTCTCTTAGGATCCATAATAGTGAGGTTTAGTTATGGTGCATGTCTTTGCACTTCTTTCATTCTAATAGGAGAGACAAGGTATTCAGGCACAAATAACAGAAATAGTCCTAGCAAACTGAACAAGTAACTGTGCTGAGATAGGCTGGGAGTTATATTAATAACTTTAAAGAATAACAAGAAGCTTCAAAAATATTACATATTTTGACATCTGTATGGAAATAACACATCCAAAAGAAAGATGCATTTTGGATGGATTCTTAAAAGAGGAAACTTTGTCCTTTAGGAGAAAGAACATAGAATCGAGTCAACATAATCTATTTGAGTTCTGATTCTACCACTTATTGACATGCGACCTTGAAAAAATTGTATTTCCAAGCCTCAACTTTGTTTGTATAATGGAAATAATGAAGACTTTTTTTTTTACAGAGTAGTAAAGATTGACTAAGGTATTGAATGCAAAAATGGCATTGAATACATAAATTCTTTTGTCTTTTTCTGAGACATAAGGGAGGATCTTGGTGACTAAAACTTATTTCCCCATAAAAAAACTTTCAAGAAGCTGATCACATATATTTAAATATTTTTAACAGGGAAACTCAAGAAGTTTAATAAATCTTATCTTACTCATTTTGGAGAGCTGATTTGGTGGCAAATATTAATAGATCCATTCTACTGATGAAGAAATACTTTCTTAGAATAAGTGAAACACAAAACTAATAGCAGTGGCATACTTGAAGAATGGGGGAAATATGATCAGACTTTCTTGAATTCACTGGGGGGACCTGAGAGTTTTGCAAACTAAAACTACTGATAGTCTATTTAATGGTGTGACTGTGGGACCTGGTGAGGTATTTGTTTGCTGTTTCTGTTTTGACAGCAAGTTCAAATATTCAGCAAAGGACTTCCTATAAGGAATATTCATAATGGTCTTTATTATGCAACTTCAAAACCATGTTTGTTCTTAGCTACTTAAAAAAAGCATTACTCTGTGTTCATCAATAATACTTTAAGCTTATCATGACCATTTTTATATTAATCTATGTGTGTACTAATTTCTCATCTGCTGTTCTTAGCAATTGAATCCCTTGTTAAGTCTTTCATTTGTGAAAACAGGTGGAAGATAATTGCTTAATACACATTTCTTTGTCCTCTATATCCTAAATTTTGTTGTCATGCTTTAAGATCCCAATTGCCCTTGACATCTGTCTCAGAGCATGTGAGTGCATATTTTTATTAAAAGCTGAAAGAATATTTATGAGAGGATCCTTGTTACTTACTATCCCTTCTGTCTTTCTAACTTGTTGCATCTTCTTTCTATAATCTGACTAATTTTCCTGAGACAAAAAGTCATGGAGTAGTAGCAAAAGTATAATTCTGCCAAGTATGGACTGAAGAAGGAAATAAAAGAGGGCACTCAGCCACAGCGCATTTGCTATTGCCAGGCATGTTTTGATTTATGGCAATTATGTGGAGAAACTTAGGAGTACTTCCCCAAAGGATAAAGACAATTTGACATTGTCTCCATACTTCATATGCAGGAATAAGCTATATACAGAGATAATCCACCCTATAAAATAAATTGGGGAAAAAAAACCAGATGATAAGAAACTAAGTTTAGCCCATGGAAAAATACTAATCTCAAGAAGGCCAAATCTAGAGTGTGATTGGGCAAGTTGAGCTGAATGTTAATGAGTCCAAAGAAAAAGATGAATGAATTGAAGGAGATCTCATCTATATGCACCCAAGACAGAAGAGCCCAGGGCTGAAGGTCTGGTAGCATGCCTCCTGCATGGTAGCCTGGCCAAATAATGTTCTTAAATTCATTTAGGAAAAATCCATTGAGCCCTGCTCTGCCATAAACTGTGCTAGACCAAGGGAAAGAATAGAAGATAGATAAGATTCCCTCCTAGTCCCTTTCCTTGCTTGATGAAAGCAAATAATTATTCTCTTGGGCACATATTATTTAACATATTATTCAAGATGTAAGTACCATGAAGATAGGGATTATTGAACTGAAATTATTCAGTGTTGTATCCCAAAGGTCTAGAACAGTATCTGGCACATGGTAGAGCTCAGTGAATTTGTTGAATAAATTAATCAGAAGTAAATAAACAAGTGAAAAAATAAACCTTTGCAATCAAGAAAGCTATAAAAAAGAGAAAGAGAACTCCCAGAGAATCCCTCCCCTGCCCATATAAGATGTTTACGACTATTCTCATTTTGGTGCACATCCTTTTCCTCATAAAAATTTGCAAATGTGTTATCCTGTGCTTTGTATATAACAAATGTTTTATTTTTAATTTAACAACACATTGAATCTATTCCATAACATAGCTTTATGTTATGCTTTCGTAGTATAGCTTTCTGTTATGGTTACAAACTATTGTTTGGCTTATACCATACATTATTTAAGCAATCTTCTAATGATAAACATTTGTTTCCATGGTTTTGTGTTATAGGCAGTGCTGTTGAACCTCTGTATACCAGCATCTTAATGTGCTTGTCTGTTTATCCTTAGAATTAATTCCTTAAAATGAATTTACCAAGTTAAGGAATATGTACATTTATATTTTGATACACATTTTCAAATTACCCCCCAAAACACAACTTGTACCCCTAACACCAATGAAAAATATCCATTTACTCCCACACATACTAACTCTTGCTATTATTATTCTTTTGTGCTTGGTGATATAATAAGGAAAGATTTGCACTTTATTATTGTCTTGTGAACATTTCTTTGATTTTTATCAAGGTTAGACTTAATCATACACACATTAGTCATAATTTTTTGTGTATGGATTGCACCATGTATAGCATACTGGCACTGTTTGTTTTTCTACTATAGTGAAACAAATTTTTAAAATATTTATTTTAAAATCTATACATTTGCCACATTATATTTAAAAGTACAATACAGAATGCTTAAAAATGCAGGGCATGTATTTTCAGAAGAAATGAAAAGCATGAATTGGTGCAGTTACATAGCATCACATTAGGCATTCGATAGTAGAATCATTCCTAAAGATGATTGCATTCCAACTTCAGATGCTCACTTCCATTCAGCCTTTCATGTTGAGTACACCATCCACCGTTCTAAGACTTGACAGCAAGGTCATAGCAACACTGGAACAGCAGGGAGATGATACCACTGCTGTTCAGGAGTGAGATTAAAGAATAGTTCATGTAAATAGAGCAGCTGGGACATTTTTTTTCTCAAGGATGCCACACTAGAGGGATGCTGAGCCATCATAGTCCTGGAGCCTTCTGAACATGTTTGGGGTTTGTGTATTACCAGACAGGCCCACTAGCTGCCAAGGAAGAAAAGGCTCAATCTCTCTGGAACTGCTACTTTTACACCAATTTGGGAGCAGTGGCAGAGAAACTCATTTATGCTAGACCCCGGTGGCTCTGTGTCTGGTATAGATTGTTCAAATCTCTCGGTCCCACCAGAAAACCTATAAGCCTGATGCTAAGTTGTCTCCTGTGTGTCATTTTGGTTCATATCACTTTACGCAGCCTGTCATCCTTCCTTTTCTATCCTTAGAGGAACAATGAAAAGTTCTCCCTGAAGGACAAACACAATTCCTAAATATCCCAGCAACATCAAACACTTGCCATAAAACCCTTTATCCTTTATCTGTACACCTCCTCTCCCACTAGAGCGAGAGGATGGGCAATAAAACATGCCTAGAATCCCAAAAGTTTCTACTTAAACCATAAAAAGAGAGAAACTTGGAGCAGAAATGATTCTCCTTTTCTCCTCCTCCAATTATAGCTCCCCCCTTCCATGCCTCCCAAAGACCTGACACTGACTGAGTGCTTGCTTCTAACCAGGACAACCACCATTCATGGGATATGGCAATAGAGGTACCACACCTTCCAGAAATTACACTTGAACTTTCCTCCAAAATGCACATTTCCAGATGTGACTTGATCTGTGTGTAGGTTTTCCAGACAGAAATTGACTTCAACACAATGAAAATTTTAAAATACTGCTGGCAGCAGATAACTAAGAACATTTTGGATGCTCTTAATAAGCTGGATCTGAGAGCTTTTAACAAAGTGGACCAAAGAGCCATATCCTTCACAATTTCATCCCAGGATTTAAAAAGCAAAAGAATGTTTTATCATACCTTTTTTCTTTTATGTATTAAAAGTTCAGACAAGTTTTGTACATGGGGGTAATTATTATAAATGTGACCAATTTTTTCAGAATTATATAGATTATAAATAATATATTGTCAGATATCTGAATATTGGAAAAAATCAGACATAAAAGTGCTTATTTAATGTTTCATTTATTTAAAGAATTCATAAAACCAACACAAAACCAGGCTTTTAACTTCTTATTCTACATGTTTAATGTCCATCCTCCCAGTTTCAATTCTATCTTCCCTGAGACAACAAAGCTTTTTAGGGTTTCACTTGTCATCATTTCAAGACTATACAGGCATTTGTTCCAAAGCTATTATTAAAATTGCTGAAGATGTCCTCTAACATCCTCTTGCAGATTCAAAGAATCATTTCCCTTTCCGTAGACTCTTGTTCCTTATTTGGAAGCACTCAATAATAAACAAAGCAGGAAGAAGCAAACCAGGCTCCCTCTGAAATGGCTAAGCAATATTTAATCTGGTGGCAAAATAAATAAATAAATAAAATTAAGCTGGTGATGAGACATCACTTGCATACATACTCAGGAAGCAAAGATAGACCCTCTGCTCTGAGATCTTATAAGAAAGCATGTATTAATGTCTCTTTCTGGTAAAAGGAAGGGTTACCTCTACTTAGCAGGCAGGCACATAGTAAGGAATTGCTGTTTGATGAGCTCCTTTTGTTGCACAGGAAGGCTGGATGTTTGGTGGTGACTGGGGTACAGAGAGAGAACCTTCCAGACATTATACCAGTGAGGACCAGAAGATTCTTCCTGCAGATGGCAGCCAGTGTCTGCACCAGCGCCCTCTCCTCATCTCTCCAATTGGGTGTGGACTCCCTCACTCTATTTCAGAGGGTCCCCTTGCTTCTTTTTTGACATGCCTAGTTAAGTCCTCCTTTCTTTGAAGAGCCATTCCTGGGGATCACATAATAGTGAAGAACTAAAGAGAACTATCATTTCTTCGATCATGAACTACCAGCTCTGATTTTAAGTAACCAGAAGTTTCCAAACCTATTTAACATAAAAGATAACATACCTGTTTCTCAGAGTTGTTGTGCAGAATACAAGCTAACACTGAACAATACTTGGGTGAGATGCGTGAGTACATGGGGTGTCTTGACCACTTTCAAGGTTTTTGTGTATGTTTGAGAATTTCCATATTAAAAGGTATTGTATTAAAAGGTAACTAGCACGTAATAGAAAAGTCCTCGTTCTCCTTACCTCCCACTCTTTGCATCCTCTTTCCTCCTCCTTAGAGCTTTTATGGTATTCATCTTCATCCTTCAGTTAAGCATGTCTCAGGCCAGCACTGTTTGAAGGATGGCTAAAGCCCAGGACCCCAGCTTCCATTCTCAGCAGCTCCTTGGTGAGGCTCCCAAGGAAGATCCAGCAAGATGAACGTTCTAGGCAGAAGAGTCCTATAAGGAGCTGAGGCTCTAAATCCAGAGCCCAATAGGTGTCCACGAGCAGAGTTCCAACACATGATTGAAAGGTGTATATCTTTCTCCCAGGTTAGAGGCAAAACTTGATCTTTCCCTTGGGTTCATGTCTTGATCTTACACTTGTAGATACTACTTCAACTCTGGTAACAAAAGAAAATAAATTGAAGGGAGAGAAAAAAGAAGGAGGTAACTTTCCCCCATGACCTAAAACAGAATTAGTCTTAGCCACTCCCTCTGGGCTGCCACAGGAACGGCTCTTCTCCCCTACAAGGAAGGTGCCTTGTTCTTCTAGGGGCCAGGTTTTCAAGGAACAAAACAGAAAATGGGGTGTACAGGAGCACAAGGAGTAAAGGAGGGGAATCATGGGGGGAGATGTGAGTTCTTTGCCCCCAGGAAAGTCAGAGCACATGGTAGGGAAGGAATCCTTGAATTCTTCCCAGAAGAAACTACTGAGGGTGAAGCCACTTGTTTTCTGTCAGAAGCCAGGGAGGGCCCTACAGGGTAGATGAGTGAGGTAGGGCATGTGGTGGTGTAATAAGGAGCAACTCCATTTTATGATATCTGACCACTAACTTCTTTTAAACCTCATCCTCTTTCTTCCCCTTCTGCCCTGTATCTGGGAAAGCAGATGAGAAAACCCTGTGCTCCCCCCAGTGCATGATTCAAACCATATACAACCTTCAAAAAAAGATCAAACCATATGAGTCCCTTACCTCCTAAAAGAAATCTCCCTATGGCCCCACCCTGTCAACACCCTAAAAATCCCAAGCCAGCCTACTTTTCCAGCTCTTCCAGCCATTTCCAGGCAGTTTGGAATGACTTTTCAGTTCCTCCAGAAAAACCTATGTGAGCAATAAACCTCTGTGTCCTCTCAGTGTGTAAGTGGACTATCATTTTCAACATCTGAACCAAATTTGGCCTGGGGAAGATCCATCTTCTTTCCCAAAAATGGCTTCTATAGGAATAAAAGGTGAGGGATAGACAATATTAGCATTAGTGATTTCATGGTGATGAGATTATGAATTTTATTTTTTATCAGTTTAATATAGATATCAGAAAAAAATTTCTATAAAGATCTACATAGAAAATACTTTAGACATTCTCAGTTATTTAATTCTACTCAACACTTGCCTTACTATGAAAGGAACCATAGACAATACATAAATAAAAGGGCACAGGTGTATTACAATAAAACTTTATTTTAAAAAATAGGTGGAGGGTCAGATTTGCCCTGTAGGTAATAGACTGTCAACCCCTGATCTAATATTTACTGAAAGTTTATTACCTGCGTGATTAAGAAATATAAACTTAGAAATTTTAAAAATTGAAAAGCATTGTAATCCTAATTAAGAGCTAGTGGCTGGCTCTTTTGAGCATGATAAAGGGAGACAATCAGAGCTGTCCCTCTCCTGGCTTATTTGTATCAACAACGCATGAATTACTTGTAAAGGGAGAGCCTTAGAATCCTAGATTGTGCTTCCCCTCCACCATGAGATGGTGCTACTTTGGCCCTCTGATCCTGCCCAGATTCATACATCTACAGCATCATAATTTATAATCTAGAATAAGAATGCACATCCTAAAACAAAAAAAAAAAATTGATTCCAACCCTCTAGTAACCACAAAATAACTTTGAATACCTTGAAAAAAGCTTCTGACAAATTCAACACAGTATCCTAGAATGACCGTGACTTGGTTTCCTTTTTCCTGGGTTTAAGCTTTCCTGACTAATTTCAGCAGACAGGGCTGGAACCTTTTAAAAGAGTAAGATGGGGCTAAGTTCCTTGCCCAGCCACTCTGGCCAATTCCCACCATGATTCACAGTTCATGAGCAGAAAATGCCAACCAGCCTTCCAAAATGCTGCTTCAGCCCTGGCCACAGTCACAGGTCTCAAACTGCCTCTTCTAAAGTGTGTTTCTCTAATCAGTAGGTAGGCTATGAAGGAAACACCAATGGTGGCAGAAATTGTCTTCCTACTGGGAGAACAGAGGTAGAGCAGGTGCTTGAATGTGGGAATGTCAGCGCTCAGAGTGAAGGCAATTATTCTCCCCCATGTAGCTCAGCAGGGATGAAAAATTAGCAAGGAAAAGGCAGGCAGCTGCTCTTCCCTGGATGTCACAGGCAGCTGGATGAGAGGGCGCCACACACACCTGGGCACACACAGCTTGTGTTGGCTTCCTCAGGCCTTGAGACCAGTGACCAGGGTTATGAGATTCCTGAGCCCGGAAGGAGCTGGAAGGAGACATCATTGCTGAACTTTGAACAGGAGCAGGAGGTAAAATAAGGAGGAGGGTAGTCACGTTTTTCAAAACCAAAATCAATGCAAAAGGAATAACAGAATATCATCTTCTTCTAAACACTCATCCACTAACGCTCAATATTTACCTAAATAAAGCAACAACAACAACAATAAAAATGGGAACTTATTCCACTTATGAAATAAGCCAAGAGGTGAGGCCTTAAACCACGTATTTAGGGAAAATGGGAAGCATTTTAATAGGAAAACCTGCATCCAGTTTTCTCTCAATGAGGGACAGGTTACCCAGGAGCATACACTGTCAACCCCAGCTGGACCCTGGTGATGAGGAAGATTCAGATTGTTTCTGGAGCTTTCCTGGCCCTCTTCTGTCTTTGCACTATGAGTAGGGCAAATGTTAAAAGATTCCCAGAGGCTTGAAAGGAGAGGCATTGTATTGGCCCAAAGGTAATGGGAATTTCTAATAGAGGCAACGGTCTTTCTGTGTGACTACGTAATTTTATGCTGGATCCAGTTCCCTGAGCTCTTTTGTTTCATAGTAAAACTGAGAAGTCCAATTGAGGCCTACAATGGTTTAGCTCCTACCTATGTGAGTGACTGCATTAATTCAGTGCTGTAACAAACATACTCTCCAAATCTATCCCCAAGTCTGAGGATTTATTATTTCATTTATTATTTATTTTTATTTTTTATTTATTATTTATATTTATTTTTTATTTTATTTTTTTATTTATTATTTTTAAATACATGCAAAAGCCCAAGAAAGGCATTCCTGGATGGCCAGTGAATTTTCTACACATGGTCATTTAAGGATCCAGGCCTCTTCTGCCTGGTACCTCCTGCCCCTTCCAGAGCTTCAGAAACCTCTCTAGCCATGAACATGAGAAACAGAGTAAGGAAAAGGCACATCTTCTCTGTATCCAGTGACCCAGAAGGGACACGTGTCACTTCTGGTCATGTTTTGTTCATGAAAATTACTTTTCTTACCATACCTAGATGCCAGGCAGCTGTGACATACAGTCCCTGACTTGGACAGCCACTATCAGCAGCAAATAGACACCCTCAGGAGGGAGTACATTCATGGTCCTCAGGGGATTGACGCTTTTGGCCTCATTCCCCGTTCTGACCTTTGGGGAGGGAAGAGGAGCTATAGTATGAATTTTAACACCAAGGGCCTATGATTAAAATCAATTGTGAAACCTCAAGAAACCCCTAAATGATGGAGTGTGGGAAACTGAGTTGGTGAGCATATGGAGCATCCAGAAAGATCATGGAAGCTGCTTCACCATGTATGTCTCTTCCATTTGGCTCTTTCTAGAGGAATTTAGTTACAGTGAACTGTTAATAGCAGGTAGAACATTTCCCTGAGATCTTTGAACCATCCTAACAAATTATTGTACTTGAGGAGAGGGTTGTGGGAAACCTTCAACTTTACAATGCCTCAATCAGAAATATAAGTGACTGACTTGCGATTGGCATCTGAAGTGGTGATAGTCTCAGTCTTGCTAAACTGAGTCCTTAACCTGTGGGGTTTGCCCCTAATTCCAGATGCTGTCAAAATTGAATTGAGGTATCCAGAAAGCTGAACAATAAGTTTTTTCATACACAGAAGACAGAGAGCTCCCCACCCCCAGTTTCCTAATCCCATTGTCTCCCTATAGACTGTCCCAAAGCAATGGATCAGAGAAGTTTTCTGTAATCCAACAACATTAGAAATACTCTCAACTTAACTGAGTAAATCATCAGTGTAGAAAGAGGAAGGAACTTCACAAATCATTATACTCACAGCCCCCAGATCCATATCTTTGTAAGTCAACATACTACAGTAACTTGTTACAGATGATGGATAGAGGCAGTGAGCACATGTGGCAGAGGTCCATGTTTATTAGTGGAAAATAATTACCACTCTTTAAAAATCACATATATCCAAAAGTTCACTTCTGTGCTTTCTTTATGGGGAAAGGAAGAGTTTCTACTTCTACTCTGCGACCAGTGTTGATCTTTGTTGGCTCCTAGCCACAATGGAATAAGAAGCAGCATAACTGAATATGCAGAGTGTAGACTCTGAAGCCCATCAAACTATATTCAAAATCTCATCTCACACACATATGAATTTGCAGAAAGTACTTGTATTAGTCTTTGATTACTATAATGAAATACCTGATGCAGATAGCTTATAAAGCAAAAGGTGGTTTGAGCTCCTAGTTTTGGAGGTTCGCGGGCCTGGTACCTGTATCAGCCCAGTTCTGGTGAGGGTCCTCTTAGCTGTATCACATCATGGCAGATGGCAATGGGAGGAGTGCATATGAGAGCAAGTGATTGTATTGCCATATAGGAAATGAGAGAGATGGATAGGGCCAGGCTCAAGGTTTTATAACAACTTGTGCAGCCAGAATTCTTTCCAGGAGACCAATATTCTTTTCTGAAGGCACCACTCTCAAAGATCTAAGGGCACCAGTAGTCCCTACCTTTTAAAGTTTTTATCAGTTTCTAATACCACACCCTGGGTACCAAGTCTCCAACAGATGAGCCCTTGGGAACATAAATAACATCCAAACCATAACAGCAGTTAACTCTCTGTGCCTCAAATTTTACTTGTAAAATGCAGCTGATAACCTGCCTTATGGGATTGTTGAAGGGTTAACAGTGTGGAAAATATAAAACACTCTGAACTGTGCCTGTCACATAATGAGAACTGCATAAGCCTTTGCTACTTTGTAATGCACATTGTTTACCAGGTCTGGTTTATCAACTAGTGGGAGATGAGCAGACAGTCATTAAATTCTTTCTTGGCTAGGCATGATTTTCAAAATCCATATTCTTGGTTAGGCTCGTTTAGGTTTAGTTCTCTCCAGAGGGAGGGGAATAATAGGGAGTAGAAACTGTGCCACCAGGTTACCTCTGCATCTGATAAGTGTCTGGTTTGCTCTACTCTTGATCCTTGGGTCCTATATAATTTATTGTTGAAGCCCAGGCTACATTTGAGAGAGTCTAATAGTGCTAAATGGAATGAAACACCCTGTCAACAGTGATAAACCAGGAATGTCCTAGACAAACCAGGACACACACTTATGATCACCCTAATTACTGCTGATTTAATGTTTAGCTATTCAGTTTGCTGTAGCCCTGAGGTAGTAATTATGACACTTAGTACAGCATTTTACAGTGCTTCAGGATGTTGACTACCTTCGACATCCTTGTGAAATAGATTTTAGTCTTTTCCCCATTTTATAGATGAGGCAGTGAAGGTTTATTGATGTGTTAAAACTACACAAATAGTAAAGAACTGCTCTATTTCTATTCTACCATGTTATGGTTGTCCCTTGTTCCCAGAGACCAATTTCTGAACGTCTTCAACAACTTGAAACAATCATTTATCAGAACTGTTTTGACCACATGCTTTCAAGATTCCCATTGTTGGGGCTGGGGTTGTAGTGCAGAGGTAGAGTGCGCTTGTCTCTCACACGTGAGGCCCTGGGTTCGATCCTCAGCACCACATTAAATAAATAAATAAATAATAAAGATACTAAAAAATAAAAAGGCACCTTTGCCTTTTAAAAAACAAAACAAAAAAAGATTCCCATTGTTCATCTAATTCCTAACCAAGGGTAGATTCTGGTTTTGTGTACATGACAATGCATAAAACTAATTTTAAAAGTTATTGAAATTGAGGTGTAAGATATTTATATTTTTTCCAGAGCCATAATATAGGAAAATGGTTTGTGGAAAGGGAAGGTTTAAACTTACTTCTACCAAGCATTACCTTTGAGATCTTGCTCAAGGCTCTGATGTTCATTACATCACTGTTTTAAGGACTGTGTATGCTCCTGAAATTGTGAATCTCTTTCATTATTAAAATGGGAAAAATAACACTACCATGTTTGTAAGGACCAAATGACACACTTTAAGGAAAGAGTTTAGCAAATAGTTAAGTGCAATCGTTAAATAGCAGATAGTTAAATAGAAATGGTGATTGTGATTTTTTTTCATTATTATCATGGAAGAATTATTTTTGAGACAGATAAACAAAAAAATAACTAGGAGCTCCTAAAAAAAATAGCCTGTGCCTTCCTATTTAAAATGTATCCTATGTTTGCACAAATATGCAAATATGCATACACAAGGATTTTTATCATGACACTATTTGTAAATGCAGGAAACAAAATACCTTTGTCCTTGGCTGATTGACCATGGTGTCCCTCACACTAAATTAGATGAGTGGTCCACTTATTTGTGTCCATGGAAATACTTGAGGTCCAGTGATCAGAAATCTGATGGAATCACCTCAATAGAGAGTTACAGTCCCACCACACCCCAGATCTGAGCCAAAAGCAGAATGGAAACACTAGAAAAAACCCTTTAGAGTTTATAAAAAGGAGTTTCCTACCCTGCCCAAAATGTGCACTTCCCATGTGTCTTCCTCCTAGACTTCTCTGTGATAAAAGTCAAGGGAAAACTGGAACACATTGCATGAAAGACTGCTAATGACCCAGACTTCTTAGCAAAAAAGATTTTGGTTGCTCCACCAGCCAAGAAATACCTCCAACTAAGGTCTTGTAAAAGGTAAAAGAATGTGGAATGTGTAAAAGATGGAGGTAGTTATAAATACCAAGTATAAGTATGTGAGAAGTCATGAAGATGAAAACTACAATAATTATAAACATTTCTTCCATATTTTAACCTAAATATATTCGAATATTGTTATGGTTTAGATATTAGGTGTCCCCAAAGAGCTCATGAGAGCTCAAGAGTCAATGTAAAAGGGTTTAGAGATGAAATGATTGGTTACGAGAGCCTTAACCTAATCAGTGTGTTAATCCTGATTAGGATTAATTGGATCGTAACTGTAGGCTGGAGGAGGTGGGTCATTGGATGGGTGCCTTTTGAGGGGTTATATTTTGTCCCTCATCTGCAGTCTCTCTCTTTCTCTGCTTCCTGGTGCCATGTCCACAGCTATTTTTCTCTGCCACACACTTGTGCCATGATGTTCTGCCTTACCTTGAGCCTCACAGAATGGAGCTGACAATCTATGGATTGAAACCTCTGAAAATGTGAATCCCCCAAATAAATGTTTCTTCCTTTAAAATTTTTCTTGTCAGTTCTTTTGAACACATCAGTGAAAAAGCTGACTAAAATAGAAATCAGTACCAAGAGTGGGGTTGTTGCTGTGACTAACTTAACCATGTGTTTCAGAAGCTTTTGGAGCTTTCTTGAATTTGTGGAGGAAGTTTGGAAAGTCTAGCCATGCAAGCTGGAAGACCTTTAGAATGTTGTGAGTGGACCCTAAGAGGCAATTCTGGTAGAAGTTCAAAACACCAGAATGATGAAAGGACTTCAGACAGTAAAGTCATGGCTTACAAGGTTTCAGAGGACAGGGAGTCTCTTGGACTAGAGAGCATCCATATTCTGTTCTGGCAAAGAAGTTGTCTGCATTTTGCCTGTGTCCTTAGACTTTATGTGAGGCTCAATTCAAAGATGATGAACTTCTTAATCTGGTTGAAGAAATTTCCAGGCAGCATAGCATTCGATACCTTTGGTGTTGGCAATGGTATTGCTGGTGGCTGTTAGCCAATTTATTATGATAATTAAGAGCAGAAAACAGTGGAAAGATCTGAAAAACTTGCAGTTTGGCTTGAGAAAAAAGCCCCTATAAAACTGGGGCTAAGGAATATGTGGTTGTTAAAGATAACAGGGCCACTAAACAAATCCTAAAGACTTTGCCCAGAGGCAATAAGAAAGATGGCTTGAGGGCATCTCAGAAATTGGCAAGACCATACCCATCTCAGGTTCAAGGGTGTAGAAGTAAAAATTCATTTGATCAGAGATCAGTGGGGTACACTGCTGGAAAAGGGCAGCCCAGGAAGTTGTTCAACCATGCTCAGCCACACAGGTACTCAGAGGATGCTGCCATCCTGGGACAGTGAGCAAAACTCACGGGCTGTCACAGACTCTCAAAGCCAACTTTGGAGCAAAGAAAGGCAGCTACTTAACTTTTGCTTCTCAAATTTTACATAAATATGTCTTGTGATCAACCCTAATGCAGAATCATACAGGAAAGAGTTTTCTAAGAGCTCCAGTATAGCAAAGTTGAATACCAAACCACTGCAGTTCGTCCTGTTTCAAAGTGGCTTTTATGTGCCCTTCTTTTCACTTTAGAGAACTTCCAAAAAAAAAAAAAAAGACAAAAGTAAAATCTTGTTTCAGTCTCATCCAATCAAAACATGCTAACCTTTCCACATAAGAGTCATTTTACCCATATTTTGCTGTGTTCTTTCTTCTTCTGAGTCGCACTACCTTTTTTTTTTTTATTAATTTTATTTTTTTATTGGTTATTCAAAACATTACAAATATTTCAGAATCACATCGGTTACACATCCACATTTTTACATAATACCATAATAGTAACTGTTGTATTCTGCTGCCTTTCCTATCCTCTACTATCCCCCCTCCCCTCCCCTCCCATCTTCTCTCTCTACCCCAACTACTGTAATTCATTTCTCTCCTTATTTTTTTCCCATTCCCCTCACAAACTCTTATATGTAATTTTGTATAACAATGAGGGTCTCCTTCCATTTCCAAGCAATTTCCCTTTTCTCTCCCTTTCCCTCCCACTTCATGACTCTGCTTAATGTTAATCTTTTCCTCCTGCTCTTCCTCCCTGCTCTGTTCTTGGTTGCTCTCATTATATCAAAGAAGACATTTGGCATTTGTTTTTTAGGGATTGGCTAGCTTCACTTAGCATAATCTGCTCTAGTGCCATCCATTTCCCTGCAAATTCCATGATTTTGTCATTTCTTAGTGCTGCATAGTACTCCATTGTGTATAAATGCCACATTTTTTTTATCCATTCATCTATTGAGGGGCATCGGGGTTGGTTCCACAGTCTAGCTATTGTGAATTGTGCTGCTATGAACATCGATGTGGCAGTATCCCTGTAGTACGCTCTTTTGAGGTCTTCAGGGAATAGTCCAAGAAGGGCAATAGCTGGGTCAAATGGTGGTTCCATTCCCAGCTTTCCCAGGAATCTCCATACTGCTTTCCATATTGGCCTCACCATTTTGCAGTCCCACCAGCAATGTATAAGAGTACCCTTTTCCCCACATCCTCGCCAGCACTTGTTATTGTTCGACTTCATAATGGCTGCCAATCTTACTGGAGTGAGATGGTATCTTAGGGTGGTTTTGATTTGCATTTCTCTGACTGCTAGAGATGGTGAGCATTTTTTCATGTACTTGTTGATTGATTGTATGTCCTCCTCTGAGAAGTGTCTGTTCAGGTCGTTGGCCCATTTGTTGATTGGGTTATTTGTTTTCTTATTGTTTAATTTTTTGAGTTCTTTGTATACTCTGGATATTAGCTAATAAATGAATTCAGCAAAGTGGCTGGATATAAAATCAACACGCATAAATCAAAGGCATTCCTGTATATCAGCGACAAATCTTCTGAACTGGAAATGAGGACATCTACCCCATTCACAATATCCTTAAAAAAAATAAAATACTTGGGAATCAACCTAACAAAAGAGGTGAAAGATTTATACAATGAAAACTACAGAACCCTAAAGAGAGAAATAGAAGAAGATCTCAGAAGATGGAAAAATATACCCTGTTCATGGATAGGCAGAACTAACATCATCAAAATGGCAATATTACCAAAAGTTCTCTATAGGTTCAATGCAATGCCAATCAAAATCCCAATGGCATTTCTTGAAGAAATAGATAAAGCAATCATGAAATTCATATGGAAAAATAAAAGACCCAGAATAGCAAAAGCAATTCTAAGCAGGAAGTGTGAATCAGGAGGTGTAGCGATACCAGATTTCAAACTGTACTACAAAGCAATAGTAACAAAAACAGCATGGTACTGGTACCAAAACAGGCGGGTGGACCAATGGTACAGAATAGAGGACACAGAAACCAATCCACAAAATTACAACTATCTTATATTCGATAAAGGGGCTAAAAGCATGCAATGGAGGAAGGATAGCATCTTCAACAAATGGTGCTGGGAAAACTGGAAATCCATATGCAATAAAATGAAACTGAATCCCCTACTCTAGCCTTGCACAAAAGTTAACTCAAAATGGATCAAGGACCTTGATATCAAATCAGAGACTATGCGTCTGATAGATGAAAAGGTTGGCTCCGATCTACATATTGTGGGGTCGGGCTCCAAATTCCTTAATAGGACACCCATAGCACAAGAGTTAAAAACAAGAATCAACAAATGGGACTTACTTAAACTAAAAAGTTTTTTCTCAGCAAGAGAAACAATAAGAGAGGTAAATAGGGAGCCTACATCATGGGAACAAATTTTTACTCCTCACACTTCAGATAGCGCACTACCTTTTTGATAACATAATTTACATACTGAACTATAACTGCTATCATCACATCTTATGCTAGAAAAATAGAAAGGAGAGAGACAGAATTGGTTAACTTATTTGTTTTAGTCAGTTTTTTTCACTGCTGTCACCAAAAGACCCCGACAAGAATGATTCTAAAGGAGGGAGAGTTTTATTTGGGAGTTGACGTTTTCAGAGATCCCAGTCTGTACAGAGCAGGCTCCATTTCTCCTGTTCCCACAAAGTGTTCTTCCCTCACGCTTCCTGGGTCAAGTGTGAATGAAGGTGTCAACATGGGTTCTAATCTGCTGTTGGTCTCTCTTACTTTGTGTTCAGTTCTTTTTTCTCCAACTGCAACCATAACTGACCTATGATGGTTTTAGCAAAATACTAGGTTCAACAACCTTGCAGGAAATTCTTCACCACCTCCACAATCATGTAATGGCTGCTCTCTATTAATAACCCATCATTTTATACTATTTGCAGTGGTTCTGGTCCTCTGCTCAAACTCATACACACTGTCAATTTGCTTTTTATGCAAAATGATGATCTAGAAAAATAGAAAGGAGAGAGACAGAATTGGTTAACAGTTTGTTTTAGGTGATAACTTGATGGACACTCCACTTTTCACAGTCTTTGGAGCTAGAAGAGCCTGGGACAATAACCAGTTGAACAGGCTTCAGATTTTCTTCCACTGTCATCCAGGTTCCTCTGAGACTCTTCTAGGCTCTTCTGCAGCTGGAGCTGTGGGTCTCACAAGTGAGGTACCTCTACTCTGTTCAACTCATGTTTGCTCATTTCATGTTGGGATTTTGTTGAACTTTCTTTTGTTATAAAAGAGGGACCTTATCTAACCCCCTTATTTCATATATAAGGAATTTCAGGAACAGTCTCAAAGTCAACAACAAGATACTAAGATACTAAATGAGGTTTCAGGACTCCAGACTTCCATCTAAGGACTTAGTCCACTGATTTAAGAGGCAATTGTGCTGGAGATGCCAAAAGAGCTCACAGTGTACCCCAAGGCCAATGTGATGTAGGTAGATCAGCTCCATAGTTGACCCTGAAAGTGCTAAACCTAGGTGCTGCCAGTTTCTTCCCAGACATTTAGGGGGCACTTAAAACCCTTCAGGTTTCTATACTATACCTGAATGAAAAAGAAAAAATCATTCAGAAGTTATTTATTTCCCTATTTAACTGAGGTAGTTTCTTTCTTTCTTTCTTTTTTTTTTTCCTTAAAGAAGAGGCATCTTGTTCCCTTTAAATCCACTTAGACAAAAACTAGATGTTATTGACAGAAGGGCTGTGATATGCATCTCAGGTTTTATATGGGGATTTTCATTTTGTCACATCCAGTTTAAGCCACCAGCCTAATTTAATTACAATTAATGAATCACCATTTACCCTGAGGCAAAACCAGGTTTTCTTGCTGAAGAGGTGTTCAGTGCATAGCATTCAAATTCATGACCTAGACCTCAAATTAACGGGCTGTCCATTAAGAATGGATGAGTGGCTTTGAAGACTGCATTTATCGGTTGTCGACAGTGGTCTCTTGCAGTCCCCAGTGGTCCCTATGGAAGAGACAATCAGAACTGGAAGATACTGCAAAGGGAATGTTAGGGCTACCCACGGCCAAATGGGGTTTCATTAAAGAACAGCTTTGCCCTTGTGGGGGAGGATTCTATGAAGTGGCATTTAGTTTTGTCTGCCCTGGAGATGACACGAGGCTCTGTTTCCGCTGCAGCATTTTCTGTACTCAAAAAAAAAAAATCAAACTGCTGAGAAATCAGATCCTTCCCACAGCAGGGAATACTTCCATCCTGCTTCCAACCCTGAGGGTCTTATTGTTGGGAAAAAGCTAAGGGAGAATAAGAGACAGAAGTGCTTTGGGTGACAAAGTCACCTTTTATCATCAATGGACCCCTGGGAAACTGAACTTCTGGGCAAAAGGAAGCACCTGACATTTAAGTCAAAATAAAAGGGTACATTCCCTACCCTCAATTCATTCAGTAAGGGGTAGATGGGTACCTACGATGCACCTAAAACTCAAGATATTCAGATAAAAATACCCAAAAGCCAAAAAGTGTAGGATTGTGTGCAAATACTAGGGCTATAGACCTCTTGGCCTGGAATGGGAAGAAGATTCATCTTACAGAGTTTACCAGAATCGATTATTCATCTGGTCTAGTTGGCTGATTTGATGGCCCTTCCTTCCTCCCACTGCTCCATTGGTCACAGAGGGCACTATTCCTGACAGAAAAGGAAAAGGGTTTTTCTTTGGGAGACACATTGGATCTGTGCTGCTCTGCCAATGATGCAGGACTCAGAGCCCTGAGGTAGGCTGGCTGGGCACACCGGGAGTGTTTCAGGAGGTGCAAGTCTGGTCCTGAAAGAGGAGAAAGGCTCAAGTCAGGTAAGCATTCCTGGTACTGACTTCAGAATATACACCAGCTGCTTCAGCTGAGCCCATGGATTAGCAGGGCACTGCTCCTCCGCTGGGGCAGGTAGAATTCTGCCAGAAGTGAGCAGGAATAATTGCTGGGAGAGTCTCCCATTTGCAGTGTTCCTGGAGGGTGGGGGTGGCTGTGGTTGGGGAATGAAGTATTGTTCTCTCACAGTCAGTCCTCAGTTTGGCTGCCGTATGTTTTGCCTATCATTTCTCTGTACTCCCCACAGATGTGAGCCCTCATAGGTTTCCACTGGCCTTTGCCAGACTTCCCCAAATCTCATCACTCCTGGATCCCAGGCCCATCCCCATTTCTCACAAGAAGCTTGAAGTCAGATTGTGACAGCCCCTCTGCCATGATTGAACAACTTCTCTCTTCAGGTTTCCAAATCCCCCTGTTGCCTGTCTTTCAAGTTCTTTTCACTAATTCAATCTGGAACATGGAGGTGGAAAGGTGGGAACGATGAGCTTTAGAGCACAGGGGAAATGCACTAACTTTGATAAATTAAATACCTTCACACGTGGATCCACCTAACCCCTGAAGCCTCTGAAAGCATCTCTGACTAACACCTCTCTTCTCTCTTTCTAAAATCCCATAGTACCTTGTGAGACATCTAATGCTATCTTTGATATTTGATGTATTCATTTAATAGGACAGAAGTGGGGCTATGGATCCATGTAGAAGCAAATCACCTAGTTGTGTTACCGCTGTTAACTGGTGACGAGTCCTTGCTTCCCCGAATGCTGAAGTGTAACACCAGAGAAGCACGCAGAGGCAAGTTTAGAGTGGAAAGTAGAAGCTTTATTAAAGGACAGCAGAAAAGACTTCTCCCTGGAGGAAGAAGGGGACCCAAAAGGTGGAATCCATGGAAGGGTGAGGTCTTCCCCTTTTTATAGCTAAGGTCTTCTTTGAGTCCTCCCACATTCCTGTCCTTTGTTTCCCTTTATCTTGCAGTGATAGAATGCAGGTGGGAAGGCCAAAAGGTGGGAGACAGGTGGACTGGAGGAGTAATCTGGGCAGGAAGGGCCTGGGGTGGTTAGCATCTCCCTGTTTGCTGGAAGCTGTTTCATTAACAGTTCCATAGGATGGGCTCAGGGCCTTGGGGATATAAACATTTCAATTTCCCCAAGTGCTGCTCTGGTTTCCTGGACTCCATTCTCTATAATGGCCTCCATTTTCTTTACCTTACTTGATATTAGATCTGATTTACCTAACTACACTAACTGCCTATCCTCAAATCTGGCTTCAGTTGTACCCTCAATAGCTTATGATCCTGTTGAAGAGACATCACTATCATTATCCTCACCATCATCACTATTGCCACATACAATTAAATAGTATGACAATAATGCAAGAGTTATTACAGAACAAAATGAAACAAGTGCCAAATGAGCACCCCCTGGCCCTAAATATGATAGGAATGGGTGGAAGCAGTCAGGACTAATGGTCAGAATACCCTTTATAAGAGTGTTTCAAGCTTGTCCTAAAAGAAGAATGAGAGTTCGATAAGCAAGATCCAAGTTTTCCATGACACTACAGTACCATATCCTTTACTTTCTGAATGTGTGTCAGGGCTGTCTTCTCAGCTAGACTAGGAGTATTTGAATGCAGACAAATGTCCCATCTTCCTTTTGGAGCTTCCCCCTCCCTCCCGCCCCTACATCAGCTTCACAGTGAACACAATATCTCCTTGGGGTATATGCCAGAGACTTGCACTGAAATGAATCAAATTGAACTGAATGCCCCGAGGCATTTATGCTGGGCTCATCCAAACAAGAGAGTATTCGTAGTCTGAAGTCAGCTGGAATATAATGGGATCTTTGGGCAGCAAAATCACCTCACTCCTCCTGGGAAACTTGCCTTTCCCAGAGTAGCTGTAGTGTGGTCAGAAATGTTCTCTTCTAGTAAACCAGAAGGGTTTGTACTAATAAGTTTTACAATAATTATTGTCTGATGATCCTTTTCCACAAAGTAAAACCATGAAAAACTTAACATTCATGTCCTACTAAAGGCATGCGTATACATCAAAAGCCCAAGAAACAACGTTCATGGGCTCTCACTTTCCCAGATACCTTGTAAGACCGTGTACCTAATAATTTAAAATTCCTTTTGGAAAAAGGACCCTCCAATTTGTACCGACTTTAGTTCCAAGAATATTCAGATCTTCTTTTGCAATTTATCATCAATTTACTAAATACTTTTCTTGTGGCATCTTCACAATAGGATCATGATATAAATTATATATAGTTTGGAGTTTATCTAGAGTTCCAGAGACTCCAGCTGACTTGTTCAAGGTCGCATAGCATGTTAATAAAAATGGAACTTCTGTAAATGAGTTTCACAACAGAGATGGGATATTCCTATAAATTATCCAAGATTGAACACTGGAGGCTTTTCATTTCCTCTCCCAGACAGTGAAAATGAGAGCACAGCTCTGGATAACACCATGTCCTTTCAAAGTCACCCTGAGCCTGCAAGATGAGAAGCCTGGGACTCTGTGCCTAAGCTAGCAGGGCTCAAGGGAGCAGACTCCAACGTGGAATGATGTGGTTATTTCATTGGTTCTTAAGGTCTGCCACCTTCTTCACTTCAAACTGCAGCAGTGAAGGGGTAGAACAGTGCTAGAAAACTGATTGAACCCAAAGACAATTGGGCCATTTAAACTTATTGTTTCTGAATTTCATTTTGTTTTATTTTTTGTTTTTCAGGGAAGTCAATCATGGATGTGTTATGCTCGAATTCGGGACCCCCAAAGACCACCAGAGACCCAAGATCGATGTAAGCAGCAAAGAGGTGTTTATTGCGAGCTAGCTCGGTCCTCCACGAGCACACACAGCAACTGGTGACGCTGAGAGGCCCCGAGCCCAAGGTTTGCAGAAGTTTTATACATTCTTTGGAGAAGGCAGGGACCTCATAGCATCTCTTAGCAAATCATCACACACCGCAGGAAAATCAAATAACAACTCTAAAACATGATTATCACATTCACTGGCGGGAACAAGTTGGGTAGGGGTGATTGGTTACTACAAGAGGGGGATTCATTTGAACTGACTGGTTTAAGCCACGAGGGGTGTACATGCTGAACTACATGGTTTCCCAACACGTTATCAACCACCATTAACTACTGGGAGGGTCATCTGGCATCCCAGGTATTTCCCTGTCTCATGCTGATTGGTGGCTGCTAGGGGGTTGCTATGGATCCCCATCTAGCCTGACTGAGTCAGGGACACCTGGCACAGCAGATCTCTCCTGGTATTTGTAGATAAACAACTCAGCAGGGTGGGAATGTGCCTAGGAGTGCTCTGTGGGTCTTTCCAAGGACAAAGGTCATGTCCCTTCCTTGGACAGGCTTTGCTTTGAGGTAGAGGCTGGTTTTTCAGATGGTGCTTTTGAACAGGAAGGAAGTGTGCTAATGTGCAGTCACTGATGAAGTTACTCATCACACTGGTTGTTAGTCAGCATCCACTGTGAGATGCATACCAGGTGAGGGACTGGCCACAGCCTACTCATGGGCACTGAAGAATCTTGAGCTATTTAAGCAACTGCAAGCTCTTAAGCCTTAGATCCTTTAAACTGAGGGCCAGGATGGAGGGAGTGCCTGAGAGGACCACGTGGCCAAGGCCTTCAGATATAGATTTATGCCCTTATCTTAAAATAAGGTTTTAGAGATAGCATCATAATAAGGTTGAGCAAAACCATTCATAATATGTCTTGAAATATGTGTCTCATTGCAAAACCTTGCAACCTGTAGTGCACTGTGAATCAATTTTTAAAAACAAATCTTCCCATTATCATATATATATATGGACAAGTAGATTTTAGATAACATTGTATTTTTTGGTAACAGTGTTAATTTGTTAAGTGTAAATATTTGCAGTTTACCACAGGTCTGATAACCCTTTTTTGACATTTTTATCATTGTTGAAGATCCTAGAAGCCCAGGCCTCTATAAGTAGTAAAAAAGTCCTGCCCTTAATAGGCCATTTTTCAGAAATCTCTGCCCATCTCTCCAGGCTTCTTCCATATAATGTTCTCTTGTGCTCTCTCTTCCCTGCATCCATGTTTGTGTGATTCTCTAACACAGAATATGCCCGTTAGCCCCTGCACCTTAGCCATCATGCTAGTTTGGCTGCTCTGTGGTCTTCTTTGGGGCTGGCTCTGTTTCATCCTTCACATTATAACTCAAGTGTCACCTCTTCCAGGACTGATCCTTGATTACTAGCCATATTAGGTGCTTCATTCAGTCCTGACAGCTCTCTGTTCTCCTCTTTGGTAGCTCTGATTATCATTATATTTTGTTACTTGTGTGAAGCCTGTTTTTGTGGTTGAGATTCATCCGACCTCCAGTCTCTGCACTGAGGTATACAGTCAAGAGTCCATGCCCCATTCCCCAGCATCTTGGAATCTAGATGTAAGGTGTAAACATCCTCTTTGCTGGTTTCCACAAAAGGAAAATCTACTGTCTTCAAATAGTTCTTATGCTTAGAACCTGGTTCTGAATGCTACCCTTTTATCTCTCTTTCTCCTTCCCTGCCACTAAAGTTTAGAGTTAATGTCTTCCCCTTTGAGGAGAGAAGAGAACATAAATGTTTCAACATTCTACTTTATTTAGTTTACACACCTTACCTCCAAGTATTTTAAAGAATTTCTTAAAAAAAAAAAAATGCAGCACTGTTCCTGATGGATTTCTGATGAACCACCTCTGCCTATTTCTTGGTTAGCTCACGTCTCTCTCCCCTACTTCCAAGAGCACAGGCACCATGACTGTCTTGTGCACTGCTAAACTCCTACAGCTTGCCTGACACAAACCTGAGAACTCATGAAAGTACTTGTTGAATGAATGAAGGTGAATCCAAAACGAATGACAGCATGTGTCAGGTACTATGTTAAATGCTTTACATCTATCATTTTATTTCTTTAACGGCAGTATAATTAGGATGGATTACAGTTGTTATCTCACTTTTACAGATGAGAGTATTGAGATCCAGCGATTGTTTTCAATATCACATTGTTGGCCTCTACTGAAGTCAACATTCAAGTCCATGACTATCTCATTCTATAGAGTAAACCTTAGTTCACTTTTCGCTTTTTTCCTCATTATCTTCTGATACAAGTATCAATATTAACAACAGGAATAATAATACCTATTTTTATTGAATACTATGTTCTCGTTGCTATACCATCTACTTATAAAAATTATCTTTTGAGTGCAGAGCCGCCATCCGCACCCGGAACAGGCCCAGTGACCCACCGGCGTGGTAGACACGTCACACCAATTGGAGTAAGGGCAGAGCAGAGCCGCCGCCCGTGCCTGCAAGGTAGGCAGCCCTGCAACCGACCGGCAGAACAGGCCCAGCGGCCCATCAGCGTGGTAGACAGATCACCCCAATTGGAGGAGGAGCACAGCCGCCGCCCGCCCCTGCAAGGGAGACTTTTCAACTATACAAGAGCAATATGAATATATAGGGGGAAAATTCAATAACACAACAGTTTCACCAAGCAGAAAGAAACGCAAGCAGTATGAAAAGACAAGGAAACAAAGGACCACAAGCAATGCAGGTCAACTCAACTTTAGAAGAGGTAATAGCTGCAGCAGATGGAATATCAGATAAAGAATTCAGGATATACATGCTTCAGATGATCTGGAGTCTCAAGGAAGACATTAGACAGTAAAATCAGACATGAAAGATCACTTCACAATGAATTACATAAACAAATCCAAAAAGCAAAAGATCAACTATACAGGGAGATAGAGGTTATAAAAAACAAACAAACAGAAATCCTAGAAATGCAGGAAGCAATAAACCAACTTAAAAACTCAATTGAGAATACTACCAGCAGAGTAGAACACTTAGAAGATAGAACATCAGACAATGAAGACAAAGTATTTCAACTTGAAAAGAACATAGACAGCTCAGCAAGACTGTTAAGAAACCATGAGCAGAACATCCAAGAAACATGGGATAACATAAAGAGACCAAACTTAAGAGTCATTGGGATACAGGAAGGTATAGAGGTCCAAACCAAAGGAATGAGCAATCTATTCAATGAAATAATATGAGAAAACTTCCCAGACTTGAAGAATGAGACAGAATCCCAAATCCTAGAAGCCTGCAGGACGCCGAATGTGCAAAATCGTAAGAGATCCACACCTAGACACATTATAATGAAGATGCCCAATATATAGAATAAGGAGAGAACTTTAAAAGCTACAAGAGAAAGGAAGCAGATTACATTTAGGGGTAAACCAATCAGGATAACAGCTGATCTTTCAACACAGATACTGAAAGTTAGAAGATCCTGGAATAACATATTTCAAACACTGAAAGAAAATGGGTTCCAACCAAGAATCATGTATCAAGCAAAATTAAGCTTCAGGATGGAAGATGAAATTAAAACCTTCCACGATAAACAAAAGTTAAAAGAATTTGCAGCTAGAAAACGATCTCTTCAAAACATCCTCGGCAAAACATTACAGGAAGAGGAAATGGAAAATATCAATGAAAACCAACAGCGGGAGGTAGTACAGTAAAGGGGGGAAAAATAATCAAAGAGGAAAACAAACCATGTTTAGTAACATAAATAAACAAATATGGGTGGAAGAACAACCCATATCTCAATAATAACCCTAAATGTTAATGGCTTAAACTCACCAATTAAGAGACACAGGCTAGTAGAATGGATCACAAAACAAGACCCAACAATATGCTGCCTTCAGGAGACACATTTGATAGGAAAAGACATACATAGACTGAAGGTAAAAGGTTGGGAAAAATCATATCACTCATATGGACTTCAGAAACAAGCAGGAGTGTCCATACTCATATCAAATAAAATAGATTTCAAGCCAAAGTTAATCAAAAGGGATAAAGAGGGACACTACATACTGTTCAAGGGAACCATACACCAACAAGACATAACAATCATAAATATATATGCCCCAAACAATGGTGCAGCTATGTTCATCAAACAAACTCTTCTCAAGTTCAAGAGTCTAATAGACCACCATACAATAATCATGGGAGACTTCAACACACCTCTCTTACCACTGGACAGATCTTCCAAACAAAAGTTGAATAAGGAAACTATAGAACTCAATAACACAATTAATAACCTAGACTTAACTGACATATATAGAATATACCACCCAACATCAAGCAGTTACACTTTTTTCTCAGCAGCACATGGATCCTTCTCAAAAATACATCATAGATATATGTCACAGGGCAAATCTTAGACAATATAAAGGAGTAGAGATAATACCATGCATCTTATCTGATCATAATGGAATGAAACTGAAAATCAACGATAAAAGAAGTAAGGAAAAATCATGCATCACTTGGAGAATGAACAATAGGTTACTGAATGATCAATGGGTTATAGAAGACATCAAGGAGGAAATTAAAAAATTCTTAGAGATAAATGAAAACACAGACACAACATATCGGAATCTATGGGACACATTGAAAGCAGTTCTAAGAGGAAAATTCATTGCTTGGAGTTCATTCCTTAAAAAAGAAAAAAACAACAACAAATAAATGATCTCATACTTCATCTCAAAATCCTAGAAAAAGAAGAGCAAAACAACAGCAAAAGAAGTAGAAGGCAAGAAATAATTAAAATCAGAGCTGAATTTAATGAAATCAAAACAAAAGGAACAATTGAAAAAATTGACAAAACTAAAAGTTGGTTCTTTGAAAAAATAAATAAAATCAACAGACCCTTAGCCATGATAACGAAGAGAAGAAGAGAGAGAAATCAAATTACTAGCATACGGGATGAAAAAGGCAATATCACAACAGACACTTCAGAAATTCAGAAGATAATTAGAAATTATTTTGAATCCTTATACTCCAATAAAATAGAAGATAGTGAAGGCATCAATAAATTTCTTAAGTCATATGATCTGCCCAGATTGAGTCAGGAAGATATAGACAACATAAACAAACCAATATCAATTGAGGAAACAGAAGTAGCCATCAAAAGACTACCAACTAAGAAAAGCCCAACTAAGAAAAGCCCAACCAGATGGGTATACAGCAGAGTTTTACAAAACCTTTAAAAAAGAACTAATACCAATACTTTTCAAGCTATTTCAGGAAATAGAAAAAGAGGGAGAACTTCCAAATTCATTCTATGAGGCCAACATCACCCTGATTCCTAAACCAGACAAAGACACTTCAAAGAAAGAAAACTACAGACCAATATCTCTAATGAACCTAGATGCAAAAATCCTCAATAAAATTCTGGTGAATCGGATACAAAAACATATCAGAAAAATTGTGTACCATGATCAGGTAGGATTCATCCCTGGGATGCAAGGCTGGTTCAATATACGGAAATCAATAAATGTTATTCACCACATCAATAGGTTTAAAAATAAGAACCATATGATCATCTCGATAGATGCAGAAAAAGCATTCGACAAAGTACAGCATCCCTTTATGTTCAAAACTCTAGAAAAACTAGGGATAACAGGAACATACCTCAATATTTTAAAAGCAATCTATGCTAAGCCTCAGGCTAGCATCATTCTGAATGGAGAAAAATTGAAGGCATTCCCTCTAAAATCTGGAACAAGACAGGGATGCCCTCTCTCACCACTTCTGTTCAGCATTGTTCTCGAAACACTGGCCAGAGCAGTTAGACGAAAGAAATTAAAGGCATAAAAATAGGAAAAGAAGAACTTAAATTATCACTATTTGCAGATAACATGATTCTATACCTAGCAGACCCAAAAGGGTCTACAAAGAAACTATTAGAGCTAATAAATGAATTCAGCAAAGTGGCAGGATATAAAATCAACACACATAAATCAAAGGCATTCCTGTATATCAGCGACAAATCCTCTGAAATGGAAATGAGGACAACCACTCCATTCTCAATATTCTCCCCAAAAATAAAATACTTGGAAATCAACCTAACAAAAGAGGTGAAAGACTTATACAATGAAAACTACAGAACCCTAAATAGAGAAATAGAAGAAGATCTTAGAAGATGGAAAAATATACCCTGTTCATGGATAGGCAGAACTAACATCATCAAAATGGCGATATTACCAAAAGTTCTCTATAGCTATAATGCAATGCCAATCAAAATTCCAACAGCATTTCTTGTAGAAATAGATAAAGAAATCATGAAATTCATATGGAAAAATAAAAGACCCAGAATAGCAAAAACAATGCTAAGCAGGAAGTGTGAATCAGGCGGTATAGCTATACCAGACTTCAAACTATACTACAGAGCAATAGTAACAAAAACAGCATGGTACTGGTACCAAAACAGGCAGGTGGACCAATGGTACAGAATAGAGGACACAGAAACCAATCCACAAAACTACAACTATCTTATATTTGATAAAGGGGCTAAAAGCATGCAATGGAGGAAGGATAGCATCTTCAACAAATGGTGCTGGGAAAACTGGAAATCCATATGCAACAAAATGGAACTGAATCCCTTTCTCTCGCCATGCACAAAAGTTAACTCAAGATGGATCAAGGTGCTTGATATCAAATCAGAGACACGGCGTCTGATAGAAGAAAAAGTTGGCTATGATCTATATACTGTGGGATCGGGCTCCAAATTCCTCAATAGGACACCCATAGCACAAGAGTTAATAACTAGAATCAACAAATGGGACTTACTCAAACTAAAAAGTTTTTTCTCAGCAAAAGAAACAATAAGAGAGGTAAATAGGGAGCCTACATCCTGGGAACAAATCTTTACTCCTCACACTTCAGACAGAGCCCTAATATCCAGAGTATACAAACAACTCAAAAAATTATACAATACGATAATAAATAACCCAATCAACAAATGGGCCAAGGACCTGAACAGACACTTCTCAGAGGAGGATATACAATCAATCAACAAGTACATGAAAAAATGCTCACCATCTCTAGCAGTCAGAGAAATGCAAATCAAAACCACCCTAAGATACCATCTCACTCCAGTAAGATTGGCAGCCATTATGAAGTCAAACAACAAGTGCTGGCGAGGATGTGGGGAAAAGGGTTCACTTGTACATTGCTGGTGGGACTGCAAATTGGTGCAGCCAATCTGGAAAGCAGTATGGAGATTTCTTGGAAAGCTGGAAATGGAACCACCATTTGACCCAGCTATTCCCCTTCTCGGTCTATTCCCTAAAGACCTAAAAAGATGTTCATAGCAGCACAATTCATAATAGCAAGACTGTGGAACCAACCTAGATGCCCTTCAATAGACGAATGGATGAAAAAAAATGTGGCATTTATACACAATGGAGTATTACTCTGCATGAAAAAATGACAAAATCATAGAATTTGCAGGGAAATGAATGGCATTAGAGCAGATTATGCTAAGTGAAGCTAGCCAATCCCTTAAAAACAAATGCCAAATGTCTTCTTTGATATAAGGAGAGTAACTAAGAACAGAGTAGGAACGAAGAGCATGAGAAGAAGATTAACATTAAACAGGGATGAGAGGTGGGAGGGAAAGGGAGAGAGAAGGGAAATTGTATGGAAATGGAAGGAGACCCTCAGGGGTATACAAAATTACATACAAGAGGAAGTGAGGGGAAAGGGGAAAAAAACAAGGGGAGAAATGAATTACAGTAGAAAGGGTAGAGAGAGAAGAAGGGAGGGGAGGGGGCAGAGGGGGGATAGTAGAGGATAGGAAAGGCAGCAGAATACAACAGACACTAGTATGGCAATATGAAAATCAATGGATGTTTAACCGATGTGATTCTGCAATCTGTATAAGGGGTAAAAATGGGAGTTCATAACCCACTTGAATCAAAGTGTGAAATATGATATGCCAAGAACTATATAATGTTTTGAACAACCAACAATAAAAATTTTTAAAAAATCAAATAGTGCAAACACAAGAATGGCCATTCTCAAGCACACCAGAAGGGCTTCAGAAAGCATAGATTGCCTGGTCATGACGATTGCAGAACTGATAGATCTGTATTGGGTAGGTCTAAAGAGGGCTTAGAATTTCCATTTACAAGTTTTCATCCAAGTAATGCTGAAATTGCTGGTCCAGGGACCACAACTCTGCTCTAGAGGAAGTAAATTTTCCTTACTGATGAAAATAAGAGACTGGTTCTTAAAAAAAAAAAAAAAATCATGGTATTTTATATAAGGTAATATACAAAGACTTGATGATTCATAAAAATTCTGTCATATGGTTGTATTTGATAAAACAAGGTAAGACTTGAAGAGTTTTGGTAGATGAGATGTAATGTGGTTCAAAATTTTGAAGCTTTCAAATTCAAAACTTCTTAAAATAAAAGAAGGATAACATAGATTACTTTATGAAGAAAAAAAACCCAAACAGATTTTAAAACTTAACCTCATCCAGTATGTTTTTCCTTTTTTGATGCATATGTTTTAAATAAACATTATTTTAGAAACAAAAAAATTAAAAAAATAAAAATAAAAATTATCTTTTCTCCCCAAAGCTTATGAAATAGGTGCTATTGTTTTCTCCATTTCACATATGGGGGATCATAGACATAGAAAGAATCAATTAATCACTCATGAGCTGTACACATAATTTAAATTTGAACCAAAAAGCAGAAAAAAGAATCATGTGATATAATTTTAAATTATAAAGAAACAGGTCTTTCTAGTAACACACAGAGACACAGTTTCACACACACCAGAGTCTCTCTCAGAGTCAGGGATGCACAAGTGAAAAGCCCCCTCTGTTTCTGGAGGCCTTTGTGCTATTTCCAACAATTATTTTTCATTCCCCTCTGCTAAGCAAGCCCATAATTGGTGACTTCTCATCTGGTCACTTCCCTGAATGACAAATTACATTACTCTGAATTCCCCAGAGCTTTCTAACTCTCTCCAAGGCCAGTGGTCAAAAGCAACAAATGAAACTCGGAGTGCCCGTGTTTATGACAGGGAAACTGAGCTTCCTAGTCCCTGATTGTCTGATGACAAGGCTCTAGGGCCCTGGAGGCCTCTCAGCTCCCTGGAGCTGCTGTTGGATCTCAGATCAGGCAGGGAGAAGCCCCGAAGGATTGGGATTGGATTAGTTGCCTTATGGCTGCTGTAACAAAGGACTATACATTTAGTAATTTTAAACAATAGAAATGTATTCTCTTATGATTCTGGAAGCCAAAGGACCAAAATCAAGGTCAGCAAGGCTGTGCTCCCTTTGGAAGCTCAGGGGAGAACCTTCCTTACTTCTTCCCTCTTCTGGCAGTTGGGTGTGTTCCTTGGTTTGTGATGGACGCTTCCAGTCTCTGCCTCTGTCTTCACATGGCCTTTTCCTCTTCTGTCTTTCATAAATACCCTGGACCTTGGAGTTGAGCCCACCTGATTAATCCAGGATCATCTCATCTTGATAGTCTTAATTACTGTACATCCACCAAGACTCTTTTTTTCCCCCCAAATAAGATTGCATTCACATGTAGTAAGTTGAAGACTTTGAGGAACCACCATTCAGTCCTCCACAGGATTCATGTGAAGTTCTCTCTGTTAACTGGAAGTTTTAGCACAAGGATGGCAAGAAGCTGCACAGATGTCCTGGTCTAAATGTGTCTACTCAAAATCCATCTAACCCTCAGGGTGGGAGTATTAGGAGGTGGAGCATTTGGAGTGATTATGTGATGAAGCCAGAGCTCTCTTGATTGGGGGGGTGGGGGGGAGGTAGTGCCTTTATGAAGAAGATCCCAGAGAGCCAAACATCCCTTTCTCCAACTGAGGACACAGGAAGAGGACACTCAGCAAACACTGAATCTTCTCTCCATTCTCAAAATATCTGTAAGACAGACTGACTGTCAAGGGCACAGATATTTGCAATTCAATATGACATGTTCTCTAAAAGAGGTCTGCACACAGAGTTGGTATAATGCATATAGGGAATGTGTGGAGAAGATGGGCAGGAAGTCTAGATTCCCTTTGATCATAGCAGAACCTGAGGGCCAATGAGTCTGAGTGGTTCTAAGATTCCACAGCTCAGACTTGACAGAACTAAGGCTTGAGCCCAGAGCTGACAGTTATGTAGAGGCTATATGCTGAAAACCAAAAGTTTGTCCTGTTAGAAGTCAGATCCTCATGTTCTTGGTGATTTTTCTTTGTATTCTAATAACTTGTATTATCCTTGTAGAGCAATTGGGGAAGGTTATATATGCTGCTGGTTACCTGACATTCTTGCTGAGTATCTCACAGATCTTTTTCTTTTCTTTCCTTTTTAGTCTCTTCTTTTTCATTTTGAGTCAGTAAGTGCTGAATATGAAATTCCAGACTATTTTTTTCTCCACATGTTTTATTGGTGCATTATAGTTGTACATATTGATGGGATTTGTTGGTGCATATCAGTACATAAATACAATATCACGATATAATTTGGACAATATCTCTCCTCAGCACTTCCACTGGTTTTTTGATAACATACTTTTAAACAACAATGAAACAGGAGAGCAAGGTCCTAGGTCAAGAAACACTGTAAATTGTAAATTTACTGTAAACATGCAGCAAATTGAATTCTTCCTCAGCCTTTCCCCAGGAGAACCTCTGTGAAGCCTGAAAGGAAAGCCTCACTTCTGTCTTCACCCCTTGCTCACCATCTCCCAGTTTTTCTTTTCCTTACTCAACGCCTCCATCTAGGAAGAGGAGGGTAGGACATATGCACAAAAAATTGCTGTGGGCACCTAGAGGTCTCAGGATTGGGTTCACTCAGGATAATTCCATTCAGTTCAACTGACCTTTATTGAATATCGGAATTCCAAGAGTCAGTAATTGTGCTTATCACTAGGATTCAATAACTACTAAGATACAGCCTCTGCCTTCAAGGAACTTATTGTCTGATAGATTTTCAGGAATAGAGACATGTGTTGCTGCAAAGAAGGACCATGTACACTAAAGAAAAATTCATTGTCAAGGTTACTACCAATAGGCCCAAATATATGGATGAATAAGCAATGACTGATAGATAGATGGTGGACATAGGTCAAACTTGCAGTGAGATATGGAGACTGAGAAAGAGCACATTTTTATATTGCAGATAGAATAAGGGGTTAGACTGAACCTGCAGGCAGCTAATGTTGGGGATGAACAGAGGGTGGCAAAATGAGCCTGGAGTAATGAATTCTTTACCAATCCAAAAAGATTGGGTCAATCTTTCTCCCTCAAAGAATTTTGACATTGAAAATAACCATGTATACCTTCTTTTATGGAAAGCTATAAGACTAAAAGAGGATAATAAATTATTTTCCACACCTATCATGCTACCAATTAAGCAGGTGTATGCTCTAGTCCAGGCCCTTTCTCCAGGCTCTTTCAGCCCTGGGACAAATGCCAAAGCAATCCTGCAATATAGTTTGTCTGGGTCCCAGTTGCTTCTTTGCAGGAGCCAAATCTGGATGTTGGGAAACTCTGCTTTAAAAAATGCATTTTTTTTCTTTAGGAATTTCCAAGGAGCTATTGCTAAGGTTAGTTTGTGTAAATTCTAAGTTGTAGCTACTTCTTTGTCAAAAGCTAGTATAGTATTTTTTGGATCCCCTGGAGAATGTCATAAGTAGAAAATCATTTACTGATTGTTGTTTCAATATCAAAAAAAGTACTTAAAATAGAAGAAGATATTAAAGAAGGGAGAAAGGCTAGTGTAATGTGGAAGGTGTTCCTGTTATATAGGAATTGTCAGAAGTCCCCATATAAAGTTCGGGATAGTATAAATGCTTTTAGAGTTATAGGGTCCTGAGATAAATTACTTCTTCCTTAGATCCTAGACTTCAAAATGGTTTCTGAAAAACAGTGCCTTTCTACTCAGTGAGAATGAGTCAACAGTTGGCATTTCCACAGGCAATCCAGGAAGAGACAGTGTGCTGATATTGGAAAAGTTATTGTTCTGCAGCCTCACCTGTCTTTTGACAGCCACTACTACAGTGATAGGAGGCTCCCTCCAACTTTGCAAGCTACAACATGGGAGCCTCATGCCTAAGTCTTCCCATGTGCGTCTTGCTTCCTGTCCTGAATCTGCTACCTCATGGGCCACCACGTTTGACCTCCTTTGTGCAAGGCAAAAGTGAGGGGGATTTAACATACCATGAGTGAATCTTTGGACAATGGGAAATAGTTGCTGATGAATAACCACCTTCTCCTTTATTCACTAATGAGGCACTTCTGTGATGTTTCTCACAGCTTCTGAGAGGGTCCGCTAGGATAGAGCAGCCTATGGAGGCTGGTCATGTGATCATATAATATTGCACTGTAACCCCTCCCTCCCAAATTCTCCCTCCATCTTTCCTTCTACTCCCTGGAGTCATATGCCCAATAATAAACTTGTGCATAAACATTTCCAGGGAATACAAGGTTAGATAGTTGCCATGTTTCTCAAAATGAATCACTTAAGTTGACTTTAATAGAATCATTTTAATAGAAGTTTAATAGAACACTTTAAAAATATATGTTCATTAAGATCAATATCAGAAAAATGTAACTAGTATAATAAACCCATGATAAAATGTTTCCTTTGGAAATAAATTTGCTTTAGTAACAAAAATATGTTGAATTAAATACAAATGATATTAACAGTAACAATAATAACATGTTCATACAAAGAAACTATTAAGGCAATGTACAGATAGAAGTTGGAGTAGCACTGAACCAAATCTAACTTCTTCCTATTGTTCTTATTATTCCTGACAAATGTCTAAGAGTCTACAGAGCTAATCTTGATGCTAACTTTATTAGGAGTAGAGATCCTTGAACTGTAGGAAAAGGAACCTTGTTGTGCATGGACATGGCCCAGTTCACACTATGGTAAGGTCCCTCAGGAGTCCATGAATAAGGTTCCCCAGGGCCAGGTAATTCTCCTCATACTATGGGGCAAAGTCGCTTGGGAATCATGGACATAACCCCGGGGTTCTATAAAATTTTCTTAATTATGTATATTAGTTTTCATATAATAAAGTATTTTGTCTATTATAAATGAAAATGTCACTTTTGCAGTGATGAGAAAATTTCACTTTTGCAGTGATGATTAGCATTTGAAAGACATTTTTAAAAAATGAGTTTATTTCTTAGACTAAAGGTTTCTCTTTGCATGGACTTTTCCTTTATTAAAATTTAAAAAATGGAGATAATTTATAATGTACTATGCAAACATGTTAGTATGAATTATTATTCACTAAATTATAAAGATATTAAGATATCCTTTTTTTTCCTCCGAGAATAACAATACATGAAAAAATATAATGTATGAGGGAATGTAAAGAGGTGCAAAATAGTATGTAAATGTAGGAGAAAGAGAAAGAACTCAATTAAGAGCCATTTGAGAAAGATCCATTGAGTAGAAATTTTCCCCTTCTGTTTCTTTTCTAAGTTGCAGTATGAGAGAATTCCCTAGTGTGACAAATCCCAGTGGAGAATTAAAGGGAGCTCTGAAAAGAGAGTAAACCTAGGTCCCCAAAAGTTAAAATAGTCCACTCAAATGAAAGGAGCTCACATTGGCTCATTGAGATGGCAAAATCTGAGGCTTCTGTCATATAGAGACCACGGGGAAAGTTAAGGTAGTAGTGAGGTTTTTGCCCCCCCCCCCCCCCCTTTTATTGGTTATTTTCAGTTATATGTAACATTAGGATTTATTCTGACATAATTGTAAAAGCATAGAATATAATTTACTCTAATTCAGTCCCCTTGTTCCCTTCCATCTACTGATCTTTTATTTTGTTTATTTTTTAAATAATTAGTATTTTGAGTATATACAAGGTTGTGAGATTGTAGTAGGTTCATATATGGACATAGAAAAGCCAGGTCAGATTCATTCTGTTGTTCTTCCCTTATTCAGTCCCTTCTCCCTCCCCTACAGTCTCCTTCATCTAGTCTACCAATCTTTCTTCTATTTTGATGGAATACCCTCCTTCTCTCTCCCCACCCCCTTTACTTTGGACTTGATTCCTCATATCAGAGTAAACCTTCAGCCTTTTACTTTCTGAATCTGGCTTATTTCACTTTGTATGAGAGTCTTCAGCTCTATCCATTTAGTTGGTGAGGCTTTAAGCAGATGCACACCTAGAAATGAAGAGAAAACCAATCACTGAGTTGCAGATTTGATTCTCTAATTGTCAGATTGACTCCTGTATTTGAATATTTATTAGGTGCCTTCATAGGAATGGCAGTAAAATGGCAGGAACTACACACACAGGTAAAGCACAGTGACCTAATTGGTATGATTCTAGCCACAATAAAGGAAGAAAGAGTTGATCATTTTTGTGACAAGGTGCAGAGGAAGCCAAAAGAAAACTCAGAAGAAATGAGAGCCAGAGCCCAAATTTATAGGCCTCTTGCCTAAGTTCATGGCGGAGAGGAAACCTGAATTCCAGGGTGGGCAGGGAAGAAATTTAAAGTACCCAAATGTCATCACCTCTTCTTTATTAGCACTCCCATTATTCTTGCCCTTTCCTTCCTGGTCAAGGGGCTGTGAGGACCACTTCACTCTCTTTGCCTGCAAGAGGAACAACAGGGAGAGATGCACAGCCGGGGCTGGCCCCTTTTTACATCACTCAGTAGCTCAACAGCAGAGCAATCATTTAATAAAAAGACACCAGACTCTAGTTCGAACTTTGACACAATTTCCTCTGGAGAATCAGATACAAGTGTATCTGTGAACCTCTGATACCTTCCCAAAGGTCAAATAATACTATTAAAAATATTCTATTGGAACTGAAGCATGGGTAACAGAACTATATTTACAAGATAAAACAAGGTTACAAATAGTTGCTTTTCTTTTTATTGGTTCTTTTTAGTTATACTTTACAGTAGAATTCATTTTTATATAATTGTACAAGGTGTATTTATACAAGTACATAGGAAAATCATTTTGGATTAATTTTACTGTCTTTTCTATTCTTTATTAAATGCTACCTCCTAAAATCATTTATAGCAGCTCCTATAAAACTTGGCCCTCATTTCCTTTCTCTTCTGCAACTACACTTTTCTCCAGAGATGGCTGCCATCACCCCATTGATCTAATGCCATCTACATGCTAATGATCCCCACATTTATCTCTCTAGCCCAGGTATTTCCACTGAGCTCTAGACTTGGACATCTGGTAACCTTGATTTCTCCACTTGGATATCCAACAAACATTCTAAATTTTAAAATGGCCAAGTGGAATTCCTAATTTCCCCTCCAAAATCTGTTCTGCTGTTCTGCTTTAAATCTATCTCCATAAATGACACTAGCATATACCCATATCCTCAGGTTAAAAATCTTCATACATCCTCTCTCTCCTCTCTTACTACATCTAATTTATCACCAGATCCAAGCCACTTGCAAAATATATCTCAATCTTTCCCAATTTTTTACATTTATTGCCATAATCCTTGTCCAAGATTTGGCCTATCTCATTTGCATGACAGCAGTGGTCTCTGAATACTGGCCCCCCTGGTTCTCACTTTTGTTTTCCTACAGCACTCTCTCCATACAACAGCCAAATCAAATCAAATCCTGCAATACTTAAAGTCTTCCAGTGGCTCCCTATCTCATTTAAAATAGTGTAAAAAGGTTACGCAATGTATGATTCCCACTACATGACATTCTGGAAATAAAAAACTACAGAAATAATAAAAAGATAGTTTGAACCTATCAATGGTCCTAATACGTGCTTCTAATATAGGACAAGATTCAGGCCTGGGCATTTAGTAAAATTTCTTCCATGAATTTTCATTGATAATTGCTTCTTGTGAGAATCTTCCTTCTTATTCCTGTGAGACAATGCAGACTATTCTGTCTTTTGACTACCATGAAACCAGTGCCCATAGATTTAATTAGTTCAGCCCTAATAAGTCAATCATTGAATACTTTCAAGGGTGTACTTACAAAAACTAAGGCTCTCATTGACTTGAATCTCTGTTCTTGGGCCTCTTGTTGTGGTTCTAATCCCTCTAGGCTTATGCCACTTGAAAAGGCTAGTCATCTTGGATGGTTCCTCAGTAAAGACTTAAAGTTTGTCTACAAGGCCAGGCTCAAAGAGCTCTTTTCCAGTTGAGTTGGTTTTATCAGCCACAGTAACAGCCAATCAATGAGCTATCTATGGACACATGCATGGTTGATCCAATTCAGTTGTTAAGGTGTCTGAAATAACATCAATCTCATTGATTGCTTTGCCTTTTATGGCAATCAGTCCTTATGATGACTAAAAAAAAACTATTTGATTAGGAAATTATCAATAGAGTCATAATTGTGCCTTGTATATATGGTCTGAGTATATCTCAGGGGACCTTTCCATTTCGTAATTCCAAAAAAATGCTTCTTCCTGATTGGAATTATAATCAGGAAATGGAATATGTATGTGATGGGAAAGGGAAAGGGAGTCCTTTTCTTATAGAGCATAGAAGAGGTTCTTTTGAGCATAACCAAATGGACTCTTCATTTAATTGGTATGGCATTACTAAAAGTCACCTCATTCCTCACAGTAACCTATTTTCCCAAATGCAGATAAAATGGCAATGACATCTGGGCTACTCCATAATTCTAACAACCACATTGAACTGGCCTTCCATGTGCTATGTGAATGCAGTGATTTCTCACACTTTGCCTTTTCCCATTTTATATTTTGTTCCAAGTGGAAATGTTTTTGTTTGTTTGTTTTTTTTTTTTTTTTTTTTTTTTTTTTTTTTTAGTACCAGGGACTGAACCCAGGGTCTTAAAGGTGCTAAGCAAGCACCTCATCACCAAGTCCTTTTTCATTTTATTTTATTTTATTTTGAGATATAGTCTAATTTATCCAGGCTTGCCTTGAACTCATGATTCTCCTGCTTCAGCCTCCCAAGTAGCTCAAATGACAATTTTGAATCTATCTGCCATCCGCCCATCCATCCATCCATCCACACAGACATATTTACACACACACACACACGCCACACACAGAGAAAGAGAGAGAGACCTACATGTACTCAAAACCCATGTGTTTTATTTGTTTTTTGTATTTATCTGGTTGTATCTTGTTTAAACAGATATGAGTCATTCTGGTCCACTACTATTCAGAAGGGAAGAAAGTGTTTTACATTACAATTTCCAAAATAAACTTCATATTGGTTTTGGAAGTAGATAGAAGCTGACTTATACATTTTTCAGAATAAAAAACTTTCAAGATCAGAAAATATATTGAACCCTTCAATTTATAGAAAAAATAGAAGAAATTATCCAAAAAGCCATTTAATATGAAAAATAAGATTTTACCGAATAAAGTATACGTACAGAAAGCATAACATGCAAATATATAAAGTAAAAACATTTAATGGTGTTGAAGTACAAATTCATAAACCATTTCTCCACTTGGAAAATATAAACTTACTTATTACATCAGTAATATGCCTAACTTCAGGTGAAAATATACTTTTTGAATTCAGGCTTTTGAGTTAAATAGAAGTTTAATCAGGTTATACAGGATAGAGAAACAGAAGCAGAGAAACCAAAGTAATTTGTGGTTAGTTTTTCTTATTAGAGGACATGTCAACAATAAAACAGCTTTCTCCATCTGCTTTTGCTCCTGCTTCTACCAAGATCCCAATTCCTTTACTTTTTATTTTTTTCCTTTTCACTCCTAACTTTCTTATCACCACTCCAATCCTGGGGGATTATTTCTCTGGAATCAGTTTTCCCATCTTGAAGTCTCACTCAGTGGTTCACACCATTCGCTCTGATGGCATACCCTTGGTAGAGGCCATTCATACCAGCCCTTCCTATATGTGCCCAGATCTAACAAAACTCAGAGGACAATGACAGTTTATCACTTGCTCTGGCATGATGATCAATCACAGCCATGCTTTGTTGGCTGTGGATAAGGTAAGGTACCAGATAGAAAGCCTCCTTTTCTCCCCTTTAATAAACATGTCACTGTACAAATGACAAAGAATAAGGTTTTTTTGTGTTTTTTTTTGGGGGGGGGAGTAAAGCTTTGAATAATCTCTATTCAAATAACTTCTGAAAGTAACTAATACTCAGCTTTGGTACTCTATTTTAACTGAAGCATAAATTTCCATATTCCTCATAACTGTTTAGAAGACACAAAAATTTCCTGAGTCTATAGCAAGGAAATGCAGTTTCTCTAAAGTGTAAATTAACAAATTGCTGTCACAAGTAATGGATTTCACAAACAGGGTTGCAAAAAGGAAGCCATACACAAAAGAACAAACCTAGCATGATTCCACTTATATAAAGTCAATTAGCAGGATAGATGAACACAGAGAGAAAGAAATATGACATATAGATACATTTGTCTTGAGTAACTTACAGCTGGGAGGGGTTCCAGAAAGGTTTCTAGGGTTTTGGTGAAGCTCTTTTTCTTGTCTGGGAGGAGACTGTGTGGTTATGTTCACTTTATGAAAACTTATCACATTGTATTCTTACAATCTGAACAGTTTCCTGTATAAATGAAAACTGTATTGTGTTTGCTTAAAATGATTACATAAGTAAAAGATATGGAGAGCCAAATGTGCCCATCAGGAGCAAGGACTACCATAATCCATTGAGTGTTCAGCAGTGGCTAGCTCTGTTAAAGGTCCTGGGGTTACACTATCTAATTTAATCTTGCAACACTGATAGAATGCAATTGTAATACACACTTTACTGAACAAGAAACCACAGTACAGAGAGATTTAAATTAACTCGTCCAAGGTCCTTGCAAGTAGTGAGCATCAAAAACAAGTCACAAAATACAGATTTTTGAATAAGAGCACAAGCATCTGAACTGCAAGAAGCTTGGCTAGTGTGCCTGGGGGTGAGCACTGTCACTGTCCTGGAGCCTCAGCTTCTTGTTTGCCTCTTTTGGCTCTCATATTGTAGTTCAGTCTGGCTTTGCTGACAGATTCATGTATCTCTTCACCTTTTTGTCACTGTTCCCTCTTCTTAAAAAAAAAAAAAAAAAAAAAAAATTCTCCTAGACAGACGAATGTGATATTTGCAGACAAATAGATTGAATCTAGAGTGCAATTGCAGAATGTTTTATTTCTCCTTCTTTTGTGGATAGGTGGAGTGTAGGCTTTGCAGGATTGTCTAGATGTGTTCTGGGGAATGTGGCTGGTTTTTTTTTGCTTAATACAATTCTATCAACCTTAAGTCCTTGTTGCTGTAGGCCACCACCATATGGAGGCTGGTTTCCTTAAACAGGGGACTGCCATACTGCAGTCCTCCTCATTCAAACAGATCTTACCTGGATAACGCCTTTTAAGGAATGTATCCCAGAATTTGCACAGCTCCCAACTGAACAGCCTGCCATTTGTGATGCCTTCTTTAGGTTAAACATTTTAGATTAATCGATAAGTAAATGGCAAATAAATGGCATGAGCCCTATGTCCAATATAAATGAGATCAATGAAAGAAGCACAAAAGGGCACTTTTGGCACTGTCCAACAAACCTGGAGAAGTGCTGCCTTCAGCTCTGTCTACTTGGGATGAAACAGCCAGATGCAAAGTGAACAATGACAGGCATCGCGCAGATGTTTTAGAACAACAGTGGCGGGTGTCCTGTACTTTCTCACACAGACTTCATATCAAGGTGCCAGAGTGCTATTGTTCTGAATTCCTGACATCAAGAAGAAGTTCATGATTCTGGTTCAAAATTCTCCCTCCTCCCACATAAATCTAACCAGCCAGCCTCAGAACATGGTGGGTTGAAAATAATTCCAAGACTTGAGCAAAAGCATCACTGACTTTTTTATAAAGAATTCCATTCATTTCTCCCAATGCCTTCTGCTAATTTACTTCAGTTGCACTCTTCAGATGTGTAATATCTCATTTTTGTAGAAAAATATATTACAGCCCAAAGAGCTGACCTTCGTGCATTTTCCGAGTCTCTACTATGTACCTGACAAATGAGGCACCCAGGCCCTTCCTTATTCTGTTTGGGGGTCTGTCGGCTGAGGAATCCTTGGTCATCCCACCTGCCTGGCGTCTAGGATCATGATGAATTGTCTCCAACTCTCGCCTCAGATTGTTTTTTAACATTTAATTTAGTTTCTTCCTGTGCTTGGATGAACATGGCCATGTTATGGATTTCTGCTCTAATGTACAGCAGCAGGCTGGAAGAACAAGCCTCAGCAAGCTGTGGAAATTAGAGAGACTGGATCAATAGGCAAGGTCATGACCCCCGGCTCCGATTCCGTACACTGTCCTGAAATTCTCTCCCGGAAAATCCTCCTGCTGCTTCTAATGCGAATCTGTGTGTTTTCCCAGAGAGAGATTCATGTAAACAAGCCTACTGCACCCTCCCATTTCAGAGAGGGACACCCATAATCACAAGTGTTAAGAAATTTGTGTAAACAACAGCCTAGAATATAAATGCCTAGGCGTTTGCTGTATGTATACGTAGTTGGTTAACTCCATTGTCCAAAGGACCCTTTCAGAGGGAGGACAAAGAGACAGATGACCTGCCAATTCTGGAGCACACCTCTAAGAAATGATTCTGTATCATACACATACCTCAAACAAAGGGACAGAATCTTCTGTGCCCATGCCTTGAAATTTTTATGAGACACAGAATTGTAAAAATCATTCTGATTTAAACACCAAGACACTAAGCTCTAAAACTCTCTGGGCTCAATGAGACAGAGTGAAGAGAAAGCACCTAAAAATATTTTAAATGACAGTGGGTGCCTTTTAGGTCTTCTCAATCAATATAAAGAACCTATCTTTCCAAACACAAAGTTATATTCTTAACAAACCTATTTTCCTTCTAGAGATTTAGAAGTTGATGCTGTACAGAGTTATAATTTTCCTGGGTGGAAATAACTAATGCATCAAAATTTCAAACCTGCAAAAGCAAATCTGCTACTGGTAATTTATCATGTTCACTAATCACTAGTTCCAAAATGACTTGACATCAAAATGATCAATTTAGAAAAAACAATCCTAAAGATCTGTCTTTTGGGGAGAAGGTTAAAGGTATTCAAGAAATGGGAGAAAATGAAAGGAGGTTTGGATCAGGAAGATGGGGAGGAAGTCCCAAGAGCCCCTTATCATCTGAAAAGTGGGTGCCACTTTCACTTTATAAATTGAAGCAACAGAGCCAGGAGAGTGCAATTCCTTTTATTTGGAGAGTAAATTCCATATAGTAAGGCATGTTTTTAGCTAAATCCCTTATTAGGAAACAAGACTTTCTAGAGCCCAGTATTTCTACAATGCTCAGTAATTTTGCTTCATAATTGAGATAATTGGGTTTTATTCAGGGAGTGGGTATGTGACCTCCTTAGCCAATTTTCTGTATTTCTACTATATCTAGGATTTTAAGTGAAATGACATTATGCTTTCAATTTCTAGATGGAAAATTAGTTTGTTGAGACTATTGTTTTGGGCTTGGGAATGTAGGTCTTTGCTGGCAAAGGATGTTATTTTCAAGAACTCTGGAAAATTAGGATGACTTCTTTGTCAGCCCAGGGGCTAATTGCAAAGAAAAGTAAATCTTGGGCTTTGCTGGTACTTTTTATTGTGATGGCAAGATGCACGGTCTCCTGTTTTCTTTGGAGATACTACAAGAATTGTATTTGCTCTTATACTGTGGAAATGCCCTCAGTGAAAGCTCTACCTATGAACAGGGCATATGACAAAGGTTGGTGAGGCAGTGGTTTAGAACAATGTCAATGATGAGGTTTTCTCCCCTACTTAGTGAGGCTTTAAGTTTGTAAATAAACCCCACTTTTATCACAATGACAAGTCACAATGAGTATTTAGATGAATTAATGGCAATTTAGAATCAAAGTCTACAGCAAGACCTAATCTTGTTTCCTTTTAGATGAATAAAGTTATTATCTTGGTGTTTCAGGTGAGTCACCTAAGATCCTGGGACATCTTGCCTGTCTATCAGTCAGCAGGTCATGGCCAACTGGAGCTGTGCATTTCTGTCTCATAAAGGCCCTTACCTTCAAGAAAGCTACATCCATTTCAAGGCTCTACCTTAATACAAGCTTCCATGAAGCTTCCATGAACTAATGCAGGGCTCTATCCCCCATACAGAGCTCTACCACAATCAAGAATCTGCCCCAATACAGAACCCACTCTATTCCTAATGTAGGGCTCTTCCCATGCTATGGGGAGGGTGCCATGCCTTGCGAGGGGTCCCTTTTTCCTGCCCAGGGGGTTTTAAGTCACCAAAGAAAATAAGTCAGAAATAATGAGAGAAGAACAAAAGATAGAGTCAGAATTATAATTTTGAAGCAGAGCTCCTGATAGGTCCAGTCTACACAGGAGCTGGAGCTGGACGATTAGAAATGACTCCCATGTTTTATGTAAGCAAGTGCATCAAAGGCAGAGATCTTTCAGTCAACAGGTTGACTGGCATTTTGGCAGGTCACACCCATCTCTGAGAGGCTGTGTTGCTGCAGCAGGTCACCCTATCTCCGGTGCTGTGTGGGACCTGGGACAAAACTGAACAGGGCTCACATGTGTCTGGGTGGTTATGGCCAGAGGAAATTGGAAGTTCCCAGACACCAGATTCTCCTATTCACTGATTGCGATGCCAATTTTTGATTCACATAGCTCATGGATGGCTCTGGACACCATGCCCTCATGTTAGGAATTTATTTTCATTCTGGTCATTTAATGCTACATATCAATCAATATAACCCTAAAATTAGTGGCTCAAGATAATAACAGTATATATTTGTCCATGAGTCAACAATTTGGACGAAGCTAGAGGATGACATCTCATCTCTATCCCATTTGTCAAAGGCTAGAACATCTGGAATCATCAGGCGCCTCCTTCCCTCACAGGTCTGGTGGCTGATGGAAGATATTGGCAAGCATCTCAATTTCTCCCTGCGGGTGCCTCTCCATGTGATCTGTCCACCTGGTAGTCCGGGCTCCCTCACAGAGTAGAGTGAGTATCTCAAAAGATTAGCCTTGGAAGTTACACAGCACACCTTCTACTTTATTGGTTGAAGCCATCAATCAAGCTTCTGCCGAGTCAAGGGGAGAGAACGTATATCTCACTTCTCAGTGGGACACTTGATGTCACATCAAAACAATGAATAAATAGAAGGGAAGATATTGTTGCATTTAGGAAAATATGATCTTCCCTCTGGCCCTAACAATTCAAATCTTTTCCATGTGTTAAATATGCTCATGCCCTGCCTCTGAAATCTCAAGTCTCATCCCATTGAAGCATTAGATTAAAGTCCAGGATACCACTGAAATAAAGTTCAGATGAGAAGGAGGCTTCTGCCGTATGATTCCTCAGTACTAACTCCTGGAGCACTGGTGTGGACATTTGAAGTGTCATTGGCTAGCATGTCTGACTTGTTGCTACTAGATTTAGCTGGAAACCTCGGTTTCTCTATAGGTGAACCTTTCCATGTGCACTCTTTATGTGGCAAGGTTGGGTTTCCTCACAGCATACTGGATGGCATCCCTAGAACAAGCACCCCAAATTGTAAGCCAGCTAGGCATTCTAGTCTTTTTGTTGTTGTTGTTGTTGTTCTAATTATTTATACATTAGAATGCATTTTGACATATCATACATAAATGGAGTATAACTTCTCATTCGTTTGGTTGTACATGATGTTGAGTTACAATGGTCATGAAATCATATATAAACATAGGGTAACAATGTCCGATTCATTCTAGTATCCTTCCTACCCCCATACCCCTCCCCTCCTTTCACTCCTTACTGCTTAGTCCAAACTACCTCCCTTCTTCCCTAGCCACCTCACCTTATTGTGAATTAGCATCTGCACTTTAGTCTTTTTTTTTTTTTTTTCTTGTGAGCTGGCCTCAGAAGTCTTCTGTACTCCATTGGTTGGAATAGTCCCAAGCACTACCCAGATTCAAGGAGAGGAGCTATGGGCTATACTCTCAGTGGGAGAAGCCTCAAGGTCACATTATAAGAAAGCAGGTGGGATGAGAAATATCACCTTGGTCATTTAGGAAACCACCATCTGCTGGAATGGGCTGCCTTGAAAAAAAGGAAACTTCTTTTCAGTTGGTCACCTGGAAGCTAAATGACCAGCAGTCATCAACACTATAGAGGGGATACCTACTATTAAGAGAAATTTTGACTAACTGATCTCTTAGATTTTTTTCCTCAGATTCTCCAAGTCTATGAGGTAACGAAAAGGTCAACAGAACCCAACAGAACCTGAAATTTTCGGGGGCTGAATTTTGACCTCAACCAGAGTGCAGAGACACACTATGTCTAGATGGTAAGGAAGGAAGCGAGTCATATAAGAATTTATACTGAGGGAAACCAGAATTGAATCCAAAGCATAAGTAGAAAAGGGATTGTTTCTTCTATTAACCCAGAAGGTAGACACAGAAAAACTATGACTCTTCAGTAAGAAGTAAATGTGATTATATATGTGTTTGCATGTGTGTGAGTGTGTGTGTCTTTCTGTGTGTGTGAGAAAGAGACAGAGAGAGCGAGCGAGAGAGAATACTTTGTAAAGAGCAAAGCATGTGTCAGTATTGTTTATTGTGTTGGGACTCCCATTCACATAGCTGAGACTTTTATAAACGAAGCTGAACCCTCTCTTGCTCTCTATCCCACACATGGATTGCTTACATTCGGTCAAATCACCTTTCCATGAAGTGTTTGTCTGTGTGCATTTCCTGAGAGACCCTTTCTTAACATTCTTAGTCAATCAATCAGTTTGGTTTCAATATTGGCTCCTAACCAGTGGCAGGGGTTATTAGCAGACACAGCCTCAGAGTGTACTGCTCTGGGTCTGTTCCTTGTCTCTTATCATGTCCTCTTCTCATCAGTTTTTCAAAACCAGGCACTTTTTCTGCTGCCCTTCACTGGGCTGGTTTCCAATCGTACCTTGCTCTGGGGCAGAATTGTACTGTCAAATGCATAATTCAGTGGTTTGTACTTTGCATCTATTAACTGTGGCACCAAAGGTAGAAATGACACAATGGTGAGACTTTTGCTTAGATCGTGTTTTTCCTGAGTAAAGCTTAACATTCAAACCAATTTATAGTTCCTTTGCATAGTAGATAAGTATCATAATAGTCTTTTAATAGATGACTTGATGGAAACACATACATTATAAGGTCAATGTCTCTGCAAATTATTACAAGAGATGCAATTCAAGGGTCCTAATTTTCTATATGTAACATTTGCTGTTAGATTATGCATAGTACATAGTAGGTTTTTAAAAATATCCATTGAACTTTATTATATTATCAATAGGCAATTAAATAAAATGCAACTCCAAGGATTTTGATTTTTTTAAATCCCAGATTGACTTAAGACATACCTATTTAACTGGTTTGAAAGCTTTTGGCAGATAATAGTCACACGTTTTCACTAAATAAACAATGGCATGCAGGTGAAGTCTCAACTAATTGATAACAAATTTTGCTGAACTTATGCTAGTTTTGGAAACAAAAGTAAGATTGTAATGGGACATTTTTATTTCTTTTCTGTATCTTACACTTAAATATTGTTTATAAAGTTAAGATATTCATAGTTCCATTCATCTACAGAATAAGCCTAGGGGAAATACTGGTATAGATTTCATTACTCCTATCTAACAAACAAAGGCTAAAAGATTAGGAGCAAGTCATTTTGATTTAGAGCCCAGCCCCATTCCCTGGTAAAATTCTCTTCTTATTGAATTGTAATATTATATAATAATAACAACAACAACAACAGCATTGCTATTCATTGAATGATTATTGTGTTCTATACTGAGCACTTTACCCACATTATCTCATTTAATCTTCATACTACTCTTGAAGGAGGCAGTATTTTAGTGTCATTTGATAGATGAAGAAAGCCAGACATGGAGAATTTGAGTAATTTGTGACAGCTACAAGGATAAATAGTAAACTAGGTGGAATTTGGAACCATACTGTTGCTTCCTATACCAGATATTAAGGAGAAGACTGAAGGCTACAGAAAAGAGAATAGATGAAATAAATGGATAAGGATAAACATTAGGTTTTTTTCTAAAATAACATTTTTAATTTCTAACATTAAGATTCTTCTATTAAAAAGAGATTTAGCCATTCTATGAATGAAACTCTTGCTCCTATGAAGTTGAATCTTCTCCCCTCCTCCCCATTATATTATTACAGCTCAGTTGATGCTCAAGTGGGAAGGAATGTGCTCTGGGTGGATTTATATTTTATAAGATGGAATAGGCCATTTTCATGCCCCATTCGCTCAGTCCTGTTCTCCATCTGTATCCTGGTAACACCTAAGTGTTTGTCCATTCAAGGATATCATCTAACTTGGACAGACCAGCCTGTGTAAACCACCCTTTCCAGTTGCTTGGTTATCATTACTAATGTATCAAAATCCTTTTTGAGAACTTATGTGCATCTTTCCACCCAGTAAGCCACAATTTTCTTATTCAACATCTTGTCTGGCCAGTAATTGGGCCTCTCTGTTACTGTGATCTTTCTCCTCTGACTAGTGCTAGTCCTTCAGGACCTCCAGACAAGGCTTCGCTGGTAGCAAAGGTAATGATGGGGGACTTTTGTTTCAGAATATTTTCTTAAAGACTCCTTTGTCTTCTTTAATAGGCTACAATTTGGGGAAACATCAAATTGAGTCCAGAAGCTTAACTCAGTCTGACCCTTGATATCAATGTGTATGTAAGCTGTCTTGATCCAAGTATCAAATTGGGCAGAGCAGGACCAGGCTTTTGAGCTTCACCATGGTGATACTCTGCCCCCTTAACTCCCTATCACAGTCTTAAGGATCACATGATGACTGATTTCCTAAGCAAGAGGTTTAATATCATGTTGGAATTAACTTTGCAATATCCCACCACTTTTTCTCTCTGAACTTAAAACCATAACTGAGTCTTGATATTTCCATTTCTTTTCTTCTTTTTTTGTCATAAGATATGTCCCCTTCTTCAAGACATTAATCTTTCTAACTACTGGAAAGATTGGTTGAAGACTCCTTTTAATTATTTCTTACCTAAACCAAAAGTTTCTTTGACGCCCAACAACTTGTTATTCCATCTCATATGTAATCATAACTGTGTTAGTCAGCTTTGTTACTGTAACAAATACCTAAGATAATTAGTTTATAATGAGAAAAAGTTTCTTTTGGCTCACAGTTTTGGAAGTTTAAACCCATGGTTGGCCTTGTTATTTTGGTCCTGAGTGCCACCATGGCAGGGAGCACAAAGTGGAGTGGGTTGCTCTCCTCATGGATACCCTTGGAATAAAGAGAACCAATACTCCATAATACCATCTGAGGACGCACCCATCCTCACCATCAAAAGATCTCCTACTAGGCCCCATCTTTCCACCAATTCCCAATAGCTTCATCCTGGAGATCAAGCCTTCAATGAGTGAGCTTTTGGGGGATAATCTACATCCAAACCTTAGGAATAGCATACAAATAATGTTTGTATGGACTGTGGTAAACCAGGGCTGTCTATATAATATGACCATCTTCAATGAATACATTTAAAGTTCTGTATTGCCTTCCTTATGTGCCATAGTAATTTTCTTCAGGTTAGTAACTAATGACATCCTTCTGCCTAAATCCAAGGAATCCAAAGAATGAACCACTATATGTCTTTTGATGAATTTTGTCCCCAAAAAAATGGTGCTTCCAAGCTTCTTTATTTTTGTTTTTCTCCCATTTCTGTGATTCTGTTTCCTCCTAGAAGTACTTCAACTCTTGACCATCAGCTCTTATTTCTCTAAAATCTCACCTCAAGAGTATTTATCCTGTCTTGAGTTTCCAGATATCACCATAAAAATGACTTTCAAATCTGCCTTTCCAACTCAGTCCTGTATCCTTATTCTGTCATTTTAAAGAGATTAGCATATACCAGACCTAACCCATTACTTCTCCCCCAAATATTTTTGTTCTGGCTTTATAAGATGTAAAGTTTAAGTGGTGAACCAATGTAGTAGCAGGCAAAGGGAGAAAAAAGAAATGTACTTGCAAAACCTTTCTAAGGAACACAGTTCGTATTAAATGGCTGATAGAAGAATGATTTCAGGATAAAGTATTCCTAGTTAAGCAGCTCCTCAGCATCTGTGATATGGGATTCAGGTCTCTTTTGACTCCATTCTTTGTTTATGGCTTGCCTTCCTTCCCCAACCAGTTAAGGTGTTTAATTTAACAATTTTATGTTTATCTTCTACCCAGGTCACTTTAGCTATAGACTTTACAAAGTATTCATTAAAAAAAAAAAAGAATGAATAAATGTAATGAATGGATCCTATATTCATCTTTTCCTGAGATTGATGTCAATCTTCCAGCAGCTTTGAATCCTTGTTCTCTCAATCTGGGCCTTTACTGAATACTTTTAGAGGCCATGGTTGTTTCTGATTTGTAGTTGGAATATAATATCCATGTGACTCTTCCATTTCACCTCCATGAGTGCTACCTTGGAAGCACAATCATTCCAGAATTTGGTTAACCCTGGTGGAGAAGCCTGTGCTTTCCCTGCCATTTCCAGCTCTATTCACTCCTACCTGAGGGCATTTTGTGGCTCCTATGATAGAATAATGTTCCCCACCCCAAACAAAAACACATCCTCATCCCTGAAACCTGCGAATATATTAGGATACATGACAAAAGAACTCTACAGATGTGAGTAAATCAAAGATCATGAGATGAGAGACTGTCTTGGATTAATGTAGTGAACCCAGTGTAATCACAGGTGTAACTGAAAAGGGGAGGCAAGAAAGTCAAAGGAGATGTGATGGTAAAAGTGGAGTCTGAACTGATGCCATTGCTGAAAGAGGGCCACAAGCCAAGGAAACAAGGAAGCTTCTAGAATCTGGAAAAAGCAATGAACAAATTCTCCCCAAGAGCTTCCAGAAGAAATAGAGCCCTGCCAACACATTGATTTTAGCCTCCAAACTCCCATTTTTGGATTTCTGACATCTAGAGCTGTAAGACAATGAATTTGTATTGTTTTGATCCTCCAAGTTTGTTGTGATTTGTTATAGCAGCTGTAAGAGTCTAATAATTCCCTGAGCCAAACATTCTTCACCATCATTAAATCCCTGATCACTGTTTAAGACTCATCTTTGTGTGCATTTATCTCTCCAAATTTTTCCTTCCCCAGATGCCCTGTGCTTCCTATTAAGGCTTTCCATCACGGTGTATGCAAACACTGCTGTGTTCTCAGACACTTCACCAAATGCATCCCATGACTGCTGGCTGTGACTGTAAAATGCTCTCTCCCAAGGACAACTATACCCTAAAAATTCCTCAAGAAGATGCCTTTATTTTTCATTCATGCCACATATCGCATTTCCAATAATGAACTGTTTCCAAACTATCACACTTTTATTTTTGTGCAAAAATCCCTGGTTGTTATAGACTACTCATGATATTTGGCCATATTAGTCTTGACTTCTTGTCACTCCCATCTACTAGTCTTATGTTAACTCCCTCCTTACTTACTGAAACATTTAAAATTAGATTACTTCATCAGATTTCTGTGCCAAGCCATATTGTCATCTTGGGAGATTTGGAAATTCCTAGGAATACACTATCCTAGCCTACCCACATCTTGACCTCTTATACTCCAATAGCCTTCAGCTCCTTGCCACTTCTGCCATGAATTCCCAAGGGCTCACTCTGGGCCTTGTTGTCACTTAGAATTTCTCCACCTTTGGAACTCTACTTTTAAATTTCCTACAAATGGTTGGCCTAAAACATGAAATTAAAAAAATTAAAAACAAAAAATTGAAAACAAAACTCTCATAATATATTATCTATCTAGATTATTCCCCATCCAACAGAAGACACCTGCTCTTCCTCTCCCAATACCTTGCTCAGGCAGTGCCATCTACACCTGGGCTTAGTGATCTGGGCATTTTCCCTAACTCTTACCTCTGTCTCCCAGTTTCCACATCCAAACAATCACTGTGTTCTGTCTAATTTGCCTCTGGTTTCTGGCACCTGTCCATTTCTCTCCGATACCATCATCAGTATAGTAAACAATCTTTCTTCTGGACTGCTGTTGATCTCTTATTGTTCTCTCTTTAACTGGTTCCCTCATCCTCCCAAAACCCAAGTACTGTCAGGTTTAGGTTAATCATTATCAAGCACATTATGATCATGTTACTTCTCTACTTAAAATCCATCCAGAGTTTCCCACTGCATTTGTAATAAAGTTCATATTGACAGATTCTTAGTTACTGGCTGCTACTTACCCAGATAGCATCACCTGATTTACCTTCCCTATGTCATCCCTTCTTCCTTAAATAAACACATTCTAAAGTTGTTCTGAATTACTTTCCATTTTCCAAATGAATTTTGCTGTCAATGTTCCTAATCTCCAAGTTTTTTTTAAATGAGCTGTTCTCTTAAGTAATACTTGTCTCACATCTTCTTTACTTATTTGATAACAACACATATTCTTCAGATGTTAGCTAACTGATTACTTTTCTGAGAAGTCTTGCTCTATTTCCCATCCTGCCACCTATCTCATCATTGAGAAAGGCTTCTCTTCCATGGAAGTGAACTGTATTTAACTCCATTCTAAACACTATTCAAATGTCTTCTTAGTTACCTCTTTCTCCAACTGTTCGTAATCTCCTGGAGGAAGGACCATGTCTTTTTTACTCTTAAAGCCCAAGCAGACAACATAATCAATAATTTTTATGGAAGCAACAAATTAACTAAATATTGATTTGTATTCCTAAATATACTCTCTTCCTTTTTATTGAATTTACTTATTTAGGGTTCCTCACATCTATCCAAATTGGCAGTACTCTTTAAAATTTAGATTAAATGACATCTTAATATGCTCGTTAGTGGTTTTTTTTGTTTGTTTGTTTGCTGTTATTAGCAACCTATATTTGGCCCACATTAACTTATGAACAAGATATCCCAATCCATCATCAGTTCTGTCTCAATCCAATCCCAGATACCCAGGGACTTATATGTCCCAATCTAGTTCCAGCTCAAATGCCACAAATATGTGTGTTATTCCTGAAGTATTCCAACCCCACAACCACAACAAACTACCTATAATCAAGTAGAAAAGCCAGGAACCAGCACACAGTTTGTTCCTGAGTTAGATCAAAGCCTCAATCTACCTGCAGAGTGTCTAGAAACCACTTCTACAGAACCCTGTACACTCAGTTGGTCTGAAAAACACTGATTCAAAGTCTTCTTGTCCAACCACAGAGAGAACAGAAATTACCAAGAAACTCTAAGGGAATTGTTCTGACTACTAGTGAGCCCCTTTCTGCATAAAATGAAGAGACTGTGCTTTCAGAGAAAGAGGACTCTATTTTTCCTGCAAAAACATCCCAGACTTTCACATAACAGGCTATGCAATGGGCTTATAGCTGACAAAAAAGTTCTATGGATTCATTAGTATTTTAAAATAAATTTATTCATGTTAATTACAGAAATAATTTATGTTTTAAAAAATTCATAGTACATATATATGTAAGATAGTTGAGCACATAAAATTGCAATAACTGCACTACTTCCCAGGTTTGAAAACTGCTGTGTTTGAAAACTTTTTAGTTAAAAAACTAATAAGACCATTCAGCCTCTAATGTTGTCTGAATCTATCAGTTTAAGTAATTCTCACTAAACTTGTTGAGTGAAAACTTCTCCCCACTCCCTTCATGGTCTAAAGCCCTAATACAACATTTCTTATATTTGTACTATGGAAATATAATTGTTGATTGAAGGAAGTGTGCCTGCCCAAATAATCTTGAGAAATCCCTATAATATTGCCCTCTTAGGGTTGTGTTAATATGCATAACATATTAAAGACTAGCACTGTAGAGATAGTTGATATTATTTAATTCAGCATTTCCTATACTTGTTTGTCCATGGATCAGGTTTTTCCTGCATGAGACACTTATTAATCTATTATGAGTACTTGTTTGAGAAAACACAGGTTTTTGACACTTTGTTAGCCAAGGGAGCAGGAGCTCCAAGAGCACCACCTCCCACTGGTTCTTGCAGGCATTATGTATTCGTCTTCATGTTGGAACTAAAGCTGAGTAGCTGTGCACAATCGTCTAAAATGATTTTGATTTGGAGATGTGGCCACCTATGTAAACCTCATGCTTGCTGAACCAAATTTAGGACGTTGTAGCAATCCTGCAAAATCCATTTGGCTTCCCAAATTACAGTTTTGTTGAAAATCTTTCTCCTTAAGACATAACCATCTCTGCAATTTCACAGATGCTGACCCTTAAGAAGTGCAATTCACACAAGGAGGTTGATTGGACACCAGCAAAAAGTAGCACTGCTACATTAAGGATGGGTGCTATCAGTGTGGTGTGATGAGATTTCTGAATAAATGCTTACATCTTCCTCAGCATTCCAACACACACAAACTCACTATTTGACAGAATAAATGCAAAGTGACTCGATTTTGTTCCTTGTTCACCATAGATATGCTCAGTGTATAAGGCAGATGACATGTGGAAACTCTTCTGGGTGTAGCCATAAGGTCAACAAATTGGAAAAAGCCACAACTCACCCTTGGGAAGGATTAAATACGCTGACATCCTCCAAATTGATTTACATAGATCAGACCACATGTTAATGAGGCAGGCAAGTTACTCTAATTCGTTGTTACTCTTCTAAATGCAGGGACTTTTTCACACTTAAGAGGTGGGACCTCTGATTCAAATGAGTGTCACTTACTTATGGGTTGTCACTCACCCTGCCTGGTCCAGTGTCTTTAAAGAAATCTATAATCACTGTCATCCAGTCTTCACAAAAAAAGAAGTGGACATTATAAGAGCACAGCTTCAAGAAATAGAATCAGTTTTTTTTTTCTCCTATTACCTGTACCTCTGAAGAAATGCACACAAATGCTCTTAGCCAGCAAAGTACAAGCATTTAGGTTTCTTTGGGGTGCAGACATTTCTAAGGGCTGTAAGAATTTCCATTATTTGAAGGGTCTTCTTGAAAATGTCTCACCCACTTTTCAGAAGGACTCCTCAGTAAAACTGAAACATTATTTGGACCACAGTTGTATAGATCTCAACTGTGTCCAAATTAGGAAGTAAAGCTTATGCCTGTATAAAAGTAATCGTTATTGCTGTGATTATGTGATAAGTCATAGATACTAAGTGATTGGAACAATTGTCTAATAAGCTTTTACTATAGATAAAGGAGAATATAAATTAAAGACCAGATAGTAGACCTTTAGACTCGTGAACCATATAGTCTGTTGAACTCAACTTGGCCATCATGGTACTAAAGTAGCCAGAGACAATATGCAAATGAATATGTGTGACTATATTCCAATTAATTTCTATTTATGGACTATAGTGAAATTTGAATTTCATATAATGTTTAAATGTAGCAAGACATTCTGATTTTGTTCAATAATTGAAAAATGTAAAATCCATTCATCCCTGGCAGGTCTACAGTGGCAGACTGTATGTGGTCCACAGACCATGGCATACTGAGTCCTGCTTTAACCCATAGCTTTGAAACTAAAACCTATAAACTCTTTGCTTACATTTCATTTTTAAGTTCTTTATTGACATGAACTTGCTCTGCCTGATTGGATGAGGAAATCAGTGAAACCATGAAAACACATGCAGAAGAATTACTGCAGTTTGTAAATACTAGTAATTTCAGATTTAACTTTTGTAAAGTAAGAAGAAGAATATCCAGGGAGAGGGAAAGAGAAAGAGATATTTGCATTTTTCTCTTAAAATGTGCTTCAAGAAAGATTGTTGTGATTTTTCTTGTACTTTGACTACTCTTTGAGTTACATTTTTCTCATGAGGGTACTCTCAGTTTCCTAATATATTGTGAATTTTTCTAATAAATGAACATTCATTATTTATATTCATTTTTAAAAAAATTGTAAGAAAAATTGCTGTTTCTGAGTACACAATTGTACTTGTTTATTTAAGACTCTGGAAAATGCACAAGAACATAGGTGGCTTCTAATTCAGGAATGATTTTGCCATTTGGAACCAAGAGACCTTCTTATCTTCTTTCATGTGTCTATAGCTATTATATAAAAATCTTTGTGCTGGTAAATCAAAAGGTGAATAAAATGGCTGTCTATTTGGCTAGAAAACTTAACAGTTTAACCTTGCATGTAAACTCAGGGTGAAGCAAAGTTCTCAAATTCTAAATATTTGTTGGTAAATGTTGCTCCATCAGCTACTTGGAAATCAGTTTCCATCAGATTGGGTAAAGGCCACTAACCAAACAATGCAGCAATTAGGACTGCAGTCAGAAAACAGCCTCTGTTTTATTCTCTTTGTACCTATGCAAAGTCAGTTTGTCCCAGGCTGGTCCTCCTACCCTCCTTCTCCTTTGGTATAAAATGCTTTGGGCTGCAAAGCCACATCTGTGAGTTTATTAACACATTTTGTGACAGGCTGACTGTGCACTGAGGCCTGCACAGGTGTTCATTCTTTGAGAAGACAGATCTCTGACTCTCAGGCTTCCTTCAGTCCTCTTTCTCCTGGGCCAGCAGCTCAAAGCAGCACCCTGGAGCTTCCCTTTAATGGGAATATGAACAGTTAGAGTGAAGCTGCGGACTACAGGGCTTTCTTAAAGCAAATTCAGCTCCTTAAAGAAAAATAACAACAATTCTTTGCCTTCAAACCCCATTCCCCTGCCCCCAGCTCACACCCCTAAATCAGACAGGCCAGATGTTTGTGAAAACTGCAGTTTCCGCAATCAAAAGTACAACATTTACCATAGCTTTTATCAAAGATTTCAATTCCCCTCATCTTAAGGAAAATGACCCTTTTATTTTGTTGTGGACATAAAATTATGGCTCTGGGAAAATTGGAAGCATTTCTGTTGAGGGAAATCAATTTTCTCACTGCCATATATGATCAACATGTCACAGCCATCACCCAGATAATAATAGTAAAGTACAAGTAAAATGGCTGGTAATACTGGCTTTAAAGGTGGAAAAAGATAGAAGCAAGATAACACCCCTCCCCCCATCTTTAACGCACGTTTGCAAAAAAGAAAAAAAGAAGAAAAGCCTCTAAGGGTTATTTTTGTTCTTTAATTTTCTTCCTTCCCGGCCCACTTTCTTCCCTTTTGCTAGTGCTTTCTAGAGTATAAGTATTTTATTTTGTGTACTAATCGGCCAAAGCATTAATGAAACTGTAGAGATATGTGTTCTTCCTGGAAAAGAGTAAGCACTTTATGTGTAAACCACTCTGGCTCCTTTTCAATCATCCTGTTAATGGGTGGCTAATTGTCAAAAGATGTGACCAGAGTGAGATGACCCAAGAGTGTGTTTAGGTGGGAGGCAACAGGGAAAGTACAGAAGCAGCTTCTTAATTTGGATCCTGCAAACAAAAGGAAACATCAAATCTGACCTCGCTGCTGGAGTGTTAATGGCTTTCTCCCTATCTCCCCCCTGCCACTTAGCATCTTTTGTGCCCCACCCTGGGAAGCTTCCCGGCAGAAGTGTGCATTAGCAGAACTCTACAGTTACAAAATGCTGCTTACTTCAGACAAGGGGAAAAAACCTTCAGAGTGATTAAATGTTCTTTGGACAAACACATCCATAGCCATAAAAGTGCCATTTTTATTTCAGGCAGGCCTCTCAGTGATGTCCCTGCTGTGGCCACTAGCACAAAGGAGTGTTGTACCTAGGATGTCACTGAAGCCCTTCAAAGAAGATCTAGACACTGTCTTTCTCTTTATAGGAAAGTTGGCTCTCATGTGTGGATGTGGGAAATGAAAACCACATTCATTAAGGCCAAGGTCATACCTGAGGAAACAGCAGACTGGATTTTGGCAAACCCTCAAATATTTAAATAATTCAACCATTTGCAGCAAAACAAAACTGTCTGGTTTTAAAATGAAATGACAATGGGATATGGAGAGGACAAACTCACCAAAGGAATCGAGGCTGATGGAATTTCACAGGTATAAGAGTGTCGTGCACAAGGGCATCCAGAGAAGTGTCTAGAACCCAATATAAACTAGGTATCCAGCAAGGAAGGGTTTTAAAAGATTGACTATGGCATATACATTTGATAGTTTATTATGCAGCTATTAAAAATTAGGGCTTGGGAAAACAGAGATAATGCTAAAGAAATAAAATAAACATATACTATAGGTAAATAAAAATGATAATAAGGCACAGCTATGGAAAAGTGAATGCTCAGAAAAACACCAAAAAAACTCACCCACCCCAAAATGCTATGACAAGGGAGTTATGGTTGAAATATGTTTTCCCTTGTATTCTAATTTGGATATTGTATTGATTTAAAAATTATTAATAATAACAAGAACAATAATAAATTAGGCAGAAATGACTCCTGAGAAACCTTTCTTGGGGAAGGGGACTGATAACAACGTCCACAAGGAAGTTTTTGTTTGTTTGTTTGTTTTAATTTCCCAGATTCTCATTTGAATTTGTCAATACTACATTTTCTCCAATACTTAGGTAGTAAATTGGGAACTAAGGGAACTAATGGTTCTTTCTAGCCCAGAAGAGGTCATTTTACTCTTTTTCTAACAGCAATGCTCCAGTGTCTTCTCACACTTGCTTTCAAAACAATATATGTTTTGGTGCCATGATTTCCACAGAGAAAGTGATGTGAAATTTGCAGATCCCAGACAGAGCTTGATGCTCAATGACATCTACCTAAATAACACGTGGCCTCAAAGGGCCTGCAGGAAGGGGTTAACTTTTCTCCATTTATCTGATAACCCTTTTCCCTGTGTACTGGATATGTGCCTACTCATACAATAGGTCATGTCTAGCTACAACTGAATGTCTTTTTAAAAAAGACCAAGAATTATCCTGCAAATGTATATTCCTTCCTATTTCCTATTCATGCTTCCCACAAAAGAGGGGTTAGATCAGGTCAAGATATATGTCCCACATCAGGAAAATGCTGCATCTGAATGGGAGAGATTTGGGCGGCTGTTGCCCCACTTAGCACTGTGGTTGGTGAGGCCTTCAGTTCACCAGACAGCAGCAGGGACCATGTGCTGGAAATTATCAAACTCAGTGGCTTATTGGAGTGGAATGGGAGAGAGGTGTTCAAAGAACACTTCCTGTCAGTTAGTAAAAGCACATCAATAAAAATAAATCAATGCCTGCTTGTTTTCTAGGAATCTGCTTCATATTCAGCAAGAGGCTCCATTATGCTGCATTTCTGATAGACTAGCCTAGAAAAGACATGGTTGGAGCTAGAATAAAATTTCTTGAAAAAAAAAATCATTACTCTGAAATGCTGAGCCTTCCACTACAGATCAAAATGTAGAGATAAACTCATATATGAATTTTTTAAAATTAAGAGATAAATCATAGTAGATGTTTGCAAAATAAATGAAGGCAAATACATGCATGTGGGAGATCTTGGAATAATTGAAATAATTAGAAAGAAAAAGTTTAGTTAAAATGTGGGTTTTGAAGGAAAATGACATAAATAAAAACATCTGTGATTTATTTGAAGAGAAGAGGATCATGAACAAATTGAATTGGTTTGGGGAACTTGAGTTGATTGTTACTTATTTATTAACCTTATGTGTGCTGTAAGTTTTCCCTCATTAGAGCCCCAGCTTTATCAATCACAAAATAAAAGAGTTGAACTAGATTGGCAACTCTGACGTGGCACATATACCCGTTCTTCTATCCCAGTCTTGTTATCCATTCTGGTCCACACCTGCCAAGCCTGACCAGGGCCTCAGAATCCATCATCTAATAGTATTCCTGGTAGCCATCATTAATTAAGTGTAGATGTAATGGATCACACTTTTCTATCACAGGCTAAAATAAGTTCCTAAGTTTCTGGTCCTTCATGACTCTAAAAGCCCTTTCCCAACCCTCAATGCAACAGAATTAAGATTAAGTTTTCCACTAGATATGTAGACACCTAACTCCCTGGACACTGTGTAGGCTCCCTATCAACTATACTCCAAATGTATATCCAAGCAGTTCTACATTTTAAGACTCACTAGGTGAATAGTACCAGCTTATCAAATACTGTTTTCTTTTTCAGGAGCCAATTTGTACAAATAGCAAATTGCAAGCATTTGTTTGGCATGAGTGACCTGGTGGACTTTATTGTGGCTATTTCCACTATAACCATCTTATATATTACAAAAAGAAGATATGCATTATCAATTCATTATTAATTTCACTCATTCATAATTCAAAATTTCAATTCCTAACCTACCAGTGTATGCATCATTTTATTTGCTTTCCAAGCCCATGTAAAATAAAGCAAACATTGGTTCTTACCAAACGGGAATGTGTTCCAGAACCCAATGGAACTGCTGCATTATTCGCTCAAATTATGAAAACACATTCACATCCCTTCCCCAAAACCTGAAATAGGTCCATTATCTCTTCAGCCCCAAACTCATTGTTTTATGCTTTATATACAGTTACCAGTTGGACTTTTCATTGCATCTTCATATCTCCTACTGTCCTTCACACCATTAGTTCATTTAGACTGCTTGCTGTCTGTCTCTTTATCCAGTCCATAATGTACCTGGCAAGACAGGTGAGACAAGGGAGCCAAATTTAAAGAGGCATCCTCTCAGACACCTACTTGGTAATCTCCTTGAATTTCCTGCATGTCTTGCCTGCTTTATTTATTCCAGCTCCGGATTTGCCTTGTACCATCAGCTAATATATATTATTAAATGTGATATATATATATTACATTTCACATTATGATGGGGTGGCCAGCACCCCAACAGAGCAGGTTCCTGCCCAGGAAGTATGAACCTGTTGGGAAAATAAAAAGTCTGAAATAATTGGTTAGAAATAAGACAAAGCCAAAGATAGATTTAAAAAGTGGAGCATCTGATGGGTCTTTAAGTCCTGATAGGAACTGGAACTTAACAACTGAAAAAGGCCCCGATTCTTTAATTAAGGGGGAGTACATCAAAGACAGGGACAAGATTTCAGTGGGAGGAGTTTTGTTTCAGGCTGGCTTCTTGGTGTGGCAGGGGTCTTGGGGTAAACATGTTGATTGGCCTTTGGCAAGCTACACCCATCGCCCAGAGGCTGTGGATTACTCCCCTTGGGAGCTATATTTGAACCTGAACCTTGAGCTAGATCAGGGTTCCAACGTGAATTTGGCATTCTGGAACCAGTGGATTCCACCTGGGAGACCCCAAGACCCGGCTTCCCTGCCTAACCACTCCAATGTCGTGCAGTTCACACAGGGTTCATGGATGGCTTCCTGATGTATATACAGGTTTTCAACATTCAAAGTCTATTACTATATTAATAAATATGTTATAATTTTATCGTCTCAGCCTCCAGAGATACCAATGGTATTCCCCATTCTACATACTGAGAAAATTTGAAATTCTGAAAAACTAAAGTTAGAGAGTATCAGAGTCAGAAGGTGATATCAGGCCTCCATCTGAGAAGAATTTTCTTTCCAGCCCAAGGAGACTATGCCCCCTCTTATTGCTCTGTGATGAAGATGACTTTATATTCCTTCAAAAAATCCACAGCTTATCATCTCAGTTCTGATCATCACATTTTTTTCTCCTTATACTCATGTATTACTTTTCATTTTTTTGCAAATAATATTTATTTTCTCTCACATTTTCTTTCCTTTTTGGTCTTGTTTTCTTAATAGATGAGGTATTCTTTGAGGTTATGTGTACAATAAATACAATTTGATATTTTTATAGAACCTGAACTTGTTGGTGAACTTTGTGAAGGATAAAGAAGTTTACATTGTTAGCCAGATTTTATAAATGAGAAAACTATGTGGCATGAAGTAATGACAGCTACATATATTGGGGATTTCAGTGTTATAAGGACTGTGCTAAGCAGTTAATATGCAAATTTCATAACCAGTAGCATGGTTATCATCATCATATGATAAAGATGAGAAAATTGGAGCTTTATGAAATACAGTCAACTGCATAACTTCATGGCATTTGTAAAAGTCAGGTATGGGATTCACACCCAAGTCTGATTCTAAAACCCATGCTTTTGTGAGATTAGCCTTAAAACTGCAAAACTAATAAGGTTCCAAGTTGGGCGCAGTAGTCCTGACTCCACCAATTCCCTTTTAGTTGTCCTAATTCTTTCTCTTTTTTAAATTTTTTTACAAAACAGTGTAGGCATTTAATAAGTGTTTTTATTTTAAGTGAGCTTAAAAAAATAATTTTAAGAATTATTAAGAATAATTCCAACCCATGTTTTCTTTAGTGATTTAAAGTTAAATCTTTACTTGAAATTAAAACCTAAGTAGAAATATTACAAATCTCTATACCTGCTATTTGGTGATAGAATGGGTATGGTGTAGTTGGAACATGCAAATATAAAGATGTCTCAGTGTGGCCTTCCTGTCTCTGCCTTCAGGCTGGGAAGCATAACAGGCTGTGATAATTAAGTCTGGTGGATCCCCTGGGCTATAAGGGTTGTGGGTTTGGGAACCAGTGTAGCTCAGAGATGGCAAATAAGTAGCATGGCTAATCTATCCCAACCTTTTTTTCCCATGGGGCTCTGTGTGGCTCACAATCTATCTTAGCATAGAACTGCAGGCAACCACTACCCTTTGACCAGGGCTGGCTCTAGAGAAGAAAGCCGTATGATATCCTCAGTAAAGTGAGAAGTATGTAGGTTATGGACCCCCAAGGTGCCACTTATTAGCTGAGTGGCCATGGACAGATTACTTAATTTTGCAGATCTCCATTACTGTTGTATCATTATCATTCAGGGGGAAAAAAAGATGACCCCATTATCCCCTCACTCTTCCCTTTTCTCCCCCTGAGTTCTGAATTTAATCAAAATCATTCTGAGTTTTCACAGAATTATTTTCAAGTATTTATTTTTCTTTTTAAATGTATGATGTTATCAGTGCATGGGATTTGGGTCAGTTAGACAGTTCTAGGTTTGAAGTACAATTCTGTTATTTACCTGGTGACAAAGAGTAAATTGCTTAACTTCTTGAGCTTCAGTCTCAACTATGAAACTACAATAACATTACCTACATAGGCTAATTATTGAAATAATTTTTAAAAAGCACATAACAAAGCACAGCAGCCACAATTTATTTGCTAAATATTTACTCTGATCAGTTTTGCAAAGCACATCTCTTAGGAGCACCCATGCCCATTCTAATACAAGGAGACAGCTGGCCATGACATTGCTCTTTGAGCTTGTTCTGTTTAGTGCAGCCATTGTGTTAGCTGTTGTTTATCTAACTCTGATGTAGTTACTCAGTTCTTGTCCTTGGCTACTTCCTGGCCCTTGTGCAATACCTCCTGATTTGAAGCTGGAGCTCGGCAGATCGTGTAACCCGGTCACAGCAGAAGTGGTTATGCTTTAACAGTCTCTTCCCTCCATGTTATGAACTATCAAGCAGAGAGACAGAAGGGACTGGGAGGTCAGAGTTGGGGAATACCAGGAATCCTGCATACCTGATCTTTTGCATGATTCAATAATTATTGATTGCCTACCTTATACCAGGCTCTTAGGGAATAAACAGGACATGAGCCAGGCCTCAGGGAGCTCAAAGTCTGCTGCTACAGTGAGAACACGTTTGCTCTGAAGTGAATTTTACACAAAAACACAGCTGGATATAATACGAGATTCCTTCAGGAAATATATGTAAGTGTGCACATACCAACTTCAAGAAAAATACAAAGATATTTACTCAAAACATCCCTTTGAACTTAACAGGAAGAAAGATACATCTTTCTCTAAAGAAAAATAGAACCTAAAGCTACTAAGGACCTATGCACACGTTTTTGATGCATGTGCATCTTCCTTATTAAATTTTCTTATCAAGTTGAAATTGAATGTTTTTGTCACTCACACCTATACATATTATAATTGTCAGGTTCAGTGAGCTTTCATGAATTGGGCACACTTAGGTAACCAGCACACAGATTAAGAAACCTAACATTGCAGGCACCACACAATGCTTGCGTACTTCTTCAAGTCCCTGCCTCCAAGGACGATCAATATCCTGTAGGCTAATGGCACGAAACAATTTTTTTTTGTCTTTACATTTTATATAAATAGGATCTTAGAATGTACAGATTCAGAAACATTTTCTACAAAATTCTAATTTATTATTTGTTACTTTATTCATTACAGTAAGCCAGTAAAAGTTGTTCCACTGTGAAGCTTAGGCTCAGAATGAAATTCTCTCAAACCTGTGTAAAAATTGCTGAATTTTTCCTGCACAGGACAATGCCTAAATGTTCTTAGTTTACAGGTTATACCTAAGAAGGTAAACTCATTCATTAGAAAACGCTTTGATTGAGAGCCAGGTACTTGCTTCCCAGCAACACAGCTTAAGTAAATGCTCAACTCAGACAGTCAACATTACTGTCTCAAAAATCTTTCATTCTGACCTATTATCACACATTTGTCATTAGGGAACTGCATACTCACATATGTCCATAAATATTTGGTCTTGGTAGACCCAGGTTGACCTGCTTGAGAAAAAGCAGGGAAAAAAAAATCTTATCTCTGTCCTTGGAAAACATACAAGTAAATGAAGGGAAAGTTTGAATGTGGCCTCTGAGAGACTTCGTTTCTCTGAAAACAAAATCATTTTGCTCTGGTCAATCAATAACTCTACATGGTAAATGTGAATCTTAGGCTCAGAAAGAGGTTATCAGCCATAACATTTCTTAACACTTTCATAATGTTATCAGGAATTAAACGGTAACATTTATCAAATATTTACAAGTTGTGTGGGACACAGCACAGTGTAAACATGGTGAATCTGATAATGTCCAAGCTGCATTTTAAAACAGATGCAAAAAAAATCTCAAAAATGTTTGCTTTCCAATGATGCATTCTCCATCATGTAAAATTTTAACTACTGAGATGCTCTAATGACACATGGAATGGGTCACACAAGAAGGAATTTACCTTAGGTGAAAGGTCAGGATCAACATAGATGCAGGTGACTGCATAGGCAGCTTATGTCCACCAGAAAGGACACACATTTTATAAATAAATATATAGAGAAATAACTATTATATAATGAAGATGTGAAACAAACAATATTTATTTGCACTGATGAATTATGAAAGATATGTTCTAAGACACTCAAAAGAAAGTGCCATCCATCTTCCCGTGATCAGCTCCATTCTCCTTTTACTTGTCAGTGGCAGTGTTTTCTAGGTTTCTAGAAAATCATTTATCTCTCTCCCTCCTCCATCTGGGAAGTTTGCCTCTTCAGAGGGCTCATCCAGTGGAGGCTCCTTAGCTGTCTCCCTTGTAGTGGATCCTCTGTTCTACTAGCTAGAGATGAGCAAGAAGAAGGAGGAGGGAAAGAGGAGGAGGAGGAGGAGGGGAGGAGGAAAAAGAGAAGAAAGACTAGGAGGGAGAAGGAAGAGGAGCTGGAAGGGAGGGAGAAAGAAAGCTTAAGGTGGGAGGCAATAATCTTAAAGAAAAGAAGGGCACTAGCTATAAAGAAAAGCCCCAGTACCCTAACCCCCACACTCCTCTTGATACTGGGAATTTAATGGCCCCAGAGCCTGCTTAGAGTCGTAACCTCCATCCTACTTTCTCCTGTCCTTCTCTTTGGGGCCCAGTGTGGGGGACAGGATTTGGCAGAATTGGAGTGGGTTTGACAGTATAGTAAAGTGTGGGTAGACTGATCTGAAGGCTTAGGACAATAAAATAGCACTTTCCAAAAAGGAAAAAGAAAAAAAGAAGTGGTTTTTTTTTGTTGTTGTTGTTGTTTTGTTTTGTTTTGTTTTGTTTTTTTAAGCAGATGATGTTGGTAGGGTATTTATTTCTTTTGCTTTCAGAGTTGATAGTATTTTCACTGCTGATTTTTTAGCCCTTAAATGTGAGGATTGTATTTAATTCTACAGTGAAGGTGAATGACAGCCGGAATTCAAGTTTGCAAGGGTAATTGGAAATAAGGCCCAGATGACCTCACAGAAATAGAACAAACAAGATTTCTTCTTAAAATATAATTTGTGAGGTTTTTTTCAACTATGAGAAGAGGCATTAAGGTGTAAAGAGAATTGGAACTTGAATATCACATCAATCTTCTATAGAACAGGCATATGTGTATGTATATATATTTTTTTTAATTTCAGGATTTGGTTATGTGTTCAATACTTAAAATTATAACATGCAGTTGTTTTTATTCACATGCATGACAAATAATTAAAATAAAGAACACCATAAACTTTTAAAATTAGGCTATAAAACATAAAACTGTTACTACTTCATTAAATTGGAGCTTTAATGGCTATTCACCCTGTATAAATATGGGCAAGAAAATGGAGAGTCTTATAACTAATTGCCTTCCTGCCCCAGGCACCCAAACATCTTTCTGCAACTCTAGATTTGTCCCTCTAGGATACTACTGCCAAAATGATCAACATGAGCTCCCAAAATAACAATTTATTCTGCCCAAAGGACATTGTGCCCCGAGTCTCCTGGCCAGATGAATTGGCACAATTACATCCTTCTCTCTTGCTTTCCCCCCTCAGGATACCCTAGGTGTCAGGACTTTACATGTTGTGATGATTCAGAACAAAAAAATCTGCTAAGAAGGAAGACACTGCTATAAGCATCTTCTTAGATTCTTAGGTCCAAACTGATGGAGCGAAACACAAATCCTCCATTGGTTTGTTTCCTTCAAAACTTCACTGCCCCTAGGCACATCCACAGATCAAGTAGAGGGCTAAATCCTTCCCTGACTCCCGACACAAGCGTATTGGTGGTAACCAACAATGACCCCATTTAGCCAATTACAAGTCTTTTCTTCCACCTGCCCCCGCCGCCCCATCAAAAATTAGTGATTTAAAGACCATGCATGATACGAATGGCAGATTAATCTACTAAGTTACATTTCCCTCCCTGAAGCAGTCAGACATAGCAGGAAATATGCATTCATTTCTGCTTCAGAAAATAAAACTGTTCAACATGGTTTCTTAATGATTACTTCTTATTTGCTTTGCCTCTTTTGCCTTAAAAGTCCTTTCTCTGAATGTACAGAACTCATTTTTTAAAAGGTTATTTGTATGTGTTTTATGCATTTTTCTTTCTGAGTCTTGTTCACTGAACTCCATATGAACAAACAGTTTTTTGGAGAAACCCCACAGCTTGCACTGGAGATGTGTGGCGCAGGTGTGTATCTGCTGCAAAAACTTTTGTCATTGTAAATTATCTCAAGGTGGGGCTCTTAGCAGAGGGATAGAAGGTACAAAAGGAAGGTGGCACTTCCTCAGGCAAGAGGTTCAACTTTCTGCCCTCCTGAGGAACAGTATTCATGGATAGTGATGAATGACTCTAGCCTGCACACCATAGGCACTTAGTGCTTCTGAGTATCTAAAGCCTTCTGCTAGAGGATTACTCACTACTGGCATTTAACTGCCATTAAAAAACATAATGCTTGTTTTCGTCAGCATTTTTGTTGCTTTGAGCAAAAGACCCGACAATTTTAGGAGGGAAAGTTTATTTGGGGGCTCATGGTTTCAGAGATCTTAGTCCATTGCTCTGGAATGAAGGGGAGGCAGAGCATCATGGTGGAAGGGTGTGGTGGAGGAAAACAGCTGGGAACATGGTACCAGGAAGCAAAAAGAGAAAGACTCTACTCACCAGGGACAAAATATATAGCCCACAGCCCACCCCTACCTGTGATCTACCTCTTCCAGCCACATCCTACCTGCTTTCAATTACCATTTAGTTAATCCCCATCAGGTAATTCATTCACTAATCGGGTGAAGGTTCTCATAATCCAATCTTTTCACCTCTAAACCTTCTTGCATTGTCTGACACAGGAGCTTTTGAGGAACTCCTAATCTAAACCATAACAATGCTATTACTTGGTGTGGGGGAGGGTGCGGGGGTGGGGAAAAGACAGGGAAGATCATGAAAAATGAAAAAGCATTTCCCAATGAAAAAGTAAGAGTTCCTCAATAGTTCTTTAAGATTAAAACTTTGTAGAAAAAATGATGTTAAAAAAATTATTAGAAGCCATTGATTTGGTATGAGATTCTGTATAGTCTAAAACAAATGAAATCACAACTACCAAGGTCTTATACCACCCAATCAAAGTCTAGGCTGCCCACTTGTAAGATTCAACCTTCCAGAACCAGATGTGATGGTGCACACCTACAATCCCATGACTTGGAAGGCTGAGGCAGGAGGATTGCAAATATGAGACCAGCCTCAACAATTTAGTGAGGCCCTAAACAACTTAGTAAGAACTTGTCTCAAAAAATAAAAATAAAAAAGGGCCAGGAAAGTAATCAATAGTAAAGATCCCCAGGGTTTAATCCCTAACACGAGAGAGAGAGAGAGAGAGAGAGAGAGAGAGAGAGAGAGAGAATATGATTCAATCTTTCAGGAAATTAGGAGAGGAGTGTCAAATCACCATATGGGGGAGCTTGCCAAAAAAAAACCAATAGATTCACAGCACCCATTCATAAAGGGCCCAGACAACTTGAGCCCTTGAGCCAGAAGAATAAGGAAATCCCCTCTGCTTTTACAAGGAAAGAAACCTGGTGCTAACATTCCACTTTTCAGACAATTCTGCTTATTCCTTATTCCTGTTTCAGTTGCCCCACAAAAAAAAAAAAAAAAAAAAAAAAAAAAAAAAATACTGTTGCATTAGGCCCAGAGGCGCTCTTGTGTATTTTGTAGTCCGAGTGCTTCCCAGTTAATAAATTGCTAGTAAAAGCCATTTAGATCTTTAAAACTCAATTTGTTGAAATTTTGTTGTTTGAGACACAAAAACAAGTTATATCTGCTCATTGCCCATTTCAGCTTTGGGACACTTACCAAGAGGGACATAGCTCCCTTTTTAACTTTAAATATTAACTGGAATAAATTTGTTTGCAGAATCCCCCTAATTGTCCATTTTCTTATTTGTTTATCCAGTCAATATTAATCATTGAGTGTCAAGTCTATACCAGGTGTGGCAATAGGTACTGGGGTAATGAGTGAGCAGAACCAGGTATCTCTAACTTTCTGGGTAGATAAATGAAAGAGACAACTAATCACACAAATAAGCACTCCAAGGAGTGAGGCATGTGGCTCTGCAAATAATAATGTTGTTTGGCCTTGTTGGGAAGATGAGAGAACACCTGGTGCAGAGGTCATGGGGCTCGGATGTGAAGGAGAGGGAGTGCCAAATATTGGGTGGAAGCCTTTAGGGACGGGGGAAGCCCTGAGCAAGGGTCATGTGAAGGCTTGGTCTTTGTCCTGAGAGCAAGGGAAAGCCATAGAGGAGTTATCTATAAAAAGATCACATGGTACGATGTGGGATGATATACCACGATATGACATCACCAGGTTGGGTTTCTCTGACAGCAGTGTGCTGGCAAAAATGGACATGCAGAGGCCAGATGTCAAGACTAAAAGAAATGAGAGGTCAAGAGTACAACATCCAGGAGTCATTGTGTATTAATTAAATAAGCCTGATATTGTTGAGATAGATCAGATTCTGGTTTTTATCAGTCACAACATATACTTCTTATTACTGGGGCCTCTCCATTTACCCTTCCTCCTGCCTCCTAACACCTTGGTCTCTTTACTTGTTCAATAGACAATTTGGCTCTGTAACTCAGGGGCCAAAATCACTTACCCAACTGTCTGAGAATCTCTACTTGTAAAAGGGCTAAGTTAGTCTCTTGGCTCTCCTGATAGTTATTATGAATGTTATTATGTGTTATTATAGTAATTATGAGTGTAGTCCGAAATAATGGATGTGGAAGTGCCTTGTCCACTAGAATATGTGAAATCCACATAGGTTGGTATTACTACCGTATTGCTCATGATGCATGACCACCTTCTCTGGGTGCCAGAACTAATATGAATATTTGGTAGAAGGAAAATTTCAGATTCTTTCCTAGGATGCTTGTCAAATTCCTAGCCAAGGCAATAATTAAGGGAGAAATAAAAAGGCAAAGCAGAGGCAGGGTTGGGGAGGGAATTGGGATAACTTTGCAGCTGCAGTCTCAGGTCTCTGGACTCCATGAGGCCATCTTCCATCCATTCACCATGGTAAAGAGTCAAGGGACAGCAGCAGAGAGGAGCTGTGCTCTCAGGATGTGTTCACTCACAGTGGGGAGGAGCTAAGACAGACTCTAAGAACTAAGAGATGGCATCACTACTGTCTATGCGGAACATAGGAAGAGTTGCTAGTTTCTCCAGAAAAAACATAGACAGATACAATTATTGTCCAGCTGGTTTGTGCAAGTGAATTCAAGGTTTGAGCAAACAAACTACTATAAGAAGGGAAGAACCGCCTCTGGGATAAAGGTGGGAAAAGAGTCAGGAGAGAGATGAAAATAAAAGCATATCAGACTCATAAAGAGCCTTTCTGACTAAATACTATGGGACACCAAGCTACCGCAGGGATCAGAGCCTTTTTGATGTTTCTATCCTCTTAGCCCTTCCTTACCAAATATCGGTACATTCCCTAAAGATTTGGGGGGTGGGAAAGCCCTACTTATTTACCCAGCAGGGGCAGAGAGTCATGAGCTTATTTGTACAAAGGAATGGGGAGAATAGAAGGAAGGTTTGGAGAACATTCCTTTCATTCATGAGAGTCATCAACAGCACACTTGATGGAGTTAGAGTTTTGAAATATGACTTTAGATGAGGACACAATTCAGTTCACAGCACTAGACACCGTGAAGATTTTTAAAATTGTTTAGCAATTGTCCATGCTTGCTATCTATATACTTTTCCTCATTCAATTCTGTCCATAACATTAGGAGGCAGGCCATTATCTCCCCATGTAACACCTTATAGAAAATAAAGTTGCAAGAGTTTAAAAAAGTTTTGAAATTGCTACTGTATCTGTTGGTGACCCCTGAATTAAAGCCCAAGGTCCACTTTCTCTATTCTGTATCACCCTGCCTGCTACTGCAGGTGCCTCAGTCCCTGTGTCCATAGGTTCTGTGTCACCTTGGAGAGGGGGTTCTCAACATATAGAGTGCTTGGCAGAGCTTGCCCGGTGCTAAAAAATAACCCCTGCCCCAGAGAACCCAGCCTGGAGAGAACATGTGGAGAAGGAGGTGTTTTAGGGGGAAATGTATCTAAGTCGGTTTAAAAATGATTATTTATTTATTTATTTATTTTTTAAATTTTCATTTGTTATATATGAAAACAGAATGCAATTCATATTACACATATAGAGCACAATTCTTTATATCTCTGGTCGCACACAAAGTAGAGTGACATCCTTTATGACTTCACACATGTACTTAGTGTGATGATGACCAACACATTCCACCGTCTTTCCTACCCCTATGATCCGCTTTGCCCTATCTAGAGTTCATTTAATCCTCCCATCCTCCTCACCCCTCACAGCATATTATGAATCGGTATCCTTAAATCAGAGAAACATTTGGCATTGGGTTTCTTGGGATCGGCTAATTTCACTTAGCATTATATTCTCTAGGTCCATCCATTTACCTGCAAATGCCATGATTTTATTCTCCTTTAATGCTGAATAATATTTTATTGTGTACATATACCACATTTTCTTTATCCGTTCATCTACTGAAGGGCATCTAGGTTGGTTCTAGAGTTTAGCTATTGTGAATTGTGCTGCTATAAACATTGATGTGGCTGTGTCCCTGTAGTATGCTGTTTTTAAGTTCTTTGGGTGTAGACTGAGGAGTGGGATAACTGGGCCAAATGATGGTTCCAATCCCAATTTTCCAAGGATTCTCCATACTGCTTTCCATATTGGCTGCATCAATTTGCAGTCCCACCAGCAATGTATGAGTGTGCCTTTTCCCCCACATCCTCACCAACATTTACTGTTGTTTGTATTCTTGGTAGCTGCTATTCTGACTGGAGTTAGATGAAATCTTAAAGTAGTTTCGATTTGCATGTCTCTAAATGCTAGAGATGTTGAACATTTTTTCATATATTTGTTGATTGATTGTATATCTTCTTCTGAGAAGAGTCTGTCCAGTTCCTTGGCCCATTTATTAATTGGGTTATTTGGTTTTGTTTTGTTTTGTTTTGTTTTTTTGGTGTTAAGATTTTTGAGTTCTTTAGGTATTCTAGAGATTATTGCTCTGACATGCATGTGGTAAGAATTTGTTTCCAATTAGTAGGATCTCTATTAACCTTACTGATTGTTTCTTTTGCTGAGAAGAAGCTTTATAGTTTGAATCCATTCTATTTATTGATTCTTGATATTAATTCTTGTGCTATAGGAGTCTTATTAAGGAAGTTGGGGCCTAATCCAACATGATGGAGATTTGGACCTACTTTTTCTTCTAATAGACACAGTGTCTCTTTTTTAAAGAGAGAGAGAGAGTTTTTCAATATATTTTTTTAGTTCTCGGCAGACACAACATCTTTATTTTATTTTTATGTGGTGCTGAGAATCGAACCCAGTGCTCTGTGCATGCCAGGCAAGCGCTCTATTGCCGCGTCTGGCTAACGGAGCCGAGTCCGGCGAGGGACGGCGAGGTTAAGAAGTACACAGGACACCAAGGTTCTTCTTCATCCAGGAGTCACCCTTTATTACTAACATCATCTCCTTTTATACCCCAAGCAGCAGAAGTGGAAAGTTACCCAAAAGAGGGAGGGAGAGGGGAGAAATTCGGTTGCGACATCTGCCATTGTTAGATACCGAAACTTCCCTTATCAGGAAGTCCACCAGAGCAGAAAAGGTCAAGACGTTCCCGTGGAGCACATATGTCCCAGGCGGATAAACAGGATAACCGCAATCCGCGCCATGGCCTTGTGAGCTGGCCACACTGGCATGCAGAACAAACAAGTGGAGGCTGGGCTCCAGGGGCCAGGGTGGACCTGCTGCCCACACTCTTCTGCTTGAGCCACATCCCCAGCTCCTAATTTCTACATTCTTGATCCACTTTGAATTGAGTTTTGTGCATAGTGAAAGATAGGGGTTTAATTTCATTTTGTCGCAAATGGATTTCCAATTTTCCCAACACCACTTTTTGAAGAGGCTATCTTTTATCCAGTGTACATTTTTTGGTGTCTTTGTCAAATATAAGGTAACTGTAATTATGTGGGTTAGTCTCTGTGTCTTTTATTCTGTACCATTGGTCTACAAGTCTATTTTGATTCCAATACCATGCTGTTTTTGTTACTATTGCTCTGTAATATAATTTTTTTTTAAAAAAATTTAAAGTCCTTTTTTTAAAAGAAAGAAAGAAAGAAATTTAGGGGGAAAAAGTGTTAGACTACTTCCCAAGATAGAATTACTTAGTTGTTTGGGGAAATTAAGATGTATTTTCTACCTGGGGAAATATGAAACTCCTATTATGGTTTGCTTCTGAAATGTCCCCCAAAAGCTCATGTGTTGAAGGCTTGCTTTTACCCCTAAGGCACTATAGGGTAGGAGGTGGGGCCTAGGTTGGAGGAAGTAGGTCATTGGGGTGTGTGTCCTTGAAGGATGTCTCTTGTCCCCATCTCCTTTACTCTCTCCCTATCTCTCTAAAATAAAGTAAGCAGATGTGCTTTATCTTCCTCTTTACATCTCCACCATGATGTTCTGCCTCACCACAGCCCAGAAACAATGAAGCCAAGTGACCATGAGCTGAAATCTCTGAAACCATGAGCCAAAACCAACCTCTCTCCTCCCGTTAAGTTGCTTTTCTCAGGCGTTTTGCACAGCCATGGAATGCTGACTAGCACGCATAACGCCCCCACTTTCACAGCTTCACAGTCTGCTCTGAGCACGACTCTGTGCACACAAAGCAATTGCTAAGGGAAATGTGCTTGCAATTGCTGTGACAAGCTTCTGCAAAATGTCAGAAAAAGGAGTCTGTGGATGAAATTATGAGAATGCATTGGTTGAATGGTTCATTAATTGAAGTGAACTTTCACTTTGCCAATCCGTCAGGCTTGACTTTCAGATAGAGTCCTTGTGAGTTTGAATGCCTACAAACTAACTTTCCCTTCAGTTGACAAGAGAAAGGCAGCATTAGAAGCATTCTCTCACTTGGATCTGGTGTATCTGTGGGGAAGGTAAATCAAAGCAAGAGGTAAATTCAACAGCTTTTATCTGAACAAGTTAATGTGTTTTCTCTTAAACTCATAGTAATAAACATGAGTTTGATAACATAGAAGATGTCTATCATAAGTGAGCTAATTTTTGTTTGCCAAAACTGAATAGCTCATTTTTGCTTTCCATCACTCTCGGATCCTACACTTAACTGAGTAGCTCCTCTGCACTCTCAGAATTAACATAAATTACATAATTTAATCTTCATAGTGGTCTAATAATGTGTGGTTATTTCCATGTTAGAAGTAAAGAGGAAAATGATGCCCAGAGAAATGAATGATGAGCAAGTTCTATCTGCTGTAAATTCTGCCTGCATGTCTCCATCCAATCTTTAGAGCTTAGCCAAGTACCCATTGCACTAGAGATGCTCAGTATTATTTGTGAAATTACTTAAAAGTAACTGAATCTCAAACTCAGATTTATGGCTCTTATGACAGCACTTTTCTTTGAATAACAGGATGGCCTCTCATTCAGTAATAATAGATAGTTATTTTTCTCCATTGGGCACTGATACTAAAGCATTGTATATATACTTTGTAATATCCATGTGGATTTTTCTATCTTTTTTAATAACACACATTTACTGTATAAAAAGTATTGAATAAAACTAAATAAGAATAAAAAACAACATATTCAAATCATTTGAAATCAGCCCAGTAAAAAATAACTGCCTCTGTTCTATAATATTCTTTGTTATGATAAAATCTATATTGTTTTCCAAACAAAAGAAGTGCCCTTCCCATTTACTTTCTGAGGCTCAACAATATTCTTTCTTGGATTCAAAGAATTTCTTTGTGATTCTCTAACAGAATTCCGTAGGGCCTTTCCTTGGCTGGTGGACACAAAGCATTGCTGGGGTTGGCAAGTCTCCCATTTCAAACATTTTAATCCAAGTGCTGTTAGGAAAAAAACAAACACCAAGGACATCTCCAAAGGGCAATAACCTTGTGTTTCCATGTAGAGAACAAGTTTAGGTGGGTTTAGACTAACAGCATGCTTTTCCAGTGCCTTGGTTAACTCATTGTGGAGGTGGAGGTATCCATTCAGATGATGATTAGGGCTATTTCCAGACTAAGAATGTTTTGACAAAATGTTCCATTTACTACTAAAGATGGAGAAACTAAAGGGTGGGTTTCAAGACACTCACAATAAGATCCAGAGCTATGACAGTCCTTCTTTAGGCCTTGCCTGGTGACTTAACAACCAGAACAGCCCATTAAGTTTTTCAAGTTCTTCTTTTCCCCTAGAACTAGACATACTATGTTATGACTCTCTGACTTCAATTGAGAGAAGATAACTGAAAGCTACATTTGATTGGTATGAGACATTAAGAAGAAGCTGCCTCTCCCAGTAAAATTCACTTAGTATTGTCAACTAGTGTTCTATCTCTTTATTTCCCCCTCAATTCTGACCTCTTGTTGGATTGCTAAAAGCAGTGACATTGTGCTTAGCCAGAATGTGTCTCAGACCCCTCTCCCATAACAATAAGTGGACAGGGTGGGGAGAGGTTTTTTTTCTAAGGTAGAAACATCACCTTTGCCCTGCAAGAACTTTAATTTCTTATTATTTTATTTTTATTAAAAAGACCTCTGACTTGACTTTTGTGAGTGAGGAGGAAGAAGTATGGCAAATATAAAGGGGAGAGAAGAGAGTAATACGGCATTATCTTCTGTAGAAAAATGTGTTTTGGGTGACAGAAGCTGACAGAGGGAAAACACACAGACAGTCAATGACAAAAGTCTTGGTGGAAGCTTAGGGGACTAATCCTGATGCTTACTTTATTTTCTTTTTAATGGGATGTCAGTTCTGAAGAATAAACAGTCTTTCCTGAATCCAGAGTTATAAGCACTTATTTGTCTAGATAAAGTGCAGAAAAGAAATATTGTGTGCTGCAGCCCATAAGTCATCTTCATGGCCTTTCAGGTAAACTACCAAGGATTTTTACTGTTCAACTCACCGGAACACAAATTGGTAAACTGAGAGCTAACTGATCATGGCCATTGAAGCAGTCCAGAGCTGAAACCCAAAATTCCATTTTTATTTGAAATGCCACCATCAATTATCTACAAAACTACTACAACTGAGGATGCACACAAAAAGGAGGGGATGCATTAGACCGCTTCAGGGAAAGCAAAATTTCAGGGACTTCCTTTAAATTATTCAAAACATAATTTGCTTTAAAAATTCTACCTGCTACTAAAATTGTAATCAGTGATCAAGGTGGTTTTAACCCCAGTTTAAATGAAAAATCTGAAGATTAGCGGTAGAATCAAATATATGTGTAGATACAAGTTTGTATTTTGAACCATTTCATCCTGAAATCAGGAATATACCTTGGCTGGACTCTACTATGTTACGGACTCTAATCCAGTTCATTTCTTTACAGTTATTTTTCTTTTTAAGTGAGCATTATATGCCAAGCAAATGTTCAAGGTCTGAGGCCACGGCCCTCCTGGAAACCCTGCCTAGTGGAAGGATAACATGTATATGACTATGACACCATAGACTGAGGGCCATGTTGGTAATTTGATTTCAATATCTGTTTAACCAGAGCCCTCAGCAGCATGGCATTACCTGTGCTTAGAGAGATGGGAAAGTTTCCTTGGCTCTGCAGTGTCACACAAATCCTCTACTTTCTCAAGCTATTCCTTGGTCCCATATGCCCCTGAAAATAGAAGTTCATGTAGTATAGTCTAAGTACTTGAAAATCACAGATTAAGATGACAGAACTATAGTTTATCTCCATATGTGGACAAATAGCACTTCATCTCCATCTGGAAGGCCAAGTTTGAGTTTAGATTTACAGGACTTCATGTGGCACCATGGGGTTAGTAGCCCCTCTCCTGGCTCCTGACCTAAAGATAGCCCATCTTCCAGTCCCACCTGAGCTCCATACAACATCTTGTGGAAGCAGGCAGATTGGTCAGTCCTCAAGAGCATGGACTAGGGAAGAGCACACATGGGCCCAGGGATCAGGCTCGGGCATTTTTCAAGTAATTTTCCCTATTACTCTTGTTTGTAAAAATATTCCACAATATCAGGACTTCCTAACTATTGGTGATAGCTATTTAAAACAAATTTTTTTAGTTGTAGTACCTTTATTTTATTTATTTTTATGTGTTGCTGAGGATTGAACCTAGTGCCTCACATGTGGTAGGCATGTGCTCTACCATGGAGCTATAATCCCAGCCTCTATCACGGACTTTTACTTTGTCCTTCCCCCATCTCATGTGGTGACTTCTCTTCATCTCCAACGGAAATTCTGTGGTCAAAGCTTATAATGGTTCTTATTTTCACTTCACTCTCCCTTGTTTAAGTCTCCTTTACTACACTGCCTTAGAAACCCCTAGCTCTGCTGAACTCTAATACTCCTATTATTCTGTGGCTCCATGCATGAAATTGAAAGTTTGGGGAAGCACAAATTCAGAATGCCTGATTTCAACAAATTTGCCAACCTTGACTTTATGGGGAACTTCAGTGCTTCCCAGAAAACATTTTATGCTTTCTTTATACATTCTCTCTCTTCTGTTTGACTGCTTCAGACCTTAGGAGTTCTTAAAACTTCAAATCTTTCCTCTCTTCACTCTCTGATGATAATCTGGCTTTCTGTTTTAACTGAGGATACAGAAGCAATCTGAATAGAACTTTCAAAGGTTACCACTCCAAATCTACCTGCTGGCTTGCATTTCAATCTACATTTTTCACATTCCTGCCTGTTACTCAAACTGAACTGCCCTTGCTCCTTTCTAAGGCAAATTCCTTCACTTATGCGTGACATCCTCTCATCCTCTCCAGTCTATTCATAAATCTCACTCCAACAATGATCTTGTGGTTCTTCTATATCATAAAAATTTTCTAAGCTACTCAATTATTCCCATCACCATATAAATATGCTGTTATTTCTCTCCTCTTGAAAAAGAAAAAAAAATTGTTGGTCTCTTGCCATAGACCTCTTTTCATCTATTATATAGTTTCTCCACTGTCCTTTACTTTAGCGCTGGAATCCTTTTCTTTATTTATTTCTTGAAGTCCCCCAACTCAAGCTTTTGACTCAATTACTTGACTGGAAACACTTTAGGCAGGTTCACTTATGACCTCGATGGAGCTAACTCCAAGGGCCACATCTCTTCTATAATAGTTTCCATAAATTTTCTGCAATGATGGACCTCAGCAGTTCCTCCCACCAAGACTGATGCCACTCCTTCTATCAAAAATAAAGCCACGCTAGGATAAAACTCAGTGGTGAAGCACTTGCCTAGCAAAGGCAAGCCCCCAGGTTTGATCCCAGCACTGGGGAAAAGAAAAGTAGGCCCGCCTTCCCTGCTTGGGCCTGTGCCTTGCTTTGACCGACAGAATACATTGGAAGTGCTGCTCTGCCCACCCCAAGCCTTGTTCTCTTCGTTCCTTCTCTCTTTCCCACTCTTCCTTTTTAGAATGCCAAGTATCTTGCACATACTACATTATAGTGTATGCTTAATAAATAACAGATTGTAGGATTTTGAGAGGGGAGGATGAATTAAAAAATCAGGAATAAAAGAAGATGGGAAGAGAAGCAAAAGCAGTAAGGCATTAAAATTTATAAAATGTTTAGGATGCCGAGTGATCTTTTGTCTCTCAAATATTAAGATGGAAAAAAAAATAACCATGAAGCTTGGGCCAGATTTTTAACAGTTGTGAATTCCAGGCATACCTATTTAACTTTGGATCTTGTCCTCTGAAGACTAAAGGATTTATGGGGGAATGGCTTCCACATGGAACTTCTTAAGTACAGGTCTCAGTTACTTCATTGCTCCAGAAACTCAGGGCTCCTCCTTGTTTCCCACCCTTCTTGATTTTTATCTTTCCTTTCTGACTTTCTTCTACATTTTACTTTCTGACTCCCAGTTTGTCATCTAGTTAAATGACACTGCTCACACTGTATTCTTACCAGGTACTCTTCACTGGTGTTATTGTTCCACTTGTGATACTGTTTCTATTCTCATCCCCTTATGAGTTGTATTTATTCTTCAAGATCTTGCTTTGTCCCCAGAGGCTCCAAGAATTCTTTCTCAGTCATTTTCTCCACAGACCTTTTTCCCCATTCACTGAAGTTCTCTTTTAATTATGACCGATACAACTTGGCTTGACACTTGATGGCTCTCTGTGTGTTATGTGTGCATCAACTTCATGTAAGGCCTCTTACATCCTATGATACATTTTGGTGACCTCTGTATACTTAAGGTGTCTGTGAGCTAGATACATGGAATAAACCTAAGGAGCCTGCCATCGAGGGTTAGGGCTAGGATGGGTGGCAGTGGAGGATCCTGATAGTGTCAATGGTACCCATGACTTAGACACAAGGAAATGGTCATTTTATTCTAAGACGTGTTCTAAATGTTTCCTGTAAAATGAGCAAAGTGTGGACTTCCCAATTTCTAGCTCTCCATAAGGCAGCAAATATATAGAAATGCAGATCATAAAATGCAAAGAAGGAAAATGGGACTGTAGTGTCAGAGAAACAGATGCAGGAGGTTAGCAGAGTGGATATTTTTAGAAGCCTGTCCTGTTCCATTCTCTGGTTTGTAGAAGTAGAAACACAGCAGTCAGAGCTACAGAATAGCTAAAAGTCAATTTAAAATTGGAACTGTGTAAAATTGTTGAAGGAAAATCTGTAAATTCTCTGCAATTGGTATGAAAAGTCAATGTTAAGAGACAGCTATAGTTGCAACACAGAATGACATGAAACATAATCAAGGAACACAGGACAACCAAACGTTAATGACAAAAGAAAATATGAAATGTTTCACCAATTTTTTTTTTAACTGAAGAGAGTTGGAAAGCTAATAACAGAACTATATTGTCCATCATAGCATTATAATAAATATGATTCCAATGGAGATTTTCTTGCAAAATTGTTCACATATTGTCATGTGTGAATAATTCTGGTGTAACGGGAAATACTTCAAATCTGCAGTTGGAACTTTGTTTCAGACCTTTTGCCTATTGCTCTCTGCTCATTTATTCATTCATATATTCATTCAATCATTCCAACAAATTTTTTTTTAAATTTTTGAACTTATGTTCCGGTCTCTAAATAAGTTTAAGTAAAAGTTTTATACTTTTGGAACTCAAATTTCTCATCTGCAAAATACAGATAACTATTTCTATACTGATGAATTATAAGGCCTATGGAGAATTCTATGAGATAGTGTGAAGAAGAATTGAGCTACAAATATAACTTTTCTCTTTTTTCTAGAAAATGAACATAAGTTCCTTTAACCTGGTCTAAGTAATGCAGTAGTTACCTTAGGAGTGCTACTGCAGAAACCATCTTTTGGTCATCTAAGCTATTATTGAAACTATGAACAGCACTCAATCACCCATCCACAGTGCTTACAACACTCCATATATAGTTCAATTTTACCTAAAAACTGACAAATTGAATTGGGATTAGTCTTATTGCATTGATCTTTTTACTCAGTTAAATAAAAAATATTAATTCAGAATCTATCACACACACACACAAAAAAAAAAAAAAAAAAAAAAAAGAAAGAAAAAAGAAACCAGAAATAAGAAAAAAGAAAAGGTTTCTGATGCTCACAAAGAGGGTCCAGAGGATCATAGAGTCCTGAGGGCCACAGGGAAGCCTGCAGTGCCCTATTTCTTCAGGTAAACACTAGCACTCCTCTTCAAGAAAGCCCTACCTTGTCGATCTGTGTCCATATTGGATTCAAATTACAGTTTTCACTAGTGCCAACATTTCAACATACTTTACACACATGCCTCCCTGAGCCCTCCTTTGCCCCGAGAAGCCTCTCTCAAAGAAAGCATCCTTAGAAAGAAGGTGCAGTGGTGCACACCTCTAATCCCAGTGATTCTGGAAGGATGAAGCAATAGGACCTCAAGTTCAAGACCAGACTCCTCAATGTAATGAGATTCTGTTTAAAATTTAAAAATTAAATAAAAAAATAAAAAGTGATGGAGATGTAGCTCAGTGGTAAAGCACCCTTGGGTTCAATCCTCAATACTACAGGGGGAAAAAAAGGAATGGAGAAAGAAAACATTGGGTAACTGTAAACTCAGTGGTTAGAGAATCAGACTAGTAGTCTGTGCATATTTTTAGCCCAGAGGGGAAGAAAGTAAGTACTTGGTTTTTCAGTGGTTACTCAAAAATGAAAGAATGCAGCTGGATAACTACTTTTCTTTCCTTCTTGGCTTGGCTAATGCACTCTAAGCTTGCATTGATAGAACACAGTTTTTGAATGTAAGGGGCAGAGTGCCACTCTGTGTTGGTCAGATCACACCTCAAACACACAGTTCAGTTCAGGACATTGATAAAATAAAATATCATCTGTGTTCCTCTGCCACTGGCATCTAGGGATTTGGGCCTAGGGGTGAAAAAATGTACAGAGAACACGATTGCTGTCTTCACAGTAGGAAAGGCTGTCAGAGCGAAGACAGATTAGACTCACTCTGTGCTGCCTGCCCTCCAGAGCCACACTGGGGTCAGTGGATAGAAGCCACAGGGAGGCAAACCGGGGCTCCACGGAAGGAAATGCTTTCTAAATTATGAGATCACTTCACATAGCAGAGAGTTGCCTCAGGAGGCAGAGAGCTCCCAGGTACCAGAAATGTGCAAGTGAAAGCTGAGCCATGCTCTGCCAGAGCTGTCACTGCAGGCGTTTGAGCACTGGAAGGGGATTTAGGAAAATGATGTCTCAGATCTCTTATACTCAACATATTCGTGGCTCCCGTGAGTCAAGGCAAAACAGCCTGCTCAGAGGCTGCTCTCTTGTTTTTAAACACTCTAAGCAAGCTTTCTTGAATACCTTCTCTAACAAATAAGAATTTATTGTTTGGGGATAGCCTTTTGAGGTTTTTCCTCAACTCTTTGTCCCATTTAGGTAGAAAGAATGTATTTTACAGTGAAAATGCAGATATCCTTGCATTTCTCACAACCCTTTACATTTAAGATAAATTGCCATTTGTTTTATTTTGTAGAAAGCAGAGTATTACTCTGGTGGTGTCCGTTGAAAATGAGGGAGCTAGGCATGTGTAGGAGCAGGGAGTGTGATCCTTCTTCTCAATTTTGCTATTAACCTAAAACTTCTCCAAAAATTAAGCCGACTAAAAACAAGTATTATTTGTACAAAATGTCCTTGACTGTGCCACATTTGTGAGAAGGGGATTTTTGCTGCTCTTTCATGAGCTCTTCTGGTCCTTTTATCAGCAGGAATGAAATGATACACTTGAACCTCATAATTGAGCTGGGTGTAAGAGAATGTTTTCAAATATGTAGGCAGGGCTTAGGAAAATAGATTGTGCAGAAACTAAGCTCTGATAGTAATGGGTGCAGTTATTCCTCTGGTTCTGAAGAAGCAAAAGAGTAGTTTGCAAAAGCCACTGAGGGTCCCTGTAGGAAAAGAACAACTGCCTGAAGCTGGTAGAGGACCAGCCAGCCCATGGTGACAGGCAGGGGAGGGGCTGAGGGAAACAGTCCTTATCCTCACACCCCCCAACTCTCTTGCCACAGGGCACAGAGTGGGGAGAGGAAGCTTGAGAGTGAATATGGAGAGGAAGTGGGACATGTCTGGCACTGTCCTTTCCCATAGCACCATTTAGGTCACCATTTACCATCTGCTACTCTTGCAGCCTGAAATATAGCTCCTAGAAGAGTCTATATAATTGACTAAGATTCCTGACTGACTCTAAAAGGATTTAAAGCAGTCATTATTTTGATTTATGGAAACTAAATATTTATCAACAATACATATTTCAGTGCCAATCAAATGTTTGGGTTCATTCAACAAAGGGTTTTGGACTGGTAGATTTTCTGATACTTCAATTCTTAAAAAAGCTTTATTAGGACTGAAGGGCTCCTTTCTTTTATTAAACAGGGTTAAACTTAAGGAAGATAGTTCAATATTAATACGTCTTGTGGAGTCTGATTACCAACAGAAGATGAATACTTCGTTCACGGCACGGGAACGGTTATCATGTTGGGGAATTGACGTGATTTTGACATGAGACGGGGGAAGGGCTAGGTGGCTATCCCAGATTCTGTGCACACATTTCCTCCTCCTCACCCAGAAGGAATTATCAGAAAACAAGTGAGTCTGGTATTTAAACATAAATTCTCCTGTAATTTGGTGCTCTTCAATGGAGGTTTTCAGAGCTCAATTTCAGTTTCATCTCAAAGTGGAATTTCAGAGTTACTTGACAATAACAGGTTTGCTCTTGAAAAATGAAAGTGGAAAGTGAAGTCTGGCTCCCTCCACCCCCACTTTACTCACCCTGCTGTGGGCTTCCAGCCTCTTCCAGAGTAAAGAGCATACTGGGTGCTGATGGAAACATAGTGACCTACTTTGTGGGAACTATTTTGGTACAATCAAATGTTTACTATAGCAGGGTGTTCAAATCTTTCTGAGAAATCTATGGAACTAAAAATAAGAGCCTTCCATAGTCTTGTGGACTCATGCATTGGACCTCCTGTGAGATCTACTGGGCATATGGACTCCATACAATGTATAAAAGGAGGCCTCATGGAGTCCCTATCTTGATCCCAGATTTCTCTAGGTTTGCATATAGAAAGGTTTTCTTTGTCATTCTTTGCCTGAAATATCTCAGTAAGATGATCAAGAACAATGACGTGGGGCTAGAGTTGTGGGTCAGTGATAGAGCGTTTGCCTGGCATGTGTGAAGTCCTGGGTTTGATCCTCAGCACCACATATAAATAAATAAAATTTAAAAAAAACTATTGACAACTAAAAAAATATTAAAAGAATAAAGATATGCTAGCCCACTCCGAAAAATGAGGAATCTCCTGACAAGAAATTTCCACCTAAACAAATGTCATAAATCCTTTGCTTTAGGTGCCAGGCTGGAATAAGTTGGTAGAGTTGGACTCCTTAGATTCCAATGGGGAAAGCAGATGCATATCAGGTGTTAAAAATATAGAATCTGTTTGTAGCTAATAAAATATAACTAAAATCAAATCTTCTGTTTAATATTTTAAAATTCAATTCTAAATAAATTTGATAGGATATAAAACTATTAGTAGAATTAGGAATGATTGGGGGTAAAGGGTTAAAAGTGTAAGATGTAATTAATTCATTGCCAGGAATTAAATAGAAAGGTTTTAGAATATGTGTTATCTTGTGGCCTTTGTTTGAAGAAGCAGCTTTGTAGATGGTACTTCTTAACTACTCCATACTAATTGTATTTTAATGAAAGAGACTCAGTACAGGTCACTCATCTATGACTTTCTTGTGATTTACTATTTGATAAATATTGCCCAGTGGAGGAAAAATTTTTTTTTCAGATTCAACTTATTGCTTTTCCCAGGAAATACTTGAAGTAGATGTCTTTTGTAAGTAAACTTAAACTGGTACAGATTTATCAAAGGAACATTCCAGTTCAAATAATGAAGAGCTAACCGTTGGTCAAATAATTGGGGGTTGGGCAGAAGGAGAATCCAGAATATATTGCATGTTATACCAATCCTTGTACAAATATGTCTTGGGAGACAGCCTGCTCAGTTCTTTTGCAATAGAGTTGGTTTGAAAAGCGACATAAAACCTTCACTATATCATGTACATTTTATACACCTTACAGTTTTTTGGTAATAAAAATATGAAAAGGGTTTGTCAAAGTGTGAAAATGACAAATGATTACACATAAGTTTTGTCTTATGTTTCAGGTGGGAATGGAAGCCAGAGAATGGTGTACAATGGTCACAATTTCTCTTAAATTCTTGTCACCACTTAACGAATAAGATCAGAAATGGCCCTATTTGCTCCTTTTTTTTTTTCCCAAAGTTATCCCTCAGTGGAAGACAAATAAAAGCAATAATACCGTTAGCAATGGGCAGGGAAAAGGAAATAGTTTTAGACCAATGGTAAAGCATGTCACTTCCTTTCAGAATCCTACAGAAGTACACAGGACAGAAAGTAGACGATTTCAATACAAGTCCCAAAGTCATATTTCTTACATGGGAGAATTTGTACAAAACACAAAAATTGCATTGCATTTCAATACATTTAATGATTTAAAATATTTCTGCAGTTGCCCATCATTTGAGGAAGATATTCTCATTATTCTGAGTTGTCTGCCTCTCCAGTCAAAAATTCTGACACCCATCCATCCACCCAGACAGCACAACAGATGCATCCTCATCAATTATTGTAGTTCCTAAGTGGACCATGTCCTCATGCCCCATGCCTTTCCTTCACTCATTCAATCCATATTTCCTGGGTATGTTCCAGACACAGATGAACAAGTTGATGTGATTCAAATACTGTGCAACAATCCCACTTCCACCAGAAATAAACATAAATAAAATAATCATAAATTGTGATGCTGTTTTAGCCAGCTATTTCACTGCTGTGGCTAACAGATCTGATCAGAACAATTTTAGAGGAGGAAAAGTTTATTTGGGTGCCCACAATTTCAGAGGTCTTAGTTCATAGAAGGCCGGCTATGTTCCCTGGGGCTCAAGGTGAGGCTGAACATCATGGCAGGAGGGTTGGCAAAGGGCAGCAGCTCACATTATGATCAGAAAACAGAGAGAGAGAGAGAGAGAGAGAGAGAGAGAGAGAGAGAGAGAGAGAGAGAGAGACTCCACTTGCCAGATACAAATATATACCCAAAGTCACACCCCAGTTCCCACCTCCTCCAGCCGTACCCTGTCACTTTAGTTACCACTCAGTTAATCCCTATCAGGAGATTAATTCTCTGATTGGGTTAAGACTCCCACAACCTAATCATTTCTCCTCTGAACCTTCTTCCATTGCCTCGTACACACGTGAACTTCTGGGGAACACTTCACCATAACAGATGCTGATGAGGGAAAAGAAAAAAACAAAACAACAGTAACTCTGAGTGTAGACATAGAGATAATACAAAGGAGGAGAGAGTGGGGTGTGATGTTTGGAATGTGCCTGGTGAAGACCAGGATAAAGATTTACAGACAGAGGGAATAACATGTTCAAGTTCTACAGTAAGAAGACTTTCCTTTCTCAGATTGAAGGAATTGAATAAAGTCCAGTGTGGCTGGATCATGATAATGTAGGAGACTGGAGGTACAGTGTGGGGCACTGAAGGGAAAGCCAGGTGTCAGATCATGTAGGGCTTTGTAGCTCATATCAGGGAAATTTTATTAGACATTGTTGGTTGGATTTAAGCAAAGGGGTGAAATAAAACCCATTTGTGTCTTGAAAGATTGCTCTAGCATCTGTGTTATTTAATGAACTAAAAGAAAGACGAGAGACATTGGGTGAGTGACTTAGAAGCCTAGTCTGGATGACAAGGAAAGGAAGGATGTGAATGGATTCAAGACATGTGGAGAGGTAGAATTAACAGGGCAATCGAGGCGTTCTCTTCCTATTTCCCTTGCCTTAGAGGTCACATTACCATGTTACTCTGAAGACCCTTCAGTCCCACAGGATTAGACAGCCCTTGTGTTCTCTAAGCAGCCTGTGCCATACTTCCACGATGTGACATTCCATCATGTTGACTTTCTTGTCTGTGACCCATTCTAGGGCAGAGGCTATGGCTTATCTGTATCCATAACTGTATCCCTAGCATAAGCACAGAGCTCAGTGCCTCGTCCATTTTTATATCATCAACCCAAGCACAGAGCCCAGTGCTCCACAGGCGTCCGATGAAGGGATATGTCATACTCTCTGGACTTTGGAGAGTTCTTCATGTGATGTATACCACTGAGTGGGAGCCAGATCTAGGGGCTTCAGATTGATTTTGATATTGAAAGGACTGTAGAAAAGTTAGTGCATTCGGTGGATACCCATGTCCATTAGAAGTGACTGAAAAATCTCAGACAGCAAGGCAAATTGATTTTTCCAATGCCATTTCAGAAGAAGGAGTTCTTGACTAAGGTGGACTCTCTCAAAAATACTTTGAGTTCCACTCCTAAACCTGCTGGGACAATTACTGGACAGAAACACTGGCTTGCAACATATAGCTTAGCAGACACTGTCATTTTTGACAAGGGGTTTGCATTTATCAGCTGTGTGTCTGAGAACTACTGGACAGAAATCATAACCAAGCTGTCACCACAGCCTCCTATTACCTTCAAGCAGATTCATTTTAATTCACCTCCATAAAGATTTAAGTGCCTAACATGCACCAGGTGTTGTACCTGGCTATTAGGGTAGGGATGGATGTCAGAATATTTATAAAAGGTCTCTTCTGAAGCACTTGCAGACCAATAGGGAAAACAACTAAATTAATGGTTACAGGTGAGGGTGTATATATACACAGTATATGTACAAACATTATATGTATGTATCTGGGGGAAAATATAAGAAGGTAATTTATTTATTCTTCTGAGAGAAAGAAGAGATTGTATATTTAGTCAAAAAGAAGCTGACATGAGTTGGATCGGTAGAGTTTGTTACCAGTCTCTCTTTGTCAACTTCCCAGAACCAGGTAAGCTCAAGGCTTAAGATAGCGGCTCAGAGCTAGACTGCCTGGGTTCAGATCAATGACTGTGGGACATGTACAGCCTCCGCCAAGTTATTTAACAGCTCTTCTCCTCAGCTTACTCAACTATAAAATGGGATGTTTACAGTACATTTCCCATAGGGTTGCTGTGAGCATTAAATGAGTGAGTACATGTGAACATGAATAGGCCATTCCAGGTAGACAGAATAGTACAAGCAGAAATAAAAGTCATCCCTGGAATGTCAAGAAGAGCAAAGCTGCCAGGCACAGTGGCCTGTAATTCCAGTGGCTCAGGAGGCTGAGGCAGGAGGATGGCAAGTTCAAAGTCAGTCTCAGCTAAAGCGAGGCACTGAGCAAGTCAGTGAGACCCTGTCTCTAAATAAAATACAAAATAGGGCTGGGGATGTGGCTCAGTGTTGGAATGCTCCTAAGTTTAGTCCCCAGTACTTCCCACCCCGACACACAAAAGAAGAAGAAGAAGAAGAAGAAGAGGAGGAGGAGGAGGAGGAGGAGAAGGAAACAGAGTACAGTGTGCATGAAGAGAGGGAGATCAAAAACAGTTTCATGGCTCCAATTCTTTGTAAGCCTCAGTAAGAAATTTGGATTCTATGTCATTGATTATGAGAACTGTCAGTGATTTCAAACAACAGTGTGATCATGTCTAGAAAAATCCTTGTAGCAAGAATAAAAAGGTTGGAGTAGAAGGAGAAAGATAAGGAGAGGCAGAAAATCTAACCAGGTGGTTACAGCAGTGATCTACAAGAAATAATTTAAAACCTGGCATAGGAAGGCAGCAGCTGGGCATGACAACCTGGTAAATATAAAGTTTCCCAAACATTTGTGCCACATTTTTTTCTCATACAGCATTCCAAGAATTCCTCAGGATTCCGCTTGGGAAATGCTAGCTCAACACTTGCTCATTTTGGGATGATTTAATTTTACCTCCTTATGTCTCTCTGTGTCTTCAATTATGTATCTCTGTAGCCCAGGAGGATATCATAATCACAAACAGAGGTACTTATAAATTAACTGATGCACAGTTTATCAGATCAGTAACAAGCAAGTGTTCCTTAGAAAATGAGTTTGTTCTGGGTCCTCAGGCTTCTCACTGCAGCCAGCCCTGCCATGAAGCTTGGCTGCCCTGGAAGCTTTGTGGAGAGGATAGAGTGGGAACAGTTGTATTTGGAGAATATTAATTGGTGGTTGTTATAGATTTTAAATGGGAGAGGAAAACATATTGCTGGGGACTTAACTTTGCCTTTCCAATGTATTTGATGCAGTTCTGTCTGAAGATAAAAACAACAAAAAATTCTCAGAATGTTGCAGGCATAATTATTAACACCCCACCTTCCCTCGTTTTCTCTCTCTCATACACACACACACACACACACACACACACACAAACACACACACACACACGCAGTAATCCTATAAATCAGGCAATTAATTATCCCTACTTTGGGATGAGCAAACTGAGTCCAAAGAAAGCTAAAGTCACATAAGTAGTAAAAAATAAAACCAGGAGCATCAATGACAATAACTGGTGTTTAGTGAATATGTGAGAGATTACACAGGATAAGTGAATAAGAAATTGGTGGTAAGAGTTAGAAAAGAAAACTATGCATTCAGCTTAATGACAACTTTAGGGGTCAAAACAGGAAAGGGGTCTTCTTAACCTGGACAGCATTCTAAAGAAATTACTCTCCAAATGAGGGACTCTTTGAAGTAGAGGTAGAAAAGAAAGAGTGAAATTTACTCAAGATTACAGAAAATGCTGTATATTGGGACCGTCAGAACATTTCTCTGCTGTCAGGATCAAGCCCTTCTAATAGTAGTGGTTCTTATAAGTGGCATTTGAAACAGATACCTTTTCAACTGTAAAGAGTTTACTGAGTGAGGCCTGAGAAATGTTTTCAACTTGCTTGATACTATGACCTTGAGAATAAAAATGTTGTCTGTGTATTTAGAAGGAGGTGCAGAAGGAGTCCTTCAGAAGGCTGGGTGGCAGTGCTCAACAAGCCATCAGGCCTTACTGAACCTGTAAATAAGCTCTGAAAGTCTAGGAACCTCACCCTCCATGTTCAGTGTCAAAGCATAAAAATCATCCACCAATAAACAATCCTAGAGTATATGCTAGTGCTGAGTACTAGGAGCCCCAAATAGACAAGATAGGATTTCTAATCTCCAGGGCCTTGTCATCAACTGGCAGGAAGATAATATAACCTTCACCATAAATTTAGAAAGCAGGTTTATAAAATTACTCTTCCAATAAAACTTCAAGTGCATGTTTACATCTTACTGGGTATATTTATACCTACTAAGTTATTTGTTTGTTGTCTAAGTGAATAACATAAATATGAATAAGAATGGCTCAATTAAGATATAGGACTTGAAAAGGAATTTTAGGTGGGTTTAGATTATTAAGCAACAGATGAGGAGAAGGGCATTGGAGAAGGAGGAGAAGCAAAGCATCAAATGCTGATAAAAGATCAGGGATGCTGTGAAACGTGAAGGAAAGCCCTTGGGCTTCCCTAGTGGAGAAGGATTTTACTGATCTGGAATTATAAAATTAAATGCCTACAGAGTACAATGCTAACATTAAACTAGATTTTAGAAGAAAATATTTCTTCTAAAGTCAGAGTTCACTCTTAGATCTTCTTAACTCCCTCAGTGTTGCTACTTGATTTTGCTGTGTTTTGTTTTGTTTTTGGTCTTCAGAGCCCTGAAAACGTTTTCTTGATTCCAATTCTTTCATTCCCAAGGTTGGAATCAAGAGGTGATCATTTCTTCAGGCAACACAGAAACTCTATCTCCTCACTAGTTTAGAATTCTGTCCTTCTCTGACCTGTCCTTGACCCCAGAGGAGGCTCAGTAGAGCACCTTCCAATTAGGCTCCTCCTTATGTTAAAAAGGCAGGCCCTGGCCAGCATCAGTGCTGTGCTATTCTATGAGCGCATATCTCATGTGTCACAGCAGGCAACCTGGCGCTGACATCCAGCAAACCCTGATTGCCATCAATCTGCACTCAGAATCTTCTACCCAAGCATCACAAGACATCATTTGGGGCTGACATCTTTGGGGCCAAGTCCCAACCTGGAGATGTGTATCACCCAGAGATGACAGTCTGATCAAAATGCATGATGGATAGGGTCAGACCATTAAACTATCACTCAAGAGCAAGGAGGCAAAAATTGTCAAGGTAGGAGTGTCAGGTGTGGGGAAGGTAATTTCTGACAGGTGATTAATGCCAAGGAGCCAGTAATCATCCAGGTACTGCTAAGAGAAATGGGCAGTTATACACACACACACACACACACACACACACACACACACACACATTTTTTTCTTTTTTCCTGTGACAGTGTTCCCTTCCCCCATTATTGAACTCTGGTTTGACAATACATCACAGAATAACTTCACAGATAACTTTCCCCCCAGTTTAAAATATTTATGTGCTTAACTATATAGGATTTATATGCTATAATTTGGATCTGGAATGCCCCCCAAAGGCCCATATATTAAAGGCTTGATTCCCAGCATGGCACTATTTGGAGGTCGTAGAACCTTTAAGAGGTGGGGCCTAGTGAAAGGTCTTATGTCATTTGAGAGAGTGCCCTCAAAGGGGATTGTGGGATGTCAGTCTTGTTCTCCTTCACTCTGTCTTCCTGGCCACAAGCTGAGAGCTTCACCATGTACCCCTACAATGGTGTAGCCAAAATAAAACTTTTCTCTTTTTAAATTGATATCTCAGCTATTTTGCTACAGCAATAGAAAGGTGAATTCTACCCAAATCCCATAGCCTTCCATCTTTTGAAAATCAACTGAAATCCTCCCCAGTTCTGATTGTCCTGCAGGAAGCAATATGTCTGTCTGCCTATGATAAATCTGGGTTTCATCCATGATTCTGAACAAATGATTCTATCTCTCTCAGTTTCTTCATCTATAAAATGGGATTGTTTTGAGAATTAAAGGAGGACATCATCTTAATGGTTTATATAAATGTTTAATAAATACTAGGTAGTTTTACTATCATTGTACTTCTGATATGCTTGTTATGCATATCAGAAAATTTTTCAAAAACTGTGTAGATTTTTAGGAACATCAGGCACTTGAAGGAGGCAGGTATAATGGACAAGGGCAAAGGGTACTTTGGACACCTGAATCATGGTGAAATGGGCCTGAGGACCTTGAGAGGAGAAGTGGAGCAGGAAACAGCCAAAGCCGCACTAGAAACTACTGGAAGTTGGTTCTCTTTTCCCCTAAACCCATGTTCAAGACCCAGCAGATCACACAAAACATGGAGGCCTTTGCAGAGGTCATACAGAACCCTGAAGGACTATAGAGCCCAGAGTTAGGAGCAATGAAATTCCAGTGTAGACTTCCAACAGGCTCAGGGGCCCACGTGCTGACAGCAGCGTGTCTCCAGGTCCAAGTGAGATGCAGAAGCCAAACTGGTTATTTCAACTTAGTACAAATACTTGTTAACTAGGCTTGAAGAATTAGGAAGGCAAAGAGAATTCTAAGGTAATGAAGAGGCAGCAAGCACAAGAAACAACTTCAAGCTCTGGGGTTAAGGAAACAAAGGAAGAGATTACAATTATTCAAACTTGGAAGTCTGGAAGAAATACCGTTTTGGCAAGTGTCTGGGGTGGGGGCACTGTTCAGCTGCTGCTGGGGGCTTGGAGGAGGAGAGATGAAGCTGGTTTTTAAATGTCAAAAAATCTGGTTGCACACAGGATTCAGCTTCCGCCACTGGACTGTGAAGGCACTTACTGAGGTGAGGAATGAGGCTGAGGTACCAGTGACAGGAAGAAGCAATCCACAGGAGAATGGATCAAGACCTCCTCTTTCCCTTGTCCAGTAGCTGCCTCTGGCACCCCATGTGGGTGAACCTAACAAGGTTAGGTGGAGCCACTGGGGGAGAAAAAATGTGGTTTGTACCATCTCATACCATTATCACCCAAACCAGGAAATAGAAGAACAGGTGCAGAGCTGAGAGATGGTAAGCTTTATAATTGGCATACTGTATCATCTACCTATGTTCCAATCACCTAGGATACTACATTGTCCTCCAGGAACTTGAGCAAGGGAAAGAAGAGAGAAATGAACAGAATGTGTGATATGGACAGTGACTGAGACATGCACAACTAAAGCTAGCCCCTCATCCAGCATGGAGGAGGAAGGAGAAATGGGGGAGAGAAATGGCCCAGGGTTGGATGTTCAAAACCATTAGGGATCTGCTCATTGAAAAAGAGGAAGGAAGTCTGTAGACACTGACAGAGAGAAGGCCAGTCAGGAAGCACCTCATCTGTCATACATGGAATTGTGGTTTTTTCAATGAGAAAACACCAAGAGTTTTAATCTTGCATGATCAGATTTACATTTGGGAAAAAAATCCATTTTTAAAGTAATCAGAATGGCTTTAGAGTGGTCATGAAAAATATTCCCATAGCCTAGAATTTTAAAATTTAGTTTGCATACAAAATAAAGAAATGAAAAGGTGGACTATGAGAAATCTCACTCTCCTCTGCCTCCCATCAATAGCAACTTTTAATTTGTTCATCCTTTCAGTGTTGCTTTATTTAAACACAAGTAAATATAAAAATTTTGTTCTTATTTTCCACCCTTTCTTGCACAGCCTTTTAAAATTTAATACAATGCCGCAGTGGACAGGCCCTAAGGTGGGGTCTCTGGATGGGTGGCTTCTTGCTTCCACAATCTTGGCAGACCTGACAGACTTGGTTGCTGCTTTCCCTTTCCAGGTGTGGTGCTGCTTTGTATGCACACCTGTGGGACAGGCCAGTGCCTTATATTCATAGTCTGGCAAACAACTTCTTGTTGTTCAAACATTGGGAATTTTTGCCACTTGATAGCTGAGAGAGGAAACATCATGTTCTTATGAGTGAAAATGTGCTTTTGTTTTGGGTACTTAGGGTTTGTTTATATTTCTTTCTTTCTTTCTTTTTCTTTTTTTTTTTTTTTTTTGCTTTCTTTGTTCATATATTCTAACAACCTTTTTTTTTTGGTAGCAGGGATTGAATCTTCAGGAGTCCATAACCACTAAGCCATATCCTTTTTATTTTTTTACTATGAGACAGCGTCTTACTACATCGCTTAGGGCCTTGCTAAGTTGCTGAGGCTGACTTTGAACTTGTGATCCTCCTGCCTCAGCCTCCTGAGTCACTGGGATTATAGGCAAGCATCACCTCACTCAGTGTAAAAAATGGGTTATTTTTCATTTTTCCCAAAGTTGTAAAAGTTGAAAATATTTTTTCCCAGTTTGCAATTTCTTTTTGACATTTGCTCCTGGTTTTCATTTTATTTGTGACAGGAACCAGTTTCCTACTCTCCCTCTCCAATTATGAAGGAATTCACACACACTTTATATAAATACATGTATGAGTTCATTTTTACAATTAAAATTTGATACATTTGGAGTCTGTATTGGTATACATCAAGAGGCATAGATACAGTGCTACCCTTTCAAACCGCCTACCCAGATTAAAATGCCCATGTTTGCCTCCCTGGATTTGAGGTAGCATTTGTATTATATTTTAAATTTCCCTATATACTTGGGTTTTCTTTGAAAATTTGTTTATTCTACTGATTTGTTTATCTATTAACAAATCAATACCATACTTTTTAAATTACTGATGCTTTTTAATATATTTTAGTATCCCCACATCCCTACCTTCCCCTCCTTTCACTTCCCTCTACCTAATCTAAGGTAACGCTATTTTTTTTTTTGCCTTTATACATGTACTTTGTTGTTGGTTTTTTTTTTTTGCATTAAAATTCTTAATACACATACATACCACAATTTTTATATCTCTGTTTGTATATAAAGTAAGTTGACACCCAATTCAAGTCTTCATACATGTACTTTGTGTAATGATGTCCATCACATTCCACCATCCTTGCTAATCCCCGGCCCCCTCCCACCCATCTTCCCTATCTAGAATTCATTTATTCCTCCCATGCTCTCCCTCCCAATCCCACTATGAGTCAACTTCCTTATATCAGAGAAAACATTCGGTATTTGTTTTTTTTTTTTTTTTTTAGGTTTGGCTGACTTCACTTAGCATTATCTTCTCCAACACCATCTATTTACCTGCAAATGCCATGGTTTTGTTCTTTTTTAATGCTGAGTAATATTCCATTGTGTATAAATGCCACATTTTTTTTATCCATTCATCCACTGAAGAACATCTAGGTTGGCTCCACAGTTTAGCTATTGTTAATTGTGCTGCTCTAAACATTGAAGTGGCTGTGACCCTGTAGTATGCTGTTTTTCAGTCCTTTAGGTATAGTCCAAGGGAAAAAATAGCTGGGTCAAATGGTGGTTCCAACCCAGTTTTTTAAGGAATCTCCATACTGCTTTCCAAACTGGTTGCACCAATTTGCAGTCCCACCATGTATGAGTGTACCTTTTCCCCCACATCCTTGCCAACACTTATTTTTGTTTGTCTTCATAGTAACTGCCATTCTGACTGGAGTGAGATGATATCTTAGAGTGGTTTTGATTTGCATTTCTCTGATTGCTAGAGAAGATGAGCATTTTTTTCACATATTTGTTGATTGATTGTATAACCTCTTCTGAGAAGTGTCTATTCAGGTCCTTAACCCATTGTTGATGGGTTATTTGTTTTTTCAGTGTTTACCTTTTTGAGTTCTTTATATACCCTAGAGATTAGTGCTCTATCTGATGTGTGAGGGGCAAAAATTTGCTCCCAGGATGTAGGCTGTCTGTTCAGCTCACAGATTGTTTCTTTTGCTGAAAAGAAATTTTTAGCCTGATTCCATCCCATTTATTGATTCTTGGTTTTAATTCTTGCACTATAAGTGTCTTATTAAGGAAGTTGGGGCCTAATCCCACATGATGAAGATTAGGGCCTACTTTTTCTTCTATTAGAGAGTTTCTGGTTTAATTCCTAGGTTCTTGATCCATTTTTAGTTAAGTTTTGTGCATCGTGAGAGATAGGGGTTTAATTTCATTTTGTTGCATATGGATTTCCAATTTTCCCAGCACCATTTGTTGAAGATGCTATCTTGTCTCCAGTGCATGTTTTTGGCAACTTTGTCTAATAGAAGATAATTGTAATTTTGTGGGTTAGTCTCTGTGTGCTCTATTCTGTACCATTGGTCTACCAGCCTGTTCTGGTGCCAATACCATACTGTTTTTGTTACTATAACTGTGTAGTACAGTTTAAGGTCTGGTATAGCCATACCACCTGCTTCACTATTCCTGCTCAGGATTGCTTTAGCTAGTCTAGGTCTCTTATTTTTCCAGATGAATTTAATGATTGCTTTTTCTATTTCTATGATGAATTCCATTGGGATTTTGATTGGAAATGCATTAAATCTGTATAATGCTTTTGGTAGTATGTTAATATTAATTCTGCCTATCCAAGAGCAAGGTAGATCCTTCCATCTTCTAAGGTCTTCTTTGATTTCTTTCTTTAGGGTTCTGTAGTTTTCATTGTATAGATCTTTCACCTCTTTTTTTTAAGTTGATTCCCAAGTATCTTATATATTTTTTTTGAGGATATTGCAAATGGGAGAGTTTTCCTCATTTCCTTCTCAGAGGATTTTTCACTGATATACAGAAATGCTTTTGATTTATGGGTGTTGATTTTATATCCTTCTACTTTGCTGAATTCATTTACTAGTTCTAGAAGTGTTCTGGTGGAGTTTTTGGGTCTTCTAGGTGTAGAATCATATCGTCAGCAAATAGTGCTAATTTAAGTTCTTCTTTTCCTATACATATCCCTTTAATTTCTTTCATCTGTCTAATTGCTTTGGCCAGTGTTTCAAGAACTATGTTGAATAGAAGTGGTAAAATAGGGCATCTCCATCTTGTTCCAGGTTTTAGAGGGAATGCCTTCAGTTTTTCTCTGTTTAGAATGATGTTGGCCTGGGGCTTAGCGTAGATAGCCTTTACAATGTTGAGATATGTTCCTGTTATCCCTAATTTTTCTAGTGTTTTGAACATAAAAGGGTGTTGTATTTTGTCAAATGCTTTTTCTGTGTCTATCGAAATGAACATTTGATTCTTATCTTTAAGTCTACTGATGTGATGAATTACACTTATTGATTTCTGTATGCTGAACCAACCTTGCATCCCTGGGATGAATCCCACTTAATCATGGTGCACAATCTTTGTGATAAGTTTTTGTATTCAATTAGCCAGAATTTTATAGAGAATTTTTGCATCTATATTCATTAGAGATAGTAGTCTGAAGTTTTCTTTCTTTGAAGTGTCTTTCCAATCAAAATCCCAAAATAAGGGTGATATTAGCCTCATAGAATGAGTTTGGAAGTGCCCCCTCTTTTTCTATTTCCTGAAATAAATTGAAGAGTATTGGCATTAGTTCTTCTTTAAAGGTCTTGTAGAACTTGGCTGTGTATCCATCTAGTCCTGGGCATTTCTTGGTTGATAATTTTTTGATGGCATCTTCTATTTCCTCACTTGCTATTGGTCCATTTAAGTTGTGTATCTCTTCCTGACTCAACCTGGGAAGAACATATGACTTAAGCAGTTTGTTGATGCCTTCAATGTCTTCTATTTTATTGGAGTGTAAGTTTTCAAAATAATTTCTAATTATCCTCTGTATTTCTGTAGTGTCTGTTGTGATATTGCCTTTTTCATCACTCATGCTGGTAATTTGAGTACTCTTGCTCCTTCTCTTTGTTAGTGTGGCTAAGGTTCTGTCAAATTTATTTACTTTTTTCAAAGAACCAACTTTTAGTTTTGTCAATTATTTCAATTATTTGTTTTGAGTTCATTGATTTCTGCTCTAATTTTAATTATTTCTTGCCTTCTACTGCTTTTGCTGATGATTTGTTCTTCTTTTTCTAGGGCTTTGAGATGTAGTGTGAGGTCATTTATTTGTTGACTTTTTCTTCTTTTAAGGAATGAACTCCATGTAATGAATATTCCTCTTAGTACTACTTTAATAGTGTCCCAGAGATTTCCATATGTTGTGTCTCTGTTCTCATTTACCTCTAAAAATTTAATCTCCTCCTTGATGTCGTCTGTCACCCATTGTTCATTCAGTAGCATATTGTTCAGTCTCTATGTGATGCATAAATTTTTATTTTTTATTTTGTCATTGATTTCCAATTTCATTCCATTATGATCTGATAAAATGCATGGTAGTATCTCTACTTTTTTGTATTTGCTAAGAGTTGCTTTGTGGCATAGTGTATGGTCTGTTTTAAAGAAGGATCCATGTGCTGCTGAGAAGAAAGTGTATCCACTTGATGGCGGTTGAAATATTCTATATATGTCAGTTAAGTCTAAGTTATTAATTGTGTTATTGAGTTCTATAATTTCTTTATTCAACTTTTGTTTGGAAGATCTGTCCAATGGTGAGAGAGGTGTGTTAAAATCACCAAGATTATGGTGTTGTTGTCAATTTGACTCTTGAACTTAGGAAGACTTTGTTTGATGAACATAACTGCACCATTGTTTGGGGCTTATATATTTACAATTGTCATGTCTTTTTGGTGTATGGTTACCTTGAACAGTATGTAATGTCCATCTTTATCCCTTTTGATTAAATATCTACTTTATTTGATATGCTTGCTTCCACAGTCCATGTGAGTGGTATGATTTTTCCCAACCTTTCACCTTCAGTCTGTGTATGTCTTTTCCTAACAGATGAGGAGTCTCCTGAAGGCAAAATATTGTTGGATCTTTTTTTTTTTTTAAATCCAATCTGCTAGCCTATGTCTTTTGATTGGTGAGTTTAAGCCATTAACATTTAGGGTTACTATTGAGACATGGTTTGTACTTCCAGCCATATTTGTTTACTTTTGTTATTTAACTTGACTTGGTTTTCCTCTTTGATTAGTTTTTCCTTTAGTGTACTACCTCCCTCTGCTGGTTTTCATTGTTGTTTTTCATTTCCTCAAAATATTTTGCCAAGGATGTTTTGTAGTGCCAGTTTTCTAGCTATAATTTTTTTTTAGCTTTTGTTTATCATGGAAGGTTTTTATTTTATCTTCAAATTTAAAGCTTAATTTTGCTGGATACAAGATTCTTGGTTGGCACCCATTATCTTTCAGAGCTTGAAATATGTTGTTCCAGGATCTTCTAGCTTTCAGGGCCTATGTTGAAAAACCTGCTGTTATCCTAATTGGTTTATCCCTATATGCAATCTGATTCCTTTCTCTTGTAGCTTTTAAAATCCTCTCCTTATTCTGTATGTTGGTCATTTTCATTATAATGTGTCTTGGAGTGGATCTGTTGTGATTTTGCACATTCAGCGTCTTTCAGGCTTCTTGGATTTGAATTTCCTTTTCATTCTTCATGTCTGGAAAGTTTTCTAATATTATTTCATTGAACAGATTGCTCATTCCTTTGGTTTGGGCCTCTATGCCTTCCTCTATCCCAATAACTCTTAAATTTGGTCTTTTTATGCTATCCCATATTTCTTGGATGTTCTGCTCATGATTTCTTATCATTTTCGCTGTGCTGTCTAGGTTCTTTTCAAGATGATATACTTTATCTTCATTGTCTGGTGTTCTATCTTCTAAGTGGTCTTCTCTGTTGGTGATGCTTTAATTTAAGTTTTTAATTTGGTTTATTGTTTCTTTCATTTCCAGGATTTCTGTTTTGTTTTTTTGTTTTGTTTTGTTTTGTTTTTTGTATAACCTTTATCTCCCTATTGAGGTGATCTTTTTCTTCTTGTATTTGTTTATGTAGCGCATTGTCAAGGTGATCTTCCACTTCCACTGCCTGTATTTGTTCTCTAATGTCTTCTTTGAGATCCCCAAAATTTTAATCATGTAAATCCTGAAATCTTTCTCTGTAATTTTTTCTGATTTAGCTGTCCATTCTTCTAAAGATATATTGTCTTGAATTGTTTGTGATACTTTCTTCCTTTGTCTTTTCATGTTGCTCGAGTTTCTTTCTTTCCAGCTCTGGGGGACTAGTGTGTTATTGTTTTTACCCCATAGATTTTTAGTGCTCTTGTATGGTTCCACAATCCCTGCTTTTTAGGGAAGGACAATGTTAACAGATCCTAATATCAACAAATTATTGTTATTAAGACATTTATACTTAGTCTCAATGTCCAGAAATGTTGGATTCAATTATTATTTATAATATAATCAGTAGTTTCCTAAAAGGTGTATAGTTTCTGGTGGCAGACAATGAACTGTGGGTCCGGTGTAGAACGATACAATAAGGGGGGGAAGATGCAAGGGTATGGGGTTAATATAACTTAGGAAATTTGAAGGAGAACTCTAATGAAGAGGGTTAGTAGCAGGGGAATAGACAGGAGGTAATTTAGCGTAGACAAGTACATGGGAGGACAGTAGAGTACATACAAACATACATATGTATTTAGAAAATTATAGGATGTTAAAATAGTAAAATCTGGAGGGTGAAAGCAGAAGAAAGAGTAGAAAAAAAGGGAAAGAAAAAGAAAGAGAAAAAAGAGAGAGAGGAAAGAAGAAAGAAAAAAGAAAAAAAAAAGGGGGGGACGGGGCCTTATGAAATTCCTCTATATTATATTATTCAGGTGACTCAGTTCTCAAAGTTCTATTTCATGTTTAGTTCTTGGTTTCACATATGTTGGGGTTGTGAGGGTCAGAGGATAGAAGGGTAGAGGAGAAAGAAGAAGTATACAAAGGGGAAAAAAACAAAACAACAACAACAAAAATACCTCTTAGAATTCCGTTTCCTTCCTGCTTCTCTTCCAGTAGGTGGAGTTATCTATTTTAAGCTGGAGTCTCTGACCTCAGGGTGGTGTAGGCAACCAGGGTGAGAAGACTGGAGCCTCCCTACCCCGCATCCTCTCCCTCTCCTGCCTGGAGCTTCCCAATCCTGGTCTCTCTGATTTGCTTCAGGTTTTTAGACCCCTCCCCTCTTTTGTTGATCAGGTCCCAACTTGAGACCTCCAGCTCACGCCAGATGGGCGGTGCCCTGGTCGCTCTGCGTTCCTGTTCAGCTGAGAGCAGTTTTTTGTGCTGGGGAGTCACTGTGTGGAGTAATCACAGCTGGGGAGAGGGGAGGGGGAGGAAGTCAGAAACCAGGTACCTATTCAAACAGAGGTCCGCGATGATAGCCACGCCCAACAAAAAATGGCAAGAGAGGTTTTCCAAGATGCAGTCAGTCTGCTTCCAGTGCCAGGGTGTCTGGTGAGGTGGGGGGAGCTGGGATGGCCTTGTTCTGTGGCTAGATTGCAGCCATGTGGCCTTCATGGGAGTGGAGTGCAGCGGATTATGTGACTCTGGTAACTACGCTTGAGAGCTGTGTGTGAGCTAGAACCATGGGCTTTGGGACCCGAGTCTGGAGTCTTACTGGAACACAGAGGCTCTGATTTCTGCACAGGTGGTTGCAGCTCTGGTGGTTTCTGTAAAAGTCTGCTGTATAGGGGTCCTGTCACACGCTCTGAGATGTTGTATTCCATCTAGGTGAGACCTTGTGGAGACGCCACCTGACTGCTTCCTTGGTTTCATTCCACAGAGCAGCCAGAAACAGGACTCTTCTATTCTGCCATCTTGAATCCCCTCCCACAGTGAACCAATTTTTTTTTATCTGGGCTTTACTTTTATAAATGCCAAAGGACCTCTTTTACCCATTTTTGTAAATTATTTTATATATCATCTAGTTTTGAGTTTGAATTACTGGTTAATATCTAAGTCTTAATGAATGAATATCTCTATTATGGACATTAATTAATTCACATTCATAATACAAAATAAGACTGTAAAGCATAAAAGTCTATATGCTTTCACATGAAGTGTCCCAGACTGCAAATGTTGCAGTTTCTTGGTTGAGATCTTTCCCCAGCTCCTGATTGTGGCTAGGACTCCCAGTAGCACCTCTATCATCTTAGCTAGTATCTACCAAAGGATTCTGACAAAACAGCTTAGAAGTTCCTGAGCACTCATTTGTTCCTAGTCAGGTTCTAATTATACAGCAACTCTCAACTAATTTGCTGGGACATTCCCTACTTTTCTGGTAGATTCAATGAAGATAACCATTGCATTTGTTTTAAATGGGATACTTTTATGAAATACTGATCGTATTTCTCTTTTCTGAATTCTATTTGTTCCAGGTTCCAGTTTATGGATTTAGGCTTCATTCATGTATGTTGTACTCTCCTAATGTGTTAAAGTGCTTTGATTAAGTTATAATCAGACACAGATTTGCTTGATAATATCCTTAGAAAGTAGGATAAAGTTTAAGAGTCACCTTCTCTGTGAAACGTTCCACAATTCCCCATATTTAATTTTTCTTCCCCTCGACACTCAGAGCATCTTTAAATATTTAAAATATTTGCCTTACCTTACTTTGTAGTTCAGTGGTTTATTCACATCTCTCCCTATGCCCTACTGTCATTCCACCACCAACACTGTATCTCATCCTACTGTATCCCTGAATCTAATCTCCCTAGATACTCCCTGTATTAATTCACAGAAGAGCCTCAATATTTTGTTGTATTTGAGTATTCTTAAGAACTGTGAATATAAAAACTAATCATAACTGAGCCTGCTGCATTTGAATACCAGTTGCTCCAAAAACACTGTGAGTGAATAAAGTCTCTAGGCTGAGATATTCAGCGTACCTTGGTCGTGCTGTCTTGGGCAGTCAGGACAATCCTTTCCCTTTTGTGTGCCCTTAGGATCTCTCTCCATTTACTCAATGACCAGGTATCATATTGCCATGTTCTGGGCCCTGGCTACAAATCCTTCAGAGACAGATCACTTCCCCTTTCCCAACACTCCTTACCTTGACTGAATTCTTTTTCCTCCCCTGCAACTCTGTTTGCAGCAGTTATATGAACACCATTCACTGATGCTGTGTCCTCCCCAGGCATTCGCTCCTTTCCAGCTTGGACTCTACAGTGCTCCCTTTGGTCCTGGTTGATTCCCCAGGGCCACCTGACCTCCCAAGATTAGACATTTGTCTACTAGTTTTCTCACTGTCCCTCTGCCTACCATCTGCCCTGTGGGAGACTATATTGTTACCTCTCTCTCTTCCATTCTCTCTATCATAAAAGAGTTATTAACTTGAATAGGAACCCCATTCCCCAAGAGAGAGACCAAAAATTCTTTCTATAGTACTTCAGGCTTTCCCGTTTTTCTTTTGATAAAACAGCAGGATGCTGAGACTGGTTTTTAAACATGTTACTCTCCATATGAGTTTCACTGGCCTTGGTGGCCTCTGTTTGGACTGCCCTTTATTTCTCCTTCTGTTCGCCCTTCAATGACAGAGTAGCAAGTATCACTAAACTGTTGTACTTTCCAAGAGTAATTCCCTGGTTTCTATATTTAATGTCATGATAATGGACCACAATTTCTGATCACTAGATTCAACATGTTTTTTTTTTTCTGGATCCCATATTCTGCTCTCATATTCTAGGTTTCATACTTACTCAGAACTTGACTTTAAAGAGGTTCTTTTTTTTATATTTCTAGCTTATTAGTACTATAACTGAATATGGTGCTTTGCCCACAATAGGCATCAAGTAATGTTAATTGAGTTAAATATCTTCAAATTTGATCTGAGAATGAAGCACTCCTATTGCTACACTTTGCATATAGTAGGTTCTTTTTTTTTTTTTTTTTTTTTTGGCACGGTGGGTGGGGTGGGGGGAATACAGGGATAGAACTTGACCACTGAGTCACATCCCCAGCTCTATTTTGTATTTTATTTAAAGACAGGGTCTCACTGAGTTGCTTAGTGCCTTGCTTTTGCTGAGACTGGCTTTGAATTCACGATCCTCCTGCCTCAGCCTCTGGAGCAGCTGGGATTACAGGCATGCACCACCACACCCAATGCACAGTAGGTTCTTAATAACTGCCTACTGAGTGAATGCACATATTAGAATCCAGAGAAGCTAGGTGGTTCACCGTCTGATATTTTTTCTATATCTCTCTGATAGGGAAGAGATAAGGGTCCTTTTAAGATAGCATTGTGTTACTTAATATATTGATTTGAACATAACATTTCTGCATCTTTTCCTCTCATTTATTATTTTCTTCCTAATTCAATCCTTTTCTACAAGAAGAGTGATAATCAGAGTCATGTTGCATTATCTTTACATGGTGCCACTTTCTGAGGAAGTAGAGCTATATTACAAATACTCTTCAATTTATCCTCTAAGTCTTTAGTGAGGAGAGTAGAGGATATTATTTTATCCTTTTAGTAGACAGGGTTAATTGGAGGCATAAAATAACTGACACACCCAAACATTATTAAATCAAATGCCTGACTTCTAATCCATAGCATTACCATTGCCAAAGTAAACTTCTCTGTTAAGAAATAATAGAACCCTCCTCCCAACCCCTCCCCACCAGATTTAATCAATGAACACAGACTGTTTTCTATGGACACACCCTATGGAAGAAAAGGGAGCATATTTTTTTTTTTTTTGTACCCTGACTGCCCTGCTGATCACTTTAAATTAATAAGGTAACTTTGGAGTAAGTGTTGGTATCTAATTTAAAGATGAGACAAAAAGAACTTAAATCTTCCCTAAATTTACAAGTAGAAAATAGCAGAACCAGGAACAACAACAACAAAATAGGTTCTGGTTTCAAAGGCATTTGTACTATGGTCACTTTAAAATTAGTTTCCACAAAAACTTCTTTAAATGAGGAACAGCTAGAATAAATCAGCACTTATACAGAATTTCTCAAGTCTTCACTGTGGTTCAAGAATCATCCCTCCCACTGAAGCAGGAAAAGAAGAAATAGATGAGATTACATTTTAGGTTCACAGCTTGTGTGTATAAAACTGCAGCATAAACCAGGTAGGCTCTGGAGGGCTTAGAAAGTGACATGAGCCTCCCTCCTGCCTTCTCCTGGTGTATGTAGGTGGGTTGCCACTCTGTACTCCAGAGACTGTTGCATTTCTTTGATAGATAAATGCAGATCCCAGGAGAGTGCCTAGGCAACTTTAGGATTGCAACTTTAGGATTCTTGTGGATAGAAGATACTATGTGCACATCAGAGGTTAGGAAAAAAATGTTTCCACTTATTGGTGTGGATTTACTGTTAAACAGTTTAGCGATGATAGTCATTGTTGATAATAGCAGTCAGAATAGCAGCATAAATGGCACTTTTGCTATACCTTACTCCACATTTTACTGTTTTTACCCTCTCTATAATCCAAGATGGCCTAGATCAGTATAGGAAAATATTTGCTGACAGGCTTAAAAGTAGAAAAATGACTGTTTTTCTTATTGTGGTCAAGGTGAATATCAAGGAAGGAATTTATGTGTGTATAATAGAGCACAAGGAGTTGTTTTTTTTTAAATGCTAGGATGTAATATTTTTACTTTTAAAATCCATATTGTAACATCAATGCTACTATCTTCTGAGAGTGCAACCATCATAGTTGGAATGTGCATGTTTTATTAGTAGAAGATGAAAAAAATATACTGCTTTTCTATTTTCAAACTAACTTTGAAATCTCCTTTTAAGACAGTCATCATCTTGGCCCTGAATTATGTTTCTTGGCCAATTGTGTTATTTACCTGAGTCCATCGGCTTCCTTCCTATTCTCCAAGCTTCTGGAAGAAGCCACCAGAGAGCTGCATCCATCAATTTACCCTCATGTCACTGAACTTCACAATCAGCTATTGCTTAGCTAAGCAAATAGTTCTGCCTTGGAAAGGAAAATGTTGTGTTTTGGTTATGAGGTGTTTCCCAAAAGCTCCTGTGTTTAAGCAGGAACATTCAGAGGTGAAATGATTGGATTGGGAGAGCCTAACTAGTCCATTCTTTTTGAATGGACTAACTGGGTGGTAATTGTGTGTGTGTGTGTGGGGTGACAGAAGGAGTTACGTCACTGAGGGCATGTCCTATACAGGTTCATCTGCCCTGCAGTCTCTCCTGCTTTCCCTCTCTGCTTCCTGGCTGCCACAAATGGGAACAGAGCAGACTCCTCCACCAGGCCCTTCTACCATTATCTTCTGCCTCCCTGTGGGTTCAGAGCAATGGATTCTGCTGTCTGTGGACTGAGACCTCTGAAACTGTGAGCCCTAAATAAACTTTTCCTCCTCTAAACTGTTCGTCTTAGATATTTTGATCACAGTAATGAAAAGCTAACACACAAAACATCCTTATTGTTCTTATTCCAGTTTGACCACAACTTGGATTTTTGCTCTAATAATAGGCAAATTTCTATATGAGAGAGAAAAGAGGAATATCTCTTTGGTTTTCATGGTTTCTATTTATGTACTGAGGGAGTCAGATCAAAGGACTACACCTCAGATATATTTTCTTGTTCTAATCTTCTATAAGCTTATGCGAATAAAAATAGTTAAGCGTCCTTAATTCTTTCTCATAACACAGTCTCATCTAGATTTGTGCTGTCCAATATGTTAGTCATCAGAACTAGAACATTTGATGACCCTGGTAACCCTCTGAAGTAACTAACCTAGGAATCTAGTTCTTTTAGAGAACAAAGTTTTTTTTTACATTGGAATTTTAATTAGTTTGAGATATAATTAACATATAGATAAACTGCACATGTTTAAAGCATACAGTTTTATATTCCTCTTTTCTTTGAAAGCTGATAAAAATTATTCCTACTCATATGCACCAGATACCATTTTTCAGTTACTGTTATTTAAAAACACTTATGTAATTCTCAAAATTTCTTGAGTTAGGCACGATTCCTATTTTTCAGAGAAGAAAACTGAGCTCAGAGTAGTTAAGTGAAATGCCCAAGAGTACACAACCACTAAATCAAATCAGAACTAGATTTTAAATTCAGGCTCTTGACTCTAAACTCTCAGAGCTTTCCTGGTGTAAGAGCTGGAACATTTTCTCTAAAGGATTAAGGAGTAAATATTTTCAGCTTTGTGGTCCACAGAATTTCCATTGCAACTGCTCAGCTTTGCCCTCCTGTCTGAACCGCCTTTCACAGCCCCTACCTACAAATACCCTCACATCAGGGATTGAGTTTCAACATGAGAATGTTGAAACATGGTGTGTGTGTGGGGGGGGACTGAAACATTTAGGCAATAGCAACCCTGGAACTCTGTTTTCATGTAATTGTTGCTTCCTGTCTCATAACTCTGGGGTTTAGGTTAAGAAATATGACCAAGTTATCAGTCAGAACATTTCATGTATGTTTTTGAATCATTAGTTAATTAAGGCCAAATGCAGTTTAAGACTATTAAAAAGCAGCTGTGTGTAGAGTTCAGGGTTATGAAAATGACTATATTTCCAGTACTGATGTTTTTAGGCTAGTGATTTTAATCAGAGGTGTGGTAGACTTAGTGGTTGGTTCTGTCCACATCCATTCTAGTCTCAGATGATTAACCTAATCGAGTCCTAATCCTATTTGTCTTGGCAGTGATTGGTTTAAGGATAAGCTACCTCCCAGTCCTGGTCATTAAGATAAGGATTCTGCCATTGGGGGCTTCTAGAAAAAGTTTCCTCCCTCTTAAGAAAGAAGCATGAGAAGTGGCTGTCCCTTTTTTCCTTGGTACATTTTTCCTCTTGGAGGTTTTATCTGGAATAGAAACAACCTGCTCACCACCATGGGTGTGGGGGGTGGCAACTGGTCACAAAGATGACACACAGAACACAGCAGAGCAGAAGGATGGAAGGAACTAGAACTTTTGATGACCTTGGTAACCCTCTGAAGCAACTAACCTAGGAATCTAGTTATTTTAGAGGACAAAGTTATCTAAAGTATTTTTTACATTGGGACTTTAATTAGTTGAGATATAATTAACAGACAATAAACTGCACATGTTTAAAGCATACAGTTTAAGTTTGGCTTATGTGCACACCCATGTTTAAGCCCATTTAATTGGATTTTGATTCCTTGTAGTCCTGATATTATAAATTGACCTAAAACATTATTCTTTACTATTTTTATGACTATTCAAAGACAAAGGCTGAGAATGAGAAATGTTGTGTTGTCATGTTGATTCTGCCTTGATTCTCACTGAATGATTTTCAGAGAATCACATAACTACTATGGTTTTCGTAGTTTTTATTCATGTAATGAGGGAGTCAGATCAAAGGACTATACTTCAGATATATTTTCTTGTTCTAATCTTCTATAAGCTTATGATAATGAACATAATTAATAATCCTTAATTCTTTCTCAAACACAGTCTCATTTAGATCCGTGCTGTCCAATATGTTAGTTACCATTAGCTACTTATATAGTCCAGACTGAGTTGTGCTGGATAAATAAAATCACAGAGAGGCTGGAAAACAGTATGAAAAAAAATAATTTAAAATATCTAATTAATTATTTTATGTTGCTTACCTATCGAGTGGATCATATTTTGGTTACACAGGGTTATATAAAATACATGATTAAATTCATCCCATCTATTTCTTTTAACCTTTTAATGCGACTACTAGAAGCTTTCTAATTACAGGTGGGTTCACATATTTTTCAGTTGGATAGAGCTGGTCTAGAGTGTACCAGGTGAACTATGGTTCAGAAAATGAACTTTTCACAGAGGCCAAACTAGAATGAATCATAACAAAGGATCCATTAATAGGAGGAGATTATAGAATTCTCCTCTGCATCTTACTTCAAGGATAAGATATACCTATTTTTATTCCTTGAAAATTAATTCTCTCATTCTAACAAAAGAAATTTATTTGCCATAGGATAATGGCATATTATATAAATTCATTTGCCATAGGATAATGGCATATATATAATAGGATATTTCTTCTAGGTTGAAAGTTCCTAGAAGTAGGTTAAGTATGGCATCTGACATGAGAAGAAACATGAAACATGAAGTAAAATCCTCTTGCATATTGAAATATTGAGAAAAGAATGGATAGGTGTAAATTTGGTTTTTCTTCTTATTGGTGGAGGATATTTGAGCTCTGGTGATTAGGAAGGCCACTGATACAAAGAAACAAGAGGTGGAAGGACAGTTCCCATGGCCTGTGCTCCTACACAGCAGGCTTGGCCCAGGCCTAGCACTCTCAGTTGTGGGTTCTGGTACCTGCCAAGCTCACCATGAACATGGCCCTGGGCCTTCTTTTCTGTGGCCTTCCTCAGTTATTTGGTGAACACCTCGTCGACCTTTAAGCATGTGGATAGGAATACAAACAACAACAGGCAACAGACTTCCTACCTAAATACTGGATCTTCATCTTTTATGCTTTTTCTCCAGAGCTCTAGATTGTACGAGGTGAACTGTGGTTCAGAGAAAGAACTTTTCACAGAGACCAAACTAGAATGAATCATAACAAGGGACCCAGTAATAAAAGGAGCTTATAGAATTTGCCTCTGCATCTTACTTCAAGGGTAAGATATACCTATTTTTATCCTATGGCAATTAATTCTCTCATTCTAACAAAAGAAATTTAGGAACTCTCCAGATCAGGGTTTAGCAAAGTCTAACCTGTAGGCAAACTGGGTTCACCTCTTGGTCCTGAGAGCCTAAAATACTTTCTGTCTCTTTGCCAAAAACAAAAAACAAAAAACAAAAAAACTTGCTGACCTCTGTTTAGATATTTTTAAAAGAAAGAAAGAGAGAGAGAGAGAGAGAGAGAGAGAGAGAGAGAGAGAGAGAGAAAGAGAGAGAAAACCAACCAGAAAAACAGAGAGAAGAAGAGAGGAAAATTTTATTCTCTCTCTCTCTCAAACAGCAAAGAGACAGAGAGAATCAACAAAGATTTTATTACCAGGGAAGAACGGAACAGGTCACTAGATAGCTGCTGCTATCTTTAAGTTTCTATTGAAGACATTGTTTGAGAACTTTTTCATGTCATTATGGGCCAATACTAGAATAAGTTTAGGGTAGGCTATTTCTGATAAATCTCAAAACCTACTGATTTACATTTTAATCACATTTGAAAATACCTTTACAGAAGCCTCTAGGTTGGTCTTTGACTAAACAAGTAGGCATGATAGCTCTGCCAAGTTATAACCATCCCATCTCTCATGATTTTTTTTTCACTCTAGAATATATGTGCCTTTAGTAGATGGAAAATTTAATATCTAATATATGTTGCTATTATTTTCAAGGAATTAGGGCTCCATTACTTTCTGTAGTTTCTTATGCCTGTTGCTATTCTCCTTATTGTCAATAGCATGTATTATTTTAGAGGAGAGAGAACAAGATATACAAGCAAAGAAAACATCTTTGAGTTTCAATAAGACTTTTTCATTTTAAAATCTGTAATATGAGAATATGATGTTTATTTCACAAATAACATAACTGATAAAAAAAGATAAGTATGATTATCTCATTGTAAGAAAGGTAAAGAATATGTGGGTGAGCAAAGAGAAGACAAATAACTTAGATGCAGGTGGACTCCTGAAAAGCAAGCTTGCATCTCCTCCACCATCTATTCATAGCCAGGTATGGGATGGGGAAGAGAAACAAGGACAGAAATAAGAACCCCAAAGCAGTGCAGACTTCTGTTTGGATTTCTGTGAGGAGTTCAGAGTACTGCAAGCCCCATGAAATGTTTTTGTCTCTAGCAGCACACACAGTGGTTCAATAAAGATGTTTGAGACAGCTAAGTTCCACCTCCATCATGTGCAAAAGATTCAATTTTTTTTCTGGAGGGACCATACAGAAAACTATGCCAGCGATGCCTATTACTGGAAGTGAGGGAGGAAATAGCTGAGATATGTGTGGATGGGTGACCAAAGATTAGAAAGAAATGGAGCACATTTTCCCCTTCTGGATGCTGCTGTAAATAATGTTATCTATCCATCCAACATGGACAGATGATCACTCTGACACTCACAACTTTACACTATATATATAATATGTTGTATATAATACAGACCTAAGTCAACACTATAATGTTGTGCAGTGTTGCCTTAGGTCTGTATTTGTCCAGGATAGTCTTACTTTTTTTCCAATTGCCTCATTAATTATGTCAAATTATTAAGCACTAGTCCCCTTACTCTAGAAAGGTGACTACATGGTTATCTAAGCCTTAGAAGTCAGAGGCAACCCAGTGGATAAATGGATAACTTCAACTGAACCAGTTGAAGTTAAGGTTTTTCTACCTGAAAAAAAAATGAAGAGGGAAATCTAAAATGGAAATTAAATTCATTTTATAAAGAAAATAAGAACCGCTTTTTGGCACATTTGAAACTTCATTTCTCTCCTTTCAAAAGCACCTACACCCCAGGAGTTTACATTATCAAGTCAATAAAACTATGCACAACCCATTACTTGAAAACAATAGCATATATACAAACTTTCTATTTTACGTATTTAATTTCTGCCTTGAATTTTTGTCATGCCTTCATTCTAGGAGCAAATGCAATCTTCACTAATTATTATCCTAAGATGGTAGCAAGCAAGGGATATTTAATGAAGGGCTTCATAAGCCCTGCTGAGGGGATTTGGCCTGTATCCAAGGGAATGAAACAATATATTTGTGTTTTGCAGAATTTGTAGGATGTGATAGACTCGGTAGAACCATCATCAGGAGACTCCTGTGGCAATTCAGATGGGCAATGAGTCTGAACTGAGGGAATGACCATGGGGATGTCAAGAGGACAGACTTAAGAACTACAAATAGGCAATCAAATAGAAGATATTTGGAGACCAATTTCACGCTGTGAGTGAGGAAAGAAGAAAAGATTTGCTGTGATAGAAAATAGAGAATGAGGTCAGTGTGGGATCCAGGATTGAAGTTCCTGTGGGATGTTCCAGAGATGATGGTTTTACAGGTGAATATATGACATAGAGATGTGCATGAGGGACATATGTTTTTGGAAGCTGAGATTATTAGAATTAGAGAAAGTAGCAAACATTAAAAAGTTAAAAAGAGAAAATGCATATTGTTACTTTCTCATAATCTTCCAGTGAATTTAAATAAAGCCTGAATACGATTTATGTAAGGTCAGGTTACCGGATATTATTCTAAAACAAATAAAGAAGAAAAAAAGCACTTTATTCTAATATAAATATTCTAATATAAAGCTCAATAAAGCACTTTATGAACTTGGGTTTGAAAATCCATGTTGGAAGTACTTTACTTTGGACCAGTGTTTTTTTAACTAAGTGCAATTTTTCCCTTGAGGGGCATATGTCTAAGGACAGTTTTCATTGTCACAACTAGAGGAGATAATGGGACACTGTTATTAGAATCTAGTGGTAGAGGCCAGGGATGCTGCTTGTTATGGATTGGATCTAGAATGTCCGTCTCCTAAAGGCTCATGTCTTAAAGGTTTGGTCACAGCTGGTGGTGCTAGCGGGAGGAGATGGAAACTGTAGGAATTGGGATCTACCTGGAGGAAGTGGGTCACTGGGGTCATGTTCTTGAAGGGTATATCTTGTCCTGAACCTTTTATTCTCTTTCTCTTTGCTTCTGCTGCCACTAGATGAGCAGCTTTGCTGTACCATGCCCTCAGCCATCATACCCTGCCTCACTACAGCTCCAGTAACAACTGAGCCAAGGGGTCATGGAATGAAAGCTCTAAAACCATGAGCCAAAATAAATCTTTCCTTCTTTTACATTGTTTTTCTCAAGTACTTTGTCATGGTGATGGAAAGCTAACATACTGCTAAATATTTGCAGCAAATCACATAAATATTTGGTCACAGGACAGCTCCCACCAAAGATGTTAATATTGCTGAGGTGGAAAAACCCCTGTCTTAGACAATCAAGCTAATAATTTTGTTAAAAGAGCTAAAATCATCCTTAAATTGTCTTTCTGATCAAGAAACACCATAGAAGGACTATGATGTAATGCACAAAAGGACCCTGATATTCTGTCTGGGAAGTCCATTCCAGTTAGCTCTTCTGAGTCAAAAGGCCACTTACCTGGTCAAAAGCCCTTGTGTGCTCCAAAGCCCTTGAAGCACTTTGGTAGCACACAACATTGAGGGCTCCAAGCAAGCAGGGCACTTTTACTCAGGGAACCCCATAATATAGGATAGCAGCCAAAGCAAAGATAACAAGTTCAATAACATGAGACTAGATGGGAAAGCATATACCATGAAGGACATCTAAAAAGTGGAGTCTTGAAGAGGACCATCAAATTTGGTTATTGTATTTCTAGAGATGAAGCAAAAAGGTGAAAGTAGGTCAACAATATAACAGTGATAAAAAGCACAGGTTCTGAGTCCAGCTGTCTGAGCTTGCAAGACTTCTGGTTTTATACATATTAGTGTGTGATTTGCTGCAAACTACTTATCCTCCCGTATGCTGACCCTTCTCACCTGTAAGGTGGGGATAAAAATAACACCTGCCTCAAAGAATTGTGTTTGGGAGTAAATCAAATATAATATGCAGGATCCGACCTGGTAGAGTTTGTTAGCAATAAAGCACAACAACAACAAAAGACCTAGACCCAGCCCACTGTTTTCAGAGTTTCCTTTCACTGGGGACTTCCAGGTAACTGACGCAAGATATTAACAGTATAATGCTGGAAGCATTATAGTATTTACCCCCCAAAGTTTTTTTTTGTTTTATTTTGTTTTGTTTTTTGGTCAAACCAATGATTTGCTGATTGATATTTGTTAAAACTGGTGACATTTTTGTTGTTTATTCTAGTAGTTTCTTCCTTAATAAATGGAAATAAATGAAATAGCTTCATTCTTTTCAAATTCTAGTTCTCATATTCCTAATAAAATTCTGAAAAACTGCTGGGTATGGTGGGGCACACCTCTAATCCCAGCAGCTTGGAAGACTGAGGCAGGAAGATCTTGAGTTTAAAGCCAGCCTCAGAAACTTGACGAGGTCCTAAAGCAAATCAGTGAGACCCTATCTCTAAATAAAATATAAAAAAGGGCTAGGGATGTGGTTTAGTGGTTAAGCAGCCCTGGGTTCAATCTCTGACACACACACAATCACACACACACACACACACACACAAAAAAAAAAATCTGGAAACCACAAGTAAGACCCTGTAGTTATAATAAAAGTCTAAATGATTCCAAAAAGTCCAAAAGCAGAATCTGCATGCTTATAAACTACACTATAATATGCCAGCTGTGTGGTCTTTGGCAAATTACTTAGTCTTTCTGTGTTTCTGTTTCCTTAGTTCTAAAATGGGGATAGAATCTATTTCATAACATGGCTATGATGATTAAATAAGAAATCACATGTGAAATAATTAGGCACAGCACACCCAGAAAATATTCAGAAAATGTTAGCTATTAGAATTTTATTAATTTAATGAACAAAGATACTTATACATGTAATATATAAATTAAAATTTAAAGATAATCTATAGGATGGCAGAGAAACGTCACATTTACCGTGTGCTACTTGGGGGTTATTTTTGTGAACTAGTCTGGGAACTCTTGGTGTAACTTTTTGAGAAGCACAGAAGTAGCTAGACTTTAGTCTCTGGGACAGCAATGCAGGTAATAAGATATTTTTGACCACTCCTCTTAGCTGATAACCATAAAAGGCCTCATGAATAGTCAGATACTTAATATTATATTCAGCTATGTAAAATTTCACCACTTTACACACAGTAATCACATGTAACACTCACTAGTCATGGTGCAAAGGAGGATCATTAACAACCATGGCCAGATGTGTAGGATGTGCTTCAGCCCCTGACAAGCACCATTCTACTTTGTAGCTCTATGAATTTAATTTCCCTAAGTACCTCATATGAATGTAATCATACAGTATTTACCTTTTTGTGACTGGTTTTGTTCTCTTAGCATAATGTCCTCAAGGTTCACATCACTACGTCACGGTCTAGAATTTCATTATTTTTTAAAAAGTGAATAATATTCCATTGTATGTACACACCACATACTTTTATACACTCACCCATGCATGGATACTTGGGTTGCTTCCACCTTTCTTTTTTTTTTAATACTGTTTTAGTTGTAGATGGGCACAATCGATACCTTATGTATTTTTATGTGGTGCTGAGGATTGAACTCAGTGCCTCACATACTTGTACAGCTGAAGCTGTACCCCACATACAAGGCAAGCACTCTACTACTGAGCCACAACTCCAACCCCGCTTCACCCTTTTGATATTATGATTAATGCTGCTATGAACATTGACATACACATATCTCTTTGAGACACTGTCTTCAGTTCTTTCAAGTAGATACCCAGAAACAGAATTGCTTTGCATGGCAATCCGTTTTTTTTTTTTTTTTTTAAGAACTGCCCTGCTGTTTTCCATAGCAACACTATCATTTTACTTTCTCACCAAACAGTTCACAAGAGTCTTTTTTTCTCTACATCCTCGTCAGCTCTCTCTCTCTCTCTCTCTCTCTCTCTCTCTCTGTGTGTGTGTGTGTGTGTGTGTGTGTGTGTGTGAGAGAGAGAGAGAGAGAAAAAAAAGAGAGAGAGAGAAACAGAGAGAGACAGAGCACGTGCGCGATAGTGGCTATCCTCATTGTGATTTTGATTTGAATTTCCCTAATGCTTAGGGATGTAAAGCATCTTTTCAGGTACTTTGTTGGCCTCGGGCTGGTTGTTTTATCGAAATGGATCATCTATCCTTTCTCCGGGGTTAATTTAAACAGTTATCAACATTTTGGAAGCAAATCAGAATGAAGCTGGGGTATGAACATCAATATGCAAATTTCCACCCATCCCTCCTCTTTCAGGATGACGCCCCTGCCTTCAGTGAGGTCTTGAGTCCTAAGTTCAGACTTCCTCTCATTCAACCTGTCCACAGAGGGAACTCCTAGTATCACCTGGAGAGGGAGAGAGACAATTGCTTGCATGTGGATGGGGGTGAGAGTCAGGGAAGTTAACTTGGCTGTTTCAGCTGAAGCTGTACCCCACTTACAATGGTCATGTTCAATCTGGTTTCTGAAATTTTAAGGAGCTCTGGCAACACCAAGCCAGCTCAATTAATGCCATCATCCATAAGGCACTAATTTGCTTTTCAGTTTTTAAGATTTTGTTGTTATTCTTTTCCTATTCTTTCTTTGTCTTTAGGGTTGATGTCTATTGTCCCACAATTTCAGTGAGGTTGCACATTAGCTTGGAGATGAATGTGACACTAATTTGTCATATTAATTGAAAACTCCTACAGTCATTTTATTACTAGTAGAAATATTTGATACTTGTTTTTTTTTTCCACAAAAGAGGAAAAAAAAGGAGAGGAAGACAGAAAAGGATAGAAACAGAGGCAGAGCTCTGATGAAATATCTTACCAAGATTTATTAAAGCAAAAATAAGGATGGGTTTCCTCTCTCCATACATTCTATTGATCTCCACTTTAAACCCTCTTCCCTCCAGATTTCCTGCCCAGTTTATCCATTTTCAGTGTTTTGTTTAATAGAAAGGTGCTGGGAGCCATCAGCCAAGTAGGTATGACAATTTCCTTGCCAGCGTACCCCCATGTTTCTTTAGTGGAAGGACTCATGGAAATAGGACATTTTGCAGGACATTGCATGTAAGGTGACCTTGCTCAAGGACTAGGGCAGGATCCGTGTTTAGGGTGTTCCCCCTTTAGAATAGGGTGTATCCTGCTGCTGAGTTCCTCTTGAGTGCTTAGGGTCAGACAGTATATTTTGGGAGACAGAAGTCCATGCGGTGTGGATTGGGGCAGAGTAGTGGATTTGGGAGAAGAGGATTTGGGCAGAGAACGTGGATTCCCCCAGAACGTGTTTGGAGAGGGCCGGTGTGAGTTCGGGAATAAAGAATTGCTGTTTGAATCTACAAGCTGTGTGGAGACTCGTGATTTGTGCCCAGCCAGAGACTGCGGCAGAAAGGCATTTCAAATACATGTCATCCTTAGTGGGAAAGCAGACTTTGATATACTTGGTTTGACTTTGTACAAAATCTTTCAGGAGCTCACTGACTTTCTGAGTTTTAGGATCTATCTTTAGAAATACTTATGTGTTTTGGTTTGGCTTTCAAACACATTTAAAGCTATAAAAACATACTTTTAAGGGCCATTTGATTATATGAACACTTAACAGAAGTCAAAAGAGAAATTACTTGTTTTTTTATATAACCTTAAGTGAACTATGACCTGTCCTATTCTGATATAAAACATTTATGGAAGATTATCTTTCTGGACCCAGAAGACTATTTGACTACAGATTATTTGACTATTTGTTATTTGTTCTTTCCACTGTGCTGAGGAAAGTGTTGGCCTTTAAATAAATTGAAACCTGTGAATCTAGAGCTTGATCCTGGGAATACTCAGTTCAAAAAAAAATTAAAGAAACAACTTTTATTAAAATAATCTATTTAGCTTGATTATGCCAAAATGCCCTATTCAATCTGAGTAAGAAGTCCACATAGGACTTGGAGTGCCGTTATGACTTTCAAATTAAGATTCTCAAGCATTTTGGGTATATACTGGTCATTTGTAATATTATATCCATTCATAATAGTATATACATATAGTGCTTGGTATTTAATTGAAATTATAAGTCTCCATGCACAATCGAGGAAATTACAGTTCTGAATATTATATGAAACTATTTTTCTAATATCAAAGAGCGAGCAAGAAAGTGAAGGAGCTGTGATACAGTGCCAGGATGTTCTACTCCATGTTCAGCACCTGCTATTTTTATTTTTCAAAATATTTGCATTAAACTATATAGATGTAGGGAAAGAGATCAGAGAATGTGGAAGGATAAGAGGAGGGAAGCTGGGTTTAAACTAGTGTGAGAGACAGGAGATGTAGAACACTTTCCTCACCCTCCCCAAACTATTCAATGGCCTTTCAAAGCCACAGAATTTACTTGCTGTTTTGCCCACATCTGGAATTGTGTGTATTTTCTTGGTATTTTGGAAACATTGACCGACCCTATGTAACAAGAACACTGTTTAGAAGCCTTCACAAAGGTGACTTATGTTTGCTATAATGTGCTAGTTCTAGCAAAATGCCAGGGATTGAAGAAAAGCTTATTGGCTCACCAATTTCCAATATGAGGAAGAGCAAACTCTTTCAGAAGGGCAGGCATTCTGATTTCATCTCACCCTGGGCACAGAAGTAAATAGCTTCTTCAAGGCAGTGAGCTGGGTCCTCACAATGACTCAGTGCCTATAGCCTCACTCACCCACACGCATGCCTTGTGTGCCTTTGGGCCTCACTTCCAGGTGACCTGAGCTGCTCTGCAGGTATGTAGCCTTTATTTCATTTGCACACAGAACTAACTTGAATGCAGGCACCTAAAGTTAGGAGAGACAGTGGCTTCATTTTGAAGACTAAGGGACGATCTCCCCATGTTACTCAAAAGCCTGGATTCTTAGATCTTTACAGAGAAATAAAGCCTTGTACTATTTCCCAAAAAGCTTAGGCAGCAGTACACGAAAGCTGTTTTCTGCCTTTTTCCCTGCAGAAAGGCTTTAGCCTGGGAAGGTAGAGAAGTCAGATCCTAGTAAATAAAGAAACAGAAACCTAATACTACCAAAGTGAATGAGAGCAGAATATGACTTCTGTATTAGGGGAAATGATGAATGTCTTCACATTATGGGAACCATTTTAAGCACAGTCTTAAAATAGTGGTTTAGAGATAGGCGAAGACATAGAGAAATTTGTCTCTACACTTTAAACCGTTTCTCTTCCACAAGGATTTTGTGTAGTAAGAATATGTTTTGGACTAGAGCTAAGAGAACGAGAAAGAAAACTCCTAGCCTTGAGTGTTGCTGCCACCTACATGGCAGGAAGACTACAAACAAAACCCAGCCCCTTCCCAGAAGGGCCTCCGTTGTAGTATACTTTTCATGAAAACATACTCTAGAAATTCTCAAGATTGTTTCTTTGCTCAACTGTCCCAATGACATGACAGCATTTATTTTCACCTCGCTTTCTATCTCAGGTTCTTGCAGAATTAGACTAAATGTTTTTGTCAGACTGGTAGAAATACACATTATTTGAAACAGGGGCTAATCTGAGGAAATTTTCCTTCTTATGAAAGAATCTCAAATGCAACTGATCTCCATGTCTGTGGGAAGGAGGAAGGTCCTTAATCTCACAGTGCTATAGATTTTTATTTTTTCCTTTGGCACATTCTAAAATACAAAAGGGAAAAAAATGAAACAAAATAATGTTTCCCTAGTATATGATAACTGTAAATTGACAGAAATGCAGATGATGAAGCTTGAGAATTCTTTTGATAATAGATAGGACAGGTTAGTTCTGATGGGGAATGTAGTTGACACAGCAGAATTAATAGGAAATCTCTTTAAAAATCTAAAGGAAACTTGTGATACGTCGAGAACACATCATAGATCATCGTTTTATCTTAGAAGGCAACATCCAAGGCCATGATGTTCTGTTACTGAGGCCATATGACACACCTTCACCCTCGAAAATACACAGGGAAGATCGAAGACCTGTTTGATGACTTTACAGATAATTGCAATTAAAATGATTACTAAGTGAATAAATGATGGGTTTTGGTAGCATGTGCCAAGTAATTATTGCTATTATATAATGTTATGAATATTGGCATTTTGCTGGCATTTGGCATTTTGCATATTTAGACCTAATGTTGTACTAAACAATGACTAATTATCTTTGGTGCTAAAAACCTTGTATTCTTGAATAAATATCATTGCTACCTTTCAAATTATTAGGATGTTGAAGATAGAAAAGGATCCCTAAAATTGATGATAGGGAAATATGTTCTCTGCAATGAAGAAAAAGCATTTGGAAAAGCAGCATCAAAAGAAAGAATTGTCTGTGTTCAATATTCCCCCATACACCACTAGAAGTCACTTCAGACATTTTCAATAGGCTATGCCTTTTGTTTCCACACAGTATTAAAATACAAATTCTTACCATTTGTATCATTATAATCATGCTCTTAATGATGCAATTGTTACAGGCCATTTAAGTGTAGCATGCATTCTAGAGTAAAGGTGGCTTTATCTTAGATTTAATGAACAGGGCCCAATACTAGGGAGTGGTACAAAACTGGATAATCTAGATAAACATTTTAAGATAATATCTATGAAAGTTTAATTACTGCAAAAAATCCATGATATCAAAATTCTAAAGATAGGTTCTAGGAAAGTCAGTAGGTAGGGAGGTCAAAAGAGAAAAAGGAATTAAAGCAGGCCTCACCCTGGTCCCTGCCCTGCTAGTGGGACAAATGACACCTGCCATTTTCCAAGGGTTCAGATGTTGGATGGGAGTTTCCAGTAGTGGCATGTTCTACTGGGAGACCTATTCTTTTCTGGTTGATGTTTTTCACCTGTATTTCACCTGTAGAATCCTTGTTGACCAAAGTGCTCCTGAAACCACTGTATGTGAAGTGACTTAATGTCATCTAAAAAGCATTCAGCCAAGATAGTTTTAACTAGTTTAACTTTGATTTTAGCCATTTTTTAAAATATCTAAAAACACTCAGCATTATGCAAATGTTTAAAAAGCAGTGACTTTTGCATTAAATGAGACTTTGGGCACTTTATATAGGTATATATGTGTCTGTATACACACATACACATATGACCATTTTGGAGCAGATAAAAGGGTTTAACATTGCTTTTAAATAACTAAGCAATCAAAACCTATACAACATACAATTTAAAATACTATATAAGTCCATTATGTGAAAATAAGACTTTAAAATCAATTTAAATTAATGTTTTCTGAATTTTCTTTTTAAACATATGACATAAAACAATTTTTAAAAACTCAATTATTATCACCCCAAATGCTACCATCTAAAGATAGAATGTTAACATTTAGTAAAGTGTTTTCCTATCATTTTACTAATAGGGACATGTTCCAAGTAGGCTTAACTTTGTTTCTAAAATACTAAGAGAATATTTAAGGCCTGAGGGGTGCCTCCCTAGTTGCATGTTTATGATACTATATGTTACCTTGTATTGGAAGTGTTTTATAGTATTCAGATTGCTGTCTCTGAACCATCTCATAGAGTGCCTTTGGACCACCCCTGTGAGGAGGCTCCTCAATGCAGATAAGGAAATAAGCCTCTGAGAAGCCTGTGCTACCCAGAGACACGGCAAGAAGCTTCTCTCACAACACTAGATGCTTTCCAGATTTGTGTTTCTGTAACACCCCACATAGCCAATGTACAGCTCCCCAATAAATAAAATAATCCAGGCTTGTAAATTTGAAAATATGATATTCCTTTGGACAATGACTCTCTCTCTCTCTCAAAATTTATCTTTATCACCAAGACGATTACCAAAGAAGAACCACAAAGTAATATTTTTATGAATTACGAATTGTTTATTATAATGACAAGAAGAATCAGTATACAAACATATTCACTAATACATTTACCACAGTGGTTTACCTAAGGGTAGGCATTCAAAAGGACAACCACCAGATCAAGCATCATGAGTTTTTAACTGGTACCAAGTGGTTAACATTACTGCATGGTTAATCTATTGAATTGCATGGTAACTGCTACTTCAAGTCTCCCTACAATGAAAAGTACTAAAACATGTTAAATGTAAGTCAATATAAATAAATCATTTTAAAACAGACAAATGGATTTGTTACATCAGCATATTTGCACATGGATATTAGGGTAGCATAATTTAATTTTCTCTACAACTCTCATTTTTAGAAATTAAGTCTTCAGAGTTAATAATATTGGCCTCCAGAATTAGTAAAACTCCTACTTATTAAAGTCAAGCTTATGCCATTTCTAATTTCTGATAGCTGGTGACATCATAAAATAATCATTGGGGATTTATTATTGGTTAATTTAGACTCCCGCCCACCAAAAAATACTAAGTATAGCATCTGTTAAACTTGTTGTTACTCTTGTTTGAGAAGGAGAATAATAGAATATAGGTATAAAAATAATAAAGCTCATTTTCAACATACATACCAGAACTTGAGCATACAAATAGTTTTAATAATTAAAATTTCCCTTTGAGAGAACATACACTCATTTGATATTGTCATCAAAGTGTTTTTGAGAGTTCTTGTAATAGGCTTGAGAGCCACAACACAGCATGCAAGAAAATATATTCCATTGCCTAACTTATTATTTTCCTTTATTTTGAAACTTGTTAGAAGTAGATTTTTTCCAAAGTGGGGAAATGTATATGTGCAATTTTTCAAAGGATCAAAATTTTTCACTATTGTTCATATTAACAACATGTTACAGTTTCTGAGTTATAACTCTAAAGTAATTTTAAGCAGGGGCAGCACATTTTAGGAAACAAAGAGCACACACTTTAATTGACTTTAAAGGGGTCATATTCAATTTCTGTCTGGAATATTCATCCAGGCCAAACATTAATTATAAGTCATCAAAGACAAAGACTATTCCATTTCAGTCCAGAGTCCTCTTATCTCCCATTTCCCCTGCCTCCTGTACCCTGTACCCTGTACCCAGGCATTGGAGCTGAAGTTGGTGCTCAAAAATGTGCCTGCTAAATTGAAGGGACTTGACATTCCCTGAGATAGAACTATGTTTCATATATTTAATACTTTATTTCCATTTTTCCTACAGATTAGGCAATATTTGTATTCATAACATATCCACATTTATAGTCTTTGATGATTTTCTATAAGTTAAGAAATTGTACAGTATAAATCACAGCAAATAAATCTGATCACTAAAGGCCTTGATAGATGAGCACTTTATGTCAATTTCTATTTATATTGCTTTGCATATTTTAGTTTTAGAATTCCTGCTATCAAGCTTCTTTCTGGGAAAAGAACTGTAAGAGTTTATACTTAATAAGAATCAATTGTGAAGTAGATTCCCTGTTTCTAGTTCACATCTATATGGACCAAAAGATCAACCTTTTGCTAAAGCCTCAGTGTCATTAGAAATTAACCAGGCTGTACAGTGTACTGCCATACCATGTATCACTTATTTGGGTTAATTGATGACTGTGTGAAACTGTTCATTTACTGAAAACATGCCATGCTTGGGGATGCAATTCACTGCAATGATTGGTGTCAATTAGACATCTACTAAAAATGTTCTAACCTAACAAGTCAAATTTGGTGAAGTTTTATATTAAACACATTGAAGCAACATTAAATTGAGAAGTGTTTCTTATTATATAATTCAGGGACTGAAAACATGGAAGCAAATCTAAAGCAATGTTCAATTTGTATGTGTGGGCTGGCATTCCTTGTTGGAGATATTAAGGAAAATGAGGAACATGGAATGATTTAGACAATGATCTTCTAGAAGGAAAATTCAGGTATTTTCAATCCGTCATTACACTTTCAGGACACTCTGGTTAAAGTTTTAGCAAATTATAGACCAAGAACAACATTGCTTTTATGTGACAATAAAGCAAGAGCTTGTTTGGGGGTTTCTTGATTTGTCCAAATCCATTGCCACAGTGAGATTCTAGTTAGCACACCTTGCAGGAGCACACCTTTGCCATCCATGAATGATATCTTGGATCACCTAGAAATAAAACGGATATCTGAGTTATATGGGAAAATAACAGAAAAGAAGTAAGAAGAAGGGGAAGGAGGGGGAGAGGCAGAGAAATAGGGAGGAAGGAGTAAGGGGATCAGGAAAGAAAGAAAGGATGTCATTGCCTACAATTTCTATATTTTTTTCTGTCTTGAAATAAAATATGTTGATATAATAATGAATACTCTTGTCTTATAAACTGGGCAAATACATTTTTAATCACACACTTGATTAATAGTTTTTCTTAATTGCCAAAGAAAATGAAAATTTCCAACAAGACAAATCTGGCTTGAAATTACTAAACTTTCATAAATTCAAGCACTTAATGGTTCTTAGAGAAACCCACAACTATAGTTTTAGGGTCAAATCTTATAAATATTCGTTGAAATATGGTCTGATGTATAGAATCAAAAAGCATTATTTCTTATACTGCTTGAATGATTATATTTCATGGCTAAAAAAACACATTACTTGAATTAATTTGACTATCAAATCAATTGGAGAATTGTGCCTCAATTAATGATTTTATGTTAATGAGGTGATGCTGAATAGTAACTCCTACTGCTACTATAAAAAAAAAAATAAAAAGCTGATGGGTTCACTTTAACAAATACAGTATCCTTAGTGTAGATGGGCATATGTGTGCCTGTGTGTGTTTGTGTGTGAAAATTGCCTAAAATATTATATTCTTTTTTAAAAATCATTACATCAATGCTTAAATTTTCCCTCAGGTCAAATTAATCAAAATATTGATACTGTTAAACACAACAAGAAGAAGGAACATATGCATGACTACTGAAATTGTTCTTCCTCCTAGAACATTTTCTTAGCACTAGCCATAGGAAGTGTGTTCTTGGTGGTTATGATTGATGTGCTGCTCACACGGTCCGCATTTTTCTGCTTCATGCATCATCATCAGCCATCTCCAACACTCCAGTCCTGAATCTGTCCTACTTTCTGTTACCTGGTTTTTACTGGTGATTCATGAGCCACAATAGTAAAAGAAAAAAATCCACCTTGGATTTTCACAACGTATTATCCTCTGGAATAATATGCAAAATCTAGTTTTGTTTATCAGATTCATGCAAATGTAATATTGATTGACAATGATGTATATAGATCCACACATTTAACGTGCTACATAAAAACCACTGAAATGTTCTATTAATGGCAAAATGCATACTGATTATAAACCACTTCAGAATTATGTGAAAACTCATGTGAATATGCTGTTTGGATTTCCAAGCTCACTCTTGTCACTACTCTTTGCAGCTGAAGCTATTTTTTTTTTTTTTTTTTTTAGAGGCGGGGTGTTGGAGATTCAACTCAGGGGCACTTGACTACTGAGCCACATCCCCAGCCCTATTTTGTATTTGATTTAGAGACAGATTCTCACTGAGTTGCTTAGCATCTCTCAGTTGCTGAGGCTGGCTTTGAACTCATGATCCTCCTGCCTCAGCCTCCCAAGCTGCTGGGATTACAGACATTTGCCACCACACCCAGCTGAAGCTCCTTTTAAGTGCATGCTCCCTCATATGCTAGAAAGCAAAACCCAGTTTTCCAAACTGATAAGTGATAAAAGCTCGAGTTCTCTCATTACCACTTGCTTAAAAATTGTGAACATTACTCTTTAAAGTTTTTATTATGATGAATGTACAGATGAAGGGCAAGAAATCGTTTTTTAAAAAAATTTCTAGAGAATGAAGATTGGGCTTTAATCAATGTGCATGAAACAGTTAACCAGAAGCAAACTAGCAAAAGACTTAACTGAACTATTTTTGTGGAAACATCTTTTAGATTCAGAAGCAACCAGGCCTTAAAGAGCCAAAGAAAGCCTAATGGCCCTAACATCACAAAAATAGGGAGCTGCAAGTTCATGATGTTGTCTCAGTGCTTCTATTACTAGACAGCAAAGTTATTCCCACAGGTTCCAGGAACATATAAATGCTAGTGAAGAAGCAAGTAGACTTCAGAGTCTAAGATAGAAACTTCAATCTGGGATTCACCTGTGAGTCAAAACTCTTTGCTAATGAATTATTCCAAAGAAAAGACACTACTGAGGGATACTTTCCCCGGTCTGACAAGACCTCCAGGTTCACTAGCAGGGTCAAAGTAACAGGAATGCTCTGGTCTAAAGGTGCTTTGCCAACCTTAATGGATTCCAGGCACTCACCTGGGTATACAGCTTGAACCAATAAAGAGATCACAATGGCATGATGAATAAGGTAGAGCACCCTGGAGACAAGGTGAGCAACCACTCCACATGGCTAAATCTTGACCTACATGCAGACTGCAACCTATTTACAAATGGATCACCCTAGTCAATTCAGTGTTGGAGGAGTAATGTCAATGCAAAAAAAAATCTATATACTTGAATTCAAAACTCATTGTATTCAAAGACAATTCATGAAGTCAATCTTACTATTAATAAAATTCTAAAATTTTTATTTTATTAATGGCATTTAACAACTATCAACATTTAAAATATCAAGTTAACCTATTTTTCAAAAATATATTTTTCTGCCCTTCAATGTCCAGGATTTTCACATATGAAAATGAGTTGATACTAACAACGTTGAGCTAGAAAAGCTAACATAATATGATGTTTAGAAACTATACATAGAAAAGACTGATTGGAAAGAATAACATGTAAAGTAATACTTTTGAACTGTGCTTGTAATGGGAAAATGATTTCCAGTTTTCATTTTCTAAATTCTGTTCAAACAACTGGTCTCTTAATTTAAAATGGAGCAATAAATATAGTAGTCATTTAGCATTGCATAGATAAAACTATGTAAGGTCAATATCCATTAAAGGTGGAAGACTGACCACATTCAACTTTGTAACTAGGGGATTTTGCATGTACACTAAATGTTAAAAGGAATTTTAAATGAGTTATGATATTTCAGTTGAAAATGTGAACAACAATGCACTCAGATTAAAACACATTCTTTACCATACAGTGAATAATGAATAAGCTAATGCAGTTACAAGTTTAGCTACTGAAGTACCTCTACAAGTTTCCCAGATCTCACCACTTAAAAACCCAAGATTTGCCAGGTACAGTGGTGTACACCTATAATCCCAACTACTCAGGAGGCTGAGGCAGGAGAATCCCAAGTTTAAGGCCAGCCTAGAGAGAGCCTTTCTCAAAATAAAAATAAAAAGGGCTGGGGTTGTGCTCAGTAACAGGATACTTGCCCAGCATGTGCAAGATTCTGGGTTGAATTCCTAGTACCACAAACAACAAATAGCAACAACAAACCTTAAAGCCCCCATTTTTTTTTTTTTTTATCACTAAGGTGGTTACTATTTCGAAAGTATTCACACATGGTAACTAAAGATAGCTAAACCACCAGAGAAATGCTAGCCATTAGTAGCACCTACATTTTGAATTACTTCAGAATTTGATATTCTGAAGTTCAATTTTAGACACTGAAAAGTGGACAGTCATATTATCGTAGTTCAAGAAAGTCCCTCTATGCCACCAAATTCACATACGAAACACAAAACTTATTTTCCTCTGTGTTCTGGTCTACGAATTTTGCCTACTGAATGCTCCTACTTCAAGAAAATGCACTCTTTCTTCAAAATCTTTCTTACTAAACAAGCAACTCTGTCAGAAGTGTCTTAATTTCTTATCACAGAATTTTATCCACACAAGGAGCAATAAATAATTCATGTCACTGCCTCTTTGTTGTGTGTCCCTGAACTGCACAGAGCTAGAAGGCTGACAGCTGTGTCAGGACAAGCACCAAAGATCTGACATGACAAGTGACTAACAAGTTTCTTTCAGTTCATAGTGAAAGAAGACAATGGCCCAAAGTGCAGAAAGAAATCCTGAAACAAAATAAAACTGCTTCTTTCTTTTTACCTAAGTGTTTGCTATGAGCTTATTTCCAACCCACAAGCCCTGGTCATTTTATAGGACTGCCCAGCCCCCTTTATTCCTCACACTCGCTTGGCCATTTACGCCTGGCCACGGATCAATATGAGCAATTCTTGGAGAAATACGATGTCTCCATGACAACCAAGCCACAAATTCTCAGTGGAAGGCAGTGAGACCAGTAGTGAACCCTCCAGAGGTTTCTAGGCCTATAAGGCAAGATGTCTTAAAATGCAGGAATGGACAGAGAAAAAAGCCAGAGTAATTCATTCTTTATTACCAGTTTAATGATGTCCCATGTATAGAACAGTACTCACTCTTTAAGTTAAGATTCTTTATCAGCACCTATATTTTCTGATTAATCTTTCTTTTTCGATATGTCCTTTGTTTGCATCAGTCAGATAGAGTATGTTACATTTGAATCTCACTACAATTCCATTCACATTAAGGGGCAAAAGGAATGGTATAAAGCTGATCTGTTCTTGTCAAAAACAATGAAACAATGAGTCAAGGTGAACACCTGACTCAGGAATTTAACTGCCTGGCAAAATGGCTAATAAGAAATGTTTTATTAAGACATTTTTAAAAATCAAGTCAGAACTAGGCAATTTTAGTTCAAACTAAAAGTAATTTTTAAAAAACTTTTATTACAAAAATTTAACACCTACCATTACCCTCACCAGTGATCTACATTTTTCTTTTGGCTATTAGGAGAGAGGCTGAGGTTAATTTGCTCATTTAAATTTGCCATCATTGCTAGAGGTGTCATTTCTGCCTGCAACGGAATACTGAAGTAAAAGGAGGGTGTTGAGAATGGGCACACAGCACAACAGTAGTTCATCTTCTGAGAAATCTTGGTGTAGTGGAGGGGGCTGATATACAATGCCAGAGCCACTGGGCCTATTGGGGTTCCTAGATGACTTAGGGGACCTGACATAGATTGCAGGCTGCACCTTTCACTGAAAATTAAATCTCAGTAGCTCTCCTCGGGGAAGGATCAGGGGACTGTTTGCAGCTGCCCCCTGTCAGTGAAGGCTACAAGATTTGGAAATCTCTTAACTAAGCTGACAGGCCACAGAGAGGATGAATCAAAAATATGATACATGGATCAGCACACAAAGATGTGAGAGGGTAGAGGGTACACAGTAGCCAGATAAAACAGGAAAGAGAAATATTCTGGGGGAAGATATCTAACTCTTTCATTCATGGTAATAAGGTAACTTCTAGCATCTAATGGCTTTGTAGTGATCCAAAAATGTCACTTCAACTTTTGCAAGATTTTTTTTTTCTTTTAATTAACTAGTAATTAAGACTAGGCATACTTCAAAACAAAACCACACAAATCCATGTTGAAGTGTTTCTGGCTATATCCTTCTGGTACATCTCTGTCTGTTCTTCCCACAAAGAAAAAATATATGCACAAGTGACTTTGACATAGAGTAAATTTCATTGCAAGAGGAAGGGTTGCCATCTTCTTTTCTTTTGTTTGACAATGTCATGCTAAAATCCTCTTCCCATTGAGAGTGCTGTTTGTATTTAGAAAGGTAAATATATTTGAAAGGATGACAATTTGTTCCTCTTTTCTCTTCATCTCTCCATGTCTGCTTGACTCTTGTTAGATCTCATTATTTGAAATATTTAAAATGTCAACATTTCTCTCATTTCCCAATCTCTCTGCATGTTAACCAGTATAGCCTAAAATTGATGATAATGAACTAATAGTGTCAGCTTCCCTTCTCAGTCATGAAGCCTTTGTACTTCCTCCAACTGAATTCTTGATGAAAGAGGAAAAGATAACAGCTCCACACTGTGACCTCTGGAGGTGACCATTAATTTGACAGTGCAGCTGCTAAGAGAAAACAGCATTACAATGTCCTCTCCCCCACCCTTCCAAGGACCCCAAAGCTGTGTCAAATTTATCATTTTATACTTGACTATTTTTAAATGGCTTTCACCTGGACTCTCAGACTCTTCCAAGACACATCTGTCAGGCATGTCCTCAGCATCTTGGAAGTTTGCCGAGTTTGAGTTGCTGTCATGCTTGACCGGACTGACTGGAGCTATTAAAAAAGAAAGAAAAGAAAGAGAAAGAGCGATGAAAAAGTAGTAGCAAACACCATTAAAATGTTTCTTTTCAGTTCTACAGATATTTTCAGGGATACACTATGTAAACACAAATAATAAATTGAAATAAAATGTATCCTCTAAGTATTTATTGGCAGACATGTAATTAGTTGAAAAATCTATAGATGCGACTTTATCTTAGAAGAAAAATAAGTTCATGGCATCAGCTTAAAAGCTACAAAGTAACAAAGTGATGTCTTCGAAGTGGAAATCGTATTTTTAATGCATAAATCTAAAACAATATAGTCAATTAACAGCAACAGGGCATAGAGAACATCAGGCTACTCAATTAGAAAGATCAGTTCTACGCTGGTGGCAAGGCTTCCTTTGGTGGTACAAATCACAGCTAATGAACACTTCATATGCATTTTGGTTCTCTTTCATTAAATAAAAATAATGGCACTAAACACACACTCAAAAAAAGTCTTTTAAAAAGTAAATCTTAATGAATACACTGAAAATGATACAGAGGGCTGGTGTTTTGAATGGAAAGCATTTAACAACTTGGGATGAGATATTGTTTACTAAGTAGGAATTATAACCAAAAACAGAAGTTAGGGAAGGAGTCCAAACTTTCTATAAACATACTATACTCACTAACTCTATTCAAGAAACTAACTTAGGTTTCTGCATTTTCCTATAACAGTTGGTCTGTAAGTAATATATCCCCATATATCATTTGTTATAGTAATTATTTGTCAGGGAAAAGTGGGCCTTGTCTTCATGAAGAAATTTGGTGAAAAAAAACAAAATAAAGCAGCCTCCAATCACACATATCAGGTCCCTCTTAAACCATTCTGAAGTTAAATACTATTAAACACACACACACACACACAAACACACGATTGAGTACAATGGAATTTTATCTATTTTGCTGTAGTAATCACTACTACAGTGTCTTCAGATGTTGATAACACATGCCATATTTGTAAGTCTTAAATGCAATAGACAAAATACACACCCATGCACATGTACACAGGCACATGCACACGCAGGCGCACGCATACACGAATCACATAGGGAATATGTTTGTTAGCTCAGGGTTACTGTTGCTAAACCTCCATTAGAAGATGAGAGAGCAGCACTGAGGCTGGAGACCTTTGCTTCACAGTCTGGATGAATGACACAATGGTGCCCTGCTAATCCAAGCAGCATTAGCAGTGCTCACAACTGCTGCTCTCCTCCATGAGTTTTAATGGAGCTTGAGTAACAGTGGTGATGAAAACAGGAGGACCACATAGACATACTTTAAAGGAAGCTAGTAACATAATTCTGGTCAAACAGCCCCTCCAGATCATTTTACCAGCCCTCTCAGTACATAAACAGCACTTTGCTCTATTAAAATAAAAGCAGTTTAAATTCCCTGCTTCTCTTACAGACTTTTGTCTGAGAACAAAATACAGGAAAATTATGAAATTCTTATTTTAAACAAATAACCTAATTTTTTCACTTCATACATTTGAATTTTCTAAAAACAACATGCAAAACCAAATACCATACCTGCTTCATTCATTTCTGTGTGACAGTACCTGGACTATAGAAAATATTCCCAAAGGAGTTGTGAAATGAATGAGTGAACAAGTGAATGAAGCAGAGGTACCAGGCTAGATGTTCCTCTGAACCAAGAGAATATATGCTTTCAATTATCTTTCTGCTGGATCTGTTCAGTTGCTTGCTTAAACCAGTTTGAGATCATGGATGTATATTTGCAAATGGTGATGTGGGTTAGTTAGTCTGTGAATTGGAAGAAGAGGCATACCAAGTATGGCCTAAGTAGTCACTATTCTAGCTGCCTTGAATTTAATTCTCCTCATTTTAAATCAGGTGTGGATTATTTTTGAATCCTTAGATTTCTGGGAGATGTTTAAGTAGATAGTTAAATGCATCAAAGCTGCAGAAAACTATTATATTGGTCAAAATTTTCTGGCCCATTTTAATGATTTCTATCTCTCTATATTTTACTTGTTAATTTCCTGAAAGTATTTACATTGGTATTTATAACAGGGAATCAATCATGTAGCTAAATCTTTTACTAAAAGTCAATGAAATAGTACCTCTATTTGGGCAAATGCATTATACTGTCATCCAATATATTGTTCTTTCCTAATTTAACACTTTACTACATTCATTCATTTAATCATTTCTCCAGCAAATATTTATCAAGCAGCAGATATTTAAAGATTCATTCTAAACTAGAGATCTCAAGGACAAAGAGGATACGTATTAGAACAATAAAGCACATGCCTACAACCATTTTTAGTGGCAATAAAGTAGACTCAGCATGAAGTGAAGTTCCAAATCTCTCAAGAAGACTAAAGTTAGATGTACTTTTTAGCTGCATCATCTTCATTAAATTCACACCAGTAGGAACCATGCAGCTATTTTTGCCTTTACCTCTGGTTTTTGAGGGTGTGGTTTGTGTGAGAGTAGGGGAGTGAAAAGGATTATTCTTCAGATATGTTGTTTAATTACACATAATAGCTTCCAGATTTGAAGCTATGTTAGATTTGTCATTTTTACTGGGTAGTTCATAGAGTGTCCAATTAAATTTACTGTAGAAGAAATGACTACACTTTGCCATTTGGGAACAGCAGGCTTTGGAGAGGTTAATTACTGCCATTCTGCTCTTTGTTGTTTGTTTGATAGACTAATTCTTGCAATTGTTCTTTTGGGTGTTTCCTGCCAATGTTTCATCATTAAACTCTGACATGATGTGTGACCAAGGCTTCTCTAATGAATCATTTCAAAAATGGTGAAATCAACAAATATTGATCTAGTACTTCTTATGGGTAGAGCTCTTTGCCAGATTCTGGGGGGTAAAGAAATGAAGGCACTTTTAATGTGCCCTCATACAACTTGCGATCTAGTTGAAAGATGATGAATTTAACTAGTTAAGAAGCATTAGAAAAAATTTCCTAAGAGCAGTACACATTTTAAGAGTGCACAAGAGAATTCCTTTACAATAAGGTAGTGCAGAGGAGAAATCTGAATTAAACCTCCTTTGAGTACGTGGGAAGCCCAGGGGGAGCTCATTCCCCCAAAAGTGAACACAGGTATGATGGAAGAAATACAACATCCTGGGGCCACAGAGTATTTGTTAATGTTGCTGCCTGCTTGGTATGTATTTTTAATGAATTCTCCTTACTTGTCTCTTTGAACCTTTCCTGAATTGCTGTTGTTGGCTAATTCTTCTCACCTGTAGATGTTAGCTATAGACAGATTTTTTTCCTTGCCCTAGATAGTCAATAATTTGATTTTTACTGATGGTGGGCCCATTTATCACCGTGAGTTGTCCTTTCACTATACATATTGACTTGTATTTATCAATACCAAAGTCCATTTGTAGCTCATCACTAAAGTTCTTGGGTATTTCAGTAGTTTTTGAAGGTGCATTTCAGAGCTTGGCAAAGAAATACTTTTGACATCAATAAAGGGCAAATGGTTGCTTAGGCTCATCTTTAGGTAAAACTCAAGTGTTTATTTCCTCTGTAATGGATTCTGAAATAGTCTACCTTTGGAGAGTATGGGGCTAAAAAGACAAACTCTTCTTGACAGTTCTACCACTGAAAGATGTAAGGCTATTCCATTTACTCATCACACACCTCAAAATATTGACAACTGAAAGGCCAATGTTCTAAATATCTCAGCAATATCTTTGGTAGCTAGAGAGATGTGCTTTGTATGAATGCATTTGACTACAGCACCTTTAACCAAGAGTCAAATTCTTCTAGATCCTAATAAAATGAATGGTTCTGCCAAAGACAATAGGAAATCAGTTTAAACTACATTCAGGAATGCCTTAAGAAAACCCCCAGCAACAAGAAGCCTCTGTGGTTAAGAAACAACATTGGTGGCAGGTCAGTGTAATGCTCCTCCACTTCCTTGTTCCTCATTCTTGCTTCAGTTAGCCTATAAAAACATCTCTCCCTCTCCTCTCATCATTTTCAGAGAGATAGTATTTGCTATAAAAGATGGCTAGGTTTAGCTAGTAAATAACTCCAAGAAATACCTGTCACACTCAACAAGAGTAAAGCCACTGGGGAAAAAAATCTCCATTCCTTCCACATATACCAGATGATCTTCTCAGGCCAAGACTGTCCAAACAGAGTCCTTGTTAAAAATTCATTATCCTTTACAGTTTAAATAAAATCTGAAGCTCCAAATAATATTTTCAACACAATGACTTATGAATGATTTTTAAAAAGAGATCTCATTCATCATATGTTTTAGGCTTTTTGGAAGTAATAGGGATATTTATAGTAAAATCATTAATAAAAAGAAATGGCAGCTTGAAATGTTGGTCAAATGAATGGAATAATCCACTATAGCACCATATAAAGGCCATAGAAAAATCGTAATCCCTTATTAATCAAGAGAATACAAATAATATGCAGGTTATGGAGATTAGGTCTTATGGAATAAATGACCTGAATGCAAATCTACTAGTTATATGGTGTCTAGAATAGATAACTTTCTTGCTTGAATTTGGGTCTCTTCTCAATCTTAAGTAGTCACTATGAAATAAACTAAAAAGTGTCTTCCTGGAGGCTTGAAAGAAAAAAATGACATCAAATTCAGGTAGAAGAAAAAACTAATGCAATATTGGCAGATTACACACATGCATACAAACATGCTCATGTGCACATGTGCACACACACACACACACACACACACAACCTGTAACACATTTCAAATTAGAGGAAGGCATAAAATTCATGAAATGACTTTAAGTGATAACACCAGATTTGTAAACAAAGTGGATGTCACTTGAACAGATCTCTAAATTCAGTTTACAAAGTGGCTTCTCTCTGGACAGATGTCTTATCAGGAAAGCATATCTAGCTAAAGAGCTGTGTACATATTACCCCTACTTTAAAGAGTATCTACTGAGATAATCAAGTCATAGGACCTCTTGATTATATCTGAATAGCAATAGCTACATCTGCATCAGACCTCAGACTTATTCTATCTTTGGGGTGGATTGGAAACTGAAAAAAGAAACCATATAGAGAAACCAAAAATTAAATTAGGATTCCCTAATGCTTCTTTATAACTAAGTAATAACAATTTCATGGGCAACTTCAATAAAGGGGTTAACATTAGACTTATGGGTTTTACCATCTTCCTGCAATTGCAATCTGTTCTGGAGTATTATTTCCTGGGTGGTATTTTCTAGTATGAGTTGCTTTAAGGATGACATATTTTTCAACTGGTAAAGAAATGAACTTTACAAAATGCAGTAAAGAATAAGTATTATGTTGATATCCTTACCTAGATGTACAGTGTTTATTATTTTGTGTAAATAAACATGCACACAGAGGCCACCTTATTGACTAATTTGGCTAAGGAGGGAAATCTGCTTATAGGTAACTTCTCTAGGTGACAAGTGTGGCTGGATCACCCAACTAACTTGGAGAAGATAAACATGGATGAGAAAATGGTATCAGTTGTTCTTTGATTCTTTTAAAACACTGCTTAATTCCTCTCAAATACAAAAATTTCTCTGCTATCTGGATATTGAGAAATGAGCTGCTTTGGTAAGGCTGATAAAAGCAAACAAATGATACACCTTTGGACTTCTTCAAGGCATGAGGCAAGTACTCAGGAGACTTAAAAAATGACTGAGTGAAACTGTGAACATGGATTCCTAAGAATGAAAAAAAAAAGCAATGATTAATTTTTCTTGCTGTTTTTATGGGAAAACCTCAAAATCAGGCCTAAGGTTTATAGTTCAAACTTACTCAAACATCTCCCTAAATCTATTTCTAATGACAGTGGGCAGTTTTCATAAGAGATCCTGTCTACCTTATTTTTTTTAACAGAAAATAAAAATCTTCATTTTTTTGTAGCACCCAAATATATGTATTAATTTTTAAGAAATAAGGATATAAATAATTTCATTATTGAGATGAATTTAAGCATTTCCAAAATCTGGTTTTAATGTCACCTCTACTTCTGATAGTGTGACCTTGGGCATGTCATTTTATTTTCCTGGTCTTGGGTTCTTTATCCAATGAGGGAACTGGACTTGACAGCTTCTTTGATGCCCACTAGTTCTGAGAGATACAAATATTCTTCCAGCTAAGCATTCCAAGCCAGCCAACCACTCCCTCAGGATGTTACTGAACAGGACACTGAGAAGTACCCACTATAGCAGCCTTGGAAATAATGAGGACTTGTGAAGTTTTTTTATTGGTTTGTTTTGTTCTTCCTGAATTAAGTAAGTTGGTTATTTCCCTACAGGAAGACTAGCTGCTTCTTTGCTTCAGTTATTTAGCTATAAAGAGAGTCTCAACTGTTATTTGGCAAATGAATGGGACAAGGTTTGGAAGAGGTTTGGTGTTATGAAATTGTACTTTCCTCAATTCAAACCTCTCAAGAGAAGAATAATTGTAGTCCCAAATCTTTCTATTCCCTTTCTATGTAAGGATGGGGCCCATGAAGACATTTTGTTTGAGTCAAAGACAACATGAAAAAGTACTCTTATCAATTTATCTCAACTCTTCAACTGGACATAGGACATAGGACATAGGACAGAGAGAAAATGTGTAAGTTGGGAAGAGGAAAGAAAAATAACAGGGAATGATGAAGCTGCTTCCTCTATTTCTGCTGTTTCAGGTGATCTAAGAGTTACCAGGGAGAAGTTTGCCTCAATTTCTCTTTGTTTTCCTTCAGAGTATCATCTTCTTGGTGAGCAGTATTGCAAATAGAAAGGAGGTGAGTAGATAAGCAGAAAATTTTTTTAAAGTATCAAATCAAAACAACTCACAGGATTTTGATATCTAAACATTACTTAGTAATATAGTGTGTAAATAACGAAGGGAAGCATCACTTATTATTTTGTGTATTTATCCATAAGTTGAAAGATAATATGCAAGAAACAATCTGGTCAACTCATCAAGCTTAATACTAGCTTTCTACACTATGGAGATTACTTAAGAAACGGGATTCAGGAACATCATATTTCAAAGGACTCCTTCATCACAAAAGGAAAGCACAGGTGATGGGTCCTAAGAACGTAGAAATTCTATAGAAGCTATCTGACTTTTCTCACAAGGACAAAATGCTATAGTGAACACAGAAATGCATGAATTTTACTTATTGTTTAGAACTTCAAGAAAATAGTAGTTTGAAAGCAGGAATAATTTCCAAAGAAGAAAACAACTAGATCCCCACATATTGACAAATTGAGAGCATTCAGTAAAGGGAGAACTCTAGGAGGAATTTATAGTAAATTTCCCAGCTTGTATTTGAAAATGTAGAAGAAGGTCAGGAAAACAAAAGACCTTTCAATCAAAAGAGCATCAAGCTAGCATTTGAAACTAGAGATAAACATGATTTATATATGAAGGTAAGATAAGGATTCACAACATAGGGCAATTTAAACGACAGCAAAGACTACAGTTATCCATATGGGAAACATTCTTCTCCTGAATCAGTGGGAGAAGAAACTGTCAAACTGCACCAGCATTGGAATCTGTAAGAGCAGCAATCTTTCCACAGGGAGAACCTAAGACAAGACCATCAGTGTGGGGAGAATGCTTGGCAGGCAGTCTCAAATTCCCAGCTGATAGCTGTCTCTATCTCAGGGGAAAACGTTTGACTCAGATGGTTAGTCAAGTGTCAGAGCTCTTTCATCTCCCAGATAGGAAATGGAAAATAAGGAAATCAAATTATCTAGACTATGCCTTCATTTTCTAGTCCTTTGTCAACATTAGGAAGGATGCAAGGAAGAAAAGGCCTAAGTTACCATATTTTGTACCATTAGGCTTACTCTGAAGGTGATTTATTTTTATTTGAATGACATTGAAATGGTATGTTAGTATACTTGAGAACTTACTGAAACTGAATGGAAGACATGCTTGGATGCTAATAACAGGCGTTAACTACTGTATTACAATGTAACAGGAGCAAGCTTCACTCTCTTACAGTCCACACCCAGAAAAGCTTTTGCACTAGACATGGGAAGCAGAGGTGGTCACCACCATTCACTATTTTATAGGGCTTTATATGTCAAAGATAGCCAGCATTTAAAATATTGATTTTTCTGGGCAATAAATAACAGAAATCCTGAAGCTATGACTTGCATAATGCTCAGTACATTGGACTAACGTCTCTGAAAAACAGTTACCTGAAACACAGAAATGACCTTGATGAATTGTAGAGAGTTTTATTTTGATACTAGATAATCCAGTGATATCTATAAATAAAAACTAATAGAAACACAACCAAAGAAAGCAAAACATTTAAGAGAAAACATTCATGTAAATTAAGAGAAACTAGCAAAAGAAACTAGTAATCTAAGGAGACTTACAGTAAATTAAGTTCAATATAAAAGAGACATTATCATGATAGAAGACCTAAGAAATAGTAAACAGAAGAAATACATATACATTTCTAGATAAGACAGTTCCCTAGATTAGTATAAACTACTACTCTTAATATATTTTTACAAATTGTTTGGAAGAATACATGGTAAAATCACTAGGACACAAAGGGTTCTTGAGTTGTGAAATATTGGACTGATCAGATATGCTGTTGAAAACAAATGTAAGGAAGAATCAGTGAAAATAAATGTTATATACACATCTTGGTATAGTTAAGTTCTGGGGCGTCTGAGCTACCATTTGCTACGTATGACAATAAAAAAAAATAAGCAAACTTCTCAAGAGGATGATACTTTAGGAAGGGGATGAACAACACCATAAAATATCAAACAAAACAAAACAAAACAAAACCCAAGGGAGGCCATGAGGTATCTGCACTTGGAGCACTGCATGTGTCTCTAGTCCTTCTTGTCCATTGTCCTTGATGGATAAAATGGAGAGGACCAAAACCAAAATCTAAGAGAATAAGAGGAGGAGAGTTTGTTAATATGAGAAAATCTCAGGACCAAGGCTCCAGTCTGAAAGTAAATCTGAAGAATGTGAATACTACTTGTAAAATTGCTGAAAAGTAATAGATGGCTCTAATGTTATTTCCTCACCTCCAGTTCCTCCAACCACCATGACTATACTCTCTCCCTACTTCCTATTATCAGTCACTCCTCTATTTTAATAGCCTGAAAATAGATATTTCTTCTTTCAGACATTTTTCAAACTGAGACCTGTCATATCTCTAAAACTAAGGTCTAATCTTCTTGTTCCTATGTACAAAAAAACCTCAGAATGATCTCTATTCAATCAGCAATTCCTCACTGGAGGCTACCCTCTCTCAAACCTTCCCAGATTTGATATCACGTACTTCAGCAAGATAAGAGCTGAAGTATGCTTGGGTATGCCATTTATTTTCTGTATCTGTGTCTTACTGTAAATTCCCAGCTACCATATATCCTTTCTCATCTGACTCTCAGTTCTTTGCTTACTAAAATATCACTGTTAAAGATTTAGCTCAAATTCCACCTTTCTATAAATCTTAAAACCTACAAACTAACATTTCTTTCTCTTCTTTTGCTTTATAGTACTTTATCTGACTGTATCACACTTCTAATTCAATTCTTTGGATCTTATATTTGATTACTAGTAGGGCACTGTTAATAAGAAAGCAAAATATTTCACATCTGAAAATTGTGAAGTTAATGTTATGAGGACAACTTTGCCTCTTTATTATGGAACCTCTGATGCTACATTCAAACTGAGGTAGTAAAATCAAGGGCCTGACTCAATATGTACATAAATACATAAATTTAATGCATCTAGAGCTCATGGGACAGCTTCTTTATGGGCAATAATGACTAAGGAAGTCGACTTTCTATGCATTTCTGTGGTGTTTGTATAGACACTAGATGGGCAATATTAAGCAAGATTTCTAGGCCAAAACATCATTTATACAAATTAACTTCTGACCCTTCAAAGACTTAAAATAAGTGCTGCACACTGCAAAAGATTGCATCTATACCCTACAACAGAAGGGAAAATTCACTGATTTCTACTCTCGTTTCCTTACCCTCGTAAATCACAAAACTAAATTTACCCCAGAGATTTAACTTTTCAAACTCAATGTACAGGCATAAAACAAATTTTGTTCTCATAGGACAACCCATTTTTGTTTCATTAGTTCAAGAAAAGGGTCACTCAATTTTTAAAGCATTTGGTTTGATCTTTGCTATGATTCATGCTATCTAACATCCACAGACTCACTATGTACTGAAATGTCTCTTATATATAAAATGTGTCTCCATGGACCCTGTAATGGTGGTACCTTCATGAAATGTAGTCAAAAGCAATGGTACAGGCACAAGAGTCTAGGCAAGACAATCAGAAATAAAAAAATTGATTAATATTTAAGCAATTATTGTTTTGTCCAAGTTCCTATTCCAAGATAGTTTTTTTTTTCTTCCAATGAAAGGCAAAAACTTCCCCAGGGATACAGGAGAGAAGTCTCCTAAAAATTCTACCCAAATGAGGCCTAAATTTATTCTCATTCTATTTTAACATTTTTATTCTATGTTCAACAATCTCATTGATATTTCATTCTATAGAAAGGTGATAAAACTTTTATTAATGTAATAAAAGAAAAAATAAATGAAGATGATTTGTCATAATTTAACTATATAAAATGAATTCTTGTGATCTTAATGCAAGAACAGACTACGATCTCTAAAGGAATACTGAATTATGGAAACATGAGTTTTACATAATAGAACCATTTACACTTTCCATTTAATCATGTTAAATAATAATTCTGATGGCTTGGTGGCTGATGTGCTTTTTGTCTCTACATTCTTTACAGTGAATGGTTATTTCAAAAGGTTTTTTTTTTTTTTTTCATTCTATTGCTTTGCTATTGAGGGACTTCTTCTTTCCTCTAATGGCCCAAATTCTATTTCCCATGCTGTTTATCTACAGGGAAGCGTGATCATCAGCCTTTGCATAGAACCTCCTTCTCTTCATGAATTAAAGATCACATAGATTTATTCCTCAAAAACAAACAGGGTGAGGAGATTTAGATTAAGCTCTTTTTGCCAAATTATGGTTATTTTGTTTTTAAATCCTAAAGATCTTAGACTGGAGGGTCAAACCAAGCACAGCACAGTTGGATCCTGCACAACGGCAGCTCAACCAGGAGGAAGCAGTTATTTCCTGGGCATTTGTCTTATTTCCCACAGTAAGGAAGTTATCCAACTTAGAGGCATTCAGTATAGCCAAAGGAGGGAGGTAAACAAAAATGCTTTACAAGTCCATTTCATTGATAAATCCCAAACAGATCAAACTGGGCTTCTTCCAAGACTAAACAGCACCCCAAATCCCCTTATCCTGTGAAACAGTATCAGAGATTCCAACCCACATATGGCAAAAGACCTGGGCCTCCAGTCAGCCAGCTAGTTATCCATGGAAGTGGCTCAAGGCTGACACACAGATTGACTGGTTCACACTAATTTACTTCACACAGATTCCATTTATCTCCTAGAAGATCCCCTGGCAGCAGCTTATAATGGCATATCCTAGGATGCCTGCCTGCATGCGTTTTTAAAGCAGCAGTGCTTGATAAATCTGAGTCCAGAAAACAGTTCACAGATTGAGGAGTAGGTGCAATCAGAAAACATCAAGAGGCACAGCTGGGACTTGGTAGCTTGCTTGACTGGTTGGAGCAGCTGAGCATTAACTGTGTCTGCTTTTCTGCTTGCTGCTCACTATTACTGGGGCCAAAAGAGCCACCTCCTTTTTCCTTTACCACTTACCCTCCAAAAAAGAAGAAAAAAGAAGAAGAAGAAGAAAGGAAGGAACGAAGGAAGGAAGGAACGAAGGAAGGAGAGGGGTGGTGTGTGTGTGTGTGTGTGTGTGTGTGTGTGTGTGTGTGTGTATGCCACAATCCAAGTAGCAAATATAGCTATAGAGAAAGCTAATTTGAACATTTAACCTTTGCTCTTTAAATACAACCATATAACTGATCTTGGCAAATTACAGCTGATAGCTCTTAAGTTAAAATGCTTGATAGCTGGACTAGGTAAAATGTAGTTGGAGAAAGAAAGCAAAAGAGAACTCCAACTTATTTTATTCACTTTCAACAATGAGGTCAGAAGAGTTAGTTGAAACTTTGTGATTGTAGGACTAACTGGTCACCATCGGAAGAAAAAGAACTCTGCGTCTACCAGAGAGGTCAGGGAAAGACACCATAAGGCTTCAAATTTACCAAGTGAATAAATGGAGAATGAATGTGTGAACAGATAGTTCACTCTTTGCTGGACATTTTAGAAATGTGGTGAACCACTGGTATCCAAAGGCAGAGGGAACTGAGATCTTTTAATGGTACTGAAGCTAACAGTGTTAAACAATAGCAAGGCAGTGACACATCTACCAAAGCAGTGACAAGGCACATTCAGTACTCACAAGGTTAAACACTGGACTGCGTTGCTGGTTGATGGAAAAAAGGTAAGATTAAGGCATTTGCATGAGCCTTGACATGATCGTGTTGTTTGCCTGCTGCCTCAAGCTTTGAAAACCAGCTGGGATCATCTTCTTATAAGCTCCATCTCAAAGATGTCCAGGCAGTCCACAGTCCAATTAAACAGAGGGAAATAGGAGGAAGAATTTTGCTAACCACCATCATCAGGTTTTTTCTTAATGAAAAAATGGCATAATTGCAGGTTACACAGCTCCTTAATCTCACATTAAATCTAATAGATTGCTGACTTATACTGAGCATAGCAGTCCTGGCTTTCTATGTCGGTGTGCTTAATTTTAGGTCATTATCCTTTATTATGTGACTTGTAATCCTTAAAGCCCATGATTGTGTCTGGATATTTGGCAAGGATTGTACTTGGTAATATGGGGATTGTACTTCTAAGAGTGACGGTTTAATTGAATGATATAGTATAATTATCTGTTTAAAGAATTACATATATTGCTTTCCTTTTTTTAATTGGCCAGTTTATAATAAGTGTTTTCTTCAACATTGTTTAAGATCACTATTCAGTTTTAGGGCTTGTGCTGAAAAGGACAAGTTTATTCACAAAAGAGACAAGTAGCTTTTTGTCATGGAAAATTTTTAATATGATATTAAAATACACAATTCAAATAATATCCTGGCTCATCCTCAATCCAGGTGACCTTGATCAAGTTATTAATCTATCTGTGCCCAAGTTTCCTCATCTGCAAAATTGTAATAAGACGGTGGCTACCAGATGAAGAGAACTGTTATAATCAAATGAGTTAAAACACAGAAACTGCTTAAACTAATGGCTGGAATGCAGAAGGTCTAAATAAAGCCAATGCTGTTACAATTTTTTTTTAAATCTGTCTTTGTCTAGAAATGCATGCAGATGGCATAAGATGTCCAGTCTTTGGATCAAAGCATTTATTTTTAAATTTTACTACCAATAGAGTAGCACTTAAAATTTCTCTGACCTAGTAATCCAACCTATATTTTAAATAGTTATATTATCTTTATCTTCATTTAAGATCATAGAAATCTAGTGTTAGCAGCCTTTCTGACTTTAACAGTTTAAGGAGGCATATGGTTTTGTATCCCTTTCATGATATCTGTAGCCAAATAAATGCTGCCTAGAGTCATCTGTAACTCTCCTCCTTTTTCCTATCTTGAGTGCTATATATGGAAGAAAATAAAAATGGTGTCTGATAATGTTGACCAGATAATACGAGATCTCACTGAAGAGCTATTTCAAATAGCTTCCTCTTGCTGACAAACTAAATGGAAATTAAGTGGAATGGAAATGATGACATGTTGATGTCCTTTAGGAAATAAAACCCTCACCTATATGAGGAAATTAATTTGGGTTTGGAAGTTTAAGTCATTGTGTATGCACAACAGAGTTTCATATCATAGATATGATAAGATTATAACCTCTTAAATGAACAGCTATTACTTTTTATATTTGAAAGAAAAAAAAACAACCTTGTAAAACATCACTTATGCACGGCCCTTTATCTTTGGCATTTTTTTACTGGTTTCCATCCACACATTTGGTTTTAAGAAATACTAGTATTGAAATTGAAAGTCCAACCCAGCTAAACCCCACCAAAAGTGAAAGCATTACTGGAGTGTGGTCATTTGGTGAAAAATACACAGAAGAGAGGCTTATGGGTTATTGACATAACATCTCTCTTTTCCTTGAACACCTGGGTAAAACTTGGGTGAGGCAGGAAGCATACTTATATGCATCCAAACTAATCCTAAATTTAAAAAACATTGTTGATCTATATTTATTATGAAAGTTTTTTTAAAGAAGGTGTTATTTAAAACTACTTTTATATCCAATTCTGGTCATCATTAAAAACATCTTGTTTGACCTAGATACTTCTTTATTTGTTCCCCCTTGCCTCTATAAGCACTGCAGATCACAAAATCAATCAAATCACTGCATGGTTCTGATTCCTCTGTAAAAACAGCTGAAAAAAACTGGATCATAGACTTGGTGGTTGGCAAGGTCTTAGCAAGTGTATTAAGTAATGCTCTTGCTCTTTACAACACATGGCATAGTTTATAAAAAAATTATATAAAGGAAAGAATTAGAACATAAAAAATAAACTCCCCAAATGCCCTTTTGTCCCCCCAAAAAGAGAAAAAAGAGATATTTTGAGAAAAATTTAAAAGAAACAGATCATATAGCAAAAATGTATATGATTTCATATGTGTGTGTACAAACTTAGCAACACAATTTTTTCTTTTTTCCAACAAATGTTAATGGACTTCATTCTCCTGTTAGAAGAAAATATGGCAAGATTGCTATCAAAGTTAACCTAATACTATGTTGGAGAAAAGAAACATACAAACCACAAAGAGGAAATATTAAACCTAAAAGAATAGACAGGACATTAATAAAAAGAAAAAAAGAAGCGGTCACAATGTTATTGAACATGGTGAAATATATACCAAAAGGATTAAATAAAGATACCAATAAGAATATTTTGTAATATTAATAGCTACAATTCGCAAAGAAGGTATTTCGATGACTAATATATGCACCTATGAGTTACTTTAATAAAGCAGAGATCATCAAAAATGCAAAGAGAAACAAGAACTAATAATAGATAACTTTAGCATAGATAACTCTCTTAATCTAAAACAGATAATGGAGATAAAATATTGATAAATATGTAAAAAACCTACACAAGAAGCTAGATATAATGAACTTTGAATGCCAAAAATAGACAGAATTCATTTGGTTTTAAGTTTTAGCACATAAAACATTCACCAAAATCGGCCATATTTTAACTCCAAACTATCCCCCTCCGATATTCTAAGAAATACAACTTGCATAGACAACTTTTTCTTGATCACAATGTAATAATATTAGAAATCAATAAGACTATCAAACAAAAAATGATTTTCTACCTGGAAATTTCAAAATACATCAATAAATAACTCCTGCTTTAAAAGGAAAATTCAATATAAAATTGCAGAAAATTTTCATAATTGTATAATGAAAACATAATATATCAGGAATAATTAATACAATGAATTCAGTGGAGAAAGGACATCATAAAGCATTCAAAAACTAATTAATAAATGTAAAAATGGGCTGGGTGCAGTGGTGCACACCTGTAATCCCAGCAACTTGGGAGGCTGAGGCAGCAGGATCTCAACTTCAAAGCTAGCAATTAAGGGAGACCCTCAGCAACTCACTGAGACTTTATCTCTAAATAAAATACAAAAAGGGGTGAGGATGTAGCTTAGTGGTTGAGTACCCCTGAGTTCAATCTGCTCCCCCTCCCAAAAAAAGTAGAAATAAATTAAATAGTGAACTCAAAAAGCTGGAAAACCATAACATCAACAAAAAGAAACCAAGAGGAAAGGATTAATAAATACAATGTTAGAAAACAGGAAAATCAGAGAATTTAAGAAAGATATATGCAAGGTCCTTTTAATAAAATAATCAACAAAACTAACCAACTACTAATAAATCTAATCAAGAAGTAAAAGAAAAATTCACAAATAAAGTTAAGAAAAAAAGGGATGGAAGTAACTATTAATAAGAAGAAAACTTTAAAAACATAAGAGATTACAGTATTCAACTCTGTACAGATTATTTTGAAAGTTTAGACTAAGTAGTTTTGTGGGAAAATGTGTAGTGATAACAAGGTTAAGGTTACCATATTAGAAAAATCAGGGTGTAAAGTTATTTAACAAAATTCAGCACCCATTTATATAAAAATACTTAAAGAAAACGATTGCTGGATATTTATTTGACAATAATATGTGAGCTCTCAAACCAGCATCCTAATTAATTTAGAAATACCCCTAATTTTCCCATCAAAACAAGGAAAACAACAGAATGTCAACTATTTCTAACTATTGTTTAAAACTGTGTTGAAAGTATTCACCAATTCATGCAACCATTCTGAAAAGGAATATGGAGATTTCTCAGAAAATTTGGAATGGATCCACCATTTGACCCAGTTATCCCACTTCTCAGCCTATGTGCCAAAGAATTAAAATCTGCATACTAATCAGTGTGTAGCCATATCAATATTTATAGCAGCTCAATTCACAATAGCTAAGCTATGGAAATAACCTAGGTGCCTTTCAACAGATGAATGGATAAAGTAAATGTGATGCATACACACAACGGAATACTACTCAGACATAAAGAAAAATGAAATTATGGTGTTTGCTGGTAAATGGCTTTTTTTTAGTGGATGGAACTGGAGATTATCATGCTAAGTGAAATAAGCCAATTCTATAAAACCAAAGGCTAAATGTTCTCTCTGATATGCAGATGCTGACTCACAATAGGCAAAGGAGGATGTTCATGAAATTGAACATGGAAGACTGTACACACATACACACACACACACACACACACACACACACACCAGGGATTGAACCCTGCAATGTTTAAACCACTGAGCACCATCTCTGGCCCTTTTTATGTTTTTAATCTTTTTAAGAGACAGCATGTTGCTTAATTGCTTAGTGCCTCCCTAAATTGCTGAAGCTGTTTTTGAACTTGCAATCCTCCTGCCCCAGCCTCCTGAGCTGCTGGAACTACAGGTGTGTGCCACCATGCATGGCCTATAATATTTTTTTAAAAAAAATTAAGAATTTCCCTAAATCTATATGAGGAAAACTCTAAAGCAACCTTATAAGATACAAAAGTAAATTGAACCAGTGGCAAGATATGCCTTATTCTTGTAAGGAACAACTTTGAGCAAGTAATTGTGTTAACTCTCAGAATTCATTATTGTGACATAATGAAATCAAACAAACAAATCAAAAACAAGTTCAAAGATGTGGTCATAGAAATTCTGTTTTACAAAAGAAGCAGGACCTTAGATGAACTCATGATTCAGTATCCAATACAATATATTTGGTCTCCCAATGATTATTATTATTGCGTGAGAAAATAGATAAAAATTAATATATGTGTGTGGCATACAAAAAATATTAAAAATTAGAGTGGGTATTTTCAGCAAAAAGTTAAGAACTGATTTGTTAGAAAGGAATTACATGGCACATGCTGGTAATTCCAGCAACTCAGGAGGCTGAGGCAGGAGGACTGTAAGTTCAAAGCCAGCCTCAGCAACTTAATGAGGCTCTAAGCAACTTACCAAGACCCTGACTCAAAGTGAAACCAAAAGAAGAGAAAAAAGAAAGAAAGAAAGGGAGGGAGGGAAGGAGGGAGGGAGGGAGGGAGGAAGGGAGGAAGGAAGGAAGGAAGGAAGGAAGGAAGGAGGGAAGGGGGATGTGGCTCAGCAGTTAAGCATCCCTGGGTTCAATACCTGATACCAAAAAGAAATGAGCTACATGAATATTTCATGTCCCAATGTTGCAAAATAATTAAAGAATTACTATTATAATCTCATTCATTCCATAAGCAATGAGTGCTATTGTGTGACAGGCTCTGTATGAGGTACTGATTATACACTGGTGATAAAAAAAATCTCTATATTCATCAGGATTCAGTGGTTCTGAGAGCTAAACATTGACTACTTACATGAATGCTACTCACAGAAACAGGGTATCTCCAAAATGTCTCTGTAGTAAGAACTGCATTGGACTCTTTTGGTCACCACATCTGGAATAAATGGATTTCACCTACTTGTTCTACACTTGCTTCATTCAGCTTTAAGTTCTGAGTAGAAGAGATTAATTGATTGGTTGAGCTAAAGGCACCTACCCACCCCCTGGACACATTGTGGTAATGATAGAAGAATTGATCTGGTGGTAGATGCTTCAGGCATGCTTATGGCATCTGAAGTGGGTGGACAAATTAATTTATTGTCTCTGCAGGAATGCAGAAAACTGAGGTGCTCTCATGCAGCAATAGATGATGGACAGCAAAAAAGAGAAATGTCACTGATTTTCAAAGGTTGATATGATAAGCTGCATGACTTCTTTGTAATTGACCATGTAGAATCATCTGCTGTATAAGTCTACACTAAATGTGAGACCACCTTCTCCAGTGAAAAATAACAAGTATAAAATTGATGATATGGTGATCATCAATACTGCGAAATCTCACAGAAATTTACAGCTATCCTCTAATTATAACAGGCTTAAATATCCCTGATTTATAATAAAAGCAGTATATTGTAGCACTGCTGAACAATATTCCTGACCTTCCTTCTAAGTGTACCTGTGCTAAGGTAAAGTCTTCCTAAATAGAGGAGAAATAGGCAGTGCCACCTTTCCTGGAGAGTAAGCAGAGCTAGCCTGATGGGAGTATGTGAGCTCTGAGATGCACTGTGGTTGGTTTCCATCACACAGTGGGCTTGTGATTCCTGTTGTGTATCCAGACCATGTATAGAATTTCGGCTGACTTCAAAGAGAGTGATTTTGAGGAGAGAGGGTTAGTCACCAAAAGGAGAAAGCAAGGCATTAATCTTTGATAAGCTCCATTTACTAATTTATAAAGGCAATGGGAATTGGGATAAGGTTAAAAAGTAAAAGCTGAGGGAGCTATCTGGAGTGAATGGTAATGATTTTCTGACTGTGTCATGAACTGTGATTATTTTTTTTCCAGGGGAACATAGCTTGGTTGTAAAGCATTGTGTTATTGCTGAGTAGGCTTATAAGTGATTATATAATTTAAAAAATTAGCCTGGTCACTTAAAAATGAAACAGCCTTGGTAGAAGGGGCTAATGAGTCATCAGTAGTTACAGGAGAAAAAATTTGTAGAACTCAGAGTCAAAAGAGAGAGATTAGCACAGCAGTGATACAAATATGGCTTATGTTTGTTTGTTGTTAGTTTGGTTGGTTCGTCATAATAATAACACAGAGAGGGCTGAGAATAACAGGCAAGAAGCTCTAAAAAGAATATAGAGACATTTAAGGAATTAACAGAACAATCAGCTATACCCTAATTATGAAGAACAGAAATATCTAGCCTTGTTTGAAGCAGTTAAATATGGCCAAAATTACTTTAATTCATTCTTAGGGATTTTTTATTTCTTTTAACATGTTATTTGTACAATCATACACATATTTGGGATTCCCTCCTACATCAGATACTATCCAAGGTGTTGCAGAGGGAAGCAACAGTGAAAGACAGGGTTGGTGCCTTTGCAGATCTCATGGTCTAATAGGCAAAGAGACATGGAGTAAGTCATTATAATGTGAAGCTGGTGAGTACAAAGTGCTTCTGGAACATGCAGATAAGGAATATTAGACTACTTTGTTTCCTGGGAGACCTCAAATGCAGCACATAGACTTTGTTTAGAAACTGGTTAGTCAAATTTCAGAAGTTTTGGTTGTTGACATATATATACCTGAAACACACTGTGTCCATTATTATTAAAACAAACCTGCCAAGTAAGTGTACATTTATCTATTTATTGATGAGCACATTTTAACTCAAGGTAGTTTAAAGTACCATGCCCTATGCACACACAGAATAAATGCCAATGCTGTCAAAAGGGGACCAACTTGAAAAAGAAGTTGATTTGAAGAAATTTTTCAAAAGGATGAAGGACTCTGATTGACAAAGGGAGGTCATTGTTAGTTGGAGTGTACTAGTGATTAATCAAACCAATATAAAGTTTTAAACCTAAGGCCATACATAGTGTATGGTTTTATAATAGTTTGAAGGTCACTAATTGCCCAGACTTTTGCCTTATTCTTGGGCCCAACTTCATAATATATACCCAAACTGAAATACCTTAACCCTAGGCCCCAGGTCCAGATCCCCAAGTTCCTCAGAGTTATCTTGCCCATTTGTGGTTATTTGTTTTCCCTTTCATTCATGCAGACATATTCCTGGATGAACTGCTGATATCTCCCTTAGTAATACAAGCTCCACAAATTAGAAGTTCAATTAAACAAGAAAAATCTATGTTTCATTGAATCTAACCATTGTTTTTTAAACAGCTCTTAGTGGCAAGCATTGGGATAAATGTTAAGAGGCAGAATGAGACATCATCTGTGTCCTCCAATTGCTTCTCCCCCTCATGGATCTTAACTAGACTATACAGTCTCTATCATAATAACTCAATGCTGAAGTGAGATCACAAAAGCCACTACAGACAACACATAAATGAATAAATGTGTGTGTGTTCCCATGAAGCTTGATTTAGTTAATGGGCTCTGGTTTACAGACACCTGATCTTGACCATTTCTGATTGAACAGTTGAGTCCCAGTTTCCATAGCAGAGTGAATACCGTGGTACTGAGAGCTTGTGAAAACCTCTGAACCTAGGATTATAACATATGAATCTGTCCTTTCTTCTACCTTCCCCTTCAAAACTACATTCAACCACTTCCATGGTTCAGGAGATAAAGACATATATACTCGAGGAGCTTCTTCCACAGGGATTGGGTAGGGAAATGTACAGAGATGTTCTCTATTCATACTGCCTTCTTGCACAGTTAGGACTTCATTGTAGAAGTGCTTTGGATGAAAGAGAAGAGGGAGTGATGGTATCACTAATTCAAGTAATATTTATTGATGATCTATTCTAGAATACTGGGCCAGCAACACAAGAACACAGGATCTCCATAATGATAAAGCTCAGAATCTGACGAGGAGACATACAGTAAGTGCATAAACATGAACATGAAATCAAGTGATCAGAAAGAAAAGCAAAGGATGCCATGAGAACAAATAACAGAATAAATTTAATAAAGCTTGGAGATCAGTGAATATCTAAGGAAGTTACTTTTAAAAAAGAACTGAGAGAAGGGTAGATATCAAGTGAAGAACATGATGGGACAGATCTCAGGATGAAGGGGTGCCACTTGTGTAAGTTTGTGGAACTGTTAGGGCAAGAAGGAGCTTGGCTTGTTCTGGGGATTGGAAGAAGGCCAGTGAGTCTAGGACACTAAAAATTAAGAAGTCCCTGGCAAAAATGAAGCTGGAGAGGCTGAGGAGGCAGACAACAGATCTAAAGGAACATTTTAAGGGCTTTGTATCATATATTAAATTCCATCATAAGACATCAAGATAATTTATGCAGGGAGTAGAATGTTTAGATTTACACACTTAAAAGATCATTCAGATACTACAAAATGTGGTTTGGAAGGGCAAATTGATTAAACTCAGTCTCCACCTTTCTTCTCCTAGTTCCTTCTCTGGGCAAAGATCCTTTTAACAACTGTGCCCAGTAACAAGAAGGGCAAAGGGACAAAGTCAGGTACCCCTTCCTCAGGCTTCTTCTGTGTCCATAAAGTGGAGGCATTACCACAGATTTGCTTCCTTTTTTAGACTATCCCCAGCTGAATTGTTCTATATCATTGTGCAGGTGCAATTCTAATGTCATGTACAAATCATGTACAAAAATTAGAGTCTCACTGATGAATTGTAAAATCACCATAAAAAAACAACTACTTTAAGATTTAAACATAAGAGATTCCAGACAAAGAAAGCAAGGAACCAGAGGTAGGATCTTCCTTGAAGAGGATTTTTTTTTTAACTAACTGAATGGTATCAATGAAGGGGCTAGTTAAAATATATTCAGGTACAGATTGGAGAAGACTTGGAAAACACACACACACACACACACACACACACACACACACACACATGCAATCTGCTGAGTAGAAAGCTTCTGGTCCTGACAGTTGACCTCCGTTTAGTATAGTAGTCCTGAAAGATCAGGGTGGGGAAGGAAGGATTTGAAGTGACCATTTGGCCATCTGCTACTGAGCAGACAAAAGTGTGGTTGTTTGGAATGCCTTGCACCACATGTCACCTGACATTTTTAGACTATCCCCAACTGAATTGTTCTACATCTGTGTATGTGTGTGTGTGTGTACTATTATGTATAAATACCCAAAGATGCAGAGTCAATATTGGATTAATTTCATATTGGTGACAGAGCTATATATTCAAGTTTAGAGTTGTATATTTGGTTGTACAGCATATTAATGCCTCACTGGGCTCATAATGCCATATATTCTCCATTGTTTGTTTACCAGCTTGTCAAAGTTATTCATCATATGCAGTGTCACAAAGCACATGGTCCCATCTCATATGTCTGCTTCAGGGGCAGGGCCAATGTGACCTTTGACTTTTTGTTTTACAAAGGATAAAATCATTCTTTGGGAACATTGACTATTTGTACAGCTACACGATCTGCTATGAAGTAGTCTCAATTTTCTGCAATATTGCTTGTTAAATGTTTATAGCTACTTTTATAGTATAGGGCTAGATGTCTGAATATTTTCAAAGGTATTTTATTGAATGGGTTTTAAACTGCTCTCTTTCATTACATTTTATGAGATAAGACATAGAAAATATTGCAGTGCTTAGAAAATTCTTTTTCTTGATGATGAAAACTGTATATTGTAGATTAGAAAAATTCTCCCAAATATCCTCTGAATGGAAAGACATTTCACATCTCTGTCACTTCCTTCTCTTCCTGAAACAAATATTGACAAGTAAAAACTTAATGTCATTTGATTTTGCCCTCCTTTGCTTTGGAAACCTAGGGGGAGTCAGCATGGAGAAGACTAGTTTCTGTGTTATTTAGAAGCTCTGTAGGAAGTGGAAATTCCAAATATAGGTTGAATGATTCAAACCACAGCTAAGAAAATGACTTCTACTACTCTCAACAGCCAATGTTATTTAAATTTCTACAAATCTTATAGGGGAAAAAGGAAAATCTAAAACTAATGACAATTTCTTTAGAGGAGTTTCCCATAGTCAATAATTCAGAATGCTACATTTTTAGATAGGGGGAGAAGAAAATCATAATATCTGGGTGAGGGGAGAAGTAATTTTATTATCTGGCAAGATAGTGGCTTCATCATTAAAAAATTCAACCAACTAGAATACAACGTCCTTTGACCTGGCAGATAAAAGGTCAGACAGCAATTTTGAATAATAAATGAGACCTGTTGACCTCATGACCCAAATCTGGCAGGGTGAGTGTTTCCTCTTTCACCAGATGCTGATGGCAGACGCACACACAGACAGGCCAGCTAATGAGCGGCCTCATCCCAGGTTCAGGCGCTGCAGAATCCCAGTGTGCTGCAGCCAGGAGAGAACAGGTTTCTAGAGCTGTTTGTTATGTGAAGAGGTTATTTCTGTAAACAAATAAATACCTATTTCTATAAATATAGGAGCACCTATTCTTGGTTCCACATTTTTCTATTTGACCATATTCTTTCTTGATTCTTTGTGTTTCTATTTTGTGGTTACAGGTATGTGGAAACCTAAGCATCATGAAAGGTTTTTCTTCCCATTCTGATTTCTGTGATTATTTTATCACTGAAGAAAAGAGTTCCTTTTGTTGGATGAATTTCATTTATATTATCAGCAAGGCAATTGATTTTCTAAGAATTTTCTGAACACAGGACTCTATAGATGTGACACTTGTTCTCCTTTTACAGCAAACAGTTCTTGTACAAGAGATAAGAAATTTAGATGCATATGTATAAACATAAGAATAGTTGTGATATAATAATTATTTATTTAAGCTTATTTGACTAACACAATAATCTAATGTAAAACTTACAAAATTTCCAGAAGAAAAATGAAAACAACATATGACTTTAAACTAAATTCCCCATCCTAGTGATTTTAATATTTTAAATTTCTGTATTTTAACATGTATAGTGCATTTAATTTCTGTTTACTTTGTGTTCTTTTAAATAAAAAGTGTCAGGATCCTGGACAAATTCCAGTTTAATTAATTGCATTTATCTTGCTAGGTCTCCTTTCAGTTTTCAACTAATATGATAATTTTATTCACCTTTGTATTAAATTCTTATCAACTGTTAAATTTTGCAGAAAGGACTTTTGGTAAAGTAACATCTCCTCTTGAAAAACACAGATGAGTAGGGAGTGTTCTGAACCATTTTTTGTTTTTTATTTACCATTAATTGAAAAAACAAAACAAAACCTTAACAATGGAGAATTTGCAGAAACCCTTACTACATATTCACACGATTTTCCATATCTGCCAAAAGCAGAAAGGAAAAATGACAGCCAAAGTTAACTGGTGTTCAAATGGCCTCAAGCCTCTTCAATTTGATTCAATTGAAAGTGTGGTTTTTGATGTGTGGTGTCTTGGTAAGCATTATTGTGTTATGTTAAAATATTTTGCCATGTACATGTTGAACTTTTCTATAGTCACAAATTTATGCAAGTAAAAGCTCTTGACCTAAATGTATGTCGAAGGGCATCCCCTAATTAGTACTATGGGGCACTATTGCCATGTACCAGCTGAACTGTGTTAGAAGAAAGAAATGAGCTTATAGGCTTGCAGAAAAATAAGAGGATACCTTATGGTTATTGAGGAGCATTTCTTTGTTCCATTAAAGCACTTAACAATTCTTTTAATTTTAACTTAATACATCCTCATGTGGAATATATTCAGTTCTGTTCTTATAATGTTTGACAATTTGCTCTGAATAAGGAAAAAAAAAGCACTCAAGCAAAAGAAAACCCCTGATTTGTACTATTTATGGATTTTCATGGTGGGAATACTCCCAGTGTGACCAATTTTAGGCTACCAAAGTGACGTCACTGAACAAAGAGCTGGGAAGAGATGCATGTGAGTGGCTCTCCTGGGCTGGTGTTACTCCTTCCATGACACCACTGGATATGGGCACATACTAGTATCTGCATTTTGGAGTTAAGGAAAATGATGTGAAAGGATTAAGGGAATCATCTGAGATAAAGAAGAAATGAATTATAGAGCTAGTATTAGACAATATTCATAACCAGGTTCTGATATATTTTTTCCTACTTTCTACATTTTTATCCATTTAGGATAAAAAGGAAATCTGAGTTCCAGATGATTAAGGAAACTGTGTGTGAACTCAAGGAAGCTGTATGCCCTCCACAAAGGAGTGATGCAGGGCAGATTACATAGACCTCGGTGAACAGTCAGACACAAAGGGAAGAAACAGTGGGACAGGAAGATGCCACACAGAGGAGAGAGGAATAGAGAGATGAGGAAGGGGGGGGGGGAGGAAGGGAGTAGGGCAAAGGGGAGGAAAGAAAGACAGAAAGTCAGTAAGTTCTTTAAGCAAAAAACCTGCTACCACAGACTCAACTTGTTCCAAAGTCCAAAACCCAGATTTCCTTCTTTTCCTGAGTAAGAATGGTTTTGCCCTTATCTCATCTACATAGGTACTCATAAGAAGGAATGCACAGGTCTCTCTCTGCATTTATCAAACACTTTTACATCCCTGGTCATGCAGTAGTATACAACTGCTAGTAACATAATAAAATCTCTTTTTCTGGAGTCCATCATTTTACAATGCTCATCTGAGCCTGTACATCACATGAACCAGCTTTTGCACGGTGCAGGCAGGAAGGAAAATGGTCCAATCCACTTCCTTAAAAACAAAACAAAACCTGTTTAATAAAACAGTGATTAAATGTATTTTCATCTGGCAGAAATGCAAAACAAAAGTGGCCCAAAAGGCTGAATGACTGTATAGGTAAAGTATCATTTAGGAGACTTTGAAGACCAGAGAAAAAGAGCAGCATTCAGGAGTCTCTGGCCTTTAACTTGATTTCTCCTAGGCAATCATACAGATTAGAGATGATATACTGATTTATTCCCACCACTAGTGAAAGACAATGTATAGATGAAGGTCTTTAGCCATGATATAGCAATATGTCATAAGCTGGTGCAATCCTTCCCTAAAATTTGCATCTTTATCTTTTTAAAATGTATGTTAGTTTTTACATTTTGACTTCTTTGCTTATTTCCCATTTATATCTCCTCTTCTTCATGCAATATGACATATATTCCTTATTTGTCATATTCTTTGTGGTGTGCATTACACACACACAAACCTATTAATAAACCATCCAATATTTTATAGTTCTTTCAATTCTCCTATTATTCCACCATATCATCTGCATGAAATTAAAATAAAGTTTGGGGTATTCATTTTACATTCAGGCCATTTATTTGATTATTTTGCTGGATCTATAGTCATCTCAGTCCTTCACTGTAATATTACTTGGCAAAGAGAACAAGGGATTTTAACCCATTACTTAAAAAGTTTTCTAGCACTCCTTCAGAAATAGTGGCTATGATTTTTATTTTAAAAAAGAAATAAAGACAAAAAGAATGAGTTACTTTAACAAATAACAAATTGTATCTGTATTTCTACATTATTATTCTGATATTTTCTATTATACCACACTATCTCATACTCAAAATATAAATTCAATATTTTAAACATCATTTTATTTGAAGATAAATGCTTGGGTGTGAATGTGTTTCATCATTTCTTTATGGAGAAAACAAATACTCATGCTCTCCTTTGCTAATGTAAAGATTTAACTGAGGTATATCCAAGAGGTGGACATTTAAGTGAGGCACATATAATACCCCTTGCTAGGATAAAACATTATACTAGCAGTTGAATAATGAGACTAAGTAATTGAGTGTCAGGATATGGGTTAGAATGAAGAAAACCATTTGAAAAATGATTTTTCATGAGAAAAGAAGAGTAAGTTGTTTCGTTGCTTTTAGAACTAAGGATTCACCATCCTGTTTTCATTTTAGTTTTCATTATGTTGTAGCAAAGTTACTTCTTTTTCCTAATCTGTTACTTCACAGAATTCACAGAAGTGTTTCTAGAAGACTGCCTATGCTAAGGCCTGGAAATCAGCAGGGTGACATTCAGCAGTGTTCCTGTACATGGATGGATGGAACTGACTTATCAACTGTCACCCATATCACCCAAATCACCCATGTGAGAAAGGCTGACTTGGCACCGAGTGGGCAATTATCTGGTGAACCCAGCCTAGTAAACTGCCTAGACTGATAAAATTTCAAAAAAATAAATATAATTGCATTGGGAAACCATGAAGAATCCTTTTTGATGATTCAAAACACAATGTCTCGATTGGATTTAACCCACAATAGCAAGCTCATTAAGTCATCTAATATGAATAACACTAACTGCTATTACAGGTACTTTATAACATGCTCAATACAGCATAAATCTGGTCTTTACAAAAATGTAAATTATTGATATAAAGCATTCTGAGTACATGTAGAAAGGTTACACATTCACTAATGTCATATAATACACATCACACACACAATACATACTTAAATATGCATTACACACACACACACACACACACACACACACACACACTAACCTGAATGAGAAATTCTGGCTATTACAGAAACAATGAAAAGGAGTTGGGACTCTGAATAGATTAAAACAAAAAATAAAGAAAAAGGAAGAAAAGGTTTATTGACAATAGGAATTTTACTTCAACAGCTGAACAATGGAGATTGCCAACATGAATTTGGCCAGAAGAAGAAACTGCACTTTAAGAGATAATTTACTTTATTAGGTCTTAGTATATCAGGCTATTCAGAGAGCTCAGATGCCAAGAGGCAGTGTCACAGTCGTCAGAGAAAAATGAACAATTATAGCGCCATTACACTTAGTTTTCTAAGGTTATGAACTTCTTATTTTCTAAGTGTTAAGGAATCATGCTGTATTTAGCATTTATTAAACTTTCCTGAGCTTTCAGATTGTCTTGGAGAAACAAGTTGACTGTTGCCTTTAGTATGATAAAAAAAAAAAAGACAGCTAAAATAGAGAAGTGTATGTGTCAACTTACTTTGGGTTAGTTTAGGGGTCCCTTAGACCTTAAGATTTCTAGGAGTTTCATCTCACCTATCACATCCAAGAAGATGATAATGACCTATTGGAAGAATAGGGAATTTCTAATCTTGAATTTGGACCCAGCAAGTAACAATGCATTGATTGAAGAATAAAATCTGTCAAAAGAAAGGAACTGAGAATAATCAGTTCCCATGGCACCTTGGTGATTTTGTGGAATGAGATCTAGGATGAGGTCAAGAGAGATGATTCCTATGAACCTGATGGAAAAGTAATCATCAACCATTCTGAGTCATATTTCTTCACCCTTAAGTGAAAAGGGTGCTACTAGATAGTCTCCAAAAGCTCTCATTAACCCTGAGATAATTTAATAGCACCCAGTGTCTATATATCAACATTATAATTAAAAAATGTTTCATCTATATAATTTCTTATATCATTATTGTTAACTTTTAGATAATGAAACTAAAGTTCAAGGAAGGTAACAAGATTACACAGAGAGTGGAACTGGGATTCAAATGTTAGTTTGTATCCAGTGAACACACTACTTCCTATACACACAAAGGTACACTTCTATTGATATACCATCATAGTTTCTAATTTAGCACCTATCAAACTGTCAAGTGCCAATTTCCTCACCTTTCCTTCAGGATCTGCCATTCCTTTCCTATGATAGGGATCACTAATATGTCATGACAGTTTTCCTTGCTGAGCCAAGACCTGGTGGGAGACTTCTGGACACACTGCAGTTAGAGCCAGTTGACAGGACTCTCACTCAGGTGAGACCAGTCTCCTGAACTTCCTCTGTGATCAAGGAGGTCTCCAACTTGAGCTGGAATAGAGTGAAGCAGAAAATGCTGTTCTTCCTTCAGACCTTCTATACTACCTTGTGGGTTGTGGAAACAAATGATCTAAGCTCTAACAGTGCCAATGGAAAACACTGGAGAAAGCAGCTCAACACCTTCACCACAACAAACTTGGACAAAAAGTAGACAACTGCAAGGAAGAAAACGGTTCCTGTAACTTCCTTGCTGTATCTCAATTCTAGAGAATAGTGGATATAAAGGATTTTTTTCCCCAATTGATGTTGAAATGTAGCAATGGTGGGGTCAGGAAGAAGTGGAATAGAGCTCAGAGAAAGGGCTTCTTCCCCTGTCTTTCCATAGACCCTAAATGACACAGTTCCAATTATACCATAAACACTTTCATTCATTCCATAATAGGAATTTATAGATTCTAATGTTAACATTATATTTAACCTTAATGGCAATCATACTATGCTAGTATATTCTTAATTGCCCACATTTTAAAATATTACTCATAAAATATTTAATTCTATATTGTCTCTTCCTATCACCTAGCAGTTTTGGGGGGCTTACTCCAACAGACCTCAAGTGCAGCAGACCTGAAAGGAGGAAAAAAAAGAATACAATAATGTAGCCCTAATATATGAAAACAAAAGCAAATTCTGAAAATTTGGCTTTAAAGTAAATACTATGTATAAAATTTCATTAGACAATTGAAACTTCATCAAATAGTATTCCATAGATACTACTTTCTATCTTTGGTCATTAGGGAAATGGCTTGGGTGGAGTAAAGGAAGAACAAAGATTATTTGATTATTTCTCAAAATGATGATTCAGCTATTCAACATTCCATTAAAGTATGTTTAATGCAATGTTGATTTCCTAATTTATATTTTTTAAAAAGTTAAAGCCCATTTACTAGGTTGCTGTATAAGAAAGGATCCTATAATGTATTCTGAAACCTCACACAGATCATTTCTTAATTTTATGTGCAACTTTTCCCTTCAACCAAGCCAATGACTGATGCTGGTAAATTCTGATTCACAGCAGTAAATGGCACCTGTCTTTTGATTTCATTGTTTAACAGTTTTTTTTTATAGCAACCCAGAAACAGCTTCAGAATATGCCTCATAATGAAACTTTTTTTGACCACTTAAACAATGGGACATTACACTTCTTAAGTTATTTCATTTTAATATTTAAAATGAAGTTTTTATTGAAATACACATTTTTATAATGTTAGAACCTCAGGCATGAAGATAATGGTGACCTTAAATGGTTATCTACTTATAACTTGCTAATGTATATTTTAGCTTGAGTGTGGACACTTTTTCTCCAAGGATTGAAAGAGATGGAAATTGCTGATGCCATTGTATTATTCCCTTTTCCTTTTAGCCATGAGCCAGAAAGAAGAGTCTTCCTTCTGCATATGAAGATGATAAATATATGGATCTCTTTTCTGCCCCAAATACAAGGAAAGTTTAAGAAAGAAAACATACAGATTTCCTTTTGAAAAAGTACATTTTAAAGATTAGGTGAAAACCAACCTCCCCAGTACACTCTTATTTTTCCTTACAGTATCTGTAGGAAAAGCTCATTTGCAGACAGCTGCAATATGAGCTTCCTTTCGTTGCCCTGTCATTGACCTCCAACCTGATCTGAAAGAACCACCTTCTTTCAAAGTGAGAAGTTATTCATTGACTATAATAGCTCTATTCTGGGCCTCCTTAGCTGAAACTAGCAATTGTGCCTAAATAAGAAGGTTTTGTGATCCTGACTGCTGTTCTTACACAAGAGGACAAAACCACTAGGAAATTTCCCTTCCGACAGCCACAGTAGGCAGCCATAAAGCTGATGTTTAAAACTATGGCTGATGTGTGGGGATCACAAAAAGAAAAGGGAAAATCATTAGGAGTTTGCACTTGCTCTGGTTATATACTACAGTCTGCCAATTATGTTCTCTTAACTCGACAGCTCATGCATTGAGCAAAGCTGCTACATTAGAAGTTAGCAGACAGTCTGTTGTGTGTAACTTTAAAATAAAACCACTTTATGAAAAGAAGTGAGAAATATAAATGATAAGTCTATTGGAAAATCATTACGAATAAATAAAAAGCCTCTGATACACGCAATTAGTCACAAGCATTACAAGTTGAAATGCAGTCCAGTGTTAAAGAGACAGTTTAGAAGCGCATGGCACATTTATCACAGCTCCACAGACAAGTTATTGAGCTGTCTGTGAAAAAACAGAGCCAAACAGGAAAGCTTTCAGCACTGAACAGCAGTTGAGGTCCTTGATTGATAGAGTTAGATGATGCAAAGCTGTCCGATGGCTTTCTGCAAAATAAAGTGAAGGAATTCGAGGTCTTTCACGGTGCTCTCTGACCACAGATGAACAGCTACTTTATTATGACCCAGACTGAGGTTGCCCCTTACTCCATATTCTGCCACTTTCTGATGCACATGGTTGACTTGACCAACCAGCCATTGAATTTAACACAAGGGTCTTCCACCGTTACATTTTAAAAACAAAAATAGATTCAATATAAAGGAGAGAAGATGGCACTGGTTAAAAGCCCAGATTCTTTATTCCTGCTTACCAGCGACTCTTTTAAACTGCAGCTATGTGAAGGAAGAGTGCTGTCTGCCCAGTCAGGATCACAGCTCAGGCTGCCCAGCTTTTTTCTTGACATGCGTGATGTGATTCCAAAGAGTCAGAAGCCCGAATTGCCAGCTCTCTGACTCCAAGATGCAAGGTGGATTCTCCCCACAAAAAAACAAGTTGATGTACTTGTTCTTATTTTTATTTTGTGCTCTAAAATAAGGAATGACTTTTAGAGCATCAATACTCTCAGGAGTATTGTATAAGATTCTTGGTTTCTTTTAGTAGATTTTAGTGACTAAAATTTGTTTTACTAAGGAGTTTAACAGAAATTAATACAATGTTTTTACCTGCTTCTGGGTCAAATCTTGCATCTATCAACTCAATTTATTAATTTCAAAATAACCACTCTTCATAATTCTTACTTGTATTGTCAAAAAATAAAAAGAGGAAATAAATGAGGAAAAAGAAGAGAGATGCTCTAGAATCATTAAAAAAATAGTATGTTTTCCATACTACTTCCTCATATTTCATTTCCAGAGTTTATTTTCTCTAAGGATATTATTATTATAGTCCTTTGTTTGAGATTAGAACATTGTAAATCTCCAAGTTTTATTCCCCCGTTGGCATTTTAGAGTTGTATAACTTGTGAGTACTATAAGTGGCATTGTTCAAAACACTTGGAATTTTACCTTTAATACATGTGAAAACCAGTGTGACAAATTCAACAAAAAGGAAATTAAGCCTGATGAAGATATACTTAATTCTAAAACTTCAATCTGCTATCAAGACCTAATATTAGATCTCTTTTCTCTCAAAAAAATTTTAAAAAATGAATTATACTCTTTTAAAATGTCCTGAGAAAGAAAATAAAGCATTGGAATCTTATTCTCTCTAGAATGCAAATCATAGCTCTAATGTAAAAATAGAAAACAAAGCTATTACAAAAAATATATATGATCAAAGTGTAATGTAGTTTCACTTTGCTTAAATCTGTCAGGAGTGAGGGTATTTCCCCACATGAAGTAAGTCCATGATTTGCTGCATTCTGATTCTATTTACTTTTACAGAGTAGATAGTAAAGAGGGGACAGTGTTTTGTTTTTCCCTAGGAACTTGCATATTTTTATTAATTTTTTATTTATATATGACAGCAGAATGCATTACAATTCATATTACAAAGATGGAGCACAAATCTTTCATATCTCTAGTTATATACAAAGTATATTCACTCCAATTTGTGTCTTCATACATGTACTTTGGATAATGATGTACATCACATTCCACCATCATTTCTAACCCCTTGCGCCTCCCTTACCCTCCCGTCCCTCAGCCTTATCTAGAGTTCATTTATCCCGCCCATGCTCCTCCTCCCTACCCCACTATGAATCAGCCTCCATATGTTTTCATACTTGGATATCGAAAGTACCTATTGTCTGGGAAATTCATAGATAATCTCCTCATTCACAAGAGTAACAACTCCTATTCCAGCAACTTCCCTAGGTGATTCCTATGTACATGCAAATTTGAAAAAGCCTAATTTAAAGCAATACTTGTAATCACATCTGGATTTTAAAATCACCTGAGGATGTCTTCAAACATATAGATTCCAGTGTTTTACTATAAACCAATTAAATAAGAATTCTGGCAGTTGGGCTGACTCACTATTTTTTAAAAGCTTCAAATGTACAATCAGGGGTCGAGGCTTCCATTCCAAACAAAGCTATATAAGCTGCTGTCTTTACCTTTTTACAATACCTTCTAGGAATCTCAAGTAGTCAGTGTGAATCTTTTTTAGGTATATCTTTTTATGATATCAACATTTTATATTAAAAGCTACAATGGTAAGTTAAATTAATATGCACATATATTAGGCTAGTTACTGCAGTAAGCTTTTTTTTTTTTTTTTTTTTTTTTGGTACTGGAAAGTAAAAGGATCAACAAATTCTAGGCCAGTCTCAGTAAACTCCTTTTTATACATTGTGTCATTTAACATTCAAAACAATGTTATTCTTCTCATCTTACCCTTAAGCAAACTGAGACTAGAGAGGGTTGAATAAGCTGAGCCAGGTCAAATGGCAATGTAGTACAACATCCAAGAATCAAAAGCAGCTGTACTTGACCACAGATGATCTGAAATCTTCATTTGGTTGGTGTTCTAGATTACTTAGTGTATCTAATTTTTCTCAACCTATGGATGAAGTTTTTCTTCACTGCCATCTCTCTCACACACTCCTCCCCCCCTTAGTTTTTAGCTTTCCTTTGGATTCCAGAATGATAAGTGGAACTCATATTTAGTATGAATTAGAATCAACTGGAGTGTTTGTTCAACCACAGGTTGCTGATTCAGCAGGTCTTGAGTGCAACCCCAAGAATCTGTGTTTCTAAGAAATTCCCTGGTGATGGCGATGCTACCAGAACAATGCTTTACAAATCAGTGGACTAGATTAATTGTAATGTTACCTGTCTTCATTATAAGCATCCTCAAATTGTTTATGTAAATAGAATAAGTTATGTATAAATAAAAACAGGAAAGAAGGATGATGATATATAAATCATACTAATTAAAATAGGTAATAAAACTTCAAGAAAAAAAGTGATTTTCTATCCCTGCTGCAAACCCTTCCCAAGATATAAATGGACTTGAGCTTTCTGTTCTTTCCAAAGCTAAAATTAGACTTGGTATCTGATGACAGGCAGCACACATATTCTAAAAGCCAAGGAAAATTACAAAATGACATTGCTTAGGAAATAAATGAGCAATGATGAAAAATTTTAAGGTCTTCTATGCTTTGTGTTCCCTGAGTTACTTAAATAATTATACATATATATTATATAAATGAAATGTTTTCTTTAAAGTTATGAATTACAGTGTCTGAAACAATAAAAGCAAGTGAATTTTGTTGAATTTATTTCAGTGACTTATACTCTTAGTGAAAAATTGACAATTTTCTCATCACTTTTGGAAAGAAATTTCCCACATAATGGAATCATAGCTAGGCAGAGGGCCTTAATTGTTTGTGTTGGAAATTGGTCACATGTGGATTCAGAGAACAGTATTTACATGAATCAGTTTCAGCAAAATCACATCTTTGGGACTTTATGATCATTAAAGTCAGCATATAGACTATTAAGTTGGAAATTAGGAATAATATAGAAAATTATTTTGACTGTTTCTTTTCCTTGCCTAAATAAAGTTTCAAAGAAATGAATTTGCATCTTTCTCACTTATAACTTCAATGACACATACTTCATTTGAACTACTAAACTAAAGATCTGCCTGTTTTAAAAAGGCACTTTAAAAATGTTCATTAAACTCCTCACCACTACCCTGAGGTTTGAGGTGAAGCTGTTTGCTAAATGATTAATCTAGTAATAGGAATGTCAACGGGAACACAATTCTTCAGATTTTTTTTTTTTATGTGAAATACTGTTCCTGCAGAAAGTTGGTTGGGTGACATGAAGAGCATGGGCTTGCCTATCACACTGATTACTTGATGTAATAGTAAGCAAGCTTAAGTGAACTGTGTGTCTTCAATCTTTCCAATCACTTAGGGATGGGCATCAGAGCTCACCATCCATCATCCCTGGCCTGAAACATACGGTGCATCAGCAATCTTGGGCTGACCTAAATGATAGTAAAAGCCGCTATGCTGTTCACAATAAGAAATTGTTGTCCACTGAATTACAGGTTTGTGATTAGATTGCTAACATGGCCAACTTGATGTATAAGTGAAGTGTCCAGGGAAGATACTCTTTAGGATCTTCTGAAGATTAATTCATACCCTTGAAATGCAGACCAATCACAGAGTCAAAAAATATGTCAAGGTATTTTTATTGTAACCAAGAAAGCCCCACTGTTATAACAGTCATTAATTTACTTTTGGCACCTTTATCTACAACAGAATTTAATAAACAAGGTGTCTAATGGTTATCAACTTGGTGTGGCTAGAATTGCCCAATATGATGATTAATTTTCTGGAGCCAAATGTATATGAAAAGTAGTTATATACTATTATGAATATAAACCAAAAATATCAACTGTTCCTCACAACTAAATTCTTTACATAAAAAATTCTGCCAATTTATTATGTGTTAGACTTTCATATCTCAGAACTATGTCTAAAGATATCATAAAAATTATCCTGTGTACATGCTATGTATTATTTCCTTTCTTAATATTAAAGTAACTTGAATTTAAAATTCAATTTTAAAGAAACTATTTCCAAGTCAACTACACATACCTAAAAGAATGTTGGCATAGGAAGTAGGGGGCCTGCCTTTGACTTAGGGTACTTCCTAAACCTTATTATATGGCTTTAGATGAGTCACTCAGCTGTTCTTAGCATCAGTGTCCACATTTAGTATTATAAGAATGATACTCAGTGGTCAATCCAAAGTTTTATCTAGAAGGATGACATTTGTTCCTTCTATATTTAATAGACCACTATTTTCCAGTCACAACCCTGAGAAGACACAGTCCTGCTGACTCGTGGAGGGAGACAGACAGAAGACAGGCAAGTGTAATAGTAGGCTTAGTGTGCAGAAAAACTACCCCAAGGAGAATTCTGAGGTCATAGCTCAATTTCTGAGTTCACACATCTGGCAGGAGGCTCAGATATATCCTCCTCTAATGTGTACTACTGAAAATTCCAAGGTAGGTTGTCGAACTACAGGAGATTTCTCAGTGCAAGGAGTAAGGCTGGATGCTATGGAGTACATAGGAAAAACATTTGTCTCAATTCTAAAGTCACTGAAAAGATTTTGGGAAAAGGTACTATAGAAATAAAAACTTCATAATCACAATGTGGGAAAAGGAAGGGAAGATTGGGGAACGTGTTCCTAGCAAGGGAACTGTATGAGAGAGTAAGTCCTCGGGAACTGCAGGTGTCCCAGTTTAGACAACTGGGCAAAGACAAGAGATGAATTCTCAGAAGTTACAGGAGCCATCAGGAAGGACAATTGGTTTTCTTTTCAATAATTTATCTTTTGAACACATGTGCATGGAAAAAAATGTGTGAAAAGGATATACAATGACAACTTTTCCTTCTGACCTCTCCCCATCTACCTATTTGTCTCTTGGAATGAGGAGAGCTTGTTTATCTCCCCAGAGATATTAAAGACATATATAAGAATTTACTAATATCTATGAAAATCTTCATTCCAACAAATAAAAGTAATGAGATAAACTGAACTGTGCATGATTCTGCACCTTAATTTTTTGATGATATACTTTTGGATATAGAGCCACATCTAATTTTATGTAAAGAATGTAAGATGCTGTATTGAATACACATACCATCATTTATTTTACTGGTAATCTGCTAATGGACAATTGAGTATTTATAAACTTTTTCTCTCACAAGTAATGCTGTGAAGAGTAATCTTGTGCTTAAGTCATTTCAAATAGGTACACATATATTAAATTTCAAGAAATATAATTTTTGAATAAAGGGGCATCAGCATCTAACATGTTGTTACATATTATAACAATGCTTTCCACTGAGGTTTGTACTAATTTGCAATCTCATGTGTAAGGTATAAGAATGATGGTTTCCTTATTCTCCCAAAGGCAAGGTGGTTAACCCTTATCTTGAGAACACTGAGAGTAAATCAAGGATCTTAAAATAAGGAATGCCCTGATTAAGCTTCCATTTTAGAAAGCTATGTCCCAATGCAATGTGGAGAATTGATGAACTGGAATAAGTAACTAAGGGAACAGAAGGATAGTTAGAAAGCTCTGCAGTAAGTAGTCCAGAAGAGATCACCTGGTATGGAGTATATAGTGGGACAAGGATTTTTCTTTTCTTTTCTTTTCTTTCTTTTTTTTAAGAGAGAGAGAGAGGGAGAGAGAGGGAGAGAGAGAGAGAGAGAGAGAGAGAGAGAGAGAGAGAGAGAGAGAGAGAATTTTAATATTTATTTTTTAGTTATCGGCAGGCACAACATCTTTGCTTTGTATGTGATGCTGAGGATCGAACCCGGGCCGCACGCATTCCAGGCGAGCGTGCTACCACTTGAGCCACCTCCCCAGCCCCAAGGATTTTTTTTGAACCTATATTATATGCAAAGACTCTGCCGAGCATTTATATTGCATTATCTCATTTAGTTTTTAAAACAACTCTACTACAGCTATTGTTATTTCTAATTTCAGACCAAAAAAAATTTTAAAAACCCTGAGGCTTTGAAGTTAATTACTTGTCCAAGTTTATGAAGGTAGCACCCAGCTGTATTAGCTTCCTGTTACTATATAACAAATACTTGAGATATTTCACTTATAAAGAAAAGAGATTTATTTGGCTCACAGTTTTAGAGGATTCAGTCACTTGACCCCATTGCTTTTGGGCCTGTGGAGAGGAAGCACATCATGGCAGGGAGTATGTGGTGAAGCAAAGCAAAAGAGTAGAACAAAAAGGATCTGGAGTCCCACTGTACCTTCATAAGCATGCCTCCCCCCATGATCTACCTATTGAAGTTTCCATCAGCTCCCAATAGCCCCACTGTGGGAAGTAAGACTTCACCACCTGAAGGGGACTTTCAGTCCCACTACTTTGGGGGGACTCTCAAAATCCAAAATATAGCAATAGGAATATGGGGATTCAAATATAGGGGAAAAATAGCTCAGAGTATGTGCTTTTAACCACTATAAAACCATGTTTGGGATGAAGGGAAGTTCATGCATTGAGATTTATCAGAGGTACACCTGAAAGAATTTAGTAGCTGATCGAAAAGAAACAGATCAGCATTATCTGCTGAGGCTAGAGTTTGATTTTCAGTTTGAGATGCCACGGGGAGGTAGAATAGCTGCAGGAGAGCAGTCAAGTCTAGAGATACACATGGAGTGTCATCAGTATACAGTCACTGTGCTTGGGAAGTCACCAGCACAGATGGGCTCACCTTATGGAGCAACATCTAAGGAATGGGCCAAGGATAAGGTGAGCATGAAAAAGATTAAGAATGAGCCAAGAGATGAGAAAGGAAGGAAAACCAGAAGAAAATGTCATCCTGAAACCAAATTAAATAAATAAAACAAAATATTTTTGAATATTTTGAAGTAACACCCTATTTTTCTAACATCTAAGAGCTCTCTTACATTGTGAAAGCAACATTCATGAAATGCTCCTCAAACACAAGGAAAGAATAGGTTACTAAAACATCCCTACCAATATTGTCTTGTGGAGGTGACAGTGCAGGGCAAAATCGCTTTCCCTAAGCTGGCTGAGAGTCCTGATACATTTCTTTAAAGCTCTAATAACCATGCAGAAAAGTGTCAAATTGAGGATTTAAAGGCAACGGCTGTAGTCCCAGGAGAGTGTCTGGGAGTGATTTCTATGTACCTGACATAACTCAGAAGCAGGAGAGTCACACTCAACAGCAAGGAGAATTCTCTTGCACCACCTCAAATAAATCTACAAAGGCTGCCCAAAGGTTTATGTGAGCTGTGTTTCCAACACGTGTTGGAAAATCAGTCTCGTTATATTTTCTCTGTAAATCCTTCTAGGATTCCTCTAGGTTTAAGGGGGACCTTCACATTTAGAATCCAGAAATGAGTATAGATTTTTTGAGACTGCCTACACTGTGTAATATGCAGTTCATACGATATATTTGGGGGAGAGAATATGTAGGTGCTGTCAATCAATTGATGGGATTCAGTATGGAGAAGCTCCAAATGGCTCACTCTCCTCAACTCCCTCCTCTGGAACAACAACCGCAAAAACCCATTTTCCGGAGGCACTAAGTTCTCTAAATGTGACTGAACACTCTGTAGCTTATCCAGTATGCCATGACCTATAGAGATGGGACTTATTTTCTTATTCAATGTTATAAAATAAATCTTATAAATTACAAATGTTATTTTCTATGTTAGCAAACTAAATTTCACTTCTAAATACATCACAACTGAAAATTATTATTGAACCAAAATACAGAATATACTTTTTTATTTGTTTGAACTATGTTTACTGGAACAGAATTTTGAATATCATAGAAATAAAATTGTAACATTATTAAAATATTTTAAAAGGAACAATTAGAAATCTAATATATACTATTAATGTCTAATTCAAATTAATAGCAAATTTTATAATAAATAATTTATTAAACAAATTTTATGTTGTATAGATTAAAAAAAATTATTTCTAAGCCTTAGTAGAAATGTGTTAAATTCAATATCTCCCCCATTCTATCAAGTTGTATCTTCAATATCTATTTCTCATTATCCTGAGCACAAATGTAGTTACCTTAACAAAGAAAAACTACTGATTATTTGCAATGTTCAATATCAAGATTTGATTGTAGGCTTTTTTCCCACCTTAGGTAAACTCTACTTGATTTCTAAATATTGGCCAATGAAGATCTGATTTTTAAAAACAGGTGATGATTTTTAAATAATGTATATAAAATGCAAAAGCAGTCTTTACTATTGAACATGTAAATTGCATATGTGTGCATGTGGAGAAATAACAGCTTTAAAAAGTAGCCCTTCTTGAGCCTTTGTTTTTGCAGGCCATTAAGAGGTTTGGAATAGTGAAATCAATTTCTATGAACTGGAAAATAGGATTTTTCTAACCAATCGGATATCCAAAACAGTGGCTTTGACTTCAACACAGGCACTGTTCGAGCAATAATGACAGGGAGCTTAGGACCTGGTGAGGTAGCCTGTCACCTCATTCAACAGATCTGAGTATAAATATTTTTCTTAAGTACTATACAAAAATCCATTTTCCTGTATGGCTAGCAATGGTCTCTCTGGCGTCTGGAATAATCCCAGCCATCTTCCTCATTTTTACTACAGTTGTAAAATCTTGTTTCCCCTACGAAGATTTTATTTTTAAGGCAAAACATTCCATTTCCTCCAGTCATTCTTCCAATCACGATTTTTGAGTCTCATCACTTCCTGCTCTAGCAGCATTACCAATCATTTCTAGCAAGATGGTAGACAGCTTCATTCAACTAACACAAAGCTTTTTGGGTTATAATTTCCTGGGAGTTCACCCCTTAGCTCCGTCAAAGTAAACTTAGATTATAAGCATATATAACTTGAATGGAATATTGGTACATACAAGTTTATGTTGTCTTTTGCAGTTTAACACAGAGTATAGGAAAATGTTATTAGTGTTATACTTAAATTATAAAATAATACGTAATTTGCCTTAGGATAATTAGAAAATATGGAAGAAGTCAAGGTATTTAAACATAGTGTGAAATTTATTGAAATTATCATATAAGTCCAAGGTGGTTTTTTTTTTTCCATTATGGCTTCTTCCCTTTCACATATAGGCTCACATACTTTGTCTACACACTGGCCTTGTGCTTTTGATTATACGTAGTCAGTTTACACCTGTGGTTATTCTGGTCTACATCAAATAGAAACTTTATTAGGGCTCAACAGTCTCAGCTTTCAATACCTGGGACAGAAAATTTTATTTTGTTCCAGGTCTTCACCCACAACAACTGAGATTAGAGATGACCAGGGTTGTAGGGTTATATGACCAACAGCTTATGCATCTATACCATAGGTACAGGCTCTCTGAAAGGTTATGGACAAGGTTATGGGGGAAGGAAGCATCAGTCAGACAGCTACCCTGAACCATGTGTCTAGTAGTTAAAACACAGTATTAAATGTAGAAATAAGATTTATCCTATCATAGAATAAGCCACATTCTGAATCATTCATTCAAATTACATTAATAGGAATTCCATCTAATATTTTTGCATCAGCCTGCAAAGCATTTATTTGCATTCGCAAAACTAAATGTTGAATGTAAGTACCAGGAGCTACCACCTGGATATCTATAACAGGTATACTTGATGGGTCTTTATTTAACCCTCCTTCTCAGACCACTCAGGGTTGCTCTCACAAGAGTAATGATCCCATTTATCATGTTCCCCTAAGACATCATTGTGTAAGTATAATTTGCATTGTTTCACATGCTACCCTTTTTTTGTTTCTGCTTATTTGTTTCTTTGAATAAACACTGAATCTTGGAAATGATGACTACTTAAACTAGTTTTTGTGATCTTCAGTGAACAGTGTGTAGAAGTGTATTAAAATTAATACAGAAGAAAGGTCATATTCTACAAAGGCTATATGCTTTTGTAGAAACACATTATCATTTCAGTACAAACCTTTGAGAAAATTAAATTTATTTATTTTAAAATTAACAAATAAAATTATATAGCTAATATTTAATGACACAATATGATGTTTTGAATATTATGCATGTGGAATGGTTACATTGGGCTTATTTATAAATGACCTATTTTTTTGAGTGTGTCAGGACATTAAAATATGCTCTCAGCAATTTTCAAGGATACAATACATTATTATTAGGGACAATCACCACATTGTATAATAAATCTCTGGAATTTATTCCTTCTATGTTCCTGAAATTTTATAGCCATTGACCACCATTTCTTCAATCTCTCAACCTCATCCCTGACTACTCCCACTCTACTCTCCACTTCTGACTTTTTTAGATTCCATATATAGGAGAGATCATGCAGTAATTGTCTTTCTGAGCCTCCTTATTTCACTTAGTGTAATGTTCCCCAGATTCATCTATGTCATTACACACAAAAGGATTTCCTTTTTCTTAAAGACTAAATAGTATTCCAGCTCCACTATGTGCATATACCATCTTTTCTTTACCCAGATATCTACTGGTATACACTTAAGTTGGCTATCATGAAAAATGCTACAGTGTACATAGAAATGCAGATATCTCTTCAACATACTGATTTCCTTTCTTCTGTATACAAATATAGTAGTGGGCCTACTGGATCATACGGTATTTTTAATTTTTAATTTTTTTGAAGAACCACCATACCATTTTCTTTAATGGTTGTACAAATTTATATTTCCACCAACAGTATATAAGTTTCCATTTTTTACATATTCTTGCAAGCACTTCTTAACTTTTTGACTTTTTTATAGGAGCCATTCTAATAGGTGTGAAGTGATATATCATTGTGGTTTCAATATGCTTTTTCCTAGGAAAACGAAGTACAGTGAACAAAATCAATAAAATCTTCCCTTTTGTTGTACTTACATTCTTCAATTATAGAAGGCACCCAGATTTCTATCTCAAAATAGAAAAAAACATACTGTAGCATTGGGTAGGTTTCTTTCAGATTTTCTAATTCAACTATTTCCAATGTATTTACTTTAACTAAAACGTCTCCTAAAAAGATTATTGTAGTATTCACATATTTTCTTTAAAACAACATTTTCTTCATTATGTATTTTCAATACAAACAAATAGTGATTAGTGGCTGTAGGATCAATACCTAGTGATTAGTAATGGTGTGCATTGTTTTCATATATCTATTAACCATTTATATGTCTTCTTTTGAGAAATAGCTATTCAGGTCCCTTGTCCCATTTTTTAAAATCAAGTTATCTATTTTCTAACTGTTGAGTTTTTTGAGTCCCTTATTCATTTTGGATATTAATTCTTACCAAAAGTGTGGTTTGCAGAATTTTCTTTGATTCTGTAGGGTGCCTCTTCACTTTGTTGGTTGTTTCCTTGGCTGTGTATAAGCTTTTTAGTTTGATGCTATTCCATTTGTCTATTTTTACTTTTGCTGTCAGTGCTTTTGGAATCATATAACAAATCATCACCCAGACCAATGTCATGGAGCTTTTCTTCTAGAAGTTTTATACTTTGGGTCTTACATTTAAATCATTACTCCATTTCGAACCTATTTTTGCATATGGTGTCAGATATACAATCTTTCTTTTTACTCCTTATAATCTTTTTCTCTCACATTGAAAGCTTATAATATCTTTGATAAGCTTATTGATATAAAAATAAGAGAAAACATTTTAGGATCTAGAACTAGACAAAGTTACTGGGCTTGACTCCAAAAGCTTAATCCATAAAAGAAAAACAAAAACACTGGACTTCATCAAATTTAATTTTTTTTTTTTTTTTTTTTGCTTTGTGGGAGAGAATGGGGCCCTTGCTGCAATAATCTATTGACCATTTTTTTTTTTTTTTTTTTTTTTTTGGAGAACCCTCAATAAACAGGGGCAAGCGTGACTAGGGATATGTGGGAAGGCACACACTCCCATAAGGCTGGCCTGCAACCAATCACTCACTTATTCTCTGGTAAAAAGGCCACCCATGCTGTGCTCCAGTGGCTGCACTGGGAATGCTCCTAACCCTTAAGGAAAGTCATTGTCTGGAGCAATAAGGTTCTCCTGTCCAAGGAAGCACATTTTCTATTATCTTAGCATAATACATATTTTCCACAAAATATAAATTTTTATGTTAATTGGAAATGCAACTAAAGGAAAGCATTATTATGTTGCTATAATGACACTATGTACTTGCAATTGGGGCTGGGAGGAGGTAAGGGACAAAATTTCAATGAGAAGTCTCAATCCATCCGTTGGTCATGGAATCTAAATAGTGCCAACCAAATCTTAGGGCAAATGTTGATTTAAAAACTGTTTTATCTGATATCTCTTATACTCAACTACTTGTGGATTTAATTTTGTTCCTCTGTTCATCTAAATAATACCTCTTAGCCAGTCATGGTGGCACACACCTGTAATCCCGGTGGCTCAGGAGGCTGAGGCAGGAGGATCATGAGTTCAAAGTCACCATCAGTAAAGTGAGGCACTAAGTAAATCAGTGAGTCCCTGTCTCTAAATAAAATACAAAATAGGGCTGAGGATGTGGCTCAGTGGTCGAGTGCCCCTGAGTTCAATCCTGGATAAATAATAATAATAATAATAATAATAATAAGCCTTAAATGTTTCTGTGACTGTGTATGTATTCTTCATTTAAAGATATCATCAAAATAGTCACTGGGTAGAAGAAAACTACACATTAATTATCTACGTTTTGCATCAATTCACAATGGCATACAGTTATTTATATAATATACATCACTTTCTTTCCCAATATGCTAATAATGTTGAAATCTAATCTTGTGTGTGTTCAAAGGTTAGGATTTTTCTGATTCACTTTAACCATTTTAATACACTTTAATCACTTTAATTCACTTTAATCACTGCCATTTCATGAATTGCTTCTTCATGATTTTGGGGGGCGGTGGTTACTATGTATTGTCACAGGGGTGCTTAACCACTGAGTCACATCCCCAGCCATTTGTTTTTAAGTTTTATTTTAAGACACAGTCTCACTAAGTTGCACAGGGACTTGATAAGCTGCTGAGGCTGGCCACAAATTTGTAGCCCTCCTGCTTCAGCCTCCTGTGTTGCTGGGATTGAAGGCAGTGTGCCACCATGCCCAGCTCTTCATGGTGTTTCCTTGTAAGTTTTACTGACTTCTTTATCAATTTCAACATTAACCATTTCATTTGAATTTTATATTTATTAATGTCCTGGCTTTGTGTTTGCTTTTGCTTCTTTAACTAAATTACATATCCCAGGCATTTTAACAGATCCTTAAGGAAGTTAGCAGGAAATGTCTTAGCTCTTTATAATACCTGAGTAGGTTATAGGGGTACCCACAGCTTAGAAATTTGGTGATCACTAAAAGATTTGCCCATTTCTTCTGTCTTTGTTCACATCTCTTGGGAATCTTCTACATGTTAAGCAGTATATATTTCAGTTTTGTATCACAAAATAATACTTCGGAATAGATTTTAGGTGAAAATTAAAAATCTGATTTAAATCGGGGCACTAAGCAGTGCGACTAATGTGAATAATTTCAACTGAGATGAAAATTGATGATTTCTATATATTGCCAAGTTTATGCATAGATAATGACACTCATTCTTTGGGTGACAGGCAACTATCTTTTAACTTAGGTTTACTATTCATTCAACAAGTATATATCTACAGTCTAATATCGACAGGCATTGTCCTAGGTACAGAGGAAATTCAGTGAACAAAATCAATAAAATCTTCCCTTTTGTTGTACTTACGTTCTTCAACTATAGAAGGCACCCAGATTTATATCTCAAAATGGAGAAAAACATGCTGTAGCATTGGATAGGTTTCTTTCAGATTTTCTAATTCAACTATTTCCAATGTATTTACTTTAAAACTTCTCCTAAAAAGACTATTGTAGTATTCACATATTTTCTTTAAAACAATATTTCTTTCATTATATAGTTTCAATGCAAACAAATACAAAAGTATTATATAACAAATGACATAAAATCCAGATTTTATTCTTTTTCTATGAAACATATTAACAGAAGAATTTCCATAGGATATATTTTTTATATTTTCTCTGTACTTAGATATGGAAAGTGTATTTGGGAATAAAGGTGGAAGATGTAGATGTTTTTGATGGTTGTGCTGGGTAGAATTAAACAACTCACATATCATGTGAGGAAATATTATAAGAGATGCTGTACTAGAATGTATTTAACAGATTACCTAAAATTAAAGACAATGCCTATGTGTATATTATATTTTAAATACACATATGTGTATATAAATTTTAATATTATATATATATACATGTGTGTATATATACATGTATATATATAAAATTATACATGTATATATACATGTGTATATATATAATTATATGTATAATTTTATATATATACATGATTTTATATGTATATATATACATATATTTTTATATGTATATATATATATAAAATTATATCTATAATGTATATAATATATTTTGAAAAGCAAAGTAGGGAACTTAGTAGTAGATTTGTTTTTGATTAAGTACTAACATATCATGTGTTCCAATCTCAGTTGGAGAATCCCTACTAATTGTACTTGAAAACTGCCAAGTAAGCATGTACTTTCATGTGTAAATGTGAACTGAACCTTTGATGTTCAGGAAAAGTGATTCATGGACAGTTTCTACAATATGCCAAGGAGAACTTTCTATCTGGGAGCTGACGCTTTATGTATTAGGCTATAATCAATACTATTTGCTACATTCTCTGTCATTGAAATTAATCCACAATCATTCTGCAAGTCAAGTTTTAATTACTAACACAAACATCCCTGGTTTAAAATGTAGGAACCTTATGTATTCCCTGAAACAACTTTATTACCAGTTTTTTTTAAAAAGCCAGCCTAGGATCTTAAAAGATTTTAACACATTAATACTTAAAAGTTACAATTTTAGCCTATATATATTGTTTTTATGAAAACAGGTCATCTATTATAGTAGGAAAACTTAACTCAGTTTCCTTAACTACAACATAAATAGTTCCTAATTTACAAAGTTGTTACAAAATCAAATAAGATAATGTGTGTAAAGATTTCTAGGATTACTTCTAAAATTAGAGAATGAAAAAATAATTTGAACTTTAGTATTGTTTCCCATAATTGAATTAGAGTTAACCTGTGTGTTTTAACAGTTCCTATTAGTGCCATAACACAGAGAGATTTAGTTGCAAAAGTCTGTGCAATCACCTTAGCTTATTCTACTATCTAGAAAGTTAGAATGGACAGCCAATCACTTAGGGAGTGCTGGGAGAAAACTTTGTTACTCACTGAAACAACTGGATTCCCTGCTTTAGCTCCTTCAGTCTTCAGTCTCTCTACCATATTGATAAAGTTTCTAAATTACATATCTGAAAACTTCCTATTACCTACAGCATGTATAAAAAACTGTTTACAAATTGGCCCTACCCCAACTTGAAATCTGCTTCATCCCTAACCCATGAGACTTCTGTAATTAGACTCTTCAAAAGCCTTTATGACACTGAGTTATAGTTAGCTCATCAGGTGTCAAATGCCCACCTGGATTATGTATAAAGGGTCATATCTCAAAGTGTGTTTGGAGCAAGCTAACAAATATATGCTCCCACACATTTTTCAATATAATCATACTTGGAAAGAGTTTCCCATTTTTCACAGGCTCCTTGGGAGATCAGTAAAATGAACATTTAAAATTAATTTAAAGGATGTTGTAAAACAGAGAAAGAAGTTATCATACCTCCAGATCCCCTGAAACTTTCCATAAGCAAGTGGTTCCTGAACAGCCACTCCCATGGCATTAAGCTAAGAACACACTGTCACATGCTCCTTGTGTCTAACTCCTCTTTGTAACATGTACAGTGACCTTACCTATTTAGATATTTAGACATTTAGATATCTAAATAGTTCCATTCTTTCCCCCTAACTCCTCCACCTCTATAAATACATGCACACGAAATTTTTACAAACTAAAGCTACCTTTCTGCCGTGTTGAGCAAGTAAAAATTCTCAGATTCCTGGAGGAACCTAGGGAACATAAGTAAAGCAGGCTTGGTGGGCCCTGAGATGACCTCGAAAGCACACATTCACTCCCAGAAGGACATCCTAAGCAGCTGCTACTCATCTCCAGATCCCTCTTGTCACAGGAAAATGGCAACTTAATGTGGCCTCTCCTATTTTTTCATGAGAAGTCAGAGATCCAGAAGATTTTGTGGAATTTCCTGGTTTTTAAAAGGTGACAGTTGGATTTATTTTGTTGTTTTCTGTAAAATACTATATAAATTAAACAAAATATAGCTATAGCAGGCCAGGTTGAATTTTTGCCATAATGTATCAGGACATGGCAGTCTCTGGAATCACTGCTGCACATTTGAGCTTGAAAAGATCCATTGTTCCTTGGAAAAGATGAGGATGCTACTTTAGGAAGACCCAGGCTGTTCATAGTTGTGCTCTCTTTCCTTATGCAAGAAATTTGGTCAGAACCTGACTCATAAATTTATGGCTTTCATTTTCATCAGCAAGGGAGAATTCCTACACTGCAAAATCTTATTAAGGGAATTTGATTGCAGATTGAATGTGATCCAGCACCTCTCCAAAACTCATTTAAGATATTTGATATTTGAGAGAAAAAAGCTTAAATGGGCATGTTAACTATCCATTTACCTAACACTATTCCAAATTCTATCTTCATTCTCTTAGACCATCAAAAAGTAATGTCTTGGACCACATTATCTCAGTCAAAGACATGGTTTCTGAGTTATGACTCATCACCAGTTCCTTTGATGTTACAGAATGCTAATATGAAAAGTGCCATGTTGAAGAGCATATTTTGTACCATTTGGTTGGAAGTAAATTCTAGGGTGTGACTTAGCAGTATTTTATACAGGAACTCATGTGATAAATCCCAGGAAAATAGTTCCAGGAAAGGGTGGTTATCCTCACAGATGCATCTACATATGATACCTTAGTGGGAAACAATTTATTTTCCTTAGTTACCAGGCCAAACTTAAAAATTACATTATGTGAGAATAGGGATCTCATGTTTGGGAGTTTCTGAAGCTCTTACTGACCCACCTCCATTATTTTTTCACTAAGGTTAATGTTGGCATTAGGTTTGGGGTAATTGGGAATCACCCAGTTATGAATGTTTTTATACACCATTTTCTATATACTTTTTTTTATTTATAACTAATTTTTTAAAATAAAAACAATTCTATCTGTATCACTGATTTTGGTAGGCATCTGCTCTGAAAATATCTTTTTCATTATGGATAATAGGACTTGAAAATGTAACAGTACATTATTTGAAGTTTAAAATGTATATTGCAATCCTAGAATGTGCTCTCATGTTTATCAATTATCTGTTGGACATCTAGATCCAACTTATACATTAGCGATATGATGGTGGGCAGGCTAGATATACTCCCCCCATCTTCAGGGGCTCACAATTTCATGGGGGTTGACAAGGCACCATGAAATGACAACACAGAGCATCAGTGTTATCATACAGGGTAGGCCACCTAACCTACACTGGGGACTAGAAAGGGCTTTCCAGAGGATGCTTAAGGCACAGAATGGATGAATGGGAAAGGATTTCAAGTTGTGGACTCCACTAGGTTGTCTTTTTTATTATATTTATATTCAATGCTTGGCTCAAGGAAGGAATTAAAATCTTTTTAATAAATAAATGAGTGATAGGACAGCATGCCTGGAGGCTGAGAGCCACAGAGGGATAATTTGGTCTTTTGAAGGAATCAAAAAGAATTTGGTTAGGCTGGGTTTAGAATTAAAGGTGAGAAGGAGAGGGCAAGATGAGATTACAGGAGCATCCAAAGGCCAGTTGTAAAGGATCTTTACAATTCATTTAATTAATCTGCATTTAACCCTAAAGAAAAGGGAGGTTATATGCTATTAAAGAAACTTTTTTTTTCTTTTAAAGAAAGCTTTTCCCCTACTCCTAAGAACTTGACCTCTGCTTACGTCTAACTGGATTTCCTTAGTAACTTGATAAGGTAGAATGACAACCAAATCTCAAGGCAACACTGCTGGTAGTAAAAATTACCCATCATTGGTAAATTGCATCTGGACTAGAAAGGACTATAAATGAACCATAAAAATCCTATTTCATAGTGTTGGGATTGCCTGTGAGCAGACCTGGGCAAGCCCTTCCTATGGAATTGTCTCAAGAGGTATCAAGCTGTTAAGCAGGGAGACTTCCAGAGCCATGCTGAGATGCTGGGCTATGGTTAGGATTCCTGAAGACAAAGTCCCACTGCTGCTCTGCAGGCAAGTTGTGGTTTCTAACTCTGTCCTTCTGAGTAGATAGATAGGTGCCAGTTGTGGGGTGTGGTCACCTAGTGAGTCTGCATGTTTAGATGAGTTTAGAAGACACTGTACTACTGAAGAGTTTTAAGTAGGAGAGTTAATAAGAACAGATAGTTGTTTTTTTTTTTTTTTTTTACAGGATCTCTTTAGCTCTTAAAGGCAGTGCCTCTAGGATATATTGAATTAGTTAATAGTCTTGCTTGTGTAAGATGGAAGCCTGTAAAGTATGAGGGAAAAAAATCAGCATCCTTTTAAGTGTTATCAAAAACCTGGAGGCTCTAAGCCCTTGAGGAGCAGAAATAGAAATGCCAACTGCTTTCCATGTCTTTTTGGGTGCAGTTCATCTGCTACTTAATGGAGAAAACATTAAACTGCTCTGGTAATTAAGAGAGTCAGGGAACAGGAGAAATGCTTAATAGGGACTATCAAGCCATTTACAATACTTAACAAATGTTGAGAAGGGTTATATTTCAACAGTCTTGCTCTAACCAGTGGGTAGTCTTAAGAAGTCACCAGGTTTGTCTGAGCCTCAAGTTCCTGGGCAGAAAAAAACAAAGAGTTCAAAAAATCTGATGGAAGGTCCTGTGGGTCCTATTATCTGAATATCACTCATGTACCAAGTATAAGGTCCTTGCTTAACATCTGGATGACCATCTTAAATGACAGCCGCCATTTTAAGGAAGAAGTTTTGCTTTCCTGCCCAAGGACATTTCTGAGAAAGGCTCCCCGCTCTGGCATACTAACCCAGTCCTTAATCATCCACATTAGAACCCACCTGGCTCAGATTCCTGAGCCTGCCCTACAAAAATCCCAGGATCCAAGCCTGTTTTACCTCTCTCTCCTATAGAAAGATAGGCTTTATTTGTCATCTCTGACAAATAAACCCTCGTGTGTATCTCTGCCTGTTCTCTGTCTTTCATTTCTTGCTTACCTGTCTCTTGGTCCTCTCTTTCCCTTCACCAAGTACTACACTGATTTCAAATACCCCCCTTCCTTCTCCAAAGATGTTCAAAATCAAGTAAATATCAAATGCCTATTAACAGACATGAAGGGATGGAATCAACAGCTGGACTCTGTCTTTAGTCCAAGTTGGAACTGAGAACTCTGTTATGTTTCCACACCCAACTTCATCCTATGTGACACAATTACCTCCATCCCTGAAAATTCATCATGTGCTTTAGACCCCGCAAGTGGCTGTAAAAGGCTACTCTCAGCCAAAATCACCCAAGACAGCTACTCCTATGTCTCAAGTACTTATTGCATCATTTGCTCACATCTATTCTCAGTGACTACTGATGAATGACAGAATTAATAGAGTAATTAATAATGTAATACTCTTGTGTTCATCTACCACTTGAAGTAAGACTTAAGATCCACTATAATTAAGTCTAAAACCTAAAACAAAATAATACTCAATGAAAACAATAATTTTACTTCAAAAATATGTCTCCAGGAAATTTAAGCACTTCCATACCTTAAGAGGACACTAAAATGCACATTCATATGATTATATGACATTAGGAATGCAAAGGAAAATCCCTGTTTTTACAAAAAGTTTCAAAGTAGGAAATTTTAGTGAAAAGAATTGCATGTACTTCTAGGAAATCTCATCATGATCTCAGTGTAATAGCCATTTGCAAAAAGCCTTGAACTGAGTACATGCCAGGGAGCATTATTGAAAAAAGACCTGCTCCAAGGACTTCCTGGAATTCCCTTCTGTGCAAGTCAGCAGCTTGCCTGGCATGAGCAGGGCAATGCACTGAGGCAGGGCATGTCAGGGAGCCCTGGGAAGCCTAAGGGCTCAGGCTTGTCGGCAGTGACACAGCCTATGATTTATGACCTGAGCCTTGAAACAGCCAAAAGACAACAACTCACATTATCCGAATCATTATTAATGTACAACTAGAAGTGGCCATCAAAAGAATCTGAGGTAATTAGGTAAGTATTTGCTGCACTGTCACATTGTTATACTAGGAGGTCAGGTATGTATAGAAGAAATGACCCTGCCCAGCAGATTCCCACCCGAATTCCACACAATCTCAGCATTTCCAAGAGGGAATTACATAATTGTTTAATTCAAATTTTATCTTTGAATAATATATACACTATAGTTTATAAACTGTGACTTAAATATATAAATTTTACAAATAGTTGTTAATAAAATGTGGAAACCATACACACATGGATTTATGCTGCCAAATCACTGTTTTTGTGCAGATCAATCTGCTTCTTGAAAAATTTATAAAATACATTGTTCTAAAATAATTATCCTTTATTGAAAACAAACAAACAAACCTCCCTGTCCTTGTTTCAGGGGAAGGGATAAAGAAGGCAAGGAATAGCAGAAAAGACATTAATGCCTTCTGAAATGGTGAGACATCATATATTGACTTCAGTATATCAATGGGTGCAACCTAGATTCAAGAGTGAAGAGGTACTGTTAGTTAAACTTTAGAAATAATATCAGAAACTTTCTACAGGTACATGTAAATATCCTCATGTACTGGTAAGATTAAATATATTCCTTTTCACTAGGACTTGCTCTAAGAAAACATTAAGTTCTATGCTTGCAAAAGTGATGGAAAAATTGAAAAATAAAGTATAAGAAAATGTCTAAAAAAATTATAAAATACATCACTGGTGAAAGAAAGTGTATGTATGTTTAATGATAGTACAAAGCAGTTCCACTGATGCAGAATTTTATAGTAAAGTCCTGTTGGAGAATTCTGCTTAACAAGATAAATCAGAATTTTTTTCACTACATTGTACCCAAAGCTACAAATGAAAATGAATTAGATGTTGAGACCAAAAGTTTATATGACTGTCATCCATTTTAATTTCAAATCTCATACTTCATGGAAATATCCCTCTTCTCATATTTAACCTTATAAAATATAAATTATTAGAAATGAATATTATAAATTTAACAATAAGATATAGTTTGACCATCTTGTTGGTTATTTAATTTTTACAAAAGATTCAGATGCTTATGAAAGTTTTAAAACACCAATTTAGATCATTTTTTAATAAATAGGAAGTTAGTCATTGATATAGATCTTTAAGACATCTGTGCTTTCCATATAAAATGAAAATGGATTGATTAATCTTGTCTTTATTTTTCTAATATTTTATAAATTCTCAATTACAGCTGTGTAGAAGATATCATATGAAGGTTAAAATACCTAATTGACTTCATAGTGCAACAATCATGTAGTATCTTCCTTGGATTAAGCAACTGTGTGTATGAGGAGAACACACAGCTTTTTTTTTTTTAATTAATTAATTTATTTTTTTATTGGTTGTTCAAAACATTACAAAGCTCTTGACATATCATATTTCATACATTAGATTCAAGTGGGTTATGAACTCCCATTTTTACCCCAAATACAGATTGCAGAATCACATGGGTTACACATCCACATTTTTACATATTGCCATATTAGTAACTGTTGTATTCTGCTACCTTTCCTATCCTCTACTATCCTCCCTCCCCTCCCCTCCCATCTTCTCTCTCTACCCCATCTACTGTAATTCATTTCTCTCCTTGTTTTTTTCCCATTCCCCTCACAACCTCTTATATGTAATTTTGTATAACAATGAGGGTCTCCTTCCATTTCCATGCAATTTCCCTTTTCTCTCCCTTTCCCTCCCACCTCATGTCTCTGTTTAATGTTAATCTTTTCCTCCTGCTCTTCCTCCCTGCTCTGGAGAACACACAGCTTTTTATTTCAGGAATCAGAAATGGAAGATTTAGAACTAGTGATCTAAAGTAATGCTTAATATTTTAAAGTATACTATGAAGGTTTACTGGGTGTTATTGTTTCTGGATTTAGGAAAAAGACTTAACAAGTTTGGGCAACTGGTACGTATTAAAATAATAGAGATTAAATTTTTTCACATTTGTGATTATAGCTGGTGAATTTGAAAAAACAAGGACTGGGCAAGAAGAAGACAGGAAAAGCAGATTATATTCAATACAACTAGGACGGGAAACCTGCCATTTGTAATAAATAAAATGACTTATGATGCCTTCACCCTCTTCATACAGCTGTTATAACTGGCACATTTAAGTGCTTTTTACCATTAGTCACTACTGTATCACAGTTTCATTCTTACATTTTTTTGGTAGCTTTTATATTCCTGATTTATGCCTGAAGAATAACTAGAAAAATCATGCATATTTTACATACAGATTCCAGGAGTCAGAATCAGCTAAAGTAAAGTTACTTTTGAAGTCCAGCTCTTGTAATGGTGCTATGGGACACGTGGTTTTCCAGTAAAACCTCCTCCTGTAGCCACATTTTCTACATATGGACTTTTTCCAGGTCTGCGCTGCTTTCTTAAGCTATATCGTGGTGGAAACTTATCCTTTATAATGTTTTGGAGAAAGCTGAGGGTGGCGCCTGCACAATTTGATTTGGTGTAAAAATACACACCAAATCTGATTTCTGTTACATTAAGGCATTCTCTGACAAAATATACAGAACAAGAAATGAAGTGAATTGTGTTTTAGAAACATCTTGTGAGCTTGTTTCCCCGAATACCTGACCACTAATTTTAAAAAATGGATCAAAACCCACTTTAATTGAATATTTAATACATGATTTAATGGTCAAGTTAAGATACATTTTAAATGCTAAATATAAAAATGATTTGTGTTTGCTTACTGGAAATATTTGTAATACAAGCCAACATATATAATAAACTAATATTTAAAGCAAATTTACTATGGAAGAAATGAAATGACTGTCTTCAATTTATAAATATACTACATTCATCAAACTATATTTTTGACTAATAGTTGGCTTTTATGGTATGAATATCATAATAGAGGATTGCCATTAACAGTAGAAATAGTTTAACTCATTTTTAAAATGTGTAATATATTTTCCTTTAAAATGAGCCACTTGGAATATAAAAATGTTAATATTCTCCTCAGGAAAGGCTCAAATTTAGCAAAAATGAAATACATCATTTTTCATAAATAAATGAACTTACTCCCTTGTAATTCCATCCTTCACATCATGCCCCATGAAATAGGGCACTTTACAGAAAAGAATCTAGGATTGGCAAATAGGAGCATGTGATCTAGTCAATGCCATGGTCACAAAAGTTACATCATTGTGGTAATGCTACCTATGTCTGATGTGCCCTAATTTTCCTCTCAATTAAATGGGCAAAGAATCACTTCATATCTGAAAAGAGATAGAAAATGACATGCTAAAACCTTTTGAAATATAAAATGTTATATAAGTACCAGAAAAGGCACACTAATCATTTGAAAATAACCCATCTAATGTTTTTTAATATCTAAAAATAATTCCTAAATAGATATTTAGGGGTCTTGAACTTGTATTTTCTTTTGAATAGTTTGAATAGGCTTTAGCTACTTTGGAAAGATTGAAATATAAATCCCTATGAAAATTCTAACCATTCTTTTGCATCTATCAACAATAAACAGACTTTATGGGGTCTGAACACCACTGCTATTTGGAGATTCCCTGACATATTTACCATAGAAAGAAAGACTGATAATAACTTTCCATTCTCTTCCTTTATTATGAGACTCCTAGACATACAACAGGGAGGATGTTATTGATCCACACAGGTGAGTAGGCAATTCTGCACTGCCTTACAGGTATTTTGCCATTACCTTCTGAAACACTGTGTCATAATGCAGGGTGTGTCAAACAAAAAATAAATTATACTGCTCAATCTCAGCAGTTTGAAAGAAACATAAATCAATAGCATAAGGGAAGCAGGTGATGTAATGACTGGAATTAAGTACATAGCTTGAAGAGACAGATCATGAAGTTTAACCTTTGAGGTTATTCATTGGATATTAATATAAACACATGGTAAAGCACATTTCAATGTTACCTTGTTTTGCTAAATTCTATTAATTAAATCAAGGGGTTTTTTTATAAGTAGTAAACTAAAATCATATATAGTATTCCTTGAAAATGTCTAATAGCAAATACTTAGCCTGGCTATAAGTACATTAAAAAGTACATTAAAAAAAAAAAAAGAGGTCAACAAGGTCTATATAAGTCCAAAAAATAATAATAAAATAAACAAACAGGTAAACAATATGGGTGGTCTAAACTTGTCAATAAGTGGTAAACAACACAAATGAATCCAAAAGAGATGAGAAATCAGACCAAATTAGTCATGTATAGAAGCTGGACAAAATTTAAAAGCCAATTCAAGAAAGATAGGAGATTGGAATAAGGACTTAATAGAGGAAAAGAACCTCAAGTCAGCACCATAGCAACTCAGAAGGTATAACTAATGAGATCTGAAGTCTGACAATCCTAAATAATACTTAATAATTTGGTCTAAAAGCACCCTAGGAGACAAAATTTCCTTCCTGTATGTAACATAAACAAAATTTCCTTTTTTGGATGGGACATGAAGCTCTAATGTTTCATCTAACTGAAGATAGAGAAAAATTATAAGGAAGTAAAAAAAAAGTACTGCTTTACAAATAAATTATTATACAGAAAGATATTTGGCAAAACTTGAACACAGGGTTTCTCTATTATCTATTTCTTTGCACTGGAAATGTCCCACATCTCTTAAAATGTTTTTTTGTTTTTGTTTTTGTTTTTGTTTGTTTGTTTTCACGGCTTTCTTTATCTTTCAGAAAAAAAGCTCCATACTAGAACCTATTGACTCCAGGTGTCTCATCTTCTGCATCCTGTTTGAAATGTCCTCATCTCCTCTACACTGTCTTCACCAAACTCATCCCTATTTCCCAAATAGGCTGCACTTGCATGCCTCTGTGTCTGTTTTCTATTATTCCCTTTGCCTGAAATATCCTCTCACCATACTCACTCCCACTAATGTCAGCTGGGTCCTTCCAGAAAATGTTAGATACAGTTAGAAATGCAAAGGCTTACTTGGAAGTAACACCTATGAAAGAAAAATTGCTAAAGCAGGATTGGGCAGGAGGAACTCTATTCACCATGAAGACCTGACAAGTTTTCTACCAACTTACCGGAAACTCCAGAGAAAGGATTGCCCATTAAAGGAAGTCTGCTAGGGCTGAAAATGACTAGGCCCTTATATTTAACCTTGAGCAGCCATTATCCCAAGGAGTATGACTTCTGCTCCAATGCTGGCACAGACCTCAAGGTGCTCACAGGTGGATGCTGTCAGAGAGCCATCCTCCTCACAGCAAGTCAAGTCGTCCTTTCCAGAAGAGGAATCTGAGTCTGCCACTCTCTGAGTCTGCCACACCACTATTCTCTAGAGTCCATGTAAATGTCTACTCCCATGTGCAGTCTCTGAAAACCAACCCCTGGTAATCAGTGGCTCTATGCCTCCACAGCCATGTGAACTTTGATGTCTCATGTATAGACAGACTTACCACCTGGATGACCAAGAAGGTTATTCCCTACTGTGGTACAGAGATATCAAGAGATATACTTTGTTTGTGTCAAGGAATATTAATGAAGTTCTCAAAAACAATAGTATATATTAATGTACTTTAAATACTAATGGACTGGGCTGGGGATGTGGCTCAAGCGGTAGCGCACTCGCCTGGCATTCGTGCGGCACGGGTTGGATCCTCAGCTCCACATACAAAACAAAGATGTTGTGTCCGCCGAAAACTAAAAAATAAATATTAAAAAAAATTCTCTCTCTCTCTTGGGGCTGGGGATGTGGCTCAAGCGGTAGCCCGCTCGCCTGGCATGCGTGCGGCCTGGGTTCGATCCTCAGCACCACATACAAACAAAGATGTTGTATCCACGGATAACTAAAAAATAAATATTAAAAAAAAAATTCTCTCTCTCTCTCTCTCTCTCCTCTCTCACTCTCTCTTTAAAAAAAATTCTCTCTCTCTCTCTAAAAAAAATACTAATGGACTATGAATTTTAAAAATACTATGTATCAAAAATTATGATGCTCTAAATCAAAGTTTTGGAATTATATTCCCAATCAAAAATCCAATCCCAATGATAAATTCCATGAATCTATGACCTCTTTCAATCCATTATTTTCTTCCAATTTTCTCTGTGAATTTACAGACTGGAAAACACTCATCTAATTTCATGTTCAGAAGTGTTCTGTGTCTAGTCTATATTGTAAAATAACAAAGATGTAAATTTGGAGATTTTATTTGATTATCTTTTTGGACAGGTCTTAGTAGTTTACATCCAGTCTTATTTAATCAGCCAACCACATTTTCTCCACGCTGACCTCAAAGCTAACATTTGAGGATATAAAAGTGAAAATGAATGAATAGAACAAGAAGTTCTTTTTCCAAGAGAGGAGACAGAACAAAGGTCATATCACTTACTATGTACATTAAAAAAAAATAGATGTCAACAAGGTCTACATAAGTCCAAAAAATAATAAATATATACAATGTGGGAAATACCACAACTGAAGAGGAGGGCAGAAGGAAGAAGGAAAAATTGGGGAGCTGATAAAGGAAATTCTGGAGTTAGCTTGGAATTACTATTTTTGGTTTCATTTCCTTATGTAGTTTTAAAAGAAAACAGCAGTGTAATGAATCTAACATAACTTTTCTATGTAAATATATAAGTACATCACAGTGAATCTCACCATTGTGTACATCCCCAAGACTGGGGTCCAAATTAGAATAAGTTATATTCCATGCTTGTATAATTATATCAGAATGGATTCTAGCTATTCATGTCATGTATAACTAAAAAGAACCAATAAAAACAAAATTTAAATGAATGATTAAGGGTATGATGGAAACAAAATAAGATGTAGTAAAAAAAAATTTAAATTGAGAGAGAGAGAGAGAGAGAGAGAGAGAGAGAGAGAGAGAGAGAAGGGCAGAAACAAAGGCCACAGAATGTCTAGATCCCTTTCCCTAAGCAGTGGTTGTTGGCAGGGTTGGTACTGCCCCCTACTGGAGCCTTTGGGAACAGTTGAGGTGAGGGACATATGGGTTTCCCAATGATTATGGAGACATTAATTGGCATTGTGTGGACAGGCACTAGAGTTGCCTGATGTCCGTCAATGCTCAGAAAAGACCTTCATAATGAACAATTATCCTGCTGTATCACATAGTTCCCAAATATTACACTGGACATTAATGGAAGGGAAAGTATTTTTATAATTTCCCAACTCCATAAAATTAACTTTCTTATCTATAAACACATAGTAATTTTTCAAGTCTTATAATAAACTAATTTTATAGGAAAGCCACTACTCTATATATCAAGAAATGGCCATATTCTGCTGCTTTATCCAGAACTTTACCAGGAAAATCCACTTTGGTTCCCCTGTCTACCACACATGTACAGGAGTCTGTTGTCTCAGCTGTTGTCTCAGAAATGGGAGGTGTCTGTGTTAGCATTTTGTTACATTTTAATTAGTCATGCCCAGTCCTTTACACATATTACTTTATTATAAATTACTGATCATTTTTTAGATGGCATATGAGTGATGTATGTAAATAGGTTATATTACTTATGAATTTCATTTTAGGATAATAAAGATGAAGTTACAAAATACCAGCTAGGACTGAAAACTATTATAATTACATTTTCTGAAATTTCAAAATCACCTCATTCTGATGGGAAGAAATCTCAGACTAGAAGTGCCTCTATATAGACCATGTTGTTATGTATATTCAGCAACCCAAGAGCACTTTAACATTGCCCCCAGATTGGCAGGCTTCTTGTCTGGAGGACAGGTATTCATGCACAAATATAAATAAAGGGCTTATGCTTAGTAGAGGCAAGGAAAAGAAAAAGTAACAGTTCTTTGAACTAGTTGTCTTCATTTCTTGCAGCTTATTCTCACAGGGTTGAAAATGAATTCCCTACCTTGTTTTTTGCCTTCAAAAGCAGTCAGCATTAATTTTTCCAGATGGGTCTCCAGATAGATAAATTGCTTCTTTAAGTAAACAGATAAATTTGAAGAAATGCTCCTGAATTAACATTTTAGAGGAAAACAACCAACACTGTAATGGTCACTTCCATTCTTTTCCTAGCTACAGACTATTAACATGTTATTTAGCACTTCTTCCATTCTGCCTTGAATATGATGCTTATTTTATGCTGTCGTTTGTTAGTATTTTGCTCATTCAGGGAACAAAATTTAATGAGCATTCATTGTGTACCACATGGTGCATTTGTTGCTATGAGCAAAGATTGATTAAGTTCCAACTTTTGCCCTCAAGGAGTTCAGAGTGGTAGAAAGCAAGGTAAATAAACAATCAGAGGTCCAGGTAACACATACTATTTTAGAAGAGTGTACAAAGACTTTAGAAAGTAATATAATTAAAATCTCAGTCCCTAACATTGAAATTTAAAAGCAGTAAATGCTTAAGAGATGTTTAAAGTTATACAAATTGTTTCAAGGTTGAAAACTGCTCAGACATATTGAAGAGTTAAAATGTAAAGATAAGGCTACATCCAGCAAGACAATCAACGTGATGATTGGAACAGGATATTCCAAGGGCAAAGGGATAAATGGATAGTGTTCCCTTCAGTCACAATTTACCTAGTCATTACCATGTGCTAGACACTGTGCTGTTGAGAATACAAAACTCATAAAGGCCCTGCATTTTCTCTCAAAAATAATATAGTCCCCAGTTATACTAAAATTATTTTCAGGACTAGGAATACATATTCATATTAGCTGATGGAATTGTATTTGATGGACTAATGTCATGCCAAGTCTCAGGCTCAGAAGCAATGCTGGGGTCATAAGGGAGGAGGTGGCTCAGGTCACCAGGTTGTAAAAAAGCTCTATGTCACTCACATAAGGGTTACTGGTTACCAGAGGTCAGGAATGAATTAGAAGTTTCTGGGGAGGCAGAGGAACCAGGTCCTAGGACGAGTCCAAATGCTGAGGAAACCATGTTTGAGGCAGAGGTTCCTCAACTACTTCCTGGAGAAACAGTAGCTGAAAGAGGAACAAGGGGAGTCTCAGGCAAGGCTTGGGGCTCTCTAAGATCAAACTGAAAGCATATCATGGTAAAAGGAGTAGTGAAGAGCCAGGTACTTAACTATTAGGGAAAAGAAGCTTCCAGAATTTGCAGACTAGATTCATTCGTGTTTCTATTTTTAATTATTTGTAAGCCTGCTGTGTGTATATGGCCTGATCCAGGATGATGCAAAATATTGGAAAATACGAATTTCAGTTTGTATTCAAGATCAGGCCTGGATGCTACAGAATAGCCATCATCTGCTTTTCTTTTTCTCCTCCTCTTACTAATTAGAAGTTGGCTGACTCTTCAGTAGAAACCATCCCACTGCCCATCCATTCATCCACCCACTCAATAAACACTTATTACCAGCTACTAGGTGAAAGACCATCTCAGGTGATAGGAGGAAAAAAGATAAATAGACCCGTCCCTGTCCTTGAAGGGTCAGTGTAGAGAGGCCAGTCTCAGCTTGGGAGAACAATAGTGGAAAACACATCGATTTCAGTGACAGAATCTAGATCACTTTTTCTTTGTCAATATGTTTAAATGGGTATGTAGACAATAATCAATAAAGTGGTGCCTCCACAACTGTTACCAAGGAAATATTTAACTCAGTTCCTTGATGCTACCACCTCTGTGCACTGGAGCTAGGTTGGCATTCTGATTGCTCATGAGGAAAATAAGACAATGAAATACTCTAGTTCTTCATATGCCAAGATGAAAACCATCAATCTCAATCTCCATGAAAAATGAACCTACTTTTGGAAAAGAACAGTAAACTCTATCAGTCTTTCTGAGGCAATGCAATCTTTAAGATGACACAGAGGGTCAGAAACAGTGAAGAAACTCAGAAGATTTTTATAGACAAAGGGAAATTATGAAATCTCTCCATCATTTTTGTAAGGAGCTGAAAACAAAACCAGACATATATTAGACCCAAATGACTACTGTGTATTTTGAAAAGCATATAATGTATACTCTGTGCTAAATAATTTATTTGCTTATCATATATATAAATTAACCTTGATCCAATACATGGATACCTTGATTTTTGAATAAGATTGTCTATTGGATAATTCAAATCAATCTATAAGAATGGTTTTCAATTTCTTCTCTTCCTTTCTTCCTTCAATACTCCCAATGCTTACCCCTTTCAATTAACATATATATGCAAATACTTTATATTTTTAGGATTTAACAACTTCTCTAGTTTTCAGGAGTAAACTCTATTTCTAATCACTAAAACTTTTATAGATTTATTTTCAAAATAAGTCTTTAGCATTAAGTACATCTTTAGTGACAGGACATACAATGCTATACTCAGATATTTATCGAAATTATTCAGTATTTGTTGATAGATTTCTAGTGAATCTTTTTTCCTGCTGTCCTGCCACACATCTGAGGTTTTGTTGCCTTATAATCCCCAACTTGGGTAATATGTATCTCTCTGTCACTTGGCAAATATTTGCTGAACAATAAATAGTGAAGGAGAATTATGTGTACTTGGGAGGAGTGTCATATAGTGATGAAGAAGCCAGGCTGTCTAGGTTTGATTCCTGGCTGTGTCACTTGTTGGTAATAAGACCCTACACAAGTTACTTAATTTCTTTGTTCCCTTATCTTACTTTTCATTGTTAGTCTCAAAGCTGAGGGTTAGGAAAGGAAGGTGAGAGTCAAAGAAAACACAAATATTTTAAAGGGAAGAAGACCTAGAGGGCTTCTCTAGTGTTCAGGATTCTCATTCATGCACTTTCATCCATATGATTCTTGGGAATAAAAAAATATAGGCATAGGTGGCTTTGGTGGTCTTTGCTTGGCTATGTCCTGTTATCTTGGCTCTTTGCTTGGCTATGTCCTGTTCACCCACTGTCCACCCAGGGCTCCATTTATGCATATGTTATTTTCAAAGACTGGATTAGGTGCTTCTTTTATGTACTTTCACAAACTCAGCTGGGACATTATATACAACTTTCTCTCCTAACCCTCAGCCTTCCAGAATAACAAGCATGACAACTATGACCAAAATAACCACTAGCTTTGATATGGCTTCATGGTTCTTCATGCCTCACATATCCTGTACTGAATTAGATGCTGGCTTGTACCCCACCTCAGAGCCCCAGTTTGTTTTCTGTAGTATCTTCATCTCTTGGATCAATGGAAATGGTTCTAGAGGAAGTGACATAGAGCAGCAATACATAAAGATTGGTTTAAAGTTTTGGGGACAGGGTAGGATATAAAATATCAAGTCATCACCCTGCATAGTCAAAGGTCTATCATCTCAGCTTAATCCTAGCTTTCTGGCTCAGGCTACCCAAAGGCTTCAGTTCAGATACTTTCTTAAATAAAACAACCAAGAGGAACACTGAAACATGCACTAGTGTGTATATTTGTTTATAAATGATATATATGCTATTAATGTATTGATAGTATGTTCATTCTAAAATATACACAAAATAAGAAACTTCAAAAGGAAGAAGTTGACAAACATACACACACATATGTGCCTCCAGTTATAACATAAGATAAATTTGGTGATGACATTTATATCTTGTTTGCTTTAGCTTGCATTGTTAGTATTATCTTCAATCCATAGTTTCTTGGCAGGGGAATTTTAGCCTCTTGTCAATTTTCTGGGGATTAGTTTAGGTAAAAATACAATATAAAGCCTGTAGATCATCTAGACAGGTATACCTGAAAATAAAAACACCAGGGACGGTTTTTTTATGGAGTGCATCTTCTGCTCTTTCTCCAGCATACCTGGCGGGTGTCATTGTATCTATAAGCAATGCTGCACTACCCTAACCAGGAACCAAGTCAGGATACCAGAGCCAATCCACCTATCACTGTCCTTGGCCCCTACACCATGGGCTACATACCTTGGAAAATGGGTGCCACTTGTCCAAATGATTTCTTAGAGAGAGAGAGAGAGAGAGAGAGAGAGAGAGAGAGAGGACAAGCACCCAAGACCTCACTGTGACACACAGGCCTTCTATGCTGGGTTCCCCCATTTCCTATTGTTCCTTGCTCACTTGATATCACTCAGACCTTTCCTAGATGATTTCTGTGGCCATAGTAATTTCAGCTTGGAGACCTCACAGTGGGTGAACTAAAGTGTGAGGGAGACAAGTACATTTCAAAGACTTTCTACAATCAGACAGTTTTTCCTTCTGAGAGGCTCAGCTGGCAGCAGAAGCCTACCACAGCAGGACCATCAAAACTTTCTATTGAATAGATATTTATTTCCTAGATTTACAACAAACACATGGTTTTATTTAAACAGAAAGCACACTTTTGTTATTTAATTTTCTAGATAAGTCTTTCAATATGATGCATGTAGTAAAGATTATTTGCAACATCTATATATGATGCATCATCTTCACAACCACAGTTTAACGTGAAATTTAAATTCAGCCAATAATTCCAAGGTGACAGTTTTATCTACAAAGCCTCCTTTTTCATTTGAACCAATTTATTTAATGGAACAATTTAGATTACTTATTTAAGCTTATCCAAAAAACATTCAAACAAAAAAAGGGTGGTGGTTAACTTTCAGATACAGTTTAATAATGAAAACCATTGCTGTTTTTAAAGCAATGAATTTTAGTTTTGAATGTGAGCATTAATTATATAATTTTTAAAAAAGAGTTTCAAGGATGACAGCAATGTAATCACTGTAAAAATGTAAACAGATAAAATCCACCACTTTCACATAAAACATTGATACTCAAATATTAAGAGTTCAAATAAAATACATGCTGTGAAATGTAACAAAACACTGAAAAAGAAACAAGACACAAAATTACAGGGTTCAAACACACATTATACTTCAACTTTCACTTCATTTGATTTCCAATGTTCCCAGATGCATCTTGTACAAATAGTTCCATAAACCTGGTGATTTTCTCTATTGTGAGGGCTGAGATGGCAATGATTGAACACTCTGAATTTTCTTTGGTAATAGAAAGCATGATTTATGAGAGAGGAATAAAAATCTAAGAAAACCATTCAATAAATTATTCAATTTTTAGATCAAGGTGATTTAGAGCAAATTTCTGTCATGCTGCCAGTAGAGAGAATATAGCTTACTAGATAAGAGTATAATGTTTAAGAGAATATCTGGGTTTGCATTCTGTTTTTATTAATTTTGTGACTGTAGGCAACACACATACTCTTTTATGCCCCAGTTTATTCATTTTAAAAGTGGGATAATAATAAATAATAGGAAGTATAGCTTATAGTACAAGGTGTATACCTCTGGTGACATTCAAAGTAGCTGGTGTGGTTATGGCATAATTTTAAAACTGTATTTAATATGAATGAGAAATATATGTAGATAAATATATATGTGGGTACATATGTGTATATATAGGTATATAATATGTGTGTATGTGTGTATATGTGTAATTTAAAAATTCAAGAGGTAATTTCTTAGGCCCAACCTAGGCAGCAGAAGGGAAATCTAATTTTCTCAAAGAATGGTTCTTTTCAGTTTTACTTGGAAACTTCATGTCCATAAACATGGACATTTAAAGAGTGGTGAAGTTATCTGCACAGAGGATTCAACTGTTGGAAGTGTAGTCTTAGGCTTCCTGTGGATTATATGAGAATTTAAGAAAAAAGTGAGAAAACATTCAAAATTTACTTTGCATAGTATTGGAATGCATTAAGAATTCAATATTGGCTGGATGCAGTGGTGAATGCCTGTAATTCCAGTGGTTCAGGAGGCTAAAACAGGAGGATTGTGAGTTCAAAGCCAGCCTCAGCAAAATCAAGGTGCTAAGCAACTCAGTAATACCCTGTCTCTAAATAAAATACAATAGGACTGGGGATGTGGGTCATTGGTTGAGTGCCCATGAGTTCAATCTCTGGAACCCCCCTCCAAAAAAAAAAAGGAACTCAATAATTGCTGAGTTCAGTGGCATATGCCTGGAATCCCAATGGCTGGGGAGGCTGAGGCAGGAGGACTGTGAGTTCAAAGCCAGCTTCAGCAACTTAGGGAGGCGCTAAGCTACTTAATGAGACTCTGTCTCAAAATAAAATATAAAAAGGGCTGGAGATGTGGCTTAGTGTTTAAGTGCCATTGGGTTCAATCCCTGGTACCAAAAAAACAAAAACAAAAACAAAAATCAAAAGACAAAAAACAAAACCTCAATAATTGTTATTATTTTTCTATGATTTATTATTACTATATTACATATAGCTAATAAACCAAATATACTTCATTCTATCATAATACAAATTTATGATTACCCATGCAAAACAAAACTATCATCTTTTACTTTACATCTGATCTACAAAAAAGATGTATTGCCAAAAAAACAAGAAAAAAAAATCAGGAAAAAAGCAGGAGGTGGAGAGAGCTCAGAGGAGACAAATGAGCAAGAACCTTATAAAATTAAAATATACCATTTATCATAAGAATACTTGTAAAATAATATATGTTACAGTGATACTTGGGCTAAGTAAATTTGCCTGTTAGATTTGAGGATCATCACACCAATAGCCCCTCCACCCTCTTTCTAACTTTTTCTCTGAACATTTGAAATAAAGCAGCTTTTTTTTTTGTCTTCCAAATACCATCATGTAATATAGTACATATCACTATATTGGAATTCTAAGATCTTTTACTATCATTTTACTAAGTTCTTTTGAATCATTTAAAAACACATCTTTTCCCAAAGGGGAAAAGGGCAATTTAATATAATATTGTTTGGATAGTTTCCTCTTTAATGCCTGTGATGTATTTCATATTTAATTGCAAAGTAGTTAGTATTTTCGTGCAAGTAATATTACTTGAAAAAACTACATGTTCCACATTTTGTGAATGTGTTATTTGTTTAATAAAATATTCTAAAACTCATCCACCAAAATATAAATTAGTTTAATACTTCGGTGTTCCAATTCTTATCAGAAGTTAATCCCAATTATTTTTTTTCATAAGCAAAGAAAAAATCTTTTCATAACTGATCAGGACAGCTAATGCCAAACTTAAAGTCCAAATGTCTTCAGTCACAGTTAGATGAGATTCCATTGTGTCAAGAACAGTTATTACGTTTGAGAATGACCTGGGGTTAGAACTGGGTCCAATCTGGTGGAAGTACAAATATGGGTAAGGCATGTGACAGCAAAACTTATCTCAAGTTTCACTTTGATAGTCTACCAAGAGCTTCTTGCCCAGAAAAAAAGAATGGGCAAAGAATAAGGTAAACCCTGAAGATTAAAGATAATGCTCATAAAAGCTACCTCACATGATCAATGACACAGGCTTTGGGGACTTGGAAGAAACCTACCAATGGCACCAAGGGTGGCTCTCTGTGAGTCAAGAGCTCAATGTAGTCACTGAAATTTAAGTAAAAAGGAATTTTTATACTTCTTACTTAAAAGGTGTAATATAACTGCAGTCATTCGATACAAAAAACGAGCTCTTCATGGAGGTATTACCAAATAACTAAAAACAAACAACAAATCAACAAGTTGAAATAGCCATCTAGCTTTGTCAAAGTATTTACTGAATTTTCCATCATCAGGGCTTTTCTGGCATCTAGAAATATTCTAGTTTTAATTTTATTTTTTTACTCTTTGGCCTATTCTGAATATGCCTTTTTATCTCTCACCACATAACACTCTCTCATCAGTAATTTTATAAAATAACAAGTATAAATAATTGTATTTCCAAGAATGATACTGGTTCTAAGATTTAACATTAGAAATATAACAAATTTCTGAGTCTCAAATAAATAAAAATAAAATCTCTTTTAAGAGATAGAAGAAACATCTGAGAATTTTAACAATCTTGAATATATATGTTTATAATGTGTTTTCCTGTCCAAAACACTCAATTAATCACATTACAAATTAATTATTCATCAAAAGCTTACTAATAAAGTTTGTAGTTAATTTTTTATGTGTTTTAGTTGCATTTTTAAAAAGTCATGGTAATTGGGATTAAAAAAACAGTTAACACTGTATTATATTAATTTGGATTGATCTGCTAGCCATAAACCATAAACATTATTATTTTTATTATGAAGCTATAATGAAAAAGTTAATTATAAAAATCAAATTGTCCAACTGTAAAACTGGTTTCATTTTCTATACAATATTTCTTCTTCCTAGAAAAGAAAAATCAGCAAATGACTATTATCAAGGAACAAAACAAATACATTTAGGACCCATTATTATTTGGATATAGGTGTGATATATATCCTTTTAGGCTATTGTGGTTAATTCTGTCTTCATTTTTAATCCCTCAACTTCAAAACATTGTTATAAATAATGTACAATTTACTTCTAGAAAAATATTTATTTTTTTGTAGAATCTAGAAGTTCTTTAAAAAATCTGACACTTAATCAGGGGAAATTGATAGCAGATAAGATAGAAACAAGGCACTTGGCTTGGATCTTGCAGAAATGAGATGAACTTATTTTTCAACAGTATATATTATAAAGTTACATTCTCATTTAGTACAAAAATTCTATTGAAAGTGTAATCCGGTAAATTTTTTACTTACTTTGTGGAGCTGAAGTGTTTCTAATACACTGTAATTCTAGTTCCTCAGTCCACTCCTTCTTCTTTGGGATCTGCATCATCTCACGGTTATCATTCTCTGCTGTGGACACTGGTTGACTGTCAATTGGTGTCTTTCTCAAACTTTTCATGTGCTGTTGCACTTCAGCCAAGAGAACAGCTTGTATTGCTTCAGTTACCTAGAAAGGTTTTTGTTGTAACTGTTGTTGTTTTAGTGAATTATTTTTAATAGTTTTATTACAAATACTTGGTAGTCTTGTTTAAAAAAAAAGAAGAAAGAGCCCAGAATTTTGATTTAATTAAATTTCTATAAATAATACTGTTACATTCTGGTAGAAGTAGCATCTAAAGGAGCTAAAATATGGGGAGTAAAAGCTGTTCTGCAAATCCAAGATTCTAAATGGATACTTGAAAGGAGTTTTCAATTCTTTGATCTAACTAAGCTATTTTAAATTTCATTAGAAGTTACAGAAAATTAATGTATCATATTGCATTTAAAGACAAGGTTAGCTCTTCAAATTATGTTCAGTTCCAAAGCACCAGTTAGCTAAAACACTGGATTTAAACTGTTTGATAGAGAAGGTTAAAGAAAGGACTCATCTGAATGAATGCATATGTAGTTTTACACAGATTAAAACACTGCAAGGCCTTCCCTTCCAGTTGTTGTGCTTACCTACTCAATGAGCTGTGGCTGGGTGGGGGCAGGGAGATGTTTATCACAGAGCATCTAGTCTAATTCCTTCCTTCCTTCTTTCCTTCTTATTTTCCTCCCTCCCTCCCTCTCTCCCTTCCTTCTTTCCTTCTTTCCAGTGCTAAGGATCAAACACAGAGCATTATGCCCAAATATCTTCATTTTAAAATGAAGAACTCAGTAAATGACAGTCCAAAGTTATAGAGACCTGGTAAACAGGCCTCTGATCCTTGATTCTGTTTTACAGTATGTTGCCACCCAAGTTTCTGTTCCCTTTCTTGTCAATGCAACACTAGTGACTGTTTACTCAGACTTCTTCCTGGCAAGCAATGTGGCAAAGACCAGGAGTTAGGTAGTGACCAAGAAAAGCCAGGATCTGAATCAAGGAGAGAAAAGGAAGGACACCACTGATCTAGGTGGACTTTGGACGCCTTCTCATTAACCTTCTCTGACTGTAGTGAAGTCTTTCATGTAGCCACATCTCAATGCCTGCTGTTTTCCCTCAGAAGCCTGCCCTTTGCCAAGTTGGCCCATATTCCACAATTGCTACTGTTGCCCTCTCCATTATTCCCAGTCTACCTGCAGGATGTGTGTAGCTAGGGATTTGGATAACACCATCTGAGAGTAGTGATCTGGAGATGTAATAACCAAAAACAGAACATGCATTCTCTGGACATTATTTAGTCTCGTTATAAATTATGGTGACATATGCTATCTTTAAAGTCCACGGCCTCCCAGGGAGCTCATGCTATGGCAGATGCTCACTGAACTACTGGGGCAGAAGGAACTGGGCACCTGACTTTTAAATAAGGAAGCTTCTTTCCAAGAGTATTAGATTACTGATTCTTCGCCTGTTCTTGTACATCTTGCACTTAAATGCTTGATTAGGGAAAGAAAACAGGCTAATGAGTGGTAATGATTTTGCTATTGTATACCATGTATACTAACATGTAGTATAGCCTATCAGGATACAAGTAAGTAATGCTTACACATGAATGTCTGTGATGTAATATTCAGCACTGTAAAATTTATTATATATTATGAATGTAGTGTATAATTATACATATCACAATTCTTGTGAATCATGCTTATTAAAATTCACCGTGTGATGAAACTTATAATAATGTGTTACTTATAAGGTGTTTACTAATATATACTACAACATTGGCAAACTATGCTGATTTACGTATAACATAAGATGGGCATATTTTCTTAATTATTAATGATGAGTAATTTTATATAACTGAATATTTCATATATGAAATATCCATCTTTTCACTCATGTTATTTGATAGTACTAATTCCAAGATGTGGATGATGTGATGGTAAGAACATTGGATCAAAAAAAGAAGACTTCAGTTTCTGATCCAGTTGTGACAGTTACTACATATGCAACCTTTGGCAAGTCAAACTCCTCTGAAAATTCATGTCCTTACTTACTGAGAGGGCTCAGGATGACAGCTTCTCAAAACAGAACACCATCTGGAACCCGTAGATCACAACGTGTCCAGAACATAATACAGCCCTTAGAGTGGACAAGTTGGCCATATGTCCATAGTGGAAAAATTGTCACCTCTCTGAACAGTGTTCACAACTGTGATATAAAATGTAATCTATTTCAATGTAGTCTATCAGATATAATATCTTATAACTTATAGGATCAAGTTATAGCCTCAGTTATGATGCATATAAAAAGTCTGAAAAGTATAATTTATTGACAATTTTCAGCTATCAATGCTTGCATCCATCTAATACATAAAAATAGAAGGTAAATTTTGTTGAGTGTCAATAGCGGCAGAATTTTCTCCAACAAAATATAAATCTTTAGACAGATTTTATTTAACTTTGTGATTTTTTAATGTTAGCCTAAAATGGAGCACTATGCCTATAAAGCTATATTCCAAATTCATAGAAATAAATTTCTCTGAAAAGGTAGGTATGCAAAGTACTATATTTTTACAAGGAGATGTACAGAGAATCAAAGTAAAGTTTACAAATAGATGACTAGAGTCAGCCATGATTTGGGCCACATACTTATTATTATGAATGTTACATAATTCCACAGATAAGACCAAATTTTTTGATTGTATCTCACTAACACCTTGGAATATCAAAGTACTAAAAAAACAGCATTGAGCATCATCACATTCATAAGAATCCCTGTATGCTGCTTGCTGTTATGATGTCCAGATTGTCTGTGATAAAAGCTTTTCAACAACACTGCACTTCTTGTTGGTCTTTCATGTCTTTGCAGTATCTCCCAGAGAAGCAACACTTCTCCCTGAAGGTCCACATGCCAGTATTTGTACCCATTGGTGTTGGAATAAAAAAATTCAAAGCACTTTACTAAAGTGCCAGAAATGCAAATAGCAATCCCCAAACTTTCCTGTTTCTCTTTCAGGAATTATTTTTATATTGACTCTCTGATGTATGAGAAAAGAGAGTAACCTCTGGATTGACTCATTCATCTGAAAAATTAACTCATTCTTCTCCCTTAAAGGCAAACACTCAATTTCTAAATTCATATTTTGCTGTTTAATAAAAGTTCTTTCATTACTCCCTGGTGGTCCCAAAATGCAAAAGAATAAAAATAAAATAAATAAATTCAGGATTCAATGATTCAATTAACTGCTTAAATAAACAGTGTTATTAAGAATCTTAGCACTGGGTGCTGAAGCATTTAAACAACTACTTGCAAACAACCATGCTGTTTCTGGTTAGCCAAGAAATTTTCCTTCCCACTTTACAAATGAAAAAGATGAAAATGAAAAAAATCAACAAACTAAAACTATCTTCCTGACTCCTGCATTAGGTAACTGACAGAGATGACAGCACTATAAGGCTTAGAGTTCCTGAGCGGGAAATGATAAATACTCTGAAAACATCTGCCCTATTTCAAGATTTCATCTAAGGTTGCTGAATATAGAAACTTAAAGGTCCATCAGCCCAAACACACCAAACTATACCAAAGTGTAGTGAAATCTTAATGAACAGCTAGCTATAAAAGATCTTTAGATTCAGGATAAATATTCTGTAGAATCCTTTTATTTAAGGAATTTCCCCCATTGAAAGATTCTTTGACTACTGGGGCAGGGGGAAAATCTCCCTTTTAATAAACAGACTCTTTAGAGTGACTGTTAAAATGCTGATAAATGTGAGTATGTACTAGTGTTAATTTTGATCATTACAGAAAATATTTGCATAGCTATTCATGCATCCATTGAATATTTATTGACTGGCTACTGTCATTACTGCTTTTCTGGCCATTGGTGAGAGGGGATGAATGAGATAAACAAGGTCCCTGCTTTTAGAAAGTTGATAAAACAGTGAGGAGATAGGAAATAAGCAAACAAAAAAAATCAAATGATATCATTTCCCTTAAAAGCAACCACAATGAAAATATAAGGAAGGTTGGGTAACATGATGGCTACTAGAGGTGTGAAATGAGGGGAGGCCTGGTAGCAACATCAGTTGGAGTAGTCAGGGACAAACTTGTTTAACAAGGCAGATTTTGAGTGAAGATCAGGGGTTGAAAGATGGAGAAGTATGAATTCCATCTCAAGATTACATTAAGATACTGAGGAAATAATTTTGTTGTTTTAGAAATGTAGGCCAATGTGTCTATATAAGGATAAAAATAGGGGCAGAAAAATGATGAGGGATGATATTAGGATGGTGGTAAATCATGTGGAAATGTGATTTTTCATTGTCATTAGAGCTGTGCATATTTGGTGTTATAGTAGTATCAAACCCCTAAAGTTTGCTTTGACTAAACTTTGTTTCCCTATAACCAAGAAGAGCCATTTGTAATCAGAATTACTGCTTCCCCCCCTCTTGCAAACTTGATATTTGCCAAGTTCTTGAAGAGGAATTAAGTTCCAACAAAAATTCATCTAATCAATGCACAGATATTTATTGTACAACGTGCAAAGCGAAAAGTAAGTTTGCTTTTAGGACCCAAAGAAGCATTAAAAGAGGGAGAAGGGTTTAAATTGAACATTGAAAAAAAATAGCTCTCTGTCAGCTCACAGATTAGGTACTCAAAGGACAAAAAAATGGTTTCTAAATTCATATGAATAAATTTTCAAGAAAAGCACCATAATGTCATGGCACATTTTGAAATCAAGCAACAGACAACTCTGCCTCAAACTAAAACCCCGTCAGGCAAGTAGTTACATATGATAGCATAAAACCCCACACTTCATGTCTTTTCCTTGGTGTACCCTTACATATTTGATTTTGATTTTTCTTTTTTCTCATCTCTGTTTCTACATTAGGCATGTTAAAATGCAAGTCCAGACAGGACATGAGTAACTACCTACTTTTACTCTCAGGTAAAGGAAGTACCAATTACTTACAGCAGAAATAAACTCTTCCAACAATTTCAAGAATATGGATTATATCATACCTGCACAGACTGGTCTCGCCAACATGAGATTAGCTTCAAAAGCGGAAGGTCAGCGTCAGGTGTATGAGATTCATTCTTACCTAGAAATATGTAGAACACATTAATATCCTGAGAGTGTTAAAAATGATGTAACACACCGACCTTATCCCTGGCTGCACAATGGAACGACCTGGGTAATTTGTTTGTGCAAACACCAATGCACAGATTTAATCTTGCAGAAATTCTGATTTAGAAGGTCCAAGGGTGGAGGTGTGGCAGGCAGTAATACTTTGTAACAATATCTCAGATGATTTTCACGTATAGCCAGAGTTAAGAAATAAATATATGTTCATGTATACACACACACACACACACACACATATGTATATTTATATATATACCTATAAGAATTTTACATATGTATGTATATATAAGAATTTTAAATACATATAAGTAAGTATATACACACATGCATATATGTACGTACTTTTAGACATATTTCTACCAATAATATTAACACAAATTCAGATCAAATCATATTCATTTTTACAACTTAAATTCATCTTTGCACCTCTTTGCTAACCTAAGACAGATCACCAAATTTTGAAATTCCTTCCTCATACAAATAGTTTCTGAAATTCAATCCTGCTATGAATCAGTTTCTATAATATGTAAAATCAAATAAAAGACTTCCTTTGATTTGTCCTTACCCAGCAATTCCACTCTGATCAATAGGTAAAGCACTAATGCTTCAATTTGACTCATTTTGTTATGTATTGTTTCTTTTAAGTTTGCCCTTTTAAATGTCCTTTCTATCTCTGCCTTAATGTTCCATGTGAAATTTTAAGAGTGAAGTAGGGCTTGGTCTATTTAAATTGATCCACAGAGTGCCCAGAAGTTCCCTACACAAAAAAGCACTTAATAAGTACCTTTTCATTAATTGAAAATGTACATATAATCACCCAAAGGAAAAAATCAATGAATTAAGGCTTTCTGATAGCTAAAGTATATTATGTCAGTGTCAAATCCTAGGAATAAGATGGGGGAAAAAGATGATGGCTTTCCCCAGTGGGCAAATTGCTACTCTGCTTATTTAAATTAATGTTCTCATACAGTTTGACATTCTGATATCAAATATTTAAATTAACATTGTTACAATATACCTTTGATTGAATCATCATCCTATATAGTAATATGAATGATATTTTATATATTTTAATATATATTTTATCATATTAGTAGTTGAAGAAAATGTGATAGAAAGTATTGGATATAATACTTGGAACATAAAAATTAGAATAAAAAAATACGTATGAAATTTTGACTATTATTTTTTTCTGTAGGAGCATATGATATGAATTTGAAATGGCCAAATAACATATATTATAGAGATTTATGATTTTGAAGTCATATTTTCCATTTATTCCAGAACACAGAAGGGAACAGAAAAAATCTTCTTTTGATCTCTTTCCTTTCTCCCTCTCTCATTTTGTTGACCTTGTGACTCAACCATCAAAGCTAAGTATTGGTCTCAACTGTAACTACTTACTGGCATCATGGGGTACTTCACAGTGCACTTTAATGTGATGTTAAAATTTTAATATGAGATAGAAATGAGAGCCAACTTTTCTTGGCAACGTCAGTGAGTTAAAGAATTAATTGCAACTTCAGAGGGAAAGATGAAAAGAAAACATCCCAGGCTTACCAATATAACCCAGTCACTGTTTCTGCTGACAGAAATGAGTATTGGTTCTTGTCAACCCTTTAGAATGAGTGCCTCAGAGTATTAATTTATTCTTCAGAATCTGGCTTTATAAAATTAACAACATGGAGTAAATCCTTTTACTTTCCATCTATTATTAAAAAGAAAACAATCTTGTGTTTTCAGTATTTAACTGAATTTTAAATGGTATAAATGCCATCCTAAATATTAGAGATATTATTCAGTAATAATATTGGTTGCTTAAACTGCTTTGGGTGGGAAATCAGAGGAGAAGAGGGAATGCCTTGGCTCTAGTTAGCAATTCCCTGTCTTTGCAGAAACATGTATGTTAAACATTAAATTCTAATACCATTCCCCATATAAAAAATGAATATCAAATACCTAACTCTAACAAGAGCAACTATCTAAGAAGACAGCCAGCAGACCAGATGAGGGCCACATAGAGGGAACACTATTTACAATCATAAATGTCAGAAATGACCTGACAGATGGAAAGAAAAAGAAAGGTTAGGAATCAGATTTGGATTGGAATTTTGATTATGAATGAATCATCTAACTTCTATGAGCCCCAATTCTTCTGAAAGTAAAAAATAGAGTTCTTTCTACTTTGTAAAGTTCTTTATATATTAAATGAGATAATATATCTAAATCCATCAGTATAATTCTTAGAATACACTAAGCCACTCATACTTGAAAAAACCTTGAGAAGTTTTCTCTAACAGTTTTGTGAGGGCCTCTGTGCACAAATGTTCAAGTAAATCCATTAAACAAGTCAGGCACTACACAACTTTAGAAAAAACATGCATATCAAGTCTGAAAACTTATCGTTACTTTCAAAATGTAGTAAATAAAGTTTTTAAAGGAGTAAGTAGTAAGTGAAAGAGTTGAATCTTGAACCTCAGTCATTTATTTCCCAAGCCATTGTTTTATTTACTACTTATCCCTTAATTTTATTCAGTCACTAGTTTTATTCATCCACTAATTCAAAAAGTGCTTGTTTAAATTCTTCTCCTTATTGTTCGAGGAACTGGGGACATAACAGTGAATAAAACTATCCTAAAAGTATAACCCCCATCAAACTTACATTTCAATAGCAGGCAGAAGATGACAAATAGAAAAAGTGACAGTGAAAAGGTTTTAAATAGTACAAGAAGAAAAGAGGTAGGGAGGGCTAAGGAAGCACTGAGTTGGCACCTTTGTTGACTAAGTGGCATCTGAGAAGACTTAAAGGTCAAGGTGAGTGGAGGGAGGGTAGGTTGATCCATACAGATATCTGGATAAAGAATATTCTGTGCAAAGGTACAGCCAACACAAAAGGTCTGCTTGTTGTATTTGGTTAAGAATAAAAAGGTGAGAGTAGGTGTAACTGAGTTTAACTAGGTGGTGAGGATGTGATGGTGTGGATACAGTGGCCAGGTCAAATGGAGCCTTATGGTCTTGTGAGCTCTGGGAAGGACTGTGACTTTTATTCTGCATGAAAAAAAGTCACTGGAAGGCTGTAAGTAGAGAAAGGAGATTCTGAGTTAGATCGAAATGGCTGCTTAATTGGGAATGGAGGGTATGAGCCAAGAATAGGACCAGAGAGGTGATGGGGAATCTGCTAAGGTCATCCAGGCAAGAAGGATGAAGGCTCACACCAGTGGAGTGAGTGGTCATGGAGGTGGTGAGAAGCAGCAGGATTCTAGGATGTATTCGGAAGGTGGAACCAACATGATGACTAAAATTGTGGATGTGGGATATGAGAGACAGGGAAAGTAAAAATGATATCAAAGTTCTTGGCCTGAACAACTGGAGTGACACCTACCATTTATTGAGATAAAGGAGCATCATGTGGCACCAAAAGAAAATCTAAACACTGAGATTGTTACTCAGAAGCATATAAGAGTTTTATACAGAAGAAGATGACCTTCTGAAATAGCAATAAAATTCTCTAATAATCATTCAGTAGTAAAGATATCAATGCAAAATAAACCTTCCAATAAATCACATGTGACTTTAATTTAATATCCAAATATTTTCTTTGCTGAAAGTTTCAAACTTTTAGGTATTTCAAAGATAATTTGTGAAATCTATATTTTATGCAATGTTACTTATTTTACCAATATCATTTAGTTACAAAATATCATTTCATAGGAAAAAATAAATATGATCATATCCATGCCTATAACTTCCTTACCATTTCTTAAGTAACCATAGAAGCTTGAAATATGCAAAATATCATTCCCAGGACTTTTTGCCTTATTATGTATAGATTCTGTTTTGAAAAATCTGTTGGGAAAAAGAAGTATATACAGAATATTATTGAAAGGCTATGAAAAATAATTTGAGAAAATAAATTGAAGATGTGAGTACATGAACACATTAGCAAATTGGGAACTGAGCACAGATTATTTTTAGGAATATCTTCCATATTAATCTGTTTTGTGATTCTCATTTCTGACTAAAATATTAATCCCAATTGAATTGCAAATCTTAGTTAACCAGGATTATTTGTGACCTACTTTTATAAGACAAACCTTGCTACTTAAGGAAATGACTTCTGGCTATTGCAACAAACATTTGAATCCTATATGTTGACATCTGTCAAAAAATCCTCCCCAGTTACCGGCAGACTTTAACCTAGGTCTGAGTTTAAATTATGGGGATCTTTAGATACTATCAGGGATGTTCTCATTATGAGCTATTTCCTTAAATTTATTTAAATCATGTACTCTTTGTTAAGTGTACAATGATTTGTCAACTTCACAACCTCAATAAAATGTTAGAGAAGTGGCAAAATTTGTTGAAAGGATTTGTTGAAGGATTTGATATAACAAATTCAATATATATTTTTGTAATTTCTAAAAAAAAAAAAATTGTCCAGGCTCCAACACTCCAATAGCTGATCAAATTTGGGGTGACTGACTTAGAGAAACAGTTCATAATTAATTCTGATACTCCATTCTGTAAGGTTTATTTTTGATGAAAATTAATTTTTTTTTTTTTTTTTTTTTTTGCGGGGGTGGGTGATGGAATGGAGGGCCACATGCTTGCTAGGTAAATTCTCTATCAGAGAGCTATATCCAGAGGTCTAGGAGAAGGCTTTAAGGAATCAACTAATATCTGGCAACAATTTAAAGGCCATTTAATGAAAGGCATGCTGAAAGCCCATAAATTCTCTTGCAGGACATGAAATACATCCTCTCCATCCTATACTCTATTTCATGAACAAACTCAGAGTGAAGATAGTAACCAACTCTTTCATGTGCTCTGTGAAATTATAATAAGCAGACAAAATTGTTTGCAGCTCATGTTTTTAAGAATTTTAAGAAATCTTAGGAATAATCTTTCTACCCAATTCATTTTGCAAATGAGGGGAAAAAAAGCCCCAAAAGTCTAAGTGACCAGCCCAAAGTTACACAGCTGGTATGACAAGAAAATCAGCATTCAGTTCTAGGTTTTCAGATTCCTGGGCCATTGCATTTTTTTTTTTTTCCACCATAGTTTGGTGTTATATAATCTTAATAACAGAAAAGTTAAGGAAAAAAAAAGACTATTCAAAATAATAATTTAAAAAAGATTTAGGCATTTAAAATGAACACAGTAAATAGAGAAAAATTGCATATATGAACCACAATTTTACCAATCTTTTGTTTTCTATTATTAGAACCAACAAACTGAAAATTAAAAGTCTTGTAACATGGAAACATTACAATGGAAAAAAGCATAATGGTGAATCTGATAGAATTCATTTAACTTTCTCCAGTCTATGGGTTCACTGAGGGCAAGGCCTCTATTACACTGTGCCTTGCAGATACATGTTGAACTGATCTCTTGTCAAAGAATAGAAACATCTCGGAAAATTTACCATGTCACCGGCAATGCAAACAGCATCTCCTCTAGAAAAGCCTTCTGATGGATTTATCCCACTCTGCTCTCTCTACTCCAACCACAAGACCTACTTATTCACATAACCAATGTTTTTTCCTTAAGCCTTTCCTCTGTTTCAGTGTTTTCTTTGTTTCATGTATAACATGTTTATCATTTGAATGAGTCCTACCCAAATCATAAGTTCATTTTAATTTTTTTCTCTAGTCCAGTGCTAAGAATATAGTTTAATAAATAAGCACTTGGTGAACTAAACTCAGTTCTGTAACAACAGTCTGTGAAAACTACACTGAAAAGGAAAACAGAGATGCAGAGATGCAGTTAGTACTGGAGAAGCTGGAAGACTGCTCTGGTGCTTAGCCTGTCCTACCTCTCAGAAGCTGAATTAACCTACGGCTCAACACTTTCTATAAGCCTCATTATTCCTATCCCTACAATGAGCAAAACAAAACTACTAACAGCACAGCTTTGATGTGCACAGTAAATGAAACAATGTATGTAAAGGGATTACATAATGACTAGCAAATGTTCAACACTCAAGAAACAATAGCTATGTTGTTACTAAATTGTACTTTCTATAATGAATTAGTGGAGAACCTCTTCTATTTTATCATGCTGAAACATAAATTTAATGATATGATTTGATATATAAAATTTTCAAATTTTTCTACTCCTGATAATATATATCTTCATAAGCATTTATTTACATATGGTTTGCTCATACTTAATTCATATGTGTATAATTGATTTGAACATATATATATGTACTCACCTACCTACCTACTCCTTAAACATTTAACATTATGACTTTCCTCACACATATTTTGAGTACAATGGATATTTGTTGAATGAAGTAATTTTAAAATATATACATGTATTGGCAAATTATCCTCCAATCCCAAAGGATTAATAAGATTTCCTTAATTGTGTTTTAAACCAAATAAGTTTTTGCATATCTACTACCATCATTAGGAAGAAAGAAACACTAGAGAGCTGAATATTGCAAATAATATTTTTTCAAATATCCCAAATTAGAATAGTCAAAATCTTTAGGCATGTCTTACCTGTCAAAATCACAGGCCAATTCTGAAGGCATGTTGACTAACTTATTAACTAAAAAGAGTCTGCTCAATAAATAAACTATAGTATTTGACTCCTCGAAAGAATCACAATTATTTTCTAGTCTTCTTGGTGTTCCAACATGATTTGGAAGAGTGGCTGTGTATTTATTTGACAACTCCAAAACTTTTCTGGAAAACAAATTTACTCTCGAGTACTCTTTCTTCATTTCAGAATTGCATAAATCCCAACCTGGCAGCATCAATGAGAAGTGGTCTTCATTTGAAGCAAGCCCTAAGGAAACAGGACCCTGAAGCTTTAAAATATTGAGATGATTAATGCAGAGATTATCTAGGTCTTTATCCACTCCCCATGGCAAAAGGCAGGACAGAAACAATTTAGCAGTGTCTATTGTGAGGTTGGCATCAACTTTTCTTGATGCTTTGGTATGCTTCTTCTTGGAGCTCTTTGTTTTCTTCTGCCTTTTAATATCATCATTTTCTTCTATGAATTTGATGGCATTGTTTCCTTGGATCAGGCCATCATTGAGAGGCTTGGCTTGGGCCTCTGCTGAGAGAGAACCACTAGCAGTTTTATTTCTTTTTATTGTCAGTGTCTTCTTCTCTACTGTGCTCTTGGCTCTCCTCAAGATTTCACTACCATAGAATGAATTGGAAGGGTCAGCAGCACTGAGTGGAGTCGGCAGCAAAAGTTTAACAAGGTTTTCCAGATCAAATAGAAGAATATGAAAGCCAACATTACTCCATTTTGTTTTCACAGGCAAGACATTAAAAGGTGTTGGGAAAGACTTAGCGTCAGCAACCTAAGGAGAAAAATATTTGTACATCAAATTCTTGTTTATAAATTATTGTATTAAATGTTCCATGATGTCAAAGTGTCATAAAAAGGAAATATGGATGAAGTAAGAGTTAAAGGCAAGAACCATTAAGTATAGCTAAAGATGTCATGTCAATAGTTTTGTCTTAGCTATAAAAATTCTTTCTTAAATTGAACATTTTATATTGTGACATTCTTCCTTTCCCCTTTTAAAAATTATTTATTTATTTATTTTTAAAATACATGACAATAGTGGAATGCATTACACTCATTATTACCCATTCTTCCTTTCCACTTTTAAAAAAGGCCTTTTTTTTTTTTTTTTTTCCTCTAAGTAAATTTGAATTAGGCCTTTGGAGCAAGATGGCACTAGATGAACATCCTTTGCTATATACTCACATCTTCTTATTATAGTCACGGAAACATAAATGGGAGTTCATATCCCACTTGAATCAAAGTGTGAAATATAATATATCAAGAACTATGTAATGTTTTGAACTACCTACAATAAAAATTAATTAAAAAAAAAAGAAAAAAATGAGTATGCAAATTAAAAAGACCAACAGTTAGAATACCTGCAGACATTAAGCAAGTAGTTTAACATGACAGTTTCTCCAATTTTTGTTTAAAATTTTGAATAATTAGAAATGATCTTAATGTTAACCTACATCTGATTGATTTCTCTGAGCATTTCTTGCTCAAAGACAAAACCAAAAATCTTACCCTGGTGACTTGCATTTGATTTTGCCCACAAATTGGCAATAACTTCCCAGAGTCAATATATTCCTGTTCACTTATGATGCCCCTTCCTTGAGTACCCTGTGACCTCTCACCAACCCATCACTCTCTATCCTCTTCCTTGTACTTGTTCTTCTTCTTACTACTTGTTATTATCTTATGTTATATGAAAAACTTATTAGTATATTTTATGTTTGGTCCATTAGCATTTAAACTTCACCTTTGAAGACATTGTTTGTTTCCAGTGCTTAAAAAATGATGCTGTTATAAAGACTCAATAAATATTTGTTGAATTAAAAATGGCATATTTATACAATGAGATACCATTTATATATTTTTAACTGATAGTGTTAGCTATGTTAATTGATTAAAAAAAAATAGGTGCCTTTTAGGCAGAAAAATAACCCTCTTATAAACACGTGTGCACATAAATATAAAGATATTTTAAATATACATATACACACACACTAATCTACACATATGTAGACATAATATATAATACAGACCCAAAGAATATGCACCAAAATGTTAACAACAGTTACTTTGGAATTGGGAATTACAATGATATTTATCTCTATTTGAACTTTGAAATTCAAGTTTTGAATTTCTGAAATTTTAAGTCATGATATTTTTAATTTATAATAATAAAAAAGAAAATTTTTAAAACAGACCATTGCAAATTATAAACAATAAAAAAGTGAAATGTAAAAAGTATCTTTTTCTACCATAAAGATTAATATACCAACTGAGCTATATCCCCAGTCCCCAATATAATTTTTAATAAACAGCTTTTGTAAATCAATGAGTACCATAAAAATTGAAAAATGGGTAAAGACAATCAAAAGCAATTCACAAAAAAATTAAAATATGAAAAAGTGGTTACCACAAGTAATAATCAAAGGAAGTAAAATTAAGATAGTACCATTCACTATCTGTTAATTTAGGAGAATTTCTTACATTATTTTAGTAGATATATTTATTAATACAAAATAACATATAATCAACTATTTAGTCTTTTCAGAATTATCAATGTACAATGGAAATGTTGTATATAAAGAAACATGAACAAAACTATGTAGCATGACTATTCATAATTATCCCAAATTAGAAACTAAATATCCATCAACAGTAGAACAGGTGGGGATACAATAATGCATCCATGCAATGGGAAAATATTCAATGAAAATGAAAGAACTGTTGCTACATTCAACAAATTATATATACCAACTACAGATCTCACCAACATACTGTCAACTTAAGAAATCAGACACAGAAGAATTAACTCTCTATGGTTTCATCCCTGATACTTTAAAAAAATAGGAGAAAACTAAATGATAGGGTTTAGAAAATAGTTACCTTTCAAAGACAGGGAGACAATTGTTTCTGGTGTGCATACATATGCTATTTTATGATCTACGTGGTTATTTATTGCTTTTAAGTGGAAATTTAAATTATTTTTAAAATTTGTTGTTGTTTTTACAGATTTTTTAAAAAGCCATAGTGAATATTCTTCTGATACAAATCACATGGTGACACATCTGCAAAAGTTTCGAGAGTGATACTGAGGATGAATACTTTCAGCTCTGTGCTATTATTTCAAATTCTTTTCACCAATTTGTGAAAAAATTTGCACCAGTGGCTGCACTAATTTGTAACCTCAGAAGCATTGTGTAAAATGAGTTTCCTTTGCTCCACATACTTATCAATATAGGCTTTCTCATTTTTGTCAATATGGGGAATATAAATTGGTATCCTTGTGATTTTAATTGCTTTTACTATTGCTATTGAGTACCATTCCAATATTTTATTAGTCTTTTATGTTTGATAAAATACCTATTTGGCTTTTATAACTTTTATTTTCATATTGATTCGAGGTAGTTTTAATATTTATCTAGGAAATATTTCTTTGTTAGTTAGTGTTCCAAATACCTTTTCCTTATTTGTAGCTTGTCTTGTTACTATTTGGAGGGGATGGGTACTAGATTGAACTCAGAGGCACTCAACCACTGAGCCACATCACCAGCCCTAGTTTGTATTTTATTTAGAGACAAAAGTCTCACTGAGTTTCTTAGAGCCTCACTATTGCTGAGGCTGGCATTGAACTGACTATCCTCTTGCTGCAGCCTCCAGAGCTGCTGGGATTATAGGCATGCACCACAGTGTCTGGCTCTTGTAACTATTTTTAATGGTGTTTTTTGATGAACACTGAGTTCTTCTTTTAATACTATCAAATTAGGAAACACTTTCCTAAAAGATTATATTCCTGTGTTTTTCTTTAAATTAATATTTCCTGGGGGCTGGGGATGTGGCTCAGGCGGTGGCGCGCTTCCCTGGCATGCGTGCGGCCCGGGTTCCATCCTCAGCACCGCATGCAGACAAAGATGTTGTGTCCGCCAAATACTAAAATAAAATTAAATATTAAAATTCTCTCTGCCTCTCTCTCCTCTCTCTCACTCTTTCTTTAAAAAAAAATATTTCATGCTCAGAAGAAATAAAATATTTACCTATTTTTTTCATAATTTATAGTTTTATACAACTTTTTAAATCTTCAATGGTTTTATTTTTCATTTTTGTGTTTGATTTGCCATAGGTAACAATTTTCATGTTTTTATGTTTTGATATCTGACTGTTTCAATGTCATTGTGAATTTGCCCTTTTCTCACTGATCTCTATTACCTGAGGCATCATTTGATTTATCTGTTACTACAGAACATGAAATTGTACACTAGTATTAGAAAAAGACCTAACATCTAGTTGGGCAAGTTCTCCTACCTTAGTCTATGTTTTTTTTTTTTTTAATTTTTTATTCTTTCATATGAATTTGACATCATTCATCAAATTGTAACTATTTGTTAAGTTATATCTATCTCCCAGTTATTTAGGCCATATATAATTTCTTTTGATAGTTTTTCTAATTGTGCTAAAGAATGTCTGTATTTGATTGTCAAATATTTGAATCTGTGGTATCTATGAGTCTTTTCTTTATTTTTATTGCCTCTTTTTTTCTTACTAGAAATTTGTCAATTTTGATATTCTTCTCAAAAGACCAACTTTTGACTTTGTTTAGCCCGTCAATGGAAGAATGTTTCTCTTGAAAGACAGTTTTGCTGAGTACCCAATTTTAGCTTGATTTCTCTTCTTTTTGGTATTTTTGAAGGTGTTATTCTGCAGTCTCGTGGCTTCCTTTGATGCAGCTGACAGGTCAGTCAGGTGCTATTCTATCTCTCATCTTTTTTCTGCCTTTTTTTTTTTTTTAAAGATCTTTTGTCTTTAATATTCTGCCACAAAATATAACTTCTAGGTAGCATTTTTTTTTTCCCAAATCCTATATTGTATCTGAGTACAGTTCCCATTTCTCATCTTTTGAATGATGGTCAAACTTCTGTTTTAAAATATTTTGTTTCCTCATCTTATCATCCCCTATGGAACACCAATTAGATGTTTGTCAGAGGCTTTATATTTCCTGTGATTCTTTACATCTCTCTGTCTCATGCTGGAAAATCTCTAGAGATGTTGATTTTCAGTTTGCCAATTTTCTTTTCATCAGTCGCTAATATGCTACTCATCTTACGCACTGAGTTTCTAGAAGTTCTGTTTGGTCCTTTTAAAAAATAAATTAGTCATTTTTGTAGTCAATTATTTCTTATTCATATTTTTTTAATTCTTTATTAAAAAAAAATACTTGTTTTACTTTCTGCATCTGCAATTCTGAGTTCTAAATCTTTGTTTTACCCTGCTTTTCCATTCTGCTAAGGCTTTCCTGCTTTCTTGCTTACATTGGTTGGGATTGTGTATGTTTGTGTTCAATGTTATCAGTGAGGATCCTGTGAGACACACTCTTTAACAGAAGATTTTAGTTTGTGCCTGTCAGATATCCAGGACCCTTTGTAAGAAAGAAATTTCCTCTTCAAAGTTTTTCATTCCAGGACTGGGACCAGCAAACAATGATATTTCCATCCTCTCTTTCTGTAGATCATAGCCCTTGCTTTGGTTCACTTTTTTACTGAATATGTACCTCTTACGGGACCATGGATTTATGCAGCAGTCTCCAACATTCCATCACTGTCTTGGACCTGTGTATTTTCTCTAATCACCTAAGTATTAGTTAAAATTAAAACTAGAAACTCCCAGGGATTAACATATGCCTTTTCAGCATTCTCCTGACCTGTCTTCACCTGTATTCCCATTTTGTTTTTATCTTTAAGAATTTCCTTAAGTTTCTTTTTAACTCAGATATGAATTAGTCCTAAAGATGATTTCAAAAGTAGTGTGTCAATTATTTTTAGAGATTGGCTAGGAATGATGTTCAGGTTGTTAGCCTACTAATAGATGAAAACTGGATTTGGAAAAAACATTAAAAATTAAAATATTTATTTTTGAAAATGGAAAGAGAAAATTAGTTTTCTCATATATTTTGGTGTGTGTAAATTGGTATCTAGTTTATGGCAGGCAATTTAGCAATCTCTATCAGTAACCTTAAAATATTATATACCCTTTAATGTGGAAATTCCTTTAAAGATAATTTATCATAACGAGTAATTATAAACATAATAAAATCATACAAATTGAAGGATCTTCCATATCAATGAGCTGAAAATAACTTAAATGCCCAACAATACAGAGTTGGCTAAATGCGTGCACAACAAAATATGATGTGGCCATTAAAAACAAGATTTTATAAAATATATAATGTCATGGGAAGAAATTTACATATACTATTGATGGAAAATATCTAGATTTTTTAAAAGTATAATCCCATTTTTTATAAAATTACAGATTTCTTAATGTCTATTTTTGATTATAGGTATTTTAAAAATTTCTGTAAAACCTATATTAACTGTACCAAAAAGAAAAAAAAAAACCATTTTAAAAACAGTCATCAAAATTGCTAAGAAAATGTCAGTAACAGACAAGATTATCTAATTTTTTTTTTTTCATGTGCTGTAGTTTGGATCTTAAATGTCCTTCAAAGGCTATATGCTAAAGAGTTGACTGCCAGCCTGCAGTGCTATTGGGAGGACATGGAACCTTTAGAAGGAGGGCCTAGTGGAAGGAAGTTAGGTCATTGGAGTGTGCTCTTGAAGGGGATGGTGTGACCCAGGACCCTTCTGTCCACTCTTTCTCCTTGCTTCTATGTGGTAAGAAACTTTGCTCCACCATGTGCTCCCTGCCACCATGTTTTGCCTTGCCACAAGGCCCAAAATAACAGAGCCAGGCAGCCATGGACTGAAATCTCTGAAACCATGAGCCAAAATGAATCTCAGGTCTTTTGTTAGAACAAAGGAAAGCTTATTATCACAACATGTACCTTAAAAAAAATTATATATATATATATATATGATTTTATATATATATATATATATATATATATATATATATATATATATATATATATATATAATCAACAAAAGCCTAACAATAAAGTTTATAAGACAAATAATCAAACACTAATATTTTAAGTATAAAATGAATTAACAGAAATTAATTAGTAAATTATTTGTATCTCAAGAGACAAAATGTTTTTTAAAAAAGGAGACAAAAATATCCTAGAGGTAGATAGTTTTTAAGCCATTTGTCTCAATTAAAAGGAGAAAAGTTTATATTTTATACTGTCTTAGTTTTGATCTCAACTAAAATTTTAGCATACTTAATAAACAGAAAGTAGAATATCAAATGCTATCGAGTGCTCATTTCAATCAGGACACTAAAGGACTGTTGATAGTTTCTCAAAACTATGTGGCAAGATGTATCATTTTGGCAATATGTACATATTATCTTCTTTAATTCAGATGTTACCTCCTGCATCATGTCCTTGGAGGTTACCATTCTCAGTTTCATCCTTTGGAACCAGCACAGGATTACATTTACTCAGCCTTCATTTAAGGGGTTCCTGCTGAGTATCCATGATGTAGGATGTGTTATGAGTAACATACACACAACGGGGAGGAAGGCTCAGCTCTATTGGTGTAGCTCATACTGCACACTCAACAAAGGAAGAAAAGAATAAACATACAGCTTGATGAGAACAGGGTAAAAGCAAATATAGGCAACTATTCGGATGGGGAGCAGACACCCTGCATTTGACCTGGAGGATAGAAGAAGTCTGAGCAGAAGTAATACCAAAACTGAGATTTGTAAAACTAAGAGAAATGAGCTAAAAAAAAAAAAAAAAAAAAAAAAGAAAAAGAAAAAAAAAAGTGAGAGACAAGAGGGTTTCAGGCAAGGGGATGAGACAATCCCTGGGGTGATGGCTGAAGGAAGGAAGGGTAGGTAAGTACAGAGCATGAACAGTGTCCTGCAGTCTAGCTAGAGAGGAAAATATTGGAATGTTAGAGAATGAGCTAACCATAAGAGATGGGGAGCCAGGTTACATAAAGTTTCATAAACCCTAATGAGTTTCAAATTTATTCTAAGAGCAATTATGATATGTGAAGGGGAATTTCAACAAGGAATTTACCCATTCACAAACTACTTGCAGTGGTTTCTTCTGTGTTACTGGTTAGTCAAGTGGGCAAAAGGCAGAGTTTGCCCTCTTCTGTAATTGTACTCCTCCAAACTAGAATATTTTCTGGCCATAGCATCTGGATCTCTCCAATTATTGGGACAATCAAAACCATAACAGTGAATTTAGCAATATGATATACTTCCTATTCTCCATATAGCCACAAAAGTTTGCTATGTTGCGATAAAAAAATCCAAATTTCTTTCTCAAAATATGGTCCCCTTACCACAGGAGAAACTAAACATTTTATATTGTTTCAAAATTCAAAATGTTATTCCAAATTTATTCAACACACAACAAAGTTGTTTTTCATTTGGAAATAAGTACATTAGATTGTAAGTATAAACATTGCTCTGTTTTAATATAATTCTAGCTTGAAATTTTTTGAAATTTTAGAAAGTATATATTTAAAGTCTTGTTATCAAAAGACCTTGAAACCATAAATACCAATATTTTCGACATAAGTCATATAGAAAAGTATAATAAATCTCTATAATAGTGATTCTAGTTTTTACATATAGGTTTAGCAGACATAACTTTCAGCAATGTTTAGCAAAGTCTATAAAAACTCTTTACCTTATTTATGTATTATCTGTATACATTGCATTTCTCAAACCAAAATTCTTTTAAAAGTAGCATGCTAAGCTGGGTATGGTGGCACACACCTGTAATATCAGCTACTTAGCTGTTCCTGAGACAATCCCAAGTTTGAGGCCAGCTTCACTAACTTGGTATAGTCATAAGCAAATAGCAAGACCCTGTCTCAAAATAAAAGATAAAAAGGACAAGAGATGTAGCTCAGTGGTAGAGTGTCTCTGGGTTCAATACCTAGTACTGCAATAAATAAATAAATAAAAATAATGTAGCATGCTAAATCATTACTGAATGATGTTGTGATAAAATATAAACATTAATTTCAGAATAATAAAGCATATCTAAAACATTCTAACAAAAGTGTTTTAGAAACATTCACCAATATTGTTAATTTTTTTTAAAAAAACTTGCTAATATTTAAAAAGTTTAAAACAAGTAATGAAATGCGAAAAGTATTTTATTCAATCATTCTGTAGACCAGTGCAGAAATGTGAGGACTAAATATAAATTTTAAGCTACTGGTTCACATGTTGCTTGCAGCATGCTATGTGATTGCCTGACAGATCATTTCCCACCAAGTGAATTTGCACAGAGAAGGTACTGCACTTCCCCCAACAAACATCACCTTTAGTGCCACTCTCTGAAGGTGCAGGTTAAGCAAGAGAGGAGAAATTGTCCACAATCAAGACAGCAAGAGGGCAGCTTGCTAAAAGACAATTCATTCCAAACTCTGAACTTTGGAGGGGCTCCCAGTGAAATAATGCTGGTACATCTACATGTGAATACATGAACAGCAGGTGGGGAGTAGGAAGAGGCACACATGTGTTCTTTGTCTGAAGGACACAGACTTTGGGAAAAGCTACTGAGTCAGAAAGTCTGCAAGAGTAGGATTCCAGATGGCCATCAGGCAGAATTCATTCCTCGACTACCTACAAATACCCTGAATGAATCATAAGTAAAACTGAAGACAACAAATTGAAATGCAGAACAACCCAATACATATATAAAAAGAAAAAATAAAAAGACTAAAAGTTTGGAGGAAAAATATAATAGGTGTGAAGATACAAACCTAACACACACACACACACACACACACACACACACACACACAACTAAAATATGTATCACTTCATGGATTTATTTTCTTTTTCCTTTATCCCACTATGTCCTATTTTGCCTCCTCTTACCTGACTCAGAAAGACAGGAGAAAGTGGTTAAACAAGACTGGTTTGGAGATGAAATGCTCTTTACTCCCTGCCTTTGAAGATAGAAATACACTTTATAACAACATGTTCTGATGAAACTTCTCTCTCAAAACATATTGGATCCCCCACTGAGCTTGTTATAAAAGGATATGACCTGCCCAACCTACCACAATCAGAAAATACTTTGGGTAAAACCAATGGTGAAAATTACCAATATCTCACTCTTGTGACTTTTTGCAATGAGACATAATACAAATATTTAAATACTAAGTGAGAAAACATATAGGTGTTAGCTGCTAAAACATTTTCGATTTTTAGTTACTTTAATAAATAAAGAATTTAGAAATTCTCTCATATGACTCCTCCTTAAATAAAGTGGAAGTGAGAGGCAGAAGTGAAATGATTTGTTCCACGTGACCCATTTGGAAAATAGCTAAGCCAGGATTTTCAAGTTTGTGTTTTTTTCAATTATCCTACAGAGGACACTGGTCACTGTTAACGCTTCAAGAATATAATAATGTTGTTGTTTCTTTGTTGTTTCTGGACAAACAAAGGTCTTATGAGCTAAGCACTCATTTAATGAGATTCCATATTCACTCAGCTGTGTAAAGAAGAAAAAGTTATCATTACCTGAATATATTCACCAATGAAGCAATTGCGTATATATTGAGTGCACAAACTCCTTTTAAACTATAAAGGCCATGCCTCTTCTTTACTTGAGATCTGACTGGTTATCAGATGATGTAATTCAGTTACAAAGTAGGCACCAAATCCTGCTACACATTCAGGGTCTCACTAAACCCATAGCAGTGATGAAAAAATTACTGAAGATATACATACCCAATACCACAGACAAATAAGGATGCAGCAGAGGTGACCAGGTAACTTGAGAATATCAATCCTGAAGTGTCAAATGAAAAGCATTTTAATATAAATGTGAGAAAAATTAAAATACTGCTTTTGCTAAAAGCACTGATCTTTTCTTGGGCCTGCAAATAAATACCTGTAGATACCTGATGAAGGCCTAAAAACAGGATAAAAGTTGGAATCTCTGCCTGCATTTTTCTCTGAGTCTTTCCTCTACTCTGAATCATTCTCTCCTGTAGTCACCCTGGATTCCAGGAACAAAGGCCCAATGGATAAACATCTGGTGATAAGAGCCCGAAACTACCCCCAGGCCACAGCAACTTTCTTATCTAACACAAGATGCCATCTGACCAATCCTGAGATAATTATCAACCAGACAACAGTGTCCTCAAGACTGGGGACTATGCATATTTCCTGTACCCTGCTTTTGTTCCCCTGAAGCTCATTTCAGTACCCCCAGATAGAGCTGAGGATTCTTGATATCACTATATTAAATAAATGATTATCTTTTCCATTTGGTTCCTGGGTTGAATGGCCAGTCTGGACTCTGGCCCAGGACTCTGGTTAGATAGAGTGTGAAATCTCTGGGAAACTTGATTAACTTTCAAATTCTTTTCTAAAATAACTATTATTCTTTTTTAAGGCTTAATTAGAAAAATACAAAATTAAAAAGTTAATTTATTCTGCAGTCAATTAAAAACTGTTATTATTAATTAGCCTATTAAATATATTATTTTAATAATTATGATTTCATTTTTAAAAATAAAATTATTTTTTAATCCTCTTGACAGGTCTTCACTCTGCTAACTCACAGATTAACCTGTGCTCTCCATTCCTCTGACCACTGAGAAAAACAACTTTCTACTGTCTGCACCTTACTCATGACATCTGACATATTACTTCCTGGTAATCTTAACCTTTTTTTTGTTCTCAATCATCTTGCTTGGGGCATGCTTATCTCTTTGGTTATATATTTTAATAAAACTATGTTAAAAGAATTAGGGAACTCTGTTCTAAAATTAAGAAACTACAAAATTAGAGAACTCTAAAATTGAGTCCCTATGAATACAAAGTTTGGTGAGCTGGAACACCCCCTGAGAATGAGTTGTTCTAAAAACTGCTGGCTAATTAGGTATAAATAGATTGAAAAATAATTATAGAAATATTATAAGGACACAGTCTAGTTACACCCCAAATTTTGAAATTCTTTCTATACTTTAAATAATTAAAAACCCCAAGTCACAATTGATGCAGGGTAAGTATAATTTATGCAAAGAAAAAAAGAGAATTCTAAAGCATTTATCTATACTCAAGGGACACTGTTGCCATCAAAAGATTTATGGCAAGTTTTTATTTTATAATGAGGAATGGCAGAAATGATTAAAAAAAAAAACAACCAACAACACATTACATTCATGTATTAAACACTATTACTGAGAAACTATTTGATGATTAGCTTATATCATACATTTTAGAAACAAGATAGCAAAAGAAAAAAAAATTTCTAATTCAATAACATTTTTTGAAAAGCAAGTACCTGTTGTAGATGAATTTCTAACCTAACTAATAAAATCTGTCTTTAACACTATACCATGGAACAGTAGAAAATATGATACCTAGGTAAAAAAAGTTAACTGTCTATATCATTTTTGCAAAATATTTCAGTAACAACTTTTGTATTATGACAAATTAACAAATTTTAGAAGTTTTTAAGATATGAGGGGATATTATGGTTTGTGTCTTAAATGTCCACCAAAGGCTTATGTGTAGAAGCCTTGGTCCCCAGTGCAGAAGCATGCAAAGGTGGGTCCTTAGGGGAGTGACTGGATCAAAAGGGCCTAACCTTATGAAGGGATTAATTAATTTATGAATTCATAGCTCAGTAGCTCATCAGGGAGGGGCTCTGTTATAAAAGAGTTACAAAAGTGAGCCCCCTCTGCTTCCTGGCTGCCATGAATTGAGCAACTCTGCTCTGCCATGTTGTTCTGCCTTGGCACAGGCCCACATGCTGGGGCCAAGTTACCAGGCGCTAAAACCTCTGAAAAGATGAGCCAAAATAAAACTTTCCTCCTTATAACTTTATTATCTTAGATATTTTGTTACAGCAACCAAAAGCTGACTAACACAGAAACTTGTTAGTAAGAAATAGGTCCTTGCTGTGACCTGAAAATATTTTTCAGAAGCCTTTGGAATTGGTTTGTGGGATGAGTTCAGAAATGTTTTGAGAAACAGGCTAGAGAATGCTTGGAACACTGTAAGCAGAGCTATATGGGCAATTCTGGTGGGATATTAGAAGACTAGAATGGACAGGAATGTGGTGAGTAGAGGCTCAGCTTATGTTTCAAATGGAAATAAGGACTCTGTTGGGAAGTGGACTAGAGGCCATTCATGTTACATTCTGGCAAAACAACAAAGCAAAAAAACAAGAACAAAAAACCCTTATCTACATTTTGTCCACGCCCTAAGGCTTTGTAGGATGCTGAGTTTAAAAAAGATGGACTAATTAATTTGTTGGAGAAAATGTCAAGGCATTCTGGCTGTGGCCTGTGTAATGCTGGAAGATTTTATCTAGATTTATAGAAAGAATCAGGAGTAAAAATCAAACTAGAAAGCCTTGAAAAACTTGCATTTAGTCAGAAAAAAAGAAGCATAGATAAAGTTGAAGTCAATGAACATGTGGGTGCTAAAGGGATTAGGGCCTTTAAAAAGAAATTTAGCGCTTTGCACTGGGACAAGAGAAAGTTGATGTGACTGGAGGGCATCTCAGGAACAGCAAGACCCCATTCACTGTAGGTTCTAGGGTGTGAAAGGATAAATAAACTCCTTTCAAAAACTGCTTTGAGAAGAGAGCTTCTGAAAATCTACCTTGCTAGCACAGGACCATATACAGAATTATTTTCCTGGGATTCATTTCCCTGGGTTCAATTGTCCAGGAACTCAGAGGTCAATGAAGCTATGATTCAAGAGGTCCTGACTACTGCTTCCACTTGCAGCAGACCTTGGTGTCATCCAAGGTTTGCTTTTGCAAGCATGTACAATGAAGAGTTGTGGGGTCATAGAATCTTCCATTGAGATTTCAGAGAAAACCTGGGAGGCCAGCAGTATGTGACAGGATCAGAATCCCTACAAGCAACTCCTGAGGGGGCAATGTGTGAAGTTATGAGAGTAAAGCCAAAACTGCAAGGAGACCCCAGAATATAAGAGATGCAATGATGAGTAGAGCCAACCCCAGAGTGGAGCCATGTGGGGCTACTGCTAGCAAGACTACAGGGGTGGCCGCACAAGCCCTTTGGAGCTCACAACACTCCAACATGTGCACTGAATGCTAAATGGGGAGTTACAGAATCCAATGTTAGTTGGTTTTCAGTTGGCTTTGACCCACTCCTTCCTTTCTATCCTTCTACTCCTCTCTTTTAGAATACATTGGTTTACCGTGTGCCCTTGTACCTTGGAAGTATATAACTTTCCCTTTTATTTTATAGGAGCTCACAGCTAAGAGCTTCTCTTAATTCTCAGAGGAGACTTTGAAACTTGGGCTTTGGAATAATGTTGGAACTACTGAGATTTGGAGGGCTCTTGGAGATGGACTGAATGCATTTTGCATTATGTGATGGATACAAACCTTTGGGGGGCATGGACAGAGTATTATAGTTTGGGTATGAAATTCTTTCTAAAGGCTAAAGGCTTGGTTGCTAGTTTGTGGAACAATTGGGAGGTGATGGAACCTTTATGAAGTATAGCCTAATGGAAGGAAGTTAGGTCGCTGGGGCATATTGGGAGCCCAGCCTCTTTCTATCTCTCTCTGTGCTTCCTAGCTGCCATATGGTGAGAGTTTTCCTCCACCACACACTTCTGTTATGAAGTCCTATCTCCCCATAGGACTAAGAACAGTGGGGCCTAGCAAGCACAGACTGAAACCTCTGCAACTGTGAGCCAAAATAAACCTTATATCCTGTAAGTTGTTTGTTTCAGGTATCTTGTTACAGTGATGGGAAACTGACTAAAACATTTGATTTCAAGATGGCAAAGTTTATACTTTGAAGAAAATTATTTCTTTAAAATTCATAATAACTATAGACTAAACTTAAAGTAAAATTAAAAGGGTTTATTTGGGTAAAAAATAAAATACCATCTATGAGGACCAAAATTGGAACAGAAGCATGTAGTGGAGATGGAGTTAAAGTCACAGGCCTGCTTAGCAACAGGTCTATAAGAAAGTAGTTAGGCTTTAGGGTTCATTTCCTGAGATTAAGTGTCAGGACCTAGAGAGGTGGAAAACCTGCAAAAATCCTAATGTAACTTATAACTGAATCAACCCACAAGCTAGTTCACTTATTAGAGAATATACACCCACTGTTAATGTTGTTCACATCTCTTTGGGGGCTAAGAGCCTGGAAAAGGCAGGAAGGCAACAATGAAATTCACAGGGAATATTAAGTGAGCACAGGGAAAGATAAATACAAATAAAATATACCAAAACTAAAGAATAAAACAAATAAACAAAAAAATTCCTCTGAAATCTAATATTTAGTACAATAGTAAAAAAATAAAACCTGAAATATATATTTACTCTATATAAAATCAGTGCTATGAAACTGGATTGAAAAAAATGTGTATTTATAACAATCAAAAAGAAATTGAGGGACTGGAGTTGTAGCTCAGTAGTAAAAAGCTTGCCTAGCATGTGTGGGTTCGACCCTCAGCATCACATAAAAATAAACAAATAATGTATTATAAAAAAAGAGAAATTGAAGCAAAGAGGTTCATAAAAATTAAAAAGAGGAAGAAATAAAATAAAATACATAAATTAAATTATTATAAAACCAAGAAAATATATAATACATAGAAAACAAGTAGGGACAGAACCTCTGTATTGGTAGAAAAAGGATCTCTGAAAATATGCTCCTTCAAAATGGCCAAAATTGTCAAAATCAATTTTTTTTTAGAATTCCAGAAAAAAAAAGTTTGTTACTATGCAAGGATTTCTTTTTCTTGGAAAATGACTGGATCTCTGTAAGAACAATAGATTAATGGCATTTTATTCTGCCTTATTTCCAATGCCCTACTCTAACATCATAGTAGTCTTAAAAAGCAGCAGTCTGGCAACTGCACTGCCTGTAAAAACTAGCGCCTATAGAGAAGGCATATCATATTTGGAGAGTTTTTTTGAGGCTCATCTCTGAATACTTGTCAATATTTAACCTTCCTCTCAGCTTTCTAAAAAAAAATTCTCATTCACTGAGTTTGTCATTATGTGGAAAATATACAAATATGTGAAAATTAATATACTCCTAAATAATTAATGCTTCAAAGAAGAAATTATAAAGTAATAAAAGAGGAAACATCACTACTAATCTTACAGAAACATTTCAAAAAGACATTATAGAAGAAGACTATGAATAAATTATATGCCAACAAATTAGAAAACCAAGATGAAATGGACAAACTATTTGAGAGACCTGAAATACCAAAACTGGCATGAGATGAAATAGAAATACATGCTTTCTTGTCACTTCTATTTAATGGTGTACTGGAGGTTCTAGCCAGGGCAATTAAGAAAGAAAAACAGATAAGAGATAACATAGCTAACTTCCTTCTTTATAATTTGGTTAATTTACATATTATATGACCTTTTATATAGATAACCCTAAGATATTAAAAAAACAACTATTAGAAGTAATAAACAAGTTTGGCAAAATTGTGGTGCACAAAAGCATAAAACTTATTGAATTTCTATATGCTAGCAAGAATCAATCCAAAAATGAAATTAAGAAAACCATTCCCTTCATGGTAGTACCACAAGAAAGAAAATCTACCATGAGAAAATTATGAACATTTATGTATCTAACAAAAAGTATCAAAATAAATAAGACATCTATAATTATAAACATAAATTGACAAAACAGCAATTATTGTATGTAATTTTAACATATTTCTATCAAAAACAGTTAACTGAAGGAGACAAAATATTTAATATTAAAGTGGTGAAACAAAATAGAATTCACAACTTTGACAAAACAAGAATGTGTGAAAATATTAAAACACATACAGATATGTACACTCATGAAATAGAAAACATACACATTTTCAAATTGATGCACACATGTATACATGCATACACAAAAATAAACTATGAACATTTGTTCCATGATGTAAAAAATATGTCTTCTTTTTTGGATACATTTAACATTTTGTAAAAAGGAACTGAAGAATTCTCAATAGATTTAAAAGTACCAGTATTTGCTAAAATTTTCATTCTCTATCCACACTGTAATTAATTTGAAAATCAATAACAAAACATAAAATTTTGGAAATGATAAAGTCCTCCTAAGTAATTCATGCTTTAAAGTCAACAAAAATTGTAGAATATTTAAAATTGAATGCTGAGACTTCAGGTTCTGGTCAAGATAGAGTAGCACTATCCTCTCAGGTCTTTTTCTCACAGTGAAAATACCCTGGGCATGAACTACAGACACAGGAAGACTGAAAAGCAGAGGGAAGGCAGCCTGACTAGGACCAGACTCAAAGAATGACTCTTAAGAGCTGGGCGCAGTGGTGCAGGCCTGTAATTCCAGCACAGCAGCTCAGGAGGCTGAGGCAGAAGGATCACAAGTTCAAAGCCAGCCTCAGCAAAAGTGAGTCACTAACCAACTCAATGAGATCCTATATTTAAATAAAATGCAAAATAGGGTTGGTGTTGTGGCTCAGTAGTCAAGTGCACTTGAGTTCAATCAGTGGTACTTCCCACCAAAAAAGAAAACAAAGATGATACTTTGATGAGTTCCCTGAGTTTTTTCTTTTCTTTTTTTTAATTGATATCATAATTTTATTTGTGTTAAAAATAAAATTTGAAACTTCACATCACCAAATTTAATAAACTGTTGGTAAGTTATGTTTTTGTTGTAGGTATAGAATCCATATTACCACACAGAAAACTGCATTTTAAGACATTTTCTCATTTGACTTGTACAAAGTAATGTACCTTTTCCTTCATGTCTCTCACTATAGAAGCAAATCATCAACATAAATCTTCACTATGCAATGGACACTACGGCAGTTCTACTGAGGGCTTTATTTGGTGCTGCAAGAAAAATAATCAGCATGTACAATTATCCACAAATGAGTTTTTTCTATCCCTCCCATCTCTCAAAAAATCTGGTAAAGCTGGCGGTAGGCACAGACCTAAATAGCCACAAAAAGAGTTTGCTCCCTCAAACTAAAAGCCTGGGAAAAGGGGGGCCTTGTGGAACAGAAAATCCTTTCAATAATATCCACTGTATTCTAATCAACAACATTGAAAAACTGCCCTTCCCTCCACCTTGGTGTCAGACTCAAGTTCTTGTGTTACCAAAAGGTAAGAAAGCAAGGTCAGCTGACTCTCTGCTTTTCCACCTGAGCTGGCATCAGGAGGCTGAAAGAGTAGCTGACCTTCCATCATCATGTAGGCAGAGGGGCAAGGTGGTGGGTGGTACTTGCACTCAGCTATCCCTGCCAGAGTGGTATAGGAGGAGCCAGGCACTGACCTTCTGATCCCACACAGCAACATAAGCCACAGGTGGGAGTCTGAGCTCTTCTTCTGCAGGTAGAGATGCTCAGTTTTCCCTCCCCCAACCAGGCCACTAAAGTAACCTGAAAAATGACTAAGGGTGGCAATCTTTGAGATAGGATGCTCTGTTTCCCTTCTACCCTTCCAGAACATTCCTGAGCCAGAACAAGAGAGAGCTGGATATCTAGTAGAGTAGAACAGTAAATAGACCTCATTTGAAGAGATTAAAATTTATCACCTTACCAACCTACCTATGAAGTGTGACGCTGTGATGCCATTTTAACTGAAAAAAGACAAAAATAGGGAACTAGTAGTTGTGCAATGCAGCTATGTTTGTATGTCTATTTTTTTTTCAATTCAGAACAACTTAGCTTATGGAGAAAACCTAGGTAAATTCCTTCACTTATTAAAATGTTGAACTAATGCTTCCCTGAAGCCATTTTTATATATTCATCTACATCCCTACCAGATCCAGCTAGATAGGAAGATTTCAAATTTTGTTCTCCTTGGGTGGGAACCTGGAATATATTGTCTCACAAAATCACTATAAGATATGATTTAATGGAGTCTGAAGTGCTGTTGTTAATGACACATGCCATTTACAGCATAGGTTAAGGGACTTTAGTGAGCTCACCTAGAAACCAAGCACCTTTGGTTGCTCCAAACAACAAAGGTACTAAAGTCCTATTTAAACCTGGTCCTGGAAGTCAGGCAAAATGTATTTAATCACTGTAATAAATAAAATGTCCTTCTATATTTATAACCAGGATTTTATACTTGCTCTTCACCACAGTCTGTTTGGCACATGCTGGCCTTTCACCAGTTAGAGAGAAACATATTAGGAAGTCAGAAACAAAACAAAAGAAAACAAAACTTCTACCTTTCAAATATCAAGAAGGTGGGCTGGAGTTGTGGCTCAGTAGTAGAGCACTAGCCAGGCATGTCTGAGGCTCTGGGTTTGATCCTCAGCACCACATATAAATAAATAAATAAAATAAGAGATCATTTGACAATTTTTAAAAAATCAGATAAAAAAATATCAAGAAGGTATATTTCATGTGCTATAAATGCTTATTAAACCATGATTACTGGGGCTGGTGTGGTAGCTCAATGATAGAGCACTTGTCTAGCATGTGTGAGGTACTGAGTTCTATTCTCATCACCACATATAAATAAATAAAATAAAGGTTCACTGACAATTAAAAAATATTTTTAAAAAATCATGGTTACTGTGACACAAACTTCTCACTAACAAAGTCTATCCCATCTTTGACTTCCCTGCTTCTTATAATGGCAGCAATAGTCTCCCAGTCCACCACACTTCTCCTTATACATCATGTTCTCCTTCTCTTCTCTTAGTCCTCTCTTTCTTCAATGACTCTTCCAAAATATCCTCTTGTTTACATTTTATTCATCATTCGTGCACTCATCTGTCCATCAAATATTTATCCAGTGTGTCCTATGTGCTGGGTATTATTCCATATGTGGAAGATTCAGTAATGAGCAACACAGTCCCTGAAGCAGGCAGTTTACAGAATAATTCATCTCACTCCAATCCTTGCCCAGCTTCCTTTTCTAATTGTAGCCTGTGCTTCGTGGGGCTGTGATTCTTCTGCTATTAATAGTTTGACTTGACCTTATGGCCTTTCTGACTTCTCTGCCTGTGTGCCTCTTCTTATGCTGAGAGTGCCCTAAACATCCATCTGTAGGAATTCTACTCTTAGGACAACTCATTTCTCCCTAGAGCCCTCCCTCTATAAATCTTTTCTAATCCTTCCTTCCAGTGGTAATCTTGCCTTTCTGGGGCCAACAGTTTTATTTCTTTTCTAATCTTTACCTTTTGTCATCAACATATACAAAAGTACCATTGTTCTTCACCCATCCTAATCTCTGAGAAGTTAAGAATGGGTTACACTCTATGCCAGTTCATAAAATATGAGGTTCTTCACAGAACTCTTCATTGAGTCTACCTGTGCCAGGTAAGCCTGGATCATGAAATGGTTAAAGGAAAACATACTCATTTCATGACAGTCTTCCCCTTCAAGATAATGGTGGAAGAGGTCAATCTAGGTCTTTTTTAAAAAATAAAAAAAATCCAGCACATTTTATTGCTATTATTAAGTATGATTTTGTTTATAGTAACTTGAAATTCAGCCATTAGGCATTAGTCCTACACATTCTCATTAGCCCATCTCTAACCTCTGTGTGGCCAGAGGAATTCACTTAAGAAACTGTCACCTAAGTGAAAAATAAATGTGTCCTAACACTTCTCCATTTAAGCACCTAATTACAGTTCAGTCGGAAGTCAATCTGTTCTGTAACAGATTACCGCATCATCTGAGGGTTCCTGTCCATTGATAACTCCAGTTAAGAAGCTCCACTAATGGATCTTGGGGTACTTGGATGACATGGCCCCAACTTTGGAATATGTCTTCTCAAAATCTGGCCTACTGATACAGAATTTAGCATAATTTGGAAAAGGACAAAAGTTTTCTTTCAGATATTTCAGATTACAACTAAAAACCACTGCTTTCTTTCTCTTCTCGGAATATGCATGTGCCCGATACAAATAAATATTTTTCTGGTTCTTTTAAAAATTCTTTGAAGTGGAATTTCAGGGTTAAAATATATGTAATTTTGAAGTGTTAGATAAACTGTTAGTGCTCCAGCAAGGATATTTCAAAATACTGAGCAAATGCATTAGTATATAGATACCATTGAAGAACTTAGCATTTCTTTAAATATTCATTAATCCAATGATAGAAAATTTACATTGTTTGTTTTTAGTGAGAAATACTTAACAAATGTTCTTATTTTTCCTGTGATTTAAGTGTGCCTCTTCACCCAATTTTCTATTTACTATTTCTTTTCCTTATCTTCTATTGAACCCATTACAAAATTTTTCAAGCCTGTCATTAGGCTTTTAAATTATGGGTTTTGTAATACATTTTTTAAAAATAATTTAATCTTTAAAATTAATAAATTAATCTTTTTAATGGATCTTTTTGATATTTTGCCATTCTTAGGTCCTTCACAATCCAATTACTAAAAATATTATCAAATACTTCTAGTAATTTATCTTTTCATATTAAAAAAATTTATGCATCTGAAAGTTATTTTTGTGAAAGGTAAAGAAATAATTTTATGTTTTACAAAAATTACAATTTATTATACAAAAGCCACTAATTAACTTTTATTTATGATTTTAAATGCCATCTTTTCCAAAAAACAAATTATGATTTATGTACATGCTCATTCCTGGATGGTCCTTCCATTCCATGTATTTAGTTAACTGTTCTTGAATTGGTACCCAGCTCTACTGCCTTAATATTATGTATGCATGTAGGGGGATGAATAGATACATAGATGGATAATTTTTGATGTATGAGAAGAAAGCCTTCTCCACATCGTTCCTCTATTTTCTAATTTTTTCTTGGCTCAATTTGTATTTATCTTTCTAGATGAATTTTACAATCAACTCATCAAGTTCCCAGAAACCTACCAATGAGTTTTATTATAGTTATTGTTGTTAAATACACAGATTTGTGAGTATGAAAATCTTTAAAATTTTGTTCTTTACTTCTGCAACTATATCATTTTATTAAATAAAAAATTATGTCTTTTAATAGTATTTTTAAAAATGGGTCTTCTTAATTCTTATTAAATTTATTAGTATTTTCTGTTATTGTTATTGAGAATGGGAATTAAATTACATTGCATTTTCTAATTGCCATTACTTGTATGAATTTTTATTCTAACCAACTACCTTGCTATATTTTCATTTTTATTCGTTTTATTTCCCTTTCTTATGTTTTGGTATTTGCTAAAACGTCCAGGAAAAAAGACGCTTAACAATAGTAGGAATAATGTATTATTATAATTTTAATCGATATGATTATTGTTTCTTTTAAAAAATCATGATCTACTTATTTTCTTAATATTGATTGGATAAGTTAGAATTGTTTTTCTAGGTCCATTTCCTAGAGTGATCACCCCACTTTAATACCTGTCATTTGATGTTGATTTATGCAGTAGTATCAGGAAAAATGAAAAAAAAATACTGGGTCCATTTTAATAGTACAAATAAGAAAAGATTGCATATTATCACACAGTCTCAAGTAGCTTCTCAAATCAAAAATTTTCCAAAAGAGAAAAGGAAAAGAGTATTTGTTGAAGGCCTGGTTAAAAATCTAACCAGGTTATATCTATATGTAGCACGTATTGATATAGAAGGAAATCAGCTAAATATTTGAATTAAAGCAATTTGTTTCTGTAATTATAATCTCATTTCTACGTAAGAAAGAAATTCATATACATGCACACAAAGACACACATGCTTTTGACTTTATGGCCTAGAAAGCAGCACATCAACAGCATCATAATAACAGGGGCTAGCACAGGACTGTGGTTTGAAGAGTGAGAGAGATTCTTTACTATCCATAAGTGTCAGGGTCCTCTCTGTACTGTCAAGCACTCACTTCCTAAAATTCAGTCTTGATCCATTAGTGATACATGAAAACCAATATTGCAACACTGTATTTTGGAAAGTCTTGAATTATGACATAAACCATACCTGAAAAGTCAAGTTACTGTATATCATTGACATGATATCCAGGAAAAGAAAATGCTTTTATATTTTCCCCCCTCAAATACATCAAGGCATTAACTGATTTAATACATGTAACCACATAAAAATTTCATGGAAAGTACAACTTAAATGCTATTTTACCTACCTAACCTTCTTGTCTCTGAAGGCTGTTTACCATTGGGATTCAACTTATTCTGGGAACTCTGCTACCTCCATTAGCTGATGGAGAGTCCCATATCGGTTTACCTCTTCTTCACCCTTTCCTAAGACTAGTCATTTTCCTAACAAGATACTTGCTCCTGATGAACAAGTTTCTCCTTTGCCTGCTTCCTTGTGCTTTCCCAGAATCTAAAGTAGAAATACAGAAAAGTTCTTATTACATGTGATGATAAGGCAACATTTATCCAATGCTAAAACACTTTCCCACAATTTTCACTTTAGAATAATTTGGTCTAAAACATAGAACTGATATAAAAGTAGACTTTACAGTTCCTTGGTTTATGAAGTTTGATGATATGTGGCATAATGAGTACTTGGCCTCCATTGTAGTAGCAAATTAATAAGTTAATTAATTAATATAACAACAATGACTAAATGCTGAATAGAAAACTTACTAAGTAAGTCAAACAATCCCTCACATGGCACAAGCAGGTTATGAAGGGTTAGTTTATTTTTTCTTCCTGAAATACTTCCAGCCATCTGTCCTCAAAGAGACTATGAAGCACCATTCCAGTCCACAAAGCTCAAGTCCCTATTTGTTGTGTTTTCCCTGGTTCTGGAGGTTGAACCCAGGGGCACTCTAGCACTGAACACACCCCCATCTCTTTTTATTTTTATTCTGAGACACAGTCTCACTAAGTTACCCAGGCTGGCTTCAAAATGGCCATCCTCCTGCCTCAGCTTTCTGAGAAGCTAGGCTTACAGGTATGTACCACCACGTCCAGCTTCTAGGTGTTTTAAAGTCCAACACTTTATAGTTTCTAGAATAACTTGTAGCATCTGGGGCATGATTTCTATTAAACTGAGAACCTGGCCCATCTTAAAGTAGCTGCTGGAGAAAAGGCTGAATTGGGTCTGGGTCTTTTCTAGCTCCTTACATATCTAGGTTTAGTCTCAGAATAATACTAGATACTGTTTGCTTAAGTTAAAAGCTGAAACATGTGTTTGCTTGTAAAAGAAGAAATAACAGCCTTTTCAACAGTTCACTGATTTCCATAATCTACCCTAAAATGTCTAAATTTAATTGAAAAGATATTTCCATGGAGAATCACAATATGATTTAATTTTATATAGGGAAACTAAATGTATAAGACACTATTTTACCCATTAAAAATGTATACAGTAAACAAACATTTATATGTTATTGGGACCTTCAGTTGTAAAACCAAAATCAAATTTAAGTTTTGCGTTTAACATAAATGCTAACTTAAGTGTTTTCTATATGATTATTTTAGGAATAAACATCTATCATGATTTAAGGGAAGCGGGTATCCATAAAGTAAATGAAGAGATCTGTGAAGGAAACTCAAATATTTGAAAAAATTAAGTACAATTGATTTTTACTTGTTTTATAAGTACTTAAAAGTGCACACAAACATAAACCCAAAACACAAACTGCAACTTTCCTATACCATTGTGAATGTGAAATAAGATTTATTTTACTGTGTCTGTTCTGGCAATTAGGAAAGTCTCTTTATCTCTTCTTGTTGCTATATAGTTTATCTTAAGATATTTTTATAGAAAAAAATCTAGATGTTCAAAAGAGCTCATTTATATTTCTCCATAGGAATTTTATCTTCATTGACAGAAATCAGTAAATATTTTTAAAAAGATTTTTTTAATGATTAACTAAATGAAAAGGATCTACAAAGGGCCTTGCCTATACTGCATCCAATACACATTAGCAAGCCTAATAAATGGCTTAATTTCATAGGAAACCATAGCAGGAAAAGATATGCAAGTAATAAAATATACGAAATATACGTATATTTTTCGTACAAAATATATGAAAAATCCGGAAACTACTGTGGACCAAGAGGAATGAGCAAATATCCCATCAATGTATAAATCAAACAATAAGGTGCAATTGAAAGTGCTAGCCATTCATTTTTAGATTCTTCAAGCCCTAGGTTTCTGGTGATAGTTGTTGGCAGTAAAACTGTCTTCCTCCATCTGGTCAGGTGGAGAGCAGCATGATTGGCAGTGCAAATAGAAGACAAAGGAGAAAGCCCTCAATCTGCAGCTGATGCACAGGAAGAACACAGGGAGCTGAGTTTACAATAGAGACAACATTACCAAGCTAATGGCACGGGCAATCATGGGGCCACCACGCATCCTGGGTATCAGCAGGGCATCCATTTTCAGCTAAGTGTTAGAGTACCTTTTTGCTTTCTCTCACCACTGCAGGGGTAAAACAACCTAGTGCGTGAAACCCACTGACTGGTAATAAATTACTATATTGGATACTTTTTGTTTTCTTTCAGCAATGACTTTACTGTGTATTCTTGCTATCATTACCAATTAAAGTAGAGGCTGCTTTAGCAAACTGTATATAACTATATATCAGCCCAGATACTCCAATTGCTTTGGCTAGTATCACAGGGTCAAGAGTCTCCTTTGACCTTTATCATCTAAGTCTTTCTGACCACTCACAATTTGAAGCAATCTCAGCCAAACAGATGGACACTTCTGCATCACTATAAACTTAGAATATAAAGATAAATGAAATTGTGTTTCAGACTTCAAACTGGTTTATGAGTATAAAATATTATTGGTGTGTCCGACAAAATCTCTCAAGACCACAATCTCATTCTGGCTAATGTGCAAAACTGCTTGTTTCTTTTTTAATTTCAGGTTTTGGATTTAAAGTCTGAGGAAGAGTAGAATTTTGTAAAGAGGATCTAGCAGTCACTTGGTTACATTTTAACAAATATAATAATAGCCCATTTTAAAATTCAGGGTGCCATGTGCTGTGCATGTTTTTTAAATTAATAATGCACTAAGAAAACTGTCATACACATACTAAGACAGTAAATATTGAATGAAATAAAAATGAAGATTTTTATTTGTACTAGATATAATTTTTCTCTTACATTATGTAATTTACCTGCTAGAAAGAGATTCTAGTATTTTTGCATATCTGAATATAAAAGGAAAAATTTTTTAAGCATAAGCTTTATTTTATCCATTTGTGTTTGTGTATCACCTTGTTCTATTTGAGTATTTTGAAATTGTTAGGCAATGCATATATTTTTCTTTATTTAAAGCAAAGGCTGGGTCTCCCTTAAAAACAATAATCATAAAATTTATTATTCAAATGAGGCTATGTTTTACAGTGAAATAGTGTGACATTAGTAATTATAGTGTAACAACATACATGAGCCATTGTTGGCCTTATGAACCTAGATGAAGTGTCATCCTCTCTTCAAGAAATAAGGCAATACGTTTACTTATTAAAAAATCAGTGTTTCTGTATCACTCTTAAAATGTGGCCACTGTTCTGTAAATCACAATTATATCTCCATAAATTTATTTATTTTTAATGGCCAAAAAGAGAATTAGCAAGCTGGAGGTATAGCTTAGAGATAGAGAGCATACATGAGACTCTAGGTTCAGATCCCCAGAAGTGCAAACAAAACAAAACAAAAACACAACTTTTTTCCCAAAAATTTCTGGGTCAATTTTAGTTTTAATTCTTAGAAACAAACAAACATCTGATTTGTTGTAAGTGAAATAATAACCAAATCCACATAATTCAAAATTTTTAAATTTCTATATTTTGTGCTTATAAAATACATGCAACTAGTATCCTGTTGTATTTTCAAAATAATGTCTCAGTAATCAACTAAATTTCTGTAACACAAACAGATTTTGTAGTAAGTAAAAAATTGTATATATATATATATATATATATATATATATATATATATATATAATTGATTTAAAGGTAACAAAAAGTCCTTGACACTTTTTGAAGAACTTTTAATGACCAAGATAAAGGAGTGAGGGCAAGAGGAAGGGAAGGAATAAGATAAACATTACCAGAGTCAGAAGAAATGTTCCAGGGCATTTTGGAGTGAGACTGGCCAACAGATGAGAGAAAAACTGGGAACAAATCCATCCTCCTCCAAATAAGAACCACAACTACACATGTGGCCTCTGCAAAGGGATTGAAACCTCATACCAAATTTAAAGTTTCAGGATATTAGAAGTAATTCCCAAAAGCAAACACAACGAATCTTTCTAGGCAGTGATAGAAATCCACTTCAAGGAAAGACTTTGAGAGAGTTCAGGGGTGGGAGGAGTGTCAATAAGGTTGAGGTATGGATCAAACAAGAATTATGGCAAGTAATTCTCGTTATATATATATATATATATATATATATATATATATATATATATACACACACACACACATACACACACATATATATACATATATACTTATATATATCCATGAATAACTAAAAGTATTTGCTGGTAAACTTATCTAACATTCTGCTGAAGCCAAAATATTTCTCCAAAGAGTAGGCTATCATCAGTACTAGAGACAATATAGAAAGGATATTCTGTTTTGGAGCAAAGCTATGAGAAGAACTCCATTAGAATGATAGATATATCTGGTTACATATTAGGAACAAAATGTGAAGGTTCAGAATTATTTCTGCACACAAACAACCTAAAAAATGACTTTGTCCATAAAATTGAAAATATATGTTCAACTATTAGAAAATCATAATAGTGTGTAATGTGAAATGTTAACATAAACACCAAATTCTGAATTATAGTAGAGATTAAAGAAATTTATATACACTGATAATTTTTATAATTTAGACAGTGAGGGACATTTGAAAAAGAGCCTTAACTTAGTTTTTGCTCTATTGGTTTTGCCTTTAATGAATAGCACTATTACTGTTTACCCAGCATTAAAATATAACACAGACAAAAGAAAACTAAATCATTCATAATCGTGACATCTAGGAAGATGCTTAACTTTTTGAAATAGAAACCTGGAGAGAAATTATACTTTCTCACAAAATCTCACAGAATTTTATAGATGAAATAGAATCTCAGAAATTATATCTATGTATTCACTAGTATGTCTACACATGCTTTCGGTTCACATGCAGTGAAGAAGAAATCAACTTGGGTTATCTTTATATGATATATATGGTGTTATCCAACTTGATATCAATAGAGGGATGGACCCACAGACTGAAGACACCCAATAGAGGCTTGGTGACCAATTCAAAGCCACAGGCTATTCATTTCATCAGCCTAACTACTGAAGTGCCAAAAGATGAAATCAGAACACAAACTGACTACTCGCAGTTCAGTGCTCTTTCCATTCCATGAAATGTGATCTCTCATGCTTATGTGCTTCGTGTGTCACCTAAAGATTGCTAGAAGACCAAGAAACCACTTTTTTCCTCACACTTTTGACAGGTGGATACAACTAGTTGAAAGACAATTTATATTCAAAGGTGGTCTACTTCACATCTTATTAAAAATTCAAAGACACAAAATAGAAATAAAACACTTTAATATCAAATTCCAAAGCAATTTCATTAAAAAGCCAACTCACACATGGCAGAAAGATATGTTTCCCATATGGATTTTATAAATAGCTACTATTTTCTTAAATTTCTTTTAACCTCTTTTCCAGTACATAACTGTCAATTAAGATAACAAGTATGTGTTGCTAAATTACTCTGAACTCAGCCTCTAGAGATGAAAACTAATTAAAAGAAGTGTGCTATAAATATGTGGATTGGACTTACTCCAAACACCTTTGCTTCCCAGCTATGACACTTAAGTTAGTGACATCATGTCAATGCTTTCTAAACATCATACTAATCAGCTTATAATTGGCCAAAAAGGTCAGGAAAGGTGTAAGTCTAGGGAAAAACAACCAAGTCAGAATTGGTTTACCACTAAATAGAGCAAGAGACAAAATTTTATAGAGAGCTTCTCTTTTGAATGATTCTTAGGTGTATTAACACAAAGAATCTCCAGCCACAAGGCTATTTTGGATATATGTCTCTGTGTGGTCACCAGATATTTCAGTCAATGCAACACATTCTTGTTAAATTGAAATCAATACCTAGAGAGTGCATAGTTTAAAAAAAACAAAAAGTGTATAATTTAAGCTAAAGTTTATAAAATACCTAACTGAAGACATTAGTTCTTTCCAAAAACCATACTTCAATAACCTATTCCTCCCTAGCAACTGAATGATAAGACCAAGTTTGTACACTACCTTAAAGAAGTTAAGAAGCAGAGGAAATAAGACAAAAACCTCTATAAAGATACATTATATCTCACAAACCAAAGTTCTCAATTCAGTGAAAATAGCTGTTAAGTTTTAGCAAAGAGAGAACATTACAAGAAAGCTGTTAATAACAGCAATCAACCACAATTCTTTCCAGTGGAAAGGATGCACTGCTCCTCTTGAGGCTTAATATACTCAATTAAAACACAATCTAATCACGGTACTGCCTACTGTAAGGATCAGGAAACCGTGGCTGGCTGGCTAGCCAGGCAAATCATGCCTATCTCCTCTTGTTGTAAAGGAAAAATCATTGGGACACAGAAAATCTTTTATTTATGTTTCCTCTATGGGTGGCTTTGTATGACAAGGCATAGTTGAGTCATTACGACAGACTGCTGGCCCAAGAAGCCAAAATATTACCATTTGGCCTTTTAGAGAAAAAGGTTGCTAATCCCAGTTTATCCTAATTAACTTCAAATGCATACAAAAATGTTTTTACTAAGTAAAACCACAATATAAAGAATGCAAATTAAGATATAAACCCTTTTTATTTAAGTAAGTTACATTTTGACAAGACTCAATGTTAAGTTGTTGTTTTTATGTCATTCAGAGGATTTTCCACTGTAAATATACTATACATTGTTCTTGAAAGCCCAAGTCCAGGAACTACTACAACTCAATAGCAAAAAACAAACAAAAACGAATAATCCAACTAAAATGGGCTAAGGAACCAAATAGGTATTTCTCCAAAGAAAATATAAAACCGAACAATGGGTTGTGAAAAAATGCTCAGGATTTATCCTGGAAATTGAAATCAAAACCACAATGAAATATCACTTCACCAAGACACTATCATAAAACCCAAACCAAGACAAACACAACACAACAAGTGTTGGCAAGAATGTGGTGTTTATCCAAAAGATTGAAATCAGGATTTCAAAGTGATATTACCTCTCTTGTGTTCCATGCCGCACTATTCTTAATAACTTGGATGTGGAAATAATCTAAATGTCCAATGTCAGATGAATGGATAAAAATGTGTTATATGTATGTGATGGAATAATACTCAGGCTTATAAAAGAAGGAAATTCTGCAATATGTGCAAAATGAATGAACCTTGAGGACATTATGCCAAGTGAAATAAACTAGTCCAAAAAGACAGATACTTACATGAGATATCTAAAAGTAATTTCACACACAGTGGAATTGTGGTACCAGGGGCTGGGTGGAGGGAAAATGGTGAGTTATTAATTAGTAGGGGTCAAAGTTTCAGTCCTTAAACTGAATTAGCTCTAGTAATCTGTTGTACAACATTGCACAAGAGTCAATAATTAGAATAAGTGCAAGTCCAGATTCAAATATCTATTTGTTTACAAAATTTCAATACATTATTTTGCATTACTCCTCATTATGCATTCTATCTCCAGTCATATCTACACCTCTCCAAACTTCTACTCACCATTCACCTTTATATTCTGGGCTTTTAGACCCACTATTCCCTACATCAGAAGATGATCTAACACAACATCCTGCACTCTGTGGACAGAGTTGGCATCACCATCTATGGTGACTCCATTGGGACCTAGGTCTATTAGTCACATATAGCATATCATAGCTTTTACTGAAGATATTCAAAAACTCTATATCACCTAACAATTTCCTTCTCTTGCTTCAACTATGCAATGGCCTCCTCTCCCTGATACCATCTCTCCTCTATTCAAGTTTTCTACATAGTAACCTAAGTGATCTTTTCAAAACATAAATCAGAGCATATCACTCCTTTTGGGTAAAACCAAGAAAGACTCTTCTCAGTACCTGGAACTCAAGCTCCTTATCTTGGACTGTCACATCCAGCATGGTGGGCCCTCCCTTTCTCTTCAGTTAGCAACTCCTAATTCTCTCCCTTGAGTTACACTGACCCTTTTGAGTTACACTGGCTCTCTTGGTTTCAATGACCACATTAAGCTTATTTGTACTTTAGTTGTTTTGTTGTAGTTGCTTGCTTTGCATACAATATTCTTCCCACCGAATAATGGCTGGCTCCTTTCAGCTAAGTGAACAGTATAAATGCTACCCCTTCTCTGATATTATATGACCCCTCAGCCTACAGTAAATTTATATGAACTCCAACACATTGCTTCCCTGCAGAGCCTTTATTGCTATCTGATGTGTGTGTGTATGTGTGTGTGTGTGTGTGTGTGTACACATGTAAGTTATGATCTATTCCTTCTTACTAGAAACTTATGGACCATGAACACTGGGATCTTGAGATTCCTAGTATCATGAAGAGTATCTGGCACATAGTAGGTATACAATGAATATTTGTTGAGTGAATACTCTGTTTTGCATTGCATTCTACAAAAGTCACATAGTATTCTTTATTTACAAGGAGTTTACAGCCTATTTGATAAGATAAAGTAAATACTTATAATTAGGTAATCCTTAGGCAGTTTACAAGTTAACTAATATGTGCATAAAGATGGCATTTAACTAGGTACATAAGGACAACTGTTGTACATGACATTAAGCAGGAAGAGATATGTAGAGACTGAAATCAGCAGAGCCTGCACCTAGAAGAACACTGACCTACTAGAAATTATTGAAGAGCCTCATCACTGGGATCTAAATGGGTTATTAAGAGACAATAAAGAAAAGGAAATCTTATAAGGCTTGGAGCCTCCTGGGACTACTAATCCAGTACCACCTTTGTCACTACAATGAGTTATATAAAAGTATTTAATGTCATATATATCAGAGTGTAATTAGCCCTCTCTTCTCCATTCTCTAATGAGAAAGAGAGTGAAGCAATTTTCAAATGATCTACAAAAGCAGGAATCTGTGTTTGCTACTTGAGGGATGAAGAATTGTACCAGAGTCTTTGCATTTGGGAAATAAAACATAAATAAGGCCTCTTCATATTTATTATACTTACATTTCTAAAAGTTATTACAAACCTGTTGATTAGATTGTTGCTGGCTTCAGGGGTTTTGTATTGAGGGGAGGGCTGAGCAAAGTAATTATTCTAGGGAAGTAGAGGGCTTATGATATACAATACAATCCTCAGGCTATTTTTGAGTGCTTATTTTAGATAATTTTGTTACTGGAAAAACAAAGTCTAAGATTTAAGGACAAGTAAATGGGGCAATACTGTAAACTTTGGTGGTGAAAGAAGCCATCTTAACTACACTGCTTTTTAATCTTCCTGAGTCTTTTTCAGCTCACAAGGTACCCACCTTGCTTATGGGGAATCACTCCTCCCCAAAGTGCTGACTGTTCTAAATTTCATTACCATTATTTAATAAACTTTTTATTATAAACTTTTGAATTGATTGAGAATGGTATCTAAATACCGATGAGTTAGCTATTGTGTTTTAATAGCCTTTTTGCTATTATTGGACTTTTTTTTTTTTTAAGGCACTACTCTCTATAAAATCAAGTCACACAAAACCCAATTGGACTTAAAGCAATTAAATGGAAAAATAAATACATAATGTTTTCTAGTATTTTTATTTATTTTTTCTTTATAATTCAAAAAATGAAGTATCCTCCACTTTGCTGTCTATTTTTCATGTCTAGACTTTAGTAGTTATTAGTTCTTGAGCGTATTCAACAAATATTTCTGAATGTCTGCGATGTGTCAGACATGTGTTAGGTGAAATGGATGTCATGATAGACTAGTGGAATAGGTTGCCACCCTCTCCAAATTTATAATGTAGTAGACAGTCAGAAAGATAAAAAATGATATTAAAAATAGGATGCTGAGAAAGACAGTACTGGGAAGTGGGCTACTACTTACAAGGAAATGACACTGAAGCTTAGACAAGAAGATGAAGAATCCAAGAAAAAACATGCTGGCAGAAGACTAGCTATAGTGGAAATATGAGTTTCTTTAATGGAGCCAAGTATCTGGGCATTAAATATCTGGGTTATGGTTCTAAACCTACAGTGGATATTCAATCTCTCTCTCATATATGCTTTATATTTTGATTTTTATGTCAAGGATGAGTGCAGTTCAGATTAAGAATAATTGAAATTCAATTTTCCAGGCTTTTCTTCCCATGCAGATCATACTGGTGGAAGTTGAAAAAGCTATTTCATAAGCCATAATGCAAGTTCAACAGACTGGATACTCCCATGGATGAAGAATATGTGTAATCCTTACAAGATACTTACCCTGACCTCATGACAAGTGTCCAAATCAAATTTAAAGTTCAGAAGTTTTTCTTAATAAGAAAAGTACAGGTGTAATTCCTACTTGAGTAGATACAATAAAAGTTGAATAAAAGTATTGATCAACAATTGTAATTTGATGACCATTCTGAAATATTCAAGGGGCTACATTCTAGGTTTTGACATGCATCAACATGGCCAGAGTTAGTAAACAAAAAGTTACCAGTGGATGGTTAAAATCAATTAGAACTTTTAATTGTAATGTGGTGCTGCATATTCACTCTGAATGAAATTCAGCATATCCTGAAAATGGGAATTAAAAGCAATCATATTAAATGATTTATCAAGAAGACAGGTAACCACAGGAGGGCTACAAAAGCTTTAAGAGATGTGATGTATCATTCATACATAATGAGACTGTAGTAGATTAAATTGCTTGGCCCTATTATACTTCATGATTTGACTATGATTTAAGTACCCATTTATTACGCCCTTTTTACAGATAGATATAGTAAGGATCCAAATCCTTAGATTTTATTCATTAGTGAAGGGTAAAAAGATTTTTACAATTATTCTTGTTACAAAGTGTATGATGATGCAATACAAAAACTCAGTCCTAGAATTAGAGGACACAGAATGTTAGGTAAGACATAAAAACATCAAGCTCTGGGCCACAGCTGGGCCTTTCGCCATAGGTTCACAAGAATAGTGAAGCAAGCCATGGTGTTAAGTGCTGTGTATCATCCAGAAGCTTGCTCATGGTACAACTCATTGAATATTCTGTATCTTATTCCAGCTTTTATCTTTACTAAGACAGAAGGGTAGATCATTTAAGTCAGGTGTATATTTTAGGGCATACTTGGTTATGATTAATGGAATTATCAAAAGATATACTCACAACTTATAGTTTTCTGCTGCTATCACATTAATTCCATCCTTGATAACACCAAAAATCAAGGTAAAATCATGGTCTAAAGATTATTTAACCTGATAATTAGCATAAGTGAAAATCAAACATGTTTATAAAACCTCAAAGACAGATAATTTCTTATTCACAAACTTGATTTGAATTGTAATTGACAGGGTTGAATAAAAGCTAGATGTTGATGATTAAAAATGTTAGACTAACAATCACATGATAAAAAACTTTGTGAAAATTCTAGACTTAGGTAACCTCATAGATTTGGGGAGTCATATCAGCTAGCAAATGATAACCTCATTTAAGCCTCATGGTAATTATTGGAAGAGACAGGACCCATGTTATTTTGTCCACATTCTACCATACAATCACACCACTGATGTCACGCCATGTCACAAGGATTAGCTAGAGAGATAAGAAAAAGGAAAACACATTTGCTACCAGAGAGTAGATGAAGAAAGTCAAATTTTATATAATGACAAGAGACCTCTAGTGGGAGCTAGGAAGAAAATAGTGATGGTGAGCAGGACTTTGTATTTTGTGTTTTCATAATGGCTTTCTAAAAACCATCTGGTCTAAGACAATATCTGAAGACAAAACACAACTATAGTTTTTAGTCCTGTTTGTGCACAGAATTAAATACATGCATACGAAAGTCCCAACTGCATTCAGCAGCCTGCTACGATAATTTTTATGTCTAGCAGGAACAATCATACTTGGACCAAAAGGTTTACACAGGATTATTTTAAGATGAAAACAGCTGTTTTCAGAGTAGTTAACGAGAGTAAAGATAATTATTAAATAGTGATTGTCATTTTGGGATGCAGAGAACTGGTGGCACTTTCGGGATATCACTATTTACAATCCAATTCAGAAAAATGGACAGCAATGTTGGCTGGATATATTTTCTAATAATATATATATTCATGCCCTTAGTTCTAATAAATAAAGCTAGGGTCTTAATACATTTTGTTTTTAATAGTACAAGTGAAATATTCCATGAGAATAAATGCTTTCTTTTCAGAGAATTGCTTCCTGTAACTTTTTTGCATTTTCTGCTCTCTCAATGCCAGTTCCAACATAAGTCATTGGTACAGAAGTAGTGCTCCTGTTGGGATTTCTTTAAATGAGTCCAGATGGTACACTCAGTCAATAAGTGATATTACCAGCTTTCAAGAAGAAAGATTTTATTCTCCTCCTTTTCTTTCCTGTTATAAGCAACTAACTCTGAGTTAACTCAACATTGAATTTCTACAAACTTCACTTTTTATTCCTGAAAATATCATCCCATGTGTTATTCATAAAATAGATAAAAACATAACCTATTCTTAAGGTAAGATAATGATCTGATTTTCAAGAACATTCTGTTTCTTAAAAGGTGAAACATTTATCAACACCTTGTAGTCAAAACCAGAGTTACTCAATAATAGAACACTCAGACCCACTGCAGTGAATTTTTGCCTCAGCAGATTTAGACCCATTTAAGCAGGTTAAATAATCCATCTTTTGGGTCCTATGAGATGTAACAAATTTTGAAAGTCACATATTTTTTTAAAAGAAAAATAATTTACAACCGAAAAGAAAAAAGAATGGAAAGAAGAAAGAAGGGAAAGAAAAAAATCTCTAAATGATTATGAGTTGGTAATGTGGTATGAACATGATTACAGGATTCATATTTTCATAATATTTATAAAAGAAAAATATAAAGGCAAACTTAAAGACATGCTTTAATAAATTATACTCATGCTGTACACCTTCCTTAGATGAAGCTAAATGCAAAATTAAAATGCATGATATGCTTAACTTTTCCCCATGTTTCTAAGTGAGATTTGCAGTCAAGTAAATGGATGAATGCAAACAGAATTTAATTCAAAAGGAGATTTGTAATCTTAGATCTCCATGTCTCTAACAGGGATGATTAAATATTTTGGGGGAGGGGAACTGAGGTGGATCTTGGCTAAATTTAGCACTAAAGAAATGATATAAACATACATTCAGTTGAAAAATCTTATTTTAGAATTAACAGAAGAGATAACATTTTTAAAATCAGCTAAAGCCAGAGCCGAGCAAACCCTTTCTCTGGTAGAAATCAGGATTGCCTATCAGCAATTATAAAAACAATAACATCGACCTTGAATCAGCTTTAAAGGTCTTCGTTCACAATTATATTATCAGCTTTATGAATTTTCAGTTGCTATCTCAGCCACAAATTCAATAAATGCAGAGTTGGTTAGTAATGGGAAGACAGTTATTTTAACTGTCTCACTGAAAAAGGCATTTTCCATGTTAACAATGACAGCTGTTTCAAATTCTGCTCAGCAACATTTGACGAAGATTTCCAACAGCTCAGGTAAACAACAGTAAAAATTCAAAATCAAATTCAGTCAAAACTAGAGCTAATTTAAATAAATTATGTCTGTAATCCTAGGAAATCAATAGTCAGCTAAAAGGTTTTTATAACTTGAATTTTTTCATAATGTTCAAGACTTTCCTTGAAATATTTTTTTTTCTCATCTTGAGAATATAATTTCATTTCCTCTTCTGTACTTTAAACATAACATCTAGCAACAGTAGAAAAACCCAATCAAAAAAGAGCCCTTGTGTGTAGTTATTGTAATTAACAGATTCAATATCTATTACCGCCAGTCAGGTATCATAGCAACCTTGTAGTGCTGAAAACTGCTAGAAAACTCTTCAAAACCAGCAAGACTGCTTTAGGAAAATAACACTGGAGACAACACTGGTTGTCAACATCTGTGGGTGTTGCCATGGGCACAGTCACAAAGGACTCTGCCATCTATACAAAAAGGTAAACACAGAGAAGATGGGAGGGATGAAGAAGACAAACTGATAAGAAAAATCACAAAGAAGAAATAATTGGGCTCACATGTACAATAGGCACACGATTTTGAGTCTGTTTTATACTAATTCTATTCTACTGAGTAAGAGAATCCAAATTCAACTTAGCTGTCATTGTGACTAAACATGAACCAGGGTTTGAAAATCATATCCTAAAACTCCACATTCGTACCATTATCACGGGTCTTAATTTGAAACTCCAGTGAATTGCATTTAAAACAATATTTAAACTTCCACTTATAAACCGTTGATGGTCGTTTATAAATCTACAGAAGGGAAAAGAACAGGTTACTATGAACAAGAACCCAATATTGATTTTTCAGCGGTGCAGTAAGGCATCTCCATTCTATGTGGCTGCTGTCAAAGCCACTCTTTAACAGCTGGAGTCAAATTGCACTATTTACAGCAAGAGCCCTTGTCAAGTGGACCATAAGTATCCTAACAATACACTATTCAAATGGCACTTTGCCACACAAATTGCTGACTTGATGAATAACCTATGTCAATGACTAAGGCCAATATAAAAGTTTCATTTTTATGAGAGGTTTTACATTCACACATTAAGTAAGCTTTCTTTGAAGAACTATTAGGCTATATATTTCAGGCCTTTGGACGCTGAAAATAATTAAAATCTGTTTAAATACATCAAGGGAACTTGACAACATTAATATGGATCTGGTGTTAACTACATTTGTCACACGAGTCAGAACAGTGTCCTTCTGTTGCTGGCACTCCCCGCCGGCACGTGCAGCACAATGTGGAACTCACATCAGCCGTGCACCATGAAATAGAAGCATTCTCCTTTTGTGCCTCTGATTTACATGGCCAACAAATGTTTAGATACAAGCCAGCCTTTGAAGTCCTGTGAGGAAATTCGGAGTGGCTTCTGTTTGTGAGGCAGACAGCTGGAGTTACTTCATGGTGTGTTTCCTACTTGTCCCAGTGACTAAGACCGCCTCAGTTGCTTTGAAACAAAGCTGTAATCTGCTTCTCATAGTTTTCCTCATGACTGAGGTCGCTTTAAAAAAAAAAAATTTTTTTTCAACTTGGGCCACAGAGAAAAGGGACATTCTTTATAAAGAAGTTATTTTTTAAGCTTGTTATGTATTATAGAAGTCTTTATTTAACTTAGAGCAGTTAAAATTATTTATAAAAGACTTATGAGAAATGGCTACACATTGCCAAAAATTTGCATCATTTCAAATATAGTCATACAGGAAACTGCCTTGTAGACTTCTCCCCTATTCTGTATTTGCCTACCCTGTGTTACTACAAAGGGTGTTACCATTTAAGCACTAAAGTTTTAAGCTGGGATTCATTAAATCAGAGTACTTAATTTTAATCTAATGCTTACAGAAAGAAATCATTGTATTTTCATTGAGTGCTCTCATGTTTAATAGGAAGTCTATTTTCTTCCAAATTGTATAAAATCAATGCAAGATATTTTCCACATTAGAAAAATAACCATATATTGTTTATTAAACATCCAAAAGAACAGAACCCAAATTAATTATCTGTCAAAAAAGTGAGAAGTGTCATGCAACATGGAAGATTTATGCTTACAAAATGCAATTATTTTCAAGTAGATACTGTTATTTTTTGAAGTGATACAATTTGATAATATAATTAAATAAAAAGTAAATTAAGCCACAAGTTGTAACATTACAATTATGAATTACCATTTAATATTTACATGTAAATTTACAGGTGAAATGTTCAAATATAATTACTTGGGAATTTTACCTGTTCATTTTGGTTATTTTTGGGTGTCATAAAATATGAAAGAACTAACTTTTCATTCTGATAAGGTATAGGTAGTAGTGGGATCCAGTTTTTGATGTTCTAACAAGGCACCATCTGTGTCTTACAAGAGGTCGTAGTTAAAAAAATACAGTCATATTTCTAGAAAGCTCAGCCAGAATGGAAATAAATGCAAATGTATTCTTTAATTATAATCAGTTTTTCAGTTTAAAAAAAGGTGAATATATAAGTGCATTATTTAAAGAAAATTCCATTTTAAAAAGTTCATTTGGATTGGGAGCCATAATTTGTACATTTGTTTTTCACAAAGGATGGTTTTCAAATAGATATGAGTTCCTAGTTTCTGTAAGAGAATAGACTTGATATAGGGTCTTTTGGGTTACACTCTACCTGGTACATAAGATTAGGATGAATTGCTATATTAAAACTTTAGATATGGAGGGGAAATAGGAAGCACTGACTCTTTTTGACTATGACCCCCAGTCCAGACAGGACAGGAGAGACCATGAGCTGGCAACCTAGAACCAGTGCATGAACTCTGGTCCACTGCCTGTTTTGTAAGTGGAGTTTTAGTGGAATACAACCACACTTGAAGAGTTGTCTATTGCTGCTGTTGTGCTTCAACAGCAGACTTATGTAGGTACCACAACAAAGATCTGGCCTGCAAAGCCTAAAATATTTACTATTTGGTTCTCTACAAAAACTACTTAAACCTGATCTTGTTCACCAGGGTTCAATACAAATAAAAAGCAAATCACAAGTCAGGTTTGTAATTTTAAATTGACATATTAAAAAAAGGAAATGGGTGAAATTGACTTTAAAAATATGTTTTATTTAACCTTACATATGATAAATATAACCATTTTAACATGTGGTGCTGGCTGGCCATAGTTCAAGTGCTCAACAGCCACATGTGCTTAATGGCCACCACATTAGGCAAAGCTCTAAATAAGCAACCAGGGGAGCTGAGACCCACTCTAGAGATAAAGTCAGCTCAGCAGAAGGCATTCCCAGGACATTACAATGGGCCTAAAATGTGGCAGTTAACATAATCCTTCTTTTCCTTTTACTCACTTTTCAGGCAAAAAAAATGCAGAATTTAGGAATTTAAAACCAACCAATCCCAGACAAAAAGGCCTTTTCTCCTTGAAATACAAGAAAGCTACAAAAATTTCGCCATGTAGAAATGATATTAACAAGGATGTTTATTCCCTACTTTGAAGTTAAATTCCTCCCACTGCAATTTATACAGGGTTCTATCTTGTTTTATCCTCAGCAGTATCTAAGAAAAGCAGCTTCCCATCACTAATATGATATCGTATTCCATTAAATCCTTTAAGACTCTGACCATCCTCTCCTATCTCAAAGATTTTTCTTTGTCTAGCTGCACAAATTCAACTTCTCTAACATTTCAGATTGGACCCATTTTCAAAGTGTTTTTTTTTTAAATTTTTTATTGTATTTACTGTTTTCTTTTAAACCTCTCCCCAAATCTTAAGCACTTCTTTAAATGAAGGAAGAAAAACTGAATATGACATTCTCGAAATGTCCTAATGTTGCCAAACAAAAATCAATCATTCACTCATGTGTTTGACATGCTAGTCTTTTGTTTCATTAGTTCAACCTATTATTAGAGTATTTTACTTGTATCTCACTAAAACACTTGTATCTCATACACACACACACACACACACACACACATACACAAATCCTGAAATATAAAGTAAGCTTAGACACCCAGAATTTCATGGGCTTACTATATTTCCACCTATAAAATGAGCGTGATTTAAATCCTCTTTTTGGAAGTTGATTTTTTTCTTCTGAAAATTATGCAAGCATTTTGCTATGTGAATAACAAGGAGAACGGGGCACTTAAAAGCACCTTTGAATTTCATACTTATCAAGGTTGTAAATTAAAGAAGATTAAGATAAAACAATCTAAACAGTCTTAACTCTAAGAAGATGAAATGTTAAAAGAACAAATTAATGATAGGTAACGAAGATACCTAGTACAAAACTGGAAAAGATATAACTTAGAAAACAAATAAAAATATCTGTAGTTAACATTACACACAGTAACAACAGAAGTATAGATGTAGAACAAAGGAGGTGACAGTCCTGTTGAATTCAGTTCCTCTCCAATTATAAAAAATAAAGGTTGGAAACTGTAGTCATCTAAGGTAAAGGGCATCAGTTAGAAAATAAAGTTGAAATCAGCCTATGAGTAGAAGACAATGACTCTGGCATTTTATTGCTTCCTGAAGTCAAGAAAGATAAGAAAGTTACAAATTACATTTAAAAAATGAAATTTATATATACTATCATTTCTACCTAAAGGGTAGCTCTGAGGTTCTCCAAGAAACTGAAAGAAATAGCAATCAGTTTACCTTCTGGGAATTAAACTAGTAAAATTGGCACTTGAATGAGGTTTCCTCCCACAGATCTTAAGCATCTGAAACACACAGGTCAAGAGACATTCAGCTCTCCCCAACCATTCCTGCAGCCTTCGCACTGACACACACAGTCTACTGAGAGCAACAAGGCAGCCTCCGGACAGGAATGTGTGTCCTTCAGCCCTCACTGGCTGCACTTTATTTACCCCAACCTTATATGTGTGATTCAATTTCCCACCTTATGTTCAGTTGTGAATGTTAAAAGTTTCATTGTATCGATGCAATTTTCCTTTAAAAATAACTCCTTTTAAGTTAGAAATAAAATAAAAAAAAAAACAGATTCTGACAACCTAAAATAAATGACTAAATAAGAAAAGGGGGAAAAAAAATGTTACATAAGTACTGAACTTAGCATCTGAAGGAAGAAGGTATAAACAAAATAGGTTAGTCTAAATAAAATAGTAAGAAGAGAAATACAATCTTTGGGAATTTTTCATTGTATATCAGTCTTGACCAAGGAATATAGTAGCGTGATGGGCTGAAAGAGTTGACTGTATTTGACTCAGAGCTCAGTGAACCCTATGGCTCTGACTTCATGTTCATTAATGTGCCTTTATGGTAATTGGTGCTGTTCCAGTCTCTGTGTTAGAGGATGGACAGAATTCCAGTTATATTGGCAATTGTAAAATGAGTGTTTTTCTTGTTTATATATTCATTTTTAGGTGTTTGGTTATGTTACACAGTTCTTAAATTCTGACTCAGTTGACAAATTCTGGACTCCGATAAAATCTAAATCAGGTCTCTAAATCTAAAAGTGTGATGATTATGTACTAGCACCCTGTTACTAGCTCTGCTGCTCTGAGACATGGCTTGGACAGCCACTTGGCCTTTCTTGATGATAACACATCCTTTACCACTAACTATATATGTACACATGAGATAAAAGATGGTCTTATTCAAAATTGTTATTAATGGTATTTGAATACCATTAAAATAATGGAAAATACTAATATGTCATTCATCAGCTAAATCTTGACTTAGAAATCCTGTTTCCAACATGTCCTTTAAATAATTTTAATGAAAAAAACTAAAGTTAATAGATGAACATAAAAAACAACCATACATTAAGCCATAAGAAAACAATAAAGCATGATGCAGCCATTAACAAATAAAATTTACATATATTAGATAACATTATGAAAATATGTTTACGTGAAGATACATTAGATATGTGCATATAAATGGCATGGTTCAAACATGCTGAGGAGATAACTCAATGAAGTAAAGAAGAAAAGATGGAAAACAATCTCTTAAATAAAATGACAATATCATGTTTAAAAGTGAAAAACAATCAAGGTAGTACAAATTTCTGGTTTATGAGAGTAAATGCAAATTTTATCATTGTTTATTAACTAAGGCTTGGAATCCTAAAGAGGTGGGGAACCCATAGATGCTGAGTATATCAAAAGCATTGTCCATGCAATGATTTAGTTGATAATTTCTTGTTTATTTGCAAATATATGTTTAAAAGAGGTCAAATAAGCTCAATGGAAAATTAAGTTGGACACACACTACAGAATGTAACTTTTCCTCCTCTTTGAAAACCATGTAGAATTTGATTTAAATTTTGATAAGCCAGAAACCTATTGTGTCAAAAATAATAATGCCATAGCAAGGATAATATTCATTCAAAAACTGTCCTAATTCACCCAAGATCACTTGGCAGATTCAATCATCTCTTAGTTCCTATTTTTGTGGCTTAAGTGCCACCATGTATTTATGAATGCATATTACTTCTTTCTCAAGTTGATAATGTTCTTGGTGAGCAGCAACTTGATTTGAACTTACCTTACATGAAGACTCCACCTGCAGACCAGGGCAAGGTATTGGCCCAAGCTGGTGGGAGCTGGAGGATCTCTGTTCTATACTTTTGTGCTTATGTGTCTCTGAGGCAACTGAAAGTGCAGGTTCAGGCTTTAGAAGCTGCAAATCATCACAGCAATTAAGAATAATTCTCGCTCTTTCTCCTGTCTCATGTCTTTCCAAAGTGCCTGGAAAACAAGAGTAGGAATAAAAATCTAAGCAAAATATTTATCCTCGTAGAATAAAAAGACAGAACACAAAACACTCTTAACCGAAGAATCGTAATTCTTTAAGTTATCATGTCTGATTATCTTCTTGAAACACCAAACAAACCAGTCTGGGAGATTTTTCTAAATTATTCAAATCACCCTCTCCCAAAGTGAAATTAAAGACTTGAAAAGCTTGTCTTCCTTCGTGTGCTTTTTCAACTGCTGAAATCAACAAGACATTCAATAGTCTTTAACAGTGAAATCTCTTATTTATTATACAGTATGCAAGTGATCAATAACAAAGAGCGATGGAATATTTTGGTGCTGTCCCCTAGTGTTCCAAATCACAAATAACAGAGTCAATAGCAGTCGGCTTGGACACCAGATTGACAATGTTTCTGTTGGTAATATATAATTTGAATGATTAGGATAAATAGGAATACAGATGTTTTGTTCTTTTTCCCGTCTCATGTCTTTCCAAAGTGCCTGAAAATGCCTCACCGCTTTGGTCATTGCAGTTTTTATTGTTGGTATGTTGTTATTATATCTGTTAGGTTTTATTTCTTATATTTTTAGAAGGGAAAATAAATCCCTCGACCTCTGATATTCTTCCAGTTCCAGAAGAGGTGCTGGCAAGTCCAAATGAGAGTTAAAAAGGGGCTGGCAAGTCCCAGCTCCTTTAAAATCTAATGGCAATGCAGGGGCAGGAAACATCTGAAAACTAATTTGCTACAGTATTTAAAAGGACAAGCATAAAATAGAGCAAAAGTGTCAGAAAATAATTAACAGATAGTTGTATTTTTACAAAATATGATACCATGCACTCAGGAAAAACTCAATCAATGAAATAATCATGACCTCTATCTCATGAGTTCATTTGCCTTATTAGTACTATAACACATTTTCCTCCAATTGAATAAAAATGCAAAGGGAAATAAACTTGATAAATAATACCTAAATATGGATTTCACATACTCCTTTTCTACTGCTGAGAAAGAAAGCTATGTTATTTAAGGAGAAAGATTATTAATTGTTATTGATAGTAATAAGAGAATATTAACTAAAAAATTACAATAAGAAAATAGTAATATATACTATAAACCATGATGGCTTCAGATAGGTAGATAGTTTCGAAGATTAGAAATCCCAATTCTTCCTTATTTCTCCTTCTTTCTTTCAAATTCTTCCTTTGCAGAAACTAAACTACCATTAGTTGGTATGTTGGATTCTGAACCAGTAATAGCTACCATGCTAATCTTGCAGACAGAATTTTAGTCTTGACTCTCTTATAACAATATTTTCTCTTATAATTTTTCTATATTCATAAATCAACATCTTTAAAATATTAAACTTATGGACATTCTCTTAAGCTTTCATTTTACATCAAGATTGATATTTTCAAAAAAGGAAGCTGGCAACATCAAGAAAATCTTTTCTTTCAAGAATGAGAAAACTTCCTCAAATCAAAGATACTAGTTACTACAGCTTCCTTTAAAATTAATGCATTCAAGAACTTTTAACTGTTTCACCTGTAAAATTCACCATCTTTCTAAGAAGTCTAAGTTGGAACACAGGGTCAGATATTTTCTTCTCATAGGTTTTCTGCAGTTCATCAAAATATGATGTTTTAAAAATATTTCAAGATGTTCTTTTTTTCGACAGGGTCTTGCTATGTTGCTCTGGCTGGTGGACACAGACTCCTAAAGCTCAAGCAATCCTCCTGCCTTAGCCTCCCTTGTGGCTGAGACTATATAGAAGTGCACCACCATGTCCAACTTTTGAGGATTGTTGAAAAATAATTTAATGCACTTTAACACATGGCTCATGTGCCTTATACTATATATGTATAAGGCACATTTATGTATTGATATGGTTTATTTTATACTATCTTACACAAGTACAACTATTTCTTATAATTCTTGCATTTTTCAGTAATGACAATAGCTCACCTAGAAACTTGTATTCACACACAGATAACTAATCTGCTCCAACATCTACTCTGCTATTTACAGTGACAAATGTTAACAATGTTTTGTAAATAAGAATGATTCAGACCAGGAGTACTTGGAGCTCCCTGAAAATCTAATAATAGTACAGGAGCAGGAAACATATATAAAAATTAATTTGCTACAATATTTAAAACAAAAAAACATGCTATTTTCACTAATAAGTAAAAATATCTCATTTTAACAAAATATTAAACATTCGACTTTGTGAGTAACAGTTTCTATTATGATTAATTAAAAAATATTTGAAATATTATGGATATTATTTTGTTTCAAAGAACCAATTTAAGCACAAATGTGACATAATAAGTGTTAGAGTCAATTTCTTTAAAAGTTATAGAGACAAATTTAAAAAACGACATATTCAAAACAGTAATTTGATTTTGCAATAAGTCCAACACAATAGCTTTTGAAAGCCCTTAGTCAAATTCTGATAATGGTTAGAGATTCCCATGTGTGCTAGTTATCATTTTATCGTCCCCAAATTAGATCCAAATTCACCCTTTATTACCTGCTCTGGGAAAGTGGATATGAATTCCATGAATATTTTTCCTTTAGTGGATAGTACAATGTGAACCTTTATGAATAGAGATTGATGGAAAGGTCTAGCAGAGGAAAGGGTTTTTCCTTCTTGGTTTGGTGTTCTCTCTTGCAACAGAGCTTCCTAAGCACCAAGTTCCTTTGTCACATTCTTTGGGCAGTTCTGTAAACTTATTAGTGTTTCTAATAAGACAACTTTCTGTAAACCGCTCTAGTTGGCACCTTAGAGGGCATATTCCTGTAAAGTTCCACCAACACCCCACCATGGCAGCTTCTCTGCAATCTAGTAACAATATCTGTACCTTCTTCAGCAACTTCAGGAGCTTAGCCTTGGGTGGGGGGAGTGAGCGTCTCTTCCTTGGTCAGGCTATCTCAGTTCTAGGACTAGAAGTTGTTTTTTAAATCTGGTATTCCTATATTCTTTAGAGTTCTTTTTACTTCTTACTAGTCCTTTTTTTCATATGAAAATTCTTTGTGATAGTTCACAATCCTTTATGTGAAATTTTCTCCTTAAATCACTATGTCACTTCTCCACCCTGAGTAGATCCTGATGGATATGCCCAGATAAATAACTTCTGATGCAGAATGTTCCTTTAACTATATTATGTTATTCATGGAATTTATGCTACTTCAGGGATATAGTTAAATTGCTAGAGGGAGTCTATATCTACAACACAAACAAGGAGGGAGGGCAGCACCATAAGGAGGAATGTTGGCAAGGAATGCTTTTGCATCTTTTTTTGCACTGGACAAGAGACAGAGTTGCTGCTTCCTGATGTTACAGAAATACCAGAAACTGAAGGTTTGATTATTTAATTCAAGTTCTAATTTCAAAAAAAACAAAAACAAAAACAAAAAACCATTTGCTTCCTAAAGTTAACTTAATGATAATTAGAATAGAATTTAACTTATACTTAGCCATTGGAATCAGTTTCAACATGATCAGAAAAGATGTCGAGACATGTAGGAGTGAAGCATTCCTAAAAGTTACGATACTATCTCTTCCCTCCAAGTAGATGTGCAAAAACACTGTAAACTGTAAACTCTATCTGGTCATTGCATAAAATGATTTTGAGTAAATAGTTTATATTTTCTATTGTTTATTTTATTAATATGAGTTTTGATACAATTTATTTTTGTTCTAAGCTATTCCTTAAAGATCGTGGCACTCAAAAAATTATAGTTATATTGTGTGCATGTACTAATATGTAACAATATGTAAGTATTGTGTACAAATATAATGCACCAAAGAAAAAGGAAAAAAGTCCCAGGTTTTTAGACCCTTTGAATTTAGGATTTTTAGATTAGGAATGCTAAATTGGTAAAGTCTATAAAAATATTTCCCAATTTAAAAATATATATAAAATCTAAATTCTGGTCACAAGCATTTTGGGTAAGGGATATTCAACCTATGATACATAAGAGAAAGGAGATAATCATAAGAAAAGAGACCTTAGAACACTTAACATCCTGATAAGCAATTCTGGATTAAGTTTTACGATCCAAAATTGGTTACCCCTCCTCCCCTAAAAAAGTCAGTGCATAAAAACAGAAGGACTGTCAAGATCCTAAACCCGTATGGACAATATTTTCACTTGTATATCTGCTTTCACTGTCATTTCAACACATCTAATAGCATCCATTAAAAAAATGTTTTAAGTTATAGCGTTCTAGTGGCCATGTGGGCAGCCCTGTGTCTAGCAGACGTTTTCTCTGTCCATCAAGATGGACACCAAGGTGACCTTGCAACAGGGTGGTTCAGAGCAGACTATGGCTCCCCACTGCTCTGTACTGAAATACTCAGTTCACTCTTACAGGATGTAAGACCTTCAGCAAGTTATTTTACATTTCTATGCCTCAGTTTCCTCATCTGTTTAATGGGGATAAAAGTAATTCCTACCTCACAGATTACTCAGAGGATTAAATTAAGTAAACATTTGAAGAAAGCTTAGAGGTTTGGCATACAGAGATCAAGCGTTGTGCTATATGACAGTGCCCTTTATTACATGAGAGTTTCTCAAACATACCTTATGGGTTTTTAATAAACCACCTTGGCTCTCTGGCTTTGAAATTTGCCTGAACCCAGCCCTGAGGTCACAGGGATATGAAGCTTGGGCTCCCCATCCTTCTTCCTGAGACTTTTACCTTTATAATCAGCCTTTCTCAACACACTAGGTTATAATCAAAATAAGGGTAGGATTACATATTTGACTTATTTTTTCATCCTTCTCAGTATATTAGAATGGGGTTTGGAATAAATTAAAGGCTAAATGGCACTCTTTAATGGATTATATGATCAGTACTCCAAAGATTTTTTTTTTTTCTCTTCTATGGCTACACTTCCGATTACAATTGAACTCCTAACCTACAAGTTTATTCTCACCTCCACTTTCTTCTATGTCATCCTCCCCTTGTGCATAAATTAGATTTTATTTTATTTTTCCCTCTAGAAAACAAACAAATCCTTCCTCCTACCTCTATCTCATCTTCTGGGTACTAGCTTGAATTTCCACCTTCTCAGAGAGGCCTTCCTCAAGTATTTGCATTGCTTTCTATTCCAGCTTCTCTACAGCACTCACCACATTTGTAACTGGTGTATTTCAGTTGCTTGTTTAGATTCCAGATGGCTTCCTCACCAGATGCTGAACTATTGGGCAAGTATGCATTCTATAAGCTTGGAACAAAGCAGGACTCAATAAATGTTCACTGAATGGACAGATTAAAATTTACCATTTCCCAGTAGGCAGTGGGGGAGGGGCAGCTATAAAGTATCAGAACATAGCAAGGTCTTAGGGTGGCAGGAGTTAATACCAACTGTGCTCATTATGACTTGGACTATAGGGTTCAAGAGAGGCCAATAGTAGACTAGGTGTATGCAGGAACCTGAGCCAGAAGCCTAGCCCAGCTCTCAACTATGATATGAGGCCATTCCTGAAACCCAAGAACTGGGGATTGGAGACTGCAAGTTAGTCTCTGAATATGCAATGTTAGCTTGATCTGTGCAGTTGTCTTTTTCTTCCCTGTGGATTGAGAAGCAGAATATATTGGTCAAATGAGGAAAAAACAAAACAAAACAAACAAAAAAAAAAAAAAACAAGAAAATGCAGAGAGAAGGAGGCAAAGATGGAAAGAGGGAATCAGAAAGAGGTGGTGGTTGAGGGAGACCTTGCAACTTTCTAATTTTGTTTTCAGTCTTTTCCTAAGGACTAGCCACTGATCTCTGTGAAACATACTTTTGAATCCTTACAATAAATGCCTCTTTCTGAAAAAAACACATCTACTTGGCTCCTCTTACTATCTACTTATACAGAGAGGATAGAGATGTTTCTATTGCCATACACACCAAGTTTGAGGATAGCCATTTAAATATGCATATAGAACTCCAGGTGAGATCAGAGCAGAAACAGAGGTTTAGGCATTATCAGTAGATGGGTGAGGATTAAATTCCAATAAAGAAGGCCAAAATGAAGGAAATTTGGAGTGAAATGTTTCAAGACACCAGCACAAACCCTGTAGCAGTTTCTGTACATCAAGAAGAAAGAAAATGTAAAAAAAAAAAAAAAAAAAAGAAGAAGAAGAAGAAAGGAAAGAGCCAGGCAAGGTGGTGCATGTTTGTAATCCCAGTGGTTTGGTAGGCTGAGGCAGGAGGATTGGGAGTTCAAAACCAGTCTCAGCAATGGAAAGACTCTAAGAAACTCAGAGAGACCCTGTCTATAATAAAATACAAAACAGGGCTAAGGATGTGATTCAGTGGTTGAGTGCCCCTGAGTTCAATCCCTGGTACCACTCCACCCGGACCCTCACCCTGAAAATAAAAATAAGGGAAGGACGACGATTCCAAAACTACTATAAGTCAGGATGTTGCCATAATACAGTCTATTCTAAGGCATTAGGATATCAATGTTTATAGGACACCTGCAGATTTTCTGTTTGTTTTTAAATAGAGCAAATAATCACAATGTGAAGCACATGCTATGAAATCTGATTTTGAAGTATTGGGCTATGTTAGGCAAGAAGTATTCATCACAAAGGATGCCTCCTTCAATTGTGATAAACAACAGCACAAGAAAAGAGAACACTTACAAAAATATTCCTTAGAGATGTAAAGGAAAAGGAAGGAGCAGCAATACTTACACTTTAATTTCCTTCCAGTCAGAAGGTCCTCCTTTGATTTTATTTCCATGGAAATTTGCCCAATATTTGGAGCATTTTCTACCTTGTACATAAATATTTTTTCAACCCCCACTGATATTTGCTTTCTACAACCAACAGAATTATCATAGCTTGCTACCAATTAATGGATGGCTTTAATATTTAGCTCCCTTAGTCAAACTTCCTTCTACCAGTTAACAACTAGTTTCACTGAGTTTGTCAAAAAAAAGGAATAGTTACTATCCCAAAAAGGAAAAAAAAAAAAAAAGGATTGAAAAGAAATCACAGATACCTGATGAATTCATTTCTAAATGAATAAACATAAATTAGGACTAAAAAACATCACCTACTGGATTTAAATTTTGTCGCATTAAAAGAAAAATTTCATTTACTTAAAAAGTATACATAAATAAATTTAAGATAGTGACTTTTTCCCCCCTCAGAACACTGTAGAAAGAATATCTCTACAGGACAATAAGATTCTCCTAGGTCACCAAAAGTGTATATAATGTAAACCAACAAATTTCCACTAAATACTCTACTTATTATGGTAATATGAACATATCAGAATTTATTAAATAATTCCCATTATGAGATTAGTAATGGATATACATTGTACTTATATGAACAAAGATGTGTAAAAGGACATACTGCAGGTAGGTCTTTTAACCAGGCATGCACTTTCTAACTGGTTATACCATGAGATTGGGCTGTAATTAATAACAGTTATATTTCAAAATAGCTCTCTCTAAAACAAGATTAGGTTTAAAACATGGTCTTGCTACCAGATTTGGTGATCAAATTCATAAAATCAGATTTCAACCAAACAGCTGACTGACAGTTATAACTGAATTCCACTATCAAGGAATTTGACCATTGAATCTTTTGTAAGATTTATCATTTATCTTCAGTTACCCATGAAGTTTGTTGCCTTCCTCATAGAGTTTATGGAGGTGGACCCAATGCCCCATTCCTAACAAAAGCATTTCATAGTTACTGCATTTTACACCAGAAAATATGAACATGATGGGTATTTGACCAAGGATAGGGACCTGGGGACGTGAAACTTAGCTAACCTGAACGAGAAATGAAAGTGTGGGGAAAAGGAATGCCTCTGAAAATATTAATTCAGGCATAAAGACACTTACCTTCATTCCTCAATATATTTGAATATAATAAATCTAGCTGTAATATAGACTGTTCAAGACATGGTTCATATGTATACTATATAAAGGCCCTAATAAGATTATACAGTCATGAGTGGTTCCACATCAACTTCTATACCTTAAGGGTATGGAATACATTCTTTAAAATTCCTTCACCCTTGTGAATTTAACCCCAGCTCTGACACACTCTCCAGCACATTCAGAGCAACACAAGTGCTTATCAGCTAGGCCATATTCAACCTTAACATCTAATTCTGACCATTGACCTCCAGGAAAACAGGATGGGGAGGGATATGACAGGCAAAAAAAAAAAAAAAAAAGGATTGAAACATACAGAGGTTTAAGTTTGTTAATTTGTATATGGATTAGAAATAATGCATTAATCTTGAACAAATTTTATACTAGTCATATATATATAAATATATATTTATATATGTATATATGTGTGTGTGTATATATATGTATATATATATATATATATATATACAACTAAATATATATATATATTTAGTTGTAATTGGACACTGTACCTTTATTTCATTTATTTGTGGTGCTGAGGATTGAACTCAGTGCCTTGCACATGCTAGGCAAGTACTTGACTGCTAAATCACAACCCCAGCCCCAAATACTAGTTTTCTTGATAAGGAATTTGCTTATAAAATGATTTTTCCTCTTAACATGTGATAACAATATAACATCCCTATGACTAAATTTTAATTTTTAACCCCACTCTGCAACTAACTATAATTTACAACCAAGTTAAGATGATGTTTGTAGAAAAGTATGATGTATTATGATACAAAGAATATATTTTTGTAATTAGTTGTCTCTCATATATGGAACATGAAAATTGTCTTGTTTCTAAATTTTGTAAAATGTTATTCACTCTGTATTGTTTACATTTTTATATAAGATATGCATATTTTTAACCATAAATTATTTCAAAAGTATATTTTGTTTATCCTGCTCTTCACCGAAGTTCAGATTGTTTATCCTCTTCAAGGATACACTATCCCTGAAGAGATATATCTATCTATCATTTATTCACTTCTAGTATCAATTAATTAGGTCACAATCTTGCAGAATTGATCTAGAGTTTCTCCTGGAAAGAGGAAGAGTATTGAGAAAGGAGAAATTAAGGTATACTCCCTTAAATAAGGTGCTAAATGAGGAGTGAACTCATATGGAGAGTCTTTATCTATCTATCTATCTATCTATCTATTATTGTTGTTCATTTTTGTGTTTGGAGGCCAGGATATGCTGGAGATAGGAGATAAAAAGCACTCTGACTTTGCGTCAGGGCAACAGTTTGCTGTAGGAAAATCATGGGTGACCACAGCTGCAGCAAGCAGGTCAGGGTTCATATTGAAAGCACCACCACCCTCACCATAGTCCCCTGTAAAATTCAATATCATGTCAATACCATGCAATCCAAAAATTCTCTCCTATCTCTTCACCTTTCCATTTCATGGACTCATTCACCTATGGGGTCTTCTAGAGACAGTTCTGCCCACCCAGCAAGGGAAAAGGCAGAATTCTAAGAATAATCTCTCACAACATTCATCATTATGTGATTTCACTCTCCTGTGACTATGATGGTAAAGCACTCTAGTGACTGTCATATTACATGGAAAAAAAGGGTTTCACAGATATAATTAAAGCATCTCATCAGTTGGCCTACTAAAAAGGAGACCGATCAAGCACACCAGGCCTTAGTGAGCCCTCTGAAAGTAGAGTTTCTCTAGATGCTGGAAGAAGGGGAAATTGGAGATTTGAACCAGGGAAGAGTTTATGTGTCGCTGCTGGCTTTGAAAATGAAGAAGGCCATGGACAAGGATCAGAGGTATCATCTAAGAAGTGAGAGAAAAATCTGGTCATAGCCAGAGGACTTCAGAACTACAATAATACATAACTAAATTCTGTGGCAGAATGAGTTTGGAAGTTAATTCTTCCCCAGAGACTCTAGCTTAGAGCTCAGTTGGTAAAACTTTTATTATGTCTTTGTGTGATCCTAAGCAAAAAAACGAGTTGAGCTCACCTGAACCTGTAGTTCACAGAACTGTGAGATATTAAACAATGAAGTTTCAAGCTACTAAGTTTGTGGTAATTTGTTATCCAACAATAGGAAACCAACACAACAAGGACTTGTGGCAATACTTTTACTTTGGACCACAGATTTAGACCTCAAATCTTTTATTCTTTTTTTCATTATTTCATATGTGAAAGTCTTGCCTCAAACAAAATAAGTAACTGAATGAATAAAGGCATGAAGATATAAAACCAAATAAATGTGAAGGCTGGTTAGATATTTAAGACTCTTTTTCTAAATGCTCTTACTCTTGCACTCTGAGAATCACAAATCATGCAGACATTTATTAAGCAGTTGGGAATGGAAAAATCATATACAACACCAAAAAATCCTTTTAAAACATTCTGTTTTCCTAATAATTTTTATCTAGGAATAGTACAGGCAAATAAGGACTAAGACTATAGCTGACAAAGAAAAAGTAGTTATTGTATCTTTGGGAAAGAGAGAACTGTGGTCATTTTGGTGGCTTGTACAAGGCTTGTTTCTGTTGAATAGTGGGTATCACTGCCAGGCTAACTACTAGATGGCAGCTCTTAGATTTGTTCAAGTTGGGGTGTGGGGGGGACAATACTCACCTAGGTTGAAGAAGAGAGCTATGCCAATCAAACTGACATCAAACACAAGCAACACAAACTAACTGGGAGGTCTACAGATGCCAAGGCAGATTCTGATTTAACGGTATATTTTTTCAATCTATTTTGGTTTTGTAAACCATTAAGAATCACTCTCTTCCAGGATGTATTTCTAAATCATTTAGAGGGTAAATACTACTGAGGGTACTGAGTAAATATATGTTTACTCTGAGATATGTAATCAAAGTCAGACTTTGAGTTAGAGGAAAAAAAATCTGATATTTCAAATATTCAAGCATACACCTCAACTTTATTCTGGGTCTACAAGTCATTCAGTATTCCAAATTTTTGGAAACAGGAAAAAAAATCTAGATGACAGATGAAGTATCAGTTTCTCATTTAGTTTCTGAGCCCATTGAAATAAAATCAAGGCCCTCTTTGATATTTAAGATCTATTTAAATATTAATGTAAATCATCCTGTAAATGCATTACTGTAAAATTTCTGCTCCTGTTTGCCCTCTAAAAGAATAAAAGATAAAAAAAAATTTAAAAAAAAACATTCTGTTTCCTAAGAAATCATACATAAGAGACCAAAATAATGTTTCCTTATTCATCTCTTATTTAGTTATCAACATTGTCCAAAACTGCCATTATTTACCTCTAATTGGGTACTTTGTGTGTTGTTTAGTTTTAAATCAATCCATCAAAGTACAAAGAAACTGATGTTCAGAAGAGCAACTGAAAGGGTATTTGTATATCCTGTGGCTGGGAGGGTGACAATGATAGGTATTTTGACTTTTAAACAGCAGGGAAAGTTCAGATGCCAAGTCATAGAGTAATAATTCTGCTACAGCCCATGGGGACTGGCATGTCCAGGCCTGGGTTTAAAGTAGGTAATGTCTGTTGGCAACCTGGGGAGGAGAGCTGAAGAAAGAACTTGACTGGCAAGATAATCATTTAGGAAACTTGTCAATGGTTCATGTAAAAGCTGATGAAGATGGCCCTACAACAATTTATTTTTAATTGTTTTCAGTACCTTTGAAAATACATAATTCTATGTTTTATTGGAAGCATACAAAAGAATTGTAGTGTGTATTTGACCTGTCAAATGATTAAAGTTCATCACTAGATGTTGTTGACAGTATTGAGAAAAGAAACAGTAATGTCCTTCATTAATAACTAGGAATTTCATGAAATAGATATAGAATTCTATATAAAGCCAGGCTCTTTAGTGAGCTCTTAATTCTAAAAAATCATTTCATTTTTATTGTTATTTGTCCAGAGTATTCTATCCTATCCCTTTTCACCGCCATCTCTGTTTCTGTAGTTCATGATTTCTGCTGCCACCACCTGTTGGTAGTTTATATGTAGTTGTATATACCCCAAACCATGGAATGGGTTTTACAGAACATACATAAGGTTTCTTGCAACAATCACTGTCCTAACTAATTTTGCCTTAGAGAACAATTTCTCCCTAATGAGGCCCCTGCTCTGGTAAAAATCCAAGTGTGGGTGACTGCTCATTCAATGCTACAATATGCCACACTACATCTTTTAGGATGAATAGATGGTAGTCAAAAGGACTCATAGTGACCTTCTGGGTGTATACTCAAAATAATTGAAAGTGGGGATACAAGTAGATATTTTTACACTCATGTTCATAGCAGCAATATCCATAGTAGAGAAAAGGTGGCACCAATCCAAGCATCCATCAAAGGATAAATGAATAAACAAAATGTGGTATATACCTAAAATGGAGTATTATTCAGCCTTAAGAGAGCAAGAAAATTCTGACACATGCTACAATATAGATAAACCTTGAATACATTATGGTAAGTGAAATAAGCCAGACAAATACTGTATGATTCCTCTTATATGAGATGCCTAGAATAGTCAAATTAATAGAAAACAAAAGCAGAATAGCAATTGTTAAAGATTGGGAGAAATGAAGGGTGAACAGTCTCATGGGTACAGAATCTCATTTTGAAAAGATGAAAAAATTCTAGAAATGAATGGTGGTGAGAGTAGAACAATAATGTGAATGAACTGAATGTCACTGAAATATTTACTTCAAAATGGTAAATTCTATACTTTGTAAAAATTCTACACTTTTGTTTATACTTCAAACACATCGTTTCTTAAATTTTACTACAATCATTTTAAAAAGCATCTGTGTTGATACGATAGTCCAAGGAAAATACAGAGAAAAAGAGAAACACACTGACAATAAACCTAGGAAATAATGAGAGAGTATGCAGAAGTAGGACAATCGAAAAAGAGGGGCCATTGACCATCAGGAGAAGTCAGTGTCACAGAAAAGAAGGACACTGATGACAAAGTGATTTCAGACAAGTCACTCACCCATGATCCAGAGAATGACAACTGAACTTGGCAATGAGGAAACCTCAGGAAGATCAGTTCTATTGGAATGGTATAGGCAGAACCCAGATCAAATTGCATTAAACGAATGGGAAGGTAAGAAAACAAAGACACAGAGTGCAGCTGAGATTTTGAAGAAAACTATCACTTTTTTTTTTAAAGAGAGAGAGAGAGAGAGAGAGAGAGAGAGAGAGAGAGAGAGAGAGAGAGAGAATTTTTTAAATATTTATTTATTTATTTTTAGTTTTCAGCGGACACAACATCTTTGTTTGTATGTGGTGCTGAGGATCGAACCCGGGCCGCAGGCATGCCAGGGGAGCGCGCTACCGCTTGAGCCACATCCCCAGCCCACTATCAATCACTTTTAAGTAGAATGACACAGAAAAGTAAGAGTAGTTCATAATCCCTTGTCCAAAACATGTGGAATTAGCAGGCTTTGGAATTTAGGACTTTTCACATTTTGGAGAGATAAAATAATCCATATATACATACTGTATAACAGTTATGCCTACAGTAGAGTCTAGGAGAACAGACACAACCAAATGTATGTATCTTCAGAGAACAGCTGGAGGAAGAGGAGGAGAAAGAGGAGAATGAGAAAAAGATGACAAAGACGACTTAGTGGGATAAATAACCTCATGTGAGCTAAGGTTTGATTTTGTTGCTTTACCATAAACTAATAAAAAACTTTAATTTTCAAAGATTTTTAGACTTTTAGGCTGTGACATTAAGAATATAGATGTGGATTCCAAACAATTGTTAGCTAGGAGACCAGAGGTAAACAGAGAGAGATTCTATGAGATGAGTTAGTGCAACACTCTGTTTTCTATAACACAGGGCATTAGATCATGCCTTTACATTTTCCTTATGTTTATACAGTCATGCTTTGTTATCTGATTACAACCCCCAGAATGTCTGACTGGGATTTTTATGCTATCTACAATTATAACACACCAAATATTCTTTAAATCTAGTGCTTAAAGGAAGCTCAACTTCCTTTACAAAATCATTGATGACTGTTAACTTTAATAACAGACCAATCTTGGGGAAACTATAAGGGTTGTAAGATATAGAAATAAGAACTTTTTAGAAAAATAGACATACAATGAGGAATATGTAGCAATGTAATGTAATTTTTCAAGCAAAGAGCTGATGCTTATGGAAGTAAGAAAAATGTTGTGGCCAAAAAAAAAAAAAAGAAAGTTAATCTGCAGTGTAAAGTATGGGTTAAATTGAATTGTCTTATCAAATAAGTCTCTGTATGACAATTCTCTTCTTAGAATATCAACTCACAAATATCATCAATTTTGAACTATCCCTATAAAGTACAATACATTTACTTCATTTTCAAAAACAATGTACTTTCTGCTCAAACGGCAAACTCTAAGAGGGCATCTTGTGTCCATTAGTGGAGTTTCTGCTACTTCGGGGCTTTCCAATGACAGAAGCAGGTCCCATGTCTTATCAGAATATGGGCTTCAGTGGAAAGTATCTGGTTCATGGAAATGTGAAAAAACTAAAGAAAGGGGCAGGCCAATCTATGCCTAGAATTTATTGACAATGCTGAGATTAATAAGCAACATTATTTGTAGCACACAAGATAAACTCTGACAACATTCCCAGAGACCAATTTTCTGCTCACCATTCTCAAGCAAGAACTTGAACTCTGGCTTGGTTTTTACCTGGTTCATCCCTAGAAACAAAATACTTCCCTCATCAAATCCTAACAAGTTAGTTAATGGTAGAAGTTGGATATTATTGATACACTTAGATGAACCAAGTGCATCCAATATCCTTTATCTCTCAGCCAAATCAGAGAACCTACTTTCCCCGAGAATAACAATCATTACAGTCCACTGAGTCTTGCTTTTCCAATCGTTTCTGTGGCAGCTGGCTACTGGGAAGTTGCTAGGGAATTGAAAGGAGGCAGCGTGGGGAGGGCAGATGGCTCCTTTGGGTTTATTTCCACTAAACGCTGCAGCTGTGAAACCCACTAACGTTCCAAGTGTCTATGTAAACTGCCTGCAGAAGGGGCCTGGCAAAGGAGAAGTCACAGTGTGGCCGTCCTGAAGTGTTCCTCTTGAATGCTGTAGAATAAGCCCCCATGAATACTAAATGCAAATATATGGCAAGCACACTTAGCTAACACTGATCCAAAAGTGTGATCAGTCCACAGGAATTGCTAAAAATGACTACAGCCAGTACTTTTGTTAGAAAAGGAAAGTCCAAGAAGATGTCAACTGCCAAAGGAAATAATAAAGGGAACAAAAGGTGCAATTTAATTGGTAAAAGTAATCTTAAAAGCAGACAGTATTTATTTTTATCATTAGTGTGACATTGTATTATTCTCATGTTTGTATCTGAGCCTACAAATGTTCCAAAGACATCCTGCAAATACCACAATAATATGCCTAATGTATATTAAGATGCCAGAACAAAAAAGGATGGAATTGAGTAATATCTCAAGTAAAATGCATGTGTGCACATACACACAATTCACCTATGTGTGTTTTACTAGAAAATGTAATCATCTATCACAGAAGACACACACACACACACACACACACACACACACACACAATTTTGTAGTCCTGGAGATTGAACCCAAGGGTACTCCACCATTAAGCTATGTCCCTGCTCTTTTTTATTATTTTATTTTATTTTTATTTTGAGGCAAGGTCTCACTAAGTTCTGAGGCTGGCCTCAAACTTGTGATTCTCCTGTCTCAGGAGGATTATAGACATGCACCACCAAACCTGGTTATAATGTAGGTTACTTCCTTAAAAGTAAGTTGCAGGTATCTAAAAGCAATAGAGAATCCTGTTCACATAAAGTAATATTATGCTTGTAACATTATGTAGGCAGTTCTTCAAATATTTCTAACTAATGAACATTAATAGAGGCACAGGTCTGATTTGAGGGAAGAAAATCTTAAGAACACAGCAGACTACTCTATTCAGATAAGTTTATCACTCCATCCTTAAAATATCCTCCTTATGAAAAGAGCAAGTGTTTGTAAAATTATAAGATCAAATGAATGTTTATAAAATTTCATCAAAGTCTATGTTCACCTGATAGATTTAACAGACAACTACTGTGATAATGGTATGGGGTGAATATGTATGTGTTCACATGTGTTTGTGCATATATGCATGTAAAAATGTTCATCAAGGATTTAGATGGAAGTAAAAAAAATATATTTGATGAGATAAATACCTCTCTTCAGTGCTATAGTATTTTTTGTTTTAATTTCACTGAAAATAAGGTCAAACTATTATTATTGTATTTTTGTTTTGGTGTTTTACTAAAGGATATGTAAAGCAAATGGAAACAGTCGGCCAAATGAAAAAGCAGATATTGACTCATACTCTCCAACTGTAGTGCTATCATTGAGTAATTCTGATGCATCCCACTTTGAAAATCTTAAAGACTAATAGGAGCTATTAACCTTTTTAAGGTAACAAACCCCTTCATTGGTCTAGGGAAGACAATGAAGCCTTTTTTTTTTTTTTGCAAAAATGTCAATAAAATATGTAGGCTTATAAAGGATATTGATTATATTGAAATGCAATCATCAAAATAAAAAATCACAACATAAAAATAAGTATACACATAATTCTGTACATGTTAATATGTAAAAGAAAAATTTTAAAGTGTAATATGCCAAATTTAGTAATTATTTTCTACAAATGCTTAAATTCTATCACTTTTTAGCAATGTCTATACTTTCTGAATCTCTGTTTTTTTTAATTTTGGATGAAATTGACATAATGTACATTTATTATACAATCCAGTGGCATTTAGTACACCCACAGTGTTGTGCAGTCCCCCCTCTCCCTAGTTTCAATACTTTGTATCAACTCATAAGAATATCCTGTACTCATTAAATAATCACTCCCTGTTCATTCCTCCCCCATCTCCTGAAGCTACCAATCTGTTGTCTCTGTGCTATTTCACCATTCTAGATACTTCATATAAAAAGAATCATATAAAAGGTGATTTATGTGTGTGTACATCTAACTTCTTTCACTTAGCATAATATTTTCAAGATCCAAGTTATTCCTTGTATCACAATTTCATTCCTTTAAGGGGCAGAATAATATTTCATTGTACATATATACCAAAATTTGTTTATCTATTCTTACATCAATATACAATTATATAGTTTATATGTTTGGGCCATTATGAACAGTGTAATAAGAAATGTTCAATTTCTGTGTGGGAATATGCTTTCATTTCTGTTGGTGGAATTGCTGGGTCATATGGTCACCCTATGTTTAACTCTGAGGAAATGCCAAACTGTTACCTTCAGTGGCACCATTTTATATTCCCTCCAGCAATGTACCAGTGTTCATATTTTCTACCTCCTTGCCAACTCGTATTATTTTCCACTGTTTTGATTCTAACCATCCTAGTTAATGTGAATTAGTAGCTCACTGTGATTTTGATTTGAAATTCCCTGAAGGCTAGTGATGATAATAAATTTTTCCTATGCTTGTTGTCTATTTGCATGTTTTCTTTGGAGAAATATATACTCAAGTCCTCTGTCCTTCTCAAATTTGGGGGATTTGTCTTTTTGTTGTTCTATGAGAGTTTATATATTCTAGATATTAAACTATTAACAGATGTGTGATTTGCAAATGTTGTTTTCCCATATCTCTTCACAGTCTTGGTAATGCCCTTTGATGCATAAAAGTTTTAATTTTATGAATTTCAATTTGTTATTTTTTCATTGCACTAGTTTCCATTATAATAAGCATGTGATATATGTATGTGTGTATATGTATGTATGTGTATGTGTAAATGTATATATTCTGCTGCAAACATTGAGTGTTATCATCATCATTACCACAAAAAAAGTAAGGACTTGATCAAGTTATGGACTTGTCTGAGTGTACAAATAGTGGCAGAATCTATTAATTTAATCCTTAAATATTAGGCAATAACATTAGTTTGAAACACTATAAATAAATAATGAGTCCTGTGGCATTATTTGTCCTCATGAGCTAAATACTTTTCTTTTTTCATTTTTCGTTGAATTTAACAAATATTTGTTGAGATCTTCCTATATGTTAGGTGCAACATTAGTTTCTGGGAATACAGCAATGACCAAGATAGGTAAAATTCTTGTCCTCTTAATGCTTTAGTCTAGAGAGGACAGATAGTAACCTCCAAATTGTAAATATGAGAGTCAGAGTGCACTTTGCTATGCTAATAAGAATAAAAGTAATAAAAATTTTCTCCACAGTGATTCCTGTCAGTGTATTTGGGCTCTTCAGCACACTCCACTTATACACTACTTTGCAAACACAGATGAGGTAGAGAGGGAAGATGGGAGGGGAGGGGAGGGGGGATAGTAGGGGATAGGAAAGGCAGCAGAATACAACAGTCACTAATATGGCATTATGTAAACATTGTGAATGTGTAACTGATGTGATTCTGCAATTTGTATTTGGGGTAAATATGGGAGTTCATAACTCACTTGAATCAAATGTATGAAAGATGAAAAAAATAAAATTAAAAAAATTAAAAAAAAGTACAAACACTCCCTGAGATAATGAAAGTTCTTTAACAAAGAATGTCCCATAGTGATCACTGCAGTGCCCTTCATGGTGGTAGACACTTCATCAGAATAAGAAATAACTAATGAGCTCAACTAAAACTAGAGAGTTACGGAGTCAGGGATAAAGAAACCGTAAACACAAGGTAGGATGACAATTTATGAAGGATTTACAATAAATGATAGTTAACATTTGATCAGCGCCAGCAGCTATGGACACTTAACTCCTTTTTGAGGAGTTAAAACTTGACTGTGTAATATAGATAAGAGAAGGTAAAACGAAATTCAAATTTGGGCAATCTGACTCCCAGTGTTCATGTTCATCACCCCTCTGGACACTACCTTCTATATAAAAAATTAAAGGTTGACAATTGTGCAAATATTTAGTCGCTAAACTTCAAAGTTCATATCTGCAACTATGTATATATGCATGCATGAGTGTGGACACACACTCAATACTGCATGAGCACAAACTGCAAATTATAGTGTAGCTGTGATAACCAGGGTCACATGAGAAGAAATGAAGATTCAAAAATTGGCAGTAAACTAAAAATATATGTTGAGTAATAACATCAGTAATTATTATAATAAAGGAAATGGGCTTGGAAAAGGTGATATAGAAAAAAGCTCATCCTGTACTTTAATGTATCCTATTTTTCTTTTCTAAAAACAATCATCCCAAGAGGGTTCCATCTGTAATCTGCCACAACAAAATAACATGGCTTTAAGAAAATGATATACTGCAGAACTGGTACCCGCAGGATGCTGCATACCCCAAACCTACTTTTAACACCCATGTAATGGAGGCTTTATATTAGTGCTGACGAGGCAGTTGACACAACATAACTTTGCCCCTGTATCTAGAAAGTAATGACCTTGATGAGAAAGCCAAGAAACATTGTCCCTCAGAATAGTACAATTGGTCACTAGGGTAACTTTTAAATTTTTATTTTATATGTATAGCAATACTAGCCATTATATAACTATAAAAGAAGGAGAGCAAGTAAAATTTGTGGACTGAAAAATGATTTCTTCACATAGTGAACTTGTTTAATATTTTATTATGACAAAGTAAGAATTCAACCACACAATTCCATTCTATAGGGGAAAATTTGATTACATTTCTGGAAAACTGTCCTACATATCCCTCACCCTAAGCAATTAAAGTAGACTCTATAAAAGATCAAATACCAATTATGTATTTTAAAATATAGTGCATAAACTAATAGTTGACAAAACTCTTCCTTCTTAATTTTTTTAAAAAAATTCTTCTTAGGACTAAAAACACTTCATTTATATGACATCATGGTACGCTGAATAATTTCTCAGCTAACTATTTCTGATTCAAATAAGAAAAAGAAATTAAGATAGGAAAAAATAACTCTGAACTTTTTTCTTATTCCTTAATTTCCTAGGAATACGCTTTGTTCCACTGTTATGCTTAAAAAGTGGCTATTAAAACCCAGTGTGTGCTTTCTAACAAAAGCCATCTCAAGACTAGGGACTGGATCCTCAAGCCATGCTAGAGTGAGAAATTTCTGCTCAAGGTCACACAGCCCACATTTCCTGAGGAGGAAAAGGAAAGAATTAATAAAAATGATTCACATGGACTCTGCATTCTACCTACTCACTAGTCAGATTTTAGTTCTTTGAACTTCGGGCACCAAGCTGATTCTGAGATGTCCTTAGGTCTGGAATTCACCATGGATGTGACACCTTTCAGTATTCCTGCTGGAGCCCAGGAGTACCTGGGAAGGAGAAAGTCCAGCCCTCCAACATGAGTCATAGGACATGGACAAGCAGCTGCCCTATAGAGCTTTCTGAACAGGGAAAACAATATCAGATTATTTTTCGGTTTGTGTCTGGTGACTCTTCCTACCAGCTCAGAAAAGTCTATCCTGAGCAGTGATACACAGCTTTCGTCTCTCCTCGATTCCCATCAGCTATCACTTCTGCTATCAGAGTGCCTTCTTCTAACAGCTTCCCCACATGTAATTTGATGTTTCTAATCTGTCATCTAAGAAATCAGATGACCAGAGCTGTTAAAACTATGTGTAAATTAAGAACCAAGCTCTGAAAGATAACTGAAAACCCTCTTCTTCAAAACAGCTTGCAGCAGGTTTCCTGGCAGCCATTTCCTTTCTTCTCAGAGCTTTTCTCATCTAAATTCCTGCTTGACAGTCTCAAAAAGTTGACCTCCATTTTAAGGAGGTGTTACTATTATGAGATGCAGTGGAGAACACACCAGAGTGGAAGGAGGAGACATCTGTCCTGGGGCAAGAACCAACACCTAGCCCAAGGACCTACAGACTCATAAAACCTCTGCTCCATTTCCTCGCTTGTATAATCCTACTGTCCTGCCTACCACATGGAGCCAATGAGGTACTGTGAATCATGCATGAGCTGTTATGGAAACAACCATCATTCTCAGAAGTCTATAAACCTTGACTACTGGCTGCCAACTTTTATGAATAAAGTTTTATTGGAATGCAGCTTTGCCTGTTCCTTTGTGTATGATGTGGCTTCTTTAGAAATACAGAGCAAAGTTCAATAGTTGCAACAGATATCATATAGCCCACAAAGCTGAAAATTCTTACTATCCAGCCTTATACAGAAAATACTTTTCTGAACCATCATATCAACACATTTTTTAAAAAATTTTCAAAAAAACAAGGTTTCATTTTTCCACTAAATACCCACATGGAATATTTCACAACACAGAATGCGTGCTTAACAGAAAGAAGACATTTGATGATACTAATTATATGACTAACACACAAGAAATTCGTTGTACATGTTTCCTGATATGTCAATCTCTTATTTTGAACATTAAAGTCCTCAGAATATTTTGAATTTAATTCTTCAAAGAATAATTAGATCAGAGCCCCAAACTACTTCTGATGTGTATTTTAGGGTGAAAAAAATCAGTATTACATTGTCCCCATTGTGTCACAGCACTGAGGGCAAAAAGCTGCCCATAGTCATCAGTGCCGAACACACTGTGGGAGCTCAAATATTAATCAAAATGACATCTCCAATTTCTCTCTTTCCTAATCAGCCCTAAACATTGCAGGATATCCAGGAAATCAATAAGCAAAATGGGATGCTCTCATCACTCCGAGCCTGGCAGCACTGAATCTTTAGCCAGGATGAGGGTTCTCAATGTTACACAAATACTTCCTTATTTCAGCTGTTTGCCTCTTCCATGGGATAAGCATGCCCACCTGTCACCCAAACTTTGCCCTGCCATGCATTTGACTATACCACCTGTCACAGAAAGAAAGACCTTTTACCACTTCAAGAAAAATATGCCTGGGATTGTTTTGCTCTAGAAGAGAATCTTGGTGCATTTTTCCACCAAGATTTTTGAATGAAATGAGAACAGGCTGTTAAAAAGTAATTGTGAAAAACTGAAGAGGCCTCACCTCGTACCATCCACACTTGAGGGGATGGCATAAGTCCTGACCATGCATACCACACACTCCCTAAACTTCCAACAAAACAGACTTTAGGCACAAATGAAAATTAACCTTTGGTTTCAATCTTCTTCCATTGCCTTCTGTCTAGGCCCTTTTCCCCAAATCTCTTATCTCACTGATACCTTCTGTTTTTTCCTCTATGAGTTCTAGATTTGTTCTAGTGCTGAAAGATCTGAGGAGATAGCTATATGTCAATTTATTCTACCTCTATGTATTTACAAGAGGCAGAGTGCTAGAGAAATGGAACAAAAAATAGGTTTGTTCACAAACGGAACTAAGTTCAAACCCTACAGAGAGGATAACCATGAGAAAAGCTAAAAGGCAAAGGCTCAGGAAAACTGACTGAAATAGAAAATACACAGACATTCACTACCTGTGAGCTCCAGAAACCCCATAGGAGACTTGGAGAAGAAAGCTAAAATCTGCTTATGGTTGAGCAACCATGACCTAAAAACTACCACAATTGGTCAATGTGAAGTTGAACTCATTTGAGGCCCAAGAACATTTAGGTTAGTTCACTCAGTCATTATTCATTCATTTGTGTGAATAGGCACCTTCCAATCAGGCTCTCCAAGCCTGTTTTGGTCTTAGCTGATATTTTCTCTTTTAACTTTATGAAAATATAAATAGAAAAGATTCCTCATCCAAGATTTTTTTCTCTTTTACAGGAAAAGAATGAAATAAAGATCAAGTACAGGAAACATGATGGAGCCACCTTAGCTAGATAAAGTCAGCTTGGGGAAAAAAAAGTAGTTCATTAAATTTTAGGAAAAATTGAGATAGAGATTAAAGGCAACCAAAAACAAAGCCAATACCAGACACAAGACTTAAAAAACAAAACAAAACAAAAAAAACTTATTCAAAAGGAATGCTTATGAGGTGGAAAACTGAGCCATCAGCCATCTACACAGGTTGTTGTAGGACTCACATGGGATGGTCGGTCAATGGGACAATCCTTTGAAAAAGTGAAGGACACAGGACAAATGTGAAGACACTGGTATAGTTCTGAGCAATCCTAAGTTCTATCTTAGGCTGAGTTGAGGTTGTTTAAAAACTACCAGTGTAGTAGCATGAGATAAATA